>NC_090338.1:2828471-4141141 GCF_035084215.1 Heptranchias perlo
CTGGCTACTGGTTGCCAGTCCGAGAATGAACCATTTATCCCAACTCTCTGCTTCCTGTTAGATAACCAATCCTCCACCCATGCCAGAATATTACCCCCAATCCAGTGATTCTTTATCTTGAGCAATAATCTTTTATGTGGCACCTTGTCGAATGCCTTCTGGAAGTCTAAATACACTACGTCCACTGGTTCCCCTTTATCCACCCTGTACGTTATGTCCTCAAAGAACTCAAGCAAATTTGTCAGACATGACTTCCCCTTTGTAAAGCCATGCTGACTTTGTCCTATTAAATTATGTTTATCCAAATGTTCTGCTACTGTCTCCTTAATAATAGACTCCAAAATTTTACCCCCCACAGATGTTAGGCTAACTGGTCTATAATTTCCAGCCTTCTGCCTACTACCCTTTTTAAATAAGGGTGTTACATTAGCAGTTTTCCAATCTGCCGGGACCTTTGCCGAGTCCAGAGAATTTTGGAAAATTATTACCAAAGCATCCACAATCCCTACTGCCACTTCCCTCAAGACCCTGGGATGTAAGCCATCAGGTCCAGGGGATTTATCCACCTTGAGTCCCATTAATTTACTGAGTACCAATTCCTTAGTGATTTTAATCGTATTTAGCTCCTCCCCCCCGAGAGCCCCCTGTTTGTCCAGTGTTGGGATATTCTTAGTGTCCTCTACCGTAAAGACTGAAACAAAATATTTGTTCAGCATTTTTGCCATCTCCATGTTTCCCACCATTAATTTCCCGGTCTCATCCTCTAAGGGACCTAGTTTGCCTTAGCCACTCTTTTTCTTTTTATATAACTATAGAAACTCTTGCTATCTGTTTTTATATTTTTTGCTAATTTATTTTCATAATCTATCTTCCCTTTCTTAATCAATCCTTTAGTTACTTTTTGCTGTCTTTTGAAGACTTCCCAATCTTCTATCCTCCCACTAAGTTTGGCTACCTTATATGTCCTTGTTTTTAGTCGGATACTATCCTTAATTTCTTTACTTAGCCACAGATGGCTGTCATTTCTTTTACACCCTTTTTTCCTCAGTGGAATATATATTTTTTGAAAGTTGTAAAATAACTCCTTAAATGAACACCACTGCTCATGTACCGTTTTACCCTTTAATCTATTTTCCCAGTCCACTTTAATCAATTCCGCTCTCATACCATCATAGTCTCCTTTATTCAAGCTCATTACGCTTGTTTGAGAACCAACCTTCTCACCCTCTAATTGGATATGGAATGTAACCATGTTATGGTCACTCATTCCAAGGGGATCCTTAACTAGGACATTATTAATTAATCCTGGCTCATTACACAGGACCACGTCCAAGGTTGCTTGCCCCCTTGTCGGATCAGTTACATACTGCTCAAGAAATCCATCCCTAATACACTCAATAAACTCTTCCTCAAGGCTGCCCTGCCCAATTTGATTTGTCCAGTTAATATGATAGTTAAAATCCCCCATAATTATAGCTGTTCCCTTATTACATGCCCCGACTATTTCCTGATTAATACTTCTTCCAGCAGAGTTGCAACTATTAGGAGGCCTATATACTACGCCCACGAGTGTTTTTTTCCCCTTATTATTCCTTATCTCTACCCAAACTGTTTCATTATCCTGATGCTTTGTCCCAATATCATTTCTCTGTATTACAGTGATTCCTTCCTTTATTAACATAGCCACCCCACCTCCCCTTCCTTCCTGCCTGTCCTTCCTGATTGTTAAATACCCTGGCATATTTAATTCCCAGTCGTTGTCACCCTGCAGCCATGTTTCTGTGATGGCCACAAGATCATACCCATACGTAGTTATTTGTACCGTTAACTCGTCCATTTTGTTACGAATGCTACGTGCATTCAGATAAACAACTTTCAAATATGTTTTGTGACACTTATTACCTGCCTTTCTCTCTTTTAACCCTTTACCTTTTACTCCATACCTTCAGTCCCTTCCTGACACGCTTTCCTCTGTCTCCCTGCTCAGGTTCCCAACCCCCTGCCACAGCTTTGATGCTGGGTTAATCGCCTTGCACCTTCTAGTTTTTATTTCATCTGTCGTGCCTAACGTACACTTTCTTTCCGCTGCTCTATGCTTTTCCCTTTCACTTGTTCTTGAACAACTGTTTGTACTATTTGTATTGTAGATTTCCCCTGGGTCTTCCCCTCTCTTGCTGCTCTCAACTTTATTCCCTTCTGACTCCCCGCTCAGGTTCCCATCCCCCTGCCACTCTAGTTTAAACCTTCCCCAACAGCACCAGCAAACACCCCCGCGAGGACATTGGTCCCGGTCCTGCTCGGGTGTAACCCGTCTCGCTTGTACAGGTCCCACCTTCCCCAGAACCGGTCCCAATGTCCCAGGAATCTAAATCCCTCCCTCCTACACCATCCCTGCAGCCACGCATTCATCCTGTCTATTCTCCTGTTCCTATACTCACTAGCACGTGGCACTGGTAGTAATCCTGAGATCACTACCTTTGAGGTCCTGCTTTTTAATTTATCTCCTAACTCCTTAAATTCACCTTGCAGGACCTCATCCCTTTTTTTACCTATGTTGTTGGTACTGTTGTGGGAAAAAATCACCACTCGGAGTCAGACTTAAAGATTCAACATGCAGTTTATTGGACAAAGTACTCTGGGAGAAGGCTGGACATTCCGCAATGTACGCATATACCTTCTCAACTTTAAAATGGTTGTCATGCTTTTTTATACCTTTTGAAATACAGATTTCAGTAGCTTTTACATCATAAATCTTGATTACACACATTAACCAATTAAGTTCGCACAGCAACAACAGACAGTTTACACATTAACCAATTAAGTTTGCATAGCAACAACAGACTGCTTACGCATTAACCAATTAAGTCCGAACAACTATTATCACCTTAAGACAGCATGCCTTTGTTTTATGCAGTCTGGTGCTATAGTTTTTATCAGTTCGTTATGAAATGTCCTTTGTATTCCCAGACTGCAAGCCAGTTCTGGAATGTACAAACTCAACACTTTCAACTGTCTTTCCCACAGTCACAGAATCCATTTTGTTTAATTAAGTGTCCATTTTATTAGTAGTCAAGCGTTATATTTAAGCCTTTAATTAAGGTTAGTCTAATCTACACAAAGCGCATTTCAATGTGGTTTTAGGGTAAATACCACTGTCATGTACCCATTAGTCACTTCATCGTTGCCTTTAATTCAACAGTCCAAAATCCACGCTAACAGTACCGATATGGACCACGACTACTGGCTGTTCACCCTCCCCCTCCAGAATGCCCTGCAGCCGCTCCGTGACATCCTTGACCCTCGCACCAGGGAGGCAACATACCATCCTGGAGTCACGTTTGCGGCCGCAGAAACGCCTATCTGTTCCCCTTACAATGGAATCCCCTATCACTATAGCCCTGCCACTCTTCTTCCTCCCCTCCTGTACAGCAGAGCCACTCGTGGTGTCCCGAACTTGGCTCTTGCTGCTTTCCCCCGATAAGCCATCTCCCCCAACAGTATCGAAAGCAGAATATCTGTTTGAGAGGGAGATGGCCCCAGGGGACTCCTGCTCTACCTGCCGAGTCCTTTTACTCTGCCTGGTGGTCACCCATTTCCTTTCTGCCTGCGCAACTGGTCCTTCACGCTCCGAGTCTCTCCCCCCCTCACCCCGCCCCACTCCCAGTCTCTTCCCCCCTCATCCAACCCCCCCCAGCTCCAAGTCTCTCCCCTCCCTCCTTCCCCCCCCGCCCCGCTCCGAGTCTCTTTTCCCCCCCCCTCCCAACCCGCCCCCCCCCCCCCGGCTTTGTGTCCACCCCGTTCTCCGTGTCCTCCCGACTCTCACTGTGACGGTTTTCTTATTAACGACACATACATAGAAATATAGAAAATAGGAGCATGAGTAGGCCATTCGGCCCTTCGAGCCTGCTCCACCATTCAATATGATCACGGCTGATCCTCTATACATATACATATGCCTATATATACATGCGCATACAGATACACATACGCATATACATGCACACACACGCTCATAAATGCATATTATATATATCTAGACACGCACATATCTAGACACGCACGCACATATACACACACACGCACATGCATGCACGTGAATCAGAGCAGGAGCCCTGGATATTATTCTCCCCTCACTAGCCCAGGAGCGGTGGGGCTCAGCGTATCGTTCACTAACTTGGCCCACACCAGGGATAGAACCCGGGCCCTTCCTGGCCTGAGAGGCTCAGTTTGATGCAGCAAATGTCCAATTACCCACCGAGTTAATGGTGGGAGTGGGGGTGGGGTTTGTGTGAGGCCTTCTTAGTAGAACTGCCCCTGCAGCTGTGCGGTGTGGGGCAACATCTGGGCCATTCCAGAGCAATTCTTATCTTATTGTTTCCGACTCAGACGAACAAGCTGAAGGCGGCTTCACGCCTGGAGCTGCTGCGTCAGGCGGGGCTGGAGGTAGACACGTGGCTGGCCAGCACCATGAAGCAAGCAAGAGAGGAGCTGGAGAGAGAGAGGAAGCTGAGCGAGGCCAGAGTGTCAAATGGAGGCCTGACTCCCGAGGTGAGGGACCTTCTAACCAGCAGCACTCCGAGAGGACAGGCTCTCAGAGTGCAAAATCACCATTCATATATTACGGACTGTGCACAGCGGGCCGTGTGAGATAGCCCAGAGTATACTCAACACATCGAACTACACAGAATGTACAGCACAGAAACAGGCCATTCGGCCCAACTGGTCTATGCTGGTGTTAATGCTCCACACGAGCCTCCTCCCTCCCGACTTCATCTCACCCTATCAGCATATCCTTCTATTCCTTTCTCCCTCATGTGTTTATCCAGCTTCCCCTTAAATGCATCTATGCTATTCACCTCAACTACTCCTTGTGGGAGTGAGTTCCACATTCTCACCACTCTCTGGGTAAAGAAGTTTCTCCTGAATTCCCAATTGGATTTATTAGTGACTATTTTATAATTATGACCTCTAGTTCTGGTCTCCCCACAAGTGGAAACATCTTCTCTACGTCTACCCTATCAAACCCTTTCATAATCTTAAAGACCTCTATCAGGTCACCCCTCAGTCTTTTTTCTAGAGAAAAGAGCCCCAGCCTGTTCAATCTTTCCTGATAATTATATCCTCTCAGTTCTGGTATCATCCTTGTGAATCTTTTTTGCACCTTCTCCAGTGCCTCTATATCCTTTCTATAATATGGAGACCAGAACTGTTCACAATACTCCAAGTGTGGTCTAACCAAGGTTCAATACAAGTTTAACATAACTTCTCTGCTTTTCAATTCTATCCCTCTAGAAATGAACCCCAGTGCTTGGTTTGCTTTTTTTATGGCCTTATTAACCTGCGTCGCTACTTTTAGTGATTTGTGTATCTGTTCCCCCAGATCCCTTTGCTCCTCTCCCCCATTTAGACTCTTATTATCCAAGCAGTGTGTGGCCTCCTTATTCTTCCGACCAAAATGCATCACCTCACACTTCTCTATATTGAAATTCATTTGCCAATTACACGCCCATTCTGCAAGTTTATTAATGTCTTCCTGTATTTTGTCACAGTCCTCCTCGGTATTAACCACACCCCCACAATTTGGTGTCATCCGCAAACACACTCTGCAACATTTTTGTCAAGGAACAAAAGTCAGTCTTTCTCTGTCTTTCTAAGAACATAAGGTAGGAGCAGGAGAAGGCCATTCGGCCCCTCGAGCCTGCTCTGCCATTCAATAAGATCATGGATGATCTTCGACCTCAACTCCACTCTCCCGCCCGATCCCCATATCCCTTGATTCCCCCAGAGTCCAAATATCGCCCTCGCCGTCCCGCGCCCTCGCCGTCCCGCGCCCTCGCCGTCCCTCGCCGTCCCGCGCCCTCGCCGTCCCGCGCCCTCGCCGTCCCTCGCCGTCCCGCACCCTCGCCGTCCCTCGCCGTCCCGCGCCCTCGCCGTCCCTCGCCGTCCCGCGCCCTCGCCGTCCCTCGCCGTCCCGCGCCCTCGCCGTCCCTCGCCGTCCCTCGCCGTCCCGCGCCCTCGCCGTCCCTCGCCCTCGCCGTCCCGCGCCCTCGCCGTCCCTCGCCGTCCCGCGCCCTCGCCGTCCCTCGCCGTCCCGCGCCCTCGCCGTCCCTCGCCGTCCCGCGCCCTCGCCGTCCCTCGCCGTCCCGCGCCCTCGCCGTCCCTCGCCGTCCCGCGCCCTCGCCGTCCCTCGCCGTCCGCGCCCTCGCCGTCCCTCGCCGTCCCGCGCCCTCGCCGTCCCTCGCCGTCCCTCGCCGTCCCGCGCCCTCGCCGTCCCTCGCCGTCCCGCGCCCTCGCCGTCCCTCGCCGTCCCGCGCCCTCGCCGTCCCTCGCCGTCCCGCGCCCTCGCCGTCCCTCGCCGTCCCGCGCCCTCGCCGTCCCGCGCCGTCCCTCGCCGTCCCGCGCCCTCGCCGTCCCGCGCCCTCGCCGTCCCTCGCCGTCCCGCGCCCTCGCCGTCCCTCGCCGTCCCGCGCCCTCGCCGTCCCTCGCCGTCCCGCGCCCTCGCCGTCCCTCGCCGTCCCGCGCCCTCGCCGTCCCTCGCCGTCCCGCGCCCTCGCCGTCCCTCGCCGTCCCGCGCCCTCGCCGTCCCTCGCCGTCCCGCGCCCTCGCCGTCCCTCGCCGTCCCGTGCCCTCGCCCTCGCCGTCCCGCGCCCTCGCCGTCCCTCGCCGTCCCGTGCCCTCGCCGTCCCTCGCCGTCCCGCGCTCTCTGACACTAACTATTATCAATCTGCTTGTTATTTTGACAGTTTGACGAGTTAGATTTCACTGATTTCGAGGAGTTTGATGACAACAGTGAGATCTTTGATGAGCCCAGTGGGTCGATGCTGGTCAGTGCCCCCCGAGTGTACCCCCAGCTCTGTAAAGTACTCTACAGTTACCAGGTAAGTGGGTCAGGAGTCAACTTGACTCCTGGATTATGTGCTCAAGTCTATGGAATGGGGGTTTGAACCAATGACCTTGTGACTCGGAGGCGAGAGAGAGAGACACCCACTGAGATAATCCGCGACAAAGCAAGAAATCCTGCTCGAAATCCACTTTTCACTAAACTCCCCGATGGGTCAGCGGATGATGTGATTACACACCAACCGACACAGAGCTGTGCCTCCCGGGTCAGAGAGGCCCCGGGGCTCGGTATCGGGTCTGTGGCAAAGTGGCTGATCTTAGTTACGGTGTTGGCAAAGAGGAACAACAGGACTCTGTTTCGCTGGGCTGGAGGCAGACGGGAAATCGGCCGGGGTTCCTGCTCAGGATCGCTCTCCAGCGACCCTCCAGTGAAGAGCCCCCGCGGGCATCCGGGTCAGAACACCATCGGATTCAGTTGAGATGCCCACCGTTGTGGAATAGGCCCGGTGAACTCGGTTGTGTGAGCCACAGGACGGCAGCCGGCTCCCCACAGACTGCACCGTAACACGGGAGGGGAGGCGAGCAAAAAAACAGAAGGGAGGATTTCCAATCGGCAAAGCTCACCTCCGGACCCGTACCCCGCTCGTTAGTTTTCTGCCACAGTTAATTGTTTTTTCCCGTGCAAAGTAGCGGGGACAGGAGTGCAGCACATCTGCATCAGCTTTGCCGATCGGAAATTCCACCCCAAGGGCCAGGCTGTCTCCCTCCACCCTGCAAATTGACAGCCGAAGATTGTGTGAGTTGATTCAACGGAACATAGAATCATACAGCACGGGAGGAGGCCATTCGGCCCATCGTGCCTGTGCCAGCTCTTTGAAAGAGCTCTCCAATTAGTCCCACTCCCCTGCTCTTTCCCCATAGCCCTGCAAATTTTTCCCCTTCAAGTATTTTTTTTATTCGTTCATGGGATGTGGGCATCGCTGGCGAGGCCGGCATTTATTGCCCATCCCTAATTGCCCCTTGAGAAGGTGGTGGTGAGCCGCCTTCTTGAACCGCTGCAGTCCGTGTGGTGAAGGTTCTCCCACAGTGCTGTTAGGAAGGGAGTTCCAGGATTTTGACCCAGCGACGATGAAGGAACGGCGATAGATTTCCAAGTCGGGATGGTGTGTGACTTGGAGGGGAACGTGCAGGTGGTGTTGTTCCCATGTGCCTGCTGCCCTTGTCCTTCTAGGTGGTAGAGGTCGCGGGTTTGGGAGGTGCTGTCGAAGAAGCCTTGGCGAGTTGCTGCAGTGCATCCTGTGGATGGTACACACTGCAGCCACAGTGCGCCGGTGGTGAAGGGAGTGAATGTTTAAGGTGTTGGATGGGGTGCCAATCAAGCGGGCTGCTTTGTCCTGGATGGTGTTGAGCTTCTTGAGTGTTGTTGGAGCTGCACTCATCCAGGCAAGTGGAGAGTATTCCATCACACTCCTGACTTGTGCCTTGTAGATGGTGGAAAGGCTTTGGGGAGTCAGGAGGTGAGTCACTCACCGCAGAATACCCAGCCTCTGACCTGCTCTCGTAGCCACAGTATTTATGTGGCTGGTCCAGTTAAGTTTCTGGTCAATGGTGACCCCCAGGATGTTGATGGTGGGGGAATTCGGTGATGGTAATTCCGTTGAATGTCAAGGGGAGGTGGTTAGACTCTCTCTTGTTGGAGATGGTCATTACCTGGCACTTGTCTGGCACGAATGTTACTTGCTGCATGCGGGCTCGGACTGCTTCATTATCTGAGGGGTTGCAAATGGAACTGAACACTGCAATCATCAGCAAACATCCCCATTTCTGACCTTATGATGGAGGGAAGGTCATTGATGAAGCAGCTGAAGATGGTTGGGCCTAGGACACTGCCCTGAGGAACTCCTGCAGCAATGTCCTGGGGCTGAGATGATTGGCCTCCAACAACCACTACCATCTTCCTTTGTGCAAGGTATGACTCCAGCCACTGGAGAGTTTTCCCCCTGATTCCCATTGGCTTCAATTTTACTAGGGCTGCTTGGTGCCACACTCGGTCAAATGCTGCCTTGATGTCAAGGGCAGTCACTCTCACCTCACCTCTGGAATTCAGCTGAATTCATCCAATTCCCTTTTGAAAGTTATTATTGAATCTGCTTCCACCGCCCTTTCAGGCAGCGCATTCCAGATCAGAACAACTCGCTGTGTAAAAAAAATTCTCCTCATCTCCCCTCTGGTTCTTTTGCCAATTACCTTAAATCTGTGTCCTCTGGTTACCGACCCTCTGCCACTGGAAACAGTTTCTCCTTATTTACTCTCTCAAAACTGTTCATAATTTTGAACCCCTCTATTAAATCTCCCCTTAACCTTCTCTGTTCTAAGGAGAACAATCCCAGCTTCTCCAGTCTCTCCACATAACTGAAGTCCCTCATCCCTGGAACCATTCTAGTAAATCTCCTCTGCACCCTCTCTAAGGCCTTGACATCCTTCCTAAAGTGCGGTGCCCAGAATTGAACACAATACTCCAGCTGGGGCCTAATCAGTGATTTATAAAGGTTCAACATAACTTCCTTGCTTTTGTATTCTATGCCTCTGTTAATAAAGCCAATAGCCGATTTCCTCTGTCTCTTTTCTGTGTGTTGCTGTGAGCAGACTTGGCAGTCCGACGAACTGACCATCACTCTGGATGAGCAGCTGGAGGTGATTGAAGATGGCGACATGGAGGATTGGGTGAAGGTGAGTACTGGACGGACAGATTCAGGCCTCAGTCCAGCAGAGCATCGGTCAGGACAGACTGACCCCTCCCCTCCTCTCACTGACCACCGCCCTCCTCCTCTCACTGACCCCCTCCTCCTCCTCTCACTGACCCCCTCCTCCTCCTCTCACTGACCCCCTCCTCCTCCTCTCACTGACCCCCTCCTCCTCCTCTCACTGATCCCCCTCCTCCTCTCACTGACCCCCTCCTCCTCCTCTCACTGACCCCCTCCTCCTCCTCTCACTGACCCCCTCCTCCTCTCACTGACCCCCCTCCTCCTCTCACTGACCCCCCCTCCTCCTCTCACTGACCCCCCCCCTCCTCCTCTCACTGACCCCCCTCCTCCTCTCACTGACCCCCCTCCTCCTCTCACTGACCCCCCTCCTCCTCTCACTGACCCCCCCTCCTCCTCTCACTGACCCCCCTCCTCCTCTCACTGACCCCCCTCCTCCTCTCACTGACCCCCCTCCTCCTCTCACTGACCCCCCTCCTCCTCTCACTGACCCCCCTCCTCCTCTCACTGACCCCCCTCCTCCTCTCACTGACCCCCCTCCTCCTCTCACTGACCCCCCTCCTCCTCTCACTGACCCCCCTCCTCCTCTCACTGACCCCCCTCCTCCTCTCACTGACTGCCCCCCCCCCCCCCTCACTGAGCCCCCAACCCTCATCTCACTGACCTCCCCCTCCTCCCCCTCTCACTGACCCCTCCTCCTCCTCTCACTGACTGCCCCCCCCTCACTGAGCCCCCCTCCTCCTCTCACTGACCCCCCCTCCTCCTCCTCTCACTGACCCCCCCCTCCTCCTCCTCTCACTGACCCCCCCCTCCTCCTCCTCTCACTGACCCCCCCCTCCTCCTCCTCTCACTGACCCCCCCCCTCCTCCCCCTCTCACTGACCCCCCCCTCCTCCCCCTCTCACTGACCCTCCTCCCCCTCTCACTGACCCCCCTCCCCCTCTCACTGACCCCCCTCCTCCTCTCACTGACCCCCCTCCTCCTCTCACTGACCCCCCTCCTCTCACTGACCCCCCTCCTCCTCTCACTGACCCCCCTCCTCCTCTCACTGACCCCCCTCCTCTCACTGACCTCCCCCCCCCCCTCCTCAACTTCATTCATGCAATTCACACCAAGGCAAATGTTTTGTTATGAGAGAGATTTGACCTAACAGGAGAGGCTGAACAGGCTGGGATTCTTTCTCTCTATAAAAGAGAAGACTGAGGGGTGACCTGATCGAGGTCTTTAAGACAATGAAAGGGTTTGATAGGGTGGACGTAGAGAAGATGTTTCCACTTGTGGGGGAGACTGGAACTAGAGGTCACAAATGCTGGCCTTGCCAGAGACGCCCACATCCCATGAATGAATAAATATAAGATTGTCACTAATAAATCCAATCGGGAATTCAGGAGAAACTTCTTTACCCAGAGAGTGGTGAGAATGTGGAACTCGCTACAAGGAGTAGTTGAGGCTAAGAACATAAGAAATAGGATCAGGAGTAGGCCATTCGGCCCCTCGAGTCTGCTCCACCATTCAATCAGATCATGGCTGATCTTCAACCTCAACTCCACTTTCCTGCCCGATCCCCATATCCCTTGATTCTCCGAGAGTCCAAAAATCTATTGATCTCAGCCTTGAATATACTCAATGACTGAGCATCCACAGCCCTCTGGGGTAGAGAATTCCAAAGATTCACAACCCTCTGAGTGAAGAAATTCCTCCTCATCTCAGTCTTAAATGGCCGACCCCTTATCCTGAGACTATGCCCCCTAGTTCTAGACTCTCCAGCCAGGGGAAACAATCTCTCAGCATCTACACTGTCAAGCCCCCTCAGAATCTTATATATTTCAATGAGATCACCTCTCATTCTTCTAAACTCCAGAGAGTATAGGCCCATTCTACTCAACCTCCCCTCATAGGACAACCCTCTCATCCCAGGAATTAATCTAGTGAACCTTTGTTGCACCGCCTCTAAGGCAGGTATATCCTTCCTTAGATAAGGAGACCAAAACTGTACACAGTACTCCAGGTGAGGTCTCACCAAAGCCCTGTACAATTGTAGTAAGACTTCCTTACTCTGGTACTCCAACCCCCTTGCAATAAAGGCCAACATGCCATTTGTCTTCCTAATTGCTTGCTGTACCTGAGTGCTAACTTTCTGTGTTTCTTATACGAGGACACTCAAGTCTCTCTCAACACCAACATTTAATAGTTTCTCACCATTTAAAAACATTCTGTTTTTCTATTCTTCTAACCAAAGTGAATAACCTCACATTTCCCCACATTATGCTGTCTACGCACTCACTTAACCTGTCTGTATCCCTTTGCAGACTCTTTGTGTCCTCCTCACAGCTTACTTTCCCACCTAGCTTTGTATCATCAGCAAACTTGGATACATTACACTCAGTCCCTTCATCTAAGTCATTAATATAGATTGTAAATAGCTGAGGCCCAAGCACTGATCCTTGCGGCACCCCACTAGTTACAGCCTGCCAACCTGAAAATGACCCGTTTATTCCTACTCTCTGTTTTCTGTCCGTTAACCAATCCTCTCTCCATGCTGATATATTACCCCAACACCATGAGTCGTTATCTTGTGTAACAACCTTTTATGTGGCACCTTATCGAATGCCTTTTGAAAATCCAAATATACGACATCCTGGTTCCCCTTTATCTACACTGCTCGTTACATCCTCAAAAAACTCGATTAGATTTGTCAAACACAATTTCCCTTTCATAAAACCATGTTGACTCTGCCTAATCATATTATCATTTTGTTAGTGCCCTGTTACCACTTCCTTAATAATGGATTCCATTATCATCCCAACGACTGATGGCAGGCTAACTGGCCTGTAGTTTCCTGCTTTCTCTCTCCCTCTTTTCTTTTTGCATTTAAGGGGAAGCTGGATAAACAAATGAGGGAGAAAGCAATAGAAGGATTTGCTGATAGGGTGAGATGAAGTAGGGAGGGAGGAGGCTCGTGTGGAGCATAAACACCAGCATGGACCTGTTGGGCCGAATGGCCTGGTTCGTGCTGCAGATTCCATGTAATTCTATGTTGGTATCAGGAGTTTATATCCCAAGATTCCAGCCAAGCTTTCAAACTCTGGAACATCAATGCAGAGCTCCTTATAACACAGCCCTTCTCCCTCTGTGGAGCCCTCACACACCTACCCCACCCACCATTCCATCGGTTTCAATCCACAGCGATCCTGACTGGGATATTAACTGAGCTGGGATTCAGGGCTGGTCTCTCACTGACTGAGCTGGGATTCAGGGCTGGTCCCTCACTGACTGAGCTGGGATTCAGGGCTGGTCTCTCACTGACTGAGCTGGGATTCAGGGCTGGTCCCTCACTGACTGAGCTGGGATTCAGGGCTGGTCTCTCACTGACTGAGCTGGGATTCAGGGCTGGTCTCTCACTGACTGAGCTGGGATTCAGGGCTGGTCCCTCACTGACTGAGCTGGGATTCAGGGCTGGTCCCTCACTGACTGAGCTGGGATTCAGGGCTGGTCTCTCACTGACTGAGCTGGGATTCAGGGCTGGTCTCTCACTGACTGAGCTGGGATTCAGGGCTGGTCTCTCACTGACTGAGCTGGGATTCAGGGCTGGTCTCTCACTGACTGAGCTGGGATTCAGGGCTGGTCTCTCACTGACTGAGCTGGGATTCAGGGCTGGTCTCTCACTGACTGAGCTGGGATTCAGGGCTGGTCCCTCACTGACTGAGCTGGGATTCAGGGCTGGTCCCTCACTGACTGAGCTGGGATTCAGGGCTGGTCCCTCACTCACTGAGCTGGGATTCAGGGCTGGGATTCAGGGCTGGTCTCTCACTGACTGAGCTGGGATTCAGGGCTGGTCCCTCACTGACTGAGCTGGGATTCAGGGCTGGTCTCTCACTGACTGAGCTGGGATTCAGGGCTGGGATTCAGGGCTGGTCCCTCACTCACTGAGCTGGGATTCGGGGATTTCGGTGTGAATGTAAGTTCTTTGTCAAAGCCTTTGTGAAAATTGTGACATGTAATAACCACCGGACGACAAACATCGACCAACTCCGTGACATCGTCAGAAATTTCAACCAAGTTGGTGAGGCCAGATCTCCATCTCCAAACATCACACCGAGATTCTCCAACACCTGCCGCTCTTTCCAAATAATTGATCAGATTTTGCTACATTTTCATCAGGTTTAAGCTCTGTCCCAGGAAATTTCATAGCTTTGGGCGAGGGGGTGAGGGGAGGGGAGGGGAGGGGAGCAGGGGGAGAGGGGGAGGGTGGGGAGAGGAAGGAAGGGGCGGTGGGGAGGAGAGAGGAGAGGGAGGGGGATGGGGAGGAGAGGGGATGGGAGAGGGGGAGATAGGGGGGAAAAGGATGGGGTGGGGAGGGGGGAGGAGAGTTTGGGGAGAGGGGAGGGGAGGGGATGGGGAGGAGAGAGTTGGGTGGGTGGAGGGGAGGGGAAGGAGAGGGAGGGGGGAGGGGGGAGGGGGAGTCTGGTCACGATGTTCTGGCCATCATGGTGTGGGGTTTGATGGACCTGCTGGACTTTTCCTGCAGGTCAATTTGATGTGTTGATATCAGTTTGAACAGGAAGTTACTCCACCAGCCCCCACCCCCCGACCTTACTGCCCCCTTCAAACCTCCCACAGTCTTTTGTTAATTTTCTTACAGTCCTCAGCTTTTATTTTTAATCCTTTTTGTTTTTTTCCCCTCGAGGCTCGGAATAACTCCGGCCAGATCGGCTACGTTCCGGAGAAGTATCTCCAGTTTTTGGGCGGGACCAGTCTGACCAGCAGGATCCCAGCGGTCACTTCCGGTGACGTCTTGTCCTACTCTTCGTCCAGTGGCTCCGCAGAGCACGAACTGATGGGCAGCGGGCCGGAGCAGGCCGAGGCTGGAGGTAGGCCCACCTTTACGGTTTTACTTACTGAGACGCTCGGGTGCAGGGGCCCGAGGCCCAGAGAGCGGAGCAGCCGAGGGACGTCGGGAAGTGGCACCGAGCTCGGCTCCGAAGAGCCTGTCGACCGTGGGAGTGAAGGGGAGACGGTCCACAGATTCGAAGTCTGAGTTTGAGTCGGAGACGCGCTTGCTAGCCGGGGCTCAGTGGGTAGCAACCTCGCCTCTGAGACTGAAGGTGGTGGGTTCGAGTCCCACTCCAGAGACTCGAGCGTAAAACCCAGGCTGACACTCCCAGTGCAGTACTGGGGCGGGGAGTGCTGCACTGTTGGACGTGCCGTCTTTCGGATGAGACTTTAAACCCGAGGGACGTTGGACGTCTGCCCGCTCAGGTGGGCGTAACTCTTCCTAGTCGAAGAAGGGCAGGGGAGTTCTCCCCGGTGTCCTGGCCAATGTTTATCACCTTGCTGTTTGTGGGATCTTGCTGTGCATAAATTGGCTGCGGCATTTCCTACATTACAACAGTGACTACACTTCAAAAAGTGCTTCATTGGCTGTAAAGCGCTTTGGGACATCCCAAGGTCATGAGAGGCGCTGGAGAAATCATAGAATCATAGAAGTTTACAACATGGAAACAGGCCCTTCGGCCCAACATGTCCATGTCGCCCAGTTTATACCACTAAATGCAAGTTCGTTCGTTCTTTATCTCTCACTTTCTCCCCCAGCTTTCAGAGAGAGAATCAGACAATATACAGAGCGAGGTAAGAGTGCGGGTCTGTGCCAAAACAAGCAAACAAAAACGGAAAATCCTTTTCAACAAGCATCATTTTCCGAACCGTCAAACTGGGAATTGAATCAGCGGGACGGAGAAACGAGAAGGGCCCAGAATTCGGGGGAGTGATTTATTTTCCAGCTGCCCCGTCCTTTCTCCCGAAGGTGCTGAGTCTCGCTGGGGGCTAATGTCAACGGGTGCCGGTCCCACTGTGTCATCCCGTTGTTGATTTGAGCCTCGACGTTGAGTGCGGGCAGGATATTCGACTGTAAAGGCGTCACAGCTGAACCCAATCCCGCCCTCACCAGCAGGGGGCACTGGAGCAGGAAGTCTCTTTGATATTTGTCTTACTTTCCTCTCCCTTTACCCGGTAACATTGACTGTATTGCCCCCAGCTTGGATCAGGTAACTCGGTGCTGGCCAGCGATGGTCTGTAGACGTTCCCTGTCTGTATCATTCACCTCAACCTTAAGACAAACTGATTCACTCATTCGTTTGTTTTTTTAAATTAATTCTCGGGATGTGGGCGTCGCTGGCGAGGCCGGCATTTATTGCCCATTCCTAATTGCCCTTGAGAAGGTGGTGGTGAGCCGCCTTCTTGAACCGCTGCAGTCCGTGTGGTGAAGGTTCTCCCACAGTGCTGTTAGGAAGGGAGTTCCAGGATTTTGACCCAGCGACGATGAAGGAACGGCCGATATATTTCCAAGTCGGGATGGTGTGTGACTTGGAGGGGAACGTGCAGGTGGTGTTGTTCCCATGCGCCTGCTGCCCTTGTCCTTCTAGGTGGTGGAGGTCGCGGGTTTGGGAGGTGCTGTCGAAGAAGCCTTGGAGTCAGTCAAATTGATGTAACGTGGGTGGAACACGGCCTGTTTCAGGAGGACTTAGCCTCGCGACAGGTCCAAGTCGTTGGGCGTGTAATGGCAGGTGGGTTGAGGGGCTGACGATGGGAGTGTTGTGTTCCACAGAGTGCTTGGCCAGAGCTTTGTACGATTACGAGGGGCAGAGTGCGGAGGAGCTGAATTTCCCCGAGGGAGCCATTATCAAGGTCCTTCACACTGGAGAGCACGGAGTGGACGATGGATTCTGGGAAGGAGAACTGAATGGCCGAGTCGGAGTTTTCCCTTCCTTGGTCGTTGAGTTGCTGAGTGCGGAAAGGGAGGAGCTGGACTCGGAGATGGTACTGTACACCGGATATTTGTGGCTTTTAGTCGGGCTGTGCTGACTCATTCTGGCCCGTTTATCCATTTTGTGATCTTGCTTCTGTGCTGGTATCAGGTTGTGACCGAACTTCCCTTCCTCCCACTGTGGCCCGTCCATTTCCTCAAGTTTCTCGTCGTAAACTCTAGCCTCCCTTTGCTGCTTGTCTCGGTCTGTGAATCTTCACTGCCCCCGTGTCCTGGCCCGAATCCCCTTCCTATAATGGGCTCCCCAGAACTTCACTGAATACACCGGCTGTGGCCCCAAACAATATCTTGTTCCGATTCAGCAATCACTCCTTTAGTTTTATATTTAGAATCATAGAAAAGTTACAGCACGGAAGGAGGCCATTCGGCCCATCAAACCCGTGTCTGCTCTTTGTAAGAGCAATCCAGCCAGTCCCATTCCCCCGCTCTTTCCCCGTAGCCCTCCAAATTTTTTCCTTTCAAGTACTTATCCAGTTCCCTTTTGAAGGCCATGATTGAATCTGCCTCCACCACCCCCTCGGGCAGTGCATTCCAGATCCTAACCACTCGCTGTGTAAAAAAGTTTTTCCTCATGTCACCTTTGGTTCCTTTGCCAATCACCTTAAATCTATGCCCTCTGGTCCTTGACCCTTCCGCCAATGGGGACAGTTTCTCTCTATCTACTCTGTCTGGACCCTTCATGATTTTGAATACCTCGATCAAATCTCCTCACAACCGTCTCTGTTCCAAGAAGAACAATCCCAGCTTCTCCAGTCTAACCACGTAACTAAAGTCCCTCATCCTTGGAATCATTCTAGTAAATCTCTTCTGCACCCTCTCTAAGGCCTTCACATCTTTCCTAAAGTGCAGTGCCCAGAATTGGACACAATACTCCAGTTGTGGCCGAACCAGTGTTTTATAAAGGTTCATCATAACTTCCTTGCTCTTGTACTCTGTGCCTCTGTTTATAAAGCCCAGGATCCCATATGCTTTTTTAACCACTTTCTCAACCTGCCCTGCCACCTTCAAAGATTTGTGCACATATACCCCCAGATCTCTCTGTTCCTGTACCCGCTTTTAGAATTGTACCCTTTAGTTTATTTTGCCTCTCCTCATTCTTCCTACCAAAATGTATCACTTCACAATTGTCTGCATTAAATTCCATCTGCCTCGTGTCCGCCCATTCCACCAGCCTGTCTCTATCCTCTTGAAGTCTATCACTATCCTCCTCACTGTTCACTACACTTCCAAGTTTTGTGCCATCTGCAAATTTTGAAATTGTGCCCTGTACACCCAAGTCCAAGTCATTAATATATATCAAGAAAAGCAGTGGTCCCAGCACCGACCCCTGGGGAACACCACTGTACACCTCCCTCCAGTCCGAAAAACAACCGTTCACCACTACTCTCTGTTTCCTGTCACTTCGCCAATTCTGTATCCATGTTGCCACTGCCCCTTTTATTCCATGGGCTTCAACTTTGCTGATAAGCCTATTATGTGGCACTTTATCAAATTCCTGTGTACCTGTACCCCTCGATCTGTGTACCTGCACCCCTCGATCTGTGTACCTGCACCCCTCGATCTGTGTACCTGTACCCCTCTCTGTCTCTCTCTCTCCCCCTCGATTGGGTATATCTCTACCTCTGGCCTTTACCACCCCAATTGCTCCGTCCAAGCCCCACACCCAGATCAGTGAACCCAGCACAGACCAGCGAGTGATCTAGGTCCCCTGTCTGGACTGTGTGTCTCAGTACTACACTGGGACAAATGGGAGGTGAGGGGAGACTGCTGCTAATTCATTTTGCTCTGATTGAGTTGTTTTGGGCTGTTTGATTCCACCTGACTCTCGGATTCTGTGTATCTGGAAGGTTTCTGATCACCTTGCCTTGTTTCCCAGGATCCCACTTCACTCTCCCCTCCTCCGTTCTCTCCTCCTGAGCCTGACTGCGATTCGCTGGCGTTTCACAGGGTGGGATTCGCACAGCAAGCATCGCCGAGCAACTGTGGTAAGCACATATAGGGCGTTTAGTCCAGGAGAAAGTCTAAACAATCCCAGCTGAGACTTGGATAGGAACAGGTGGAGGCCATTCAGCCCCTCGAGCCTGTTACACAGCAACAGGTGGAGGCCATTCAGCCCCTCAAGCCTGTTACACAGCAACAGGTGGAGGCCATTCAGCACCTCGAGCCTGTTACACAGCAACAGGAGGAGGCCATTCAGCCCCTCGAGCCTGTTATATAGCAACAGGTGGAGGCCATTCAGCCCCTCGAGCCTGTTGAGACTACTTTGGCTTGGCGTCGATTTTGGGACATTTTTCCGTGAATGTTTATAAATGCAAGTTGTTGTTGAATTGGAAAGCTGGGATTGTTTGTGGGAGGTGGGTCCGAGTTTCACCTCAAGTGAACAAATTCAGACGGTCAAAGTCCTGAGCTCCAAATACAATCTGTGATTGGGCACTGGGAGTAGGAGTTGCCAACTCTCTCCAGGATTGCCCTGGAGTCTCCAGGAATTAAACACTAATCTCCAGGACAATGCTGCGAGCAGGAATCCGGGGAGAAAAACATTGGATTAATAAAACAAAATTGAATCTTCTTTTAATCTTCTTTGAACACTTTTATTTATCACATGATGTAACCTCCAGGGATAGGCCCAATCAGAGTTGGCGACTCTAACTGGGAGTATGTAGGCCTCAGGCCGCAGGGAGCATTGATGCTTAATTTCACTTTATTCCCCTACAGTTTCTGGCGACCAAAAGGAGGAATCACAGAGTCTGGAACCTGTTCTCGAGACGCAGGCTGGACGACTTAGACCAGTAAGAACAGATTTATTTGGAAAAATTGTTATTTGCCACATGGCCGCCAACTCTGGGCTCCGGGTCCCGCTGAGTAAATGCATCGCCCGGTGTGGTACTGAGTCACACACACCTTGAAGGTCTAGTTTTGACTCCTGGTCTCTTTTCATTTCTGGGAATCAACTCATCCAAAACTCTGCTGCCCCGTATCCTAACTCGCACCAAGTCCCGTTCACCCTTCACCCCTGTGCTCGCTGACCTACATCGGCTCCCGGTCCGGCAGTGCCTCGATTTAAAAATTCTCATCCTCTGTTTTCAAATCCCTCCAAGGCCCTCGCCCCTCCCTATCTCTGTAACCTCCTCCAGCCCTACAACCCTACGAGATCTCTGCCCTCCTCCAATTCTGGCCTCTTGCGCATCCCCGATTTCCATCACTCCACCATTGGGGGCCGTGCCTTCAGGTGCCTTGACCCTAAGCTCTGGAATTCCCTCCCTAAACTTCTCTGCCCCTCTCTCCTTCTTTAGGATGCTCCTCCAAACCTACCTCTTTGACCCACCTGTCCTAGTATCTTCTTTGACTCGATGTCAATCTTTGTCTGATTACACTCCTGTGAAGCACCTTGGGACGTTTTACTACGTTGAGGGTGATGTATAAGTGCAAGTTTCTGTTGTTTTTGACCTGAGGTTGTCTTAAACGGGCAGCTCGTGTGATCGATCGTTTGCTGTTTGATTTCCAGATTCGAGCTGCCCCACCTCCACCATCACCGAACCCACTCTCCCAACAGGATACAGACGAATTCCTGGTCTGAATGTTGCCGTCTCGATCTGGTCCCTCCGTGTACCCCTGGGACCATCTCTTGGGGCCACCTCCGAGTGGGAGAGGGGGGAGGATCCTTTGCTCCACATTGCTGCTTCCCACGAGACACACGAGCAGTCGTGAGTAGAACTCACCGCGGGGTTGTGAGAAATCAGCTCTGAAGCTTCACAAATGGAGGTCCAGGGACCAGCCCATCATCATTGGGATATGTTTAGGGCGCTGCTTCCAGTTGGATTATATCTTTCTTGCTGTCTTCATTGAGGAGCTCGCTCAGAGAACAAAAACCTTCATTCTGAACAACTTAAACTGACATAGATCCTCTCGCGTAACCAGACATCCCCGAGAGACCGTGTGTTGGAAATATCAGAGTGTAAAAGGCAGCCACGGGATGCAGATCATGTCACGGGCGTTGGGAATTCACTTGTCCATTGGATCCAACCAAAGACCTTTCGTGTCTGGAAGTTGAGCTGAATGCTCAGCCCTCTGTTTGGTCCCAGGAACAGGAGGAGGGGTTTAGAGAAGGGGCTGCTTTGTGACAGTGTTATTTATTCTGCAGTCTGTGAATCCGATCTATCCCAGCCAGCACGACGGTTACAGGGCGGGTCGTTCATACCTTACGGTTTGACGCTGGATGATTTCATTTATTATTCCTTTGCTTTCACTGACTGCCTGTGTGTTTGTTGATTGAGGAGTTTGTTACTGGGCGCCCCTCAGACCAGGATTCACGACCAGACCCCTCAGTCACATAAGGGACTACCTCGTAGGGGGTTACAGCGGAGTGAGGGAATCGAAGGCACGGGGAGGGGACAGAAGTGTTTGGTTTCAGTCTTATGATGCAAGTAATGTTGGCAAGGCCGCATTTATTGTCCATCACTACTTGCCCTGAGAAAGTGACCGCCTTTTCAAAGCAATTGAATTTGTACAATTGAGTTTCTCGCTGGGCCACTTCAGAGGGAGGTTAAGAGTCAACCAGGTTGGTGTGGGGACTGGAGTCACCTATAGGCCCAGACCGGGTAAGGACGGCAGGTTTCCTTCCCTAAAGGACATCAGTGAACCAGTTGGGTTTTTACGACAATCCGACAGTTTCAGGGTCACTTTTACTGAGACCAGATTGTTATTTCCAGATTTTATAAACTGAATTCAAATTCTCAAACTAATGGGATTTGAATTCACGTTCTCCGGATTATTAGTCCAGTAACAATCACCACAATACCGCACCCAGTTTGTAACTAACTCTACCAGTGGTTCAAGAAGACGGCCCATCACCACCACCTCAGGGCAACTAGGGATGGGCAATAAATGCCGGCCTCGCCAACGACACCCACATCCAGAGAATGAGTTTTAAAAAAAAGTTAGGGGGAACTTTCTCACCCAAAGGGGACTCGAGTTGTAAATAAGGGAATGCTCACGGTGACACAGGTGTAAACCCAACAGGTAATCTGAATATAGTGTCAGGACTGGACCTGACGCCGGAGTGAGATTGGGTGAGGTGTGAGCTGGTCACTGTTAACTAACTCAATGTACACCCTGAGCACCGCACTTTAGGAAGGATGTGAAGGCCTTAGAGAGGGTGCAGAGGAGATTTACTAGAACGGTTCCAGTGATGAGGGACTTCAGTTATGTGGAGAGACTGGAGAAGCTGGGATTGTTCTCCTTAGAGCAGAGAAGGTTAAGGGGAGATTTGATAGGGGTGCTCAAAATCATGAAGGGTTTTGATAGAGTAAATAAGGAGAAACTTTCCAGTGGCAGGAGGGTCGGTAACCAGAGGACACAGATTTAAGGTAATTGGCAAAAGAACCAGAGGGGAGATTAGGAAAACATTTTTTATGCAGCGAGTTGTTATGATCTGGAATGCGCTGCCTGAAAGGGCGGTGGAAGCAGATTCAATAATAACTTTCAAAAGGGAATTGGATAAATACTTGAAGGGGAAAAATTTGAAGAGCTATGGGGAAAGAGCAGGGGAATGGGACTCTTTCAAAGAGCCGGCGCAGGCACGATGGGCCGAATGGCCTCCTCCAGTGCTGTATGATTCAATGACGTGGCGAATGTTTTGTTTCGCTGTCGCTCGGTGGTGACTGAGCAAAGGACGGGTCTCCCGCTGGGTGTCAGTCGGTCGATGTCTGCTTCAAACCTCTGTACAGGGAGTGAGGAGGCCCGAGAAGCAGGATACGCGATGAGACTCGATGGAGGGCCAGAGTCCGGCCAGAGTGCAGACTGAGTGTGAGGGATCTGTTTACCGACCCGTGGAGTGAGGTGGGGGGGGGCGGAGTTCTCCACTCCTGACACAGGGACCAGGAGAGAGATTGTGCACTCTCCATATTACACAGCTACCGTCCGCACGCTGGAGAGGGGAGTTCTCCCCGGTGTCCTGGGGTCAATATTTATCCCTCAACCATCATCATTAAAACAGATGATCTGACCATTATCACATTGCTGTTTGTGGGATCTTGCTGTGCGCAAATTGGCTGCCGCGTTTCCTACATCACAACAGTGACTACACTTCAAAAAGTGCTTCATCGGCTGTAAAGCGCTTTGGGACGTCCTGAGGTTGTGAAAAGGCGCTATATAAATGCAAGTCTTTCTCAGCCTCAGAATGGCGAGATGAGCAGCCCCTTATCAAGGTGTTTACGATAAACTTTAGGGGAACAATAAATCAACAACACTACTTCAAAGTAACCCATCAGTGTGGGTCAATGGAGTGAGGGTCAAACTGGGGAAAGGGGGATTTAGGACTGAGGTCAGGCAGTTCGACTCATTGAAAACTGCTTCAGTGGGTCGCACTCTCACTCTGCGTCCGAAGATCATGGGATCGAGTCCCACTCCAGAGACTTGAGCACAAAAGCCAGGCCAACACTCCCAGGTCAGTCCTGAGGGAGCGCCGCACTGTCGGAGGGTCAGTCCTGAGGGAGCGCCGCACCGTCAGAGGGTCAGTACTGAGGGAGCGCCGCACTGTCGGAGGGTCAGTACTGAGGGAGCGCTGCACTGTCGGAGGGTCAGTACTGAGGGAGCGCTGCACCGTCGGAGGGTCAGTACTGAGGGAGCGCTGCACCGTTGGAGGGTCAGTACTGAGGGAGCGCTGCACCGTCGGAGGGTCAGTACTGAGGGAGCGCTGCACCGTCAGAGGGTCAGTACTGAGGGAGCGCTGCACCGTCAGAGGGTCAGTACTGAGGGAGCACCGCACTGTCGGAGGGTCAGTACTGAGGGAGCGCTGCACTGTCGGAGGGTCAGTACTGAGGGAGCGCTGCACTGTCGGAGGGTCAGTACTGAGGGAGCGCCGCACTGTCGGAGGGTCAGTACTGAGGGAGCGCCGCACTGTCGGAGGGTCAGTACTGAGAGAGCGCCGCACTGTCGGAGGGTCAGTACTGAGGGAGCGCCGCACTGTCGGAGGGTCAGTACTGAGGGAGCGCCGCACTGTCGGAGGGTCATTACCGAGCGAGCGCCGCACCGTCGGAGGGTCAGTGCTGAGGGAACGCCGCACTGTCGGAGGTTCTGTCTTTCGGATGAGACATTAAACCGAGGCCCCGTCTACCCTCTCAGGTGAATGTAAAAAATCCCACTGCCACTATTTTGAAGAAGAGCCGGGGGAGTTCTCCCCAGTGTCCTGGGGCCAATATTTAAACCGAGGCCCCGTCTGCCCTCTCAGGATGTGTTGTGCTCGGACTGTCACAATCGCTGTTTCGTTGACCTGTTCGATGTGTTTCCTCCCCCGGGGCCCCTTCCCCTCTTCCCCCTCCCCCCAGGGCTCATCCTCCCGAAACTACGGGATTGCTGAAGGTGGGTCGGTCACTTGGTGCTGACCAATCACACGTAGCCCTGCCCTGTCATCACGTGATGTAAATAAAAGTGTGTTATTATATGCAGGGTCCGCTCTGTACACGTTCCAGATGTGCACCAGCCTGCTAATGTCTTTAAGATCACAGAAGGGTTTGATAGGGTAGACGTAGAGAAGATGTTTCCACTTGTGGGGGAGACCAAAATTAGAGGTCATAAATATAAAATAGTCATTAATAAATCCAATAGGGAATTCAGGAGAAACTTCTTTACCCAGAGAGTGGTGAGAATGTGGAACTCGCTCCCACAAGGAGTGGTTGAGGTGAATAGTGTAGATGCTTTTAAGGGGAAGCTGGATAAACACATGAGGGAGAAAGGACTAGAAGGATATGCTGATAGGGTGAGATGAAGTAGGGAGGGAGGAGGCTCGTGTGGAGCATAAACACCAGCATGGACCAGTTGGGCCGAATGGCCTGTTTCTGTGCTGTACATTCTATGTAATTCTTTGACTCCCTCCTTGTCCCATACTGCCCAGCTCTTGGACGGATCCTCTGTGTGAGACTGTGAGTTGGGCCCACGTTCCCGATTCTCAGCTTGTACTAAAATCAAACAATGTGAAGCACAGAGCAGTGGCCTACAGCTGAGGCCGGCCAGTGACGGTGGAATTGTTTTTCACCAGTAGTGTGATTCGGGCTCGGAGCAAGTCTTGCCTGAAAGGGCGGTGGAAGCAGATTCAATAATAGCTTTCAAAAGGGAATTGGATAAATACTTGAAGGGGAAAAATTTGCAGGGCTACGGGGAAAGAGCAGGGGAGTGGGACTAATTGGATAGATCTTTCAAAGAGCCGGCACAGGCACGATGGGCTGAACGGCCTCCTGCTGTGCTGTATGAGTCTATGAATTTTGAGATCGGAACCCAGTGTGAATCAACACCCGTCTGACATGGTCCTGACAAGTTGAGGAGGCTTGGTGAAGTTTTAATCTTTCACCAGATGCCAGCCCATGGGGTGAGTGACTCACCTCCTGACTCCCCAAAGCCTTTCCACCATCTACAAGGCACAAGTCAGGAGTGTGATGGAATACTCTCCACTTGCCTGGATGAGTGCAGCTCCAACAACACTCAAGAAGCTCGACACCATCCAGGACAAAGCAGCCCGCTTGATTGGCACCCCATCCACCACCCTAAACATTCACTCCCTTCACCACCGGCGCACTGTGGCTGCAGTGTGCACCATCCACAGGATGCACTGCAGCAACTCGCCAAGGCTTCTTCGACAGCACCTCCCAGACCCGCGACCTCTACCACCTAGAAGGACAAGGGCAGCAGGCGCATGGGAACAACACCACCTGCACGTTCCCCTCCAAGTCACACACCATCCCGACTTGGAAATATATCGCCGTTCCTTCATCGTCACTGGGTCAAAATCCTGGAACTCCCTTCCTAACAGCACTGTGGGAGAACCGTCACCACACGGACTGCAGCGGTTCAAGAAGGCGGCTCACCACCACCTTCTCAAGGGCAATCAGGGATGGGCAATAAATGCCGGCCTCGCCAGCGAAACCCACATCCCGAGATTTAATTTTAAAAAATGGTTTCCATCCCTTCCCTCTCTCCTGTGCAAACGGAAACAGCGCTGTATTGAGGGGCCACTGTGGGCAGGCTAGACCTTCACAGCTTCACTCGCTTGGCCTCTCCCCAACGTGGGGGAAAGACCATAACCGAAATCCTCTGTGCGTGGAACAGCAGCGCTGGTCCCCTGCCCAGCTGTGGCTCAGTGGGCAGAAGGTCGCGGGTTCAAGCCCCACTCCGGAGCTTTGAGCCCATAATCCAGGCTATGCTCCCTGTGCCAGTACTGAGGGGGTGCTGCACTGTCAGAGGTGCCGTCTTTCGGATAAAACGTTAAACCGAAGCCCTGTCTGCCCTCCCACGGCCACTATTTTGAAGAAGAGCGGGGGAGTTCTCCCCGGTGTCCTGGGCCTATATTTATCCCTCAATCAGCATCACTACTGATTATCTGGTCATTATCACATTGCTGTTTGTGGGATCTTGCTGTGTGCAAATTGGTTGCCGTATTTCCTATGTTACAACAGTGTCTACACTTCAAAGATACTTCAATGGCTCTGAAGCGCTTTGGGACATCCAGAGGTTGTGAAAGATGCTATATAAATGCAAGTTTAACGAGCCATTTGTCCCTTGATGCTCTCTGCTCCCACCCTATTCCACCAATCGGGACGCTGTGACCTCCCCGTAAGTCCACCTCCCGTTGGCTTCATTTCCTGAATCGTTAACGGCCAAATCATCAAATCGCAGAACAAAGCAGAGAGCTGCAGCACTGCCTAACACCACCAGAGGGGGCAGGAGACCTGTACCTGTGTGGGCCGCACAAACCCACCTCAGAGAGAGGAGATCGGACCCCCGGGGGTGGGCAACGTGGCAACAAGTCCCTGCAGATCGGGGATACCCCCCCCCCCCCCATTCCCTCCCCCTCCCGCGCTAAACTGGGGCTCAGCACAGATTCCAGAGTTCTGGGCCAGGCAGAGAATCTATTCCCCAGATGACCATCCTCTTTTGCCTCTGTTGAGGGTCTCCCTGTTGAGGGTCTCCCTGTTGAGGGTCTCTCTGTTGAGGGTCTCTCTGTTGAGGGTCTCTCTGTTGAGGGTCTCTCTGTTGAGGGTCTCCCTGTTGAGGGTCTCCCTGTTGGTGGAGCCCCAGTGTTGCCAGTGCTGGACTCGGAGGAGCAGAAGTTCCAGCTTCCTTGGGTCCTGTGTGCAGACGAAGTAAAGGGAGGGCGCAGTCTCGGTCAGGGCTCTCCCTGTCGGGCTCAGTGTTCGAGGAGTTGTGCCGAGATTGTGCTTGTGATCGATCCTGGCCCTCGGGGTGGATTATAATATTCTTCCCGCCACTCCAGGCCGGGTCTAATGATGAATGTCTGTCTCAGGCCCTGTCTGAAACAGGAGCTGGGACCTGGAAAGGAACAGAGAGTAGCACTCACTCAATGTAAGTGACACAATCACACACACAAAGTGATAGTGACTCACAGAGTGCTAGTGACACATTCACACACACAGTGACACATTCACACACACAGTGACACATTCACACAGACATAGTGACAGTGTCACCAACAAAGTGATAGTGACTCACAGAGTGGTAGTGACACATTCACACTCAGTGATAGTGACCCACACAGTGATAGTGACACATTCACACAGACATAGTGACAGTGTCACACACACAGTGATGCACAGAGATAGTGATACAGTGATATTGACACACATAGTAATAGCAATGCACATAGCAATAGTGACACATGCACAGTGGTAGTGACACACCCAGTGATGGTGACATGCCCAATGATGGTGACACATACACAGTAATAGTGACACTTATACACAATGATAGTGACACACCCAGTGATGGTGACACGCACACAGTAATAGTGACACTTATACACAATGATAGTGACACACCCAGTGATGGTGACACGCACACAGTAATAGTGACACTTACACACAATGATAGTGACACATTCATGCACACACAGTGCTAGTGATGCACACACAGAGTGACAACACACAGAGTGACACTTGTGTACGGTCCAGTCCCCTGTTCTGCACATTGTTACTGTTTGGACGACGGACTTACTGTACATTCTGTACAGTTCAAAGGTCAGCAATATAACCATATTCTCGGGCTGTACAAGTTATTCTTTCCCCCAATGGTGCTGACTCCTCACTGGGGGACAGGATCCCGGGCATCGACCGCTCTCTGCCAATACACCCAGGCATAGCTCAGAGGGTGAGTGTTGATACAATATCCAAACTCAGAGGGACATCAGTCCCGAACCTGGCCTGACCTCACCCGATGCCCAATCACCGGGATTGTCCAGCACCAGATCACTGGGTGGTCGGGAGCAGAAACCGGGCTCATTTCCCCCTCCCCCCCGCTCAAGGGCACTGAGGGCAACTGGGGAAAGAGCCTGGGTCACCTGGACAGCGCATCGATCCCTGAGCCCAAAGGGTGTTAAACCACACGCATTTACACATTTACACAATTACATATTTACACAATTACAGTTAGCAGCAAACGTGAAGATTTACAATAGCTCCACTCGTGGGAATATGAGAAAGAGGAAGACAGAGAATGAGGAGTGATAGAGAGAAAGAGGGAGAGACGGAGGCAAAGAGAAAAAGAAGAGCGGCAGAGAGAGAGAAAGAGACGGAGGCAGAAAGAGAGAGAGAAAGGGAGGCAAAGTGAGAGTGAGAGAGACAAAGAGAAGGGGGCTGAGAGAGAAAGAGTCGGAGTCAGAGAGAGAGAGGTTGAGAGCAAGAGAGCGAGGAAGTGAGAAAGAGGCACACACAGACAGGGAGACACACAGAGTGAGCAACACAGAGTGTGTGTGTGAATATTACACTTTGGTTCTAATTTATTACTAATTATTTTGAGTTTCTCAACTAAATTATGTTTTTGAGAACCTACCTGTGCGATGATCGTGACAGAATCAGATTTGGGCAGGATCCGGCACCTAGAATAACACAAAATATGAATCTATGAATTAATTTTTCCCCGTTCTCCCCCGCCCTGAGTCCAGGGGTGTAAGTTACTCTCAGCCTTTCACTGATGCTGCTCTTGAACTGCAATGTGCAGTGTAACAGTACTCTCATAGAAAGGTTACAGCACAGAAGGAGGCCATTCGGCCCTTCGAGCCCATTGTGTGTGCCAATTAGTCCCATTCCCCCTGCTCTTTCCCTGCAGCCCTGCAAATTTTTTCCCTTCAAGTATTTATCCAATTCCCTTTTGAAAGTTATTATTGAATCTGCTTCCACCGCCCTTTCAGGCAGCGCATTCCAGATCATCACAACTCACTGCGTAAAAAAGTTTTTCCTCATCTCGCCTTTGGTTCTTTTGCCAATCACCTTAAATCTATGCCCTCTGGCTCTCGACCCTTCCAGAAATGGGAACAGTTTCTCCTTATTTACTTTATCTAAACCCTTCATGATTTTGAATACTTCTATCAAATCTCCCCTTAACCTTCTCTGTTCTAAGGAGAACAATCCCAGCTTCTCCAGTCTCTCCACATAACTGAAGTCCCTCATCCCTGGAACCATTCTAGTAAATCTCCTCTGCACCCTCTCTAAGGCCTTCACGTCTTTCCTAAAGTGCGGTGCCCAGAATTGGACACAATACTCCAGCTGAGGCCTAACCAGTGTTTTATAAAGGTTCAGCATAACTTCCTTGCTTTTGTACTCTATGCCTCTATTAATAAAGCCCAGGATCCCATATGCTTTTTTAACCACTTTCTCAACCTGTCCTGCCACTTTCAAAGATTTGTGCACATATACCCCCAGATCTCTCTATTCCTGTACTCCCTGCTATAGAGATTCTGAACTAAAATTAGATATGTGGCTCTGACCATGTATATGTACAAATCTAAACTATCAAAGGGGTAACTGGATGATCAGTTGAAGAAGATATTAAAGGTTTTGGGGAGATGAGCAGGGGAATGGGATTAGAGTAGATGGCTCCAATGTGGATCTAGTCCCAGCACTTCGGGCCACATGGACTGTTGTGCTCAAATTTCAGTGGTTCTATGAACTGAGTGTCCAAGTATTTCACATGTCTTGTCGGCTGGTTAATTGTATAAAAGGCTGTACTTCTAAGCAATAAACAGCAGCAATGAGCATCAGTTTAGTATCAATATTAATCTGCTGATACAAGGAGTAGTTGAGGCAAATAGAATAGATACATTTAAGGGGAAGCTGGATAAACACATGAGGGAGAAAGGGATAGAAGGAGATGCTGATAGGGTGAGATGAAGTAGGGAGGGAGGAGGCTCGTGTGGAGCATAAACACCGGGATAGACCTGTTGGGCCGAATGGCCTGTTTCTGTGCTGTAGACTCGATGTAACTCGACCATGAAGAGACCTGCTGAATCAGGCCATGATCTCAGGGGCTGCTCAGCCTGGTGTGGTGCTGGACCGTACTGACCAGTGAGAGTCTGATCCAATACCCCCCCCCGCCCCAGTCTGTCTTGGACCGTACTGACCAGTGAGAGTCTGGTCCAATACCCCCCCCTCCCCCAGTCTGTCTTGGACCGTACTGACCAGTGAGAGTCTGGTCCAATCCCCCCCCCCCCCCCAGTCTGTCTTGGACCGTACTGACCAGTGAGAGTCTGGTCCAATCCTCCCCCAGTCTGTCTTGGACCGTACTGACCAGTGAGAGTCTGGTCCAATCCTCCCCCCCCAGTCTGCCCTGGGTCAGCGAATCTCATCACTGGTCTCAGCACCTTCAGGGGAAAGAATAAGCAAAATACCTTTAAATAACAGAGTGTCAGCCTGTTTTACAAAACAAACCGACATCCCCCTCCTCTCCCCTCATTAATTCCTCACCCCCTGCCCATCCCCCGACTGGGCCCAGCAGAAAAACAGCGTCATTCTGCAATTGCCTGCAAGTGGGAGTGGGAATAGGGACAGGGTGTATCGGTCAGCCTTATTCTAGATCTCGGTCTCTCCTCTGATTTTCCTTCCCAATCTCTTTCCCCCACCCCTCGCTCTCCCATTTTCCATCTCCCAGATCAGGGAAGAATTTGCTTTAAAATTCAGTTCTCGGGATGTGGGTGTCGCTGGCGAGGCCGGCATTTATTGCCCATCCCTAGTTGCCCTGAGAAGGTGGTGCTGGGCCGTCTTCTTTAACCACTGGTAACGGGTTTGATACAAACTGAGTTTCTCGCTGGGCCACTTCAGAGGGCAGTTAAGAGTCAACCACATTGGTGTGGGACTGGAGTCACCTATAGGCCCAGACCGGGTAAGGACGGCAGGTTTCCTTCCCTAAAGGGCATTAATGAACCAGTTGGGTTTTTACGACAATCCGACAGTTTCTCGGTCACTTTTACTGAGACCAGATTTTTATTTCCAGATTTTTAAACTGAATTCAAATTCTTAAACTGCCCACGGTGGGATTTGAACTCACGTTCTCTGGAATATTAGTCCGGTAACAATCACTACACCACCGTCACCCGGCTATGTAACGAGGCAGCACTTTCCTAACACTCTCCACGCCAGAGCTGCCCAAAGGCTGACCCTGTGCAAACACACCACAGGCGGTGACTCACCAAAATCCAGCCCCGGTAAATACACCACAGGCCGGGACTCACCAAAATCCACTCCCGGTAAACACACCACAGGCCGGGACTCACCAAAATCCACTCCCGGTAAATACACCACAGGCCGGGACTCACCAAAATCCACTCCCGGTAAACACACCACAGGCGGTGACTCACCAAAATCCACTCCCGGTAAACACACCACAGGCCGGGACTCACCAAAATCCACTCCCGGTAAACACACCACAGGCCGGGACTCACCAAAATCCACTCCCGGTAAACACACCACAGGCCGGGACTCACCAAAATCCACTCCCGGTAAACACACCACAGGCCGGGACTCACCAAAATCCACTCCCGGTAAACACACCACAGGCCATGACTCACCAAAATCCAGCCCCGGTAAACACACCACAGGCCGGGACTCACCAAAATCCACTCCCGGTAAACACACCACAGGCCGGGACTCACCAAAATCCACTCCCGGTAAACACACCACAGGCCATGACTCACCAAAATCCAGCCCCGGTAAACACACCACAGGCCGGGACTCACCAAAATCCACTCCCGGTATACACACCACAGGCCGGGACTCACCAAAATCCACTCCCGGTAAACACACCACAGGCCGGGACTCACCAAAATCCAGCCCCGGTAAACACACCACAGGCCGTGACTCACCGGAATCCACTCCCACTAAATACACACACCATTGACAAACCTATTACATATTTTTGAGGAGGTAACGAGCAGGGTAGATAAAGGGGAACCAGTGGATGTCGTATATTTGGATTTTCAAACGGAATTCAATAAGGTGCCACATAAAAGGTTATTTCAACGGCATTACCATCGCCGAATCCCCCACCATCAACATCCTGGGGGTCACCATTGACCAGAAACTTAACTGGACCAGCCATATAAATACTGTGGCTACAAGAGCAGGTCAGAGGCTGGGTATTCTGCGGCGAGTGACTCACCTCCTGACTCCCCAAAGCCTTTCCACCATCTACAAGGCACAAGTCAGGAGTGTGATGGAATACTCTCCACTTGCACAAAGCAACCCGCTTGATTGGCACCCCATCCACCACCCTAAACATTCACTCCCTTCACCACTGGCGCACTGTGGCTGCAGTGTGTACCATCCACAGGATGCACTGCAGCAACTTGCCAAGGCTTCTTCGACAGCACCTCCCAAACCCGCGACCTCTACCACCTAGAAGGACAAGGGCAGCAGGCACATGGGAACAACACCACCTGCACGTTCCCCTCCAAGTCACACACCATCCCGACTTGGAAATATATCGCCGTTCCTTCATCGTCGCTGGGTCAAAATCCTGGAACTCCCTTCCTAACAGCACTGTGGGAGAACCTTCACCACACGGACTGCAGCGGTTCAAGAAGGCGGCTCACCACCACCTTCTCAAGGGCAATTAGGGATGGGCAATAAATGCCGGCCTCGCCAGCGACGCCCACATCCCATGAACGAATAAAAAAAAACACAAGATGGGGCTCGTGGGGTTGGGGGTAATATATTACCCTGGATCGAGGATTGGTTAACGGACAGAAAACAGAGAGTGGGGATGAACGGGTCATTCTCGGGTTGTCAGGCTGTAACTAGTGGGGTGCCGCAAGGATCAGTGCTTGGGCCTCAGCTATTTACAATCTATATTAATGACTTGGATGAAGGGACCGAGTGTAAAGTATCCAAGTTTGCTGACGATACAAAGCTAGGTGGGAAAGTAAGCTGTGAGGAGGACACAAAGAGTCCGCAAAGGGATATAGACAGGTTAAGTGAATGGGCAAGAAGGGGGCAGATGGAGTATAATGTGGGGAAATGTGAGGTTATTCACTTTGGTGGGAAGAATAGAAAAACAGAATATTTTTTAAATGGTTTGAAACTATTAAATGTTGGTGTTGAGAGAGACTTGGGTGTCCTTGTACAGGAAACACAGAAAGTTAACATGCAGGTACAGCAAACAATTAGGAAAGCAAATGGCATATTGGCTTTTATTGCAAGGGGGTTGGAGTACAAGAGTAAGGAAGTCTTACTACAATTGTACAGGGCTTTGGTGAGACCTCACCTGGAGTACTGTGTACAGTTTTGGTCTCCTTATCTAAGGAAGGATATACTTGCCTTAGAGGCGGTGCAATGAAGGTTCATTAGATTGATTCCTGGGATGAGAGGGTTGTCCTATGAGGAGAGATTGAGTAGGATGGGCCTATACTCTCTGGAGTTTAGAAGAATGAGAGGTGATCTCATTGAAATATATAAGATTCCGAGGGGGCTTGACAGGGTAGATGCTGAGAGGTTATTTCTCCTGGCTGGAGAGTCTAGAACTAGGGGACATAGTCTCAGGATAAGGGGTCGGCCATTTAAGACTGAGATTAGGAGGAATTTCTTCACTCAGAGGATTGTAAATCTTTGGAATTCTCTACCCCAGAGGGCTGTGGACGCTGAGTCATTGAGTATATTCAAGACTGAGATCGATAGATTTTTGGACTCTAGGGGAATCAAGGGATATGGGGATCGGGCAGGAAAGTGGAGTCGAGGTCAAAGATCAGCCGTGATCTGATTGAATGGCGGAGCAGCCTCGAGGGGCTGAATGGCCTCCTCCTGCTCCTATTTCTTATGTTCTTACCACAGCCCGTGACTCACCGAAATTCACTCTCAGTAAACACACCACAGCCCGTGATTCACCGAAATCCACTCTCAGTAAACACACCTGCCCCGGCCTCACCGGATCCGACCCCCCAGTCGCTGCGGTTTCACTGCAGTTCACGGGTTTGTCCCAGTCCGTCTCTGTCTCTGTCTCTGTCCTGACGGAGTCACCACGGGCACACACTTCAATCGCGGGTAACGTGTACAGCTCCTGCACTCCTCGACTTTTCTCAACGTGAGTGACACGAAACCTGGAGAGAGAAATAAACAACTGGCCGTAACCATGTGGAGTTACATCCCAGCTCAGTCAGTGAGGGACCAGCCCTGAATCCCAGCTCAGTCAGTGAGGGACCAGCCCTGAATCCCAGCTCAGTCAGTGAGAGACCAGCCCTGAATCCCAGCTCAGTCAGTGAGAGACCAGCCCTGAATCCCAGCTCAGTCAGTGAGAGACCAGCCCTGAATCTCAGCTCAGCCAATATCCCACAGTCAGGCCACGAGTGGCGGCCTAGACCCAGGTGGAAGAGCAAACCTGCTGAGGGGCAGAGGTGAGCGTGTTGTGGGGTATCGAGTGGCCTCGAGGTTTGTTCCCAGTACGATTGCTGAGAAAGGATTTCCCATCCTGGCCCCACTTTCTCTGTGGGAAAGCACTCTGGAGCGAGATGTTAAAAAAGCAGATGGGAACCTGGGCTTTATTAATAGAGGCACAGAGTACAAAATCAAGGAAATTATTCTGAACCTTAATAAATCACTGATTCGGCCATAACTGGAGTTTTGTGTTCAATTCTGGGCACCGCACTTTAGGAAGGATGCTCAGGACTTAGAGAGGGTACAGAGGAGATTTACGAGAATGGTTCCAGGGATGAGGGATTTCAGTTATGTGGAGAGACTGGAGAAGCTGGGATTGTTTTCCTTAGAGCAGAGAAGGTTAAGGGGAGATTTAATAGAGGTGTTCAAAATCATGACCAGTTTTGAGAGAGTAAATAAGGAGAAACTGTTTCCAGTGGCAGGAGGGTCGGTAACCAGAGGACACGGATTTAAGATAATTTGCCAAAAATCCAGGCAAGAGTAGGCCATTCGGCCCTTCAGGCCTGCTCTGTCATTCAAAATGATCATGGCTGATCGTCTAACTCAGTACCCTGTTCCCGCTTTTTCCCCATATCCCTTGATCCCTTTAGCATTAAGAAATATATCTATCTCCTTCTTGAATACATCTAATGACTTGGCCTCCACTGCCTTCTGTAGTAGAGAATTCCACAGGTTCACCACCCTCTGAGTGAAGAAATTTCTCCTCATCTCGGTTCTCGGGCGAGATGAGGAAACATTTTTTTTTACACAGCGAGTTGTTCTGATCTGGAATGCGCTGCCTGAAAGGGCGGTGGAAGCAGATTCAATAATAACTTTCAAAAGGGGAATTGAATAAATACTTGCAGGGAAAAATTTGCAGGGCTGCGGGGAAAGAGCAGGGGAATGGGACTGATTGGATAGCTCTGTCAAAGAGCCGGCACAGGCACGATGGGCCGAATGGCCTTCTCCTGTGCTGTACGATTCTATGAATCTATGGAGTCACAAAGGACCAGGAACCCTGATCAGCTGATATTCAGGTTCCTTCAATATTAATCTGAACACCAACAAACTCCCTTCCTAACAGCACTGTGGGAGAACCGTCACCACACGGACTGCAGCGGTTCAAGAAGGCGGCTCACCACCACCTTCTCAAGGGCAATTAGGGATGGGCAATAAATGCCGGCCTCGCCAGCGACGCCCACATCCCCTGAACGAATAAAAAAAAAACTATCCCCAAACTGGAAAACGATTAGTTTGAAGCCGCGTTTACTGTACCTGCCAATCGATAAGACGGTGACCTCCACCCCCTGACCCCTGCCCTTCACCTCTCTCGCCCGTCTGTGTACGTGAAGTGAGGCTCTCTTCCTCCGCTGGTTACAGTGCAGACAGGCTGACCGGGCTCCTGCAGCAGCTCCAGAGTGCACAGTGTGGTGATGAGGGACCAGAGCAGGGGATTTTGTCACAATCTGTTGAGGGAACAGCGGCCTGGAAGTAAAGAATAAAAATCAGCACGGGTTAGATACAAAGAAAAGCTCCCTCTACACTGTCCCATCAAACACTCCCAGGGCAGGTACAGGGTTAGATACAGAGTAAAGCTCCCTCTACACTGTCCCATCAAACACTCCCAGGGCAGGTACAGGGTTAGATACAGAGTAAAGCTCCCTCTACACCGTCCCATCAAACACTCCCAGGGCAGGTACAGGGTTAGATACAGAGTAAAGCTCCCTCTACACTGTCCCATCAAACACTCCCAGGGCAGGTACAGGGTTAGATACAGAGTAAAGCTCCCTCTACACTGTCCCATCAAACACTCCCAGGGCAGGTACAGGGTTAGATACAGAGTAAAGCTCCCTCTACACCGTCCCATCAAACACTCCCAGGGCAGGTACAGCACGGGTTAGATACAGAGTAAAGCTCCCTCTACACTGTCCCATCAAACACTCCCAGGGCAGGTACAGGGTTAGATACAGAGTAAAGCTCTCTCTACACTGTCCCATCAAACACTCCCAGGGCAGGTACAGGGTTAGATACAGAGTAAAGCTCCCTCTACACTGTCCCATCAAACACTCCCAGGGCAGGTACAGGGTTAGATACAGAGTAAAGCTCCCTCTACACTGTCCCGTCAAACACTCCCAGGGCAGGTACAGGGTTAGATACAGAGTAAAGCTCCCTCTACACTGTCCCATCAAACACTCCCAGGGCAGGTACAGCACGGGTTAGATACAGAGTAAAGCTCCCTCTACACCGTCCCATCAAACACTCCCAGGGCAGGTACAGGGTTAGATACAGAGTAAAGCTCCCTCTACACCGTCCCATCAAACACTCCCAGGGCAGGTACAGGGTTAGATACAGAGTAAAGCTCCCTCTACACTGTCCCATCAAACACTCCCAGGGCAGGTACAGGGTTAGATACAGAGTAAAGCTCCCTCTACACTGTCCCATCAAACACTCCCAGGGCAGGTACAGGGTTAGATACAGAGTAAAGCTCCCTCTACACTGTCCCATCAAACACTCCCAGGGCAGGTACAGCACGGGTTAGATACAGAGTAAAGCTCCCTCTACACTGTCCCATCAAACACTCCCAGGGCAGGTACAGCACAGGTTAGATAGAACGAAGAGCTTGTATTTATTTAGCGCCTTTCATGACCTCAGCATGTCCCAAAGAGCTTCACAGCCAATGAAATATTTTTGGAGTGTAGTCACTGTTGTAATGTAGGAAACACAGCCAATTTCCTCACAGCAAGATCCCACAAACAGCAATGTGATAACGATCAGATAATCTGTTTTTCGTGATGTTGGTTGAGGGATAGATTTTGGGCAGGACAACGGGGAGAACTCCCCCGATCTACTTCAAATACTGTCCATGGGATGTTTTACACCCACCTGAGAGGCAAACAGGGCCTCGATTTAATGTCTGTAAAGACAGCACCTCCGACAGTGCAGCACTCCCTCAGTACTGACCCTCCGACAGTGCAGCACTCCCTCAGTACTGACCCTCCGACAGTGCAGCACTCCCTCAGGACTGACCCTCCGACAGTGCAGCACTCCCTCAGTACTGACCCTCCGACAGTGCAGCGCTCCCTCAGTACTGACCCTCCGACAGTGCAGCGCTCCCTCAGTACTGACCCTCCGACAGTGCAGCACTCCCTCAGTACTGACCCTCCGACAGTGCAGCGCTCCCTCAGTACTGACCCTCCGACAGTGCAGCGCTCCCTCAGTACTGACCCTCCGACAGTACAGCACTCCCTCAGTACTGACCCTCCGACAGTGCAGCGCTCCCTCAGTACTGACCCTCCGACAGTGCAGCGCTCCCTCAGTACCGACCCTCCGACAGTGCAGCTCTCCCTCAGTACTGACCCTCCGACAGTGCAGCGCTCCCTCAGTACTGACCCTCCGACAGTGCAGCGCTCCCTCAGTACCGACCCTCCGACAGTGCAGCACTCCCTCAGTACTGACCATCCGACAGTGCTGCGCTCCCTCAGTACTGACCGTCCGACAGTGCAGCACTCCCTCAGTACCGACCCTCCGACAGTGCAGCACTCCCTCGGTACTGAGCCTCTGACAGTGCAGCACTCCTTCAGTACCGACCCTCCGACAGTGCAACGCTCCCTCAGTACTGACCCTCCGACAGTGCAGCGCTCCCTCAGTACTGACTATCCGACAGTGCTGCGCTCCCTCAGTACTGACCGTCCGACAGTGCAGCACTCCCTCAGTACCGACCCTCCGACAGTGCAGCACTCCCTCGGTACTGAGCCTCTGACAGTGCAGCACTCCTTCAGTACTGACCCTCCGACAGTGCAACGCTCCCTCAGTACTGACCCTCCGACAGTGCAACGCTCCCTCAGTACTGACCCTCCGACAGTGCAGCGCTCCCTCGGTACTCACTCTCCGACAGTGCAGCGATCCCTCAGTACTGACCCTCCGACAGTGCAGCACTCCCTCGGTACTGACCCTCCGACAGTGCAGCACTCCCTCGGTACTGACCCTCCGACAGTGCAGCGCTCCCTCAGTACTGACCCTCCGACAGTGCAGCACTCCCTCGGTACTGACCCTCCGACAGTGCAGCGCTCCCTCAGTACTGACATTCCGACAGTGCAGCACTCCCTCGGTACTGACCCTCCGACAGTGCAGCGCTCCCTCAGGACTGACCCTCCGACAGTGCAACGCTCCCTCAGGGCTGACCCTCCGACAGTGCAGCGCTCCCTCGATACTCACTCTCCGACAGTGCAGCACTCCCTCAGTACTGACCCTCCGACAGTGCAGCACTCCCTCGGTACTGACCCTCTGACAGTGCAGCGCTCCCTCAGTACTGACCCTCCGACAGTGCAGCGCTCCCTCAGCACTGACCCTCCGACAGTGCAGCGCTCCCTCAGTACTGACCCTCCGACAGTGCAGCACTCCCTCAGTACTGACCCTCCGACAGTGCAGCGCTCCCTCAGTACTGACCCTCCGACAGTGCAGCGCTCCCTCAGCACTGACCCTCCGACAGTGCAGCGCTCCCTCAGTACTGACCCTCCGACAGTGCAGCGCTCCCTCAGTACTGACCCTCCGACAGTGCAGCGCTCCCTCAGCACTGACCCTCCGACAGTGCAGCGCTCCCTCAGTACTGACCCTCCGACAGTGCAGCGCTCCCTCCGCACTGACCCTCTGACAGTGCAGCGCTCCCTCAGCACTGACCCCCCGACAGTGCAGCGCTCCCTCAGTACTGACCCTCCGACAGTGCAGCGCTCCCTCAGTACTGACCCTCCGACAGTGCAGCACTCCCTCCGCACTGACCCTCTGACAGTGCAGCGCTCTGTCAGTACTGACCCTCCGACAGTGCAGCGCTCCCTCAGTACTGACCCTCCGACAGTACAGCACTCCCTCAGTACTGCCCTTCCGACAGTGCAGCGCTCCCTCAGTACCGACCCTCCGACAGTACAGCACTCCCTCAGTACTGACCCTCCGACAGTGCAGCGCTCCCTCAGTACTGACCCTCCGACAGTACAGCACTCCCTCAGTTCTGACCCTCCGACAGTGCAGCGCTCCCTCGGTACTCACTCTCCGACAGTGCAGCACTCCCTCAGTACTGACCCTCCGACAGTGCAGCACTCCCTCAGTACTGACCCTCCGACAGTGCAGCGCTCCCTCGGTACTGACCTTCCGACAGTGCAGCACTCCCTCAGTACTGACCCTCTGACAGTGCAGCACTCCCTCAGTACTGACCCTCCGACGGTGCAGCACTCCCTCAGTACTGACCCTCCGACAGTGCAGCACTGCCTCAGTACTGACCCTCTGACAGTGCAGCCCTCCCTCAGTACTGACCCTCCGACAGTGCAGCGCTCCCTCAGTACTGACCCTCCGACAGTACAGCACTCCCTCAGTACTGCCCTTCCGACAGTGCAGCGCTCCCTCAGTACCGACCCTCCGACAGTACAGCACTCCCTCAGTACTGACCGTCCGACAGTGCTGCGCTCCCTCAGTACTGACCCTCCGACAGTACAGCACTCCCTCAGTACCGACCCTCCGACAGTACAGCGCTCCCTCGGTACTGACTCTCCGACAGTGCAGCACTCCCTCGGTACTGACCCTCCGACAGTGCAGCGCTCCCTCAGTACTGACCCTCCGACAGTGCAACGCTCCCTCAGTTCTGACCCTCCGACAGTGCAGCGCTCCCTCGGTACTCACTCTCCGACAGTGCAGCACTCCCTCAGTACTGACCCTCCGACAGTGCAGCACTCCCTCAGTACTGACCCTCCGACAGTGCAGCGCTCCCTCGGTACTGACCTTCCGACAGTGCAGCACTCCCTCAGTACTGACCCTCTGACAGTGCAGCACTCCCTCAGTACTGACCCTCCGACAGTGCAGCGCTCCCTCAGTACTGACCCTCCGACAGTGCAACGCTCCCTCAGTTCTGACCCTCCGACAGTGCAGCGCTCCCTCGGTACTCACTCTCCGACAGTGCAGCACTCCCTCAGTACTGACCCTCCGACAGTGCAGCACTCCCTCAGTACTGACCCTCCGACAGTGCAGCACTCCCTCAGTACTGACCCTCTGACAGTGCAGCACTCCCTCAGTACTGACCCTCCGACAGTGCAGCGCTCCCTCGGTACTGACCTTCCAACAGTGCAGCACTCCCTCAGTACTGACCCTCTGACAGTGCAGCACTCCCTCAGTACTGACCCTCTGACAGTGCAGCACTCCCTCAGTACTGACCCTCCGACGGTGCAGCACTCCCTCAGTACTGACCCTCCGACAGTGCAGCACTGCCTCAGTACTGACCCTCTGACAGTGCAGCACTCCCTCAGTACTGACCCTCCGACAGTGCAGCGCTCCCTCAGTACTGACCCTCCGACAGTACAGCACTCCCTCAGTACTGCCCTTCCGACAGTGCAGCGCTCCCTCAGTACCGACCCTCCGACAGTACAGCACTCCCTCAGTACTGACCGTCCGACAGTGCTGCGCTCCCTCAGTACTGACCCTCCGACAGTACAGCACTCCCTCAGTACCGACCCTCCGACAGTACAGCGCTCCCTCGGTACTGACTCTCCGACAGTGCAGCACTCCCTCGGTACTGAGCCTCTGACAGTGCAGTACTCCCTCGGTACTGACCCTCCGACAGTGCAGCGCTCCCTCAGTACTGACCCTCCGACAGTGCAACGCTCCCTCAGTTCTGACCCTCCGACAGTGCAGCGCTCCCTCGGTACTCACTCTCCGACAGTGCAGCACTCCCTCAGTACTGACCCTCCGACAGTGCAGCACTCCCTCAGTACTGACCCTCCGACAGTGCAGCGCTCCCTCGGTACTGACCTTCCGACAGTGCAGCACTCCCTCAGTACTGACTCTCTGACAGTGCAGCACTCCCTCAGTACTGACCCTCCGACAGTGCAACGCTCCCTCAGTTCTGACCCTCCGACAGTGCAGCGCTCCCTCAGTACTGACCCTCCGACAGTGCAGCGCTCCCTCGGTACTCACTCTCCGACAGTGCAGCACTCCCTCAGTACTGACCCTCCGACAGTGCAGCACTCCCTCGGTACTGACCCTCCGACAGTGCAGCGCTCCCTCAGTACTGACCCTCCGACAGTGCAGCACTCCCTCAGTACTGACCCTCCGACAGTGCAGCGCTCCCTCAGTACTGACCCTCCGACAGTGCAGCGCTCCCTCAGTACTGACCCTCCGACAGTGCAGTGCTCCCTCACTAGTGCACCAGGAGTGTCAGCCTGGATTATGTGCTCAAGTCTCTGGATTGGGATTTGATCTCACGACTTTCTGACTGAGAGGCGAGAACCTCGCTATTACATTTGACACTGAAGCAGAGGCATCTAAATGTCTCTTGATCCTTCAGTGTCCTTCTACAGAAATGTATTTCCCAACTCAATTCTGCTTTCAGTGAAATTTTCCTTGCCTTTTCTTCTCGTTTCTAACTTCCTGATTTTTAATTCATGTCCCTTGGGATATGAACCCTTTCCCACAGTCTTCTCCTTCACAATCTTCTGCACTCTGAAGCCTCAATGGACACACACCTGCAGGCAGCCAAGCAATGAACTCTCAGTCATGAACTAGCCTCTGGGAGGCCTGTGAATGTAGCCTCGGGGCTGATTCTCCAATCCCACCCCGTCAATGGGGCTCAGGCTGGTTACTGAGTGTTTCCCCCTCTCCCCTCCCAGACGCACAGGCACGGTAAGGAACTCAGTATCGGGAAGACAGAGCCAGGTTCCAATTCCAGGCGAGTGAGGTTTCTTCCACATATGTGTCTGCATTCAGGAACTGTAAAATGGGTAATCTTCCACCCTCAAAACGTCAGCTCACCCAAAACTCTGCTGCCCGTGTTCTAACTCACGCCAAGTCCCGTTCACCCATCATCCCCTGTGCTCGCTGACCCACATCGGCTCCCAGTCCGGCAAAGCCTCGATTTTAAAATTCTCATCCTCGTTTTCAAATCCCACCATGGCCTCGTCCCCCTCCCTATCTCTGTCACCTCCTCCAGCCCTACAACCCTCCGAGATCTCTGCGCTCCTCCGATTCTGGCCTCTTGCGCATCCCCGATTTCCATCAGTCCACCATTGGCGGCCGTGCCTTCAACTATCTAGGTCCGAAACTCTGGAATTCTGTCCCTGAACCTCTCTGCCTCCTCCTTTAAGATGCTCCTTAAAACCTACCTCTTCGAACAAACTTTTGGTCAGCTGTCCTAATATCTCCTTATGTGGCTCGGTGTCAAATTTTGTCTGATAATCGCTCCCGTGAAGCGCCTTGGGACGTTTTACTACATTAAAGGCGCTGTATAAATGCAAGCTGTTGTTGTAATCCAGGTGGGTGAGTTACCACTGGGGAGATGAAAGGTTTTATGGTACCTTTCCATAATGTGTACACTGACCAAATTCATTTTTGAGGCAGACACAATGATCACCAATAAAGCCCTTGTGGAGATAACTCACGTTGAGGCTCCTTCTTCCTGCTCACCTTAGTACGGGGCGTTCCACCTCCTCGTGGTCTTTCAGCATCTCCTTCAGTGCCTCCATGTTAGCTGGACAACAGGACAAAGAAAGAGCTTATCACCAAGGTCAAATAATCCCGTAATAATCGGTGGACGTTCCGAAGAATTTTGCTCCGTAATTTGGGAGAATTCCGACTGGCCCTGTTCCACCGTCTCCGTTATAAACCCAGTCGCCTGGGTTGGTCCCCGCTCTGGGCTGGGCTCACTGATCGCAGCTACGGGTATCGTAACAGGCGACAGTTGTTGGCCTCAGCACCCTTGGATTGGCGAAGAAACAATCTCCAAACCCACGACCTCTACCACCTAGAAGGACAAGAGCAGCAGGCGCATGGGAACAACACCACCTGCACGTTCCCCTCCGAGTCACACACCATCCCGACTTGGAAATATATCGCCGTTCCTTCATCGTCGCTGGGTCAAAATCCTGGAACTCCCTCCCTAACAGCACTGTGGGAGAACCTTCACCACACGGACTGCAGCGGTTCAAGAAGGCGGCTCACCACCACCTTCTCGAGGGCAATTAGGGATGGGCAATAAATGCCGGCCTCGCCAGCGACACCCACATCCCATGAACGAATAAAAAAAAACAATCAGTCAGAGCTGCTGCTCTTGATCACTTTCACAGATCGGAAAATCATTTGAGCGACACAGATCCTATATTCCCATCACTGATCCTATATCCCCATCACAGATACATACAAACATACGAATTAAGAGCAGTAGGCCATTCGGCCCCTCAAGCCTGCTATCGACGGAGTCTGGTTTCGACAGAGTCTATAATTGGGAATTTGGTGAGTGAGGGGATTCGGTGCAGTAAGGGGTGAGGTACATTTGATTAGTCAGCAGAGAGGAGCGTACCGAGAGCGGGGAGGGGCGTACCGAGAGCGGGGAGGGGGGGGACCGAGGACGGGGAGGGGGGGACCGAGAGCGGGGAGGGGGGGACCGAGAGCGGGGAGGGGGGGACCGAGGACGGGGGGGGGGGGGACCGAGAGCGGGGAGGGGGGGACCGAGAGCGGGGAGGGGGGGACCGAGGACGGGGAGGGGGGGACCGAGGACGGGGAGGGGGGGACCGAGAGCGGGGAGGGGGGGACCGAGGACGGGGAGGGGGGGACCGAGGACGGGGGGGGGGGGGACCGAGAGCGGGGAGGGGGGGACCGAGGACGGGGGGGGGGGGACCGAGAGCGGGGAGGGGGGGACCGAGAGCGGGGAGGGGGGGACCGAGGACGGGGAGGGGGGGACCGAGGACGGGGAGGGGGGGACCGAGAGCGGGGAGGGGGGGACCGAGGACGGGGAGGGGGGGACCGAGGACGGGGGGGGGGGGACCGAGGACGGGGAGGGGGGGACCGAGAGCGGGGAGGGGGGGACCGAGGACGGGGAGGGGGGGACCGAGGACGGGGAGGGGGGGACCGAGAGCGGGGAGGGGGGGACCGAGAGCTGGGAGGGGGGGACCGAGGACGGGGAGGGGGGGAACCGAGATCGGGGAGGGGGGGACCGAGAGCGGGGAGGGGGGACCGAGGACGGGGAGGGGGGACCTAGAGCGGGGAGGGGGGGACCGAGGACGGGGAGGGGGGGACCGAGGACGGGGAGGGGGGGACCGAGAGCGGGGAGGGGGGGACCGAGGACGGGGGAGGGGGAGGGGGGACCGAGAGCGGGGAGGGGGGACCGAGAGCGGGGAGGGGGGACCGAGGACGGGGAGGGGGGACCGAGGCGGGGAGGGGGGACCGAGAGCGGGGAGGGGGGACGAGAGTGGGGAGGGGGGGACCGAGAGTGGGGAGGGGGGGACCCGAGGGCGGGGAGGGGGGGAGCTGGAGGGGGGGACCGAGAGCGGGGAGGGGGGGACCGAGAGCGGGGAGGGGGGGACCGAGAGCGGGGAGGGGGGACCGAGAGCGGGGAGGGGGGACCGAGAGCGGGGAGGGGGGACCGAGGACGGGAGGGGGGGACCGAGGGCGGGGAGGGGGGGGAACGAGAGCGGGGAGGGGGGACCGAGGACGGGGAGGGGGGGACCGAGGACGGGGAGGGGGGGACCGAGAGCGGGGAGGGGGGACCGAGGACGGGGAGGGGGGGACCGAGGACGGGGAGGGGGGGACCGAGAGCGGGGAGGGGGGGACCGAGAGCGGGGAGGGGGGACCGAGGACGGGAGGGGGGGACCGAGGACGGGGAGGGGGGGACCGAGAGCGGGGAGGGGGGGACCGAGAGCGGGGAGGGGGGGACCGAGGACGGGAGGAGGGGGGACCAGAGGACGGGGAGGGGGGGACCGAGAGCCGGGGAGGGGGGGACCGAGGACGGGGAGGGGGGGGACGAGAGCGGGGAGGGGGGGACGAGGACGGGGAGGGGGGGACCGAGAGCGGGGAGGGGGGGACTGAGGACGGGGAGCGGGGGACCGGAGAGCGGGAGGGGGGGACCGAGGACGGGGAGGGGGGGGACGAGGACGGGGAGGGGGGGACTGAGGACGGGGAGGGGGGACGAGGACGGGAGGGGGGGACCGAGGACGGGGAGGGGGGACCGAGGATGGGGAGGGGGGACTGAGGACGGGGAGGGGGGGGACCGAGAGCGGGGAGGGGGGACCGAGGACGGGGAGGGGGGGGACCCGAGGACGGGGAGGGGGGGGAACGAGAGCGGGGAGGGGGGACCGAGGACGGGTCACAGCAACAACACCAAACTGCAGTGTGAGGTCACAGGTGAGGCAGGTCGGTGGTCGGTGGGAGAATCTCTTCTGTTTTTTTCTTTCTGAGGATTGTGGGCTCAGGAACTTCGAGAATAAAACTAAATTATTTTTTAAAAACTAAACTTAATTTAGTTATTGCAAGTAGTGTTTTTTACTGAATCAAGGTCCCTGGTGTAATTAACATTCTCTAAATGAATAGTAGTTTAAAGGAGTAAACTCCTTAAAGGGAGTAACTAACGAGTTTAATCTAAGGCAAGTCATGGAAGCACAGCTCGCCCCCGTGATCTGCTCCTCCTGCACTATGTGGGAAGTCATGGACACGACCAGTGTCCCCGGTGACCATGTGTACAGGAAGTGTGTCCAGCTGCAGCTACTGGCTAACCGCATTTCGGAGCTGGAGCTGCGGGTGGATTCACTGTGGAGCATCCGCGATGCTGAGATTATCGTGGATAGCACGTTCAGTGAGGTGGTCACACCGCAGGTAAAGATTACGCAGGTAGAAAGGAAATGGGTGACCGCCAGGCAGAGTAAAAGGACTAGGCAGGTAGAGCAGGAGTCCCCTGGGGCCATCTCCCTCTCAAACAGATATTCCGCTTTAGATATTGTTGGGGGAGATGGCTTATCAGGGGAAAGCAGCAAGAGCCAAGACCGGGGCACCACGAGTGACTCAGCTGCACAGGAGGGGAGGAAAAAGAATGGGAGAGCAATAGTGATAGGGGATTCCATCGTAAGGGGAACAGATAGGCGTTTCTGCGGCCGCAGACTTGACTCCAGGATGGTATGTTGCCTCCCTGGTGCTGGGGTCAAGGACGTCACTGAGCGGCTGCAGGACATTCTGGAGGGGGAGGGTGAACAGCCAGAGGTCGTGGTCCATATCGGGACCAAAGACATCGGTAAAAAAAGGGATGAGGTCCTGCAAGCAGAATATAGGGAGTTAGGAAATAAATTAAAAAGCAGGACCTCTAAGGTAGTAATCTCAGGATTACTCCCAGTGCCACGTGCTAGCGAGAGCAGAAATAGGAGAATAGACCAGATGAATGTGTGGCTTGAGAGATGGTGTAGGAGGGAGGGGTTTAAATTCCTGAGGCATTGGGACCGATTCTGGGAAAGGCGGGACCTGTACAAGCTGGACGGGTTGCACCCAAGCAGAACTGGGACCAATATCCTCGCGGGGGCATTTGTTGTTCTGTTGGGGAGGGTTTAAACTAGTATGGCAGGGGATGAGAACCAAAGGGCAGGTATAGATAGGACAAATTCAGACCAGGAAACGGGAAGTAGAAAAGCAGTTAGTGACGTAGTTAGTGACTCAGAAAGGCAAAAGAAGCAAAGGTTAAATAGTGTTCAGCACAGGAATTTGACGGGGTTAAAGGGGATATACTTCAATGCAAGGAGTATTACAAACAAAGCAGATGAGCTAATGGCACAGATAGACACATGGCAGCATGATATCATTACTATAACGGAATCCTGGCTTAAAGAGGGGGACAATTGGCAGCTCAATATCCCTGGATATAGAGTTTTCAGGCAGGATAGAGTGGGTGATAAAAAAGGAGGGGGGTAGCATTATTGGTTAAAGAATCAGTTACAGTTGTGAGAAGGGATGAAATGCTAAATGGATCATCAATCGAGGCCATATGGGTTGAGCTAAGAAATAAAAAAGGGACAGTCACACTACTAGGAGTGTACTATAGACCCCCGAATAGCAAAAGGGAGATAGAAGAACAAATATGTAGGCAAATTTCTGAGTGCAAAATAAGAGGGCAATAATAGTCGGGGACTTCAACTACCCTAACATCAACTGGGATTGAAACAGTGTGAGGGGCACAGAGGGTGCAAAATTCTTGATCGGTGTCCAGGAGAACTTTTTCAGCCAGTACGTGACAAGCCCAACAAGAGGGGATGTAATTCTAGATTTAGTCCTGGGAAATGAAGATGGGCAAGTGGGTGAGGTGACAGTGGGTGACCATATTGGGGATAGTGACCACAATTCAGTTAGTTTTAGCATTATTATGGAAAAGGACAGAGTTAAATCAGGAGTAAACGTTTTAAATTGGGGGAAGGCAAATTTTACAGAACTAAGAGGTGATTTGGCAGAAGTGGACTGGACACAACTACTTGAGGAGAAATCAGTGGCAAGCCAGTGGGAGGCACTAAAAAGTGAAATTCTACGGGTACAATGCAGACACGTCCCCTCAAAGAAAAAGGGTGGCACTGCCAAATCTAGAGCCCCCTGGTTGTCTGGAAGTATACGGGGCAAGATAAAGCAGAAAAAGAAAGCTTATGACTGTCACAGAAAACTAAATACTGCAGAAAGCCAAGAGGAGTATAGAAAGTACAGGGATGATGTAAAAAAGGAAATAAGGAAAGCAAAGAGAGGGCATGAGAAAAATATTAGCCAGTAAGGTTAAAGAAAACCCAAAGATGTTTTATCAGTACATTAAGAACAAGAGGATAGCTAAGGAAAAGGTGGGACCTATCAGGGATGATAAGGGTAACTTGTGTGTAGAAGCAGAGGATGTGGGTAGGGTTTTAAATGAATATTTAATCTCCGTATTCACAAAGGAAAGGGATGGTCTGGATGTAGTAGTTAAAGAGGAGAGGTGTGAAATATTGGATAAGGTAAACATAACGAGAGAGGAAGTACTTGAGGGACTGGAATCCTTGAAAGTTGATAAGTCACCAGGGCCAGATGGATTGTTTCCTAGGCTATTGAAGGAAGCCAGGGAGGAAATAGCGGATGCTCTGAGGATCATTTTCCAATCCTCACTAGATACAGGAGAGGTACCGGAGGACTGGAAGACTGCAAACGTAGTACCAATGTTTAAAAAGGGTACAAGGGAAAGGCCGAACAATTATAGGCCGGTCAGTCTTACCTCGGTGGTGGGCAAACTATTAGAATCAATCCTGAGAGATAGGATAAACTGTCATTTGGAAAGGCATGGTTTGATCAGGGATAGTCAGCATGGATTTGTTCAGGGAAGGTCATGCCTTACAAATCTGATTAAATTCTTTGAGGAAGTGACAAGGAGGATTGATGAGGGTAGTGCAGTGGATGTTGTCTACATGGATTTTCGTAAGGCATTTGATAAGGTCCCACATGGCAGACTTGTCAGAAAGGTAAAAGCCCATGGGATACAGGGGAATGTGGTGAATTGGATCCAAAATTGGCTCAGTAACAGGAAACAAAGGGTAAAAGTCGATGGATGTCTTTGCGAATGGAAATCCGTTTCCAGTGGTGTGCCACAGGGCTCAGTGTTGGGTCCCTTGCTGTTTGTGGTATATATTAATGATTTGGACTTGAATGTAGGGGGCATGATTGGCAAATTTGCAGACGGCACAAAAATTGGCCATGTAGTTGATAGTGAAGAGGACAGCTGTAGACTCCAAGAAGATATCAATGGGTTGGTGGAGTGGGCGGAAAAGTGGCAAATGGAGTTCAACCCAGAGAAGTGTGAGGTAATACACTTAGGGAGGGCAAACAGTAAAAGGGAATACGCAGTAAACGGGAATATATTGAGCTATATTGAGGCCACAGCTGGAGTATTGTGCGCAGTTGTGGTCACCACATTACAGGAAGGACGTAATTGCTCTGGAGAGAGTGCAGAGAAGATTTACAAGAATGTTGCCAGGGCTTGAAAGTTGCAGCTATGAGGAGAGATTGGATAGGCTGGGGTTGTTTTCCGTGGAGCAGAGGAGGCTGAGGGGAGACTTGATTGAGGTGTATAAAATTATGAGGGGCCCAGATAAAGTAGACAGGAAGTACCTGTTTTCCCTAGCAGAGAGTTCAAGAACTAGAGGACATAGATTTAAGCTGATTGGCAGAAGGATTAGAGGGGGCATGAGGAAAAACATTTTTACCCAGAGGGTGGTGGGTGTATGGAATTCACTGCCCAAATTGGTGGTAGAGGCAGGGACCCTCAACTCTCTTAAAAAGTACCTGGACCTGCACATAAAGTGCTGTAAGCTGCAGGGCTACGGACCGGGTGCTGGGAGGTGGGATTAGAATGGGCACCTGGTTGTTTTTCGAGCCGGTGCGGACACGATGGGCCAAATGGCCCCCTTCTATACTGTAAATTTTCTTTGGTTCTGTGGTTCTATCTGTCAAATTTTTGCCCACTCACTTAACCTATCGATATCCCTCTGCAGACTCCTTATGTCCTCTTCACAACTTACTTTCCCACCTACCTTTGTGTCATCAGCAAATTTAGCAACCATACATTCAGTCCCTTCATCCAAGTCATTGATATAGATTGTAAATAGTTGAGGCCCCAGCACTGATCCCTGTGGCACTCCACTCGTTACATCTTGCCAACCGGAAAATGACCCATTTATGCCTACTCTCTGTTTCCTGTTAGCTAACCAATCCTTTATCCATGCTAATATGTTACCCCCTACACCATGAGCTCTTATTTTGTGTTGTAATCTTTGATGTGGCACCTTGTCAAAAGCCTTCTGGAAATCCAAGTACACCACATCCACAGGATCCCCTTTATCCACCTTGCTTGTTACTTCCTCAAAGAACTCTAATAAATTAGTCAAACACGATTTCCCTTTCACAAAGCCGTGTTGACTCTGCCTGATTGCATCAAGATTTTCTAAGTGCCCTGCGATAACCTCCTTAATAATAGATTCTAGCATTTTCCCTATGACAGATGTTAAGCTTACTGGCCTGTAGTTTCCTGCTTTCTGTCTCCCTCCTTTTCTTGAATAGAGGAGTTACATTTGCTATTTTCCAATCTGATGGGACCCTTCCAGAATCTCGGAAATTTTGGAAAATTAATACCAATGCATCTACTATCTCTGCAGCCACTTCTTTTAAGACCCTAGGATGAAGTCCATCAGGACCTGGGGACTTGTCAGCTTTTAGTTCTAGTAATTTTTTCAAAACCCTTTCCCTGGGGATTGTAAATGTTTTAAGTTCCTCCCTCCCTTTCACCTCTTGATTCACAATGATTTCTGGCATGTTATTTGTATCCTCTACAGTGAAGACGGACGCAAAATATCTGTTCAATTCATCAACCATTTCCTTATTCTCCATTATTAATTCCCCAGACTCTCTCTCTGGAGGACCAACGCTCACTTTACTTACTCTTTTCCTTTTTAAATACCTGTAGAAACTCTTACTATCTGTTTTTATATTTCTAGCTAGCTTTCTCTCGCATTCTAATTTCCCCCTCCTTATTATTCTTTTAGTCATTCTTTGCTGTTTTATATATTCTGTCCAATCTTCTGACCTGCCACTAATCTTCGCGGAATTGTATGCTTTCTCTTTCCTGTATTCCCATCACAGATCCTATATTCCCATCACAGATCCTATATTCCCATCACAGATCCTATATTCCCATCACAGATCCTATATTCCCATCACTGATCCTATATTCCCATCACAGATCCTATATTCCCATCACAGATCCTATATTCCCATCACAGATCCTATATCCCCATCACAGATCCTATATTCCCATCACAGATCCTATATACCCATCACAGATCCTATATTCCCATCACAGATCCTATATTCCCATCACAGATCCTATATTCCCATCACAGATCCTATATCCCCATCACAGATCCTATATCCCCATCACTGATCCTATATCCCCATCACAGATCCTATATTCCCATCACTGATCCTACATTCCCCATCACAGATCCTATATCCCCATCACAGATCCTATATTCCCCATCACTGATCCTATATCCCCATCACAGATCCTATATCCCCATCACTGATCCTATATCCCCATCACAGATCCTATATTCCCATCACAGATCCTATATCCCCATCACAGATCCTATATTCCCATCACAGATCCTATATACCCATCACAGATCCTATATTCCCATCACAGATCCTATATTCCCATCACAGATCCTATATCCCCATCACAGATCCTATATCCCCATCACAGATCCTATATTCCCATCACAGATCCTATATTCCCATCACAGATCCTATATTCCCATCACAGTTCCTATATCCCCATCACAGATCCTATATTCCCCATAACAGATCCTATATTCCCATCACTGATCCTATATCCCCATCACAGGTCCTATATTCCCCATCACAGATCCTATATCCCCATCACTGATCCTATATTCCCATCACAGATCCTATATTCCCATCACAGATCCTATATTCCCATCACAGATCCTATATCCCCATCACTTATCCTATATCCCCATCACAGATCCTATATTCCCATCACAGATCCTATATTCCCATCACAGATCCTATATACCCATCACAGATCCTATATTCCCATCACAGATCCTATATTCCCATCACAGATCCTATATTCCCATCACAGATCCTATATCCCCATCACTGATCCTATATCCCCATCACAGATCCTATATTCCCATCACTGATCCTACATTCCCCATCACAGATCCTATATCCCCATCACAGATCCTATATTCCCCATCACTGATCCTATATCCCCATCACAGATCCTATATCCCCATCACTGATCCTATATCCCCATCACAGATCCTATATTCCCATCACAGATCCTATATCCCCATCACAGATCCTATATTCCCATCACAGATCCTATATACCCATCACAGATCCTATATTCCCATCACAGATCCTATATTCCCATCACAGATCCTATATCCCCATCACAGATCCTATATCCCCATCACAGATCCTATATTCCCATCACAGATCCTATATTCCCATCACAGATCCTATATTCCCATCACAGTTCCTATATCCCCATCACAGATCCTATATTCCCCATAACAGATCCTATATTCCCATCACTGATCCTATATCCCCATCACAGGTCCTATATTCCCCATCACAGATCCTATATCCCCATCACTGATCCTACATTCCCCATCACAGATCCTATATTCCCATCACAGATCCTATATTCCCATCACAGATCCTATATCCCCATCACTTATCCTATATCCCCATCACAGATCCTATATTCCCATCACAGATCCTATATTCCCATCACAGATCCTATATCCCCATCACAGATCCTATATCCCCATCACAGATCCTATATTCCCATCACAGATCCTATATTCCCCATCACAGATCCTATATCCCCATCACTGATCCTATATCCCCATCACAGATCCTATATCGCCATCACTGATCCTATATTACCATCACAGATCCTATATTCCCATCACAGATCCTATATTCCCCATCACAGATCCTATATCCCCATCACTGATCCTATATCCCCCTCACAGATCCTATATCCCCATCACTGATCCTATATTCCCATCACAGATCCTATATTCCCATCACAGATCCTATATTCCCATCACAGATCCTATATTCCCATCACAGATCCTATATCCCCATCACAGATCCTATATTCCCATCACAGATCCTATATCCCCATCACAGATCCTACATTCCCCATCACAGATCCTATATCCCCATCACTGATCCTATATCCCCATCACAGATCCTATATCCCCATCACAGATCCTATATCCCCATCACAGATCCTATATTCCCATCACAGATCCTATATTCCCATCACAGATCCTATATTCCCCATCACAGATCCTATATTCCCATCACAGATCCTATATCCCCATCACAGATCCTATATTCCCATCACAGATCCTATATTCCCATCACAGATCCTATATCCCCATCACTGATCCTATATTCCCATCACAGATCCTATATTCCCATCACAGATCCTATATTCCCCATCACAGATCCTATATCCCCATCACTGATCCTATATCCCCCTCACAGATCCTATATCCCCATCACTGATCCTATATTCCCATCACAGATCCTATATTCCCATCACAGATCCTATATTCCCATCACAGATCCTATATCCCCATCACAGATCCTATATTCCCATCACAGATCCTATATCCCCATCACAGATCCGACATTCCCCATCACAGATCCTATATCCCCATCACTGATCCTATATCCCCATCACAGATCCTATATCCCCATCACAGATCCTATATTCCCATCACAGATCCTATATTCCCATCACAGATCCTATATTCCCATCACAGATCCTATATCCCCATCACAGATCCTATATCCCCATCACAGATCCTACATTCCCCATCACAGATCCTATATCCCCATCACTGATCCTATATCCCCATCACAGATCCTATATTCCCATCACAGATCCTATATTCCCATCACAGATCCTATATTCCCATCACAGATCCTATATCCCCATCACAGATCCTATATCCCCATCACAGATCCTACATTCCCCATCACAGATCCTATATCCCCATCACTGATCCTATATCCCCATCACAGATCCTATATCCCCATCACAGATCCTATATCCCCATCACAGATCCTATATTCCCATCACAGATCCTATATTCCCATCACAGATCCTATATTCCCCATCACAGATCCTATATTCCCATCACAGATCCTATATCCCCATCACAGATCCTATATTCCCATCACAGATCCTATATTCCCCATCACAGATCCTATATTCCCATCACAGATCCTATATTCCCATCACAGATCCTATATTCCCATCACAGATCCTATATCCCCATCACAGATCCTATATCCCCATCACAGATCCTACATTCCCCATCACAGATCCTATATCCCCATCACTGATCCTATATCCCCATCACAGATCCTATATTCCCATCACAGATCCTATATTCCCATCACAGATCCTATATTCCCATCACAGATCCTATATCCCCATCACAGATCCTATATCCCCATCACAGATCCTACATTCCCCATCACAGATCCTATATCCCCATCACTGATCCTATATCCCCATCACAGATCCTATATCCCCATCACAGATCCTATATCCCCATCACAGATCCTATATTCCCATCACAGATCCTATATTCCCATCACAGATCCTATATTCCCCATCACAGATCCTATATTCCCATCACAGATCCTATATTCCCCATCACAGATCCTATATTCCCATCACAGATCCTATATCCCCATCACAGATCCTATATTCCCATCACAGATCCTATATTCCCATCACAGATCCTATATCCCCATCACTGATCCTATATTCCCATCACAGATCCTATATTCCCCATCACAGATCCTATATTCCCATCACAGATCCTATATCCCCATCACAGATCCTATATTCCCATCACAGATCCTATATTCCCATCACAGATCCTATATCCCCATCACTGATCCTATATTCCCATCACAGATCCTATATTCCCATCACAGATCCTATATTCCCATCACAGATCCTATATTCCCATCACAGATCCTATATTCCCATCACAGATCCTATATCCCCATCACTGATCCTATATTCCCATCACAGATCCTATATTCCCATCACAGATCCTATATTCCCATCACAGATCCTATATTCCCATCACAGATCCTATATTCCCATCACAGATCCTATATTCCCTTCACTGATCCTATATTCCCATCACAGATCCTATATTCCCGTCACAGATCCTATATTCCCTTCACAGATCCTATATTCCCATCACAGATCCTATATTCCCATCACAGATCCTATATCCCCATCACAGATCCTATATCCCCATCACAGATCCTATATTCCCATCACAGATCCTATATCCCCATCACTGATCCTATATTCCCATCACAGATCCTATATCCCCTTCACAGATCCTATATTCCCATCACAGATCCTATATCCCCATCACTGATCCTATATTCCCATCACAGATCCTATATTCCCATCACAGATCCTATATTCCCATCACAGATCCTATATCCCCTTCACAGATCCTATATCCCCATCACTGATCCTATATTCCCTTCACAGATCCTATATCCCCATCACAGATCCTATATCCCCTTCACAGATCCTATATTCCCATCACAGATCCTATATCCCCATCACTGATCCTATATTCCCATCACAGATCCTATATTCCCTTCACAGATCCTATATTCCCATCACAGATCCTATATTCCCATCACAGATCCTATATCCCCATCACAGATCCTATATCCCCTTCACAGATCCTATATTCCCATCACAGATCCTATATTCCCTTCACAGATCCTATATCCCCTTCACAGATCCTATATTCCCATCACAGATCCTATATTCCCATCACAGATCCTATATCCCCATCACAGATCCTATATCCCCATCACTGATCCTATATTCCCATCACAGATCCTATATTCCCTTCACAGATCCTATATTCCCATCACAGATCCTATATTCCCATCACTGATCCTATATTCCCTTCACAGATCCTATATCCCCTTCACAGATCCTATATTCCCATCACAGATCCTATATCCCCATCACTGATCCTATATTCCCATCACAGATCCTATATTCCCATCTCAGATCCTATATTCCCATCACTGATCCTATATTCCCTTCACAGATCCTATATTCCCGTCACAGATCCTATATTCCCATCACAGATCCTATATCCCCATCACTGATCCTATATTCCCATCACAGATCCTATATCCCCATCACTGATCCTATATTCCCATCACAGATCCTATATCCCCATCACAGATCCTATATTCCCATCACAGATCCTATATCCCCATCACTGATCCTATATTCCCATCACAGATCCTATATTCCCATCACTGATCCTATATTCCCTTCACAGATCCTATATTCCCGTCACAGATCCTATATTCCCATCACAGATCCTATATCCCCATCACTGATCCTATATTCCCATCACAGATCCTATATTCCCTTCACAGATCCTACATTCCCCATCACTGATCCTATATTCCCATCACAGATCCTATATTCCCATCACAGATCCTATATTCCCATCACAGATCCTACATTCCCATCACAGATCCTACATTCCCCATCACTGATCCTATATCCCCATCACAGATCCTACATTCCCCATCACTGATCCTATATCCCCATCACTGATCCTATATTCCCATCACAGATCCTACATTCCCATCACAGATCCTACATTCCCCATCACTGATCCTACATTCCCATCACAGATCCTACATTCCCCATCACTGATCCTATATCCCCATCACTGATCCTATATTCCCATCACAGATCCTACATTCCCATCACAGATCCTACATTCCCCATCACTGATCCTATATCCCCATCACTGATCCTATATTCCCATCACTGATCCTATATTCCCATCACAGATCCTACATTCCCCATCACAGATCCTATATCCCCATCACAGATCCTATATTCCCATCACAGATCCTATATTACCTTCACAGATCCTACATTCCCCATCACTGATCCTATATCCCCATCACTGATCCTATATTCCCATCACAGATCCTATATTCCCATCACAGATTCTATATTCCCATCACAGATCCTACATTCCCATCACAGATCCTACATTCCCCATCACTGATCCTATATCCCCATCACTGATCCTATATTCCCATCACTGATCCTATATTCCCATCACAGATCCTACATTCCCCATCACAGATCCTATATCCCCATCACAGATCCTATATTCCCATCACAGATCCTATATTACCTTCACAGATCCTACATTCCCCATCACAGATCCTATATTCCCATCACTGATCCTATATTCCCCATCACAGATCCTACATTCCCCATCACAGATCCTATATTCCCATCACAGATCCTATATTCCCATCACTGATCCTATATTCCCATCACAGATCCTATATCCCCATCACTGATCCTATATCCCCATCACAGATCCTATATTCCCATCACAGATCCTATATCCCCATCACTGATCCTATATCCCCATCACAGATCCTATATTCCCATCACAGATCCTATATCCCCATCACTGATCCTATATTCCCATCACAGATCCTATATCCCCATCACTGATCCTATATCCCCATCACAACTGTTTATAAATAGGGCTTAATGGAGTTTAATTTTAACTCATCCTCAGAATGTGGGAGTTGAAGGTAAGGCCGGCATTTATTACCCATCTCTGCATTTGCCCTGAATTTGGTACGACTGTGGGGCTCGCTGGGCCACTTCAGAGGGCAGTTAAGAGTCAACCATGTTGGTGCGGGGACTGGAGTCACCTATAGGCCCAGACCGGGTAAGGACGGCAGGTTTCCTTCCCTAAAGGACATCAGTGAACCAGTTGGGTTTTTACGACAATCCGACAGTTTCACGGTCACTTTTACTGAGACCAGATTTTTATTTCCAGATTTTTTAAACTGAAAACAAGGAAATTAAGTCGAACCTTTATAAAACTCTGGTTCGGCCACAACTGGGTTTCCGTGTCCAATTCTGGGCACCGCACTTTAGGAAAGATGTGAAGGCCTTAGGGAGGGTGCAGAAAAGATTTACTACAATAGTACCAGGGATGAGGGGCTTTAGTTATGTGGATAGATTGGAGAAGCTGGGGTTGTTCTCCTTAGAACAGAGAGGGTTAGGGTGAGATTTGATTGAGGTGTTCAAAATCATGAAGGGTTTAGATAAAGTAACTAAAGAGAAACTGTTCCCATTGGCGGAGGGTCGTAACCAGAGGGCACAGATTTAAGGTAATTGGCAGAAGAACCAGAGCGACATGAGGAAAAAGTTTTTTATACAGCGAGTTGTGATGATCTGGAATGCACTGCCCGAGGGGGTGGAAGCAGATTCAATAATAACTTTCAAAAGGAATTGGATAAAGAGTTGAAGGAAAAAAATTTGCAGGGCTACAAGGAAAGAGCGGGGGAATGGGACTAACTGGACTGCTCTTACAAAGAGCCGGCACGGACTCGATGGGCCAAATGGCCTCCTTCTGTGCTGTAACCATTCTATGATTCTACAAATTCAAATTCTCAAACTGTCATGGTGACATTTGAACTCAATGTTCTCTGGATTATTAGCCCAGTAACATAACTGGTTTGTTGAAATGGAAAAATGTCACTGACACAGTAAAAGGTGTTCCTCTGATATGCAGCAGTGCAGAGGGAGCTTTACTCTGTATCTAACCCGTGCTGTACCTGCCCTGGGAGTGTTTGATGGGACAGTGTAGAGGGAGCTTTACTCTGTATCTAACCCGTGCTGTACCTGCCCTGGGAGTGTTTGATGGGACAGTGTAGAGGGAGCTTTACTCTGTATCTAACCCTGTACCTGCCCTGGGAGTGTTTGATGGGACAGTGTAGAGGGAGCTTTACTCTGTATCTAACCCGTGCTGTACCTGCCCTGGGAGTGTTTGATGGGATAGTGTAGAGGGAGCTTTACTCTGTATCTAACCCTGTACCTGCCCTGGGAGTGTTTGATGGGACAGTGTAGAGGGAGCTTTACTCTGTATCTAACCCGTGCTGTACCTGCCCTGGGAGTGTTTGATGGGACAGTGTAGAGGGAGCTTTACTCTGTATCTAACCCTGTACCTGCCCTGGGAGTGTTTGATGGGACAGTGTAGAGGGATCTTTACTCTGTATCTAACCCGTGCTGTACCTGCCCTGGGAGTGTTTGATGGGATAGTGTAGAGGGAGCTTTACTCTGTATCTAACCCTGTACCTGCCCTGGGAGTGTTTGATGGGACAGTGTAGAGGGAGCTTTACTCTGTATCTAACCCGTGCTGTACCTGCCCTGGGAGTGTTTGATGGGACAGTGTAGAGGGAGCTTTACTCTGTATCTAACCCTGTACCTGCCCTGGGAGTGTTTGATGGGACAGTGTAGAGGGAGCTTTACTCTGTATCTAACCCGTGCTGTACCTGCCCTGGGAGTGTTTGATGGGATAGTGTAGAGGGAGCTTTACTCTGTATCTAACCCTGTACCTGCCCTGGGAGTGTTTGATGGGACAGTGTAGAGGGAGCTTTACTCTGTATCTAACCCGTGCTGTACCTGCCCTGGGAGTGTTTGATGGGACAGTGTAGAGGGAGCTTTACTCTGTATCTAACCCTGTACCTGCCCTGGGAGTGTTTGATGGGACAGTGTAGAGGGAGCTTTACTCTGTATCTAACCCGTGCTGTACCTGCCCTGGGAGTGTTTGATGGGACAGTGTAGAGGGAGTTTTACTCTGTATCTAACCCTGCACCGGCCCTGGGAGTGTTTGATGGGACAGTGTAGAGGGAGCTTTACTCTGTATCTAACCCGTGCTGTACCTGCCGTGGGAGTGTTTGATGGGATAGTGTAGAGGGAGCTTTACTCTGTATCTAACCCTGTACCTGCACTGGGAGTGTTTGATGGGACAGTGTAGAGGGAGCTTTACTCTGTATCTAACCCGTGCTGTACCTGCCCTGGGAGTGTTTGATGGGACAGTGTAGAGGGAGCTTTACTCTGTATCTAACCCTGTACCTGCCCTGGGAGTGTTTGATGGGACAGTGTAGAGGGAGCTTTACTCTGTATCTAACCCGTGCTGTACCTGCCCTGGGAGTGTTTGATGGGACAGTGTAGAGGGAGCTTTACTCTGTATCTAACCCATTCACCAGAATTAATATCCTTTAGTTTTTAACGAAAGTTAAAAACAGTGGATGTCCAAAGGGACTTAGGGGTTCAGGTACATAGATCATTGAAGTGTCATGAACAGGTGCAGAAAATAATCAAGAAGGCAAATGGAATGCTGGCCTTTATATCTGGAGGACTAGAGTACAAGGGGGCAGAAGTTATGCTGCAGCTATACAAAACCCTGGTTAGACCGCACCTGGAGTACTGTGAGCAGTTCTGGGCACCGCACCTTCGGAAGGACATATTGGCCTTGGATGGAGTGCAGCGTAGGTTTACTAGAATGATACCCGGACTTCAAGGGTTAAGTTACGAGGAGAGATTACACAAATTGGGGTTGTATTCTCTGGAGTTTCGAAGTTTAAGGGGTGATCTGATCGAAGTTTATAAGATATTAAGGGGAACAAATAGGGTGGATAGAGAGAAACTATTTCCGCTGGTTGGGGATTCTAGGAGTAGGGGGCACAGTCTAAAAATTAGAGCCAGACCTTTCAGGAGTGAGGATTAGAAAACATTTCTACACACAAAGGGTGGTAGAAGTTTGGAACTCTCTTCCGCAAACGGCAATTGATACTAGCTCAATTGCTAAATTTAAATCTGAGATAGATAGCTTTTTGGCAATCAAAGGTATTAAGGGATATGGGCCAAAGGCGGGTATATGGAGTTAGATCACAGATCAGCCATGATCTTATCAAATGGCGGAGCAGGCACGAGGGGCTGAATGGCCTACTCCTGTTCCTATGTTCCTATGAACACTAATTTCATCAAAAAATGAACTGGAGGTTCTGAGCTGAGCTCCGTGGTTTGCTGTTTTGTTGATGTGTTCTAACGGGAGGCTGAGGGCCAGGCTTCACTCAGAGCTCGGACTTTCCTTGGATGTGCTCACCTTCATTTTCGATGATACATTGTACAATTTGCTCGACGGTGTCCTGGTTTGATTCATTGGTTTCCTGAAGATCTGTGAACAAAAGTGATCGTAGAGTGAACTGTTTGCAAAAAGAAAGAAAGAACTTGCATTTATATCACACCTTTCACAACCTCATGACTTCCCAAAGCGTTTTACCGCCAATAAAGTACTTTTGAAGCGTAGGAAACGCGGCAGCCAATTTGCACACAGCAAGATCCCACAAACAGCAATGTGATAATGATCAGATAATCTGTTTTAGTGATGTTGGTTGAGGGATAAATATTGGCACCAGGAAACAGGGGAGAACTCCCCCTGCTCTTCTTCGAAATTCTGAGAGGGCAGACGGGTCCTCGGTTTAACGTCTCATCCGAAAGACGGCACCTCTGACAGTGCAGCACTCCCTCAGTACTGGCACTGGGAGTGTCAGACTAGATTTTGTGCTCAAGTCTGTGGAGTGGGACTTAGACCCACGACCTTCTGTCTCAGAGGCGAGAGAGCTGCCCACTGAGCCACCGCTAATCAGCTGCCACTGTGTACAAATTTCACCTCAGTTTGTACAGCCGTCTGCAGTGACCCCTCTCAGAGGCCCCAGTGCCTGCATTCTATATTAGGACATTAAAGTGTGCGCACGTACACATCCATCGATGTACAGTCGATGAGCTAAAAGGGGGAAAGGTAACGGAGAGGACAGACGCTGAGCGTACAGCACCCACAGAGAACTTTGGGCAGCTCGTGACTCCAAGGATGAGGTCGAAATAAAACAAAAAAAAAGCAAAATATTACAGATGCTGGAAATCTGAAATAAAAACTGATAAATGCTGGAAGAACTCAGCAGGTCAGGCGGCTTCTGTGGGGAGAGCAAGGGAGGGTTAATATTTCCAATCAGTGACCTCTCGTCATTGGGAGATGTCACTGAGGAACTGCTTTTAAGGATTCTGCTATTCTGCTGTAACCATTTACACATTTACCATTTACGGCCTCCATAGACCCCCAAACCCAGCACCCATGGGACCCCCAACCCAAGGTCAGAGCATGTGGAGTCAGGGGACAGGTAGCAGAATGGATAGCAAACTGGCCACAAAACCGAAAACAGAGAGTCGGGGTTAAGGGTAGTTACTCAGACTGGCGAACGGTGGGAAGTGGTGTTCCACAGGGATCGGTGCTGGGACCACTGTTGTTCACAATTTACATCAACGATTTGGACTCGGGAATCGGAAGTACAATTTCAAAATTTGCGGACGACACCAAATTGGGGGGTGTGGTTAATACAAAGGGAGAATGGGTCAAAATACAGGAGGACATTAATAAACGTGCAGAATGGGCGTGTAATTGGCAAATGAATTTCAATATAGATAAGTGTGAGGTGGTACATTTTGGTAGGAAGAATAAGGAGGCCACACACTGCTTGGATAATAAGAGTCTAAATGGGATAGAGGAGCAGAGGGATCTGGGGGAACAGATACACAAATCACTAAAAGTAGCGACACAGGTTAATAAGGCCATAAAAAAAGGCAAATCAAGCACTGGGGTTCATTTCTAGCTCTATAACATCGCCCGTCTCCACCCCCTGCCTCAGCTCATCTGCTGCTGAAATCCTCATCCGTGCCTTTGTTACCTCCAGACTCGACTATTCCAATGCTCTCCTGACCGGCCTCCCATCTTCCACCCTCCGTAAACTTCAGCTCATCCAAAACTCTGCTGCCCCGTATCCTAACTCGCACCAAGTCCCGTTCACCCCTCACCCCCTGTGCTCGCTGACCTACATCGGCTCCCGGTCCGGGAACGCCTCGATATTAAAATTCTCATCTTTGTTTTCAAATCCCTCCGTGGCCTCGCCCCTCCCTATCTCTGTAACCTCCTCCAGCCCTACAACCCTCCGAGATCTCTGCGCTCCTCCAATTCTTGCCTCTTGCGCATCCCCGATTTTCATCACTCCTCCAGTGGCGGCCGTGCCTCCAGCTGCCTGGGCCCTAAGCTCTGGAATTCCCTCTCTAAACCTCTCCGCCTCTCTCTCCTCCTTTAAGATGCTCCTTAAAACCTACCTCTTTGACCAAGCTTTTGGTCACCTGTCCTAATATCTCCTTATGTGGCTCAGTGTCAAATTTTGTTTGATAATCACTCCTGTGAAGCGCCTTGGGCCGTTTCACTACGTTAAAGGTGCTATATAAATTCAAGTTGTTGTTGTTGTTGCTGCTGTTGTTGTATAGAACCTTGGTTAGACCACACTTGGAGTATTGTGAACAGTTCTGGTCTCCATATTATAAAAAGGATATGGAGGCACTGGGGAGGGTGCAACAAAGATTCACAAGCATGATACCAGAACTGAGAGGTTATACCAATCAGGAAAGGCTGAACAGGCTGGGGTTCTTTCCTCGAGAAAAGAGAGGACTGAGGGGTGACCTGATCGAGGTCTTTAAGATTATGAAAGGGTTTGATAGGGTGGACGTAGAGAAAATGTTTCCACTTGTGGGGGAGACCAAAACTAAAGGTCATAAATATAAAATAGAAACATAGAATCATAGAAAATAGGAGCAAGAGTTGGCCATTCGGCCCTTTGGGCCTGCTCCGCCATTCAAAATGATCATGGCTGATCGTCTAACTCAGTACCCTGTTCCCGCTTTTTCCCCATATCCCTTGATCCCTTTAGCATTAAGAAATATATCTATCTCCTTCTTGAATACATCTAATGACTTGGCCTCCACTGCCTTCTGTGGTAGAGAAGTCCACAGGTTCACCACCCTCTGAGTGAAGAAATTTCTCCTCATCTTGGTTCTAAATGGCATACCCTGTATCCTGAGACTGTGACCCCTGGTTCTGGACTCCCCAGACATCGGGAACATCCTCCCTGCATCTAGTCTGTCGAGTCCTGTTAGAATTTTATATGTTTCGATGAGATCACCTCTCATTCTTCTAAACTCGAGTGGATATAGGCCTAGTCGACCCAATCTCTCCTCATACGTCAGTCCTGCCATCCCAGGAATCAGTCTGGTAAACCTTCGTTGCACTCCCTCCATGGCAAGGATATCCTTCCTCAGATAAGGAGACCAAAACTGCACACAATACTCCAATACACAATAGTCGCGAATAAATCCAATAGGGAATTCAGGAGAAACTTCTTTACCCAGAGAGTGGTGAGAACGTGGAACTCGCTCCCACAAGGAGTAGTTGAGGTGAATAGTGTAGATACATTTAAGGGGAAGCTGGATAAACACATGAGGGAGAAAGGAATAGAAGGAGATGCTGATAGGGTGAGATGAAGTAGAGAGGGAGGAGGCTCGTGTGGAGCATTAACACCAGCATGGACCTGTTGGGCCGAATGGCCCGTTTTTGTGCTGTAGTTTCGTTGTAACTCGATGTAACTATACACCCCCTGCCCCAGCACCCATAGACCCCCTGCCCCAGCACCCATACACCCCCTGCCCCAGCAACCATACACCCCCTGCCCCAGCACCCATACACCCCCTACCCCAGCACCCATAGACCCCCTACCCCAGCACCCATAGACTCCCTGCCCCAGCACCCATAAACCCCCTGCCCCAGCACCCATAGACCCCCTACCCCAGCACCCATAGACTCCCTGCCCCAGCACCCATAAACCCCCTGGCCCAGCACCCATAGACCCTGTCTCAGCACCCATACACCCCCTGCCCCAGCACCCATAGACCCCCTACCCCAGCACCCATAGACTCCCTGCCCCAGCACCCATTCACCACCTGCCCCAGCACCCATACACTCCCTGCCCCAGCACCCATACAACCCCTGCCCCAGCACCCATACACCCCCTGCCTTAGCACCCATAGACCCCCTGTCTCAGCACCCATACACCCCCTGCCCCAGCACCCATAGACCCCCTGCCCCAGCACCCATACCCCCCTGTCTCAGCACCCATACACCCCCTGCCCCAGCACCCATAGACCCCCTACCCCAGCACCCATACACCCCCTGCCCCAGCACCCATAGACCCCCTACCCCAGCACCCATACCCCCTGTCTCAGCACCCATACACCCCCTGCCCCAGCACCCATAGACCCCCTACCCCAGCACCCATACACCCCCTGCCCCAGCACCCACAGACCCCCGTCCCAGCACCCATACACCCCCTACCCCAGCACCCATAGACCCCCTGTCTCAGAACCCATAGACCCCCTGCCCCAGCACCCATAGACCCCCTGACCCAGCACCCATAGACCCCGTCTCAGCACCCACAGACCCCCTGTCTCAGTACCCATATACTCCCTGCCCCAGCACCCATACACCCCCTGCCCCAGCACCCATAGACCCCCTGTCACAGCACCCATAGACCCCCTGCCCCAGCACCCACAGACCCCCTGCCCCAGCACCCGTACTCCCCCTGCCCCAGCACCCATACACCCCCTGTCCCAGCACCCATAGACCCCCTGTCACAGCACCCATAGACCCCCTGCCCCAGCACCCACAGACCCCCTGCCCCAGCACCCATACACCCCCTGCCCCAGCACCCATACACCCCCTGCCCCAGCACCCATAGACCCCCTGTCACAGCACCCATAGACCCCCTGCCCCAGCACCCACAGACCCCCTGCCCCAGCACCCATACTCCCCCTGCCCCAGCACCCATACACCCCCTGTCCCAGCACCCATAGACCCCCTGTCACAGCACCCATAGACCCCCTGCCCCAGCACCCACAGACCCCCTGCCCCAGCACCCATACACCCCCTGCCCCAGCACCCATACACCCCCTGCCCCAGCACCCATAGACCCCCTGCCCCAGCACCCACAGACCCCCTGCCCCAGCACCCATAGACCCCCTGTCACAGCACCCACAGACCCCCTGCCCCAGCACCCATACACCCCCTGCCCCAGCACCCATAGACCCCCTGTCACAGCACCCATAGACCCCCTGCCCCAGCACCCACAGACCCCCTGCCCCAGCACCCGTACTCCCCCTGCCCCAGCACCCGTACTCCCCCTGCCCCAGCACCCGCACTCCCCCTGCCCCAGCACCCACAGACGCTCTACCCCAGCACCCACAGACGCTCTACCCCAGCACCCATACACTCCCTGCCCCAGCACCCATAGACCCCCTGCCCCAGCACCCATACACTCCCTGCCCCAGCACCCATAGACCCTCTGCCCCAGTACCCATACACTCCCTGCTCCAGCACCCATACACCCCCTGCCCCAGCACCCATACACTCCCTGCCCCAGCACCCATAGACCCCCTGCCCCAGCACCCATACACCCCCTGCCCCAGCACCCACAGACCCTCTACCCCAGCACCCACAGACCCCCTGTCACAGCACCCATAGACCCCCTGCCCCAGCACCCACAGACCCCCTGCCCCAGCACCCGTACTCCCCCTGCCCCAGCACCCACAGACCCCCTGCCCCAGCACCCGTACTCCCCCTGCCCCAGCACCCACAGACCCCCTGCCCCAGCACCCACAGACCCCCTGCCCCAGCACCCGTACTCCCCCTGCCCCAGCACCCATACACCCCCTGTCCCAGCACCCATAGACCCCCTGTCACAGCACCCATAGACCCCCTGCCCCAGCACCCACAGACCCCCTGCCCCAGCACCCATACACCCCCTGCCCCAGCACCCATACACCCCCTGCCCCAGCACCCATAGACCCCCCGCCCCAGCACCCACAGACCCCCTGCCCCAGCACCCATAGACCCCATGCCCCAGCACCCATAGACCCCCTGTCACAGCACCCACAGACCCCCTGCCCCAGCACCCATACACCCCCTGCCCCAGCACCCATAGACCCCCTGTCACAGCACCCATAGACCCCCTGCCCCAGCACCCACAGACCCCCTGCCCCAGCACCCGTACTCCCCCTGCCCCAGCACCCGTACTCCCCCTGCCCCAGCACCCACACTCCCCCTGCCCCAGCACCCACAGACGCTCTACCCCAGCACCCACAGACGCTCTACCCCAGCACCCATACACTCCCTGCCCCAGCACCCATAGACCCCCTGTCACAGCACCCATAGACCCCCTGCCCCAGCACCCACAGACCCCCTGCCCCAGCACCCGTACTCCCCCTGCCCCAGCACCCGTACTCCCCCTGCCCCAGCACCCACACTCCCCCTGCCCCAGCACCCACAGACGCTCTACCCCAGCACCCACAGACGCTCTACCCCAGCACCCATACACTCCCTGCCCCAGCACCCATAGACCCCCTGCCCCAGTACCCATACACTCCCTGCCCCAGCACCCATACACCCCCTGCCCCAGCACCCATACACTCCCTGCCCCAGCACCCATACACCCCCTGCCCCAGTACCCATACACTCCCTGCCCCAGCACCCATACACTCCCTGCCCCAGCACCCACAGACCCCCTGCCCCAGCACCCATACACCCCCTGCCCCAGCACCCACAGACCCCCTGCCCCAGTACCCATACTCCCCCTGCCCCAGCACCCACAGACCCTCTACCCCAGCACCCACAGACCCCCTGTCACAGCACCCATAGACCCCCTGTCACAGCACCCACAGACCCCCTGCCCCAGCACCCATACACCCCCTGCCCCAGCACCCATAGACCCCCTGTCCCAGCACCCATAGACCCCCTGTCACAGCACCCATAGACCCCCTGCCCCAGCACCCACAGACCCCCTGCCCCAGCACCCATACACCCGCTGCCCCAGCACCCATACACCCCCTGCCCCAGCACCCATAGACCCCCTGCCCCAGCACCCACAGACCCCCTGCCCCAGCACCCATAGACCCCCTGCCCCAGCACCCACAGACCCCCTGCCCCAGCACCCATAGACCCCCTGTCCCAGCACCCATACACACCCTGCCCCAGCACCCATACACCCCCTGTCCCAGCACCCATAGACCCCCTGTCACAGCACCCACAGACCCCCTGCCCCAGCACCCATACACCCCCTGCCCCAGCACCCATAGACCCCCTGTCACAGCACCCATAGACCCCTTGCCCCAGCACCCACAGACCCCCTGCCCCAGCACCCGCACTCCCCCTGCCCCAGCACCCGTACTCCCCCTGCCCCAGCACCCGTACTCCCCCTGCCCCAGCACCCGCACTCCCCCTGCCCCAGCACCCACAGACCCTCTACCCCAGCACCCACAGACCCCCTGCCCCAGCACCCATACACCCCCTGCCCCAGCACCCACAGACCCTCTACCCCAGCACCCACAGACCCCCTGCCCCAGCACCCATAGACCCCCTGCCCCAGCACCCATACTCCCCCTGCCCCAGCACCCACAGACCCTCTACCCCAGCACCCACAGACCCCCTGCCCCAGCACCCATAGACCCCCTGCCCCAGCACCCACAGACTCCCTGCCCCAGCACCCACAGACCCTCTACCCCAGCACCCGTACTCCCCCTGCCCCAGCACACAAAGACCCTCTACCCCAGCACCCACACTCCCCCTGCCCCAGCACCCATACACCCCCTGCTCGAGCAGCCATGGAACCCCTGCCCCAGCACCCATACACCCCCTGCCCCAGCACCCGTACTCCCCCTGCCCCAGCACCCGTACTCCCCCTGCCCCAGCACCCGTACTCCCCCTGCCCCAGCACCCGTACTCCCCCTGCCCCAGCACCCATACTCCCCCTGCCCCAGCACCCACAGACCCCCTGCCCCAGCACCCATACACTCCCTGCCCCAGCACCCACAGACCCTCTACCCCAGCACCCATACACTCCCTGCCCCAGCACCCACAGACCCTCTACCCCAGCACCCGTACTCCCCCTGCCCCAGCACCCACAGACCCTCTACCCCAGCACCCACACTCCCCCTGCCCCAGCACCCATACACCCCCTGCTCGAGCAGCCATGGAACCCCTGCCCCAGCACCCATACACCCCCTGCCCCAGCACCCGTACTCCCCCTGCCCCAGCACTCATACACCCCCTGCCCCAGCACCCATACACCCCCTGCCCCAGCACCCGTACTCCCCCTGCCCCAGCACCCGTACTCCCCCTGCCCCAGCACCCGTACTCCCCCTGCCCCAGCACCCATAGACCCCCTGCTCGAGCAGCCATGGGACCCCTGCCCCAGCACCCATACACCCCCTGCCCCAGCACCCATACACTCCCTGCCCCAGCACCCGTACTCCCCCTGCCCCAGCACCCGTACTCCCCCTACCCCAGCACCCACAGGCCCTCTACCCCTGCACCCATACACCCCCTGCCCCAGCACCCATACACCCCCTGCTCGAGCAGCCATGGGACCCCTGCCCCACCCTGAATCTGCATCTTCAGGAAAGGGAAGGAGAAAACAAAATCAGACCCAGGGACCCCCCCCCACCAGGTAGGTGCAGGAAACCATGGCGACAACAGTCACACCCCGGGAGTGTGAGGGAGTCTTTTTCTGCCTGAGTTTAAATTGTTTCTGGGCAGCAACTTGTTCTGGGAATCCAACGGGAGAAAAGGTCCCAGCAGCACGCTGGCTCAGGATACTGACCATCTGGTCCAGTGGTCAGTCTGGCCTCCCTCTCCGAGTTCGGCTCCCGGGATGTCCGACAGTGATAGCCCTTCTCCTGCAGGACGTGGCAGAGCAGGATACCCATCAGCCCCGTCACAAAGAACACCAGAACCAGCAGGAAGATGGTGTAGAGATTCTGAGGGGGAGACGTCTCCCCCTCACCTCCCCCGTGATTCTCCATCTTCTAAACTCGCCTAGAGGAACAAAATACACTTTTTAATGACAAGTTGTTGAGTTTCTTTAAAGTGCGGCGATAACTTCAGAGTCCCGATTCGATTTGTAGCTCACAGAACTTTTATATTGTGATCGGTACCGACTGATCGTAACGAGGCAGTGCTGCAGACTGTCCCTTCACACTGCTCACTGGTCACGCACACCAAGCACTGTGATTAACTGCTTACACACACACTTGCACACACACACACACACACACACACACACACATATATACACACACTTATATACACCCACACACTTACACGCACGCACACTTACATTCGCATATACACATACTTACACTCACACAATTACACACACACACACTTACATTCACACACACACACTTACACATACATATTTACACACTTACACACACTCACACAAACACACACACTTACACACACATATACACACTCACACACATTTACACACATACTTATACACACTTACACACTCACTCACACACGCACACACACTGGTGAATCTACACTGCACCCCCTCCCCAGTCAATGCCAATATATCCTTCCTGAGGTGCAGTGCCCAGAAACTGAATGCACAATGACAAAAAAGATGCAATTTAGTTTATTATTTTTTTAAGTTTTGCTGTTTTTAGTCCTCCCCATAAAAACCTTTTCTGTAACTCAATGGAACACTCCCAGTGCGGTACTGGGGGAGTGCTGCACGGTCGGAGGTGCCGTCTTTCAGGTGAGGTGTTAAACCGAGGCCTCGTCTGCCGCCTCGGGTGGATGTAAAAGATCCCCCGGCCACTATCTCGAGGAAGATCAGGGGAAATCCCCCCTGGCCAATATTTATCCCTCAACCAACTTCACTAAAACAGATTATCTGCTCATTATGACATTGCTGTTTGTGGGATCTTGCTGTGCGCAAATTGGCTGCTGCATTTCCTACATTACAACAGTGACTACATTCAAAAGTACTTCATTGGCCGTGAAGTGCTTTCAGATCACTTGAGGCCGTGAAAGGCGCTATAGAAATGCAAGTTCTTTCTTTCTGAGGAGATTGCGAGGAAGGTAATCAAAATTTTCAAGATCACGAGGGGAATTCACAAAACTGATCCGGGCAATTTTCCCTGGTGGTGAAGGGTTCAAATTAGTGCTGTGCCTGACCTGGGAGTGCTCGATACTGGCACCGAGCATCTGGACTGTGAAAGTGTTCCTCTCCTAACACTCTCGTCCAGCACCTCACTGAGCATGTTTGAAATGTACAGCCGTGTCTCAGTCTGTCTAATGACAGGAAGAACAGCAACATTTAGATATCACGTCACCCGAGAGCAGCAAAATCTGGTCAGGAAGAGATTAACTGAAAGAGACTTTCATGATCCATCTCAAAGTAATAAAACAGCAGCACTGAGGGATATTTTAAATATCACACACGCAAGGATGCAGCAAACTGCAAAATAAATAAAAATCTAATTCAGCTTCTATTCCAAGAACTCAGCTAATTAAACGTCTCTTTACATAACACCAACCTTGACTGTATTTTGAGGACTAATTCCTGTCGTATTTACCCCGCCTCCCTCTCAGTGTTGACGTCAAGACTCATCGCACTTCATTCATCCTGGGATCTCAAAAAATGTAAATCTCCTTACTCTGACAGACTTCCCCTTCTCCCTGCACGTGTTAAAAACCCAAACTCGGCATCACTTACTCACTGCCTCTTGAATAACCTCGTCCTCTCTCCTATTCTTACGATGCCCTTGCTCGTCACCTCAATGGGTTGAATTGCAGTGAGTGACCGTCTCCAGTGTGTCTGAATCATCCCTGCAATTCAGACTCTGGCTGGCTCGTACAGAAGGACACTGGACGTCCTTCGCAGGGGTCAGGTGAGCAAGTGAAAGGTACACAAAGCAGAGAGTGTGGGACAATGCAAGTATCTGGACAATCTCTCCAGCTAACTCACCTCTCGCTCTCTGCCGGTTCCACCTTCTCCCTGTAAGAATATAGATATGTTTTTACATTACTTTTATTTCCAACAAAGTCGGAACAGTAATGTAGACGGAATTGGTTTAAACTGTGTTCTCGCAAATCCTGTCTTTTCCCCTCAGTGATGCTGATAACATTGGAGAGGATGAGTTTCAGGGCGAAAGGCATTGGATGGTACGGATAGGCACAAATAGATTATTAAATAAATAAGCTAGGTGGATAATCTTGAGCTTAAAGGATTAGAACCCAGAGGCTTTTAAAACACGGGCTTTTAATCGCAGCAGGAGGGGTGTAAGAAAGGAGATTGCTGCAATATAAACAGCAAGAAATTACTGTAGAACATGCATCAAAGGTTTTGTACAACAAAGCTATGTCTCGGGAAAAGCAATGAAAAGAGGTAAGGGTGAGGTATGAATAGGCCTCTCATCCCTGCCAAACACCAGGAGTCAAAAAAAAACACCCGACAGAGAGCTGCATCCAGCAGGAAACAGAAAATGGTATAAAAAGACCTACAACTCTTGGGGTCGTTCTCCTTAGAGCAGGGAGGGTTAACGGGAGATTTAATCGAGGTGTTCAAAATTACAAGGGGTTTTGACAGAGCAAACAGTGAGAAACTATTTCCACTGGCAAGTGGGTCGGTAACCAGAGGACACAGATTTAAAATAATTGGCAAAAGAACTAGAGGGGAGATGGGGAGAAATATTTTCACACCGAGGGTTGTTAAAAGATCTGGAACACGCTGCCTGAAAGGGCGGTGGCAGCAGATTCCATCGGAACTTTTAAAAGGCTATTGGACATGTACTTGGAGAGGATTAATTTGCAGGGTTATGGGGAAAAAGCTGGGGAGCAGGACTAAATTGGACAGCAGAGGGTGATGGTCGAAGGTTGTTTTTGTGACTGGAAGCCTGTGGCCAGTGGGGTACCACAGGGATCTGTGCTGGGGCCCTTGCTGTTTGTGGTCTACATCAACGACTTGGATATGAATGTAAAAGGTATGATCAGTAAGTTCGCTGATGATACAAAAATTGGTAGGGTGGTAAATAGCGAGGAGGATAGCCTCAGTCTGCAGGACGATATAGATGGGTTGGTCAGATGGGCGGAACAGTGGCAAATGGAATTTAACCCGGAAAAGTGCGAGGTGATGCACTTTGGAGGGACTAACAAGGCAAGGGAATACACAATGAATGGGAGGACCCTAGGCAAGACAGAGGGTCAGAGGGATCTTGGTGTGCAAGTTCACAGATCCCTGAAGGCGGCGGAACAGGTAGATAAGGTGGTAAAGAAGGCATATGGGATACTTGCCTTTATTAGCCGAGGCATAGAATATAAGAGCAAGGAGGTTATGATGGAGCTGTATAAAACACTGGTTAGGCCACAGCTGGAGTACTGTGTGCAGTTCTGGTCGCCACACTACAGGAAGGATGTGATCGCTTTGGAGAGGGTGCAGAGGAGATTCACCAGGATGTTACCAGGGCTGGAGCGCTTCAGCTATGAAGAGAGACTGGGAAGATTGGGTTTGTTTTCCTTGGAGCAGAGGAGGCTGAGGGGGGACATGATTGAGGTGTACAAAATTATGAGGGGCATTGATAGGATGGATACTCAGGAGCTTTTTCCCTTCGTTGAGGGTTCTATAACAAGGGGACATAGATTCAAGGTAAAAGGCGGGAGGTTTAGAGGGGATTTGAGAAAGAACTTTTTCACCCAGAGGGTGGTTGGAGTCTGGAACTCACTGCCTGAGAGGGTTGTGGAGGCAGGAACCCTCACAACATTCAAGAAGCATTTGGATGAGCACTTGAAATGCCATAGCATACAAGGCTACGGACCAAATGCTGGAATATGGGATTAGATTAGACTGGGCTTGATGGCCGGCGCGGACACGATGGGCCGAAGGGCCTCTATCCGTGCTGTATAACTCTATGACTCTATGAGCTGTTTCAAAGAGCCGGCACAGGCACGATGGGCCGAATGGCCTCCTCCTGTGCAGTAAGATTCTATGATTCTATAACATTTGACTCTGTAGGAACTTTTGATTTGCCGACAAGACCAGGTACGTGAATGAGCCATTGACACGACTTCTCCCGAGAAGATCCTTGCACAGGTAGTTTCAGATCTGAGGTTAGATGTGTACTATTCTGTATGGGATGTTAAATGGTGAATGTTTTGAAGAAAGAATAAATGATGTTAATTCTCAGACATATTACTGTCTCTAGCTTTACGAATCTGTTAAAAGGATAAAGAAGGAATGATCCCATCATACTCCATCTGCAAACAGTTTCACTACAATTCCAGCTCTCAGATTTCATCTTTCATTCATTATTTTGCATGGCTGGTATAGCTGAGACCTGTCACTCACTCACTCACCTGCTGCAGTATAGCTGAGACCTGTCACTCACTCACTCACCTGCTGCAGTATAGCTGCGACCTGTCACTCACTCACTCACCTGCTGCAGTATAGCTGCGACCTGTCACTCACTCACTCACCTGCTGCAGTATAGCTGCGACCTGTCACTCACTCACTCACATGCTGCAGTATAGCTGAGACCTGTCACTCACTCACATGCTGCAGTATAGCTGAGACCTGTCACTCACTCACATGCTGCAGTATAGCTGCGACCTGTCTCACCTGTTCCTCGAGCCAGGGATGCACCAGCGGACGGGTTCCATCACGCACGCGAGCACGCAGAGAGTAGCACTGGGGACAGGCTCATGCATTCGGCTGGGAGGGTGCGTCCATCCCCCTGGTCCCTGAAAGGGGTGAATGGAAGTCAGGTGATGCCTGCAGCCCAGAGGGTGGACTCAGGCCTGGCTCTATAACAAAAAAGTCTCCCCACCATCTAAAAACTGCTCAGTGTTCTGCATCAGGCCAGTGTCTGATGGGCCCATAGGGAGAAAGGGGTTGGTGGCTGGTGTGGTATTGGTCCATTAGACAGGGGAGGTCCGTGGTCTAATTGTCCAGCCTATATTGGGCCATTAGACCAGGGGAGGGCCGTGGTCCGATTCTCTGGCCTATACTGGGCCATTAGACCAGGGGAGGTCCGTGGTCCGATTGTCCGGCCTATACTGGGCCATTAGACCAGGGGAGGGCCGTGGTCCGATTCTCTGGCCTATACTGGGCCATTAGACCAGGGGAGGTCCGTGGTCCGATTGTCCGGCCTATACTGGGCCATTAGACCAGGGGAGGGCCGTGGTCCGATTCTCTGGCCTATACTGGGCCATTAGACCAGGGAGGGCCGTGGTCCGATTGTCCGGCCTATACTGGGCCATTAGACCAGGGGAGGTCCGTGGTCCGATTGTCCGGCCTATACTGGGCCATTAGACCAGGGGAGGTCCGTGGTCCGATTGTCCGGCCTATACTGGGCCATTAGACCAGGGGAGGTCCGTGGTCCGATTGTCCGGCCTATACTGGGCCATTAGACCAGGGGAGGGCCGTGGTCCGATTGTCCGGCCTATACTGGGCCATTAGACCAGGGGAGGGCCGTGGTCCGATTCTCCGGCCCAGACTGACCTAACTGCACTCACTCAGGGCGGTCCAATTGGCCTCAGTTTCCCCCTGGGGTCCTGGGGGGGTGAAGTGAGCCAGGGTCTGTGGTTCTGATCCGAGTCCTCAGATGCTCACTGGAAAGTGTGTGTTTGTGTTCGGACATTGGTCACCCGGTGAGGGCTGGGATTGGTGTGGGCTGCGGCCGATGCCTCAGCGGTCAAGAATCGCTCAGTCTAGGGTCACAAGTAGAGGTGGCAGAGGATGCCTGACCCCTGACCCTGACTCTAACCCTAGCCCAGATTTTGACCCTGATTTTGTCCCTGGCTCTGAGCCTCATTCTGACCCTTGACCCTGATTTTGTCCCTGGCTCTGAGCCTCATTCTGACCCCTGACCCCTCACCCCTGCCCTACCTCGGGCTCCTGGTGATTGACAGCCGCCTCTCTGTTGCCGGGGAGACGCGGCGCTGTAACCAGGGAAACCGAACCTCGCCGGTAGCCCCGCTCGGAGGAACGCACAGATCGCTGACGTCAGTACGCTGTGTTGGGTGCGTCACACGCAGGACGTGGTGACGCGGTGCGCAGGCGGGATCGGGTCGGTGTCGGATTGTTCGGTGTCGCGGGCCTGCCCGCCATGGCCAGGAAGGTGTCGTACTTCTATGACCCAGATGTGGGAAACTTTCACTATGGTGAGTGCGGAGGGGAGGGGGCAATGGGGTATATGGGGGAGGGGGCAATGGAGTATGTGGTGGGGGGCAGGGGGCAATGGGATATATGGGGGAGGGGGGCATTGGGGTATATGTGGGGGGAGGGGGCAATGGGGTAGGTGGGGGGGAGGCAATGGGGTAGGTGGGGGAGGGGAGGGGGCAATGGGGTAGGTGGGGGAGGGGAGGGGGCAATGGGGTAGGTGGGGGAGGGGGCAATGGGGTAGGTGGGGGAGGGGGCAATGGGGTAGGTGGGGGAGGGGAGGGGGCAATGGGGTAGGTGGGGGAGGGGAGGGGGCAATGGGGTATGTGGGGGAGGGGAGGGGGCAATGGGGTATGTGGGGGAGGGGAGGGGGCAATGGGGTATGTGGGGGAGGGGAGGGGGCAATGGGGTATGTGGGGGAGGGGGCAATGGGGTATGTGGGGGAGGGGGCAATGGGGTATGTGGGGGAGGGGGCAATGGGGTATGTGGGGGAGGGGAGGGGGCAATGGGGTATGTGGGGGGGGGAGGGGATATGTGGGGGAGGGGAGGGGGCAATGTGGGGGGGGGAGGGGAGGGGAGGGGGCAATGTGGGGGGGGGAGGGGAGGGGAGGGGAGGGGGCAATGTGGGGGGGGGGGGGAGGGGAGGGGGCAATGTGGGGGGGGGGGGGAGGGGAGGGGGCAATGTGGGGGGGGGAGGGGGCAATGGGGTATATGGGGAGGGGAGGGGAGGGGGCAATGTGGGGGGGGGAGGGGGCAATGGGGTATATGGGGAGGGGAGGGGAGGGGGCAATGGGGTATATGGGGAGGGGAGGGGGCAATGGGGTATATGGGGAGGGGAGGGGGCAATGGGGTATGTGGGGGTGGGGAGGGGGCAATGGGGTAGGTGGGGGGGAAGCGAGAGATTTAGTGGCTGAGGGAGGTGAAAGGCACTGGGAGGGGGTGAACATGGGGAGGGGATAACATTGGGAATGTGGAGAGTGATGTGGAGGGGCTGGGGTACATGGGAGGAACAGGGACCGTGAGGAGAATACTGGGTATATGAATCATAGAAAGTTACGGCACAGCAGAAGGCCATTCGGCCCATCGTGTCTGTGCCGGTCAATAAAGAGCCACCCAGCCTAATCCCACTTTCCAGCACTTGGTCCGTAGCCCTGTAGGTTTCGGCTCTTCAGGTGCACATCCAAGTACTTTTTAAATGAGTTGAGGGTTTCTGCCTCTACCACCCTTTCAGGCAGTGAGTTCCAGACCCCCGCCACCCTCTGGGTGAAAACATTTCTCCTCGGCTCCCCTCTAATCCTTCTGGGGGGGAGGGTGGTTGCGGGAGGGGGATAGAGGGGTTGCAGTTACGGAGGGGAAAGGTAGAAACATAGGCCATTCAGCCCCTTGAGCCCCTCGATGAGATCACCCCTCTATCTCCTAAACTCAAGGGAATGCAACAACAACTACTTCCATTTATATAGCGCCTTTAAACGTCCCAAGGCACTTCACAGGAGCGATTATCAAATAAAATTTGACACCGAGCCACATGAGATATTAGGACAGGTGACCAAAAGCTTGGTCAAAGAGGTAGGTTTTAAGGAGAGAAAGGTGGAGAGACGGAGAGGTTTAGGGAGGGAATTTCAGAGCTAAGGGCTCGGGGAACGGTGGGAAGTGGCAGAGGCAGCTGAACGGATGGTCTCAACCTTAGTGACAACACAAGCCTAGTCTATGCAACCGGTCCTGGAACTTAACCCTTTAAGCCCCGGTATCATTCTGGTGAATCTGCGCTGCACCCCCTCCGAGGCCAATATATCCTTCCTGAGGTGTGGTGCCCGGAACTGAAGTATTTCCAGATGGGGGTCTAACCAGCGCTTTATATAATTGTTACATAACTTCTAGCCCTCTTGAGATAAAGGCCAACATTCCATAAGACTTTTCCATTTTTTTTATGCCTGTCCACTAGCTTGATTTCTGTGCTTGAGCCCCTAAATCTCTCCGCTCCTCCACAGTTCCGAGCTTCTTACCATTTAGAAAATACTCTGATCTATCTTTCTCAGGTCCAAAGAGGATGACCTCACACTGCCAGACTCATGTGCGAGGGAGGGAAGAAAGACAGACTTGCATTTCTATAGCGCCTCTCGCGACCTCAGGATGTCCCAAAGCGCTTTACAGCCAATGAAGTACTTTTTGAAGTGTGGTCACTGTTGTAATGTATGAAATGCAGCAGCCAATTTGCACACAGCAAGATCCCACAAACAGCAATGTGATAATGACCAGATCATCTGTTTTAGCGATGTTGGTTGAGGGATAAACATTGGATCGGACACCGGGGAGAACTCCCCCTGCTCCTCTTCTAAATAGTACCATGGGATCTTTTGCAACTACCTGAGAGGGCTGATGGGGCCTTGGCTTAACGTCTCATCCGAAAGACGGCATCTCTGACATTGTAGCACTACCTCAGTACTGCACTGGGAGTGTCAGCCTGGATTATGTCCTAAAGTCCCTGGAGTGGGACTTGAACCAACAATCTTCTGACTCAGAAGTGATAGAGGTGCTGGGGGTACGAGGGAGGGGTGTGTGTGGGAGTTAGATTTGCATTCTGTCCCTGCACTAATGCAGTACTATTGGCTTTTTTACTGTAGCCAGAACGTCTCAATCTCCTGATTACACCCTGGCCCACTGTCCCATTTAACACACATTATATCCCCTCAATCCCTCTCCCGATCACACCCTGTCCCATTTAACACACACTATAACCCCTCAATCCCTCTCCCGATCACACCCTGTCCCATTTAACACACACTATAACCCCTCAATCCCTCTCCCGATCACACCCTGTCCCATTTAACACACACTATAACCCCTCAATCCCTCTCCCGATCACACCCTGTCCCATTTAACACACACTATAACCCCTCGATCTCTCCCGATCACACCCTGTCCCATTTAACACACACTATAACCCCTCGATCACTCTCCCGATCACACCCTGTCCCATTTAACACACACTATAACCCCTCGATCTCTCTCCCGATCACACCCTGTCCCATTTAACACACACTATAACCCCTCGATCACTCTCCCGATCACACCCTGTCCCATTTAACACACACGATAACCCCTCGATCTCTCTCCCGATCACACCCTGTCCCATTTAACACACACTATAACCCCTCGATCTCTCTCCCGATCACACCCTGTCCCATTTAACACACACTATAACCCCTCGATCACTCTCCCGATCACACCCTGTCCCATTTAACACACACTATAACCCCTCGATCTCTCTCCCGATCACACACTGTCCCATTTAACACACGCTATAACCCCTCGATCTCTCTCCCGATCACACCCTGTCCCATTTAACACACACTATAACCCCTCGATCTCTCTCCCGATCACACACTGTCCCATTTAACACACACGATAACCCCTCGATCACTCTCCCGATCACACCCTGTCCCATTTAACACACACTATAACCCCTCGATCTCTCTCCTGGTCACACGCTGTCCCACTGTCCTTATTGTCCCTCTTTGCTCCCATGCTAACTATTGTACACAATTCATATTAGTCTGTATCTGCCACTTTTTGGCTCAATGCCTAAAATGTCTAAATCTGTCTGATAATTACATTATATCCTGCTCCCTATTTTGGTACCACCTGCAGTTTAAGGGTTTGTTTGCTGTACCCTCAGCAAAGTCAGTAATATATATAATAAAGTTAAGTTGGGTAAGAGTCAGAATCACTAGCATTAGTATTTGGATTATTTCAAGAGAGGAACACGCATCTGCCCTGCCCCTATTTCAGAGCATATGTCAGCTTGGCTCAGTGGATAACACTCTCGACTCTGAGTCAGAAGGTTGTGGGTTCAGGTCCCACGCCAGAGTCTTGAGCACAGAATCTAGGCTGACACTCCAGTGCAGTGCTGAGGGAATGCTGCATTGTCAGAGGTGCTGTCTTTCGGTTTAGATGCTAAACCATCTGCCCTCCAACGGCCGTAAAAGATTCCACGGCACTATTTGAAAAAGAGCTGGGGAGTTCTCCCGGTGCCCTGGCTAATACTCATCTCGTTGCTGTTTGTGGGATCTTGCTGTGCACAAATTGGCTGCCGCTTTTCCTGCATTACAATAGTGACTTCACTTCAAAAGTACTTCGTTAAGTGTAAAGCACTTTTGGGACGTTGTGAAAGGTGCTCTCGAAATGCAAGTTCTGTCTATCTACTGAGGGAGTGCTGCATTGTCAGAGGTATCTTTTTCAGGTGAGGTGCTGGGTTCAAGCTCTGCCTGCCTGTTCTGATGGTTCGAGTGGATATAAAAAGATCCCAGGTCACCACTGAAAGAAGAGCAGGGAGTTCTCCTGGTGCCTGGGCCAACGTTCCCCCTCAAACCAACACCACCACAAAGCAGATTCACCCTGTTTGCGGGAGCTTGCTGTGGAGATATTGGTTTGCCCATACAAACAAGTAATGAACTGGGTTGTTAACTGCTTTAGGGCATCGTGAGGACACAAGGTGCTGTACTAGCTTTTTTCCTTTCTGTAATGGGATATTTCTGTGTTGTGAAGAACAGCACAATTTAAATGGGGTAAAAAGAAATGGGTAAATTCTGGAAGTGTACAGCAGGCCGATCACAGACAGACTAGTGTTCTGACAGAGGGTACGTGCCCAAACGCTGCCCCATATTTTCCCTTTCAGAGGCTAACTGGCTTTGCTGTGTATTTCCAGCTTTCCTGTTTTTAGCCCATTTGATTTGTCTTTCAGTAATCCATTTAATAATTCTTGCCGAGAGTTTTTTTAGGAGTCCATGAAAACTGAGGTGATATACAGCTCAGGGGGTGGAGGAGGGTGATTTACAGCTCGGGGTGGAGGAGGGTGATTTACAGCTCAGGGGGTGGAGGAGGGTGATTTACAGCTCGGGGTGGAGGAGGGTGATTTACAGCTCAGGGGGTGGAGGAGGGTGATTTACAGCTCAGGGGGTGGAGGAGGGTGATTTACAGCTCAGGGGGTGGAGGAGGGTGATTTACACTCACAGGGTGGAGGAGGGTGATTTACACTCACAGGGTGGAGGAGGGCGATTTACAGCTCAGGGGGTGGAGGAGGGTGATTTACACTCACAGGGTGGAGGAGGGTGATTTACAGCTCGGGGTGGAGGAGGGTGATTTACACTCACAGGGTGGAGGAGGGTGATTTACAGCTCAGGGGGTGGAGGAGGGTGATTTACACTCACAGGGTGGAGGAGGGTGATTTACACTCACAGGGTGGAGGAGGGTGATTTACACTCACAGGGTGGAGGAGGGCGATTTACACTCACAGGGTGGAGGAGGGCGATTTACAGCTCACGGGGTGGAGGAGGGCGATTTACACTCACGGGGTGGAGGAGGGTGATTTACACTCACAGGGTGGAGGAGGGCGATTTACACTCACAGGGTGGAGGAGGGTGATTTACACTCACAGGGTGGAGGAGGGTGATTTACACTCACAGGGTGGAGGAGGGCGATTTACAGCTCGGGGTGGAGGAGGGTGATTTACACTCACAGGGTGGAGGAGGGCGATTTACACTCACAGGGTGGAGGAGGGTGATTTACACTCACGGGGTGGAGGAGGGTGATTTACACTCACAGGGTGGAGGAGGGCGATTTACACTCACAGGGTGGAGGAGGGCGATTTACACTCACAGGGTGGAGGAGGGTGATTTACACTCACGGGGTGGAGGAGGGTGATTTACACTCAGGGTGGAGGAGGGTGATTTACACTCACAGGGTGGAGGAGGGCGATTTACACTCAGGGTGGAGGAGGGCGATTTACACTCACAGGGTGGAGGAGGGTGATTTACACTCACAGGGTGGAGGAGGGTGATTTACACTCACGGGGTGGAGGAGGGTGATTTACACTCACAGGGTGGAGGAGGGTGATTTACACTCACAGGGTGGAGGAGGGTGATTTACACTCACGGGGTGGAGGAGGGTGATTTACACTCACAGGGTGGAGGAGGGTGATTTACACTCACAGGGTGGAGGAGGGTGATTTACACTCACGGGGTGGAGGAGGGCGATTTACAGCTCACAGGGTGGAGGAGGGTGATTTACACTCACGGGGTGGAGGAGGGCGATTTACACTCACAGGGTGGAGGAGGGTGATTTACACTCACAGGGTGGAGGAGGGTGATTTACACTCACAGGGTGGAGGAGGGCGATTTACACTCACAGGGTGGAGGAGGGTGATTTACACTCACGGGGTGGAGGAGGGTGATTTACACTCACGGGGTGGAGGAGGGTGATTTACACTCACAGGGTGGAGGAGGGCGATTTACACTCACAGGGTGGAGGAGGGTGATTTACACTCACAGGGTGGAGGAGGGTGATTTACACTCACGGGGTGGAGGAGGGTGATTTACACTCACGGGGTGGAGGAGGGTGATTTACACTCACAGGGTGGAGGAGGGCGATTTACACTCAGGGTGGAGGAGGGCGATTTACACTCACAGGGTGGAGGAGGGCGATTTACACTCACAGGGTGGAGGAGGGCGATTTACAGCTCGGGGTGGAGGAGGGTGATTTACACTCACAGGGTGGAGGAGGGCGATTTACAGCTCGGGGTGGAGGAGGGTGATTTACACTCACGGGGTGGAGGAGGGTGATTTACACTCACGGGGTGGAGGAGGGTGATTTACACTCACAGGGTGGAGGAGGGTGATTTACAGCTCGGGGTGGAGGAGGGCGATTTACACTCACAGGGTGGAGGAGGGTGATTTACACTCACGGGGTGGAGGAGGGTGATTTACACTCACGGGGTGGAGGAGGGCGATTTACAGCTCACAGGGTGGAGGAGGGTGATTTACACTCACGGGGTGGAGGAGGGTGATTTACACTCACGGGGTGGAGGAGGGTGATTTACACTCACAGGGTGGAGGAGGGCGATTTACAGCTCGGGGTGGAGGAGGGCGATTTACACTCACAGGGTGGAGGAGGGTGATTTACACTCACGGGGTGGAGGAGGGCGATTTACACTCACAGGGTGGAGGAGGGTGATTTACACTCACAGGGTGGAGGAGGGCGATTTACACTCACAGGGTGGAGGAGGGTGATTTACACTCACAGGGTGGAGGAGGGTGATTTACAGCTCGGGGTGGAGGAGGGCGATTTACACTCAGGGTGGAGGAGGGTGATTTACACTCACAGGGTGGAGGAGGGTGATTTACACTCAGGGTGGAGGAGGGCGATTTACACTCAGGGTGGAGGAGGGTGATTTACACTCACAGGGCGGAGGAGGGTGATTTACACTCAGGGTGGAGGAGGGTGATTTACACTCACGGGGTGGAGGAGGGTGATTTACACTCACTGGGTGGAGGAGGGTGATTTACACTCACCGGGTGGAGGAGGGTGATTTACACTCACTGGGTGGAGGAGGGTGATTTACACTCAGGGTGGAGGAGGGTGATTTACAGCTCACAGGGTGGAGGAGGGTGATTTACACTCACGGGGTGGAGGAGGGTGATTTACACTCACTGGGTGGAGGAGGGTGATTTACACTCACCGGGTGGAGGAGGGTGATTTACACTCACCGGGTGGAGGGGGGTGATTTACACTCACGGGGTGGAGGAGGGTGATTTACACTCACAGGGTGGAGGAGGGCGATTTACAGCTCACAGGGTGGAGGATGGGAAAGATTTTTTCTCACTTAGTGTTCTCTTAAACCACCCCCACCAACCCACTTGTCAAGTGCTCGCAGATGCTCTATGAGAGGAACTTATTTTGAATATAGGTTGAAGCTGTCTCTATAATCCATGCATATACACTGTCTCGGATATAATTTTTGTCCTTTATTAATGGTGTCTGTGTTCCATTTGAAACCCTGCCACAGAATCTCACTCACTTTTGCCTACCTTCATCTTTGTCTAGGTGCTGGGCACCCTATGAAACCCCATCGCCTGTCTCTCACACACAGTTTGGTTCTGCACTATGGACTTTACAAGAAAATGATGGTATGTGTCGTGATTCTAGCTGCAGTTATGTTTCATAGAATTACATAGAACCTACAGCGCAGGAACAGGCAGTTCGGCCGAACGGGTCTATGCGGGTGTTTATACTCCTCTCGAGCCTCCTCCCGCCCTATTGACCTCTTCCCGCCATGCCCAATTATCCCTCTATTCCCTTCTCCCTTGTGTTCCTTGATAAAGACTATGTCTAATGCAGCCATTAATGATCAGGATCCTAACTGAATTAGCCATTTAATCTGGATCGTGCACATGCTTGTTCGTGACTGGAGCTGTTTAAAAGAGAGACATAAAGGGTAAATTGCTCCTGGATAGAGCAGTCATTGCTTAACAAAGATAAGACTACTTTAAAGTTATTGGATTTGAGGTGGACATTTCATTATTTGAAAGGGGATGAAAATTTTGGTCAAGAGTCTGAACTACTGTTATGTGTTTGTCACAAAGATAATGTTTTAACTGGTGGACGAATATTAATCAAATAACGCTTTTATTTGCTGGTAATGTATTTTTTAATTAATTCTTGGGATGTGGGGGTCACTGGCAAGGCCAGCATTTATTGCCCATCCCTAATTACCCCTTGAGGTGGTGGGCCGTCTTCTTGAACCACTGCAGCCCATGTGGTGGAGGTGCTCCCACAGTGCTGTTAGGGCGGGATTTCCAGGATTTTGACCAAGCGACGATGAAGGAACAACCGAGTCAGCACGGTGAGAGACTCGGAGGGGAACTATTCCTGCATCTCATTGAAACATATAACACATAAGATTCTGAGGGGGCTTGACAGGGTAGATGCTGAGAGATTGTTTCCCCTGGCTGGAGAGTCTAGAACTAGGGAGCATAGTCGCAGGATAAGGGGTCGACCATTCAAGACTGAGATGAGGAATTTCTTCACGCAGAGGGTTGTGAATGTTTGGAATTCTCTACCCCAGAGGGCTGTGGATGCTGAGTCATTGAATATATTCAAGGCTGAGACGGATAGATTTTTGGATTCTGGAGGAATCAAGGGATATGGGGATCGGGCGGGAAAGTGGAGTTGAGGTCGAAGATCAGCCATGATCTGATTGAATGGCGGAGCAGGCTCGAGGGGCTGTGTGGCCTATCCCTGCTCCTATTTCTTATGTTCTTATAACTCAGTGCTAGGACTACTTTTGTTCACTGTACATGTGGATGATTTGGACTTGGGAATAGGGAACACAGTCTCAACATTTGCTGACGACACAAAAGTCAGAGGTTTGGCAAACATTGAGGAGGGCTCTAAAATACTTCAGGATGATGTAAGTTAGTGGGATGGGCACACAAGTGGCAGATGCAGTATAATGAGGACAAGTGTGAGGTAATACATTTTGAGAGTAAAAAAAACAAGGAATGGGTGTATACACTCAATGGAAAGATGCAGAAGGCTGTGGGTGAACAGAGAGACCTGTGTGTTCAACTACATGCCCTGACAATGTGAGTGCAAGTATTGGGTTTTATAAATAGGAGCAGAGAGGGAAGCAAAGAAAGGAGTGGTGGGGGGTGTGGCAGTATTGATTAAGGAGAATATTGCAGTGCTGGAGAGAGAGGATGTCCTGGAGGGGTCAAGGACAGAATCTATTTGGTTAGAGTTAAGGAACAATAGAGGTGCTATTACACTACTGGGTGTATTCTATAGGCCACCAACTAACGGGAAGGATCTAGAGGAGCAAATTTGCAGGGAAATTACAGAGAGGTGCAAGAACTACAGAATAGTGATAATGGGGGACTTCAACTATCCTAATATAGACTGGGATAGTAATAGTGTAAAGGGGCAAAGAGTGTTCTAAAGTGTGTTCAAGAGAACTTTCTTGATCAGTGTGTTTCCGGCCCAACGAGGAAGGAGGCATTGCGGGATCTGGGTCTGTGGAATGAAATGGGCCAATGGAGAAAGTGTCAGTGGGGAACATTTCGGGAATAATGATCATAATATCATCAGGTTTAGATTAGTCTAACCCTAACCCTTCTTTGAGGAGACTGTTGGAGCATTTTTAAAAATTCATTCTCGGGATGTGTGCGTCACTGGCAGAGCTGGCAATTATTGCCCATCCCTAGCTTCCATTGAAAAGGTGGTGGTGGCCTGTTGTTATTACCTCCTCCCTAGCCCAGGGGCCACGAACCCACTTGTAACATCTTTACCACGTCTCTGGCTGCGATCAGCTCGCTCCACACAGACCAGGCATCGAATGTGCAACCTTCCGAGACTGTGAGGTTGAGTTGCACACTGCCTCGACCTGTTGACCCATTGAGGGACTAGTCTGTGTGTGTCTTTCATTGTATGGACCCAATATTTGACTTTGAATGGAACATTATTAGCAGGAATATTTAACCATAATTGGCAATTGGGGGCTAGTTAGAACGGAGTCTGAAACAGAAACCTTGGATGATTGTTTTATTTCCAACAGGTATTTAAACCGTACCAGGCCTCCCAGCACGACATGTGCAGGTTTCATTCTGAAGATTATATTGACTTCCTGCAGAGAGTGAGTCCGAACAACATGCAGGGCTTCACCAAGAGCCTGAACACCTTCAACGTGGGAGATGATTGGTAAGAAAGAGCCAAGGAGGTGTGCTTAAAGCAGCAAATTGTCTCTGCCGGGGCTGCTGCTTGTTGTTTAATTTGTGATGTCTCTGTATCTAATATTTACGATTTTCAGGTACAGTCCCCACCACTTACACCGTCCCTGTTCATCCCAGACAGCCGCCTATATCGGGCAAAGGGCGCTGACCACTTGCCATCACCATAGGCCGCTTAAACCGTATTAAAGGGGCCGGCTATTTCGGGCAGTTGGAGCAGTTGTTCGTGGGGGGAGTTGGTGATCACCTTCCATCCCCCACTGCCCTTCACCCTGACGTCCTATTTTATTGTGTAGGAATCACCCCCTTATTAATTTCTGAAAGACATTCAAAAACACGGCTCAGCAGTGCAGTACACTCTACACTGATTAGTTGGTTATAGTGATCGATTGGGCTGCTGGCCAGATTGATCACTATAACTGCATTCCATGAGCATCTGGCAGAAGATCAGTCCGACTGCCTGGCAAAGTAACACATCGACGGTGTTGCATTCGAGCTGTTACTGCTTTGCATTCTAACTTGGTGCAGGCAGACGTGGGATGGGAGGGGAGGGGAGGGGTTGTACGGGTACTGCACCTCCTAAGAATACACCGATACTTCATAAATGTCAAAACTACGTGTCGTGTTCAGCAAAAATGGTCATAGGAAGTTTGCTGACCTGAATTACAATGAACAATTGTTAATCTGTTAATGTTGAGTGGAACTGATAGCTCGGTTGGTGAGGTGTCTCCAGGTTTAACTTCCACTTGTCTGGGACCTAAAATTCACGCAGCCAGCTCAGCCTCCGAGTGACCTAACGCCTTTCTTTACTAGCACTGTGGAGCTACGGACTGCCAATGAAACGCACATTGGCTGCTTGAAACTGAATGAAACCGTTTTGTGTTTTCAGTCCTGTCTTTCCGGGATTGTTCGAGTTCTGTTCGCGATACACAGGAGCCTCTCTACAAGGAGCAACGCAATTAAACAACAAGGTAACCACAAAATATATATCAATACCAAAGCATGTATATCTATTCAGGAATGTGACTTGGAATTTAGGGGCAGTCGTATCATATGTTAGTCTCTGTTGTGGATGGTCCTCTAGCTCACTCCGGACACTGCAGTCTCCTGCCTCTGGTTTGGTTGCATACTCCTGACTATTTTGAATTCTCCAGCATCGCTCTTCAGTACAGCTCCTAGTCTCCCTGCCTCTCTTCCTCTATCTCCTGCCTGCCTCCTCCCTTACTCCATGTGTTTCCCACTCTCCTCCCTGGCTCCCTCCTCCTTTTGCCCTCTCATGCTCTCTGTCTACCGCCTGCCCCCCCCCCCCCCCCCGCCCCCGGCCCGGTGTCCCCCCTCTAACTGTTAAAGTGGTAGAGTTAAGTACAGCCTGTTGACTCATGTCTCTTTGTCTTTTAAGGTGTGTGATATTGCGATTAATTGGGCCGGAGGACTTCACCATGCCAAGAAATTCGAGGTACAGCATTATACGATACTGGTTGAAGTACAGCACTCCTGGACTTGCGATCTAAAACCTTTCCTCAATCATTTTTCTTTCCTTAGGCTTCTGGGTTCTGTTACGTGAACGATATTGTCATTGGAATCCTTGAACTGCTAAAGTAAGAAATTTTCAGAATTATATTTCAAATAGTGCAGGAGATACAGTGTCGATATTTTTCTCTGATTGTCGTTTGCAAGTACGGTGCAATCCCAATTATCGGTACTCTGGTTTTCTGCCTTTCCTACATGACAACAGTGATTACACTTCAAAAGCATTTCATTGGTTGTAAAGCCCTTTGGGATGTCCTGAGGTTGTGAAAGGCGCTATATAATTGCAAGTTCGTTCTTCATTTTTTTCTTTTATCTGTGGGACATTTTCCAGCTTGTGAGAGACCGGTGGGAATTAGGCCTATCAACAATTTTTTTTCTTCTTTCTTCACTTGCCTTCACTCATCTCCCATGGGTACGGTAGCCTAGTGGTTCTAGTACTGGACTAGCAGCCCAGAGGTTGTGAGTTCAAATCCCACCAGGGGCAAGTTGTGAAACTAAATTCAGTAAATCATAGAAGCATAGAGTGGTTACAGCATGGAAGGAGGCCATTCGGCCCATCCAATCCGCGCCGGCTCTATTCAAGAGCAATCCAGCTAGTCCCACTCCCCCACCCTATCCCCGTAGCCCTGCAAATTTTTTCCTTTCAAGTACTTATCCAATTCCGTTTTGTAGGCCATGATTGAATCTGCCTCCACCACCCGCCCCCAGGCAGATCCTAACCACTCGCTGTGTAAAAAAGTTTTCCTCATGTCTTCTGCCAATCACCTTAAATCTATGTCCTCTGATTCTTGAACCTTCCGCCAATGGGAACAGTTTCTCTCTATCTACTCTGTCTAAACCCTTCATGATTTTGAATACCTCTATCAAATCGCCTCGCAGCCTTCTCTGTTCCAAGGAGAACAATCACAGCTTCTCCAGTCTATCTATGTAACTGAAGTCCCTCATCCCTGGAATCATTCTAGTAAATCCCTTCTGCACCCTCTCTAAGGCCTTCACATCTTTTCTAAAGTGCGATGCCCAGAACTGGACACAATACTCCAGTTGTGGCCGAACCAGTGTTTTATAAAGGTTCATCATGTACTTTTGTATTCTATGCCTCTATTTATAAAGCCCAGGATCCCGTATGCTTTTTTAACCACTTTCTCAACCTGCCCTGCCACTTTCAACGATTTGTGCACTTATATCCCCAGATCTCTCTGTTCCTGTACCCCTTTTAGAGATGTGCCCTTTAGTTTATATTGCTTCTCCTCATTTTTCCTACCGAAATGCACCACCTCGCATTTTTCTGCATTAAATTTCATCTGCCACGTGTCCGCCCATGCCACCGGCCTGTCTATATCCTCTTGAAGTCTATCACTATCCTCCTCACTGTTCACTACACTTCCAAGTTTTGTGTCGTCTGCAGATTTTGAAATTGTGCCCTGTACACCCAAGTCATTAATATATATCAAGAAAAGCAATAGTCCCAGCACCGACCCCTGGGGAACACCACTGTACACCTCTCCCCACTCCGAAAAACAACTGTTCACCACTACTCTCTGTTTCCTGTCCCTTAGCCAATTCTGTATCCATGTTGCTACTGCCCCCTTTATTCCATGGGCAGCAATCTTGATGACAAGCCTACCGTGCGGCACTTTATCAAACACCTTTTGAAAGTCCATGTACACCACATCAACTGCATTGCCCTCATCTACTCTCTCTGTTACCTTATCAAAAAACTCTTATCAAGTTAGTTAAACACTATTTGCCTTTAACAAATCTGTGCTGGCTTTCCCTAATCAATCCACCCTCGTCCAAATGACTGCTAATTCTGTCCAGGATTATCGTTCCTAAAAGTTTCCCCACTCCTGAGGTTAAACTGGCCTATTGTTGCTTGCTTTATCCTTACACCCTTTTTTGAACAAGGTTGTAACATTTGCAATTCTCCGGTCTTCTGACACCACCCCCGTATCTAAGGATGTTTGGAAGATTATGGCCAGTACCTCTGCAATTTCCCCCCTTACTTCCCTCAGGACCTAGGATGCATCCCATCCGGACAGGGTGAGTTACTTACTTTAAGTACAGCTAGCTTTTCAAGTACCTCTATCAATTTTTAGCCCATCCAGTACCAACTCTATCATCTTTTACTGAGACTCTGACAGCAACTTCCTTGGTAAAGACAGATTCAAAGTACTGATTTAGTACCTCGGCCATCCCCTCTGCCTCCATGAGTAGATCATCTTTTTGGTCCTTAATTGGCCCCACCCCTCCTCTTACTACCTGTTTACTGTTTACAGCCTGTAGAAGACTTGGATTCCCTTTTATGTTGGCCGCCAGTCTATTCTCATACTCTCTCTTTGCCCCTCTTATTTCCTTTTTCACTTCCCCTCTGAACTTTCTATATTCTGCCTCGTTCTCACTTGTGTTATCAAGCTGACACCTGTCATACGCCCCATTTTTCCGCTTTATCTTACTCTTTATCTCTTTTGTCATCCAGGGAGCCCCAGCTTTGGTTGCCCTACCTTTCTCCCTCGTGGGAATGTACCTTGTCTGTACCCTAACCATCTTTTTAAAGGCCGCCCATTGTTCAGTTATAGTTTTGCCTGCCAATCTTTGGTTCCAATTTACCTGGGCCAGATTTGTCCTCATCCCCCTGAAATTGGCCCTCCGACAATTGAGTATTTTTACTTTAGAATGGTCCATGTCCTTTTCCATAGCTCTTTTTTTATTTGTTCATGGGATGTGGGCGTCGCTGGCGAGGCCGGCATTTATTGCCCATCCCTAATTGCCCTTGAGAAGGTGGTGGTGAGCCGCCGCCTTGAACCGCTGCAGTCCGTGTGGTGAAGGTTCTCCCACAGTGCTGTACTTTTCGTAGCGAGATTGTACAACTGAGTGGTTTGCTAGGCCATTTCAGAGGGCGATTAAGAATCAACCGCATTGCTGTGGGTCTGGAGTCACAAATAGGCCAGACCGGTTAAGGACGGCAGGTTTCCTTCCCTAAAGGACATTAGTGAGCCAGATGGGTTTTTATGACAATCTGGTAGTTTCATGGCCACCATTACTGATACTAGTATTTTTTTTTATTTCCAGATTTTTATTTAATTGATTTTTTTAAAATTCCCCAGCTGCCGTGGCGGGATTTGAACTCATGACTTCGGATTATTAGTCCAGGCCTCTGGATTACTAGTCCAATAGCATAACCACTTTGCTACCATACCCATATTCTAAACCTTATGATACTATGATCGCTGCTCCCTAATTACTCCCCCACTGACACTTGCTCCGCTTGGCCCGCCTCATTTCTCAGAACCAAATCCAGCAATGCCTCCTTCCTCATTGGGCCGGAGCCATACTGGTCAAGGAAGTTCTCCTGAACACACTTCAAAAATTCCCCCTCCTCTTTGCCCCTTATTATTACTATCCAAGTCTAAATTAGGATAGTTGAAGTCCTCTGTTATCACTGCTCTATAGCTTTTGCACCTCTAATTTCCCTGCACGTTTGCTCCTCTAGATCCTTCCCACTAGTTGGTGGCCTATAGAATACACCCAGTAGTGTAATGGCACCTCTTTTAATTCTGATGATTTATGGGCTGGCACCAGGAAAATGACCATGACAGTTTCAATCGGGTTGTTGTAAAAACCCAACGGGTTCACTAATGTCCTTTAGGGAAGAAAACCTGCCGTCCTTACCCGGTCTGGGCCTGTATGAGACTCCAGTCCCACACGATGTGGTTGATTCTTAATGCCCTTGGGGCAACGAGGGATGGGCAATAAACACATTGCCTTCCCCACATTTCGATAACATAATAATAAACGCTCCTGCCTGTGACATCAGCTGGTGTTAACAGAACTAATCTATCTGGATTGAAGCTCCCCTCTCGCCAGCCTGTGACTTGTGCGGCATACCAGCGGCCACAACGGACGGGTGTTAAAGACCCCAGGGCGCTATTTCCAAGAAGAGCAAGGGAGTTCTCCCCGGTGTCTTGGAGCCAGTATTTATCCCTCAACCATCATCACTAAAACAGATTAACTAGTCATTCAGCTCACTGCCACGTTCCTACAGGCTGGGTCACCGTGCTTCAAAGTAATTCATTTCTGACAGAATATAAATTCAAGCCTATCTCTCCAATGATTTTTAAAGATCCTTTTTGCACCTCTAAATCTGTGTCAAATCCAGTGTCCGTTTTTGGATCTTGTACTCTGCAGGGAAGAAGTGATTTCTGAACTCGAGTAATGTAATGATTTGTTCGCTGCAGGTACCATCCGCGTGTCCTGTACATCGACATTGATATTCATCACGGGGATGGGGTGCAGGAGGCCTTTTACCTCACTGACCGAGTAATGACTGTATCCTTCCACAAATACGGGAACTACTTTTTCCCAGGAACAGGTGAGACTTCAGGGGCCAGTGGGAAATAGAATTTGGCAAAAAGGTTTTCTTAAAAAAACAACCAACTGCCAGGGTTTCATACTTGCAATTCCCGCCTGGAAAATTGACTCTGGCTATCCGGAGAATCCGACAGCCTCTACAGAAAGTGAATGCTGACTGAGAGAAAAGCTCAGTGCTGCAGGAAAGCGTCACCACATTTATTGAATTTCCGGTAAATTGTAGAATCATATAGCACGGAAGGAGGCCGTTCGGCCCATCGTGCCTGTGCCGGCTGATTGTAGCCAGTGTCACAGGTGTATAGGCTTGGCTCAGTTGGTAGAACTCTCCTCTTCAAGTCAGAATGCGTATCAAGTTCTACTCCAGGACATGAGTGCATTGACCGACACTCCAGTGCAGTACCGAGGGAGTGCTGCACTGTCGGAGGTGCTGTCCTTTGGATGAGCTGTTAAACCGAGGCTCCCTGTCCCCCTGTGGATGGTAGCCATCGTCTGGCCTGTTCAAAGAAGAGCAGGGAGCCCTTCTGGTGTCCTGGCCAACATTCCTCACTCACTCACTGTCAGTCAGCCAGCCAGCCTCCCCCACTATAAAACAGATTAACCAGTCACTCATCGCTGGGAACCTGGCATAAAAACAGAAAATGCTGGAAATGTGCAACAAGTCAGCCTCGGAAAGGGAAAGAAACGGGCTAGTGTTTGGGGTTCAGGTTTTCAGGACTTTACGTCTGCACTAGAAATTTTAACCACCTATTTCTTTCTTTCCAAATGCCAACAGACCTGCATTTTCAGCATTTTTGGGTTTTTATTTGATTTCCAAAACTTTGCCGTTTATTTCTTACCTTTAAACATTTTTTTTAACGTTGAATAAAGGATTGGTTGGCTGAAATAAGAACAGAAATTACTGGAAGTACACAGCAGATCAGTCTTTGTGAAGAGAGGGGACAGGTTATGGCATTCCTGATGTCATCGTTGCATAGGCTAGGTTTGTAATCCCTCAAGTATAGAGGATTGAGGGGGTAGATCGAGAGAAACTATTTACTCTGGTGGGAGTGTCCAGAACAAGAGGGTATAATAAAATTAGAGCCGGGCCATTCAGAGGTGATGTCAGGAAGCACTTCTTCACACAAAGGGGAGTGGAAATCTGGAACTCTTTCCCCCCCCCCCCAAAAAGCTGTTGAGGCTGGGGGTCAATTGAAAATTTTAAAGCTGAGATTGATGGATTTTTGTTGGGTGAGGGGATTAAGGGTTATGGAACCAAGGCGGGTAAATGGAGTTAAGATACAGATCAGTCATGATCTAATTGAATGGCAGAACAGGCTCGAGGGACTGAATGGCCTCCTCCTGATCCTGTGCTTCCAAAGTTCATTTCTTTTCAGATTTTCATTGTGTGGTTTTTTTTTTAAGTAAGGCTGTTCTTTATATTTTGGGTGGATTGTGAAGGGTGATGTGTTTGAAATTCTGTTCGCAGGTGACATGTATGAAGTTGGAGCTGAAAGCGGGAGGTATTATTGCCTGAATGTTCCACTCCGAGACGGAATCGATGACCAAAGTAAGGGAGGAGCATTCAATCCCTCTCAGTCACTCACTGCCGTAAATATCTATCCAATTCTCCTTTAAATCTTTCCACGGTATCTGCTCCCTCGAGCAGTCCACGTGAAAAAAAATCATCATTGCGATGTGGCAAGGCCGCACATTTATCGCCCATCCCTGTTGCCCCGAGTTTGATACGCTTCAGAGGGCAGTTAAGAATTGGCATGGGGACTGGAGTCACATGTAGGCCCAGACCGGGTAAGGACGACAGGCTTCCTTCCCTAAAGGACATTAGTGAACCAGTTGGGTTTTTACGACAATCCAACAGCTTTACGGTCACTTTTACTGATACCAGCTTTTTATTTCCAGATTTATTTTAAACTGAATTCAACTTCCCAAACTGCCCTGGTGGGATTTGAACTCACGTTCTCTAGCTTACTAGTCTAGTAACACAACCACTACACTGCCTTTATTGGGTCAGTGCTGCTGTAGATGCGGTAAGATGCTGATAATGAGACTTGTGTAGATGAGGTGACCCATAAGGGTGTGCAGTGTGTTTGAACAGTCCGTGCACCCACATGCTGCAGGATGCCGACTCTTGCAATAAATCCACAGCGGGATGGTGAAAATAAGAGTTACTAATAGAGCTGCAAGCATCTGATGCAGCAAAAATGTTCAGCCCACATATTATATTTAAAACTACACTGGATCACAGGCACAATGTTCAATTTTTCACTAACTGAATAGAGAGGGTAAATCCGGAAGAATAGGACGCAGCTCAAAGGGTGTGAGGGGCATGTTGAGGGCAGACATCAGGAAGTATTGCTTCAGACAGCTAAAACATGTTGCCAGGATACGGGAATCATTTAAGAAACCAAAGGACACAGATTTAAGCTAATTGGCAAAAGAATCGGGGCAGATGAGAATTTTTTTTAACGCAGCGAGTTGTGATGATCTGGAATGTGCTGCCTGAAAGGGCGGTGGAAGCAGATTCAATAGTAACTTTCAAAAGGAAATTGGATGTGTACTATAAGGAAAAGTTTGCAGCGCTATGGGGAAAGAGCAGGGGAGTGGATCTAATTGGATAGCTCTTTCAAAGAGCTAGCACGGGTACGATGGGCCGAAGGGCCTCCTTTTGTACTGTAAGATTCTATGAAGCGGCTGGATGCTGTTATGGGGAGATGGTAGAGTTGGTGGTCTAGAATGATGAGAATAAATGGGCTGTAGGGCAGCTTTCATCCCAGTCCATCTTGTGAAGTTTTCTTAAATGAAAGCGTGCACAATAGTAGGGAAGTATTGGCAAAAGTAAATATAGTACGATGTTGTCAGTAGGGTTTCGGTAAAGTCAGGGTCCTCGCTCCTGATTGTAGAATTACATAGAATTTTACAGCAGAGAAACAGGCCATTTGGCCCAACAGATCTATGCCAGTGTTTATGCTCCACACGAGCCTCCTCCCTCCCTACGGCGTGGACTCGATGGGTCAAATGGCCTCCTCCCGTGCTGTAACCTTTCAATGATTCTATACTTCATCTCACCCTATCAGGATACCCTTCTATTCCTTTCTCCCTCGTGTTTATCGACTTCCCCTTAACTGCATCAATGCTATTCACTTCAACCACTCCTTGTGGGAGCGAGTTCCACATTCTCACCACTCTCTGGGTAAAGAAGTTTCTCCTGAATTTCCCATTGGATTTATTAGTGACTATCTTATATTTATGACCCCTAGTTCTGGTCTCCCCCCACACTGTACGTCTACTCTATCAAACCCTTTCATGATTTTAAAGACCTCTATCGGGACTCCCTTCAGCCTGTTCAGCCTTTCGATAGATTGCCGTCACATATAGATATATGCATGAGAAGTTTAAAACTATCCAAGGCTGTCTTATATGACGACAGTTACAGCCTTACAGATATTGCAGGTTAGCTACATTTGCAGGTTTTTTTAATTCTAAGGTTTAACTGCAGAACTTAATATAAATGAATTATTTTTGTAAAGTGATTTCCCTTATTTCTCGATCGTAATCTCCAACAATCTGGACAGATCTGGTGCGATAGACTCCGGGGTAGGGGCAGGGGTTGCACCAAGTTTGAATGCCCCTGTTATAAACTTAATAGCACGCCAGTGGAAATGGCCTTGTGTTCTGATTTTCAGTGGCCTCTTTCATTTGGGTTTTCAGGCTACAGGCTCCTGTTCCAGCCAGTTATCAAACAGGTTGTGGATTTCTATCAGCCCACGTGTATGGTGCTCCAAGTAAGTTTACATTTTTTTTTTCTTAGTGTCTGCTGCTTCACCGTCCTCTCTGCACCCCATAAGCTTTCTCAGAAGTGCAGTTGCCAAACTCACCTTCAGTTTGATAGGAAAGGACAGTGTTGGTAGCTGAGGTGCCTGTTTCACAGTCGTGTGGTCTCTCACTCGCAGGATGAAATCTGCGTGTAGTCAGCTGTGGGCTGGGGTCGCTGTGTGGTTGCACTACTCCTCCCCTTGTGAGGGGAGCTGACCACCGCTTCATCCCACAGCAACGGTGGAGTGACGCTGCTAGAATTGTAAATTTTGTAATATGATGTTACCTGTATGCCAAGGATGAATTCTTGGACACAGAATCAAACACCTGCCGTTAATTCAAAATTAAATGTTACACATTCGTGGCCAACTCCGAGATCACAAAGGATGCTTCTCTGCGGAAGATACACACATTACATTCAGTTGCACTCAACCCTTCAGATGTCGCCCGTCTTCATCTCCCAACCTGACATTACAGTGGTCTTCCTTTTAAGATCAGCCATAAGGTCATTACATCACCTGCTCCATCACCTCCCTTCAATCTTGGTTTTATAATCGGTATTATTAGCTCAACACATCAAAAGGCTCCACAGCACGATCTTGGCACAGAACATAAACCACCTTTTTTTTTACTTGTACAGGAAAGGATAAATATATAGATGTATCCATGAGAAAGCTATTTTATATGATAACTGTTTCAACCTGACAGATATTTTAAAAAATTTATTCATTCATGGGACGTGGGCGTCGCTGGCGAGGCCGGCATTTATTGCCCATCCTTAATTGCCCTTGAGAAGGTGGTGGTGAGCCACCTTCTTGAACCGCTGCAGTCCGTGTGGTGAAGGTTCTCCCACAGTGCTGTTAGGAAGGGAGTTCCAGGATTTTGACCCAGCGACGATGAAGGAACGGTGATATATTTCCAAGTCGGAATGGTGTGTGACTTGGAGGGGAACGTGCAGGTGGTGTTGTTCCCATGTGTCTGCTGCCCTTGTCCTTCTAGGTGGTAGAGGTCGCGGGTTTGGGAGGTGCTGTCGAAGAAGCCTTGGCGAGTTGCTGCAGTGCATCCTGTGGATGGTACACACTGCAGCCACAGTGCGCCGGTGGTGAAGGGAGTGAATGTTTATGGTGGTGGATGGGGTGCCAATCAAGCGGGCTGCTTTGTCCTGGATGGTGTCGAGCTTCTTGAGTGTTGTTGGAGCTGCACTCATCCAAGCAAGTGGAGAGCATTCCATCACACTCCTGACTTGTGCCTTGTAGATGGTGGAAAGGCTTTGGGGAGTCAGGAGGTGAGTCACTCGCTGCAGAATACCCAGTCTCTGACCTGCTTTTGTAGCCACAGTATTTATATGGCTGGTCCAGTTAAGTTTCTTGTCAATGGTGACCCCCAGGATGTTGATGGTGGGGGATTTGGCGATGGTAATGCCGTTGAATGTCAATGGGAGGCAGTTAGACTCTCTCTTGTTGGAGATGGTCACTGCCTGGCACTTGTCTGGTGCGATTAGCTGACATTGTACAGATGTTGCCTGTCTGCTACATTTGGGAGAGCATTTTGGTGGCAGTGATCATAATTCAGTTAGTTTTAGCATAGTTATGGAAAAGGATAAAGATAGAACAGGAGTTAAAAGTTCTCAATTGGGGAAAGGCCAATTTTACTAAGCTAAAAAGTGATTGAGCAAAAGTGGACTGGAAACAGCTACTTGAAGGTAAATCAGTGTCAGAGCAGTGGGAGGCATTCAAGGGGTTCAGAGTAAACATGTTCCAACAAAGAAAAAGGGTGGGGCTGCCAAATCTCAAGCCCCCTGGATGACGAGGAGCATACAGGGTAAGATAAGGCAAGAAAGGAAAGCTTATGTCAAACACCAAGAACTCAATACTACAGAAAGCCGAGAGGTGTATAAAAAGTGCAGGGGTGAAATTAAAAAGGAAATTAGGAAAGCAAAGAGAGGGCATGAAAAAATATTGGCAAGTAAAATCAAGGAAAACCTAAAAATGTTCTATAAATACATTGAGCATGAAGATAACTAAGGAAAGAGTAGGGCCTATTAGAGACCAAAAAGGTAACCTATGTGGAGGCAGAAGATGTGGGGATGGTTCTCAATGAATACTTTGAGACTGTCCTCACAAAAGAGAGGGATGATGTTTTTTTTATACATTCATGGGATGTGGGCATCGCTGGCGAGGCTGGCATTTATTGCCCATCCCTAATTACCCTTGAGATGTAGACATTGTAGTTAAGGAGGAGGCGTGTGAAATATTGGATGGGATAAATTTAGTGAGAGAGGAAGTATTAAGGGAATTAGCATCTTTGAAAGTAGAGAAATCACTAGGGCCGGATGAAATGTTTCCCAGGCTATTAAGAGAAACAAGGGAGGAAATAGTGGAGGCTCTGACCATCATTTTCCAATCCTCACTGGATACAGACGCGATGCCGGAGGATTGGAGGACTGCTAACGTTGTACCATTGTTTAAAAAGGGAGTGAGGGATCGACCAAGTAAACACAAGCCAGTCAGTCTAACCTCTGTGGTGGGCAAATTATTGGAATCAGTTCTGAGGGACAGCATAAACTGTCACTTAGAAAGGCACGGACTAATCAAGAACAGTCAGCACGGATTTGTTAAGGGGAGGTCGTGTCTGACTAACTTGATTGAATTTTTTGAGAAGGTAACAAGGAGGGTCGATGAGGGTAGTGCATTTGATATAGTCTACTTGGATTATAACAAAGCTTTTGACAAGGCCTCACATGTTTTTTTTATTCGTTCACGGAATGTGGGCGTCGCTGGCGAGGCCAGCATTTATTGCCCATCCCTAATTGCCCTCGAGAAGGTGGTGGTGAGCCGCCTTCTTCAACCGCTGCAGTCCGTGTGGTGACGGTTCTCCCACAGTGCTGTTAGGAAGGGAGTTCCAGGATTTTGACCCAGCGACAATGAAGGAACGGCGATATATTTCCAAGTCGGGATGGTGTGTGACTTGGAGGGGAACGTGCAGGTGGTGTTGTTCCCATGTGCCTGCTGCTCTTGTCCTTCTAGGTGGTAGAGGTCGCAGGTTTGGGAGGTGCTGTCGAAGAAGCCTTGGCGAGTTGCTGCAGTGCATCCTGTGGATGGTACACACTGCAGCCACAGTGCGCCGGTGGTGAAGGGAGTGAATGTTTAGTGTAGTGGATGGGGTGCCAATCAAGTGGGCTGCTTTATCTTGGATGGTGTCGAGCTTCTTGAGTGTTGTTGGAGCTGCACTCATCCAAGCAAGTGGAGAGTACTCCATCACACTCCTGACTTGTGCCTTGTCGATGGTGGAAAGGCTTTGGGGAGTCAGGAGGTGAGTCACTCGCCGCAGAATACCCAGCCTCTGACCTGCTCTCGTAGCCACAGTATTTATATGGCTGGTCCAGTTAAGTTTCTGGTCAACGGTGACCCCCAGGATGTTGATGTTGGGGGATTCGGTGATGGTAATGCCGTTGAATGTCAGGGGGAGGTGGTTAGACTCTCTCTTGTTGGAGATGGTCATTGCCTGGCACTTATCTGGCGCGAATGTTACTTGCCACTTATGAGCCCAAGCCTGGATGTTGTCCAGGTCTTGCTGCATGCGGGCTTGGACTGCTTCATTATTTGAGTGGTTGCGAATGGAACTGAACACTGTGCAGTCATCAGCGAACATCCCCATTTCTGACCTTATGATGGAGGGAAGGTCATTGATGAAGCAGCTGAAGATGGTTGGGCCGAGGACACTGCCCTGAGGAACTCCTGCAGCAATGTCCTGGGGCTGAGATGATTGGCCTCCAACAACCACTACCATCTTCCTTTGTGCTAGTATAACTCCAGCCACTGGAGAGTTTTCCCCCTGATTCCCATTGACTTCAATTTTACTAGTGCTCCTTGGTGCCACACTCGGTCAAATGCTGCCTTGATGTCAAGGGCAGTCACTCTCACCTCACCTCTGGAATTCAGCTCTTTTATCCATGTTTGGACCAACGCTGTAATGAGGTCTGGAGCCGAGTGGTCCTGGCGGAACCCAAACTGAGCATCGGTGAGTAGGTTATTGGTGAGTAAGTGCCGCTTGATAGCACTGTCGACGACACCTTCCATCACTTTGCTGATGATTGAGAGTGGACTGATGGGGCGGTAATTGGCCGGATTGGATTTGTCCTGCTTTTTGTGGACAGGACATACCTGGGCAATTTTCCACATTGTCGGGTAGATGCCAGTGTTGTAGCTCTACTGGAACAGCTTGGCTAGAGGCGCAGCTAGTTCTGGAGCACAAGTCTTCAGCACTACAGCTGGGATGTTGTCGGGGCCCATAGCCTTTGCTGTATCCAGTGCACTCAGCCGTTTCTTGATATCCCGTGGAGTGAATCGAATTGGCCGAAGACTGGCTTCTGTGATGGTGGGGATATCGGGAGGAGGCCGAGATGGATCGTCCACTCGGCACTTCTGGCTGAAGATGGTTGCAAACGCTTCAGCCTTGTCTTTTGCACTCACGTGCTGGACTCCGCCATCATTGAGGATGGGGATGTTCGCAGAGCCTCCTCCTCCCGTTAGTTGTTTAATTGTCCACCACCATTCACGACTGGATGTGGCAGGACTGCATTTAGCACAGTGGTCGTGCCACACAACATGTTGGATGGTGTCCTCAGTGCGAAGACGGGACTTCATCTCCACGAGGACTGTGCGGTGGTCACTCCCACCAATACTGTCATGGACAGATGCATTTGCGACAGGTAGATTGGTGAGGACGAGGTCAAGTAAGTTTTTCCCTCATGTTGGTTCGCTCACCACCTGCCGCAGGCCCAGTCTAGCAGCTATGTCCTTCAGGACCCGGCCAGCTCGGTCAGTAGTGGTGCTCCCGAGCCACTCTTGGTGATGGACATTGAAGTCCCCCACCCAGAGTACATTTTGTGCCCTTGCTACCCTCAGTGCTTCCTCCAAGTGGTGCTCAACATGGAGGAGGACTGATTCATCAGCTGAGGGAGGACGGTAGGTGGTAATCAGCAGGAGGTTTCCTTGCCCGTGTTTGACCTGATGCCATGAGATTTCATGGGGTCCAGAGTCAATGTTGAGGACTCCCAGGGCTGCTCCCTCCTGACTGTACATCACTGTACCACCATCCCTGGGTATGTCCTGTCCCACCGGCAGGACAGACCCACCAGCGGATGGTGATGGAAGAGTCTGGGACGTTGGCTGAAAGGTATGATTCTGTGAGTATGGCTATGTCAGGCTGTTGCTTGACTAGTCTGTGGGACAGCTCTCCCAATTTTGGCACAAGTCCCCAGATGTTAGTAAGGAGGACCTTGCAGGGTCGACTGGGCTTGGTGTTTTGCCGTTGTCGTGTCCGGTGCCTGGTGGTCCGATGCCGGGTGGTCTGTCCGGTTTTATTCTTATTATGACTTTTCGTAGCGAGATTTTACAACTGAGTGGCTTGCTAGGCCATTTCAGAGGGCAATTAAGAATCAACCACATTGCTGTGGGTCTGGAGTCACATATAGGCCAGACCGGGTAAGGACGGCAGGTTTCCTTCCCTAAAGGACATTAGTGAACCAGATGGGTTTTTACGACAATCCGGTCGTTTCATGGCCACTATTACTGATACTAGTATTTTAATTCCAGATTTTATTTAATTAATTGAATTTAATTAATTAATTGAATTTAAATTCGCCAGCTGCCGTGGCGGGATTTGAACTCATGACTCTGGATTTTCGTCCAGGCCTCTGGATTATTAGTCCAGTAACATAACCACTATGCTACCGTACCCGATGGTAGCATAGTGGTTATGTTACTGGACATGGCAGACTGATCAAAGTACAAGCCCATGGGATCCAAGGGAGAGTGGCAAGTTGGATCCAAAATTGGCTCAGTGGCAGGAAGCAAAGGGTAATGCTTGATGGGTGTTTTTATGACTGGAAGGCTGTTTCATGAGGGGTTTCGCAGGGCTCAGTACTAGGTCCCTTGCTTTTTGGGATATAAATGATTTGGACTTAAATGTAGGGGGTATAATTAAGAAGTTTGCAGATGATACAAAAATTGGCCGTGTGGTTGATAGGAAAGCTGTAGACTGCAGGAAGATATCAATGGACTGGTCAGGTGGGCAGAAAAGTGGCAAATGGAGTTCAAACTGGAGAAGTGTAAAGTAATGCATTTGGGGAGGGCAAACAAGGCAAGGGAATATACAATAAATAGGAGGATACTGAGAGGTGTAGAGGAAGTGAGGGACCTTGGAGTGCATGTCCACAGATCCCTGAAGGTAGCAGGACAGGTAGATAAGGTGGTTAAGAAGGCATATGGAATACTTTCCTTTATTAGCCGAAGCATAGAATATAAGAGCAGGGATGTTATGCTGGAATTGTATAAAACACTGGTTAGGCCACAGCTTGAGTACTATGCACAGTTCTGGTCACCACATTACAGGAAAGATGTAATTGCACTGGAGAGGGTACAGAGGAGATTTACGAGGATGTTGCCAGGACTGGAGAATTTTAGCTATGAGGAAAGATTGGATAGGCTGGGGTTGTCCTCATTGGAACAAAGGAGGCTGAGGGGAGATTTGATTGAGGTATACAAAATTATGAGGGGCCCAGACAGAGTGGATAGGGAGGACCTATTTCCCTTAGCGGAGAGGTCAATAACCAGAGGGCATAGATTTAAAGTGATTGGTAGAAGGATTAGAGGGGAGCTGAGGAGAAATGTTTTCACCCAGAGGGTGGTGGGAGTCTGGAACTCACTGCCTGAGAGGGCGATGGAGGCAGAAACCCTCAACTCATTAAAAAAGTACCTGGATGTGCACCTGAAGAGCCGTAACCTGCAGGGCTACGGACCAAGTGCTGGAAAGTGGGATTAGGCTCGGTGGCTCATTTTCAGCCGGTGTGGACACGATGGGCTGAATGATTCTATGATTTGCAGGTTTTTTAGTTCTACGATTTTAACTATGGAACTAATAAATTGAAAGCAGTGTCAGTGATTCTTTCATGTAAAGTTGATTCTCAATCCTAATCTCTAACAATGCTCGTAAAGCATCTTCTGATCTCCTGTACAAGCTGAGGGACTATACTGAGAATGCAGGAACCTGGGGTGAGGACAGCCCACTTTGGAAAATAGCAGAAACAAAACATCAAATCCATAAAAGAGATTCTAACTGAATTGTGAATGTCATTGTGGGTCAAAAGGGTTTAGTATAAAGGGGAGGAACGGGGTTAGAATAATTTTTTTGCGCACAAATGGTTATTAGAATGTGTAATAACCAATAGTGGCTGTGGGAGCAGTTAGTCAAGTATTTAATAGGTAATTAGATAAACACTTGAGGAAAATAGGAGAATAGCAAGGGAATGGGATTTTAGCTCGATGTGGAACTAATCTAATCCAGGTTTGACTCAAGTTTAAGGCATTTGTTTGGCCTGGAATTCTCCTCCAGCCTAGCGGGTTAGTGAGGTTTCACCATTGTGTTTTGGGAGGAATCTTTGATTTTAAAATATTGCAGGCCTAGGGCAATCCTGAAAATTTGGTGTTCCTGTCAACTGAGATGTGCTGTAATTGTTGTCCTGTCTCCTACTCTAACTCGTTCTTTCCACAATCTCCCCTCCAAACTGGGGAACTCCTCCCCTCCCTCAGCCTCCCCTCCAAACTGGGGAACTCCTCCCCTCCCTCAGTCTCCCCTCCAAACTGGGGAACTCCTCCCCTCCCTCAGCCTCCCCTCCAAACTGGGGAACTCCTCCCCTCCCTCAGTCTCCCCTCCAAACTGGGGAACTCCTCCCCTCCCTCAGTCTCCCCTCCAAACTGGGGAACTCCTCCCCTCCCTCAGTCTCCCCTCCAAACTGGGGAACTCCTCCCCTCCCTCAGTCTCCCCTCCCTCAGCCTCCCCTCCAAACTGGGGAACTCCTCCCCTCCCTCAGCCTCCCCTCCAAACTGGGGAACTCCTCCCCTCCCTCAGTCTCCCCTCCAAACTGGGGAACTCCTCCCCTCCCTCAGTCTCCCCTCCAAACTGGGGAACTCCTCCCCTCCCTCAGTCTCCCCTCCAAACTGGGGAACTCCTCCCCTCCCTCAGTCTCCCCTCCAAACTGGGGAACTCCTCCCCTCCCTCAGTCTTCCCTTCCTCCAACAATCCACACGCTTTTAAAACCCCAGTGATAACCTGCACCAAGAGCTTTGGCCCTTCATGTAGATTTCTCAGTTTAAAAAGAAAGTTGCCTAATGCTGTTCCTTATAACCGTTAACTTGTTGCCAGCCTGTTTTATGTTGGAATGAGGGACCTACTACTGACAATTCTGTTCCTGTAACGTGTGCTGGAATATTGATTGCACCATTTGTACAAAGCACTCTTGATTCAACACTGGTTTCTGTGATTGAGTGCTCCTTCTGTACCTCTAGGAATGCAGGAATTAAAGCAGATTAATCCCTTTTGCTGACTAGTCAGATTGAGATCATAGAATCTTACAGCACAGAAGGAGGCCATTCGGCCCATCATGCCTGTGCCAGCTCTTTGAAAGAGCTATCCAATTAGCCCCTGCTCTTTCCCCATAGCCCTGCACATTCCTTTTCGAGTATATATATATCCAATTCCCTTTTGAAAGATTTTATTAATCTGTTTATTTGATTCAATGTATTTCCCCAAAAAGTTTTGACGGCACTGACCTTTGCTGTGGTGTGACTCCGGGGATGTGGTCGTTCGCCACAGGAGGCATCACAGCTGACCTGTCCTCTCCCGACATTCCCAAATACACTTTGCGACAGAGAGAGGACACAGGAATGAGAAGAGCCCTTGCTGATTTTGTTTTTAAAAATTCATTCTTGCAATATAGACGTCGCTGGCAAGGCCAGCATTTATTGCCCATCCCTAGTTGCTCCTTGAGAAGGTGATGGTGGTGAGCCGCCTTCTTGAACCGCTGCAGTCCGTGTGGTGAAGGTTCTCCTACAGTGCTGCTGCATAGGGAGTTCCAGGATTTTGACCCAGCGACGATGAAGGAACGGCGATATATTTCCACATGTCATCTCCCCTAATCCCTAGCCCAGGGGCACTGAAACCAACTGTTACTCCAACTAAGATCAGCTAACCTGGCACAGACAGGAGGAGAATCTAGTACCTTCCTGGCCTGTGTGGCATAGTACCACGAAGGGTGGTGCATTTGTCCAATGAGCTGTTGGGGACTCCAGTGATTCTGATTTGCTGAGATTGCTTCGTGCATTTAGGTCTGACGCTGTTTATTTCTTTATTCCAGTGTGGTGCGGATTCGCTGGGCTGCGATCGTCTCGGTTGCTTCAACCTCAGTATAAAAGGACACGGGTAACATAACAGCTTTCTGCATAAACCTTTCTTGTTTTGGTATTTCGTGGTTTATATAGTAAAGGGACCTTTCTTCGCCTGACCTAACGTGGCAGCACTTATGCCGACACAGGTGACTTTGGACCTATGGTTCCCAAAACTCTCCACCACTGGGGGTTTTCCTCGCCTCCTGTCTGGGTCTGTTGTAAACTGATTGATGGAGATTGATTACTATAATTAGTCAATAACTCCATTATGGTATCAGGCGACTCCCAGGATGGTAGATGGTGAACTAGATGGATGTTGGTCTATTTTCACCTGTTCCTATGTTGCACCGGTTGGCAGTGTTGAAAAAAGTTCCATTGCTCAGCATGGCCGTCCCTCACCTCGATAACGAACACTGTGCCTCCCTGGGTATTATGGTGTGCCGTTACTGCTGTGCACTCAGCCATCCCAGGATAGCAATCCGAGGGCAGAGGATGCAGATTAAAGAAAGACTTGCATTTATATAGCACCTTCCACAACCTCAGGACATTCCAAAGAGCTTCACAGCCAATGAAGTACTTTTTGAAGCGTGGGAAACGCGGCAGCCAATTTGAAGCGTGGGAAACGCGGCAGCCAATTTGCGCACAGCAAGGTCCCGTAAACAGCAATGAGATAATGACCGGATAATCTGTTTGTGATTTTGGTTGAGGGATAAATATTGGCCCCAGGACAAACTCTTCTTCGCAATAGTGGCCATGGGATCTTTTACATTCACCTGCGAGGGCAACCGGGCCTCGGTTTAACATCTCATCTAAAAGATGGCACCTTTTTTTTAATTCGTTCACGGGTGGCTCTGCTGCACAGGAGGGGAGGAATAAGAGTGGCAGAGCTATAGTGATAGGGGATTCAATTGTAAAGGGAACAGATAGGCGTTTCTGCGGCCGCAAACGTGACTCCAGGATGGTATGATGCCTCCCTGGCGCAAGGGTTAAGGATGTCACGGAACGGCTGCAGGGCATTCTGGAGGGGGATGGTGAACAGCCAGAGGTCGTGGTCCATATCGGTATCAACTGCAAGGTGAATTTAAGGAGTTAGGAGATAAATTAAAAAGCAGGACCTCAAAGGTAGTGATCTCAGGATTACTACCAGTGTCACGTGCTAGTGAGTATAGGAACAGGAGAATAGACCAGATGAATGCATGGCTGCAGGGATGGTGTAGGAGGGAGGGATTTAGATTCCTGGGACATTGGGACCAGTTTTGGGGAAGGCGGGACGGGTAACACCTGAGCAGGACCGGGACCGATGTCCTTGCGAGGGTGTTTGCTAGTTTTTTTTTATTCGTTCATGGGATGCGGGCGTCGCTGGCGAGGCCGGCATTTATTGCCCGTCCCTAATTGCCCTTGAGAAGGTGGTGGTGAGCCGCCTTCTTGAACCGCTGCAGTCCGTATGGTGAAGGTTCTCCCACAGTGCTGTTAGGAAGGGAGTTCCAGGATTTTGACCCAGCGACGATGAAGGAACGGTGATATATTTCCAAGTCAGGATGGTGTGTGACTTGGAGGGGAACGTGCAGGTGGTGGTGTTCCCATGTGCCTGCTGCCCTTGTCCTTCTAGGTGGTAGAGGTCGCGGGTTTGGGAGGTGCTGTCGAAGAAGCCTTGGCGAGTTGCTGCAGTGCATCCTGTGGATGGTACACACTCTGACGGTGCAGCACTCCCTCAGTACTACACTGGAGTGTCAGCCTAGATTTTGTGCTCAAGTCTCTGGAGTGGGACTTGAACCCACGACCTTCTGACTCCGAGGCGAGAGTGCTACCCACTGGACCAAAGCTGACGCTTGGCTGAAACAGAATTGCCCTTCGGCCTTCTCTTCCACAGTCCCTGGGTAGAACCATCTCACCTCACAGCCTTTTTCTGAGTGACAGCCTCTACAGCATCCTATTTCCAAAAGCCAGCCTGCCTTGTTGAGTGTATAATATTCTGCTTTACTCCTGACTGTTCGATTGCTTAGCCTTTGGACTCTGGGGGAAACAACTTCCGATTAGCATGTTAACCGCCTTTGGTCTGACTTCAGATTCACCAGTCTAGTATGGGGATGTCTTGTGAAACTAACCCCTTTCAAGCAAGCTTTAACTCAAAATATTTTAAAATAACTCGTGTCTAGATTCTTTGCTTGAAAAAAAGCTGTTGAGATTGGGGGTCAATTGAAAATTTCAAAACTGAGATTGATAGATTTTTGTTGGGTAAAGGTATTAACGGTTACGGAGCCAAGTGGGGGTAGATGGAGTTAAGATACAGATCAGCCATGATTCCAATTGAATGGTGGAACAGGCTCGAGAGGCTGAATGGCCTCCTCCTGTTCCTTTGTTCCTGAAGAATCCTGAAACGTCACTAGCTGAGGACTGAGTGAGAGCTTGTCCAGGATTAATGTGACTTTTTTTCTTTTTGCAGGGACTGTGTAGAGTTTGTGAAAAGCTTCAACATCCCTCTGCTGGTAATGGGAGGTGGGGGCTACACCGTCCGCAATGTTGCCAGATGCTGGTGAGTGGGCGGCAATGTGAGAGCTCAGAGTTAAGGGCAGTCGGCAGCAAGTGAGCATTGGAGAGATCTGAGGAAGAGATATTGAGGGGAACTGGAAAGTAATTAATTAGCACCGGGGCTAAAAGGGTTAAATTATGAGGACAGGTTGCATAGACTATTCTTGTATTCCCTCGAGTTTAGAAGATTAAGGGGTGATCGAATTGAAGTGTTTAAGATGATTAAAGGATTTGATAGGGTAGATAGAGAGAAACTATTTCCTCTGGTGGGGGGAGTCCAGAACAAGAGCACATAACCTTAAAATTAGAGCCAGGCCGTTCAGGGGTGATGTCAGGAAGCACTTCTTCATACAAAGGGGAGTGGAAATCTGGAACTCTCTCCCCCAAAAAGCTGTTGAGGCTGGGGGTCAATTGAAAATTTCAAAATTGAGGCCGATAGATTTTTTTTGGATGAGGTAGATACATGTGACTGCCAAGTTGCTGTTACATGGCATTAGAAGAGATGCAAGCTCCCCAGAAGCCCAGCTGGTGAAGGCAGTGTGTAGCTGGATCGTGCAGAGTAGAATGTTTCGGTCTTGATCCCCCTGTCTGTGCTCAGTGATCGGAACTCAACCAGTGCCTTAGAGAAGGTGCAGAGGAGATTTACCAGAATGGTTCCAGGGAAGAGGGACTTTAGTTCCATGGAGAAACTGGGGTTGTTCTCCTTAGAGCAGAGAAGGTTAAGGGGAGATTTGATAGAGGTGTTCAAAATCATGAGTTTTGATAGAGTAAGTAAGGAGAAACTGTTTCCAGTGGCAGGAGTGTCGGTAACCAGAGGACACAGATTTAAGATAATTGGCAGAAGAATCAGAGGGGAGATGAGAATTTTTTTTAAGCAGTGAGTTGCTATGATCTGGAATGCGCTGCCTGAAAGGGCGGTGGAAGCAGATTGAATAGTAACTTTCAAAAGGGAATTGGATAAATACTTGAAGGGGAAAAATTTGCAGGGCTGTGGGGAAAGAGCAGGAGAGTGGGACTAATTGGAAAGTTCTTTCAAAGAGCCGGCACAGGGGCGATGGGCCGAATGACCTCCTTTCGTGCTGTAAGATTCAATGAACTGTTGAGCTGCTACAGTTGGTCTCGGCATCAGGAGAGGAAATCAGTCTGTTCTAGATCACTATCCAGTGCGTCCTGCTGGAAATGTGTGTGAATGTAAGATGAGGATAGGATACGACAGGGCTCGGCTGTAGTGCCTTCCCCCCCATGGGGAATAGCCTTTTAGAATCCACTGTTCACGACACCCTTGGTTAAGGATAGCCAGCCCCTGTGTAATCATGCCACAGCAAGGAGTAGATGCCTTCAGTAGAGTCATAGAGTTATACAGCACGGATAGAGGCCCTTCGGCCCATCGTGTCCGTGCCGGCCATCAAGCCCTGTCTACTCTAATCCCATATTCCAGCAATAGAGAGGAGGGAAGAAAATAAGCAAAAAACAAACTGAATATCATTGGGAACGCGCGTTTTTGGGAATAGGTCAGTTTATGAGCTGTGGGCAAAATGGAATCCGATTTATTGTTTAATGTCTCTCGTAGGACTTTCGAAACCTCGTTGCTTGTTGAAGAAGAGATAAGCGATGAGCTGCCTTATAATGGTGAGTTAATTTTCAAACTGCAGGTTCTTTGTCTGTGGGACTTGGCGTATCGAAAGGAACAATATAATTTCCTTTACGCAATGAAAGCATGATGTGGAGATGCCGGTGATGGACTGGGGTTAACAATTGTAAACAATTTTACAACACCAAGTTATAGTCCAACGATTTTATTTTTAATCCCACAAGCTTTCGGGGGCTTTCCCCTTCCACAGGCGGTGTGGAAATGACAGTTTCGAATCCTTCGCATTTTAAGATCACATAACAATGCCTGGTGATTACTGCCCATTGCCAAGGCAATCACAGTGAGCAGACAGAAAGGTGTCATCTAAAAGGCCACTGAATATACAACCCCCCCCAAGAAAAAAAAGAGAGAGACAGAACGAAGACAGTCAATGACCCGTTATATTAAAAACAGATAACATTTGTTCGCTGGTGGGGTTACGTGTAGTGTGACATGAACCCAAGATCCAGGTTGAGGCCGTCCTCATGGGTGCGGAACTTGGCTATTAATTTCTGCTCGACGATTTTGCGTTGTCGTGTGTCTCGAAGGCCGCCTTGGAGTATGTTTACCCGAAGGTCGGTGGCTGAATGTCCATGACTGCTGAAGCGTTCCCCGACAGGGAGAGAACCCTCCTGTTTGGCGATTGTTGCGCGGTGTCCGTTCATCCGTTGTCGCAGTGTCTGCATGGTCTCGCCAATGTACCATGCTCTGGGGCATCCTTTCCTGCAACGTATGAGGTAGACAACGTTGGCCGAGTCACAGGAGTATGAACCGTGCACCTGGTGGGTGGTGTCCTCTCGTGTGATGGTGGTATCTGTGTCGATGATCTGGCATGTCTTGCAGAGGTTACCGTGGCAGGGTTGTGTGGTGTCGTGGACGCTGTTCTCCTGAAGGCTGGGTAATTTGCTGCGAACGATGGTTTGTTTGAGGTTGGGTGGCTGTTTAAAGGCGAGTAGTGGAGGTGTGGGGATGGCCATAGCGAGGTGTTCGTCATCATTGATGACATGTTGAAGGCTGCGGAGAACATGGCGTAGTTTCTCCGCTCTGGGGAAGTACTGGACGACGAAGGGTACTCTGTTGGTTGTGTCCCGTGTTTGTCTTCTGAGGAGGTCTACGCGATTTTTCGCTGTGGCCCGTCGGAACTGTCGATCGATGAGTCGAGCATCATATCCCGTTCTTACTAGGGCGTCTTTCAGCGTCTGTAGGTGTCCATCGCGTTCCTCCTCGTCTGAGCAGACCCTGTGTATTCGCAGGGCCTGTCCATAGGGGATGGCCTCTTTGACGTGGTTAGGGTGGAAGCTGGAAAAGTGGAGCATTGTGAAATTGTCCGTGGGCTTGCGGTAGAGTGAGGTGCTGAGGTGCCCGTCTTTGATGGAGATTCGTGTGTCCAAGAAAGAAACTGATTCTGAGGAGTAGTCACCCGAGCACAACGCAACGCCATCAAAGCTCTCAAGACCAACCGCAACATCGTCATCAAACCAGCGGACAAAGGAGGAGCCATCGTCATACAGAACAGAACGGACTATTGCAAAGAAGCATACCGACAACTGGACAACCAGGAACACTACAGACGGTTACCCGCAGATCCGACCAAAGAACACACCCATCAGCTCAACAAACTGATCAAGACCTTCGATCCAGACCTTCAAAACATCCTACGCACTCTCATCCCACGTACTCCCCGCGTGGGAGACTTCTACTGCCTCCCAAAGATACACAAAGCCAACACACCCGGACGTCCTATCGTATCAGGCAATGGAACCCTGTGTGAGAACCTCTCTGGATACATCGAGGGCATCCTGAAACCCATCGTGCAGGGAACCCCCAGCTTCTGTCGCGACACTACAGACTTTCTACAAAAACTCAGTACCCACGGACCTGTTGAACCAGGAACACTTCTCACCACGATGGACGTCTCGGCACTATACACCAGTATCCCCCACGATGACGGCATCGCTGCGACAGCATCAATACTCAACACCAACAACAGCCAATCTCCAGACGCCATCCTACAACTCATCCGCTTCATCCTGGATCACAATGTCTTCACCTTCAATAACCAGTTCTTTACCCAAACACACGGAACAGCCATGGGGACCAAATTCGCACCCCAATACGCCAACATTTTCATGCACAAGTTGGAGCAGGACTTCTTCACTGCACAGGACCTCCAACCAACACTATACACCAGATACATCGACGACATTTTCTTTCTATGGACACACGGTGAGGAATCACTAAAGAGACTACACGATAACATCAACAAGTTCCATCCCACCATCAAGCTCACCATGGACTACTCCTCAGAATCAGTTTCTTTCTTGGACACACGAATCTCCATCAAAGACGGGCACCTCAGCACCTCACTCTACCGCAAGCCCACAGACAATCTCACAATGCTCCACTTTTCCAGCTTCCACCCTAACCACGTCAAAGAGGCCATCCCCTATGGACAGGCCCTGCGAATACACAGGGTCTGCTCAGACGAGGAGGAACGCGATGGACACCTACAGACGCTGAAAGATGCCCTAGTAAGAACGGGATATGATGCTCGACTCATCGATCGACAGTTCCGACGGGCCACAGCGAAAAATCGCATAGACCTCCTCAGAAGACTAACACGGGACGCAACCAACAGAGTACCCTTCGTCGTCCAGTACTTCCCCGGAGCGGAGAAACTACGCCATGTTCTCCGCAGCCTTCAACATGTCATCAATGATGACGAACACCTCGCTATGGCCATCCCCACACCTCCACTACTCGCCTTTAAACAGCCACCCAACCTCAAACAAACCATCGTTCGTAGCAAATTACCCAGCCTTCAGGAGAACAGCGTCCACGACACCACACAACCCTGCCACGGTAACCTCTGCAAGACATGCCAGATCATCGACACAGATACCACCATCACACGAGAGGACACCACCCACCAGGTGCACGGTTCATACTCCTGTGACTCGGCCAACGTTGTCTACCTCATACGTTGCAGGAAAGGATGCCCCAGAGCATGGTACATTGGCGAGACCATGCAGACGCTGCGACAACGGATGAACGGACACCGCGCAACAATCGCCAAACAGGAGGGTTCTCTCCCTGTCGGGGAACACTTCAGCAGTCATGGACATTCAGCCACCGACCTTCGGGTAAACATACTCCAAGGCGGCCTTCGAGACACACGACAACGCAAAATCGTCGAGCAGAAATTAATAGCCAAGTTCCGCACCCATGAGGACGGCCTCAACCGGGATCTTGGGTTCATGTCACACTACACGTAACCCCACCAGCGAACAAATGTTGTCTGTTTTTAATATAACGGGTCATTGACTGTCTTCGTTCTGTCTCTCTCTTTTTTTTTCTTGGGGGGTTGTATTTTCAGTGGCCTTTTAGGTGACACCTTTCTGTCTGCTCACTGTGATTGCCTTGGCAACGGGCAGTAATCACCAGGCATTGTTATGTGATCTTAAAATGCGAAGGATTCGAAACTGTCATTTCCACACCGCCTGTGGAAGGGGAAAGCCCCCGAAAGCTTGTGGGATTAAAAATAAAATCGTTGGACTATAACTTGGTGTTGTAAAATTGTTTGCAATGAAAGCAGGCATGGTCATGGAATGATCTTGGCATCCCAGAGGTGGCGAACTCAAATCCCACCGTGGCAAATTGTGAAATTGACTTCAGCAGAAAAAATGATCATAAAAGCTGCCAGATTGGCGTTTTTAAAAAAAAACCAACTGGGTAGCTAATGTTCTCCAAGACACGGAATAACCCCGGTCGGGCCCCCGCAGCGTGACCCCCCAAACCTGGTCTGGGCCACGTGTGATTCCAGTCCCATCCTATACTGTTAACTCTTGACTGCCCTCTGAAATGGCCGACCATGCAATTCGTTGTAAAATCACTCACAATCAAAAGGAGGTCCCACCACTTTCCCAGAGCAACTCGGGATGGGCAATAAATGCCGGCCTTGCCAGTGACGCCCACACTGAATTAAAAACGTCACATCGAAGGCCAAACGATAAATTTATTATTCAGAAACTTTTTGGGTGGGGATTGTTGTTCAAGAGAGTCATCAAACTGATTCTGTACACCAGTGTAAACTGTTGTGCAGCTATTCACCAGTATAACTCACTAGTATAAACTGTGCTGTTATCCACCAGTTCAAGTCACTAGTTGTAAACTGTTGTGCTGTTTTTTTCTTACCTCGCATATAACCCATCTTGATGCCTTTATTGAACCAGGAGTGTAATTCAGTAAAATGGGAACCCATTCACACTCAGTATAAAGACTGAAGGCACTTTAGGTCAGTGGGAGTTATGAGTCGAAGTGAACCCAGTTCTGGGTTTGGGGCGGCCCTGATTCTTCCCACTGTGCCCACTATTGAACGCAGTGTAAAAGGAGAGTCCCGAGAGTGGGAGGAGAGTCCGAGAGGTGAACGCAGTGTAAATCTAAGGCAAGTCATGACAGCAGAGCTCGCACCTGTGAGCTGCTCCTCCTGCACTATGTGGGAAGTCATGGGCACTACCGGTGTCCCTAGCGACCACATGTGCAGGAAGTGTGTCCAGCTACTGGCTAGCCGCATTTCGGAGCTGGAGCTACGGGTAAATTCGCAGTGGAGCATCCGCGATGCTGAGATTATCGTGGATAGCACGTTCAGTGAGGTGGTCACACCGCAGGTAAAGATTATGCAGGGTAGAAAGGAAATGGGTGACCGCCAGGCAGAGTAAAAGGACTAGGCAGGTAGAGCAGGAGTCCCCTGGGGCCATCTCCCTCTCAAACAGATATACCACTTTGGATACTGTTAGGGGAGATGGCTTATCAGGGGAAAGCAGCAAGAGCCACGTTCGTGGCACCACGGGTGGCTCTGCTGCACAGGAGGGGAGGAAGAAGAGTGGCAGGGCTATAGTGATAGGGGATTCAATTGTAAGGGGAACAGATAGGCGTTTCTGCAAATGTGACTCCAGGATGGTATGTTGCTTCCCTGGTGCTGGGGTCAAGGATGTCACGGAACGGCTGCAGGACATTCTGGAGGGGGAGGATGAACAGCTGGAGGTCGTGGTCCATATTGGTACCAACAACATAGGTTTAAAAAAAAGGGATGAGGTACTGCAAGGTGAATTTAAGGAGTTAGGAGATAAATTAAAAAGCAGGATCTCAAAGGTAGTGATCTCAGGATTACTACCAATGTCATGTGCTAGTGAGTATAGGAACAGGAAAATAGACCAGACGAATGCGTGGCTGCAGGGATGGTGTAGGAGGGAGGGATTTAGATTCCTGGGACATTGGGACCGGTTTTGGAGAAGGTGGGACCTGTACAAGCGGGACGGGTTACACCCGAGCAGGACAGGGACCAATGTCCTCGCGGGGGTGTTTGCTAGTGCTGTTGGGGAAGGTTTAAACTAGAATGGCAGGGGGATGGGAACCTGAGCAGGGAGACAGGAGGGGGAAACAAGGATAGAAACAAAAGACAGAAAGGGAAGAAGCAATAGTGGAAGGCAGAGAAAACAAGGGCAAAAAACAAATAGGGCCATAGTGCAAAATAATACTAAGATGACTAGCAATCTTAAAAAGGCAAGTCTAAAGGCATTGTGTCTTAATGCGCGGAGCATTCACAATAAGGTAGATGAATTAACAACGCAGATAGATATTAACGGTTATGATATAATTGCGATTACGGAGACATGGCTGCAGGGTGACCAAGGATGGGAACTGAACATCCAGGGGTATTCAATATTTAGGAAGGACAGGCAAAAAGGGAAAGGAGGTGGGGTAGCGTTGTTAGTAAAGGAGGAAATCAATGCAATAGTGAGGAAGGATATTGGCTCGGAAAATCACGATGTGGAATCTGTATGGGTGGAGCTAAGAAACACCAAGGGGCAGAAAATGTTGGTGGGGGTTGTCTATAGGCCCCCAAACAGTAGTGGAGATGTAGGGGAGGGCATTAAACAGGAAATTAGAGACACATGCAAGAAGGGTACAACTATAATCATGGGTGACTTTAGTCTACATATAGATTGGTCAAACCAAATGAGCAATAATACTGTGGGGGAGGAATTCCTGGAGTGTGTACGTGATGGTTTTCTAGACCAATACGTTGAGGAACCAACTAGAGAACAGGCGATCCTAGACTGGGTATTGTGCAATGAGAAAGGATTAATTAACAATCTTGTTGTGTGGGGTCCCCTAGGGAAGAGTGACCATAACATGATAGAATTCCTCATTAAGATGGAGAGTAAAGTAGTTGAATCCGAAACTAGGGTCCTGAATCTAAACAAAGGAAATTACGAAAGTATGAGGTGTGAGTTGGCTTGGATAGATTGGGGAACTTTACTAAAAAGGATGATGGTGGATAGGCAATGGCTAATATTTAAAGAACGTGTGCAGGAATTACAACAATTATTCATTCCTGTCTGGCGCAAAAATAAAACAGGAAAGGTGGCTCAATCGTGGCTTACAAAAGAAATTAGGGATAGTATTAGATCCAAAGAGGATACATATAAAATTGCCAGAAAAAGTGGCAAGCCTGAGGATTGGGAGCAGTTTAGAATTCAGCAAAGGAGGACAAAGAGATTGATTAAGAGGGAAAAATAGAGTATGAGAGTAAACTAGCAGGGAACATAAAAACTGACTGTAAAAGCTTCTATAAATATGTCAAGCGAAAAAGATTAGTGAAGACAAATGTAGGTCCCTTACAGTCAGAAATGGGGGAAATTATAATGGGGAACAAAGAAATGGCAGAACAATTAAACACATACTTTGGTTCTGTCTTCACAAAAGAGGACACAAATAACCTTCCAGAAATGTTAGGGAACCAAGGGTCTAATGAGAGGGAGGAACTGAAGGAAACCAGTATTAGTTAAAAAAATAATGCTAGGGAAATTAATGGGGCTAAAGGCTGACAAGTCCCCAGGGCCTGATAATCTACATCCCCGAGTACTAAAGGAAGTGGCCCTGGAAATAGTGGATGCATTGGTGATCATCTTCCAAAATTCTTTGGCTCTGGAACAGTTCCTACAGATTGGAGGGTGGCAAATGTAACCCCACTATTTAAAAAAGGAGGGAGAGAAAAAACAGGGAATTACAGACCAGTTAGCCTAACATCAGTAGTGGGGAAAATGCTAGTCGATTATAAAAGATGTGATAACAGAACACTTGGAGGGCATTAACGGGATTGGACAAAGTCAGCATGGGTTTATGAAAGGGAAATCATGCTTAACATATCTACTGGAGTTTTTTTGAGGATGTAACTAGTAGAATAGATAGGGGAGAACTAGTGGATGTGGTGTATTTGGATTTTCAGAAGGCTTTTGATAAGGTTCCACACGAGGTTAGTGTGCAAAATTAACAGTCGCAGAAAGCGAGCATTCAGGTGCAGCAAGCGGTTAGGAAGGCGAATGGTATGTTGGCCTTCATTGCAAGAGGATTTGAGTACAGGAGCAGGGATGTATTACTGCAGTTGTACGGGGCCTTGGTGAAACCACATCTGGAGTATTGTGTGCAGTTTTGGTCTCCTTATCTGAGGAAGGATGTCCTTGCCATGGAGGGAGTGCAACGAAGGTTTACCAGACTGATTCCGGGGATGACAGGACTGACGTATGAGGAGAGATTGGGTCGACTAGGCCTATGGTCACTAGAGTTCAGAAGAATGAGAGGTGATCTCATTGAAACACACAAAATTCTAACAGGACTAGACAGACTAGATGCAGGGAGGATGTTCCCGATGGCTGGGGAGTCCAGAACCAGGGGTCACAGTCTCAGGATACGGGGTATGCCATTTATAACCGAGAGGAGGAGAAATTTCTTCACTCAGAGGGTGGTGAACCTGTGGAATTCTCTACCACAGAAGGCAGTGGAGGCCAAGTCATTAGATGTATTCAAGAAGGAGATAGATATATTTCTTAATGCTGAAGGGATCAAGGGATATGGGGAAAAAGCGGGAACAGGGTACTGAGTTAGACGATCAGCCATGATAATTTTGAATGGCGGAGCAGGGCCGAATGGCCTACTCTTGCTCCTATTTTCTATGTTTCTATTGGTGGTCCCTTCACTGTGTAAGGCTGATTTTGTATTAATTTTGAGCATTAAGCCAGGTGTGAGAATGTGACTGTACCATGCTGTCTCCCAGCTCGATGACATTAATTCGAGGACACCCTCCTTTTTCTCAGAATACTTTGAGTACTTTGCTCCAGACTTCACACTTCACCCAGATGTCAGCACAAGGATCGAAAACCAGAACACCAGGCAGGTGAGTCATGGGCTCCGAAAAGATCAACACCACTTTGTATTTCTAGATCCGGCTTTATTTTCATCAATAATAATTGATGTTTCTTACTTTTTTCTATGAATTTTATGTTCGGTGAGCTGAGGGATGTTAGTGCTGCAGAATGAAGCAGTTCATTTCAGGCAGCCACTGTCCCATCAACCGTTCCCAGGGCAGGTACAGCACGGGTTAGATACAGAGTAAAGCTCCCTCTACACTGTCCCATCAAACACTCCCAGGGCAGGTACAGCATGGGTTAGATACAGAGTAAAGCTCCCTCTACACTGTCCCATCAAACACTCCCGGGGCTGGTATGGCATTCAAAATTCATAGAAAAAAGTAATAAACACCAAGTATCATTGATGAAAATCAAGCCAGACCTAGAAATACAAACATATTCAACGACTCAGCATCCACAGCCCTCCGGGGTAGAGAATTCCAAAGATTTACAACCCTCCTCATTTCGGTCTTAAATGGCCGACCCCTTATCCTGCGACTGTGCCCTAAGGGTAGAGCTCTTTCAGAGAGAGGGCACAAGGGCGATGGGCGAAATGGGGAAAGGGCGCAGGGGGCGATGGATGAAATGGGAAAGGGTGCAGGGGGCGATGGGCCGAATGGGGAAAGGGTGCAGGGGGCGATGGGCGAAATGGGGAAAGGGGGCGATGGGCGAAATGGGGAAAGGGGGCGATGGGCCGAATGGGGAAAGGGTGCAGGGGGCGATGGGGAAAGGGGGCGATGGGGAAAGGGGGCGATGGGGAAAGGGGGCGATGGGGAAAGGGGGCGATGGGGAAAGGGGGCGATGGGGAAAGGGGGCGATGGGCGAAATGGGGAAAGGGGGCGATGGGGGAAAGGGGGCGATGGGCGAAATGGGGAAAGGGGGCGATGGGCGAAATGGGGAATGGGGTCGATGGGTGAAATGGGGAAAGGGCGCAGGGGGCGATGGGTGAAATGGGGAAGGGGCGATGGGTGAAATGGGGAAAGGGCGCAGGGGGCGATGGGTGAAATGGGGAAAAGGCGCAGGGGGCGATAGGCGAAATGGGGAAAGGGTGCAGGGGGCGATGGGTGAAATGGGGAAAAGGGCGATGGGTGAAATGGGGAAAAGGGCGATGGGTGAAATGGGGAAAGGGGACGATGGGTGAAATGGGGAAAGGGTGCAGGGGACGATGGGTGAAATGGAGAAAGGGGACGATGGGTGAAATGGGGAAAGGGGGCGATGGGGAAAGGGGGCGATGGGTGAAATGGGGAAAGGGGGCGATGGGTGAAATGGGGAAAGGGGGCGATGGGTGAAATGGAGAAAGGGACGATGGGTGAAATGGGGAAAGGGGGCGATGGGTGAAATGGAGAAAGGGGGCGATGGGTGAAATGGGGAAAGGGGGCGATGGGTGAAATGGGGAAAGGGGGCGATGGGTGAAATGGGGAAAGGGGGCGATGGGTGAAATGGGGAAAGGGGGCGATGGGTGAAATGGGGAAAGGGGGCGATGGGTGAAAGGGGGCGATGGGTGAAATGGGGAAAGGGGGCGATGGGTGAAATGGGGAAAGGGGGCGATGGGTGAAATGGGGAAAGGGGTCGATGGGCTGAAATGGGGAAAGGGCGCAGGGGGCGATGGGCTGAATGGGGAAAGGGCGCAGGGGGCGATGGGCTGAATGGGGAAAGGGCGCAGGGGGCGATGGGCCGAATGCAGGAAGCGATGGGCTGTAAGATTCAATGTAACGTTTCCCTGACTCCTGTTTCAGTACCTGGATCAGATCAGGCAGTCAATCTTTGAGAACCTGAAGATGTTGAACCATGCGCCGAGCGTCCAGATTCACGACGTCCCTTCGGATTTACTGAGCTACGAGCGATCAGACGACCCCGACCCCGAGGAGCGCGGGTCAGAGGACAACTATAGTAGGTACGTCACACAACCACAGAGGTCAGCGCAACAGAGACCTCGAGGTGGGCTAGCCAGGGAGAGGGGAGTAATGGAACAAACCTAGCCTGCGTAAATCATTCGTTGTGGTGAACGCTTCAGGTTCCAGTGGACGTCAGGAAATTAGAAGAATGAAGGGGCGTCAGGGAGAACTGTTTCACCCAGTGAGTAATTGAGTTGTGGAGTCAGTAACCTGGGAAGCATGTTTAATGTATTATAGAATAGAAACATAGAAAATCGGAGCAGGAGTAGGCCATTCAGCCCTTCGAGCCTGCTCTGCCATTCAATATGATCATGGCTGATCCTCTATCTCAATACCATATTCCCGCTCTCTCCCCATACCCCTTGATGCCTTTTGTGTCTAGAAATCTATCTAGCTCCTTAAATATATTCAGTGACTTGGCCTCCACAGCCTTCTGTGGTAGAGAATTCTACAGGTTCACCACCCTCTGAGTGAAGAAATTTCTCCTCATCTCAGTCCTAAATGTCCTACCCCGTATCCTGAGACTGTGACCCCTCGTTCTGGACCCCCAGCCAGGGGAAACATCCTCCCTGCATCCAGTCTGTCTAGCCCTGTCAGAATTTTATATGTTTCAATGAGATCCCCTCTCATTCTTCTAAACTCGAGTGAATACAGGCCGAGTCGACCCAATCTCTCCTCATACGACAGTCCTGCCATCCCAGGAATCAGTCTGGTGAACCTTCGCTGCACTCCCTCCATGGCTAGTATATCCTTTCCTAGGTAAGGAGACCAAAACTGCACACAATACTCCAGGTGTGGTCTCACCAAGGCCCTGTATTACTGCAGTAAGACGTCCTTGCCTCTGTACTCAAATCCTCTTGCAATGAAGGCCAACATACCATTTGCCTTCCGAACTGCTTGCTGCACTTGCATGTTTGCTTTCAGTGACTGGTGTACAAGGACACCTTTGTACATCAACATTCCCCAATCTATCACTATTTAAATAATACTCTGCCTTTCTGTTTTTCCTTCTGATGTGGATAACTTCACATTTATCCACATTATACTGCATCTGCCATGTATTTGCCCACTCACTCAACTTGTCTAAATCTCCTTGAAGCCTCTTTGCATCCTCCTCACAACTCACGATCCCACCTAGTTTTGTGTCGTCAGCAAACTTGGAAATATCACATTTGGTTCCTTCATCCAAATCATTGATATATATTGTGAATAGCTGGGGCCCAAGCACTGATCCCTGCGGTACCCCACTAGTCACTGCCTGCCACCCTAAAAAGACCCGTTTATTCCTACTCTCTGTTTCCTGTCTGTTAACCAATTTTCACTCCATGCCAGTATATTACCCTCAATCCCATGTGCTTTGATTTTACACTCTAACCTCTTATGTGGGACTTTATCAAAGGCCTTCTGAAAATCCAAATTCACCACATCCGAATAGACTGATGCAGCACAGAAGGAGGCCATTCGGCCCATCGTGCCTGTGCTGGTGCTTTGAAAGAGCTATCCAATTAGTCCCACTCCCCCTGCTCTTTCCCCATAGCCCTGCACATTTTTCATTTTCAGGTATTTATCCAATTCCCTTTTGACAGTTATTGTTGAATCTGCTTCCACCGCCCTTTCAGGCAGCGCATTCCAGATCATAACAACTCGCTGCGTAAAAAAACATTTCTCCTCATCTCCCGTCTGGTTCTTTTACCAATTATGTTAAATCTGTGTCCTCTGATTACTGACCCTTCTGCCACTGGAAACAGTTTCTCTTTATCTACTCCATCAAAACCCCTCATGATTTTGAACACCTCTATTAAATCTCCCCTTAACCTTCTCAGCTCGACAGGAGAACAATTCCAGCTTCTCCAGTCTCTCCACATAACTGAAGTCCCTCATCCCCGGAACCATTCTAGTAAATCTCCTCTGCGCCCTCTCTAAGGCCTTCACATCCTTCTAAAGTGCGGTGCCCAGAATTGAACACAATACTCCAGCTGAGGCCTGACCAGGGATTTATAAAGGTTCAGCATAATTTCCATCCCTAGTTGCCTTGAGAAGGTGATGGTGGGCCGCCTTCTTGAACCGCAGTTTGATAAAACTGAGAGGTTTGCTCGGCCACTTCATATACCTTCAGGGTGGATGGAGAGAAACTATTCCCTCTGGTGGGAGAGTCCAGAACAAGGGGGCAGATCCTTAAAATTAGAGCCAGGCCGTTCAGGGGTGATGTCAGGAAGCACTTCTTCACACAAAGGGGAGTGGAAATCTGGAACTCTCTTCCTCCTCCCCCCCCCCCCCCCCCCCCCCCAAAAAAAAAAGCTGTTGAGACTGGGGATCAATTCAAAACTGAGATTGATCGATTTTTGTTGGTTAAGGTTATTAAGGGATATGGAACCATGGCGGGTAAATGGAGTTAAGATACAGATCAGCCATGATCTAATTGCATGGTGGAACAGGCTCGATGGGCTGAATGGCCTCCTCCTGTTCTTATATTTTTTGTGTGTATGTGTAATATATATATATATATATTTATTCTTTATTTGTAAAAAGAGATTAAGTTGGAATAGGAAATAATTTCTGTTCCGTTCCTAAAATCATTCCCGTTCTCCCCCCACCGCAGGCCCGAGGCTGCGAATGAATTTTATGACGGCGACCACGATAATGACAAAGAGAGTGACGTGGAAATATGAGGACTAGATCGGCCGTCGTACGGCGCCGCGGACACTCGGGACTGACCAGAGCACGGTACGGCGCAGCACTGGTGAACAGATCCGTCACAAACCAACACCGACTTTAATAGGGTCTCTCGAGCTGTGCGGGGCCCTGAGGGCAAGGCCCCTCCCCCACCCCCCCACCACCCACCCCGTACTGGTGAAACCGATTCCGAGTGTGGCTCCTTGGCCAGGGGTCAGTGTCTGTTCAGAAACGGAAGAGGCATTTCCTCATCTCCAGCACCGTTTCCCTTTTGTGTTTCGTTCTGGTGCGAGAAAAAAATAAGCCTGAAATGTCTGAAGCCGGTTTCTTCGCTTAACTTGGGGGGGTGGGGGGGGGGGGGGCAACGAGAGATTTGCTGTTGGTCGGAGTTGCTCAGCACCCAGTGGTATGGGGGCTGCAAGCCATCTGCATCTTTATAGCGCCTTTAAGGCAACAAAACATCGCTTGAGAGGCCAAACCGGACACCAAACATCGACGGGAGACGGGTTCGGAGAGATGGGCGAAAGTGCAGTCAGTGTAGAAATTCGTGGGGTGTTTCAACACCACTGGATCAGTCCTCCTCCTGATAACCAGCAACTTGTGGGGAGTTTCAGTAACATGTGGCAGTTAGTATGATCGCTGCTCCTTCAAGCTGCAATGTCAGGATGATTGGAGCCCTCAGCACAATATAGTTATGCCACAGAGAAACGAATACAGTGTTTACTCATCTCTCCCCGGCTGCTTATGTCACTCTTATGTCCTTGCAATACTTCAAACTATTAATGCTGTTACTTTTCCTGTAGATTACCAGCCCTCTTGGGTAATTTTTTTGTTTTTGTATGAAATCTGTTCTTGTGCTGCAGGATATGTGGAACGTTGTTAATCGTGCAGCTCATGACCCCTTTCTGCCCCCGCTCCCCTCTCCTCAAGGTGATTGCTCTTATTGCAGTCCCACACCTATTTACTGCCCTCCAATACATCACCCAGTTGCTGCATCGGAGTTTGTTTCTTTATACTGTGTGTGCAGTGTTTGCGAGAGGTGTGTGAGTAACCGTTCTCTCATCTGAGGAAGTGCAGAGGGATTGGAATTGCATCGGTCATAATCAGGGTTAATAAATCAAAACATTTGCTTTAAAAGGTTTAGAAGCAGATTCAGTGCTGAGAAAAACAATTCTTATGTTTTGTGGTAATGGAGATAAAAGAAAGAGCAACAGCTTGCATTTATATAGCACCTTTAATGTAGTAAAATGTCCCAAGGTGTTTCACAGGAGTTTAAATCAGACAAGATTTGACACTGAATGAACCTCGCAATCAAACTTGACAAGAATAATCCTGAAATAACGCACCTTGTCACAGCTCTCAATCGTCCCGATTTACATACAATGAATTATGTTGAAAGAACAAATCTATAAAAACATAATTTGCCAAGATCTGAACTGTAATTCCTGGGGTGAGACAGACTCCAGCTGGTGTCAGTATTGTATCTTAAGGAATGGTTGTAGCAAAGTTCCTCACGCTGGGTGGAATGCACAGTGAATCACTCTGATCTGGTATATTCTGCAAACTCTGATCAACCTCAAATCTTTCAGCAATAAAAGCGTGGCCAGCCCTTGATAGTGTATTTACTCCAATGTTCTGCCCTTGTACATAAAGTTGCTTTTGTCTTTTCCAAAAAAAAGTGCATTTTTCACATTAAAATGATTTGTATATACTTGTGCTTAATTTAACCTTTGAGAGCTCGGTTTGCCTGAAATGTTTTTAGAATTTGCATCTGAAAAATGACAGGCAGTGAAAGACCTACTGATCCATCCCAGCCTGTTCCCAAATAATTGCGATGTCTTGTGTGAATTTGGCATGGCTTTAAATCAAATGAAAAGAGACTGGAAAGCTGAAATACAAACAAAAAATGCTCAGGATGTGGGTGTTGCTGGCAGGGTCAGCATTTATTGCCCATCTCTAGTTGCCCTGAGAAAGATTTGTCCAACTGATTGGCGTGCTAGTTTTTTTCCCCTATAGGACATTAGTGAACCATTTGGGCCAAGTTCTAATCCCACACGCCTGCCCTGTTCCCAGTACCTTCTGATTAACTTCAGGAGTTGCACTTTAAGAGGGGAAAAGAAGACAACTTGAGCTCTGATTGATCTGAAGTTCTCCATAAGAACAATTGGACTCTAATTGACCCAGGAAGGCCCAGCAATTACACCCAGTGGCCTCGAAGGGACTCACTAAACTACGGACAGCTGTACTTACCAGCAGAGTAATGCCTTGTGTATTATATGGTCTAATGCTCCCATGTCTATACAACAGTGCGTCCTCTCACCATGAGCAATGCCATAGAGGATTGGCAAGCATATTATAAAAGGTAATAGACCGGGGGTGGGCGGTGGGGGGAGCTGATTTCCAGCCTCTGATTTCATCTTGGACTTAAGGTGAGTAACAACACTTTTTTTCAGTCTGGAGGGAAGTGTGCAGTGGTGACCCCCAGGGTTCGGTGTTGGGACCACTGCTCTTTTTGATATATATCAGTGACCTGGACTGGGTAAAGTTTGGAGATGACACAAAACTAGAAAATGCAGTAAACAATGAGGAAGATAGTAGCAGACTTCAGGAAGACAGACAGATTGGTGAAATGGGCAGACACATGACAGGTGAAATTTAACACAGAGAAGTGTGAAGTGATGTATTTTGGCAGGAAGAATGAGGAGAGGCAATATAAACTAAATGGTATAATTTTAAAGGGGGTGCAGGAACAGAGAGACCTGGGGGTGTACGTACACAAATCTTTGAAGGTGACAGAACAAGTTGAGAAGGCTGTTGAAAAGGCATGCGGGATCCTTGGCAGTATAAATAGAGGCGTAGAGTACAAAAACAGGGGCGTTATGCTAAACCTTTATAAAACACTGCTTCGGCCCCAGCTGGCGTATTATGGCCAATTCTGGGCACCGCACTTTAGGGAGGATGTCAAAGTCTTAGAGAGGGTGCAGAAAACATTTACTAGAATGGTACTAGGGATGAGAGACTTCATTTACGTGGACAGACTAGAGAAGCTGGGATTGTTCTCGGAGCAGAGAAGGTTATGGGGAGATTTGATAAAGGTGATCAAAATTATGAACAGTTTTGATAGAGTAAATGAGGAGAAATTGTTTCCAGTGGCAGGAGGGTCAGTAACCAGAGGACACAGATTTAAGGTAATTGGCAAAAGAACCAGAGGGGAGATGGGGAAATACTTTTTTTACACCGAGTTGTTCTGATCTGGAATGCGCTGCCTGAAAGGGCGGTGGAAGCAGATTCAATAATAACTTTCAAAGAGGAATTGGATAAATACTTGAAGGGAAAAACAGACACAGACATGAGGTGATGAAAACCCTGGGACAAGCCAAACGGACCGCAGTCCTAGACTCCCACTCACCTCTATTTTTGCAGTGTTTTCGCTTAATGTCATCCCAGTCCTATTCCCTTTCGTGTCAGATGTGAAATGGGACATGACAGAAATGTAAACCAAACACAAATGTCTGGTTTTTAAATTAGATTTTTTTTTGTCTCGCTTCTGCATTTTACAATGTGCTGTAAAGCAGAAGAATAATATTGAAGAGGGCACTTTTGGTTAAATATACTGCCACATAGTCTAGGAAAAAATATGGCAACATATACATTTCTAATCTTGCAGGAGGAGAAAAAAAATCTTGAAGTTTACTGCCCGTCCAATTGAATAAAAGCCAACAGTTTCGGGACCAGCCTGGGTTCTGATTCAAGATAATGTGATCCCAATTAGCAAAGGTTAGGTACTGCTGCATATTTGGCTGCTATATGCTTTCCAGGGTTGGGAGCTATGGATTGGCTCCCAGTCTAGTTTATGGCCCTCATTATAATTAATGGAGACTCTTTCACAAATGCCAGGAAAAGTGGAAATTCAGCAGACTGGGAGAGCTATAAAAAGCAACAAAGGGACGTAAAGAAAGTAATAAGTGGTGCACACAGGGATTATTAACAAAAACTTGCAAGGGGTATCAAATCTAGCAGTAAAAGTTTTTAGAAATATATTGAGAGAGTGGTAAGGAGGATTGTGGGCCCATTAAAGACAGATGCAAAAAAAATGGTAATGGAGAAAATAATGGGACTTAAGGTGGACAAATATCAAAGGACCTGATGGTTTCCACCCAAGGATATTAAAAGAAATAGGTGAGGAAATTGCAGATGTGTTAGGCATAATTTTCCGAAGTGCTCTAGCTGTTGCAATTTTCCAATCTGACAACACAATTCCCAATGTTCAGCACCTCCTCTTTTGTTTAGGCATTTTACAACCTTCTGGACCCAACATTGATTTCAGTAACTTCAGATCGTAACCACTGCTCCCATTTTTTCATCAGCAGGTGCTGGTAATGGTTCTGCTGTCGCCATTGACACCTCCTCGAGACCCATCTTTTGTTTCTTTACTTGTCCCATTCCCACCCTCCTTGTCTTGCACCATCATCCCTTTTGCCATTTAATCACTCCTGCCCTCCACCCTATCACCGACCTTCCATTTTGTTCTTTCCTCCCCCTCCCTCCCCTTTCCCTGATTCTGTACTTGCTTAAAAACTGTTAAATCTTGAACAACTTCCAGTTCTGATGAAGTATCATCGACCTGAAACGTTAACTCTGTTTCTTTCCCCACAGGTGCTGCCTGACCTGCTGAGTATTTCCAGCATTTTCTGTTTTTATTTCAGATTTCCAGCATCCGCAGTATTTTGCTACTGTATACTTCCCTCCAGCCTGAGGCATTCTATGTACTAGAATGCCTAGCCCAAAAGTGAGCGGTTTATGTTTTTTTAATGTTAAAAACACCTACACTAAACATAAGTTTTACATACTAGAAAAAAAATCATGTAAAACGCTTCATCTTACAAACCGTTCCCCACAACTCAGCCGTTTCTCAGCCGGCGCGGACACGATGGGCCGAATGCCGGCCTCCTGTGCCGTAAATTTTCTATGATACTCTTTGCTTTCTGTCCCTTGGCCAATTTTGTATCCACGCTACCACTGTCCCTTTAATTCCATTTATTAGCCCATACTTTTCCAAGCATCAATTAATTTTGTCCTGGATTATCATATCTAAAAGTTTCCCCACCGTTAGACTAACTGGCCTGTAATTGCCGGGTTTATCCCTCTTCCCCCTTTTTTTGAACAGGGGTGTAACATTTGCAATCCTCCAGTCCTCTGGCAGCGCCCCCATATCTAAGGAGGATTGGAAGATTGTGGCCAGAGTCTCTGCAATTTCCACCCTTAATTCCCTCAGTAACCCAGGATGTGTCCCATCCGGACCGGGTGACTTTTCTAATTTGAGGACTGCCAATCTTTTCAGTACCTCTTTATTTTTATCCTATCTAAAATCGCTACTACCTCCTCCTTTACTGCTACAATGGCAGCGTCCTCTTCTCCAGTGAAGACTGATGCAAAGTATTCATTTAGTGCCTCAGCCATGCCCTCTGCCTCCACAAGAAGATCTCCTTTTTGGTCTCTGATCGGTCCCACACTTCCTCTGACTACTTTTTACTATTTATATGTTTATAAAAGACTTTTGGGTTCCCTTTTACGTTCCCTTTAATCGATTCTCACAATCTCTTTGCCCCTCATTTCATGTTTTAGATCTACTCTGTACTTTCTTAATCCAGCCTGGTTCTCTGCTGTATTATGAACCATACATTTGTCATAAGGCTGTATGGGGAGGGCCCTCTCACACACTCCTGTATCTGGGGGAAGTCCCTCTACCCCCTCTCACATACTCCAGTAGCTGGGGAGGCCCCTCGAAACCCTCTCACATGCTCCTTTTTCTGGGGAGGTCCTTCTAACCCCTCTCACATACTCCTGTATCTGGGGAGGTCCCTCTAACCCCTCTCACATACTCCTGTATCTGGGGAGGTCCTTCGAACCCCTCTCTCAAACTCCTGTATCTGGGGAGGTCCCTCTAACCCCTCTCACATACTCCTGTATCTGGGGAGGTCCTTCTAACCCCTCTCTCACACTCCTGTATCTGGGAAGGCCCCTCTAACCCCTCCCTCAAACTCCTGTACCTGCGGAAGCCTCTCTAATCCTTTTCTCACCCTTTTGTACCTGGGGAGGCCCCTCTAACCCCTCTCATATACTCCTGTATCTGGGGAGGTCCCTCTAACCCCTCTCTCACAATACTGTATCTGAGGAGGCTTCTAACCCCTCTCTGAAACTCCTGTACCTGGGGAGGCCCCTCCAACCCCTCTCTGAAACTCCAGGCTGCATCTGGGCAGGACTGGAACCAATGTCCTAGGGGGAGTGTTTGCTAGTGCTGTTGGGGAGGGTTTAAACTAATGTGGCAGGGGGATGGGAACCGATGCAGGAAGTCAGTGGGAAGTAAAGTGGTGACAGAAACAAAAGGCAGTAAGGGAGAGTGTACAAAACATGACCGGACAGATGGTCTGAGAAAGCAGGGCAAAGACCAAGGGAAGTATAGATTAAACTGCATTTATTTCAATGCAAGAAGTCTGATGGGCAAGGCAGATGAACTCAGGGCATGGATGGGTACATGGGACTGGGATGTTATAGCTATTACTGAAACATGGCTAAGGGAGGGGCAGGACTGGCAGCTCAATGTTCCAGGGTACAGATGCTATAGGAAAGATAGAGCTGGAGGTAAGAGAGGAGGGGGAGTTGCGTTCTTGATTAGGGAGAACATCACGGCAGCAGTGAGAGGGGATATATCCGAGGGTTCGCCCACTGAGTCCATATGGGTAGAACTGAAAAATAAGAAGGGAGAGATCACTTTGATAGGATTGTACTACAGACCCCCAAATAGTCAACAGGAAATTGAGGAGCAAATATGTAAGGAGATTACAGACAGCTGCAAGAAAAATAGGGTGGTAATAGTAGGGGACTTTAACTTTCCCAACATTGACTGGGACAGCCATAGCATTAGGGGCTTGGATGGAGAGAAATTTGTTGAGTGTATTCAGGAGGAATTTCTCATTCAGTATGTGGATGGCCCGACTAGAGTGGGGGCAAAACTTGACCTCCTCTTGGGAAATAAGGAAGGGCAGGTGACAGAAGTGTTAGTGAGGGATCACTTTGGGACCAGTGATCATAATTCCATTAGTTTTAAGATAGCTATGGAGAATGATAGGTCTGGCCCAAAAGTTAAAATTCTAAATTGAGGAAAGGCCAATTTTGATGGTATTAGACAGGAACTTTCAGAAGTTGATTGGGAGAGTCTGTTGGCAGGCAAAGGGACGTCTGGTAAGTGGGAGGCTTTCAAAAGTGTGTTAACCAGGGTTCAGGGTAAGCACATTCCTTATAAAGTGAAGGGCAAGGCTGGTAGAGGTAGGGAACCTTGGATGACTCGGGAGATTGAGGCCCTCGTCAAAAAGAAGAAGGAGGCATATGACATGCATAGGCAGCTGGGATCAAGTGGATCCCTTGAAGAGTATAGAGATTGCCGGAGTAGAGTTAAGAGAAATCAGGAGGGCAAAAAGGGGACATGAGATTGCTTTGGCAGATAAGGCAAAGGAGAATCCAAAGAGCTTCTACAAATACATAAAGGACAAAAGAGTAACTAGGGAGAGAGTAGGGCCTCTTAAGGATCAACAAGGTCATCTATGTGCGGAACCACAAGAGATGGGTGAGATCCTAAATGAATATTTCACATCAGTATTTACGGTTGATAAAGGCATGGATGTTAGGGAACTTGGGGAAATAAATAGTGATGTCTTGAGGAGTGTACATATTACAGAGAGGGAGGTGCTGGAAGTCTTAACGCGCATCAAGGTAGATAAATCTCCGGGACTTGATGAAATGTATCCCAGGACGTTATGGGAGGTTAGGGAGGAAATTGCGGGTCCCCTAGCAGAGATATTTGAATCATCGACAACTACAGGTGAGGTGCCTGAAGATTGGAGGGTAGCAAATGTTGTGCCTTTGTTTAAGAAGGGCGGCAGGGAAAAGCCTGGGAACAACAGACCGGTGAGCCTGACATCTGTAGTGGGTAAGTTGTTAGAGGGTATTCTGAGAGACAGGATCTACAGGCATTTGGAGAGGCAGGGACTGATTAGGAACAGTCAGCATGGTTTTGTGAGAGGAAAATCATGTCTCACGAATTTGATTGAGTTTTTTGAAGGGGTAACCAAGAAGATAGATGAGGGCTGTGCAGTAGACGTGGTCTACATGGACTTTAGCAAAGCATTTGACAAGGTACTGCATGGTAGGTTGTTACATAAGGTTAAATCTCATGGGATCCAAGGTGAGGTAGCCAATTGGATACAAAATTGGATTGACGACAGAAGACAGAGGGTGGTTGTCGAGAGTTGTTTTTCAGACTGGAGGCCTATGACCAGCGGTGTGCCTCAGGGATCGGTGCTGGGTCCGCTGTTATTTGTTATTTATATTAATGATTTGGATGAGAATTTAGGAGGAATGGTTAGTAAGTTTGCAGATGACACCAAGATTGGTGGCATTGTGGACAGTGAAGAAGGTTATCTAGGATTGCAACGGGATCTTGATAAATTGGGCCAGTGGGCCGATGAATGGCAGATGGAGTTTAATTTAGATAAATGTGAGGTGATGCATTTTGGTAGATCGAATCGGGCCAGGACCTACTCCGTTAATGGTAGGGCGTTGGGGAGAGTTATAGAACAAAGAGATCTAGGAGTACAGGTTCATAGCTCCTTGAAAGTGGAGTCACAGGTGGATAAGGTGGTGAAGAAGGCATTCAGCACGCTTGGTTTCATTGGTCAGAACATTGAATACAGGAGTTGGGATGTCTTGTTGAAGTTGTACAAGACATTAGTAAGGCCACACTTGGAATACTGTGTACAGTTCTGGTCACCCTACTATAGAGAGGATATTATTAAACTAGAAAGAGTGCAGAAAGGATTTACTAGGATGCTACCGGGACTTGATGGTTTGACTTATAGGGAGAGGTTGGACAGACTGGGACTTTTTTCCCTGGAGAGTAGGAGGTTTAGGGGTGATCTTATAGAAGTCTATAAAATAATGAGGGGCATAGATAAGGTAGATAGTCAAAATCTTTTCCCAAAGGTAGGGGAGTCTATAACGAGGGGGCATAGATTTAAGGTGAGAGGGGAGAGATACAAAAGGGTCCAGAGGGGCAATTTTTTCACTCAAAGGGTGGTGAGTGTCTGGAACGAGCTGCCAGAGGCAGTAGTAGAGGCGGGTACAATTTTGTCTTTTAAAAAGCATTTGGACAGTTGCATGGGTAAGATGGATATAGAGGGATATGGGCCGAGCAGGCAATTGGGACTAGCTTAGTGGTATAAACTGGGCGACATGGACATGTTGGGCCGAAGGGCCTGTTTCCATGTTGTAAACTTCTATGATTCTATGTACATGGGGAGGCCCCTCTAACCCTGCTGTCACACTCCTGTACCCGGGGAGGCCCTTCTGATCTCTCTCAAAACTCATCACATCCTCTCGCCTCCCTTCCTCTTACAAATCCCAGCCTTTAAAAACCAGAGTCTAGCAGTCATGTTATTGGACTAGCAATCCGAGAGATCGTGAGGACAAATCCCAACAAGGCAGATTGAGAATTTCAATAGAGTTTACAAAATCTGGAAATAAAAATCTGGTCTCAGTAAAAGTGACCATGAAGCTGTCGGATTGTCATAAAAACCCAACTGGTTCACCGATGTCCTTTAGGGAAGGAAACCTGCCGTCCTCACCCGGTCTGGGCCTATAGGTGATTCCAGTCCCACACCAACAGGGCTGACTCAGGTGGCACAGTAAATAGTGTAGATGGGAGCAGAAAGTTGCAAATGGACATTGAGAGATTAAGTGAATGGGCAAAACTGTAGTCGGTGGAGCTCAATGTGGGGAAATGTGAGGTCATCCATTTTGTACCCAAGAAAGATAAAGCAGAATATTTTCTAAATGGCAAGTAGCTCAGAACTGTGGACGAGCAGAGAGATTTAGGAGTCCAGTAGAGAAATCGCTAAAAGCTAGTGGACAGGTACAAAAAATAATAAAAAGGCTAATGGAATGTTGGCCTTTATCTTAAGGACTGGAATACAAACGGGGTGGAAGTTATGTTACAGTTTATATAAAGCTCTGGTCAGGCCCCATTTAGCATACTGCGTTCAGTTCTGCGCACCGTACCTCAGGATGGCTATATTGGCCTTGGAGGGAGTGTAGCGTAGATTCATCAGAATGATACCAGGGCCAAAAGGGTTAAAGTGTAGAAGAGCATGCCAGGAGCAGCACCAGGCGTACCTAAAAATGAGGTGCCAACCTGGTGAAGCTACAACTCAGGACTACATGCATGCTAAACAGTGGAAGCAACATGCTATAGACAGAGCTAAGCGATTCCACAACCAACGGATCAGATCAAAGCTCTGCAGTCCTGCCACATCCAGTCGTGAATGGTGGTGGACAATTAAATAACTAACGGGAGGAGGAGGCTCTGTAAACATCCCCATCCTCAGTGATGGCAGAGTCCAGCACGTGAGTGCAAAAGACAAGGCTGAAGCGTTTGCAACCATCTTCAGCCAGATGTGCCAAGTGGATGATCCATCTCGGCCTCCTCCCGATATCCCCACCTTCACAGAAGCCAGTCTTCAGCCAATTTGATTCACTCCACGTTATATCAAGAAACGGCTGAGTGCACTGGATACAACAAAGGCTACGGGCTCTGACAACATCCCGGCTGTAGTGCTGAAGACTTGTGTTCCAGAACTAGCTGCGCCTCTAACCAAACTGTTCCAGTAGAGCTACAACACTGGCATCTAACCGACAATGTGGAAAATTGCCCAGATATGTCCTGTCCACAAAAAGCAGGACAAATCCAATTCGACCAATTACCGCCCCATCAGTCTACAGTCAATCATCAGCAAAGTGATGGAAGGTGTCGTCGACAGTGCTATCAAGCGGCACTTACTCACCAATTACCTGCTCACCGATGCTCAGTTTGAGTTCTGCCAGAACTACTCGGCTCCAGACCTCATTACAGCCTTGAATAACATGGACAAAACAGCTGAATTCCAGAGGTGAGGTGAGAATGACTGCCCTTGACATCAAGGCAGCATTTGACCAAGTGTGGCACCAAGGAGCCCTAGTAAAATTGAAGTCAATGGGAATTAGGGAGAAAACTCTCCAGTGGCTGAAGTCATACCTTGCACAAAGGAAGATGGTAGTGGTTGTTGGAGGCCAATCATCTCAGCCCCAGGGCATTGCTGCAGGAGTTCCTCAGGGCAGTGTCCTAGGCCCAACCATCTTCAGCTGCTTCATCAATGACCTTCCCTCCATCATAAGGTCAGAAATGGGAATGTTCGCTGATGATTGCAGTGTTCAGTTCCATTCACAACCCCTCAGATAATGAAGCAGTCCGTGCCCACATGCAGCAAGACCTGGACAACATTCAGGCTTGGGCTGATAAGTGGCAAGTAACATTCACGCCAGACAAGTGCCAGGCAATGACCATCTCCAACAAGAGAGAGTCTAACTACCTCCCCTTGACATTCAACGGCATTAACATTACCGAATCCCCCACCATCAACATCCTGGGGGTCACCATTGACCAGAAACCTAACTGGACCAGCCATATAAATACTGTGGCTACAAGAGCAGGTCAGAGGCTGGGTATTCTGCAGCGAGTGACTCACCTCCTGACTCCCCAAAGCCTTTTCACCATCTACAAGGCACAAGTCAGGAGTGTGATGGAATACTCTCCACTTGCCTGGGTGAGTGCAGCTCCAACAACACTCAAGAAGCTCGACACCATCCAGGACAAAGCAGCCCGCTTGATTGGCACCCCATCCACCACCCTAAACATTCACTCCCTTCACCACCGGCGCACAGTGGCTGCAGTGTGTACCATCCACAGGATGCACTGCAGCAACTCGCCAAGGCTTCTTCGACAGCACCTCCCAAACTCACGACCTCTACCACCTAGAAGGACAAGAGCAGCAGGCACATGGGAACAACACCACCTGCACGTTCCCCTCCAAGTCACACACCATCCCAACTTGGAAATATATCGCCGTTCCTTCATCGTCGCTGGGTCAAAATCCTGGAACTCCCTTCCTAACAGCACTGTGGGAGAACCTTCACCACACGGACTGCAGCGGTTCAAGAAGACGGCTCACCACCACCTTCTCAAGGGCAATTAGGGATGGGCAATAAATGCTGGCCTCACCAGCGACGCCCACATCCCATGAACGAATGAAAAAAAAACCTCTCCAAGGCCTTCCTAAAGTGTGGTCCCCAGAATTGGACACAATACTCCAGTTGTGGCTTAACCAGTGTTTTATAAAGGTGCAGCATAACTTCCTTGCTTTTGTACTCTATGCCTCTATTAATGAATGTAAGGAATCTTACAACACCAGGTTATAGTCCAACTGTTTTATTTGAAAATCACAAGCTTTCGGAGGCTTTCTCCTTCGCCAGGTGAGTGTGGGATTCGGATTCCATGGAAGATTACCGCATTTATAGTCAGAGAACAATACCTGATGATTACAGATAATCTTTCCAACTGCCCGTTGTCAAGGCAATCAAAGTGTTCAGACAGAGAGATGTTACCTGCAGGACCACCGAATACACAAACAGCCAGAACAAAAGACAGAGAGAGAGAGAGAGAGAAACATCCGAAAGGAAGAGAAAGACAGAGAATGACCAGTTGTATTAAAAACAGATAACTTTTTTTCGCTGGTGGGGTTACGTGTAGCGTGACATGAACCCAAGATCCCGGTTGAGGCCGTCCTCATGGGTGCGGAACTTGGCTATCAATTTCTGCTCAACGATTTTGACGAGCCCCTCGAGCCTGCTCCGCCTTTCAACAAGATCATGGCTGATCTTCGACCTCAACGCCATTTTCCTGCACCATCCCCATATCCCTTGATGCTTTTAATATCCAGAAATCTATCGATCTCTATTTTTGAACGTACTCAATGACTGAGCCTCCACAGCCCTCTGGGGTAGAGAATTCCAAAGATTCACCACCCTCTGAGTGAAGAAATTTCTCCTCATCTCAGTCCTAAATGGCCGACCCCTTATTCTGAGACTGTGACCCCTGGTTCTGGACCCCCCCAGCCAGGGGAAACATCCTCCCTGCATCTACTCTGTCGAGCCCTGTAAGAATTTTGTATATTTCAATGAGATTATCTCTCATTCTTCTAAACTCTGGAGAATACAGGCTTAGTCTACTCAATCTCTCCTCCATACAACAATCCTGCCATCCCAGGAATGATTCTGGTGAACCTTCGTTGCACTCCCTCTATGGCAAGTATATCCTTTCTTAGGTAAGGAGACCAAAACTGCACACAATACTCCAGGTGTGGTCTCACCAAGGCCCTGTATAATTGCAGTAAGACATCTTTACTCCTGTACTTAAATCCTCTTGTAATAAAGGCCAACATTCCATTTGCCTTCCTAATTGCTTGCTGCACCTGCATACTAAATTTTGTGATTCATGTACTAGGACACCCAGATCCCTCTGTACCTCAGAGTTCTGCAATCTCTATTTAAATAATATTCTGCTTTTCTATTCCTCCTGCCAAAATGGATAAGTTCACATTTTCCCACATTATACTCCATCTGCCAAATTTTTGCCTACTCACATATCCCTTTGCAGACTCCTTATGTCTTCTTCACAACTTACTTTCCTACCTACCTTTGTGTCATCAGCAAATTTAGCAATCACACATTCGGTCCCTTCATCCAAGTCATTGATATAGATAGGTGTATATGGACTTTCAAAAGACGTTTGATAAAGTGTCGCATGGTAGGCTTATCATCAAGATTGCGGCCCATGGAATAAAGGGGGCAGTAGCAACATGGATACAGAATTGGCTAAGGGACAGGAAACAGAGAGTAGTGGTGAACGGTTGTTTTTCGGACTGGAGGGAGGTGTACAGTGGTGTTCCCCAGGGGTCGGTGCTGGGACCACTGCTTTTCTTGAGATATATTAATGACTTGGACTTGGGTGTACAGGGCACAATTTCAAAATTTGCAGATGACACAAAACTTGGAAGTGTAGTGAACAGTGAGGAGGATAGTGATAGACTTCAAGAGGATATAGACAGGCTGGTGGAATGGGCGGACACGTGGCAGATGAAATTTAAACAAAAATGCGAAGTGATACATTTTGGTAGGAAGAACGAGAAGCAATATAAACTAGAGGGCACAACTCTAAAAGGGGTACAGGAACAGAGAGAGATCTGGGGGTATATGTGCACAAATCGTTGAAGGTGGCAGGGCAGGTTGAGAAAGTGGTTAAAAAAGCATAAAGGATCCTGGGCTTTATAAATAGAGGCAAAAGTATGGAAGTCATGATGAACCTTTATAAAACACAGATCGGCCACAACTGGAGTATTGTGTTCAGTTCTGGGCACCGCACTTTTGGAAAGATGTGAAGGCCTTAGAGAGGGTGCAGAAGAGATTTACTAGAATGATTCCAGAGATGAGGGACTTTAGTTACGTGAATAGACTAGAGAAGCTGGGGTTGTTCTCCTTGGAAGAGAGACGGTTGTGAGGAGATTTGATTGAGGTATTCAAAATCATGAAGTTTCTATGATGTGGAGATGCCGGTGATGGACTGGGGTGGACAAATGTAAGGAATCTTACAACACCAGGTTATAGTCCAACAAATTTATTTTAAAATCACAAGCTTTCGGAGATTATCTCCTTCGTCAGATGAATGAATGAAAAGGTTCTCAAATCGCATATCTTATACTATGTTGGGACAGCATCACACCAATCAAAAGGTGTCGTTGTTATTCAAACAGGCCAGTCACGGAGAACAGCACGTCCCAGTACACTCGATATACATTGTGTCTTTTACACAGGCAGGCAGAAAGAAACTCAAAATGGCAGAGAGAGAGAGAGAGAGAGAATTTTAAAAAACATATAAATTTTTTCCCCCTTTTTGCTGGTGGGGTTACGTGTAGCGTGACATGAACCCAAGATCCCGGTTGAGGCCGTCCTCATGGGTGCGGAACTTGGCTATCAACTTCTGCTCGACGATTTTGCGTTGTCGTGTGTCTCGAAGGCCGCCTTGGAGAACGCTTACCCGAAGATCGGTGGCTGAATGTCCTTGACTGCTGAAGTGTTCCCCGACTGGGAGGGAACCCTCCTGTTTGGCGATTGTTGCGCGGTGTCCGTTCATCCGTTGTCGCAGCGTCTGCATGGTCTCACCAATGTACCATGCTCCGGGGCATCCTTTCCTGCAACGTATGAGGTAAACAACGTTGGCCGAGTCACAGGAGTCACCGTGACTGGCCTGTTTGAATAACAACGACACCTTTTGATTGGTGTGATGCTGTCCCAACATAGTATAAGATATGCGATTTGAGAACCTTTTCATTCATTCATCTGACGAAGGAGATAATCTCCGAAAGCTTGTGATTTTAAAATAAATTTGTTGGACTATAACCTGGTGTTGTAAGATTCCTTACATGAAGTTTCTAGACAGAGTAGACAGAGAGAAACAGTTCCCTTTGGCAGAAGGGTCAAAAGCCAGAGGACATAGATTTAAGGTAATTGGCAAAAGAACCAAAGGTGACATGAGGAAAAACTTCTTCACACAGCGAGTGGTTAGGATCTGGAATACACTGCCCGAGGGGATGGAGGAGGCAGATTCAATCATGGATTTCAAAAGGGAATTGGATAAGTACTTGAAAGGAAAGAATTTGCAGGACTACGGGGAAAGGGCGGGGGAGTGGGACTAGCTGGATTGCTCTTGCAGAGAGCTGGCACAGACTCAATGGGCTGAATGGCCTCCTTCCATGCTCTAACCTTTCTATGATTCCTACCAAAATGCATCACTTCACACTTCTCTGCCATGTGTCTGCCCATTTCACCAGTCTGTCTCTGTCCTCCTGAAGTCTGTTATTATCCTCATTGTTTACTAAAGGTTTCGTGTCATCTGCAAACTTTGAAATTTTACGCTACAAATCCAACTGCAGGTCATTAATATATATCAAAAAGAGCAGTGGTCCTAATACTGACCCCTGGGGAACACCACTGTATACCTTCCTCCAGTCTGAAAAACAACCGTTCACCACTGCTCTCTGCTTTCTGTCCCTTAGCCAATTTCATATCCACACTGTCACTGTCCCTTTAATCCCGTGGGTTTTAATTTTGTTCACAAGGTTGTATCAAAACTGCTACAAAAAATACCAAACGGACTGCAGCGGTTCAAGAAGTCCGACCACCACCTTCCCAGGGCAAGTAGGGATGGCCAATAAATGCCGGCCTTGCCAGCGTCGCCCACATCCCGAGAATGAAGATTTTTTTAGAAATCAATAAATCTTGTAATCCGTGGGCTGACACCAGGAGAAAATGACTGTGGAGCTATCGTATTGTCATAAAAACCCAGCTGCTTTTTTTTATATTCGTTCATGGGATGTGGGCGTCACTGGCGAGGCCGGCATTTATTGCCCATCCCTAATTGCCCTTGAGAAGGTGGTGGTGAGCCGCCTTCTTGAACCGCTGCAGTCCGTGTGGTGAAGGTTCTCCCACAGTGCTGTTAGGAAGGGAGTTCCAGGATTTTGACCCAGCGACGATGAAGGAACGGTGATATATTTCCAAGTCGGGATGGTGTGTGACTTGGAGGGGAACGTGCAGGTGGTGTTGTTCCCATGTGCCTGCTGCCCTTGCCCTTCTAGGTGGTAGAGGTCGCGGGTTTGGGAGGTGCTGTCGAAGAAGCCTTGGCGATTTGCTGCAGTGCATCCTGTGGATGGTACACACTGCAGCCACAGTGCGCCGGTGGTGAAGGGAGTGAATGTTTAGGGTGGTGGATGGGGTGCCAATCAAGCGGGCTGCTTTGTCCTGGATTGTGTTGAGCTTCTTGAGTGTTGTTGGAGCTGCACTCATCCAGGCAAATGGAGAGTATTCCATCACACTCCTGATTTGTGCCTTGCAGATGGTGAAAAGGCTTTGGGGAGTCAGGAGGTGAGTCACTCGCCACAGAATACCCAGCCTCTGACCTGCTCTTGTAGCCACAGTATTTATATGGCTGGTCCAGTTAGGTTTCTGGTCAATGGTGACCCCCCCAGGATGTTGATGGTGGGGGATTCGGCGATGGTAATGCTGTTGAATGTCAAGGGGAGGTGGTAAGACTCTCTCTTGTTGGAGATGGTCATTGCTTGGCACTTGTCTGGCGCGAATGTTACTTGCCACTTATGAGTCCAAGGCTGGATGTTGTCCAGGTCTTGCTGCATGCGGGCTCGGACTACTTCATTATCTGAGGGGTTGCGAATGGAACTGAGCACTGTGCAATCATCAGCGAACATCCCCATTTCTGACCTTACGATGGAGGGAAGGTCATTGATGAAGCAGCTGAAGATGGTTGGGCTGAGGACACTGCCCTGAGGAACTCTTGCAGCAATGTCCTGGGGCTGAGATGATTGGCCTCCAACAACCACTACCATCTTCCTTTGTGCTAGGTATAACTCCAGCCACTGAAGAGTTTTCCCTCTGATTCCCATTGACTTCAATTTTACTAGGGCTCCTTGGTGCCACACTCCGTCAAATGCTGCACTGATGTCCTTCTGTAACAATGATCTGAAGCGAGCACGGTTGTTGGGGGCAGCACACTGTTAGGGTACCGGAGCAGGACAGCAGGACACAGGCCGGCGTCTGCGATTCCGAGCCAGTTCTCATTCTCGCCCGGTCCTCTTAAGCGATGGACACTAAGTCGGCCTGTCACACTGGGGCAGTAGCAGAATCGGGGGATAAGGACCCCTCGACTCATCAGACGGGGGGAATAGGCAGAATCCCGGGATAGGGACCCCTCGGCTGTCCGCTGCGGTGTGGCACAGAGAAGGGGAAAGTAACTCAACAAAAATTCAAACACTCAGCCGGCAGCTGCACGGCTCGGTGAGGTCCTGAACCACACAGTCCCAAAAAAGAGAAAAGGGAAGGATGTTGGTCTTTGTTAAAGATAGTTCACCCCTTCCACAGGCACTCTCAGCCACAGGACGGTGTATTTTAATCACAAAAAAAGCCCCTGTGGGACCCCACGGATAACATTCTCCCCGACTGAAGACAATCCCTGGACCCACTTCCGTCTGGGTTCCACCAGTCAACCAATTACTGCTGAAACCCTCATCCATGCCTTTCTTGCCTCCAGACTTGACTATTCCAATGCTCTCCTGCCCGGCCTCCCATCTTCCGCCCTCCGTAATCTTAAGCTCAACCAAAACTCTGCTGCCCGTATCCCGACTTGCACCAAGTCCCGTTCACCCATCACCCGCTGTGCTCGCTGACCTACATTGGCTCCCGGTCCAGGAACGCCTCGATTTTAAAATTCTCATCCTTGTGTTCAAATCCCTCCATGTCCCTCGCCCCTCCCTATCTCTGTAACCTCCTCCAGCTCTACAACCTTCCGAGATCTCTGCACTCCTCCAATTCTGGCCTCTTGCACATCCCCGATTTTTATTGCTCCATCGTTGGCAGCCGTGCCTTTAAGTGCCTAAGCTCTGGAATTTCCTCCCTAAACCTCTCCGCCTCTCTCTCCTCCTTTAAGACGCTCCTTAAAAAACTACCTCTTTGACCAAGCTTTTGGCCACCTCTTAATGTAGTGAGCCGCCTTCTTGAACCGCTGCAGTCCGTGTGGTGAAGGTTCTCCCACAGTGCTGTTAGGGAGGGAGTTCCAGGATTTTGACCCAGCGACGATGAAGGAACGGCGATATATTTCCAAGTCGGGATGGTGTGTGACTCGCAGGGGAACGTGCAGGTGGTGTTGTTCCCATGTGCCTGCTGCCCTTGTCCTTCTAGGTGGTAGAGGTCGCGGGTTTGGGAAGTATCTTAAATATGTATATTTTAATCTTTGTCGAGAACTACTTAGTCTATTTGTGTATCATTTTACCAGTGACTTTGAAAACACACTCATCATATGTCCCTAGGTTTGGGTGTGAATGGTTTATATTGAAAACAATCGTAATAATCGAAAGACCAGGACATGAATGATGCAAATGGTTGGGGAGGGAAAAAAAGGAAGAGAATTCAGGTCATAGGAACAGCAGGAGGTGATTCAGATCTTGCAGCCTGCTCCGCCATTGAATCAGATCATGGCTGATCTCCACCTCAATTCCATTTACCTGCCTTTGCTCCATATCCCTCGATATCCTCACCCAACAAAAATCTACCGATCTCATTCTTAAAAGTTTTAATTGACCCCCAGCCTCAACAGCCTTTAGAAAAGATACAGGGCTATGGGGAGAGAGTGGGGCAGTGGGATTAGTTTGGGATTGATACAGGGCTATGGGGAGAGAGTGGGGCAGTGGGATTAGTTTGGGATTGATACAGGGCTATGGGGAGAGAGCGGGGCAGTGGGATTAGTTTGGGATTGATACAGGGCTATGGGGAGAGAGCAGGGCAGTGGGATTAGTTTGGGATTGATACAGGGCTATTGGGAGAGAGTGGGGCAGTGGGATTAGTTTGGGATTGATACAGGGCTATTGGGAGAGAGTGGGGCAGTGGGATGAGTTTGGGATTGATACAGGGCTATGGGAGAGAGTGGGGCAGTGGGATTAGTTTGGGATTGATACAGGGCTATGGGGAGAGAGTGGGGCAGTGGGATTAGTTTGGGATTGATACAGGGCTATAGGGAGAGAGTGGGGCAGTGGGATTAGTTTGGGATTGATACAGGGCTATGGGGAGAGAGTGGGGCAGTGGGATTAGTTTGGGATTGATACAGGGCTATGGGGAGAGAGCGGGGCAGTGGGATTAGTTTGGGATTGATACAGGGCTATGGGGAGAGAGCAGGGCAGTGGGATTAGTTTGGGATTGATACAGGGCTATGGGGAGAGAGTGGGGCAGTGGGATTAGTTTGGGGATTGATACAGGGCTATGGGGAGAGAGTGGGGCAGTGGGATTAGTTTGGGGATTGATACAGGGCTATGGAGAGAGCGGGGCAGTGGGATTAGTTTGGGGATTGATACAGGGCTATGGGGAGAGAGCGGGGCAGTGGGATTAGTTTGGGGATTGATACAGGGCTATGGGGAGAGAGTGGGGCAGTGGGATTAGTTTGGGATTGATACAGGGCTATGGGGAGAGAGCGGGGCAGTGGGATTAGTTTGGGATTGATACAGGGCTATGGGGAGAGAGCAGGGCAGTGGGATTAGTTTGGGATTGATACAGGGCTATTGGGAGAGAGTGGGGCAGTGGGATTAGTTTGGGATTGATACAGGGCTATTGGGAGAGAGTGGGGCAGTGGGATTAGTTTGGGATTGATACAGGGCTATGGGGAGAGAGTGGGGCAGTGGGATTAGTTTGGGATTGATACAGGGCTATGGGGAGAGAGTGGGGCAGTGGGATTAGTTTGGGATTGATACAGGGCTATTGGGAGAGAGTGGGGCAGTGGGATTAGTTTGGGATTGATACAGGGCTATTGGGAGAGAGTGGGGCAGTGGGATGAGTTTGGGATTGATACAGGGCTATGGGGAGAGAGTGGGGCAGTGGGATTAGTTTGGGATTGATACAGGGCTGTGGGGAGAGAGCAGGGCAGTGGGATTAGTTTGGGATTGATACAGGGCTATGTGGAGAGAGCAGGGCAGTGGGATTAGTTTGGGATTGATACAGGGCTATGGGTAGAGAGTGGGGCAGTGGGATTAGTTTGGGGATTGATACAGGGCTATGGGGAAAGAGTGGGGCAGTGGGATTAGTTTGGGGATTGACACAGGGCTATGGGGAGAGAGCGGGGCAGTGGGATTAGTTTGGGATTGATACAGGGCTATGGGGAGAGAGTGGGGCAGTGGGATTAGTTTGGGGATTGATACAGGGCTATGGGGAGAGAGTGGGGCAGTGGGATTAGTTTGGGATTGATGCAGGGCTGTGAGGAGACAGCGGGGCAGTGGGATTGATACAGGGCTATGGGGAGAGAGCGGGGCAGTGGGATTAGTTTGGGATTGATACAGGGCCATGGGGAGAGAGTGAGGCAGTGGGATTAGTTTGGGATTGATACAGGGCTATGGGGAGAGTGAGGGGCAATGGGATTAGTTTGGGATTGATACAGGGCTATGGGGAGAGTGAGGGGCAATGGGATTAGTTTGGGATTGATACAGGGCTATGGGGAGAGAGCGGGGCAGTGGGATTAGTTTGGGATTGATACAGGGCTATGGGGAGAGTGAGGGGCAATGGGATTAGTTTGGGATTGATACAGGGCTATGGGGAGAAAGCGGGGCAGTGGGATTAGTTTGGGATTGATACAGGGCTATGGGGAAGAGTGCGGGGCAGTGGGATTAGTTTGGGATTGATACAGGGCTATGGGGAGAGAGTGGGGCAGTGGGATTAGTTTGGGGATTGATACAGGGCTATGGGGAGAGAGTGGGGCAGTGGGATTAGTTTGGGATTGATACAGAGCTATGGGGAGAGAGTGGGGCAGTGGGATTAGTTTGGGATTGATACAGGGCTATGGGGAGAGAGTGGGGCAGTGGGATTAGTTTGGGATTGATACAGGGCTATAGGGAGAGAGTGGGGCAGTGGGATTAGTTTGGGATTGATACAGGGCTATGGGGAGAGAGTGGGGCAGTGGGATTAGTTTGGGGATTGATACAGGGCTATGGGGAGAGAGTGGGGCAGTGGGATTAGTTTGGGGATTGATACAGGGCTATGGGGAGAGAGCGGGGCAGTGGGATTAGTTTGGGATTGATACAGGGCTATGGGGAGAGAGTGGGGCAGTGGGATTAGTTTGGGATTGATACAGGGCTATGGGGAGAGAGTGGGGCAGTGGGATTAGTTTGGGATTGATACAGGGCTGTGAGGAGAGAGCGGGGCAGTGGGATTAGTTTGGGGATTGATGCAGGGCTATGGGGAGAGAGTGGGGCAGTGGGATAAGTTTGGGATTGATACAGGGCTATGGGGAGAGAGTGGGGCAGTGGGATTAGTTTGGGATTGATACAGGGCTATGGGGAGAGAGCGGGGCAGTGGGATTAGTTTGGGATTGATACAGGGCTATGGGGAGAGAGCAGGGCAGTGGGATTAGTTTGGGATTGATACAGGGCTATGGGGAGAGAGTGGGGCAGTGGGATTAGTTTGGGGATTGATACAGGGCTATGGGGAGAGAGTGGGGCCGTGGGATTGATACAGGGCTATGGGGAGAGAGCGGGGCAGTGGGATTAGTTTGGGATTGATACAGGGCCATGGGGAGAGAGTGAGGCAGTGGGATTAGTTTGGGATTGATACAGGGCTATGGGGAGAGAGCGGGGCAGTGGGATTAGTTTGGGATTGATACAGGGCTATGGGGAGAGTGAGGGGCAATGGGATTAGTTTGGGATTGATACAGGGCTATGGGGAGAAAGCGGGGCAGTGGGATGAGTTTGGGATTGATACAGGGCTATGGGGAAGAGTGCGGGGCAGTGGGATTAGTTTGGGATTGATACAGGGCTATGGGGAGAGAGTGGGGCAGTGGGATTAGTTTGGGGATTGATACAGGGCTATGGGGAGAGAGTGGGGCAGTGGGATTAGTTTGGGATTGATACAGAGCTATGGGGAGAGAGTGGGGCAGTGGGATTAGTTTGGGATTGATACAGGGCTATGGGGAGAGAGTGGGGCAGTCGGATTAGTTTGGGATTGATACAGGGCTATAGGGAGAGAGTGGGGCAGTGGGATTAGTTTGGGATTGATACAGGGCTATGGGGAGAGAGTGGGGCAGTGGGATTAGTTTGGGGATTGATTCAGGGCTATGGGGAGAGAGTGGGGCAGTGGGATTAGTTTGGGGATTGATACAGGGCTATGGGGAGAGAGCGGGGCAGTGGGATTAGTTTGGGATTGATACAGGGCTGTGGGGAGAGAGTGGGGCAGTGGGATTAGTTTGGGATTGATACAGGGCTATGGGGAGAGAGTGGGGCAGTGGGATTAGTTTGGGATTGATACAGGGCTATAGGGAGAGAGTGGGGCAGTGGGATTAGTTTGGGATTGATACAGGGCTATGGGGAGAGAGTGGGGCAGTGGGATTAGTTTGGGATTGATACAGGGCTATGGGGAGAGAGTGGAGCAGTGGGATTAGTTTGGGATTGATACAGGGCTATGGGGAGAGAGTGGAGCAGTGTGATTAGTTTGGGATTGATACAGGGCTATGGGGAGAGTGCGGGGCAGTGGGATTAGTTTGGGATTGATACAGGGCTATGGGGAGAGAGTGGGGCAGTGGGATTAGTTTGGGATTGATACAGGGCTATGGGGAGAGAGCGGGCAGTGTGATTAGTTTGGGATTGATACAGGGCTATGGGGAGAGAGCAGGGCAGTGGGATTAGTTTGGGATTGATACAGGGCTATGGGGAGAGAGTGGGGCAGTGGGATTAGTTTGGGGATTGATACAGGGCTATGGGGAGAGAGTGGGGCAGTGGGATTAGTTTGGGGATTGATACAGGGCTATGGGGAGAGAGCGGGGCAGTGGGATTAGTTTGGGGATTGACACAGGGCTATGGGGAGAGAGCGGGGCAGTGGGATTAGTTTGGGGATTGATACAGGGCTGTGGGGAGAGAGTGGGGCAGTGGGATTAGTTTGGGATTGATACAGGGCTATGGGGAGAGAGTGGGGCAGTGGGATTAGTTTGGGATTGATGCAGGGCTGTGAGGAGACAGTGGGGCAGTGGGATTAGTTTGGGATTGATACAGGGCTATGGGGAGAGAGCAGGGCAGTGGGATTAGTTTGGGATTGATACAGGGCCATGGGGAGAGAGTGAGGCAGTGGGATTAGTTTGGGATTGATACAGGGCTATGGGGAGAGAGCGGGGCAGTGGGATTAGTTTGGGATTGATACAGGGCTATGGGGAGAGAGTGGGACAATGGGATTAGTTTGGGATTGATACAGGGCTATGGGGAGAGAGTGGGGCAGTGGGATTAGTTTGGGGATTGATACAGGGCTATGGGGAGAGAGTGGGGCAGTGGGATTAGTTTGGGGATTGATACAGGGCTATGGGGAGAGAGCGGGGCAGTGGGATTCGTTTGGGGATTGACACAGGGCTATGGGGAGAGAGCGGGGCAGTGGGATTAGTTTGGGGATTGATACAGGGCTATGGGGAGAGAGTGGGGCAGTGGGATTAGTTTGGGATTGATACAGGGCTATGGGGAGAGAGTGGGGCAGTGGGATTAGTTTGGGATTGATGCAGGGCTGTGAGGAGACAGTGGGGCAGTGGGATTAGTTTGGGATTGATACAGGGCTATGGGGAGAGAGCAGGGCAGTGGGATTAGTTTGGGATTGATACAGGGCCATGGGGAGAGAGTGAGGCAGTGGGATTAGTTTGGGATTGATACAGGGCTATTGGGAGAGAGTGGGGCAGTGGGATTAGTTTGGGATTGATACAGGGCTATTGGGAGAGAGTGGGGCAGTGGGATGAGTTTGGGATTGATACAGGGCTATGGGAGAGAGTGGGGCAGTGGGATTAGTTTGGGATTGATACAGGGCTATGGGGAGAGAGTGGGGCAGTGATTTTAGTTTGGGATTGATACAGGGCTATAGGGAGAGAGTGGGGCAGTGGGATTAGTTTGGGATTGATACAGGGCTATGGGGAGAGAGTGGGGCAGTGGGATTAGTTTGGGATTGATACAGGGCTATGGGGAGAGAGCGGGGCAGTGGGATTAGTTTGGGATTGATACAGGGCTATGGGGAGAGAGCAGGGCAGTGGGATTAGTTTGGGATTGATACAGGGCTATGGGGAGAGAGTGGGGCAGTGGGATTAGTTTGGGGATTGATACAGGGCTATGGGGAGAGAGTGGGGCAGTGGGATTAGTTTGGGGATTGATACAGGGCTATGGAGAGAGCGGGGCAGTGGGATTAGTTTGGGGATTGATACAGGGCTATGGGGAGAGAGCGGGGCAGTGGGATTAGTTTGGGGATTGATACAGGGCTATGGGGAGAGAGTGGGGCAGTGGGATTAGTTTGGGATTGATACAGGGCTATGGGGAGAGAGCGGGGCAGTGGGATTAGTTTGGGATTGATACAGGGCTATGGGGAGAGAGCAGGGCAGTGGGATTAGTTTGGGATTGATACAGGGCTATTGGGAGAGAGTGGGGCAGTGGGATTAGTTTGGGATTGATACAGGGCTATTGGGAGAGAGTGGGGCAGTGGGATTAGTTTGGGATTGATACAGGGCTATGGGGAGAGAGTGGGGCAGTGGGATTAGTTTGGGATTGATACAGGGCTATGGGGAGAGAGTGGGGCAGTGGGATTAGTTTGGGATTGATACAGGGCTATTGGGAGAGAGTGGGGCAGTGGGATTAGTTTGGGATTGATACAGGGCTATTGGGAGAGAGTGGGGCAGTGGGATGAGTTTGGGATTGATACAGGGCTATGGGGAGAGAGTGGGGCAGTGGGATTAGTTTGGGATTGATACAGGGCTGTGGGGAGAGAGCAGGGCAGTGGGATTAGTTTGGGATTGATACAGGGCTATGTGGAGAGAGCAGGGCAGTGGGATTAGTTTGGGATTGATACAGGGCTATGGGTAGAGAGTGGGGCAGTGGGATTAGTTTGGGGATTGATACAGGGCTATGGGGAAAGAGTGGGGCAGTGGGATTAGTTTGGGGATTGACACAGGGCTATGGGGAGAGAGCGGGGCAGTGGGATTAGTTTGGGATTGATACAGGGCTATGGGGAGAGAGTGGGGCAGTGGGATTAGTTTGGGGATTGATACAGGGCTATGGGGAGAGAGTGGGGCAGTGGGATTAGTTTGGGATTGATGCAGGGCTGTGAGGAGACAGCGGGGCAGTGGGATTGATACAGGGCTATGGGGAGAGAGCGGGGCAGTGGGATTAGTTTGGGATTGATACAGGGCCATGGGGAGAGAGTGAGGCAGTGGGATTAGTTTGGGATTGATACAGGGCTATGGGGAGAGTGAGGGGCAATGGGATTAGTTTGGGATTGATACAGGGCTATGGGGAGAGTGAGGGGCAATGGGATTAGTTTGGGATTGATACAGGGCTATGGGGAGAGAGCGGGGCAGTGGGATTAGTTTGGGATTGATACAGGGCTATGGGGAGAGTGAGGGGCAATGGGATTAGTTTGGGATTGATACAGGGCTATGGGGAGAAAGCGGGGCAGTGGGATTAGTTTGGGATTGATACAGGGCTATGGGGAAGAGTGCGGGGCAGTGGGATTAGTTTGGGATTGATACAGGGCTATGGGGAGAGAGTGGGGCAGTGGGATTAGTTTGGGGATTGATACAGGGCTATGGGGAGAGAGTGGGGCAGTGGGATTAGTTTGGGATTGATACAGAGCTATGGGGAGAGAGTGGGGCAGTGGGATTAGTTTGGGATTGATACAGGGCTATGGGGAGAGAGTGGGGCAGTGGGATTAGTTTGGGATTGATACAGGGCTATAGGGAGAGAGTGGGGCAGTGGGATTAGTTTGGGATTGATACAGGGCTATGGGGAGAGAGTGGGGCAGTGGGATTAGTTTGGGGATTGATACAGGGCTATGGGGAGAGAGTGGGGCAGTGGGATTAGTTTGGGGATTGATACAGGGCTATGGGGAGAGAGCGGGGCAGTGGGATTAGTTTGGGATTGATACAGGGCTATGGGGAGAGAGTGGGGCAGTGGGATTAGTTTGGGATTGATACAGGGCTATGGGGAGAGAGTGGGGCAGTGGGATTAGTTTGGGATTGATACAGGGCTGTGAGGAGAGAGCGGGGCAGTGGGATTAGTTTGGGGATTGATGCAGGGCTATGGGGAGAGAGTGGGGCAGTGGGATAAGTTTGGGATTGATACAGGGCTATGGGGAGAGAGTGGGGCAGTGGGATTAGTTTGGGATTGATACAGGGCTATGGGGAGAGAGCGGGGCAGTGGGATTAGTTTGGGATTGATACAGGGCTATGGGGAGAGAGCAGGGCAGTGGGATTAGTTTGGGATTGATACAGGGCTATGGGGAGAGAGTGGGGCAGTGGGATTAGTTTGGGGATTGATACAGGGCTATGGGGAGAGAGTGGGGCCGTGGGATTGATACAGGGCTATGGGGAGAGAGCGGGGCAGTGGGATTAGTTTGGGATTGATACAGGGCCATGGGGAGAGAGTGAGGCAGTGGGATTAGTTTGGGATTGATACAGGGCTATGGGGAGAGAGCGGGGCAGTGGGATTAGTTTGGGATTGATACAGGGCTATGGGGAGAGTGAGGGGCAATGGGATTAGTTTGGGATTGATACAGGGCTATGGGGAGAAAGCGGGGCAGTGGGATGAGTTTGGGATTGATACAGGGCTATGGGGAAGAGTGCGGGGCAGTGGGATTAGTTTGGGATTGATACAGGGCTATGGGGAGAGAGTGGGGCAGTGGGATTAGTTTGGGGATTGATACAGGGCTATGGGGAGAGAGTGGGGCAGTGGGATTAGTTTGGGATTGATACAGAGCTATGGGGAGAGAGTGGGGCAGTGGGATTAGTTTGGGATTGATACAGGGCTATGGGGAGAGAGTGGGGCAGTCGGATTAGTTTGGGATTGATACAGGGCTATAGGGAGAGAGTGGGGCAGTGGGATTAGTTTGGGATTGATACAGGGCTATGGGGAGAGAGTGGGGCAGTGGGATTAGTTTGGGGATTGATTCAGGGCTATGGGGAGAGAGTGGGGCAGTGGGATTAGTTTGGGGATTGATACAGGGCTATGGGGAGAGAGCGGGGCAGTGGGATTAGTTTGGGATTGATACAGGGCTGTGGGGAGAGAGTGGGGCAGTGGGATTAGTTTGGGATTGATACAGGGCTATGGGGAGAGAGTGGGGCAGTGGGATTAGTTTGGGATTGATACAGGGCTATAGGGAGAGAGTGGGGCAGTGGGATTAGTTTGGGATTGATACAGGGCTATGGGGAGAGAGTGGGGCAGTGGGATTAGTTTGGGATTGATACAGGGCTATGGGGAGAGAGTGGAGCAGTGGGATTAGTTTGGGATTGATACAGGGCTATGGGGAGAGAGTGGAGCAGTGTGATTAGTTTGGGATTGATACAGGGCTATGGGGAGAGTGCGGGGCAGTGGGATTAGTTTGGGATTGATACAGGGCTATGGGGAGAGAGTGGGGCAGTGGGATTAGTTTGGGATTGATACAGGGCTATGGGGAGAGAGCGGGCAGTGTGATTAGTTTGGGATTGATACAGGGCTATGGGGAGAGAGCAGGGCAGTGGGATTAGTTTGGGATTGATACAGGGCTATGGGGAGAGAGTGGGGCAGTGGGATTAGTTTGGGGATTGATACAGGGCTATGGGGAGAGAGTGGGGCAGTGGGATTAGTTTGGGGATTGATACAGGGCTATGGGGAGAGAGCGGGGCAGTGGGATTAGTTTGGGGATTGACACAGGGCTATGGGGAGAGAGCGGGGCAGTGGGATTAGTTTGGGGATTGATACAGGGCTGTGGGGAGAGAGTGGGGCAGTGGGATTAGTTTGGGATTGATACAGGGCTATGGGGAGAGAGTGGGGCAGTGGGATTAGTTTGGGATTGATGCAGGGCTGTGAGGAGACAGTGGGGCAGTGGGATTAGTTTGGGATTGATACAGGGCTATGGGGAGAGAGCAGGGCAGTGGGATTAGTTTGGGATTGATACAGGGCCATGGGGAGAGAGTGAGGCAGTGGGATTAGTTTGGGATTGATACAGGGCTATGGGGAGAGAGCGGGGCAGTGGGATTAGTTTGGGATTGATACAGGGCTATGGGGAGAGAGTGGGACAATGGGATTAGTTTGGGATTGATACAGGGCTATGGGGAGAGAGTGGGGCAGTGGGATTAGTTTGGGGATTGATACAGGGCTATGGGGAGAGAGTGGGGCAGTGGGATTAGTTTGGGGATTGATACAGGGCTATGGGGAGAGAGCGGGGCAGTGGGATTCGTTTGGGGATTGACACAGGGCTATGGGGAGAGAGCGGGGCAGTGGGATTAGTTTGGGGATTGATACAGGGCTATGGGGAGAGAGTGGGGCAGTGGGATTAGTTTGGGATTGATACAGGGCTATGGGGAGAGAGTGGGGCAGTGGGATTAGTTTGGGATTGATGCAGGGCTGTGAGGAGACAGTGGGGCAGTGGGATTAGTTTGGGATTGATACAGGGCTATGGGGAGAGAGCAGGGCAGTGGGATTAGTTTGGGATTGATACAGGGCCATGGGGAGAGAGTGAGGCAGTGGGATTAGTTTGGGATTGATACAGGGCTATGGGGAGAGAGCGGGGCAGTGGGATTAGTTTGGGATTGATACAGGGCTATGGGGAGAGAGTGGGACAATGGGATTAGTTTGGGATTGATACAGGGCTATGGGGAGAGTGAGGGGCAATGGGATTAGTTTGGGATTGATACAGGGCTATGGGGAAGAGTGCGGGGCAGTGGGATTAGTTTGGGATTGATACAGGGCTATGGGGAGAGAGCGGGGCAGTGGGATTAGTTTGGGATTGATACAGGGCTATGGGGAGAGAGTGGGGCAGTGGGATTAGTTTGGGATTGATACAGGGCTATGGGGAGAGAGTGGGGCAGTGGGATTAGTTTGGGATTGATACAGGGCTATGGGGAGAGTGGGGCAGTGGGATTAGTTTGGGATTGATACAGGGCTATGGGGAGAGAGTGGGGCAGTGGGATTAGTTTGGGATTGATACAGGGCTATGGGGAGAGAGTGGGGCAGTGGGATTAGTTTGGGATTGATACAGGGCTATGGGGAGAGAGTGGGGCAGTGGGATTAGTTTGGGATTGATACAGGGCTATGGGGAGAGAGTGGGGCAGTGGGATTAGTTTGGGGATTGATACAGGGCTATGGGGAGAGAGTGGGGCAGTGGGATTAGTTTGGGATTGATCCAGGGCTATGGGGAGAGAGTGGGGCAGTGGGATTAGTTTGGGATTGATACAGGGCTGTGGGGAGAGAGTGGGGCAGTGGGATTAGTTTGGGATTGATACAGGGCGATGGGGAGAGAACGGGGCAGTGGGATTAGTTTGGGATTGATACAGGGCTATGGGGAGAGAGCGGGACAGTGGGATTAGTTTGGGGATTGATACAGGGCTATGAGGAGAGTGAGGGGCAATGGGATTAGTTTGGGATTGATACAGGGCTATGGGGAAGAGTGCGGGGCAGTGGGATTAGTTTGGGATTGATACAGGGCTATGGGGAGAGAGTGGAGCAGTGGGATTAGTTTGGGATTGATACAGGGCTATGGGGAGAGAGTGGAGCAGTGTGATTAGTTTGGGATTGATACAGGGCTATGGGGAGAGTGCGGGGCAGTGGGATTAGTTTGGGATTGATACAGGGCTATGGGGAGAGAGTGGGGCAGTGGGATTAGTTTGGGATTGATACAGGGCTATGGGGAGAGAGCGGGCAGTGTGATTAGTTTGGGATTGATACAGGGCTATGGGGAGAGAGCAGGGCAGTGGGATTAGTTTGGGATTGATACAGGGCTATGGGGAGAGAGTGGGGCAGTGGGATTAGTTTGGGGATTGATACAGGGCTATGGGGAGAGAGTGGGGCAGTGGGATTAGTTTGGGGATTGATACAGGGCTATGGGGAGAGAGCGGGGCAGTGGGATTAGTTTGGGGATTGACACAGGGCTATGGGGAGAGAGCGGGGCAGTGGGCTTAGTTTGGGGATTGATACAGGGCTATGGGGAGAGAGTGGGGCAGTGGGATTCGTTTGGGATTGATACAGGGCTATGGGGAGAGAGTGGGGCAGTGGGATTAGTTTGGGATTGATGCAGGGCTGTGAGGAGACAGTGGGGCAGTGGGATTAGTTTGGGATTGATACAGGGCTATGGGGAGAGAGCAGGGCAGTGGGATTAGTTTGGGATTGATACAGGGCCATGGGGAGAGAGTGAGGCAGTGGGATTAGTTTGGGATTGATACAGGGCTATGGGGAGAGAGCGGGGCAGTGGGATTAGTTTGGGATTGATACAGGGCTATGGGGAGAGTGAGGGGCAATGGGATTAGTTTGGGATTGATACAGGGCTATGGGGAAGAGTGCGGGGCAGTGGGATTAGTTTGGGATTGATACAGGGCTATGGGGAGAGAGTGGGGCAGTGGGATTAGTTTGGGATTGATACAGGGCTGTGGGGAGAGAGTGGGGCAGTGGGATTAGTTTGGGATTGATACAGGGCTATGGGGAGAGTGGGGCAGTGGGATTAGTTTGGGATTGATACAGGGCTATGGGGGGAGAGTGGGGCAGTGGGATTAGTTTGGGATTGATACAGGGCTATGGGGAGAGAGTGGGGCAGTGGGATTAGTTTGGGATTGATACAGGGCTATGGGGAGAGAGTGGGGCAGTGGGATTAGTTTGGGGATTGATACAGGGCTATGGGGAGAGAGTGGGGCAGTGGGATTAGTTTGGGATTGATACAGGGCTATGGGGAGAGAGTGGGGCAGTGGGATTAGTTTGGGATTGATACAGGGCTATGGGGAGAGAGTGGGGCAGTGGGATTAGTTTGGGATTGATACAGGGCTATGGGGAGAGAGCGGGACAGTGGGATTAGTTTGGGGATTGATACAGGGCTATGAGGAGAGTGAGGGGCAATGGGATTAGTTTGGGATTGATACAGGGCTATGGGGAAGAGTGCGGGGCAGTGGGATTAGTTTGGGATTGATACAGGGCTATGGGGAGAGAGTGGGGCAGTGGGATTAGTTTGGGATTGATACAGGGCTATGGGGAGAGAGTGGGGCATTGGGATTAGTTTGGGATTGATACAGGGCTATGGGGAGAGAGTGGGGCAGTGGGATTAGTTTGGGATTGATACAGGGCTATGGGGAGAGAGCGGGGCAGTGGGATTAGTTTGGGGATTGATACAGGGCTATGGGGAGAGAGTGGGGCAGTGGGATTAGTTTGGGATTGATACAGGGCTATGGGGAGAGAGTGGGGCAGTGGGATTAGTTTGGGATTGATACAGGGCTATGGGGAGAGAACGGGCAGTGTGATTAGTTTGGGATTGATACAGGGCTATGGGGAGAGAGCAGGGCAGTGGGATTAGTTTGGGATTGATACAGGGCTATGGGGAGAGAGTGGGGCAGTGGGATTAGTTTGGGGATTGATACAGGGCTATGGGGAGAGAGTGGGGCAGTGGGATTAGTTTGGGGATTGATACAGGGCTATGGGGAGAGAGCGGGGCAGTGGGATTCGTTTGGGGATTGACACAGGGCTATGGGGAGAGAGCGGGGCAGTGGGATTAGTTTGGGGATTGATACAGGGCTATGGGGAGAGAGTGGGGCAGTGGGATTAGTTTGGGATTGATACAGGGCTATGGGGAGAGAGTGGGACAATGGGATTAGTTTGGGATTGATACAGGGCTATGGGGAGAGTGAGGGGCAATGGGATTAGTTTGGGATTGATACAGGGCTTTGGGGAAGAGTGCGGGGCAGTGGGATTAGTTTGGGATTGATACAGGGCTATGGGGAGAGAGCGGGGCAGTGGGATTAGTTTGGGATTGATACAGGGCTATGGGGAGAGAGTGGGGCAGTGGGATTAGTTTGGGATTGATACAGGGCTATGGGGAGAGAGTGGGGCAGTGGGATTAGTTTGGGATTGATACAGGGCTATGGGGAGAGTGGGGCAGTGGGATTAGTTTGGGATTGATACAGGGCTATGGGGAGAGAGTGGGGCAGTGGGATTAGTTTGGGATTGATACAGGGCTATGGGGAGAGAGTGGGGCAGTGGGATTAGTTTGGGATTGATACAGGGCTATGGGGAGAGAGTGGGGCAGTGGGATTAGTTTGGGATTGATACAGGGCTGTGGGGAGAGAGTGGGGCAGTGGGATTAGTTTGGGATTGATACAGGGCGATGGGGAGAGAACGGGGCAGTGGGATTAGTTTGGGATTGATACAGGGCTATGGGGAGAGAGCGGGACAGTGGGATTAGTTTGGGGATTGATACAGGGCTATGAGGAGAGTGAGGGGCAATGGGATTAGTTTGGGATTGATACAGGGCTATGGGGAAGAGTGCGGGGCAGTGGGATTAGTTTGGGATTGATACAGGGCTATGGGGAGAGAGTGGGGCAGTGGGATTAGTTTGGGGATTGATACAGGGCTATGGGGAGAGAGCGGGGCAGTGGGATTAGTTTGGGGATTGATACAGGGCTATGGGGAGAGAGCGGGGCAGTGGGATTAGTTTGGGGATTGATACAGGGCTATGGGGAGAGAGCGGGGCAGTGGGATTAGTTTGGGGATTGATACAGGGCTATGAGGAGAGTGAGGGGCAATGGGATTAGTTTGGGATTGATACAGGGCTGTGGGGAGAGAGTGAGGCAGTGGGATTAGTTTGGGGATTGATACAGGGCTATGGGGAAGAGTGCGGGGCAGTGGGATTAGTTTGGGATTGATACAGGGCTATGGGGAGAGAGTGGGGCAGTGGGATTAGTTTGGGATTGATACAGGGCTATGGGGAAGAGTGCGGGGCAGTGGGATTAGTTTGGGATTGATACAGGGCTATGAGGAGAGTGAGGGGCAATGGGATTAGTTTGGGATTGATACAGGGCTATGGGGAGAGAGTGGGGCAGTGGGATTAGTTTGGGATTGATACAGGGCTATGGGGAGAGAGTGGGGCAGTGGGATTAGTTTGGGGATTGATACAGGGCTATGGGGAGAGAGCGGGGCAGTGGGATTAGTTTGGGATTGATACAGGGCTATGGGGAGAGAGCGGGGCAGTGGGATTAGTTTGGGGATTGATACAGGGCTATGGGGAGAGAGTGGGGCAGTGGGATTAGTTTGGGATTGATACAGGGCCATGGGGAGAGAGTGGGGCAGTGGGATTAGTTTGGGATTGATACAGGGCCATGGGGAGAGAGCGGGGCAGTGGGATTAGTTTGGGGATTGATACAGGGCTATGGGGAGAGAGTGGGGCAGTGGGATTAGTTTGGGATTGATACAGGGCTATGGGGAGAGAGTGGGACAGTGGGATTAGTTTGGGATTGATACAGGACTATGGGGAGAGAGTGGGGCAGTGGGATTAGTTTGGGGATTGATACAGGGCTATGGGGAGAGAGCGGGGCATTCGGATTAGTTTGGGATTGATACAGGGCTATGGGGAGAGAGCGGGACAGTGGGATTAGTTTGGGATTGATACAGGGCTATGGGGAGAGAGCGGGGCAGTGGGATTAGTTTGGGGATTGATACAGGGCTATGGGGAGAGAGTGGGGCAGTGGGATTAGTTTGGGATTGATACAGGGCTATGGGGAGAGAGTGGGACAGTGGGATTAGTTTGGGATTGATACAGGGCTATGGGGAGAGAGCGGGGCAGTGGGATTAGTTTGGGATTGATACAGGGCTATGGGGAGAGAGCGGGACAGTGGGATTAGTTTGTGGATTGATACAGGGCTATGGGGAGAGAGCGGGGCAGTGGGATTAGTTTGGGATTGATACAGGGCTATGGGGAGAGAGCGGGACAGTGGGATTAGTTTGTGGATTGATACAGGGCTATGGGGAGAGAGTGGGGCAGTGGGATTAGTTTGGGATTGATACAGGGCTATGGGGAGAGAGTGGGGCAGTGGGATTAGTTTGGGATTGATACAGGGCTATGGGGAGAGAGTGGGGCAGTGGGATTAGTTTGGGATTGATACAGGGCTATGGGGAGAGAGTGGGGCAGTGGGATTAGTTTGTGGATTGATACAGGGCTATGGGGAGAGAGCGGGACAGTGGGATTAGTTTGGGATTGATACAGGGCTATGGGGAGAGAGTGGGACAGTGGGATTAGTTTGGGGATTGATACAGGGCTATGGGGAGAGAGTGGGGCAGTGGGATTAGTTTGGGATTGATACAGGGCTATGGGGAGAGAGTGGGGCAGTGGGATTAGTTTGGGGATTGATACAGGGCTATGGGGAGAGAGTGGGGCAGTGGGATTAGTTTGGGGATTGATACAGGGCTATGGGGAGAGAGTGGGGCAGTGGGATTAGTTTGGGGATTGATACAGGGCTATGGGGAGAGAGTGGGGCAGTGGGATTAGTTTGGGATTGATACAGGGCTATGGGGAGAGAGTGGGGCAGTGGGATTAGTTTGGGGATTGATACAGGGCTATGGGGAGAGAGTGGGGCAGTGGGATTAGTTTGGGATTGATACAGGGCTATGGGGAGAGAGTGGGGCAGTGGGATTAGTTTGGGATTGATACAGGGCTATGGGGAGAGAGTGGGGCAGTGGGATTAGTTTGGGATTGATACAGGGCTATGGGGAGAGAGCGGGGCAGTGGGATTAGTTTGGGATTGATACAGGGCTATGGGGAGAGAGCGGGGCAGTGGGATTAGTTTGGGATTGATACAGGGCTATGGGGAGAGAGTGGGGCAGTGGGATTAGTTTGGGGATTGATACAGGGCTATGGGGAGAGTGGGGCAGTGGGATTAGTTTGGGATTGATACAGGGCTATGGGGAGAGAGCGGGGCAGAGGGATTAGTTTGGGATTGATACAGGGCTATGGGGAGAGAGCGGGGCAGGGGGATTAGTTTGGGGATTGATACAGGGCTATGGGGAGAGAGCGGGGCAGTGGGATTAGTTTGGGGATTGATACAGGGCTATGGGGAGAGAGTGGGGCAGTGGGATTAGTTTGGGATTGATACAGGGCTATGGGGAGAGAGCGGGGCAGTGGGATTAGTTTGGGATTGATACAGGGCTATGGGGAGAGAGTGGGGCAGTGGGATTAGTTTGGGATTGATACAGGGCTATGGGGAGAGAGTGGGGCAGTGGGATTAGTTTGGGATTGATACAGGGCTATGGGGAGAGAGCGGGGCAGTGGGATTAGTTTGGGATTGATACAGGGCTATGGGGAGAGAGCGGGGCAGTGGGATTAGTTTGGGATTGATACAGGGCTATGAGGAGAGAGTGGGGCAGTGGGATTAGTTTGGGGATTGATACAGGGCTATGGGGAGAGTGGGGCAGTGGGATTAGTTTGGGATTGATACAGGGCTATGGGGAGAGAGCGGGGCAGTGGGATTAGTTTGGGATTGATACAGGGCTATGAGGAGAGAGTGGGGCAGTGGGATTAGTTTGGGGATTGATACAGGGCTATGGGGAGAGAGCGGGGCAGTGGGATTAGTTTGGGATTGATACAGGGCTATGGGGAGAGAGCGGGGCAGAGGGATTAGTTTGGGATTGATACAGGGCTATGGGGAGAGAGCGGGGCAGGGGGATTAGTTTGGGGATTGATACAGGGCTATGGGGAGAGAGCGGGGCAGTGGGATTAGTTTGGGGATTGATACAGGGCTATGGGGAGAGAGTGGGGCAGTGGGATTAGTTTGGGATTGATACAGGGCTATGGGGAGAGAGTGGGGCAGTGGGATTAGTTTGGGATTGATACAGGGCTATGGGGAGAGAGTGGGGCAGTGGGATTAGTTTGGGATTGATACAGGGCTATGGGGAGAGAGTGGGGCAGTGGGATTAGTTTGGGATTGATACAGGGCTATGGGGAGAGAGCGGGGCAGTGGGATTAGTTTGGGATTGATACAGGGCTATGGGGAGAGAGTGGGGCAGTGGGATTAGTTTGGGGATTGATACAGGGCTATGGGGAGAGAGTGGGGCAGTGGGATTAGTTTGGGATTGATACAGGGCTATGGGGAGAGAGTGGGGCAGTGGGATTAGTTTGGGATTGATACAGGGCTATGGGGAGAGAGCGGGGCAGTGGGATTAGTTTGGGATTGATACAGGGCTATGGGGAGAGAGCGGGGCAGTGGGATTAGTTTGGGATTGATACAGGGCTATGGGGAGAGAGTGGGGCAGGGGGATTAGTTTGGGGATTGATACAGGGCTATGGGGAGAGAGCGGGGCAGTGGGATTAGTTTGGGGATTGATACAGGGCTATGGGGAGAGAGCGGGGCAGTGGGATTAGTTTGGGATTGATACAGGGCTGCGGGGAGAGAGTGGGGCAGTGGGATTAGTTTGGGATTGATACAGGGCAATGGGGAGAGAGTGGGGCAGTGGGATTAGTTTGGGATTGATACAGGGCTATGGGGAGAGAGTGGGGCAGTGGGATTAGCGTGTTGATACAGGCTCCGCCCCTTTGCTGCGGTTTACGGCACTGTGGTGAATGTGAAACCGCTCTATTCCGGGAGCGGGGGCGGCCCTGTCGCAAAGAGGGAGCGGACCGGTTGACGGCAGTGCCGGCGCCCACCCGATGTCGCTGCTGCCGGAACGCGAGCCCGAGGCTTGCGGCCTGTGCCCGGGGCCCGCCGCCGCCGCCGCCGCCCGGTACACCTGCCCCCGCTGCAACGTGCGCTTCTGCTCGGTGACCTGTTACCGCGAGTCGCGGCACCGGGCCTGCGCCGAGGGCTTTTACCGGGACTGGGTGCTGGGCGAGCTGCGGGGGCCGCGGGGCGGCGCCGAGGAGCGGCGGGGCCTGCGGGAGAGCCTGAGGCGGCTGCGGGACGGCGAGGCCCCGGCCCCGGCCCCGGGCTCGGGCCCGCGGCTCTGGCAGGCCCTGTCCGAGCCCCAGCTCCGGGAGTTCGAGCGGCTGGTGGAGAGCGGCGGGGCGGCGGCCTGGATCGAGGAGTGGAGGCCGTGGTGGGAGCGGCGCCCCGAGGCCCCGGTGCAGGAGCTGCCGGCCCGGGTGAGAGGCAGCGCCGCGCCTGGCCGGGAGGGCAAACTGCAGCTCCCGCTGCAGAGGGCGGGCAGGAGGTCGTGGGGCCGAATGGCCTCGGAACACGCTGTAAATCTCTCTGGTTCAGCCCCCCCAGGAAAGGCCCGGCCTGTCCTGAGTTAGCTGGTGATAGAGTCGCTATTGGGTGGATCAAACCGCGCAGAGACAGGCCACTCGGCCCGACGGGTCTATGCCGGTGTTTGTAAGAACATAAGGAGCAGGGGTAGGCCATTCGGCCCCTCGAGCCTGCGCCGCCATTCTATCAGATCATGGCTGATCTTCTACCTCAACATACGAGCCTCCTCCCACTCCAATGACCTCTTCCCAGCCAGCCCCCCCCCCAATCCCTCTGTCCCCTTCTCCCTCATGTATGCATCAAGCCCCCACTTTGAGGTGTCAATAGAGAAGGGATAATTGGCAGGATGTGACTAGTGGTGTCCCACAGGGATCTGTGTCGGGGCCTCAACTATTCACTGTATTAATTAACTACTTAGATGAAGGGATAGAGAGCCACATAGCCAAGTTTGCCGATGACACAAAGATAGGCAGCATTGTAAGCAGTGTAGATGGAAGCATAAAATTACAGAGATATTAATAGATTAAGTGAATGAGCAAAAGTGTGGCAAATGGATTTCAGTGTAGGCAAGTGTGAGGTCATCCACTTTGGACCTAAAAAGGATAGAACAGGGCACTTTCTAAATGGTGAAAACCTCAAAACAACGGAGGTTCAAAGAGACTTAGGGGTCAATGTACACAGATCATTAAAATGTCAATGACAGGTACAGAAAATAATCAATAAGGCTAATGGAATGCTGGCCTTTACATCCAGTGGACTAGAGTACAAGGGGGCAGAAGTTATGCTGCAGCTATACAAAACCCTGGTTAGACCGCACCTGGAGTACTGTGAGCAGTTCTGGGCACCGCACCTTCGGAAGGACATATTGGCCTTGGAGGGAGTGCAGCGTAGGTTTACTAGAATGATACCCGGACTTCAAGGGTTAAATCACGAGGAGAGATTACACAAATTGGGGTTGTATTCTCTGGAGTTTCGAAGGTTAAGGGGTGATCTGATCGAAGTTTATAAGATATTAAGGGGAACGGATAGGGTGGATAGAGAGAAACTATTTCCGCTGGTTGGGGATTCTAGGAGTAGGGGGCACAGTCTAAAAATTAGAGCCAGACCTTTCAGAAGCGAAGTTTGGAAACATTTCTACACTCAAAGGGTGGTAGAAGTTTGGAATTCTGTTCCGCAAATGGCAGTTGATGCTAACTCAATTGTTAATTTTAAACCTGAGATTAATAGATTTTTGTTAACCAAAGGTATTAAGGGATATGGGGCTAAGACGGGTATATGGAGTTAGATCACAGATCAGCCATGATCTCACTGAATGGCAGAACAGGCTCGAGGGGCTAAATAGCCTCCTCCTGTTCCTATGCTCTCTGCTTCAACTACTCCATGTGGCAGCGAGTTCCTCATTCTCACCACACTCTATGTAAAGGAATTCCTCCTAAATTTTTTACTTGATCTATTAGTTACCATCTCATATTTATGCCCCCTTGTTCTGGACTCGATAATCGACCTTACTGTCCCTGGGCTAAGGGAGGGGATAAAAATTAAAGTCACCCAGGATTCCTGCTCCTGACCTCTATCCAGTAATCCCTTGCTTGAAGGTGCTGTTATGGCAGGTGAGGACAGGTAATGCCCCCAACTGTTGAATAGTTTGCCTCCACTCGCCAGGTGTTGGCCAGGACACAGGAAGAACACCCCTGCTCTTCTTCGAAATAGTGCCATTTGATCTTTTACAACTAGGGCAGACGGGGCCTCGGTTTAACGTCTCCTCCGACAGTGCAGCGTTCCCTCAGTACTGACCCTCCGACAGTGCGGCGTTCCCTCAGTACTGACCCTCCGACAGTGCAGCGCTCCCTCAGTACTGACCCTCCGACAGTGCAGCGCTCCCTCAGTACTGACCCTCCGACAGTGCAGCGCTCCCTCAGTACCGACCCTCCGACAGTGCAGCGCTCCCTCAGTACCGACCCTCCGACAGTGCAGCGCTCCCTCAGTACTGACCCTCCGACAGTGCAGCGCTCCCTCAGTACCGACCCTCCGACAGTGCAGCGCTCCCTCAGTACTGACCCTCCGACAGTGCAGCGCTCCCTCAGTACTGACCCTCCGACAGTGCAGTGCTCCCTCAGTACTGACCCTCCGACAGTGCAGCGCTCCCTCAGTACTGACCCTCCGACAGTGCAGCGCTCCCTCAGTACTGACCCTCCGACAGTGCAGCGCTCCCTCAGTACTGACCCTCTGACAGTGCAGCGCTCCCTCAGTACTGACCCTCCGACAGTGCAGCGTTCCCTCAGTACTGACCCTCCGACAGTGCAGCGCTCCCTCAGTACTGACCCTCCGACAGTGCGGCGCTCCCTCAGTACTGACCCTCCGACAGTGCGGCGCTCCCTCAGTACTGACCCTCCGACAGCGCAGCGCTCCCTCAGTACTGACCCTCCGACAGTGCAGCGCTCCCTCAGTACTGACCCTCCGACAGTGCAGCGCTCCCTCAGTACTGACCCTCCGACAGTGCAGCGCTCCCTCAGTACTGACCCTCCGACAGTGCAGCGCTCCCTCAGTACTGACCCTCCGACAGTGCAGCGCTCCCTCAGTACTGACCCTCCGACAGTGCAGCGCTCCCTCAGTACTGACCCTCCGACAGTGCAGCGCTCCCTCAGTACTGACCCTCCGACAGTGCAGCGCTCACTCAATGCTGGCACTGGGAGTGTTGGCCTAGAATATGGGCCTCAAGTCTGTGGAGTGGGACTTGAACCCATGAGCTGCTGTCTCCGAGGGGGGAGTGCTGCCCACTGAGGGAAAGGCTGACATTGAATCAGTGGGCTGTTTAACGCTTTGTAAATGTGAACTCATTCATTTTATTTTCTTCAAAGGGGGTGAAGGAAGATCGAACGAGTAAGAGAATAAATGCAGACCAGTCTGCGGACGATGACGGGAGACCCACGATTGAGAATGAAGCGGGGAGAGACGGGTTGAGTGGAGCGACAGAAAGAAACTCTGACGGATTCTGGGAACAAGACGATTCTATCCCTTCGATCTGCGGTAAAATCGCTCCTTTGCTGTCTTTAAGCTCGAAGCCCTCTCCCCTGATCCAGTACAGTGTGGTTAATGTTCTCTACTCCTACGCTTTCTCCATGAAACTCATTAATGGGGACCTGTCGGGAGAGATGAGGGCCGAGTTCATCGAAGCAGTGATGGGGATCTCTGAGGCCCTGAAGGGGAATCGTGTTTTCACGTCCAGTGCCGAGGCCCTGCAGACTGGGCTCGAGGCTGTGCGGAGCAGCCCGTACTCTTCCAACCCCTTCGAGGCGGTGAACACGATCAAAGACACGTCTGTCCTTCTGCTGGGGGAGAGCAGGGCGCCGAGCGGCCGTTACGCACTGGCTGCGCTCTCCCAGCTCGGCCGAGTCCTCGCAAAAGCCAAGCGATTCCGACCGAGGGATTGCAAACTGGACGACCGCGTTCTCTACATGGCCCGGAAGAAGTGTGCATTCCTTCTGTCCTGGGTGAGTGAGCACGAGGACGCTCTAATCCTCCTCTCTCTGGAGGTCCAGAGTGAGTACAAGAGCTCCTTCGAAACCTTACTCCAAATGGAGGAGACCAAGTCTAACCTGGAAAGAGCCTGGGGTGGGAAACGGCCCCCGGGGAAGAAAGTATTGATTGAAGAACTAACTCCCTGACTTTACAAATCTTTCTGTGACCCACTGATCATTTAATAAAGATTAATTTTCAAATTACCCAGAGGAAATTTCTCCCTATTCCAGAAGGATCAGTGCTAAGTTTGAAGAAATTGCTCAGGGCAATCGGTTAATGAAAGAACTTGTATTTATAGAGCACCTTTCATGACGTCAGGATGCCCCAAAGCGCTTTACAGCCAATGAAGTAGTTTATAATGTAGGACACCTGGAGCCCATTTGTGCACAGCAAGGAGATAAATAACCAGATAATCTGAGATCATCCACCTGAGAGGGCAGACGGCACCTCAGACAGTGCAGCACTCCCTCAGTACTGGTGCTGGGTGTGTCGGCCTGGATTATGGGCTTAAGTCTCTGGAGTGGGACTTGAACCCACGACCTTCTGACTCAGAGACGAGAGTGAATCGTAGAATGTTTACGGCACAGAAGGAGGCCATTCAGCCCATTGTGTTTGCACCAGCTGAGAAACGAGCCACCCAGGCTAATCCCACTTTCCCGCATTTGGTCCGTAGCCCTGCAGGTCACGGCTCTTCAGGTGCACATCCAGGGTTTCTGCCTCGACCACCCTTTCAGGCAGTGAGTTCCAGACCCCCACCACCCTCTGGGTGAAAAGATTTTTCCTCATTTAATAGAAACATAGAAAATAGGAGCAAGAGTAGGCCATTCAGCCCTTCGGGCCTGCTCCGCCATTCAAAATGATCATGGCTGATCGTCTAACTCCCTTTTTTCCCCGTATCCCTTCATCCCTTTAGCATTAAGAAATATATCTATCTCCTTCTTGAATACATCTAATGACTTGGCCTCCACTGCCTTCTGTGGTAGAGAATTCCACAGGTTCACCACCCTCTGAGTGAAGAAATTTCTCCTCATCTCGGTTCTGTATGGCATATCCCATATCCTGAGACTGTGACCCCTGGTTCTGGACTCCCCAGACATCGGGAACATCCTCCCTGCATCTAGTCTGTCCAGTCCTGTTAGAATTTTATATGCTTCGATGAGATCACCTCTCATTCTTCTAAATTCGAGTGAATATAGGCCTAGTCGACCCAATCTCTCCATAAGATCATAAGAGACAGGAGCAGGAGTAGGCCATTTGGCCCCTCGAGCCTGCTCCGCCATTCAATGAGATCATGGCTGATCTGATTTTTACCTCAACTCCACTTTCCCGCCCTTTCCCCATATCCTTTGACTCCCTTGCTGATCAAAAATTTGTCCAACTCAGCCTTGAACGTATTCAATGACTCAGCCTCCACAGCTTTTTGGGGTAAAGAATTCCAAAGATTCACGACCCTCTGGGAGAAGAAATTCCTCCTCATTTCCGTCTTAAACGGGCGACCCCTTATTCTGAGACTATGTCCCCGAGTTTTAGATTCCCCCATGAGGGGTAACATCCTCTCAGCATCTACCCTATCGAGTCCCCTCAGAATCTTGTACGTTTCAATAAGATCTCCTCTCATTCTTCTGAACTCCAATGAGTACAGACCCAACCTGTTCAATCTTTCCTCATAAAACAACCCTTCCATACCCGGAATCAACCTAGTGAACCTTCTCTGAACTGCCTCCAATGCAAGTATGTCCTTCCTTAAATAAGGGCACCAGAACTGTACGCAGTACTCCAGGTGTGGTCTCACCAGCACCCTGTACAGTTGTACCATGACTTCCCAGCTTTTACACTCCATCTCCCTAGAAATAAAGGCCAATATTCCGTTTGCCTTCTGGATTACCTGCTGCACCTGTATGTTGACTTTTTGTGTTTCATGTACGAGGACACCCAGATCCCTCTGTACCACAGCATTTTGTAGTATTTCTCCATTCAAATATTATTTTGCTTTTTTATTTTTCCTCCCAAAGTGGATGACTTCACATTTTCCCACATTAGATTCCATCGGCCAAATTTTTGCCCATTCGCTTAACCTGTCAATATCCCTTTGCAGACACTTTGTGTCCTCATCACAACTTGCTTTTCCACCTATCTTTGTATCATCAGCAAATTTGGCCACAAGACACTCTGTTCCTTCATCCAAGTCATTGATATATATTGTAAATAGTTGAGGCCCCAGCACTGAGCCCTGCGGCATCCCACTAGTTACAGATTGCCATTTTGAAAATGACTCTTTTATCCCGACTCTTTGTTTTCTGTTCGTTAGCCAATCCTCTACCCATGCCGGTATATTACCCCCAACACCATGAGCTCTTATCTTGTGCAGTAATCTTTTATGTGGCACCTTATCGAATGCCTTTTGGAAATCCAAATATACTGCATCCATTGGTTCCCCTTTATCCACCCTGCCCGTTACTTCCTCAAAGAACTCTAATAAATTTGTCAGACATGATTTCCCCTTCATAAAACCATATTGACTCTCCTTGATTGTATTATGAGTCTCCAAATGTCCTGCTACTACTTCCTTAATAATGGATTCGAGCATTTTCCCAATGACAGATGTTAGGCTAACTGGTCTATAGTTACCTGCTTTCTGTCTCACTCCCTTCTTGAATAGGGGTGTTACGTTTGCAGTTTTCCAATCTGCTGGGACCTTTCCAGAATCTAGTGAATTCTGGAAGATTACAACCAATGCATCCACTATCTCTGTAGCCACTTCCTTTAAGACCCTCGGATGCAAGCCATCAGGTCCAGGGGACTTGTCAGCCTTTAGACCCGTTAGTTTACCTAGTACTTTTTCTATAGTGATAGTGATTGTTTTTAGTTCCTCCCTCCCCTTTGCCCCTTGATTTTCTACTATTATTGGTATATTATTAGTGTCTTCTACTGTGAAGACAGATACAAAATATCTGTTCAATTCCTCTGCCATTTCCTTGTTTTCCATTATTATTTCCCCAGTCTCATCCTCTAAGGGACCAATGTTTACTTTCGCTACCCTCTTCCTTTTTATATACTTGTAGAAGCTTTTACTGTCAGTTTTTATATTTCTTGCTAGTTTACTCTTATAATTTATTTTCTCCCTCTATACTATTCTTTTAGTCATCCTTTGCTGGTTTTTAAAGTTTTCCCAATCTTCGGGCTTACCAGTAATCTTTGCCATGTTGTATGCTTTTTCTTTTAACCTGATGCCATCCTTGACTTCCTTCGTTAGCCATGGTTGGTTCACCCTTTTTGTGGAGTCTTTCCTCCTCACATGGATCGATTTTTGTTGCGAGTCATAAAATATCTTTTTAAATGTTTGCCACTGCTTATCCACCATCATCCCATCTAATCTGTTTACCCAGTCCACTTTAGCCAATTCCACCCTCATTCCTTTATAATTGCCCTTATTTAAGTTTAATACAGTAGTTTCAGACCCAAGATCCTCGCTCTCAAACTGGATGTGAAATTCTACCATGTTATGATCACTGCTTCCCAAGGGATCCTTTACTTTGAGATCATTAATTAATCCTGTTTCGTTCCCCATTACCAGATCCAAAATGGCCTGTTCCCTGGTTGGTTCCCTGACGTATTGGTCTAAGAAACAGTCCCTAATACACTCTATGAACTCCTCCTCAGGGCTATTTTTGCCAATTTGATTTGTCCAATCTATGTGAAAGTTAAAATCGCCCATGATTATTGCATTACCTTTTTTACAAGCCCCCCTTATTTCCTGATTAATATTTTGCCCTACAGTGTAGCTACTGTTCGGGGGCCTATATACTACTCCCACCAGTGATTTCTTTCCCTTGCTATTTCTTACCTCCACCCAAATTGATTCAATATCTTGATCTTCTGAGCCAAGATCATTTCTCACCATTATACCAATTTCATCCTTTATTATCAGAGCTGCCCCACCACCTTTACCTTTTCTCCTATCCTTCCGAAATGTTAAATAACCCTGAATATTTAGCTCCCAACCTTGGTCACCTTGCAACCACGTCTCTGTAATGGCCACGAGATCAAACCCATTTATTTCTATTTGTGCCGTCAATTCAGCTATCTTATTACGAATGCTGCGCGCATTCAGATAAAGAACCTTTAATTTTGTCTTTTTACCATTCTTTCCTACCCCGGCCCCATTTGCTCGTGCACTCTTATGTTTGTACGCTCTGTCCCTTCCTGACACACTCTGTTTATCATTACCCCCTTCACTTTCCTGTACCACTTCCTTGTCTTTTCTCTTTATCAATCTAAACTTCGCCCCACCTGAGCCCCCCCCCCCCTTTATTTCGTTTAAAGCCTTCTCTACCGCCCTAGTTATCTGGTTTGCCAGAACACTGGTCCCAGCATGTTTCAGGTGAAGCCCATCCCAACGGAACAGCTCCCTCTTTCCCCTGTACCAGTGCCAGTGCCCCACGAATCGAAACCCACTTCTCCCACACCAATCTTTGAGCCATGCATTCATCTCCCTGATCCTATTGACCCTATGCCAATTTGCTCGTGGCTCAGGTAATAATCCGGAGATTATCACCTTTGTGGTTCTGCTTTTTAATTTAGTCCCTAGCTGCTCAAACTCCCTCAGTCGAACCTCTTTCTCAGTCCTACCTATGTTGTTGGTACCTACGTGGACCACGACAACTGGATCATTTCCCTCCCACTCCAAGTTGCTCTCCAGCCCTGAGGAGATGTCCTTAACTCTGGCACCGGGTCGGCAACACAGCCTTTGGGACTCTCGCTCTTGGCTGCAGAGAACAGTGTCTATCCCTCTAACTATACTGTCGCCTACTACAACCACATTCCTTTTTACTCCCCGACTTGAATGGCCCCCTGAACCACGGTGCCGTGGCCAGTTTGCTCATCCTCCCTGCAGTCCCTGCGCTCGTCCACAAGGGCTGCAAGAACCTCGTATCCATTGGACAAGTGCAGAGGCTGAGGCTCCTGCAATGCGACCTCCTGGATCCCCGTACCTGCCTCACTCGCAGTCACACCCTCCTGTCCCTGACCACGTCCCAATTCCACAGTATTTAGTCTAAGGGGCGTGACTGCCTCCTGGATCAAAGTGTCCAGGTAACTTTCTCCCTCCCTGATGCCTCGCAGTGACTGCAGCTCAGACTCCAGCCCCTCGAATCGGAGCCGAACTTCCTCGAGCCGCAGACACTTCCCGCAGATGCAGTCGCCCCGGACAAAACTGTCCAGTAGCTCCCACATATTGCAGCTGCAACACGTCTCCAGCTCTGTCATAAGTATTTTATTTATTTAATTGATTACTACAATGCCAATCAAATTATTTTTAGGGTGAACCAAGTACTGGCCTTGTTTAATTTATTAAATTAAGTTTAGTTTTTTTTTAAATTTAGTTTTATTCTCGAAGTTCCTGAGCCCACAGTCCTCAGAAAGAAAAAAACAGAAGAGATTCTCCCCACCGACCACCGACCTGCCTCACCTGTGACCTCACACTGCAGTTTGGTTTTGTTGTTGCTGTGACCCGTCCTCGGTCCCCCCCTCCCCGTCCTCGGTCCCCCCCCCCGTCCTCGGTCCCCCCCTCCCCGTCCTCGGTCCCCCCCTCCCCGTCCTCGGTCCCCCCCTCCCCGTCCTCGGTCCCCCCTCCCCGTCCTCGGTCCCCCCCTCCCCGTCCTCGGTCCCCCCCTCCCCGTCCTCGGTCCCCCCTCCCCGTCCTCGGTCCCCCCTCCCCATCCTCGGTCCCCCCTCCCCGTCCTCGGTCCCCCCCTCCCCGCTCTCGGTCCCCCCCTCCCCGTCCTCGGTCCCCCCTCCCCGCTCTCGGTCCCCCCCTCCCCGCTCTCGGTCCCCCCCTCCCCGCTCTCGGTCCCCCCTCCCCGCTCTCGGTCCCCCCTCCCCGTCCTCGGTCCCCCCTCCCCGTCCTCGGTCCCCCCTCCCCGCTCTCGGTCCCCCCCCTCCCCGTCCTCGGTCCCCCCTCCCCGTCCTCGGTCCCCCCCTCCCCGTCCTCGGTCCCCCCTCCCCGTCCTCGGTCCCCCCCTCCCCGCTCTCGGTCCCCCCCCTCCCCGCTCTCGGTCCCCCCCTCCCCCCACTCGGTCCCCCCTCCCCGCTCTCGGTCCCCCCCCTCCCCGCTCTCGGTCCCCCCCTCCCCCCACTCGGTCCCCCCCTCCCCGCTCTCGGTACACCCCTCCCCCCACTCGGTACGCCCCTCCCCGCTCTCGGTCCCCCCCTCCCCCCACTCGGTCCCCCCCTCCCCGCTCTCGGTCCCCCCCTCCCCCCACTCGGTCCCCCCCTCCCCGCTCTCGGTACACCCCTCCCCCCACTCGGTACGCCCCTCCCCGCTCTCGGTACACCCCTCCCCCCACTCGGTACACCCCTCCCCCCACTCGGTACGCCCCTCCCCCCACTCGGTACACCCCCTCCCCGCTCTCGGTACACCCCTCCCCCCACTCGGTACACCCCCTCCCCGCTCTCGGTACACCCCTCCCCCCACTCGGTACACCCCTCCCCCCACTCGGTACGCCCCTCCCCCCACTCGGTACACCCCCTCCCTGCCCTCGGTACGCTCCTCTCTGCTGTCGAAACAAATGCAGCTCACCCCTTAATGCACTCTATCCGCTCACTCACCAAATTCCCAATTACAGACTGTCGAGACCAGACTCCGTCGATAGCTGCTACTCCGTGCTCCCTCAATCTCCTCAGATATCAGTCCTGCCATCCCAGGAATCAGTCTGGTAAACCTTCGCTGCACTCCCTCCATGGCAAGGACATCCTTCCTCAGATAAGGAGACCAAAACTGCACACACTACTCCAGATGTGGTCTCACCAAGGCCCTGTATAACTGCAGTAAGACATCCCTGCTCCTGTATTCAAATCCTCTTGCAATGAAGGCCAACATACCATTCGCCTTCCTGACTGCTTGCTGCACCTGAATGCTCGCTTTCAGCAACTGGTGTACAAGGATACCCAGGTCTCGTTGCACCTCCCCTTTTCCCAATCTATCACCATTCAGATAATAATCTGCCTTTCTGTTTTTACAACCAAACTGGATAACCTCACATTTATTCACGTTATACTGCATCTGCCATGTTCTTGCCCACTCACCCAACTTGTCTAAATCACATTGGAGCCTCTTTGCATCCTCCTCACAGCTCACATTCCACCCCAGCTTTGTGTCGTCTTTTTTTTTATTCGTTCACGGGATGTGGGCGTCGCTGGCGAGGCCGGCATTTATTGCCCATCCCTAATTGCCCTTGAGAAGGTGGTGGTGAGCCACCTTCTTGAACCGCTGCAGTCCGTGTGGTGAAGGTTCTCCCACATTGGTGTTAGGAAGGGAGTTCCAGGATTTTGACCCAGCGACAATGAAGGAACGGTGATATATTTCCAAGTCGGGATGGTGTGTGATTTGGAGGGGAACGTGCAGGTGGTGTTGTTCCCATGTGCCTGCTGCTCTTGTCCTTCTAGGTGGTAGAGGTCGCGGGTTTGGGAGGTGCTGTCGAAGAAGCCTGGGCGAGTTGCTGAGTTGCATCCTGTGGATGGTACACACTGCAGCCACTGTGTGCCGGTGGTGAAGGGAGTGAATGTTTAGGGTGGTGGATGGGGTGCCAATCAAGCGGGCTGCTTTGTCCTGGATGGTGTCGAGCTTCTTGAGTGTTGTTGGAGCTGCACTCATCCAGGCAAGTGGAGAGTATTCCATCACACTCCTGACTTGTGCCTTGTAGATGGTGGAAAGGCTTTGAGGAGTCAGGAGGTGAGTCACTCGCCACAGAATACCCAGCCTCTGACCTGCTCTTGTACCCACAGTATTGAAATGGCTGGTCCAGTTAAGTTTCTGGTCAATGGTGACCCCCAGGATGCTGATGGTGGGGGATTCGGCGATGGTAATGCCGTTGAATATCAAGTGGTGGTTAGACTCTCTCTTGTTGGAGATGCTCCTTGTATGCTCTTCTACACTCCTCTTTGAACCAGGGTTGATCCCCTGGCTTGTTGGTAATGGTAGAGTGAGGAATATGCCAGGCCATGAGGTTACAGATTGTGCTGGAATACAATTCTGCTGCTGCTGATGGCCCACAGCACTAGATCTGTTTTGAGCTGCTAGATCTGTTCTGAATCTATCCCATTTAGCACGGTGATAGTGCCACACAACACGTTGGATGGTGTCCTCAGTGCGAAAACGGGACTTCATCTCCACGAGGACTGTGCGGTGGTCACTCCTACCAATACTGTCATGGACAGATGCATCTGCGACAGGTAGATTGGTGAGGATGAGGTCAAGTGGGTTTTTCCCTCGTGTTGGTTCGCTCACCACCTGCCGCAGGCCCAGTCTAGCAGCTATGTCCTTCAGGACTCGGCTAGCTCGGTCAGTGGTGGTGCTACCGAGCCACTCTTGGTGATGGACATTGAAGACCCCCACCCAGAGTACATTTTGTGCCCTTGCTACGCTCAGTGCTTCCTCCAAGTGGTGTTCAACATGGAGGAGGACTGATTCATCAGCTGAGGGAGGACGGTAGGTGGTAATCAGCAGGAGGTTTCCTTGCCCATGTTTGACCTGATGCCATGAGATTTCATGGGGTCCAGAGTCAATGTTGAGGACTCCCAGGGCTACTCCCTCCTGACTGTATATCACTGTACCGCCACCTCTGGTGGGTCTGTCCTGCTGGTGGGACAGGCCATACCCAGGGACGGTGATGGAAGAGTCTGGGACGTTGGCTGAAAGGTATGATTCTGTGAGTATGGCTATGTCAGGCTGTTGCTTGACTGGTCTGTGGGACAGCTCTCCCAATTTTGGCGCAAATCCCCACATGTTCGCGAGGAGGACTTTGCAGGGTCGACTGGGCTTGGTTTGCCTTTGTCGTGTCCAGTGCGTGACTGTGCAATGACAATCTGCATGAAAAGGACTGCCCCTTGTGCATTATTAATACAGTAACTCATTGTCTATGAAGCATATTTCTGAGAGATGCAAACGCTGATTCTGTGATCTGGGATTGTACCTCACAGGCCTGTGATCCTGGTCTCTGCCCAGATTTCCTCATGGGCCCGACTCCATTGGGACGATCAGATCACAGAATCTTCCCTGGAAGGTCTGATATAATCATTGATTCGTTCTCTCTCTCTCTCTCTCTCTTGCTTCAGGTTCACAAACTTACGTACAGATGTAGTTTGTGATTATAATAAACCTGGGCTTAAATAAACTCCTCAACCCAATGCCGTCCTCTCATGCCCTTTGGGACTGCACTTATCAATGCATTTATTGGTGATACAAAGAGCTAGGAGGTCACAATGTATTTTTTTTGCACACTTGGTGAAAATCATTTCTGTTCTGTTGTGCTGAGGAAGTGTTTGAAAGGACACTGGGAGCCGGGAGTTTTTCTCCCTGTCACATAACTGTTACACGTCCATTTATAGAGAGGGGGTTCGTGATTTTGTTCCATGGTGAAAGCAGGAAATCTCCCCCATCGTTTGTTGCATCGCACTGTGCACCCCATAGAGACTGCTGGGCTCAGTGATAAAGGGACGGGAGGCCATTCAGCCCCTCGAGCCTGTTACACAGCAACAGGAGGAGGCCATTCAGCCCCTCGAGCCTGTTACACAGGAACAGGAGGAGGCCATTCAGCCCCTCGAACCTGTTACACAGCAACAGGAGGAGGCCATTCAGCCCTTCGAACCTGTTACACAGCAACAGGAGGAGGCCATTCAGCCCCTCGAGCCTGTTACACACAAACAGGAGGAGTCCATTCAGCCCATCGAGCCTGTTCTGCCATTCAGTTAGAACATGGCTGATCTGTCCCTCAACTCCATTTACCCGCCTTTGCTCCATATCCTTTAATACCCTCACTCAACAAAAACCTATCCATCTCAGTTTTTAAATTTTCAATTAACCCCCAGCCTCCACAGCGTTTTGGGGGGAGAGAGTTCCAGATTTCCACCACCCTTTATGTGAAGAAATGCTTCCTGATTTCCCCCCTTGATCAGTGGTTGGGGGGAGGGGACGTTTGATGGAGTGACGGCTGAGGCCCAGGTTGTGGATGACGATGCCCAGGGTCTTTGTTACGATACAACCTTTCTTCTTGTGCTGACCACCTCCTCTCCTGCTGGGCTGCAGGTTTCTTCCCGCCTGGTTCGGTGGTTTGGATTATTTTTACACGGCTGGAGCCCGGTGTTGAGTTCACGGTTTTCACGAGAAGCGGTTTCTGTAACGCGTGACGGTGGCGCTATTGGCCGTTAGCGCCGTGATTCAGAATGCGCTTCGAGGGCGCTGCCGGACAATCGGGCGGGGGGGGGGTGGGTGCGGGGAACGCGGCTGCTCGGAGGTTCCGACTGAGATGTCCGTTTCCGGCCGCTGACCAGAGGGAGTGGGGGGGGGGGAGAGATGCTCGAATCGGTGGACACTGTCAGCAGTTCCTCATCACTCCAGCAGCGACCGGTGCAGCTCCTCCAGAGCCGGGGTCCTCCGGATCGAACTGACTGCTTCTCTTTGAGGGGGTGACGAAGGAGCTTGATTGGGGGGGGGTGGAGGGGGAGGTAGTGGGTGTGGTGTACTTGGATTTCAGTAAGGCCTTTGATATAGTTCCTCTGGAAAGGCTGGTAGTGAAAATAAAGAAAGCGGGATTGAGTGGGAATATTTTACACAGGATCCAACAGCTACTGGCATTTATATAGCGCCTTTATTGAAGTAAAATGTCCCAAGACGCTTCATGGGACCATAATCAAACTAAAATTTGACACCGAGCCACATCAGGAGATTTTAGGACAGGTGACCAAAAGCTTGGTCAAAGAGGTAGGTTTTAAGGAGCGTCTTAAAGGAGGAGAGAGAGGCGGAGAGGTTTAGGGAGGGAATTCCAGAGCTTAGGGCCCAGGCAGCTGGAGGCACGGCCACCAATGGTGGAGCGATTAAAATCGGGGATGCGCAAGAGGCCAGAATTGGAGGAGCGCAGAGATCTCGGAGGGTTGTAGGGCTGGAGGAGGTTACAGAGATAGGGAGGGGCGAGGCCACGGAGGGATTTGAACACAAGGATGAGAATTTTAAATTCGAGGCGTTCCCGGACCGGGAGCCAATGTAGGTCAGCGAGCACAGGGGGTGATGGGTGAACGGGGCTTGGTGCGAGTTAGGATACGGGCAGCAGAGTTTTGGATGAGCTGCAGTTTACAGAGAGTGGAAGATGGGAGGCAGCTAGGAGAGCATTGGAATAGTCGAGTCTGGAGGCAAGAAATGCATGGATGAGGGTTTCATAGAAACATAGAAACATAGAAAATAGGAGCAAGAGGAGGTCATTCGGCCCTTTGGGCCTGCTCCGCCATTCAAAATGATCATGGCAGATCGTCCAACTCAGTACCCTGCTCCCGCTTTTTCCCCATATCCCTTGATCCCTTTAGCATTAAGAAATATATCTATCTCCTTCTTGAATACATCTAATGACTTGGCCTCCACTGCCTTCTGTGGTAGAGAATTCCACAGGTTCACCACCCTCTGAGTGAAGAAATTTCTCCTCATCTCGATTCTAAATGACATACCCCGTATCCTGAGACTGTGACCCCTGGTTCTGGACTCCCCAGACATCGGGAACATCCTCCCTGCATCTAGTCTGTCTAGTCCTGTTAGAATTTTATATGTTTCGATGAGATCCCCTCTCATTCTTCTAAACTCTAGTGAATATAGGCCGAGTCGATCCAATCTCTCCTCATACGTCAGTCCTGCCATCCCAGGAATCAGTCTGGTAAACCTTCGTTGCACTCCCTCCATGGCAAGGACATCCTTCCTCAGATAAGGAGACCATAACTGCACACAATACTCCAGATGTGGTCTCACCAAGGCCCTGTATAACTGCAGTAAGACATCCCTGCACCTGTACTCAAATCCTCTTGCAATGAAGGCCAACATACCATTCGCCTTCCTAACTGCTTGCTGCACCTGAATGCTCGCTTTCAGCGACTGGTGTACAAGGACACCCAGGTCTCGTTGCACCTCCCCTTTTCCCAATCTATCACCATTCAGATAATAATCTGCCTTTCTGTTTTTACAACCAAAGTGGATAACCTCACATTTATCCACATTATACTGAATCTGCCATGTTCTTGCCCACTCACCCAACTTGTCTAAATCACATTGGAGCCTCTTTGCATCCTCCTCACAGCTCACATTCCACCCCAGCTTTGTGTCGTCTGCAAATTTGGAAATGTTACATTTAGTTCCCTCATCCAAATCATTGATGTATATTGTGAATAGCTGGGGCCCAAGCACTGATCCCTGCGGTACCCCACTAGTCACTGCCTGCCACCCAGAAAAAGACCCGTTTATTCCTACTCTCTGTTTCCTGCCTGTCAACCAATTCTCAATCCATGCCAGTATATTCCCCCCAATCCCACATGCTTTAATTTTGCACACTAACCTCTTGTGTGGGACCTTATCAAAAGCCTTCTGAAAATCCAAATACACCACATCCACTGGTTCTCCCCTATCTATTCTACTAGTTACACCCTCAAAAAACTCCAGTAGATTTGTTATGCATGATTTCCCTTTCATAAACCCATGCTGACTTTGACCAATCCCGTTAATGCCCTCCAAGTGTTCTGTTATCAAATCTTTTATAATAGACTCCAGCATTTTCCCCACTACTGATGTTAGGATAACTGGTCTGTAATTCCCTGTTTTTTCTCTCCCTCCTTTTTTAAATAATGGGGTTACATTTGCCACCCTCCAATCTGTAGGAACTGTTCCAGAGGCTATAGAATTTTGGAAGATGATCACCAATGCATCCACTATTTCCAGGGCCACTTCCTTTCTTACTCTGGGATGTAGATTATCAGGCCCTGGGGATTTGTCAGCCTTTAGCCCCATTAATTTCCCTAGCACTATTTTTTTACTAATACTGGTTTCCTTCAGTTCCTCCCTCTCACTAGACCCTTGGTTCCCTAAAATTTCCGGGAGGTTATTTGTGTCCTCTTTTGTGAAGACAGAACCAAAGTATGTGTTTAATTGTTCTGCCACTTCTTTGTTCCCCATTATAATTTCCCCCATTTCTGACTGTAAGGGACCTACATTTGTCTTCACTAATCTTTTTCTCTTGACATATTTATAGAAGCTTTTACAGTCAGTTTTTATGTTCCCTGCTAGTTTATTCTCATACTCTATTTTTCCCTCTTAATCAATCTCTTTGTTCTCCTTTGCTGAATTCTAAACTGTTCCCAATCCTCAGGCTTGCCGCTTTTTCTGGTAATTTTATATGTCTCCTCTTTGGATCTAATATTATCCCTAATTTCTTTTGTAAGCCACGGTTGAGCCACCTTTCCTGTTTTATTTTTGCACCAGACGGGAATGAATAATTGTTGTAATTCCTGCACACGTTCTTTAAATATTAGCCATTGCCTATCCACCGTCATCCCTTTTAGTAAAGTTCCCCAATCTATCATAGTCAACTCGCACTTCATACTTTCATAATTTCCTTTATTTAGATTCAGGACTCTTGTTTCGGATTCAACTACTTCACTCTCCATCTTAATGAGGAATTCTATCATGTTATGGTCACTCTTCCCTAAGGGACCCCGCACAACAAGATTGTTAATTAATCCTTTCTCATTGCACAATACCCAGCCTAGGATCGCCTGTTCTCCAGTTGGTTCCTCAACGTATTGGTCTAGAAATCCATCACGTCCACACTCCAGGAATTCCTCCCCCACAGTATTATTGCTAATTTGGTTTGACCAATCTATATGTAGATTAAAGTCACCCATGATTATAGTTGTACCCTTCTTGCATGCGTCTCTAATTTCCTATTTAATGCCCTCCCCTACATCTCCACTACTGTTTGGGGGCCTATAGACAACCCCCACCAACGTTTTCTGCCCCTTGGTGTTTCTTAGCTCCACCCATACAGATTCCACATCGTGATTTTCTGAGCCAATATCCTTCCTCACTATTGCATTGATTTCCTCCTTTACTAACAACGCTACCCCACCTCCTTTCCCTTTTTGCCTGTCCTTCCTAAATATTGAATACCCCTGGATGTTCAGTTCCCATCCTTGGTCACCCTGCAGCCATGTCTCCGTAATCGCAACTATATCATACCCGTTAATATCTATCTGCGCTGTTAATTCATCTACCTTATTGCGAATGCTCCGCGCATTTAGACACAATGCCTTTAGACTTGCCTTTTTAAGATTGCTAGTCATCTTAGTTTTATTTTGCACTATGGCCCGATTTGTTTTTCGCCCTTGTTTTCTCTGCCTTCCACTATTGCTTCTTCCCTTTCTGTCTTTTGTTTCTCTCCTTGTTTCCCCCTCCTCTGACTCCCTGCTCAGGTTCCCATCCCTGTGCCATTCTCGTTTAAACCTTCCCCAACAGCACTAGCAAACACCCCCGCGAGGACATTGGTCCCGGTCCTGCTCGGGTGTAACCCGTCCCGCTTGTACAGGTCCCACCTTCCCCAGAACCGGTCCCAATGTCCCAGGAATCTAAATCCCTCCCTCCTACACCATCCCTGCAGCCACGCATTCATCTGGTGGCACTGATAGTAATCCTGAGATCACTACCTTTGAAGTTTCAGCAGTAATTGGTTGACTGGTGGAACCCAGACGGTAGTGGGTCCTGGGATTGTCTTCAGTTGGGGAGAATGTTATCTGTGGGGTCCCACAGGGGCCTGTTTTTGTGTTTAAAATACACCGTCCTGTGACTGAGAATGCCTGTGGAAGGGGTGAGCTATCTTTAACAAAGACCAACATCTTCCCTTTTCTCTGCACAATTTGTAAATTCATTGGATTACTCAGAATCCAGTTCCAATTAAATCAGCTGACTCGTCAGTTCGAGCGGTAATCGAACCTGGGACTGTGTGGTTCAGGACCTCACCGAGCCGTGCAGCTGCCGGCCGAGTGTTTGAATTTTTGTTGAGTTATTTTCCCCCTTCTCTGTGCCGCACCGCAGCGGACAGCCGAGGGGTCCCTATCCCGGGATTCTGCTACTGCCCCAGTGTGACAGCCGAGGGGTCCCAATCCCGGGATTCTGCTACTGCCCCAGTGTGACAGCCGAGGGGTCCCAATCCCGGGATTCTGCTACTGCCCCAGTGTGACAGGCCGAGGGGTCCCAATCCCGGGATTCTGCTACTGCCCCAGTGTGACAGGCCGAGGGGTCCCAATCCCGGGATTCTGCTACTGCCCCAGTGTGACAGGCCGAGGGGTCCCTATCCCGGGATTCTGCTACTGCCCCAGTGTGACAGCCGAGGGGTCCCAATCCCGGGATTCTGCTACTGCCCCAGTGTGACAGGCCGAGGGGTCCCAATCCCGGGATTCTGCTACTGCCCCAGTGTGACAGCCGAGGGGTCCCAATCCCGGGATTCTGCTACTGCCCCAGTGTGACAGGCCGAGGGGTCCCTATCCCGGGATTCTGCTACTGCCCCAGTGTGACAGCCGAGGGGTCCCTATCCCGGGATTCTGCTACTGCCCCAGTGTGACAGCCGAGGGGTCCCAATCAAGTGCCAGGCAATGACCTTCTCCAACAAGAGAGAGTCTAACCACCTCCCCTTGACATTCAACGGCATTACCATCACCAAATCCCCCACCATCAACATCCTGGGGGTCACCATTGACCAGAAACTTAACTGGACCAGCCATATAAATACTGTGGCTACAAGAGCAGGTCAGAGGCTGGGTATTCTGCAGCGAGTGACTCACCTCCTGACTCCCCAAAGCCTTTCCACCATCTGCAAGGCACAAGTCAGGAGTGTGATGGAATACTCTCCACTTGCCTGGATGAGTGCAGCTCCAACAACACTCAAGAAGCTCGACACCATCCAAGACAAAGCAGCCCGCTTGATTGGCACCCCATCCACCACCCTAAACATTCACTCCCTTCACCACCGGCGCACTGTGGCTGCAGTGTGTACCATCCACAGGATGCACTGCAGCAACTCGCCAAGGCTTCTTCGACAGCACCTCCCAAACCTGCGACCTCTACCACCTAGAAGGACAAGAGCAGCAGGCACATGGGAACAACACCACCTGCACGTTCCCCTCCAAGTCCCGACTTGGAAATATATCGCCGTTCCTTCATCGTCGCTGGGTCAAAATCCTGGAACTCCCTTCCTAACAGCACTGTGGGAGAACCTTCACCACACGGACTGCAGCGGTTCAAGAAGGCGGCTCACCGCCACCTTCTCAAGGGCAATTAGGGATGGGCAATAAATGCCGGCCTCGCCAGTGACGCCCACATCCCATGAACAAATAAAAAAAAATCCCGGGGTTCTGTTATTGCCCCCGGTGTGACGGGCCGAGGAGTCCCAATCCCGGGATTCTGCCTGTTCCCCCCGTCTGATGAGCCGAGGCGTCCTTATCCCCCGATTCTGCTACTGCCCCTGGTGTGACGAGCCGACTTAGTGCCCATCCCTTAAGAGGACCGGGCGAGAATGAGAACTGGCTCGGAATCGCAGACGCCGGCCTGTGTCCTGCTATCCTGCTCCGGTACCCTGACAGTGTGCTGCCCTCAACAACCGTGCTCGCTTCAGATCATTGTTACAGAAGGACATCAGTGAATCAGGTGGGGTTTTTACGACAATACGACAGCTTCACAGTCATTTTCGCCTGGTGCCAGCCCACGGATTACAAGGTTTATTGATGTGGGCGACGCTGGCAAGGCCGGCATTTATTGGCCATCCCTACTTGCCCTGGGAAGGTGGTGGTGGGACTTCTTGAACCGCTGCAGTCCGTTTGGTATTTTTTGTAGCAGTTTTGATACAACCTTGTGAACAAAATTAAAGCCCATGGGATTAAAGGGACAGTGACAGTGTGGATATGAAATTGTCTCAGGGACGGAAAGCAGAGAGTAGTGGTGAACGGTTGTTTTTCAGACTGGAGGGAAGTATACAGTGGTGTTCCCAGGGTCAGTATTCGGACCACTGCTCTTTTTGATATATATTAATGAGCTGGACTTGGGTATAGAGGGTATAATTTCAAAGTTTGCAGATGACACAAAACTCGGAAATGTAATGAACAGTGAGGAGGATAGTAACAGACTTCAGGAGGACAGAGACAGACTGGTGAAATGGGCAGACACACGGCAGATGAAATTTAACACAGAGAAGTGTGAAGTGATGCATTTTGGTAGGAAGAATGAGGAGAGGCAAAATAAACTAAATGGTACAATTTTAAAGGGGGTGCAGGAACAGAGAGACCTGGGGGTGTATGTACACAAATCTTTGAAGGTGGCAGGACAAGTTGAGAAGGCTGTTAAAAAGCAAATGGGATCCTGGGCTTTATTAATAGAGGCACAGAGTACAAAAGCAAGGAAGTTATGTTAAACCTTTATAAAACACTGGTTAGGCCCCAGCTGGAGTATTGTGTCCAGTTCTGGGCACCGTACTTTAGGAAGGATGTGAAGGCCTTAAAGAGGGTGCAGAGGAGATTTACTAGAATGGTTCCAGGGATGAGGGACTTCAGTTATGCGGAGAGACTGGAGGAGCTGGGATTGTTCTCCTTAGAGCAGAGAAGGTTAAGGGGAGATTTAATAGAGGTTTTCAAAATTATGAGGGGTTTTGATAGAGTAAATAAGGAGAAACTGTTTCCAGTGGCAGGAGGGTCGGTAACCAGAGGACACAGATTTATGGTGATTGGCAAAAGAACCAGAGGGGAGATGAGGAAATATTTTTTTACGCAGCGAGTTGTTCTGATCTGGAATGTGCTGCCTGAAAGGGCGGTGGAAGCAGATTCAATAATAACTTTCAAGAGGGAATTGGATAAATACTTAAAGGGGAAAAATTTACAGGGCTATGGGGAAAGAGCAGGGGGAGTGGGACTAATTGGATAGCTCTTTCAAAGAGCCAGCACAGGCACGATGGGCTGAATTACCTCCTCCTGTGTCGAACCTACTATGATACTATGAGGAGTGTGAGAGAGGGGTTAGAGGGGTCTCCCCAGATACAGGAGTGTGAGAGAGGGGTTAGAGGGACCTCCCCAGATACAGGAGTGTGAGAGAGGGGTTAGAGGGACCTCCCCAGATATAGGAGTGTGAGAGAGGGGTTAGAGGGACCTCCCCAGATACAGGAGTGTGAGAGAGGGGTTAGAGGGACCTCCCCAGGTACAGGAGTGTGAGAGAGGGGTTAGAGGGGTCTCCCCAGATACAGGAGTGTGAGAGAGGGGTTAGAAGGGACCTCCCAGGGTACAGGAGTGTGAGAGAGGGGTTAGAGGGACCTCCCCAGGTACAGGAGTGTGAAAGAGGGGTTAGAGGGACCTCCCCAGATACAGGAGTGTGAAAGAGGGGTTAGAGGGACCTCCCCAGATACAGGAGTGTGAAAGAGGGGTTAGAGGGGTCTCCCCAGATACAGGAGTGTGAGAGAGGGGTTAGAGGGACCTCCCCAGGTACAGGAGTGTGAGAGAAGGTTTAGAGGGGTCTCCCCAGATACAGGAGTATGAGAGAGAGGGGTTAGAGGGACCTCCCCAGATACAGGAGTGTGAGAGAGGGGTTAGAGGGACCTCCCCAGGGTACAGGAGTGTGAGAGAGGGGTTAGAGGGGTCTCCCCAGATACAGGAGTGTGAGAGAGGGGTTAGAAGGACCTCCCCAGGTACAGGAGTGTGAGAGAGGGGTTAGAAGGGACCTCCCAGGGTACAGGAGTGTGAGAGAGGGGTTAGAGGGACCTCCCCAGATACAGGAGTGTATGAGAGAGGGGTTAGAGGGACCTCCCCAGATACAGGAGTGTGAAAGAGGGGTTAGAGGGACCTCCCCAGATACAGGAGTGTGAGAGAGGGGTTAGAGGGGTCTCCCCAGATACAGGAGTGTGAGAGAGGGGTTAGAAGGGACCTCCCCGGGTACAGGAGTGTGAGAGAGGGGTTAGAGGGACCTCCCCAGGTACAGGAGTGTGAGAGAGGGGTTAGAGGGGTCTCCCCAGATACAGGAGTGTGAGAGAGGGGTTAGAGGGACCTCCCCAGATACAGGAGTGTGAGAGAGGGGTTAGAGGGACCTCCCCAGATACAGGAGTGTGAGAGAAGGGTTAGAGGGGTCTCCCCAGGTACAGGAGTATGAGAGAGAGGGGTTAGAGGGACCTCCCCAGATACAGGAGTGTGAGAGAGGGGTTAGAGGGACCTCCCCAGGTACAGGAGTGTGAGAGAGGGGTTAGAGGGACCTCCCCAGGTACAGGAGTGTGAGAGAGGGGTTAGAGGGGTCTCCCCAGGTACAGGAGTGTGAGAGAGGGGCTAGAGGGGTCTCCCCAGGTACAGGAGTGTGTGAGAGGGGTTAGAGGGACCTCCCCAGATACAGGAGTATGTGAGAGGGGCTAGAGGGGTCTCCCCAATATGAGGAGAGTGTGAGAGCGGTCAGAGGGACCCTCAGATACAGGAGTGTGAGAGAGGGGCTAGAGGAGTCTACCCAGATGCAGGAGTGTGTGAGAGGGTTTAGAGGGGTCTCCCTAATATATAGGAGAGTGTGAGAGGGGTCAGAGGGACCTCCCAATATATAGGAGAGTGTGAGAGGGGTCAGAGGGACCTCCCAATATATAGGAGAGTGTGAGAGGGGTCAGAGGGACCTCCCAATATATCGGAGAGTGTGAGAGGGGTCAGAGGGACCTCCCAATATATAGGAGAGTGTGAGAGGGGTCAGAGGGACCTCCCAATATATAGGAGAGTGTGAGAGGGGGGGTTAGAGGGGTCTCCCCAGATACAGGAGCACAATTTGGATCCTGTATGAAGTATTCACATTGAACTCCACGATAATCAGAGGGACCTGTCCAGTTTTGTGGGATTTAAAAATGTCATCCTTTTATTGATTGTGGAAGTATCTGCCTGTCAGGAATGCACAGCATGCCCGAGTCCCGGGACCAGTATCTAATGGTCGGTCTTATGTTCACTCTTTAAGTAATGTGAGTAATTATCAGTTTACCAACCCTTCATTTGCTTCACTGTCAGTGGTCAGGTTATTTTGGGGTTTACATCTGTAAGAGAGAGGATGTGTCAGTGAGACACACAGCAGAACACGAAAAGCAGAAGTTGCATCAAGATTTGTGCTGATCCATGTAGAATTAGTTCAGTGATTTTCACAATGGGAACCATGACCTGATCAGTACTGGGCGCTCGATCCAGATTTTGAATCGGACCATGTATCTGTACCTCGTTCTCCTCACGCTGCCTGTCGTCTCTCTGGCAGGTAGGAATGTAACTTTTTACATTTTCATTCCATCTCGTCTTTCTCTTCACTCGTACCTTCCCCCAGCTCTGACCGATTGTCCACTTTCCATTGCTCTGTGTGTGGATGACAGTGCAACTCTCACAGCCTGGAGAGACTGGAGAAGCTGGGATTGTTCTCCTTAGAGCAGAGAAAGTTTAGGGGAGATTTGATCGAGGTGTTCAAAATCATGAGGGGTTTTGATAGAGTGAATAAGGAGAATCTGTTTCCAGTGGCAGGAGGGTCGGTAACCAGAGGACACAGATTTAAGGTAATTGGCAAAAGAACCAGAGGGGAGATGAGGAGAATTTTTTTTACGCAGCGAGTTGTTCTGATCTGGAATGCGCTGCCTGAAAGGGCGGTGGAAGCAGATTCAATAATAACTTTCAAAAGAGAATTGGATAATTGCAGGGAAATATTTGCAGGACTATGGGGAAAGAGCAGGGGAGTGGGAGCCGGCACAGGCACGATGGGCCGAATGGCCTCCTCCTGTGCTGAATCATTCAATGATTCTATGAGTCTCTCCCTCTCTGCCACTTTGCTTCTCATGAACAGCCCAGCTCGGCTCAGCTCCCAACCTCCCTCCTTCTCCCAGGATAAGTAACTGTTCCATTCTCAATCCCGCTACAGCCAGCTCCAGCTGTTGCAGGGAACGGACAGTCAGACCCTGCTGCTTTTCCCCACCCTCTGTGGTGCAATGCGTTACTGTAGCAAGATAGAATCATAGATATTTACCGCGAGAAAAGGCGACCATTCAGCCCATTGTGCCTCTCGAAGAGCTCTGCCCTCAGCCCCATTCCCCTGCCCTTTTCCCCATTTAACCCATCGCCCCTGTGACCCTCTCTCTCGAAGAGCTCTGCCCTCAGCCCCATTCCCCTGCCCTTTCCCCATTTAGCCCATCGCCCCTGTGCCCTCTCTCTCGAAGAGCTCTGCCCTCAGCCCCATTCCCCTACCCTTTCCCCATTTAGCCCATCGCCCCTGTTCTCTCTCTCTCTCTCAACGAGCTCTGCCCTCAGTCCCTTCCCCTACTTTTTTAAATTCTTGTTTTTCAAATATTTATCTATGTCACTTTTATTGTGGATTCTGTTTCCCTCACTCTTTCCGGTCGGACATTCCAAGTCCTGACTGCCCTCGGTGTAAAAATAAATTCTCCGAACCTCTCCCTTCGTCCTTTTGGTGATCTGAATTGAAGCCTAGTCACCATTCAGTGGAAATAGTTTGTTTTGATTCATCGTTTCAAAACCTGTCATTATTTTGAACGCACGCATCAGATCCACCTCTTCAAAAGCGAAATACTGCGGATGCTGGAAACCTGAAATAAAAACAGAAAATGCTGGAAATACTCAGTAGGTCGGGCAGCATCCGTGGAGAGAGAAACAGAGTTAACTTTTCAGGTCAATGTCCCTTCGTCAGAACTGGAAGAAGTTAGAGATTTAAAAGTTTTTAAGCAAGTACAGAGCCAGGGAAAGGGGGAGGAGAGAACAAAATGAAAGGTCGGTGATAGGGTGGGGGGCAGGAGTGATTAAATGACAAAAGGGATGATGGTGAAAGACAAGGAGGGTGGGAATGGGACAAGTAAAGAAACAAAAGATGGGTCTCGAGGAGGTGTCAATGGCAGCAGCAGAACCATTACACTCAGAACCACTGCTCCCATATTTTTGGACAGCAGGTGCCGGAATTGTATAACTAGGGCGGTAGAGAGGGCTTTAAACTAAATAGTGGGGGTGAGGGATCAAGTCAGGCAAGATGTGATAAATTAAAGAAAGAAAACAAGGCAAGAGAGCAAGGTAGCAATAAGGGAAATGATAATCAGAGGGTGGCGGGAAGGGACAGAGCGTGCAAACTGAAGAGTGTGCCAACAGATAAGGTTAGAGGTTGCAAAAATAGTAAAAAGACAGGACTAAAGGCTTTGTATCTGAATGCACGGAGCATTTGTAACAAAATGGATGAATTGACAGCTCAAATAGAAATAAATATGTACGATCTGAGAGCCATGACAGAGACACGGCTGCAAGATGACAAAGGCTGGAACCTGAATATTCAAGGGTACTTGACATTTCGGAAGGACAGGAAGCTAGGAAAAGGTGGAGGGGTCGCTCTGTTAATGAAGGACATGAGTATAATAGAGAGAAATGACCTTAGTTCTAAAGACCAAGATGTAGAATCAGTTTGGAGAGAGATAAGAAATAGTAACGGCAAGTAGTCACTTGTGGGAGTTGTTTATAGGCCCCCTAACAGTAACCACACTGTAGGACAGGGTATACAGGATGAAATAATGGGGGCTTGTGAGAAAGGGACAACGATAATCATGGGTGATTTTAATCTACATATAGATTGGAAGAATCTGATTGGCAAAGGTAGCCTGGAAGATGAGTTCATAGAGTGCTTTCGGGAAAGTTTCTTAGAGCAGCACGTTCTACAGCCAACCAGGCTATTCTAGATCTGGTAATGTTTAATGAGACAGGATTAATTAATGACCTCATTGTAAAGGAGCCTCTAGGTAGCAGTGATCACAATATGATTGAATTTCACATTCAGTTTGAGGGAGAGAAGAGTAAGTCTAAGACTAGTGTTTTAAACTTAAATAAGGGCAATTATGAGGGCATGAAGACAGAGTTGGCTAAAGTGAACTGGGAAATTAGGTTAAGGGATATGTCAGTAGAGATGCAGTGGCAGACATTTAATGATATATTTCATAAAACTCAGCAAAGATACATTCCACTGAGAAAGAAAGACTCTAGGGGAAGGACTTACCATCCGTGGCTAACTCAGGAAGTTAAAGATAGTATCAAATTGAAAGAAAAAGCATACAATTCCGCAAAGATTAGTGGCAGGTCAGAAGATTGGACAGAATATAAAAAGCAGCAAAGAATGACTAAAAGAATAATAAGGAGGGAGAAATTAGAGTACGAGAGTAAGCTAGCTGGAAATATAAAAACAGAAAGTAAGAGTTTCTACAGGTATTTAAAAAGTAAAAGAGTAAGTAAAGTGAGCGTTGGTCCTCCAGAGAGAGAGTCTGGGGAATTAATAATGGAGAATAAGGAAATGGCGGATGAATTGAACAGATATTTTGCGATGGTCTTCAACTGTGGAGGATACAAATAAAATGCCAGAAATAATTGTGAATCAAGAGGTGAAAGGGAGGGAGGAACTTAAAACATTTACAATCACCAGGGAAAGGGTTTTGAAAAGATTATTAGAACTAAAAGCTGACAAGTCCCCAGGTCCTGACAGACTTCATCCTCGGGTCTTAAAAGAAGTGGCTGCAGAGATAGTAGATGCATTGGTATTAATTTTCCAAAATTCCCGAGATTCTGGAAGGGTCCCATCAGATTGGAAAATAGCGAATGTAATTCCTCTATTCAAGAAAGGAGGGAGTCAGAAAGCAGGAAACTACAGGCCAGTTAGCTTAACATCTGTCATAGGGAAAATGCTAGAATCTATTATTAAGGAGGTTATAGCAGGGCACTTAGAAAATCTCAATACAATCAGGCAGAGTCAACACGGCTTTGTAAAAGGGAAATCGTGTTTGACTAATTTATTAGAGTTCTTTGAGGAAGTAACAAGCAATGTGGATAAAGGGGATCCTGTGGATGTGGTGTACTTGGATTTCCAGAAGGCTTTTGATAAGGTGCCACATCAAAGGCTACTTCACAAAATAAGAGCTCATGGTGTAGGGGGTAACATATTAGCATGGATAAAGGATTGGTTAGCGAACAGGAAACAGAGAGTAGGCATAAATGGGTCATTTTCCGGTTGGCAAGATGTAACAAGTGGAGTGTCACAGTGATCAGTGCTGGGGCCTCAACTATTTACAATCTATATCAATGACTTGGATGAAGGGACCGAATGTATGGTTGCTAAATTTGCTGATGACACAAAGGTAGGTGGGAAAGTAAGTTGTGAAGAGGACATAAGGAGTCTGCAGAGGGATATCGATAGGTTAAGTGAGTAGGCAAAAATTTGGCAGATGGAGTATAATGTGGGAAAATGTGAACTTGTCCACTTTGGCAGGAGGAATAGAAAAGCAGTATATTATTTAAATGGAGAGATTGCAGAACTCTGAGGTACAGAGGGATCTGGGTGTCCCAGTACATGAATCACAAAAAGTTAGTATGCAGGTACAGCAAGTGATTAGGAAGGCAAATGGAATGTTGTCATTTATTGCAAGGGGAATGGAATATAAAAGTCGAGATGTTTTGCTCCAGTTGTACTGGGCGTTGGTCAGACCACATCTGGAATACTGTGTGCAGTTTTGGTCTCCTTATTTAAGAAAGGACATAATTGCTTTAGAAGCAGTTCAGAGAAGGTTCACTCGACTGATTCCTGGGATGAGGGGGTTATCTTATGAGGAAAGGTTGGACAAGTTGGGCCTGTTCACACTGGAGTTTAGAAGAATGAGAGGTGATCTTATTGAAACATATAAGATCCTGAGGGGACTGGAAGGGGTAGATGCTGAGAGGATGTTTCCCCTTGTGGGAGAGACCAGAACTAGGAGCCACAGTTTATAAATAAGGGGTCTCCCATTTAAGACGGAGATGAGGAGAAATTTTTTCTCTGAGGGTCGTGAGTCTGTGGAACTCCCTTCCCCAGAGAGCGGTGGAGGCAGGGTCATTGAATATTTTTAAGGCTGAGTTAGATAGATTCCTGATTAACAAGGGAGTCAAAGGTTATAGTAGGTAGACGGGAAAGTAGGGTTGAGGTCGCAATCAGACTAGCCATGATCTTATCAAATAGCAGAGCAGACTCGAGGGGCCGAATGGCCTACTCCTGCTCTTAATTCGTATGTTTGTATGTTCAGACTGTTCATGCTCCTCTTAATCCTTTTCCTTCTAATGAAAAGATCCTCAGTTTCTCTCGTCTCTCCTCCTAACTAAAGCTTCTCGTCACTGGGATCATCTCAGTAAATCTTTTCAGCACCCTCTCCATCGCCTTGACATCAATCCTAAAGTAGACTAGACACACTATTCTAACGATGGCATAACCAATGATTCGTATAGGTAATGAATGGAAATGACATCACCGAAACAGGCCATTCGGCCCAACAAGTCCGTGTCGGCGTTTACCCTCCACCAGTGAAAATAGTTCTAATCACATCCCCCCTCCCTGTTTCCCAGATTCCTTTATCTCCTTTTCCTTCATCCCCCTATCCAGTCTAATTCTGAACGTTGACACGGTTTCTGCCTCAATCACCAATCCTGGGGGTGATTGCACCACTCTCTCTGTGAAGAAGGAACATACTGCAGACGCTGGAAATCTGAAATAAAAACAGAAAGTTTCTTACCCTGTCCCATTCCCACCCTCCTTGCCTTGCACCATCATCCCTTTTGTCATTTAATCACTCCTGCCCCCCACCCGATCACAGACCTCCCCCTCCCCCCTTCCCCTGACTCTGTATTTGCTGAAAAACTGTGAACTCTTTAACATCTCCCAGTTCTGACGAAAGGTCTTCGACCTGAAACGTTAACTCTGTTTCTCTCTCCACAGATGCTGCCTGACTCGCTGAGTGTTTCCAGCATTTTCTGTTTTTATCTTTCTGTGAAGAAGTGTCTCCTGCCCTCTGTTCTAAATCTCTTACATTTAATCTTGAATCCATGGCTCCTCATTCCAGACCCTCAACTACCAGAAACAGTCTGACTCTATTTACCCTGTCCCGTTCTTTCCTCATTTTAAACATTTTACACGGAATTACAGAGAATGTACAGCACAGAAACAGGCCATTCGGCCCAACTGGTCTATCCCGGTGTTTATGCTCCACACGAGCCTCCTCCCTCCCTACTTCATCTCACCCTATCAGCCGATCCTTCTATTCCTTTCTCCCTCATGTGTTTATCTAATTTCCCCTTAAATGTATCTATACTATTCGCCTCAACTTCTCCTTGTGGGAGCGAGTTCCACATTCTCACCACTCTCTGGGTAAAGAAGTTTCTCCTGAATTCCCTATTGGATTTATTAGTGACTATTTTATATTTATGGTGTGGAGATGCCGGTGATGGACTGGGGTTGACAATTGTAAACAATTTTACAACACCAAGTTATAGTCCAACAATTTTTATTTGAAATCTACAAGCTTTCGGAGGCTTCCTCCTTCGTCAGGTAAATGTTCAGGAGCTCCTCGAAGCCTACGCATTTATACATATAGAACAATACATGGTGTTTACAGACTGCCCCTGCAACTGCCCGTTGCCAAGGCAATCACCGTGTTCAGACAGAGAGGTGTCACCTACAGAACCCCCGAATACACATTCAACAAAAAAACAAACAGGAAAAAAAACAGAGAGAGGCAGAAACATCCGGAAGGCAGAGAAAGCCAGCAAATGACCCATTATATTAAAAACAGATAGCTTTTGTTCGCTGGTGGGGTAACGTGTAGCGTGACATGAACCCAAGATCCCGGTTGAGGCCGTCCTCATGGGTGCGGAACTTGGCTATCAATTTCTGCTCGACGATTTTGCGTTGTCGTGTGTCTCAAAGGCCGCCTTGGAGAACGCCTACCAGAAGATCGGTGACTGAATGTCCCTGACTGCTGAAGTGTTCCCCGACTGGGAGGGAACCCTCCTGACTGGCGATTGTTGCGCGGTGTCTGTTCATCCATTGTCGCAGTGTCTGCATGGCCTCTATTTATGGCCTCCAGTTCTGGTCTCCCCACAAGTGGAAACATCTTCTCTATGTCTACCCTATCAAACCCTTTCATTATCCGAAAGACCTCTATCAGGCCACCCCTCAGCCTTCTCTTTTCTCGAGAAAAGAGCCCCAGCCTGTTCAATCTTTCCTGATAGTTATAACCTCTCAGTTCTGGTATCACCGTAGTAAATCTTTCTTGCACTTTCTCCAGTGCCTCTATATCCTTTTTATAATATTCTATCATATTGTCCCATTTTCTGTGATGTTCGAATGAAGAAAGCTCCAATTTTTCAAGTCTTTTTCGTATTTGTATTTCCTCATATCAGGCAGCATAGAGCCATAAAACCATAGAAAAGATACAGCACAGAAGGGGGCCATTCGGCCCATCGTGTCTGCGCCGGCTCTAAGAACAACCAGGTGCCCATTCTAATCCCACCTTCCAGCACCCGGTCCGTAGCCCTGCAGCTTACAGCACTTTAGGTGCAGGTCCCGGTACTTTTTAAAAGAGTTGAGGGTCCCTGCCTCTACCACCAATTCGGGCAGCGAATTCCATACACCCACCACCCCCTGGGTAAAAAAGTTTTTCCTCATGTCCCCTCTAATCCTTCCGCCAATCAGCTTAAATCTATGTCCTCTAGTTCTTGAACTCTCCGCTAGGGGGAACAGGTACTTCCTGTCTACTCTATCTAGGCCCCTCATAATTTTCTACACCTCAATCAAGTCTCCCCTCAGCCTCCTCTGCTCCAAGGAAAACAACCCCAGCCTATCCAATCTCTCCTCGTAGCTGCAATTTTCAAGCCCTGGCAACATTCTTGTAAATCTTCTCTGCACTCTCTCCAGAACAATTCCGTCCTTCCTGTAATGTGGTGACCAGAACTGCGCACAATACTCCAGCTGTGGCCTTACCAGTGTTTTATACAGTTCCATCATTACATCCCTGCTTTTGTATTCTATACCTTGGCTAATAACGGAGAACATTCCGTATGCCTTCTTCACAACTTTATCTACCTGTACTGCCACCTTCAGGGACCTGTGCACATGCACTCCAAGGTCTCTCACTTCCTCTACCCTCTCAATATATTCCCGTTTACTGTGTATTCCCTTTTACTGTTTGCCCTCCCTAAGTGCATTACCTCACACTTCTCCGGGTTGAACTCCATTTGCCACTTTTCCGCCCACTCCACCAACCCATTGATATCTTCTTGGAGTCTACAGCTATCCTCTTCACTATCAACTACACGGACAATTTTTGTGTCGTCTGCAAATTTGCCAATCATGCCCCCTACATTCAAGTCCAAATCATTAATATATACCACAAACAGCAAGGGACCCAACACTGAGCCCTGTGGCACACCACTGGAAACGGATTTCCATTTACAAAGACATCCATCGACTTTTACCCTTTGTTTCCTGTTCCTGAGCCAATTTTGGATCCAATTCACCACATTTCCCTGTATCCCATGGGCTTTTAACTTTCTGACAAGTCTTCCATGAGGGACCTTGTCAAATGCCTTACTAAAATCCATGTAAACAACATCCACTGCACTACCCTCATCAATCCTCCTTGTCACTTCCTCAAAGAATTCAATCAGATTTGTAAGGCATGACCTTCCCTGAACAAATCCATGCTGACTATCCCTGATTAAACCATGCCTTTCCAAGTGACAGTTTATCCTATCTCTCAGTATTGATTCTAATAGTTTGCTCACCACCGAGGTAAGACTGACCGGCCTATAATTGTTCGGTCTTTCCCTTGTACCCTTTTTAAACAATGGTACTATGTTTGCAGTCTTCCAGTCCTCCGGTACCTCCCCTGTATCGAGTGAGGATTGGAAAATGATCCTCAGAGCATCCGCTATTTCCTCCCTGGCTTCCTTCAATAGTCTAGGAAACAATCCATCCGGCCCTGGTGACTTATCAACTTTCAAGGATTCCAGTCCCTCGAGTACTTCCTCTCTCGTTATGTTTACCTTATCCAATATTTCACACCTCTCCTCTTTAACTACTATGTCCAGATCATCCCTTTCCTTTGTGAATACGGAGACAAAATATTCATTTAAAACCCTACCCACATCCTCTGCTTCTACACACAAGTTACCCTGATCATCCCTGATAGGTCCCACCTTTTCCTTAGCTATCCTCTTGTTCTTAATGTACTGATAAAACATCTTTGGGTTTTCTTTAATCTTACTAGCTAATATTTTCTCATGCCCTCTCTTTGCTTTTCTTATTTCCTTTTTTATGTCATCCCTGTACTTTCTATATGCCTCTTGGCTTTCTGCAGTATTTAGTTTTCTGTGACAGTCATAAGCTTTCTTTTTCTGCTTTATCTTGCCCCGTATACTCCTACACAACCAGGGGGCTCTAGATTTGGCAGTGCCACCCTTTTTCTTTGAGGGGACGTGTCTGCATTGTACCCGTAGAATTTCACATTTTAATGCCTCCCACTGGCTTGCCACTGATTTCTCCTCAAGTCGTTGTGTCCAGTCCACTTCTGCCAAATCACCTCTTAGTTCTATAAAATTTGCCTTCCCCCAATTTAACTCTGTCCTTTTCCATAATAATGCTAAAACTAACTGAATTGTGGTCACTATCCCCAATATGGTCACCCACTGTCACTTCACCCACTTGCCCATCTTCATTTCCCAGGACTAAATCTAGAATTGCATCCCCTCTTGTTGGGCTTGTCACGTACTGGCTAAAAAAGTTCTCCTGGACACTGATCAAGAATTTTGCACCCTCTGTGCCCCTCACATTGTTTGAATCCCAGTTGATGTTCGGGAAGTTGAAGTCCCCCACTATTATTGCCCTCTTATTTTTGCACTCAGAAATTTGCCTACATATTTGTTCTTCTATCTCCCTTTCACTATTCGGGGGTCTATAGTTCACTCCTAGTAGTGTGACTGCCCCTTTTTTATTTCTTATGGCCTCGATTGATGATCCATTTAGCAGATCATCCCTTCTCACAACTGGAATTGATTCTTTAACCAATAATGCTACCCCCCTCCTCTTTTATCACCCACTCTATCCTGCCTGAAAACTCTATATCCAGGGATATTGAGCTGCCAATTATCCCCCTCTTTAAGCCAGGTTTCCGTTATAGCAATGATATCGTGCTGCCATGTGTCTATCTGTGCCCTTAGCTCATCTGCTTTGTTTGTAATACTCCTTGCATTGAAGTATATACCCTTTAACCCCGTCAAATTCCTGTGCTGAACACTATTTAACCTTTGCTTCTTCTGCCTTTCTGAGTCACTAACTACGTCACTAACTGCTTTTCTGCTTCCCGTTTCCTGGTCTGAATTTGTCCAATCTGTACCTGCCCTTTGGTTCCCATCCCCCTGCCATACTAGTTTAAACCCTCCCCAACAGAACGAGCAAATGCCCCCGCGAGGATATTGGTCCCAGTTCTGCTTGGGTGCAACCCGTCCAGCTTGTACAGGTCCCGCCTTTCCCAGAATCGGTCCCAATGCCTCAGGAATTTAAACCCCTCCCTCCGACACCATCTCTCAAGCCACACATTCATCTGGTCTGCTCTACCTGCCTAGTCCTTTTACTCTGCCTGGCGGTCACCCATTTCCTTTCTACCTGCGTAATCTTTACCTGCGGTGTGACCACCTCACTGAACGTGCTATCCACGATAATCTCAGCATCGCGGATGCTCCACAGTGAATCCACCCGCAGCTCCAGCTCCGAAATGTGGTTAGCCAGTAGCTGCAGCTGGACACACTTCCTGTACACATGGTCGCCGGGGACACTGGTCGTGTCCATGACTTCCCACATAGTGCAGGAGGAGCAGATCACGGGGGTGAGCTGTGCTTCCATGACTTGCCTTCGATTAAACTCGTTAGTTACTCCCTTTAAGGAGTTTACTCCTTTAAATTACTCTTCATTTAGAGAATGTTAATTACACCAGGGACCTTGATTCAGTAAAAAACACTACTTGCAATAACTAAATTAAGTTTAGTTTTTAAAAAATAATTTAGTTTTATTCTCGAAGTTCCTGAGCCCACAGTCCTCAGAAAGAAAAAAACAGAAGAGATTCTCCCCACCGACCACCGACCTGCCTCACCTGTGACCTCACACTGCAGTTTGGTGTTGTTGTTGCTGTGACCCGTCCTCGGTCCCCCCCTCCCCGTCCTCGGTCCCCCCTCCCCGTCCTCGGTCCCCCCCTCCCCGTCCTCGGTCCCCCCCTCCCCGTCCTCGGTCCCCCCTCCCCCCTCTCGGTCCCCCCCTCCCCGTCCTCGGTCCCCCCTCCCCGCTCTCGGTCCCCCCCTCCCCGTCCTCGGTCCCCCCTCCCCCCTCTCGGTCCCCCCCTCCCCGTCCTCGGTCCCCCCTCCCCGCTCTCGGTCCCCCCCTCCCCGTCCTCGGTCCCCCCTCCCCCCTCTCGGTCCCCCCCTCCCCGCTCTCGGTCCCCCCCTCCCCGTCCTCGGTCCCCCCTCCCCGCTCTCGGTCCCCCCTCCCCGTCCTCGGTCCCCCCCCTCTCCGCTCTCTGTACGCCCCTCCCCGCTCTCTGTACGCCCCTCCCCGCTCTCTGTACGCCCCTCCCCGCTCTCTGTACGCCCCTCCCCGCTCTCGGTCCCCCCCTCCCCGCTCTCTGTACGCCCCTCCCCGCTCTCTGTACGCCCCTCCCCGCTCTCTGTACGCCCCTCCCCGCTCTCTGTACGCCCCTCCCCGCTCTCGGTACGTCCCTCCCCGCTCTCTGTACGCCCCTCCCCGCTCTCGGTACGCCCCTCCCCGCTCTCTGTACGCCCCTCTCCGCTCTCTGTACGCCCCTCCCCGCTCTCTGTACGCCCCTCCCCGCTCTCGGTACGCCCCTCCCCGCTCTCTGTACGCCCCTCTCCGCTCTCGGTACGCCCCTCTCCGCTCTCTGTACGCCCCTCTCCGCTCTCTGTACGCCCCTCTCCGCTCTCTGTACGCCCCTCTCCGCTCTCTGTACGCCCCTCTCCGCTCTCTGTACGCCCCTCCCCGCTCTCTGTACGCCCCTCCCCGCTCTCGGTACGCCCCTCCCCGCTCTCTGTACGCCCCTCTCCGCTCTCGGTACGCCCCTCCCCGCTCTCTGTACGCCCCTCTCCGCTCTCGGTACGCCCCTCTCCGCTCTCGGTACGCCCCTCCCCGCTCTCTGTACGCCCCCTCTCCGCTCTCTGTACGCCCCCTCTCCGCTCTCTGTACGCCCCTCTCCGCTCTCTGTACGCCCCTCTCCGCTCTCTGTACGCCCCTCTCCGCTCTCTGTACGCCCCTCTCCGCTCTCTGTACGCCCCTCTCCGCTCTCTGTACGCCCCTCCCCGCTCTCTGTACGCCCCTCCCCGCTCTCGGTACGCCCCTCCCCGCTCTCTGTACGCCCCTCTCCGCTCTCGGTACGCCCCTCCCCGCTCTCGGTACGCCCCTCCCCGCTCTCTGTACGCCCTTCTCCGCTCTCGGTACGCCCCTCCCCGCTCTCTGTACGCCCCTCTCCGCTCTCTGTACGCCCCTCCCCGCTCTCTGTACGCCCCTCTCCGCTCTCTGTACGCCCCTCTCCGCTCTCTGTACGCCCCTCCCCCTCTCTGTACGCCCCTCTCCGCTCTCTGTACGCCCCTCCCCCCTCTCTGTACCCCTCTCCCCGCTCTCTGTACGCCCCTCCCCCCTCTCTGTACGCCCCTCCCCGCTCTCTGTACGCCCCTCCCCCCTCTCTGTACCCCTCTCCCCGCTCTCTGTACGCCCCTCCCCCCTCTCTGTACGCCCCTCTCCGCTCTCGGTACGCCCCCTCTCCGCTCTCTGTACGCCCCTCTCCGCTCTCTGTACGCCCCTCCCCGCTCTCTGTACGCCCCTCTCCGCTCTCTGTACGCCCCTCCCCGCTCTCTGTACGCCCCTCTCCGCTCTCTGTACGCCCCTCCCCGCTCTCTGTACGCCCCCTCCCCCCTCTCTGTACGCCCCTCCCCGCTCTCTGTACGCCCCTCCCCCCTCTCTGTACGCCCCCTCTCCGCTCTCTGTACGCCCCTCGCCCCTCTCTGTACGCCCCTCCCCGCTCTCTGTACGCCCCTCCCCGCTCTCTGTACGCCCCTCCCCGCTCTCTGTACGCCCCTCCCCGCTCTCTGTACGCCCCTCCCCGCTCTCTGTACGCCCCTCCCCGCTCTCTGTACGCCCCTCCCCGCTCTCTGTACGCCCCTCCCCGCTCTCTGTACGCCCCTCTCCGCTCTCTGTACGCCCCTCCCCCCTCTCTGTGCGCCCCTCCCCGCTCTCTGTACGCCTCTCCCCGCTCTCTGTACGCCCCTCCCCGCTCTCTGTACGCCCCTCTCCGCTCTCTGTACGCCCCACCCCGCTCTCTGTACGCCCCTCCCCGCTCTCTGTACGCCCCTCCCCGCTCTCTGTACGCCCCTCCCCGCTCTCTGTACGCCCCTCCCCGTTCTCTGTACGCCCCCTCTCCGCTCTCTGTACGCCCCTCGCCCCTCTCTGTACGCCCCTCCCCGCTCTCTGTACGCCCCTCCCCGCTCTCTGTACGCCCCTCCCCCCTCTCTGTACGCCCCCTCCCCGCTCTCTGTACGCCCCTCCCCCCTCTCTGTACGCCCCTCCCCGCTCTCTGTACGCCCCTCCCCCCTCTCTGTACGCCCCTCCCCGCTCTCTGTACGCCCCTCTCCGCTCTCTGTACGCCCCTCTCCGCTCTCTGTACGCCCCTCTCCGCTCTCTGTACGCCCCTCCCCGCTCTCTGTACGCCCCTCCCCGCTCTCTGTACGCCCCTCTCCGCTCTCTGTACGCCCCTCCCCGCTCTCTGTACGCCCCCTCTCCGCTCTCCGTATTACGCCCCCTCTCCGCTCTCCGTACGCCCCCCGTCCCCGCTCTCTGTACGCCTCCCCGCTCTTCTGTACGCCCCTCCCCGCTCTCTGTACGCCCCTCTCTCCGCTCTCTGTACGCCCCCTCTCCGCTCTCTGTACGCCCCCTCTCCGCTCTCTGTACGCCCCCTCCCCGCTCTCTGTACGCCCCTCCCGCTCTCTGTACGCCCCTCCCCGCTCTCTGTACGCCCCTCTCCGCTCTCTGTACGCCCCCTCCCCCGCTCTCTGTACGCCCCCTCCCCGCTCTCTGTACGCCCTCCCCGCTCTCTGTACGCCCCTCTCCGCTCTCTGTACGCCCCTCCCCGCTCTCTGTACGCCCCCTCTCCGCTCTCTGTACGCCCCTCCCCGCTCTCGGTACGCCCCTCTCCGCTCTCTGTACGCCCCCTCTCCGCTCTCTGTACGCCCCCTCCCCGCTCTCTGTACGCCCCTCTCCGCTCTCTGTACGCCCCTCCTCCGCTCTCTGTACGCCCCTCCCGCTCTCTGTACGCCCCCTCTCCGCTCTCTGTACGCCCCCTCTCCGCTCTCTGTACGCCCCCTCTCCGCTCTCTGTACGCCCCTCCCCGCTCTCGGTACGCCCCTCTCCGCTCTCTGTACGCCCCTCCCCGCTCTCTGTACGCCCCTCCCCGCTCTCTGTACGCCCCTCCCCGCTCTCTGTACGCCCCTCTCCGCTCTCTGTACGCCCCCTCTCCGCTCTCTGTACGCCCCCTCTCCCGCTCTCTGTACGCCCCTCCCCGCTCTCTGTACGCCCCTCCCGCTCCTGACGCCCCTCCCCTCTCGGTACGCCCCTCCTCCGCTCTCTGTACGCCCCCCCGCTCTCTGTACGCCCTCCCCGCTCTCTGTACGCCCCTCTCCGCTCTCTGTACGCCCCTCCCCGCTCTCTGTACGCCCCCTCCCAGCTCTCTGTACGCCCCCTCCCCGCTCTCTGTACGCCCCTCCCCGCTCTCTGTACGCCCCTCTCCGCTCTCTGTACGCCCCTCCCCGCTCTCTGTACGCCCCTCTCCGCTCTCTGTACGCCCCCTCTCCGCTCTCTGTACGCCCCTCCCCCGCTCTCTGTACGCCCCTCCCCGCTCTCAGTACGCCCCTCTCCGCTCTCTGTACGCCCCCTCTCCGCTCTCTGTACGCCCCCTCTCCGCTCTCTGTACGCCCCCTCTCCCGCTCTCTGTACGCCCCTCTCCGCTCTCTGTACGCCCCCTCTCCGCTCTCTGTACGCCCCTCCCCGCTCTCTGTACGCCCCCTCCGCTCTCTGTACGCCCCTCTCCCGCTCTCTGTACGCCCCCTCTCCGCTCTCTGTACGCCCCTCCCGCTCTCTGTACGCCCCCTCCTCCGCTCTCTGTACGCCCCTCTCCGCTCTCTGTACGCCCCCTCTCCCGCTCTCTGTACGCCCCTCCGCTATCTGTAGCCCTCCCGCTCTCTGTACGCCCCTCTCCGCTCTCTGTACGCCCCTCCCCGCTCTCTGTACGCCCCTCTCCGCTCTCTGTACGCCCCTCTCCGCTCTCTGTACGCCCCTCCCCGCTCTCTGTACGTCCCTCCCCGCTCTCTGTACGCCCCTCCCCGCTCTCGGTACGCCCCTCTCCGCTCTCTGTACGCCCCTCTCCGCTCTCTGTACGCCCCTCCCCGCTCTCTGTACGCCCCTCCCCGCTCTCTGTACGCCCCCTCTCCGCTCTCTGTACGCCCCTCCCCGCTCTCTGTACGCCCCCTCCCCGCTCTCTGTACGCCCCTCCCCGCTCTCTGTACGCCCCCTCTCCGCTCTCTGTACGCCCCTCTCCGCTCTCTGTACGCCCCTCCCCGCTCTCTGTACGCCCCTCCCCGCTCTCTGTACGCCCCTCCCCGCTCTCTGTACGCCCCTCCCCGCTCTCTGTACGCCCCTCTCCGCTCTCTGTACGCCCCTCTCCGCTCTCTGTACGCCCCTCCCCGCTCTCTGTACGCCCCTCTCCGCTCTCTGTACGCCCCTCCCCGCTCTCTGTACGCCCCTCTCCGCTCTCTGTACGCCCCTCTCCTCTCTCGGTACGCCCCTCTCCTCTCTCGGTACGCCCCTCCCCGCTCTCTGTACGCCCCTCTCCGCTCTCTGTACGCCCCCTCTCCGCTCTCTGTACGCCCCTCCCCCCTCTCTGTACGCCCCTCTCCGCTCTCGGTACGCCCCCTCTCCGCTCTCTGTACGCCCCCTCCCCCCTCTCTGTACGCCCCTCCCCGCTCTCTGTACGCCCCTCCCCGCTCTCTGTACGCCCCCTCCCCCCTCTCTGTACGCCCCTCCCCGCTCTCTGTACGCCCCTCCCCGCTCTCTGTACGCCCCTCTCCGCTCTCTGTACGCCCCTCCCCCCTCTCTGTGCGCCCCTCTCCGCTCTCTGTACGCCCCTCCCCGCTCTCTGTACGCCCCCTCTCCGCTCTCTGTACGCCCCCTCTCCGCTCTCTGTACGCCCCCTCTCCGCTCTCGGTCCCCCCCCTCCCCGCTCTCTGTACGCCCCTCTCCGCTCTCTGTACGCCCCCTCTCCGCTCTCTGTACGCCCCCTCTCCGCTCTCGGTCCCCCCCCTCTCCGCTCTCTGTACGCCCCCTCTCCGCTCTCTGTACGCCCCTCCCCGCTCTCTGTACGCCCCCTCTCCGCTCTCTGTACGCCCCTCCCCGCTCTCTGTACGCCCCTCTCCGCTCTCTGTACGCCCCTCCCCGCTCTCTGTACGCCCCCTCTCCGCTCTCTGTACGCCCCCTCTCCGCTCTCTGTACGCCCCCTCTCCGCTCTCTGTACGCCCCTCCCCGCTCTCTGTACGCCCCCTCTCCGCTCTCTGTACGCCCCCTCTCCGCTCTCTGTACGCCCCTCCCCGCTCTCTGTACGCCCCCTCTCCGCTCTCTGTACGCCCCCTCTCCGCTCTCTGTACGCCCCTCTCCGCTCTCGGTACGCCCCCTCTCCGCTCTCTGTACCCCCCTCTCCGCTCTCTGTACGCCCCTCTCCGCTCTCTGTACGCCCCTCCCCCGCTCTCTGTACGCCCCTCCCCGCTCTCTGTACGCCCCTCCCCGCTCTCTGTACGCCCCTCCCCCGCTCTCTGTACGCCCCTCCCCGCTCTCAGTACGCCCCTCTCTGCTCTCTGTACGCCCCTCCCCCGCTCTCTGTACGCCCCTCCCCGCTCTCTGTACGCCCCTCTCCGCTCTCTGTACGCCCCTCCCCGCTCTCTGTACGCCCCTCTCCGCTCTCTGTACGCCCCCTCTCCGCTCTCTGTACGCCCCCTCTCCGCTCTCTGTACGCCCCCTCTCCGCTCTCTGTACGCCCCCTCTCCGCTCTCTGTACGCCCCTCTCCGCTCTCTGTACGCCCCCTCTCCGCTCTCTGTACGCCCCTCTCCGCTCTCTGTACGCCCCCTCTCCGCTCTCTGTACGCCCCTCCCCGCTCTCTGTACGCCCCCTCTCCGCTCTCTGTACGCCCCTCCCCGCTCTCTGTACGCCCCTCTCCGCTGTCTGTACGCCCCCTCTCCGCTCTCTGTACGCCCCCTCTCCGCTCTCTGTACGCCCCCTCTCCGCTCTCTGTACGCCCCTCCCCGCTCTCTGTACGCCCCCTCCCCGCTCTCTGTACGCCCCTCCCCGCTCTCTGTACGCCCCTCCCCGCTCTCTGTACGCCCCCTCTCCGCTCTCTGTACGCCCCTCCCCGCTCTCTGTACGCCCCTCTCCGCTGTCTGTACGCCCCCTCTCCGCTCTCTGTACGCCCCCTCTCCGCTCTCTGTACGCCCCTCCCCCGCTCTCTGTACGCCCCTCCCCGCTCTCTGTACGCCCCTCCCCGCTCTCTGTACGCCCCTCCCCGCTCTCTGTACGCCCCCTCTCCGCTCTCTGTACGCCCCTCCCCGCTCTCTGTACGCCCCCTCCCCGCTCTCTGTACGCCCCTCTCCGCTGTCTGTACGCCCCCTCTCCGCTCTCTGTACGCCCCCTCTCCGCTCTCTGTACGCCCCTCCCCGCTCTCTGTACGCCCCTCTCCGCTCTCTGTACGCCCCTCCCCGCTCTCTGTACGCCCCTCCCCGCTCTCGGTACGCCCCCTCTCCGCTCTCTGTACGCCCCTCTCCGCTCTCTGTACGCCCCTCCCCGCTCTCTGTACGCCCCTCCCCGCTCTCTGTACGCCCCTCTCCGCTGTCTGTACGCCCCTCCCCGCTCTCTGTACGCCCCCTCTCCGCTCTCTGTACGCCCCTCCCCGCTCTCTGTACGCCCCTCCCCGCTCTCGGTACGCCCCTCTCCGCTCTCTGTACGCCCCTCCCCGCTCTCTGTACGCCCCTCCCCGCTCTCGGTACGCCCCCTCTCCGCTCTCTGTACGCCCCTCCCCGCTCTCTGTACGCCCCTCCCCGCTCTCTGTACGCCCCTCCCCGCTCTCGGTACGCCCCCTCTCCGCTCTCTGTACGCCCCTCTCCGCTCTCTGTACGCCCCTCTCCGCTCTCTGTACGCCCCTCCCCGCTCTCTGTACGCCCCTCTCCGCTCTCGGTACGCCCCCTCTCCGCTCTCTGTACGCCCCCTCTCCGCTCTCTGTACGCCCCTCCCCGCTCTCTGTACGCCCCTCTCCGCTCTCTGTACGCCCCTCCCCGCTCTCTGTACGCCCCTCTCCGCTCTCGGTACGCCCCCTCCCCGCTCTCTGTACGCCCCTCTCCGCTCTCGGTACGCCCCCTCTCCGCTCTCTGTACGCCCCTCTCCGCTCTCGGTACGCCCCTCCCCGCTCTCGGTACGCCCCTCCCCGCTCTCTGTACGCCCCTCCCCGCTCTCTGTACGCCCCTCCCCGCTCTCTGTACGCCCCCTCTCCGCTCTCTGTACGCCCCCTCTCCTCTCTCTGTACGCCCCTCCCCGCTCTCGGTACGCCCCTCCCCGCTCTCTGTACGCCCCTCCCCGCTCTCTGTACGCCCCTCTCCGCTCTCTGTACGCCCCTCTCCGCTCTCGGTACGCCCCTCCCCGCTCTCTGTACGCCCCTCCCCGCTCTCTGTACGCCCCTCCCCGCTCTCTGTACGCCCCTCCCCGCTCTCTGTACGCCCCTCCCCGCTCTCTGTACGCCCCTCCCCGCTCTCTGTACGCCCCTCTCCGCTCTCGGTACCCCCCCTCCCCGCTCTCTGTACGCCCCTCCCCGCTCTCTGTACGCCCCTCCCCGCTCTCGGTACGCCCCTCTCCGCTCTCTGTACGCCCCTCCCCGCTCTCTGTACGCCCCTCTCCGCTCTCTGTACGCCCCTCCCCGCTCTCTGTACGCCCCCTCTCCGCTCTCTGTACGCCCCTCCCCGCTCTCGGTACGCCCCTCTCCGCTCTCTGTACGCCCCCTCTCCGCTCTCTGTACGCCCCCTCTCCTCTCTCTGTACGCCCCTCCCCGCTCTCGGTACGCCCCTCCCCGCTCTCTGTACGCCCCTCCCCGCTCTCTGTACGCCCCCTCTCCGCTCTCTGTGCGCCCCTCTCCGCTCTCTGTACGCCCCTCTCCGCTCTCTGTACGCCCCTCTCCGCTCTCTGTACGCCCCTCCCCGCTCTCTGTACGCCCCTCCCCGCTCTCTGTACGCCCCTCCCCGCTCTCTGTACGCCCCCTCTCCGCTCTCTGTGCGCCCCTCTCCGCTCTCTGTACGCCCCTCCCCGCTCTCTGTACGCCCCTCCCCGCTCTCTGTACGCCCCTCCCCGCTCTCTGTACGCCCCTCTCCGCTCTCTGTACGCCCCTCTCCGCTCTCTGTACGCCCCTCCCCGCTCTCTGTACGCCCCTCCCCGCTCTCTGTACGCCCCCTCTCCGCTCTCTGTACGCCCCTCCCCGCTCTCTGTACGCCCCTCTCCGCTCTCGGTCCCCCCCCTCCCCGCTCTCTGTACGCCCCTCCCCGCTCTCTGTACGCCCCTCCCCGCTCTCTGTACGCCCCTCCCCGCTCTCTGTACGCCCCTCCCCGCTCTCTGTACGCCCCTCTCCGCTCTCTGTACGCCCCTCTCCGCTCTCTGTACGCCCCTCCCCGCTCTCGGTACGCCCCTCTCCGCTCTCTGTACGCCCCTCCCCGCTCTCTGTACGCCCCTCTCCGCTCTCTGTACGCCCCTCCCCGCTCTCTGTACGCCCCCTCTCCGCTCTCTGTACGCCCCTCCCCGCTCTCGGTACGCCCCTCTCCGCTCTCTGTACGCCCCCTCTCCGCTCTCTGTACGCCCCCTCTCCTCTCTCTGTACGCCCCTCCCCGCTCTCGGTACGCCCCTCCCCGCTCTCTGTACGCCCCTCCCCGCTCTCTGTACGCCCCCTCTCCGCTCTCTGTGCGCCCCTCTCCGCTCTCTGTACGCCCCTCTCCGCTCTCTGTACGCCCCTCTCCGCTCTCTGTACGCCCCTCTCCGCTCTCGGTACGCCCCTCCTCGCTCTCTGTACGCCCCTCCCCGCTCTCTGTACGCCCCTCCCCGCTCTCTGTACGCCCCTCCCCGCTCTCTGTACGCCCCTCCCCGCTCTCTGTACGCCCCTCCCCGCTCTCTGTACGCCCCTCCCCGCTCTCTGTACGCCCCTCCCCGCTCTCTGTACGCCCCTCCCCGCTCTCTGTACGCCCCTCCCCGCTCTCTGTACGCCCCCTCTCCGCTCTCTGTGCGCCCCTCCCCGCTCTCTGTACGCCCCTCTCCGCTCTCGGTCCCCCCCTCCCCGCTCTCGGTACGCCCCTCCCCGCTCTCGGTCCCCCCCTCCCCGTCCTCGGTCCCCCCCTCCCCGCTCTCGGTCCCCCCCTCCCCGTCCTCGGTCCCCCCCTCCCCGCTCTCTGTACGCCCCCTCTCCGCTCTCTGTACGCCCCTCTCCGCTCTCTGTACGCCCCCTCTCCGCACTCTGTACGCCCCCTCCCCGCTCTCTGTACGCCCCCTCTCCGCTCTCGGTACGCCCCTCCCCGCTCTCTGTACGCCCCTCTCCGCACTCGGTACGCCCCTCCCCGCTCTCTGTACGCCCCCTCTCCGCACTCGGTACGCCCCTCCCCGCTCTCTGTACGCCCCTCCCCGCTCTCTGTACGCCCCTCCCCGCTCTCTGTACGCCCCTCCCCGCTCTCTGTACGCCCCCTCTCCGCACTCTGTACGCCCCCTCCCCGCTCTCTGTACGCCCCCTCTCCGCTCTCGGTACGCCCCTCCCCGCTCTCTGTACGCCCCTCTCCGCACTCGGTACGCCCCTCCCCGCTCTCTGTACGCCCCCTCTCCGCACTCGGTACGCCCCTCCCCGCTCTCTGTACGCCCCTCCCCGCTCTCTGTACGCCCCTCCCCGCTCTCTGTACGCCCCCTCTCCGCACTCGGTACGCCCCTCCCCGCTCTCTGTACGCCCCTCCCCGCTCTCTGTACGCCCCTCTCCGCACTCTGTACGCCCCCTCCCCGCTCTCTGTACGCCCCCTCTCCGCTCTCGGTACGCCCCTCCCCGCTCTCTGTACGCCCCTCTCCGCTCTCTGTACGCCCCCTCTCCGCTCTCTGTACGCCCCCTCTCCGCTCTCGGTACGCCCCTCCCCGCTCTCTGTACGCCCCTCTCCGCTCTCTGTACGCCCCTCCCCGCTCTCTGTACGCCCCTCCCCGCTCTCTGTACGCCCCTCCCCGCTCTCTGTACGCCCCTCTCCGCTCTCTGTACGCCCCCTCTCCGCTCTCTGTACGCCCCTCCCCGCTCTCTGTACGCCCCTCCCCGCTCTCTGTACGCCCCTCCCCGCTCTCTGTACGCCCCTCCCCGCTCTCTGTACGCCCCCTCTCCGCTCTCTGTACGCCCCCTCTCCGCTCTCTGTACGCCCCTCCCCGCTCTCTGTACGCCCCTCCCCCCTCTCTGTACGCCCCTCTCCGCTCTCTGTACGCCCCTCCCCGCTCTCTGTACGCCCCTCCCCCCTCTCTGTACGCCCCCTCTCCGCTCTCTGTACGCCCCCTCTCCGCACTCGGTACGCCCCTCCCCGCTCTCGGTACGCCCCTCCCCGCTCTCTGTACGCCCCCTCCCCGCTCTCTGTACGCCCCTCCCCGCTCTCTGTACGCCCCTCCCCGCTCTCTGTACGCCCCTCCCCGCTCTCTGTACGCCCCTCCCCGCTCTCTGTACGCCCCTCCCCGCTCTCTGTACGCCCCTCCCCGCTCTCTGTACGCCCCTCCCCGCTCTCTGTACGCCCCTCCCCGCTCTCTGTACGCCCCTCTCCGCTCTCGGTACGCCCCTCTCCGCTCTCGGTACGCCCCTCCCCGCTCTCGGTACGCCCCTCTCCTCTCTCGGTACGCCCCTCTCCGCTCTCGGTACGCCCCTCTCCTCTCTCGGTACGCCCCTCCCCGCTCTCGGTACGCTCCTCTCCGCTCTCTGGATGCTCCTCCCCGCTCTCGGTACGCCCCTCCCCGCATTCGGTACGCTCCTCTCTGCTGTCTAAACAAATGCACCTCACCCCTCACTGCACTGAATCCCCTCACTCACCACATTCCAAGTTATAGACTTTGTTGAAACCAGACTCGGTCGATAGCTGCCACTCCGTGTTCCCTCACTCCGAGTGAATCTGTGCTGCACTGTCTCGAAAGCCTCAATATCCTTCCTGCAGTGTGCAGCCCAACTGCACAGTACTCTGAGGTCTTATTAAGGTTTTATGTGGGCTCATCATTACCTCTTGACTTTTATACTCCATGCCCCAGTTGATAAATCCTGGGATCCCCGAAGCTTTTTAACAGCTTCACCAACTCGTGATCGCAGTGTTAAAGGTACAGTAACTCTGGGGGTTTTCCAAATACTTATCCATCCTGGCCTCATGCTGACAGATGCACACAGGCACTTTCCGACAGCTGCCACTTGGAGAGAGATCAGAGATGGGAACCCTGGCTAATTTACCCCTCTCCCTAACCCAGAGGCACTCGAAGCAAAGCCATTGTATTTATTCCTAGTGCCTATCACTGAGGGAGGGAATGTCATTAACGCAAAATCATGAAGGGTTTTGATAGAGTAAATAAGGAGAAACTGTTTCCAGTGGCAGGAGGGTCGGTAACCAGAGGACACAGATTTAAGGTAATTGGCAAAAAAGCCAGGGGGAGATGAAGAGAATTTTTTTTTACGCAGCGAGTTGTTCTGATCTGGAATGCGCTGCCTGAAAGGGCGGTGGAAGCAGATTCAATAATAACTTTCAAGAGGGAATTGGATAAATACTTGAAAGGGCAAAATTTACAGGGCTATGGGGAAAGAACAGGGGAGTGGGACTAATTGGATAGCTCTTTCAAAGAGCCAGCACAGGCACGATGGGCCGAATGGCCTCCTCCTGTGCTGTAAGATTCAGTGATTCTACAAACACAGCAGACACAATCATTCTTAACTCAGCTACTCTGAGCTGAGTAACAATAATTAATCTCTGCTATTACTCTGCTTTTAGCTCCACTATCTGAACAGTAAAGTTCAGTTGTGAGAAGAAACATTGATATTTATACAGAGCCTTGTCCCATCACTCGAGTGTCTGGCAGAGTGAACGCACTGACTGTCACACAGTCAACGTTGTGTTCGCAAAATGTCACAGGCGAGCGTGAGGTGAACGAAGAGTTAACCTGTTTCTTGGTAATGTTGGTTGAGGGAGGAATATTGGCCGGGACCCCGGGGAGATCTCCCCTGCTCTCCTTTCAATAGAGTCCATGCAATCTTTAAGAACAGGCAGATGGGGCCTTGGTTGAACGTCTCATATGAAGGACTGACCCTCCGACAGTGCAGCACTCCCTCAGTACTGACCCTCCGACAGTGCAGCACTCCCTCAGTACTGACCCTCCGACAGTGCAGCACTCCCTCAGTACTGACCCTCCGACAGTGCAGCACTCCCTCAGTACTGACCCTCCGACAGTGCAGCACTCCCTCAGTACTGACCCTCCGACAGTGCAGCACTCCCTCAGTACTGACCCTCCGACAGTGCAGCGCTCCCTCAGTACTGACCCTCCGACAGTGCAGCGCTCCCTCAGTACTGACCCTCCGACAGTGCAGCGCTCCCTCAGTACTGACCCTCCGACAGTGCAGCGCTCCCTCAGTACTGACCCTCCGACAGTGCGGCGCTCCCTCAGTACTGACCCTCCGATAGTGCGGCGCTCCCTCAGTACTGACCCTCCGACAGTGCGGCGCTCCCTCAGTACTGACCCTCCGACAGTGCAGCGCTCCCTCAGTACTGACCCTCCGACAGTGCAGCGCTCCCTCAGTACTGACCCTCTGACAGTGCAGCGCTCTCTCAGTACTGACCCTCCGACAGTGCAGCGCTCCCTCAGTACTGACCCTCCGACAGTGCAGCGCTCCCTCAGTACTGACCCTCCGACAGTGCAGCACTCCCTCAGTACTGACCCTCCGACAGTGCAGCGCTCCCTCAGTACTGACCCTCCGACAGTGCAGCACTCCCTCAGTACTGACCCTCCGACAATGCAGCGCTCCCTCAGTACTGACCCTCCGACAGTGCAGCACTCCCTCAGTACTGACCCTCCGACAGTGCAGCGCTCCCTCAGTACTGACCCTTCGACAGTGCAGCACTCCCTCAGTACTGACCCTCCGACAGTGCAGCGCTCCCTCACTACTGACCCTCCGACAGTGCAGCACTCCCTCAGTACTGACCCTCCGACAGTGCAGCGCTCCCTCAGTACTGACCCTCCGACAGTGCGGCGCTCCCTCAGTACTGACCCTCCGACAGTGCAGCGCTCCCTCAGTACTGACCCTCTGACAGTGCAGCGCTCTCTCAGTACTGACCCTCCGACAGTGCAGCGCTCCCTCAGTACTGACCCTCTGACAGTGCAGCGCTCTCTCAGTACTGACCCTCCGACAGTGCAGCGCTCCCTCAGTACTGACCCTCCGACAGTGCAGCGCTCCCTCAGTACTGACCCTCCGACAGTGCAGCGCTCCCTCAGTACTGACCCTCCGACAGTGCAGCACTCCCTCAGTACTGACCCTCCGACAATGCAGCGCTCCCTCAGTACTGACCCTCCGACAGTGCAGCACTCCCTCAGTACTGACCCTCCGACAGTGCAGCGCTCCCTCAGTACTGACCCTCCGACAGTGCAGCGCTCCCTCAGTACTGACCCTCTGACAGTGCAGCGCTCCCTCAGTACTGACCCTCTGACAGTGCAGCGCTCCCTCAGTACTGACCCTCTGACAGTGCAGCACTCCCTCAGTACTGACCCTCTGACAGTGCAGCGCTCCCTCAGTACTGCACTGGACTGTCAGGTTGGATTTTGTGTTCGAATGAGGCCGATTACTGCAGTATCTCCAGATCATCTCACAGGGTGTAACATCTGCTCATGGTCTCCATTATCCAGTCCTTTTAGAATCCAAAAACAGCATTCACATCACCTCTCAACCTTCTCTTTTTCCAGTGAGAACATGTCTAATTTACATAATTGCTTCCCATAATCCCATCCCTCCATCCCCTCCATCATTCTGATTGCTCTCCTCTGTATCCTTTCACTGGCTGTAATATCCCTTTGTACTGTGGAGACCACATCACTCAACCATGTTTACGCCATTTTCTCCCGATGTTTTGAGACTCTTATGTTGGAACAGCGGGGTAGATCCCCATGGGAATTCAACCCCAATTAATTCTCGGGTGTGTTGTTCATCATCTCAATCCCCTCTCTGCCTCCCTCAGTGGCACCAGGCCCTCTCTCCCCGTGTCACAGTGACAGGGAGGATGCCGATCCTTTATGAATGAACCCTTAGGATTCTGGACTTCTGGGACAAATGGGAAATGATCCCTAATTATTTCAATATTAAAGCGAAAAGGCAACAAGAGCAGGAAATGTTTTATCTGAGGGATTGGTTGTTGAAAATTACTTGTTGTTCACGTGGGTTTATTTGATCAGGTCCCAAGTGAGATTACAGCCTCTAAAATCACCCTCACTGCCCCGATCTTCTCCACACTGCATGTCAACAGTGACATTGGTGATCATCTTCCAAAATCCTATAGACTCTGGAACAGTTCCTACAGATTGGAGGGTGGCAAATGTAACCCCACTATTTAAAAAAGGAGGGAGAGAAAAAACAGGGAATTACAGACCAGTTAGCCTAACATCAGTAGTGGCAAAAATGCTAGAGTCTATTATAAAAGATGTGATAACAGAACACTTGGAGGGCATTAACGGGATTGGACAAAGTCAGCATGGGTTTATGAAAGGGAAATCATGCATAACAAATATACTGGAGTTTTTTGAGGATGTAACTAGTAGAATAGATAGAGGAGAACCAGTGGATGTGGTGTATTTGGATTTTCAGATGGCTTTTGATAAGGTCCCACACAAGAGGTTAGTGTGCAAAATTAAAGCACATGGGATTGGGGGAAATATACTGGCAAGGATTGAGAATTGGTTGACAGACAGGAAACAGAGAGTAGCAATAAACGGGTCTTTTTCCGGGTGGCAGGCAGTGACGAGTGGGGTACCTCAGGGATCAGTGCTTGGGCCCCAGCTATTCACAATATATATCAATGATTTGGATGAGGGAACTAAATGTAACATTTCCAAGTTTGCAGACGACACAAAGCTGGGGTGGAATGTGAGCTGTGAAGAGGATGCAAAGAGGCTCCAATGTGATTTAGACAAGTTGGGTGATTTTTTTTTATTCGTTCATGGGATGTGGGCATCCCTAATTGCCCTTGAGAAGGTGGTGGTGAGCCCCCTTCTTGAACCGCTGCAGTCCGTGTGGTGACGGTTCTCCCACAGTGCTGCTAGGAAGGGAGTTCCAGGATTTTGACCCAGCGACGATGAAGGAACGGCAATATATTTCCAAGTCGGGATGGTGTGTGACTTGGAGGGGAACGTGCAGGTGGTGTTGTTCCCATGTGCCTGCTGCTCTTGTCCTTCTAGGTGGTAGAGGTCGCGGGTTTGGGAGGTGCAGCCGGAGAAGCTTTGGCAAGTTGCTGCAGTGCATCCTGTGGATGGTACACACTGCAGCCACTGTGCGCCGGTGGTGAAGGGAGTGAATATTTAGGGTGGTGGATGGGGTGCCAATCAAGCGGGCTGCTTTGTCCTGGATGGTGTTGAGCTTCTTGAGTGTTGTTGGAGCTGCACCCATCCAGGCAAGTGGAGAGTATTCCATCACACTCCTGACTTGTGCCTTGTAGATGGTGGAAAGGCTTTGGGGAGTCAGGAGGTGAGTCACTCGCCGCAGAATACCCAGCCTCTGACCTGCTCTCGTAGCCACAGTATTTATATGGCTGGTCCAGTTAAGTTTCTGGTCAATGGTGACTCCCAGGATGCTGATGGTGGGGGATTTGGCGATGGTAATGCAGTTGAATGTCAAGGGGAGGTGGTTAGACTCTCTCTTGTCTAGGGCTCCTTGGTGCCACACTCGGTCAAATGCTGCCTTGATGTCAAGGGCAGTCACTCTCACCTCACCTCTGGAATTCAGCTCTTTTGTCCATGTTTGGACCAAGACTGTAATGAGGTCTGGAGCCGAGTGGTCCTGGCGGAACCCAAACTGAGCATCGGTGAGCAGGTTATTGGTGAGTAAGTGCCGCTTGATAGCACTGTCGACGACACCTTCCATCACTTTGCTGATGATTGAGAGTAGACTGATGGGGCGGTAATTGGCCGGATTGGATTTGTCCTGCTTTTTGTGGACAGGACATACCTGGGCAATTTTCCACATTGTCGGGTAGATGCCAGTCTTGTAGCTGTACTGGAACAGTTTGGCTAGAGGCGCAGCTAGTTCTGGAGCACAAGGCTTCAGCACTACAGCCGAGTGAGTGGGCAAGAACATGGCAGATGCAGTATAACGTGGATAAATGTGAGGTTATCCACTTTGGTTGTAAAAACAGAAAGGCAGATTATCTGAATGGTGATAGATTGGGAAATGGGGAGGTGCAACGAGACCTGGGTGTCCTTGTAAATCAGTCACTGAAAGCGAGCATTCAGGTGCAGCAAGCAGTTAGGAAGGCGAATGGTATGTTGGCCTTCATTGCAAGCGGATTTGAGTACAGGAGCAGGGATGTCTTACTGAAATTATACAGGGCCTTGGTGCGACCACATCTGGAGTATTGTGTGCAGTTTTGGTCTCCTTATCTAAGGAAGGATGTCCTTGCCATGGAGGGAGTGCAACGAAGGTTTACCAGACTGATTCCTGGGATGGCAGGACTGACGTATGAGGAGAGATTGGGTCAACTAGGCCTATATTCACTCGAGTTTAGAAGAATGAGAGGTGATCTCATCGAAACATATACAATTCTAACAGGACTAGACAGACCAGATGCAGGGAGGATGTTCCCGATGGCTGGGGAGTCCAGAACCAGGGGTCACAGTCTCAGGATACGGGGTATGCCATTTAGAACCGAGATGAGGAGAAATTTCTTCACTCAGAGGGTGGTGAACCTGTGGAATTCTCTACCACAGAAGGCAGTGGAGGCCAAGTCATTAGATGTATTCAAGAAGGAGATAGATATATTTCTTAATGCTAAAGGGATCAAGGGATATGGGGAAAAAGCAGGAACAGGGTACTGAGTTAGACGATCAGCCATGATCATTTTGAATGGTGGAGCAGGCCCGAAGGGCCGAATGGCCGACTCTTGTTTCTATTTTCTATGTTTCTATGTTTTTATTTTCATTTTCTGGGCTAGTTGTATTTTTTTGACCTTCCTTTTATCTTTCAGTTTTATAAAAATGGAAGTGAGATTTGATGTTAATATTTGTAGCTTTCACTTTCAGATCAAGTTGTGTTTTAAAAATCAAAACCAGTTGAAAGACTTGTTGAACAGTAAATGTTTGATTATAATTAATTATGAAAACACTAACCCTGCAGGTTTCTTGCTTTACTGTAATGTTTCCTCAATCAATGTATTAAGGAAGTGACACTTTGATTGGTGCATCACATTAGATTGTACGAGTAAATTACATCGATGAATAAAAGTTTGCTTATAGACAAGTTGAGAGAGCGACTTCGAAAACTTGCTCCACAGTGCCAAGTACTGGCCAGAGCCTGCAACTACACCGTTACAGGCAACTGTTTACATACAACAGCAAAAATAAATTGCATTTATATAGCGCCTTTAACATAGTAAAATGTCCCAAGGTGCTTTATAGGAGCATAATCAGTTCCAATTTGACACCGAGCCACATAAGGAGATATTAGGACAGGTGACCAAAAGCTTGGTCAAAGAGGTAGGTTTTAAGTAGCGTCTTAAAGGAGGGGGAGAGAGGTAGAGAGAGGCGGAGAGGTTTAGGGAGGGAATTCCAGAGCTTAGGGCCTAGACAGCCGAAGGCACGGCCGCCAATGGTGGAGCGATGAAAATCGGGGATGCGCAAGAGGCCAGAATTGGAGGAGTGCAGAGATCTCGGAGGGTTGTAGGGCTGGAGGAGGTTAGAGAGATAGGGAGGGTCGAGGCCATGGAGGGATTTGAACACAAGGATGAGAATTTTTAAACTGTGGCACTGCTGGACCGGGAGTCAATGTAGGTCAGCGAGCACAGGGGCACGTAAACAGGACTTGGTGCGAGCTAGGATACGAGCAACAGAGTTTTGGATGAGCTCAAGTTTATAGAGGGTGGATTTAAATGTTTACATATGCAGTTTGAATGTTAAGTGTTGATATAGAAACGTGACGAAAACATCAGGACCATAGCAGCAAAAGGCTTTTTATAATATATTATAATTTAAAAGTATCTCAGCTGAATTCAGAGACAATCTGTTTCTTTTGTAAATCATTCCTTTCTACCTTCGCCTGTTCGCCCATCAATCCCATTCCCTGTCCCACTCTCCTCAATCCATTCCATGTCCAACTCTCCTCAATCCCATTCCCTGTCCCACTCTCCTCAATCCCATTCCCTGTCCCACTCTCCTCAATCCATTCCCTGTCCCACTCTCCTCAATCCCATTCCCTGTCCCATTCTCCATCAATCCCATTCCCTGTCCCATTTCTCCTCAATCCATTCCCTGTCACACTCTCCTCAATCCCATTCCCTGTCCCACTCTCCTCAATCCCATTCCCTGTCCCACTCTCCTCAATCCCATTCCCTGTCCCACTCTCCTCAATCCCATTCCCTGTCTCATTCTCCTCAATCCCATTCCCTGTCCCACTCTCCTCAATCCCATTCCCTGTCCCACTCTCCTCAATCCAGTCCCTGTCCCACTCTCCTCAATCCCATTCCCTGTCCCACTCTCCTCAATCCCATTCCCTGTCCCACTCTCCTCAATCCCATTCCCTGTCCCATTCTCCTCAATCCCATTCCCTGTCCCACTCTCCTCAATCCCATTCCCTGTCCCACTCTCCTCAATCCCATTCCCTGTCCCACTCTCCTCAATCCATTCCTTGTTCCACTCTCCTCAATCCATTCCCTGTCCCAGTCTCCTCAATCCCATTCCCAGTCCCATTCTCCATCAATCCCATTCCCTGTCCCACTCTCCTCAATCCATTCCCTGTCCCACTCTCCTCAATCCCATTCCCTGTCCCACTCTCCTCAATCCCATTCCCTGTCCCACTCTCCTCAATCCATTCCTTGTTCCACTCTCCTCAATCCATTCCCTGTCCCAGTCTCCTCAATCCCATTCCCAGTCCCATTCTCCATCAATCCCATTCCCTGTCCCACTCTCCTCAATCCATTCCCTGTCCCACTCTCCTCAATCCCATTCCCTGTCCCACTCTCCTAAATCCCATTCCCTGTCCCACTCTCCTCAATCCATTCCCTGTACCACTCTCCACAATACATTCCCCGTCCCACTCTCCTCAATCCCATTCCCTGTCCCATTTCTCCTCAATCCATTCCCTGTCACACTCTCCTCAATCCATTCCCTGTCCCACTCTCCTCAATCCATTCCTTGTCCCACTCTCCTCAATCCCATTCCCTGTCCCATTTCTCCTCAATCCATTCCCTGTCACACTCTCCTCAATCCATTCCCTGTCCCACTCTCCTCAATCCATTCCTTGTCCCACTCTCCTCAATCCCATTCCCTATCCCATTCTCCTCAATCCATTCCCTGTCCCATTCTCCTCAATCCCATACCCTGTCCCATTCTCCTCAATCCCATTCCTTGTCCCATTCTCCTCAAACCCATTCCTTGTTCCACTCTCTTCAATCTGCCGATTCAATAATAACTTTCAAAAGGGAATTGGATAAATACTTCAAAAAATTTACTGGGCTATGGGGAAAGAGCAGGGGAGTGGGACTAATTGGATAGCTCTTTCAAAGAGCCGGCACAGGCACGATGGGCTGAATGGCCTCCTTCTGTGCTGTATCATTCTATGATTCTAATCTGACCCCTGTTCAGCAGTACAGTAGTAGTAATATTACTGATAGTAGGTGCTAGTAGTAGGTCACTGGCGATGGGGATCGGTCACTGGCGATGGGGATCGGTCACTGGCGATGGGGATTGGTCACTGGCGATGGGGATTGGTCACTGGCAATGGGGATTGGTCACTGGCGATGGGGATTGGTCACTGGCGATGGGGATTGGTCACTGGCAATGGGGATTGGTCAGTGGTGATGGAGATCACTCACTGGTGATGGAGATCGGTCAGTGGTGATGGAGATCGGTCAGTGGTGTGGAGATTGGTCACTGGTGATGGAGATCGGTCAGTGGTGATGGAGATCGGTCAGTGGTGATGGAGATCGGTCAGTGGTGTGGAGATTGGTCAGTGGTGATGGAGATCGGTCAGTGGTGATGGAGATCGGTCAGTGGTGATGGAGATCGGTTAGTGGTGTGGAGATTGGTCACTGGTGATGGAGATCGGTCAGTGGTGATGGAGATCGGTCAGTGATGATGGGAATCGGTCAGTGGTGATGGAGATCAGTCACTGGTGATGGAGATCAGTCACTGGTGATGGAGATCGGTCAGTGGTGATGGGGATCGGTCAGTGGTGATGGGGATCGGTCAGTGGTGTGGAGATCGGTCAGTGGTGATGGGGATCGGTCAGTGGTGATGGAGATCGGTCAGTGGTGTGGAGATCGGTCAGTGGTGTGGAGATCGGTCAGTGGTGATGGAGATCGGTCAGTGGTGATGGGGATCGGTCAGTGGTGATGGGGATCGGTCAGTGGTGATGGGGATCGGTTAGTGGTGATGGAGATCGGTTAGTGGTGATGGAGATCGGTCACTGGTGATGGGGGCAGTGATAGTAAATTGAGGCGATGAATTAACAGGGTGAAATTCAACTACGACAGGGGTACGAAACAGGCGATAGCCAATTGGCCGCTTGTTATACACACTGCCTGATTTTGGAAAGGGAGGTCAGGCCGGGTGTGTAACGGGTGGACTATCCGCACCGCCTGTTTTGCACCCCCGCTAAAGGTGAATTTCATCCCTGATTGGGCACTACAAGCATGGTTGACTCATAGACAATAAAAAGGCAGCTTCCATAAGCAAACCTCTGTGTGAGCCGGGGCCCAGTGGGTCGCACTCTCACCTCTGTCAGAAGGTCGTGGGTTCAAGTCCCCACTCCAGAGACTTGAGCACAAAATCCAGGCCGACACTCCCAGTGCAGTACTGAGGGAGCGCTGCACTGTTGGAGGGTCAGTACTGAGGGAGCGCTGCACTGTCGGAGGGTCAGTACTGAGGGAGCGCTGCACTGTCGGAGGGTCAGTACTGAGGGGAGCGCTGCACTGTCGGAGGGTCAGTACTGAGGGAGTGCTGCACTGTCGGAGGGTCAGTACTGAGGGAGAGCTGCACTGTCGGAGGGTCAGTACTGAGGGGAGCGCTGCACTGTCGGAGGGTCAGTACTGAGGGAGCGCTGCACTGTCGGAGGGTCAGTACTGAGGGAGCGCTGCACTGTTGGAGGGTCAGTACTGAGGGGAGCGCTGCACTGTCGGAGGGTCAGTACTGAGGGGAGCGCTGCACTGTCGGAGGGTCAGTACTGAGGGGAGCGCTGCACTGTCGGAGGGTCAGTACTGAGGGAGCGCTGCACTGTCAGAGGGTCAGTACTGAGGGAGCGCTGCACTGTCGGAGGGTCAGTACTGAGGGAGCGCTGCACTGTCGGAGGGTCAGTACTGAGGGAGTGCTGCACTGTCGGAGGGTCAGTACTGAGGGAGTGCTGCACTGTCGGAGGGTCAGTACTGAGGGAGTGCTGCACTGTCGGAGGGTCAGTACTGAGGGAGAGCTGCACTGTCGGAGGGTCAGTACTGAGGGAGTGCTGCACTGTCGGAGGGTCAGTACTGAGGGAGCGCTGCACTGTCGGAGGGTCAGTACTGAGGGAGCGCTGCACTGTCGGAGGGTCAGTACTGAGGGAGCGCTGCACTGTCGGAGGGTCAGTACTGAGGGAGTGCTGCACTGTCGGAGGGTCAGTACTGAGGGAGCGCTGCACTGTCGGAGGGTCAGTACTGAGGGAGCGCTGCACTGTCGGAGGGTCAGTACTGAGGGAGTGCTGCACTGTCGGAGGGTCAGTACTGAGGGAGAGCTGCACTGTCGGAGGGTCAGTACTGAGGGAGTGCTGCACTGTCGGAGGGTCAGTACTGAGGGAGCGCTGCACTGTCGGAGGGTCAGTACTGAGGGAGCGCTGCACTGTCGGAGGGTCAGTACTGAGGGAGCGCTGCACTGTCGGAGGGTCAGTACTGAGGGAGTGCTGCACTGTCGGAGGGTCAGTACTGAGGGAGCGCTGCACTGTCGGAGGGTCAGTACTGAGGGAGCGCTGCACTGTCGGAGGGTCAGTACTGAGGGAGCGCTGCACTGTCGGAGGGTCAGTACTGAGGGAGCGCTGCACTGTCGGAGGGTCAGTACTGAGGGAGCGCTGCACTGTCGGAGGGTCAGTACTGAGGGAGTGCTGCACTGTCGGAGGGTCAGTACTGAGGGAGCGCTGCACTGTCGGAGGGTCAGTACTGAGGGAGTGCTGCACTGTCGGAGGGTCAGTACTGAGGGAGTGCTGCACTGTCGGAGGGTCAGTACTGAGGGAGTGCTGCACTGTCGGAGGGTCAGTACTGAGGGAGTGCTGCACTGTTGGAGGGTCAGTACTGAGGGAGCGCTGCACTGTCGGAGGGTCAGTACTGAGGGAGTGCTGCACTGTCGGAGGGTCAGTACTGAGGGAGTGCTGCACTGTCGGAGGGTCAGTACTGAGGGAGCGCTGCACTGTCGGAGGGTCAGTACTGAGGGAGCGCTGCACTGTCAGAGGGTCAGTACTGAGGGAGAGCTGCACTGTGGGAAGTGCCGTCTTTCAGATGAGACGTTAAACCGAGGCCCCGTCTACCCTCTCAGGTGGAGGTAAAATATCCCATGGCCACTATTTGAAGAGGTTCAGGGGAGTTCTCCCCAGTGTCCTGGTGAATATTTATCCATCAACCAACAACTAAAACAGAATATCTGGTCATTGCTGTTTGTGGGATCTTGCTCTGCGTAAATTGGCTCCTGCGTTTCCTACATTACAACAGTACACTTCAAAAGTACTTCATTGGCCGTAAAGCACTTCGGGAAATCCTGGGGTCATGAAAGGAAATATATAAATGCACAATCTTTCTTTCTTTCTATGTCTCCTATGAACTGAAACTTGCAATCTTTAGTTTGATGTGACTGGAATACCAACCCACGGGGCTCAGAGCCTCCCTTTGCTGCGATGTTATTGGGGAGTAAATGGGCTGCCTGAACCTCTCACCTGTCTATTCTCATAGGTGGTAAAAACCGCACTGTCAGACCATCATGTTAACAGGCTAACACAATGAGTCGAGTTTATTGACAAACAGGGATAATGAGCAGAAACTTGCAGCAACCAGTTAACAGCACAACACGAAACGAGCAAACAATAACAAGTGTGGAATCTTTAGAAATCCGTTCCAACGACTTTTGAGCTGAGTGCCTGAAAAAACATGATCTGAACAACCGCCACCGCAGAGACTTGCTCATCACTTCAATGTGGAAACAGGCAGTCGGAACAGGGAACTGGCATTCCAGGGGAAGCTTGTACCTCTCACTCTCCAAATAACTGGTGTCCTCTTGAAGATTAACCATGTACTTTCTGAATAATTTGGCACTCAGAATATCAATTTGGACTCTAGGGGAATCAAGGGATATGGGGATCGGGCGGGAAAGTGGAGTTGAGGTCGAAGATCAGCCATGATCTGATTGAATGGCGGAGCAGGCTCGAGGGGCCGAATGGCCGACTCCTGCTCCTATTTTTTATGTTCTTATGGTCTCCCACTGATGTAGCTAAAGGAGCTGATTTACTGAATTGAGAGCGAAGGAGGTTCCTGCCCAGATTACACACTGACGACCCTGATGTATTCATTGAGGTCAGGCATCATTATACATTCCCTGTGAGCTCCTGAGTGTCTCATTCATCAGTGACTGGGGGCTCACCGTTACAGGAATAGGATATCCCGTTTAAAGCAGGAGGTTTCTATTCATTCTCGGGATGTGGCTAGACCCCATTTATTGCCCATCCTTAGTTGACCGTGAGAAGGTGGTGGTGAGCCGCCTTCTTGAACCGCTGCAGTCCGTGTGGTGAAGGTTCTCCCACAATGCTGTTAGGAAGGGAGTTCCAGGATTTTGACCCAGCGACGATGAAGGAACGGCGATATATTTCCAAGTCGGAATGGTGTGTGACTTGGAGGGGAACGTGCAGGTGGTGTTGTTCCCATGTGCCTGCTGCCCTTGTCCTTCTAGGTGGTAGAGGTCGCGGGTTTGGGAGGTGCTGTCGAAGAAGCCTTGGCGAGTTGCTGCAGTGCATCCTGTGGATGGTGCACACTGCAGCCACAGTGCACCAGTGGTGAAGGGAGTAAGTATTGAATCCAGAGGCAGCAGCACCAGTCAAGTGGACTTCTTTGTCCTGAATAGCCCCTCCCTATCTCTGTAACCTCCTCCAGCCCTACAACCCTCCGAGATCTCTGCACTCCTCCAATTCTGGCCTCTTGCGCATCTCCGATTTCCTTCGTTCCACCATTGGCGGTGTGGAAAACCATAAAGGAATGCCTGACTAAAATTAACTTTCTAATACAAGATAACCGTTTCTTTGTTTGAATTGAAGACGTAGCCTCAACCTTTGCTTGAGGTGCTCTTCCCTTGTATACAAGCTTCTTGGTAATAAATTCTTACTAATCTGAAAATAAGTGTTTGAAGTTAATACATTGTGTATAATAGGTAATTAAGTTTTCGACAGCGGCCGTGCCTTCAGCTGTCTAGGCCCTAAGCTCTGGAATTCCCTCCCTAAACCTCTCCGCCTCTCTTTCCTCCTTTGAATCGCTCTTAAAACCTACCTTGAGGTTGAAGATCAGCCATGATCTTATTGACTGGCGGAGCAGGCTTGAGGGGCCATGTGGCCTACTCCTGCTCCTATTTCTTATGTTCTACCTTATTGGTCACCTGTCCTAATATCTCCTTATGTGGCTCGGTGTTAAATTTTGTTTGATAATCGCTCCTGTGAAGCGCCTTGGGACGTTTCACTATGTTAAACGCGCTGTATAAATGCAAGTTGTTGTTGAGATTATTGAGTGTTGTTCGAGCTGCCCCCTCCGAGGCAAATGGAGAGCATTCCATCATAATCCTGAATTGTGCCTTGTAGGGAGTGGAGAGGCTTCGAGGGGTGGCATTAATAGGTGACAAGAAGTTTAGCATCGCTTGCTGAGAGGCTCCAAGTGCGAGAAAGGAGACACAGTGCCTGACAACAGCAGTTTGATGTAACGGTGAAAGTGCTGCTAGAAGTGGGGCTTGGAAGGGTGGCACTGTGTCGCACCCTAGGGAAGCACCAAATCACAGGAGAGAAGGCCAGAGAGCCAGGCAGGAGGGACACTCCCATATCCAATGCTGCAATCATCACCCAGAGCACCTAGAGTCAAAATCAAGAAAAATAAATACCCAATAAGGGATTTGATTGGGTGGATACAGATTCCCTTTGTTGGGGGAGTCCAGAACAAGGGGGCAGAACCTTAAAATTAGAGCCAGGCCGTTCAGGGGTGATGTCAGGAAGCATTTTTTCACACAAAGGGGAGTGGAAATCTGGAACTCTCTCCCCCAATGGCTGTGGGTGCTGGGGGTCAATTGGAACTTTCAAGACTGAGATCGACAGATTTTTGTTGGGTGAGGGTATCGAGGGATATGGAGCAAAGGCGGGTAAATGGAGTTGAGGTACAGATCAGCCGTGATGTGATTGAATGGCGGAACAGGCTGGAGGGGCTGAATGGCCTCCTCCTGTTATAAAAACAGAAAATGCTGGAGAAGCTCAGCATTTCAGGCAGCATCTGTGGAGAAAGAAACAGAGTTAATGTTTCAGGTCGAAGACCTTTCGTCAGAACTGGGAGATGTTAAAGAGTTAAAGTTTTTAAGCAAATACAGTGCCAGGAAAAGGAGGAGAGGAGGAAAGAACAAAAGGGGAAGGGTCTGTGATAGGGTGGGGGGCAGGATTGATTAAATAACAAAAGGGATGATGGTGCAAGACAAGGAGGGTGGGAATGGGACAGGTAAAGAAACAAAAGATTGGTCAGGAGTAGCTGTAAATGGCAACAGCAGAACCATTCCCAGCACCTGCTGACCGAAAAAAATGGGAGCAGTGGTTCTGATCTGAAGTTATTGAAATCAGTGTTGAGTCCGGAAGGTTGTAAAGTGCCTAAACGAAAGATGAGGGGCTGTTCCTCGAGCTTCCATTGAGCTTCATTGGAACAGAGTAAGAGGCCGAGGACCGAGAGGTCAGAGTGGGAGTGGGACGGGGAATTAAAATGGCCAATGACCGGCAGGTCAGGGTCACACTTGCGGACAGAGCGGAGGTGTTCAGGAAAGTGATCGCCCAATCTCTGTTTGGTTTCCCCAATGTAGAGGAGACTGCACTGTGAGCAGTGAACACAGTACAGTAAATTGAGAGAAGTACAAGTAAATCACTGTTTCACCTGGAAGGAGTGTTTGGGACCCTGGACAGTGGGAAGGGAGGAGGTGAAAGGGCAGGTGTTGCATCTCCTGCGCTCGGATGGGAAGGTGCCGTGGGGAGGAGAGCGGGTGTTGGGGGTGATGGATGAGTGGACCAGGGTGTCGCGGAGGGAACGGTCCCTATGGAATGCTGAAAGGGGAGGGGAGGGGAAGATGTGTTTGGTGGTGGGATCGCGCTGGAGGTGGCGGAAATGGCGGAGGATGATCTGTTGAATGTGGAGGCTGGTGGGATGGAAAGTGAGGACAAGGGGGACCCTATCATGGTTCTGGGAGGGAAGGGAAGGGGTGAGGACAGAAGTGCGGGAAATAGGACGGACACGGTCGAGGGCCCTGTCAAGGGAATCCTTGGTTGAGGAAAAAGGAAGACATATTGGAAGCACTGGTGTGGAAGGTGGCATCATCAGAACAGATGCAACAGATATGGAGAAACTTGGAGAAAGGAATAGAGTCCTTACAGGAAGTGGGGTGGGAGGAAGTGTAATCAAGATAGCTGTGGGAGTCGGTGGGCTTATAATAGATATTGGTTGACAGCCTAGCCCCAGAAATGGAGATAGAGAAGTCGAGGAAGGGAAGGGAAGAGTTGGAGATGGACCATGTGAAGGTGAGGGAAGGGTGGAAATTGGAAGCAAAGTTGATGAAATTTTCCAGTTCGGGGCGAGAGCAGGAAACGGCCCCGATACAGTCATCAGTACAGGAAAAAAAGGTGAGGGAGGGGACCTGAGTAGGACTGGAACAAGGAATGTTCCATGTATCCCACAAAAAGACAGGCAGAGCTGGGACCCATACGGGTTCCCATAGCGACAAGGGGAGAAAAAATAGAGTCGAGATAGGAGGAAATAAGTTCCGTGGGGCAAGAACAGGCTGAAACGAGGGGTCTCCCGGGGCAGTCCTGTTTGTGGGTCTTGGGAAGGAGGTAGAAGCGGGCAGTGTGGGTTGGGGGCCATGAGGTTGGAAGCTGCGGAGGGAAGATCTCCGGGGGAGATGAGGTCAGTGACGGTCTGGGAAACTATGGCTTGATGTTTGGTGGTGGGGTCATGGTCCAGGGGGAGGTAGGAGGAGGTGTCGGGGAGTCGGCGTTCAGCCTCCGCAAGGTAGAAGTCTGTTCTCTCCTGTTCCTATGACAGGGCTGTGCTTCTGTCACAAAGAATGACACAAGCTACAGTGCACTGGGATTATTGTGATGATTCCCAGAGCACGAGGGAGAAGAGTCACCAATACAACAAATCTTCACGGTGACACTATCGATAATGAGCTGCAATGACCTGCTGAGGGGGGACACTGAAACAATGCTCTCCTCAGCATCACTCTAAAAAATGCTTTGAAATCAAAACAGAAAATGCTAGAAATACACAGAGGGACAGGACAGGGGTGTGAGCCTACTGTCAATATTTTTAAATTCATTCTGGGGATGTGGGCGTCGCTGGCAAGGCCGGCATTTATTGCCCATCCCTAGTTGCCCTGAGAAGGTGGTGCTGGGCCGTCTTCTTGAACCACTGGTAACGGGTTTGATACAAACTGAGTTTCTCGCTGGGCCATTTCAGAGGGCAGTTAAGAGTCAACCATGTTGGTGTGGGACTGGAGTCACCTATAGGCCCAGACCGGGTAAGGACGGCAGGTTTCCTTCCCTAAAGGACATCAGTGAACCAGTTGGGTTTTTACGACAATCCGACAGTTTCACGGTCACTTTCACTGAGACCAATCTGACCTTCAGTCATCAATGCAGAAAGTTAGTGGCGGAATCACAAGTTATTTACAAGATCAAAATGGAAAGTATAAACCTTTTATAAATATCAGGTATAGCTCATGAAACAGACTTTGTATCTGTGTATGAGTCTGTGTGTGAGATAAACTTCCCTTTATATAGAATTACATAGAATTTACAACACAGAAACAGGCCATTCGGCCCAACTGGTCTATCCCGGTGTTTATGCTCCACACGAGCCTCCTCCCTCCCTACTTCATCTCACCCTATCAGCAAATCCTTCCATTCCTTTCTCCCTCATGTGTTTATCCAGCTTCCCCTTAAACCCATCTATACTATTCACCTCAACTACTCCTTGTGGTAGCGAGTTCCACATTCTCACCACTCTCTGGGTAAATCATAATATCAAACTATCGTAGTACGGTACAGCACAGGAGGAGGCCATTCGGCCCATCGTGCCTGTGCTGGCTCTTTGAAAGATCTATCCAATTAGTCCCACTCCCCCGCTCTTTCCCTGTAGCCATGTAAATTTTTCACCTCAACTATTTATCCAATTCCCTTTGAAAAGTTATTATTGAATCTGCTTCCACCGCCCTTTCAGGCAGCACATTCCAGATCATCACAACTCGCTGCGTAAAAAATGTTTCCCCATCTCCCCTCTGGTTCTTTTGCCGATCACCCTAAATCTGTGTCCTCTGGTTACCGACCCTCCTGCCACTGGAAACAGTTTCTCCTTAATTATTCTATCAAAACCCTTCATGATTTTGAACACCTCTATTAAATCTCCCCTTAACCTTCTCTGCTCTAAGGAGAACAATCCCAGCTTCTCCAGTCTCTCCACATAACTGAAGTCCCTCATCCCTGGAACCATTCTAGTAAATCTCCTCTGCACCCTCTCCAAGGCCTTGACATCCTTCCTAAAGTGCGGTGCCCAGAATTGGACACAATACTCCAGCTGAGGTCTAACCAGTGTTTTATAAAGGTTCAACATAACTTCCTTGCTTTTGGACTCTGTGCCTCTATTAATAAAGCCCAGGATCCCGTATGCTTTTTTAACAGCCTTATCAACTTGTCCTGCCACCTTCAAAGATTTGTGTACATTCACCTCCAGGTCTCTCTGTTCCTGCACCCCCTTTAAAATTGTACCATTTAATTCATATTGCCTCTCCTCATTCTTCCTACCAAAATGCATCACTTCACACTTCTCTGTGTTAAATTTCATCTGCCGTGTGTCTGTCCATTTCACCAGTCTGTCTCTGTCCTCCTGAAGTCTGTTACTATCCTCCTCACTGTTCATTACATTTCCGAGTTTAGTGTCATCTGCAAACTTTGAAATTATACCCTCTATACCCAAGTCCAGGTCATTAATATATATTAAAAAGAGCAGTGATCCTAATACTGACCCCTGGGGAACACCACTGTATACTTCCCTCCAGTCTGAAAAACAACCGTTCACCACTACTCTCTGCTCTCTGTCCCTTAGCCAATTTTGTATCCACGCTGCCACTGTCCCTTTAATCCCACGGGCTTTAATTTTGCTAACAAGTCTATTATGTGACACTTTATCAAATGCCTTTTGAAAGTCCATATACATAACATCAACCGCACTCCCCTCATCAACCCTCTCCGTTACTTCATCAAAGAGGTAAAGAAGTTTCTCCTGAATTCTCTATTGGATTTATTAGTGACTATTTTATATTTATGACCCCTAGTTTTGATCTCCCCACAAGTGGAAACATCTTCTCTACGTCTACCCTATCAAACCCCTTCATAATTTTAAAGACCTCGATCAGGTCACCCCTCAGTCTTCTCTTTTCTAGCGAAAAGAGCCCCAGCCTGTTCAGTCTTTCCTGATAGGTATAACCTCTCAGCTTTGGTACCGTCCTTCTAAAAATGTTGCACCTTCTCCAGTGCCTCTATATCCATTTTAATAATATGGAGACCAGAACTGTTCATAATACTCCAAGTGTGGTCTAACCAAGGTTCTGTACAAGTTTAACACAACTTCTCTGCTTTTCAATTCTATCCCTCTAGAAATGAACCCCAGTGCCTGATTTGCCTTTTTTTATGGCCTTATTAACCTGTGTCGCTACTTTTAGTGATTTGTGTATCTGTTCCCCCAGATCCCTTTGCTCCTCTACCCCATTTAGACTCTTATTATCCAAGCAGTGTGTGGCCTCCTTATTCTTTCTACTGAAATGTACCACCTCACACTTATCTATATTGAAATTCATTTGCCAATTACACGCCCATTCTGCAAGTTTATTAATGTCTTCCTGTATTATTAATCAAGTTATTTTATTGATGTCGATGTCAGACACTATCCTGAGCCTTGGTTGGGATTGGACTCGAATGAAAGAACATAAGAACATAAGAAATAGGAGCAGGAGTAGGCCAAACGGCCCCTCAAGCCTGCTCCGCCATTCAATAAGATCATGGCTGATCTGAAAGGCAGGGCCAATTCGCGATTGGGAAACCTGGTAAACGAAAAAAGGAGAACGAGGACAAAATAATTTTATATTTAAAGAAAAATCAATATTTGAGCCAAGTGAGACTGACCTAGTGTCCTGCTGGACTCGAACTAGTCACATCAGGGAAAGGGGCTTTAGAGCAGGAATCTCCCAGAACCTCCATCTTCTCTCAGTTAAAGCTCTTGTGCTCCCTAACTCCCGAAAACCATCTCCTTTGGCCATCTTTGCCCTGTGTGAGGTCACTGCCCTTTCGATTTTGCTGTTGATTTCCTCTTTTGCCCTTCCCTCGGTTATTTTTTTTTTCAAAGACAAGCCACTTCCAGGTTCCTGCCAAATTCTTCTTAAATTGCAAAAAAACAAACCCAAAAGATGTGTGCATTACCTCAGACAGACTCGCATCTTTAAATACTTCAGGGCCCCGATCGAGCGCAGATGGGCAGACGTGGCAATGACCAAATGCTGGAATTGTGGTCCAGGAGACAATACGTCATCTTGGAGTCAGAGCTCTGAAGCAGAAGTGGGATTGAGAAATGAGAAATGAAATTGCCGATTTTTTTAGATGTGTTTTAGATCACGTTTGCCTCGACATCAGCTTCTTCCAGACTTTTCTTGTTTTGCAACTCTGACACACTTTCACACATCATAATATGGTACAGCACAGAAAGAGGCCACTCGGCCCATCGAGCCTGTGCCGGCTCTTTGAAAGAGCTATCCAATTAGTCCCACTCCCCCCGCTTTTTCCCCGTAGGGCTGCAATTTTTTTTCCCCTTCAAGTATTTATCCAATTCCCTTTTGAAAGTTATTATTGAATCTGCTTCCACCGCCCTTTCAGGCAGCGCATTCCAGATCAGAACAACTTGCTGCGTAAAAAAATGTTCTCATCTCCCCTCTAGTTCTTTTACCGATCACCATAAATCTGTGTCCTCTGGTTACCGACCCTCCTGCCACTGGAAACAGTTTCTCCTTGTTTACTCCATCAAAACCCTTCATGATTTTGAACACCTCTATCAAATCTCCCCCTTAACCTTCTCTGCCCTAAGGAACATAGGAACAGGAGTAGGCCATTCAGCCCCTCGTGCCTGCTCCGCCATTTGATAAGATCATGGCTGATCTGTGATCTAACTCCATATACCTGCCTTTGGCCCATATCCCTTAATACCTTTGGTTGCCAAAAAGCTATCTATCTCAGATTTAAATTTAGCAATTGAGCTAGTATCAATTGCCGTTTGCGGAAGAGAGTTCCAAACTTCTACCACCCTTTATGTGTAGAAATGTTTTCTAATCTCGCTCCTGAAAGGTCTGGCTCTAATTTTTAGACTGTGCCCCCTACGCCTAAAATCCCCAACCAGCAGAAATAGTTTCTCTCTATCCTCCCTATCTGTTCCCCTTAATATCTTATAAACTTCGATCAGATCACCCCTTAACCTTCGAAACTCCAGAGAATACAACCCCAATTTGTGTAATCTCTCCTCGTAACTTAACCCTTGAAGTCCGGGTATCATTCTAGTAAACCTACGCTGCACTCCCTCCAAATCCTTGCTGGCTCTCTCTGATTAACTGAAAATTCACAAGGTGTTCAGTCACCCTATCCTTAATTATAGACTCCAGCATTTTCCCCACAACAGATGTTAGGCTAACTGGTCTATAATTCCCTGGTTTCCCTCTCACTCCTTTCTTAAAAAGCGGAGTGACATGTGCAATTTTCCAATCTAGAGGGACAGTTCCTGAATCTAGAGAACTTTGAAAGATTATAGTTAGGGCATCTGCAATGTGCTCACCTACTTCCTTTAAAACCCTGGGATGGAAACCATCTGGTCCTGGGGATTTGTCACTCTTTAGTGCTATTATTTTCTTCATCACTGTTGCTTTACTTATATTAATTTTATCGAGTCCCTGTCCCCGATTCAATATTAGTTTTCTTGGGATTTCCGGCATGCTATCCTCTTTTTCTACTGTAAATACTGATGCAAAGTAATTGTTCAACATGTCCGCCATTTCCCCATTGCCAATTACAATATCCCCACTTTCAGTTTTTAAGGGGCCAACACTGCTCCTGACCACCCTCTTTTTCCTAATGTAACTATAAAAGTTCTTTGTATTGGTTTTGATATCCCTTGCAAGTTTCTTTTCATACTCTCTTTTTGTAGCTCTTACTATCTGTTTTGTGACCCTTTGTTGATCTTTGTATCTTTCCCATTCGCCAGGATCTGTGCCATTTTTTGCCTTTTTGTATGCCCTTTCCTTATGTCTTATATTGTCCCTTACCTCTTCAGTTGTCCATGGCTGTTTTTTTTGGCAAGTAGAGTTCTTGCCCCTCAGGGGTATAAACCAATTCTGTATCACGTTAAATGTTTCTTTAAACATTTCCCACTGATCATCAGTCATTTTACCCATTAACAGATTTGCTCAGTTTACTGTGGACAGTCTCTGTCTCATCCCATTGAAGTCGGCCTTGCCCAAGTCTAGAATCTTAGCAGCTGATTCACTTTTTTCCCTTTCAAACACTACATTGAACTCGATCATGTTATGATCGCTATTGGATAGATGTTCACGCACAGTTAAGCCGTTAACTAAATCTGGTTCATTACTCATTACTAAATCTAGTATGGCTTGCCCCCTTGTTGCCTCTAGGACATACTGCTGCAGAAAACTATCCCGGACACACTCAAGAAATTCACTACCTTTCTGACAGTTGCTAGTCTGCTTTTCCCAATCTATGTGAAGGTTAAAGTCCCCCATTAAGACCACTATGCCTTTCTTACACGCTTGTCTAATCTCTGCATTTATACAATCTAGCACTTCAGAGCTGCTGCCAGGGGTCCTATACACAACTCCCACTATAGTCTTAGATCCTTTCCTATTTCTCAATTTCAACCCATAAGGTCTCTGTTGGCTGCTTACCTCTCGTTATATCCTCCTTTATCATTGAATTGATTTCATCTCTAATCACTAAGGCTACTCCTCCTCCTCTTCTATTTTCCCTATCTCTCCCGTAGACCTTATAACCTGGTATATTTAGTTCCCAATCCTGACCATCCTGCAGCCATGTCTCAGTAATAGCTATCATGTCATACCCTCCAATTTGAATTTGAACCTGTAGTTCATTTAATTTATTCCTTCTACTCCGTGCATTTGTATATAGAACTCTTAGTTGGGCCACACACCCTAGCCTGACCTTCAGCTTTGATGCTGGGTTAATCGCTTTACGCCTTCTAGTTTTCACTTTATCTGTAGTGTCTAAAGTACACTTTCTTTCTGCTGCTCAGAACAATCCCAGCTTCTCCAGTCTCTCCACATAACTGAACTCCCTCATCCCTGAAACCATTGTAGTAAAAGGGGCAAGGGATAAAAAAAGATCAAAAAGGGGAGAGGGATAAACCCGGCAATTACAGGCCAGTCAACCGAACGTCGGTGGTGGGGAGACATTTAGAGACAATAATCTTAGACAAAATAAATTGGCCCTTGGAAAAGTCTGGGCTAATAAATGAAAGTCAGCACATTTTTGCTAAAGGAAAATCATGTTTGACTAACTTGATTGAGTTTTTTGATGAGGTAACAGAGAGGGTTGATGAGGGTAGTGTGGTTGATGTTGTGTATATGGACTTTCAAAAGGCATTTGATAAAGTGCCACATAATAGGCTTGTCAGCATATTAAAGCCCATGGGAATAAAGGGACATAGATTTAAGGTAATTGGCAAAAGAACCAAAGGTGACATGAGGACAAATTTTTTTACGCAGCGAGTTGTTATCATCTGGAATGCGCTGCCTGAAAGGGCGGTGGAAGCAGATTCAATAATAACTTTCAAGAGAGAATTGGATAAATAGTTGAAGTGGAAACATTTGCAGGGAGTGGGGCTAATTGGATAGCTCTTTCAAAGAGCCGGCATAGGCATGATGGGCTGAATGGCCTCTTCTTGTGTTGTACCTACTATGATACTATAACATTTCTTCTGCACCCTCTCTAAGGCCTTGACATCCTTCCTAAATTGTGGGGCCCAGAATTGGACACAATACTCCAGCTGAGGCCTAACCAGTGTTTATAAAGGTTTAGCAAAACTTCCTTGCTTTTGTACTCTATGCCTCTATTAATAAAGCCCAGGATCCCATTTGCTTTTTTAAAAGCCTTCTCAACTTGTTCTGCTATCATCAAAGATTTGTGTACATACACCCCCAGGTCTCTCTGTTCCTGCACCCCCTTTAAAATTGTACCATTTAGTTTATTTTGCCTCTCATTCTTCCTACCAAAATGCATCACTTCCCACTTCTCAGCATTAAATTCCACCTGCCATGTGTCTGCCCATTTCACCAGTCTGTCTCTGTCCTCCTGAAGTCTGTTACTATCCTCCACACTGTTTAATAATTTCCAAGTTTCATGTCATCTGCAAACTTTGAAATTGTATCCTCTATACTCAAGTCCAGGTCATTATTGTATATCAAAAAGAGCAGTGGTCCTAATACTGACCCCTGGGGAACACCACTGTAAACTTCCCTCCAGTTTGAAAAACAACCGTTCACCACTACTCTCTGTTTCCTGTCACTGATCCAATTTTGTATCCACGCTGCCACTGTCCCTTTAATCCCATGGGCTTTAATTTTGCAAACAAGTCTATTATGTGACACTTTATCAACGCCTTTTGAAAGTCCATATACACAACATCAACCGCACTGCCCTCATTGACCCTCTCCGTTACTTCACCTCCAGTTAACTTGAAGACAACATCTTTCACTTCCCCCCTGTGTCATTTTGGTACAGATTGGGATTGGTTTCATCGTGTGTGTTTGAGTCGTTCAGTGGTGAGGGAGGAAATGAGTGGGTCCAATTCACATTGCTCCAGTTAATCAACAACAACAACAGCTTGCATTTATATAGCGCCTTTAACACAGTAAAACATCCCAAGGTGCTTCACAGGAGCGATTGTCAAACAAAATTTGACACCGAGCCACATAAGGAGATATTAGGACGGGTGACCAAAAGCTTGGTCAAAGAGGTAGGTTTTAAGGAGCGTCTTAAAGGAGGAGAGAGAGGCGGAGAGGTTTAGGGAGGGAATTCCAGAGCTTAGGGCCGAGGCAGCTGAAGGCACGGCCGCCAATGGTGGAGCGATGGAAATCAGGGATGCGCAAGAGGCCAGAATTGGAGGAGTGCAGAGATCGGGGAGTGTTGTAGAGATTGAGGAGGTTACAGAGATAGGGAGGGGCGAGAGCCATGGAGGGATTTGAAAACAAGGATGAGAATTTTAAAATCCTGCTGAAGAACATCTGCTACGGCTCATTAGTGACGGCTCCTCCCTGATCCTTGAGCTGAGTTCACTGGATCAGTTGCACTGGGAATAGTGACACCGCAGTTGGCCTCAGTACGCCTCGGTTAGGGTGGAACAAAACGAGCCAGCGTCCCTGCTCCTGATCATCCACAGGATGCACTGCAGCAACTCGCCAAGGCTTCTTCGACAGCACCTCCCAAACCCGCGACCTCTACCACCTAGAAGGACAAGGGCAGCAGGCACGTGGGAACAACACCACCTGCACGTTCCCCTCCAAGTCACACACCATCCCGACTTGGAAATATATCGGCCATTCCTTCATCGTCGCTGGGTCAAAATCCTGGAACTCCCTTCCTAACAGCACTGTGGGAGAACCGTCACCACACGGACTGCAGCGGTTCAAGAAGGCGGCTCACCACCACCTTCTCAAGGGCAATTAGGGATGGGCAATAAATGCCGGCCTCGTCAGCGATGCCCACATCCCGTGAACGAATAAAAAAAAAAACCATCCTGGGCTGGAACAAGCCTGTGGGTGTTGGGTGGGAGAACACCAGACTCGGCTGTGATGCTCTCACAGTGGAGCAGCCTTGTAGTGTCAGCTTTGGCTCAGTGGGTTGCACTCTCACTTATGATTTAGAAGGTTATAGGTGCAAGTCCCACTCCAGAGACTTGAGCTCATAATCTAGTCTCATAGAAAAGATACAGCAGAGAAGGGGGCCTTTCGGCCCATTGTATCTGTGCCAGCCCAAAAACAACCAGGTACCCATTCTAATCCCACCTTCCAGCACCCGGTCCATAGCCCTGCAGCTTACAGCACTTTAGGTGCAGGTCCAGGTACTTTTTAAAAGAGTTGAGGGTCCCTGCCTCTACCACCAATTCGGGCAGCAAATTCCATACACCCACCACCCTCTGGTCCCCTCTAATCCTTCCGCCAATCAGCTTAAACCTATGTCCTCTAGTTCTTGAACTCTCCGCTAGGGGAAACAGGTACTTCCTGTCTACTCTATCTGGGCCCCTCGTAATTTTGTACACCTCAATCAAGTCTCCCCTCAGCCTCCTCTGCTCCAAGGAAAACAACCCCAGCCTATCCAATCTCTCCTCATAGCTGCAATTTTCAAGCCCTGGCAACATTCTTGTAAATCTTCTCTGCACTCTCTCCGGAGCAATTCCGTCCTTCCTGTAATGTGATGACCAGAACTGCGCACAATACTCCAGCTGTGGCCTTACCAGCGCTTTATGCAGTTCCGTCATTACATCCCTGCTTTTGTATTCTATACCTTGGCTAATAACGGAGAACATTCCGTATGCCTTCTTCACAACCTTATCTACCTTCAGGGACCTGTGCATATGAACTCCAAGGTCTCTCACTTCCTCTACCCCTCTCAATATATTCCTGTTTACTGTGTATTCCCTTTTACTGTTTGCCCTCCCTAAGTGCATTACCTCACACTTCTCCGGGTTGAACTCCATTTGCCACTTTTCCGCCCACTCCACCAACCCATTGATATTTTCTTGGAGTCGACAGCTATCCTCTTCACTATCAACTACACGGCCAATTTTTGTGTCGTCTGCAAATTTGCCAATCATGCCCCCTACATTCAAGTCCAAATCATTAATATATACCACAAACAGCAAGGGACCCAACACTGAGCCCTGTGGCACACCAATGGAAATGGATTTCCATTCGCAAAGACATCCATCGACTTTTACCCTTTGTTTCCTGTTACTGAGTCAATTTTGGATCCAATTCGCCACATTTCCCTGTATCCCATGGGCTTTTGCCTTTCTGACCAGTCTGATACTCCAGTGCCGGTACTGAGGCAGTGCTGCAGTGTCTGAAGTGCCATCTTTCTGGTGTGATGTTAAACTGAGGCCCTGTCCACCCCCTCATGCGGACATAAAAGATTCAATGGCCACTCTTTCAAAGAAGAGTAGTGGAGTTCTCCCCAGTGTCCTGGCTAAAGTTTATCCCTCAACAATCATCACTGAAAAAACAGTCCTTACCCCGAATGAAGAATTAATTTTAAGAGAAGATCAACTATCTCAGCCCATGCTGAGCTGGAGCTCGGTCTTTACCCAGTCTCGTGTGCCTCAGGTCCCACACGTTTACACACGGAGCTACTGCTGTTTTTCTTGTTGTAATCAGGCCAAACATGCTGGATGGTATTTCCCATCTTCTGACATCACAGTGGTCGATGGCAGTGTTGTCTGTGGTTGGAATTTACTGTCACAAAATCACGTCCTTGTAATATTTTTCATGGAATTGTAGTTTTACCCGTAGAACGCCAACAGATTGAGCGAAATTTCAGTCTCCCGGGGGGAACCATTTTTGTTTGTTTCCAGCTTGTAAATGCTGAAACAAACACTAATATTACAGCAATAAATTTACTCAAACATCAAGGACAGATGTGTTGCTGAAATATTAACACAAAATATCTAAATGAAAAACTAACCACACAATTTTACAGAGAACGGTGGTGGGGGGCGGGGGGTAGATTTTGATTTTGTGCGATGGTGTGGAACGAGTGTTCGCGAGTCAGCAGCCCGATTTATATCGTTCCCCATTTTTGTTTCCATTGATTTCAAAATTGATTATTAATCAGGTGTTTCAGTATTTCCCTCTCCTCAAAGGGAAAGGATAAATAAAGTTCCTATAAACCCAACGTCTACAGCTGCCCCAATCAATAGATGAAAAGTGGCCTCATAGAATCATAGAATGGTTACAGCACAGAAGGAGGCCGTTCAGCCCGTCGAGCTCATGCTGGCTCTCTGCAAGAGCAATCCAGCAAATCCCACACCCCCACCCCATTCCGGTAGCCCTGCAAATTTTTTCCCTTCAAGTACTTATCCAATTCCCTTTTGAAAGCCACGATTGAATCTGCCTCCACCACCCCCTCAGGCAGCGCATTCCAGATCCTAACCACTCGTTGTGTAAAAAAGTTTTTCTACATGTCATCTTTGGTTCTTTTGCCAATCACCTTAAATCTGTGTCCTCTGGTTCTCGACCCTTCCGCCAATGGGAACAGTTTATCTTTATCTACACTGTCTAGACCCCTCATGTGCTAATGTGTTACTAGCACTCCATTTTCCTGAGTCAGTCCATTCACTGATGATTTATCATACTGCTCCATTCTTCAAATTTTTTTTTTATTTGTTCATGGGATGTGGGCGTCGCTGGCCAGGCCGGCATTTATTGCCCATCCCTAAGAACATAAGAACATAAGAAATTGGAGCAGGAGTAGGCCAATCGGCCCCTCGAGCCTGCTCCGCCATTCAATAAGATCATGGCTGATCTGATCCCAACCACAAATCTAAAGAAAACAAGAAGTCGGAGCAGGACCCGGCCACATAGCCCCTGGGCCCTCTCCGCCACCCACAGGGCATTGACCGATCCGAACTCAGCTTCATGTCCAATTTCCTGCCTGCTCCCCATAACCCCTAATTCCGTTTACTTCTAGGAAACTGTCTATTTCTGTTTTAAATTTATCTAATGATGTAGCTTCCACAGCTTCCTGGGGCAGCAAATTCCACAGTCCTACCACCCTCTGAGTGAAGAAGTTTCTCCTCATCTCAGTTTTGAAAGAGCAGCCCCTTATTCTAAGATTATGCCCCCTAGTTCTAGTTTCACCCATCTTTGGGAACATCCTTACTGCATCCACCCGATCAAGACCCTTCACAATCTTATATGTTTCAATAAGATCGCCTCTCATTCTTCTGAACTCCAATGAGTAGAGTCCCAATCTACTCAACCTCTCCTCATATGTCCGCCCCCTCATCCCCGGGATTAACCGAGTGAACCTTCTTTGTACTGCCTCGAGAGCAAGTATGTCTTTTCTTAAGTATGGAGACCAAAACTGTATGCAGTATTCCAGGTGCGGTCTCACCAATACCTTATATAACTGCAGCAATACCTCCTTGTTTTTATATTCTATCCCCCTAGCAATAAAAGCCAACATTCCGTTGGCTTTCTTGATCACCTGCTGCACCTGCATACCAACTTTTTGATTTTCTTGCACTAGGACCCCCAGATCCCTTTGTACTGCAGTACTTTCCAGTCTCTCGCCATTAAGAAAATAACTTGCTCTCTGATTTTTCCTGCCAAAGTGCATAACCTCACATTTTCCAATATTATATTGCATCTGCCAAATCTCCGCCCACTCACCCAGCCTGTCTATATCCCCTTGCAGGTTTTTTATGTCCTCCTCACTCTCTACTTTCCCTCCCATCTTTGTATCATCTGCAAATTTTGATATGTTGCACTCGGTCCCCTCCTCCAAATCGTTAATATAGATTGTAAAGAGTTGGGGACCCAGCACCGACCCCTGTGGAACACCACTGGTTACTGGTTGCCAGTCCGAAAATGAACCATTTATCCCAACTCTCTGCTTCCTGTTCGATAACCAATCCTCCACCCATGCCAGAATATTACCCCCAATCCCGTGATTTTTTATCTTAAGTAATAATCTTTTATGTGGCACCTTGTCGAATGCCTTCTGGAAGTCTAAATACACTACGTCCACTGGTTCCCCTTTATCCACCCTATACGTTATATCCTCGAAGAACTCAAGCAAATTTGTCAGACATGACTTCCCCTTCATAAAGCCATGCTGACTTTGTCCTATTAAATTATGCTTATCTAAATGTTCCGTTACTGTCTCCTCAATAATAGACTCTAAAATTTTACCCACCACAGATGTTAAGCTAACTGGCCTATAATTTCCAGCCTTCTGCCTACTACCCTTTTTAAATAACGGTGTTACATTAGCAGTTTTCCAATCTGCCGGGACCTCTCCTGAGTCCAGGGAATTTTGGAAAACTATCACCAAAGCATCCACAATCCCTACTGCCACTTCCCTCAAGACCCTAGGATGGAAGCAATCAGGTCCAGGGGATTTATCCGCCTTGAGTCCCATTATTTTACTGAGTACCATCTCTTGAGTGATTTTAATCGTATTTAGCTCCTCCCCCCCGAGAGTCCCCTGTTTGTCCAGTGTTGGGATATTCTTAGTGTCCTCTACTGTAAAGACTGAAACAAAATATTTGTTCAGCATTTTTGCCATCTCCATGTTTCCCACCATTAATTTCCCGGTCTCATCCTCTAAGGGACCTATGTTTGCCTTAGCCACCCTTTTTCTTTTTGTATAACTATAGAAACTCTTGCTATCTGTTTTTATATTTTTTGCTAATTTCTTTTCATAATCTAACTTCCCTTTCTTAATCAATCCTTTAGTTACTTTTTGCTGTCTTTTGAAGAATTCCCAATCTTCTATCCTCCCACTAAGTTTGGCTACCTTATATGTCCTTGTTTTTAGTCGGATACTATCCTTGATTTCTTTACTTAGCCACGGGTGGCTGTCATTTCTTTTACACCCTTTTTTCCTCAGTGGAATATATTTATTTTGAAAGTTGTAAAATAACTCCCTAAATGAACACCACTGCTCATGTACCGTCTTACCCTTTAATCTATTTTCCCAGTCCACTTTAATCAATTCCGCTCTCATACCATCATAGTCTCCTTTATTCAAGCTCAGTACGCTTGTTTGAGAATCAACCTTCTCACCCTCTAATTGGATATGGAATTCAACCATGTTGTGGTCGCTCGTTCCAAGGGGATCCTTAACTAGGACATTATTAATTAATCCTGACTCATTACACAGGACCAGGTCCAAGGTTGCCTGCCCCCTTGTAGGATCAGTTACATACTGCTCAAGAAATCCATCCCTGATGCACTCAATGAACTCGTCCTCAAGGCTGCTCTGCCCAATTTGATTTGTCCAGTTAATATGATAATTAAAATCCCCCATAATTATGGCTGTTCCCTTATTACATGCCCCGACTATCTCCTGATTAATACTTCTTCCAGCAGAGTTGCAACTATTAGGAGGCCTATATACTACGCCCACTAATGTTTTTTTTCCCTTATTATTCCTTATCTCCACCCAAACTGTTTCATTATCTTGATGCTTTGTCCCAATATCATTTCTCTGTATTACAGTGATTTCTTCCTTTATTAACATAGCCACCCCACCTCCCCTTCCTTCCTGCCTGTCCTTCCTGATTGTTAAATACCCTGGCATATTTAATTCCCAGTCGTTGTCACCCTGCAGCCATGTTTCTGTAATGGCCACAAGATCATACCCATACGTAGTTATTTGTGCCGTTAACTCGTCCATTTTATTACGAATGCTACGTGCATTCAGATAAAGAACTTTCAAATCTGTTTTGTGACGCTTAGTTCCTGCTTTTTCCTTTTTTAACACTTTACCTATTACTCCATACCTTCTGTCCCTTCCTGTTACGCTTTCCTCTCTCTCCCTGCTCAGGTTCCCAACCCCCTGCCACTTTAGTTTAAACCCTCCCCAACAGCACTAGCAAACACTCCTCCTAGGACAGCGGTCCCGGCCCTGCCCAGGTGCAGACCGTCCGGTTTGTACTGGTCCCACCTCCCCCAGAACCGTTTCCAGTGTCCCAGGAATTTGAATCCCTCCCCCTTGCACCATTCCTCTAGCCACGTATTCATTTGAAATATCCTCCTATTTCTACTCTGACTAGCACGTGGCACTGGCAGCAATCCTGAGATTACTACCTTTGAGGTCCTATTTTTTAATTTACCTCCTAACTCCCTATATTCTGCTTTTAGGACCTCATCCCCTTTTTTACCTATATCGTTGGTGCCTATGTGCACCACGACAGCTGGCTGTTCGCCCTCCCCCTCCAAAATGTTCTGTAGCCGCTCCGAGACATCCTTGATCCTTGCACCAGGGAGGCAACACACCATCCTGGAGTCTCGGTTGCGGCCGCAGAAACGCCTGTCTATTCCCCTTACAATTGAGTCCCCTATCACTATAGCTCTGCCACTCTTTTTCCTCCCAGCCTGTGCAGCAGAGCTACCCGTGGTGCCAGGAAGTTGGCTGCTGCTGCCTTCCCCTGATAAGTCATCCCCCCCAACAGCATCCAAAGTGGCATATCTGTTTGAGAGGGGGATGGCCACAGGGGACCCCTGCACTACCTGCCTGCATCTCTTACTCTTCCTGGTGGTCACCCATTCACTTCCTGCCTGTATACCCTTTACCTGCGGTGTGACCAACTCGCTAAACGTGCTATCCACGAGTTTCTCTGCATCGCGGATGCTCCACAGTGAGTCCACCCGCAGCTCCAGCTCCGAGATACGATCGGTCAGTAGCTGCAGGTGGACACACTTCCCGCACACATGGTCGGCAGGGACACTGGTAGTGTCCATGACTTCCCACATCTTGCAGGAGGAGCATATCACGGGTGCGAGGTCTGCTGCCATGACTTGCCTTAGCTGAGTTACCCCTTTTAAATTACGTTGAAATTAGAAAATGTTAACTATACGAGGGACCTAGGTTCACTAAAAAAAAACACTATCTGCTATAAAACCTGCAGATCTTCCCTTTCTTATTACTTTACTTACAGTAAAATGGTAGAAATACTCACCTGAACCTACTCACCAATCAGCTGCCTCCCCTGTGCCGCGTCACTTTCTGACTGGTGACGTCACCCCGAACTGCCGCTGGTCTCAGAGTCTCGCTCTCAGAGTAAGCTCTGGTCTCGCTCTCTCCGCGCTGTTTTTATCCCCGCTCTGGTCTCGCTCTCTCCCGCCGCTCACCGCTCTCAGGTCCACTACCGCTCTGCAAGAAAAGCAAGGCAAAGCAGCACCTCCTTCCCCCACTTCACCTAACTCCCACACGTACCGAACTCTCAGCACACTGTGTAATTGCCCTTGAGAAGATGGTGGTGAGCCGTCTTCTTGAACCGCTGCAGTCCGTGTGGTGAAGGTTCTCCCACAGTGTTGTTAGGTAGGGAGTTCCAGGATTTTGACCCAGCGACGATGAAGGAACGGTCAATGGTGGCCTCCAGGATGTTGATGGTGGGGGATTCGGCGATGGTAATGCCGCTGAATGTCAAGGGGAGGTGGTTAGACTCTCTCTTGTTGGAGATGGTCATTGCCTGGCACTTGTCTGGCGTGATTGTTACTTGCCACTTATCAGCCCAAGCCTGGATGTTGTCCAGGTCTTGCTGCATGTGGGCACGGACTGCTTCATGCTATGCATCCTACTTTTCCATCCTAGTAGGTGCTACAGAGTTATATTTTTGTTGGGCGAGGGGTTTAGTGCAGAGTGCTGGGTTGAACTAATGCAGCAATGGATACAGGTCCTGGTTTCTATAAGGGACAGGAATAACAGGACCACGTGTGATATGGTCCATCTCGGATGACATGATGACATTTGAGGCACAAAGACCTTTGATAGGAACAGGGGAGCTGCCAGATGAAAAAAAACCAAGGTCCATCCAGTTCACCTTCTCCCATCCTGGGAGTCGCATGATACAACCATAATGGAGTTGTTGATTAATTATAGTAATCAATCTCCATCAATTAGTCTACAACAGACCCAGACATGAGGTGGAGAGTTTTGGGAACCAGAGGTCCAAAGTCACCTGTTCCTCCCGAGCCTGTTACACTCACCACACGTCATGTCTCAAATGGTAAACAAGGAAAGTAACCCATCTTTGCTTCATGTCAAAGAAACTAAAACTTGTATTTCTAAGGTGTGGCTAAGGCAAACGTAGGTCCCTTAGAGGATGAGACCGGGAAATTAATGGTGGGAAACATGGAGATGGCAAAAATGCTGAACAAATATTTTGTTTCAGTCTTTATGGTAGAGGACACTAAGAATATCCCAACACTGGACAAACAGGGGGCTCTAGGGGGGGAGGAGCTAAATACGATTAAAATCACTAAGGAATTGGTACTCAGTAAATTAATGGGACTCAAGGCGGATAAATCCCCTGGACCTGATGGCTTACATCCTAGGGTCTTGAGGGAAGTGGCAGTAGGGATTGTGGATGCTTTGGCAATAATTTTCCAAAATTCTCTGGACTCGGCAAAGGTCCCGGCAGATTGGAAAACTGCTAATGTAACACCCTTATTTAAAAAGGGTAGTAGGCAGAAGGCTGGAAATTATAGACCAGTTAGCCTAACATCTGTGGTGGGTAAAATTTTGGAGTCTATTATTAAGAAGACAGTAGCAGAACATTTGGATAAACATAATTTAATAGGACAAAGTCAGCATGGCTTTATGAAGGGGAAGTCATGTCTGACAAATTTGTTGACTTCTTTGAGGACATAACGTACAAGGTGGATAAAGGGGAACCAGTGGACGTAGTGTATTTAGACTTCCAGAAGGCATTCGACAAGGTGCCACATAAAAGATTATTGCTCAAGATAAAGAATCACTGGATTGGGGGTAATATTCTGGCATGGGTGGAGGATTGGTTATCTAACAGGAAGCCGAGAGTTGGGATAAATGGTTCATTCTCGGACTGGCAACCAGTAGCCAGTGGTGTTCCGCAGGGGTCGGTGCTGGGTCCCCAACTCTTTACAATCTATATTAACTATTTGGAGGAGGGGACCGAGTGTAACATATCAAAGTTTGCAGATGATACAAAAATGGGAGGGAAAGTAGAGAGTGAGGAGGACATAAAAAACCTACAAGGGGATATAGACAGGCTGGGTGAGTGGGCGGAGATTTGGCAGATGCAATACAATATGGGAAAATGTGAGGTTATGCACTTTGGCAGGAAAAATCAGAGAACAAGTCATTATCTTAATGGCGAGAAACTGGAAAGTACTGCAGTACAAAGGGATCTGGGGGTCCTAGTGCAAGAAAATCAAAAAGTTAGTATGCAGGTGCAGCAGGTGATCAAGAAGGCCAACGGAATGTTGGCGTTTATTGCTAGGGGGATAGAATATAAAAACAGGGAGGTATTGCTGCAGTTATATAAGGTATTGGTGAGACCGCACCTGGAATACTGCATACAAGTTTTGGTCTCCATACTTAAGAAAAGACATACTTGCTCTCGAGGCAGTACAAAGAAGGTTCACTCGGTTAATCCCGAGGATGAGGGGGTGGACATATGAGGAGAGGTTGAGTAGATTGGGACTCTACTCATTGGAGTTCAGAAGAATGAGAGGCGATCTTATTGAAACATATAAGATTGTGAAGGGGCTTGATCGGGTGGATGCGGTAAGGATGTTCCCAAGGATGGGTGAAACTAGAACTAGGGGGCATAATCTTAGAATGAGGGGCTGCTCTTTCAAAACTGAGATGAGGAGGAACTTTTTCACTCAGAGGGTAGTAGGTCTGTGGAATTTGCTGCCCCAGGAAGCTGTGGAAGCTACATCATTAAATAAATTTAAAACAGAAATCGACAGTTTCGTAGAAGTAAAGGGAATTAGGGGTTACGGGGAGCGGGCAGGAAATTGGACATGAATTTAGATTTGAGGTTAGGATCAGATCAGCCATGATCTTATTGAATGGCGGAGCAGACTTGAGGGGCCGATTGGCCTACTCCTGCTCCTATTTCTTATGTTCTTATGTTCTTATAGTGTCTTTCATGAACTCAGGATGTCCCAAAGCGCTTTATTCCCAATGAAGTCATTTTGAAGTGTAGTCACTGTTGTAATGTAGGAAACGGGGCAGCCAATTTGAGCACAGCAAGATCCCACAAACAGCAATGAGATAAATGACCAGATAATCTATTTTTTTTTAGTGATGTTGGTTGAGGGATAAATATTGGCCCCAGGACACCGGGGAGAACTCCCCTGCTTGTCTTCCACTTGTGGCTGTGGGATCTTTCACATCCACCTCAGAGGGCAGATGGGGTCTTGTTTGAGCGTTCGACACCTGGTAAGGTAAAATGAAAGTGGTCCTCCCCCCAAACAAGTGAAGACAGACACAAGTCCTGTGGAGCCTCGCTCACGTTTATTCTGAGTTGCTTGAGGAGACGGCCTGAAGAGCTGGCTCTCACCTCGCTGATCTTTTTTTGTACAGGAACTTTGTGAAGTGGAACTTTCTGCCTGCGTTCCGATTAAACAGTTAATCATTTAGAAACATAGAAACATAGAAAATAGGAGCAGGAGTAGGCCATTCGGCCCTTCGAGCCTGCTCCGCCATTCAATATGATCATGGCTGATCCTCTATCTCAATACCATATTCCCGCTCTCTCCCCATACCCCTTGATGCCTTTTGTGTCTAGAAATCTATCTCGCTCCTTCTTAAATATATTCAGTGACTTGGCCTCCACTGCCTTCTGTGGTAGAGAATTCCACAGGTTCACCACCCTCTGAGGGAAGAACTTTCTCCTCATCTCAGTCCTACCCCGTATCCTGAGACTGTGACCCCTCGTTCTGGACCTCCCCCCAGCCAGGGGAAACATCCTCCCTGCATCCAGTCTGTCTAGCCCTGTCAGAATTTTATATGTTTCAATGAGATCCCCTCTCATTCTTCTGAACTCGAGTGAATACAAGCCGAGTCGACCCAATCTCTCCTCATACGACAGTCCTGCTATCCCAGGAATCAGTCTGGTGAACCTTCGTTGCACTCCCTCTATGGCAAGTATATCCTTTCTTAGGTAAGGAGACCAAAACTGCACACAATACTCCAGGTGTGGTCTCACCAAGGCCCTGTATTACTGCAGTAAGACATCCTTGCTCCTGTACTCAAATCCTCTTGCACTGAAGGCCAACATACCATTTGCCTTCCTAACTGCTTGCTGCACCTGCATGTTTGCTTTCAGTGACTGGTGTACAAGGACACCCCGGTCCCTTTGTACATTAACATTCCCCAATCTATAACTATTTAAATAATACTTTGCCTTTCTGTTTTTCCTTCCGAAGTGGATAACTTCACATTTATCCACATTATACTGCATCTGCCATGTATTTGCCCACTCACTCAACTTGTCTAAATCTCCCTGAAGCCTCTTTGCATCCTCCTCACAACTCACAATCCCACCTAGTTTTGTGTCGTCAGCAAACTTGGAAATATCACATTTGGTTCCTTCATCCAAATCATTGATATATATTGTGAATAGCTGGGGCCCAAGCACTGATCCCTGCGGTACCCCACTAGTCACTGCCTGCCACCCGGAAAAAGACCCGTTTATTCCTACTCTCTGTTTCCTGTCTGTTAACCAATTCTCAATCCATGCCAGTATATTACCCCCAATCCCATGTGCTTTAATTTTGCACACTAACCTCTTATGTGGGATTTTATGAAAGGCCTTCTGAAAATCCAAATAACCCACATCTACTGGTTCTCCCTTATCTATTCTACCAGTTACATCCTCAAAAAACTCCAGTAGGTTTGTCAAACATGGTTTCCCTTTCATAAATCCATATTGACTTTGTCTAATCCCGTTGATATTTTCTAAGTGTCCTGTTATCACATCCTTTATAATAGACTCTAGCATTTTCCCCACTACTGATGTTAGGCTAACCGGTCTGTAATTCCCTGTTTTGTTTCTCCCTTTTTTAAATAGAGGGGTTACATTTGCCACCCTCCAATCTGCAGGAACTGTTCCATAATCTATAGAATTTTGGAAGATGACAACTAATGCATCCACTATTTCCATGGCTACCTCTTTTAGTGCTCTGGGATGCAGATTATCAGGTCCTGGGGATTTATCGGCTTTCAGTCCCATTAATTTCTCCAGCACTATTTTTTTACTAATACTAATTTCCTTTAATTCCTCCTTCTCACTAGTCCCTTGGTTCCCTAGCATTTCTGGGAAGTTATTTGTGTCCTCTTCCGTGAAGACAGAACCAAAGTATTTGTTTAATTGCTCTGCCATTTCCTTGTTCCCCATTATAAATTCTCCCATTTCTAACTGTAAGGGACCTACATTTGTCTTCACTAATCTTTCTCTTTTTACACTTGTAGAAGCTTTTACACTCCACTTCTATGTTCCTTGCATTTCTGACACGGGAGCAGGAATGTGCATGGGGCGGGATCAATCTGCCAGTCATAATGTTCCCAAAGTCCCATCCAATACTTAATCTCTCATTCCCCTCTCGTTCCTTTCCGCCACAAAGTGTCTATCCAGCTCACTGTTGAATTTGCTGACATCGTCCGCTCCCTCCAGGACAGGGTGTTCCCCCCCCTTCACCCAATTCCCCACCCTCTGCACAAAGTGACTGACTCGAAACAGATTCCCACTCCTGACCTTGAGCCCCTGACCCCTACTTACAGTCTGTGATTGTGTCCGATTTATTTGGAGTTCATTATATCGACACCCCTTAGAATCTCACCATGGTCCCTGCCTTTAGTTGAATGTTTAAACAGTGATGCATTTTGGTAGGAAGAACGAGGAGAGGCAATATAAACTAAATGGTACAATTTTAAAGGGGGTGCAGGAACAGAGAGACCTGGGGGTGAATGTACACAAATCTTTGAAGGTGGCAGAACAAGTTGAGAAAGCTGTTAAAAAGCATACAGGATCCTGGGTTTTATTAATAGAGGCAGAGAGTACACACGCAAGGAAGTTATGTTGAACCTTTATAAAACACTGGTTAGGCCTCAGCTGGAGTATTGTGTCCAATTCTGGGCACCGCACTTTAGGAAGGATGTGAAGGCCTTAGAGAGGGTGCAGAGGAGATTTACTAGAACGGTTCCAGTGATGAGGGACTTCAGTTATGTGGAGAGACTGGAGAAGCTGGGATTGTTCTCCTTAGAGCAGAGAAGGTTGAGAGGAGATTTAACAGGGGTTCAAAATCATGAAGGGGTTTCCAGTCGCAGGAGGGTCGGTAACCAGAGAACTCAGATTTAAGATAATTGACAAAAGAACCAGAGGTGAGATGAAGAGAATTATTTTTACGCAGCGAGTTGTGATGATCTGGAATGCGCTGCCTGAAAGGGCGGTGGAAGCAGATTCAATAATAACTTTCAAAAGGGAATTGGATAAATACCTGAAGGGGAGAAAATTTGCAGGGCTATGGGGAAAGAGCGGGGGAGTGGGATTAATTGGATAGATCTTTCAAAGAGCCGGCACAGGCACGATGGGCCGAATGGCCTCCTCCTGTGCTGTATGACTCTAAGATTCTAAGATTCTTTGTTCATTTTCAGGGTTGCAGCTGGACCTCGACACCAGAGAACACCATCGAGTGAGAGGCGAGTCCTTCGCCATTAACTGCACTGCACATTCTGAATCCCTGTTTCTGTCCGTGGATTGGGCCCGTCCCCCGGGCTCTGTGAGTTCATGATTTTCTCGCTTCTTTTTTTTTGCAGTTCTGTTTTATTTTACTTTGAGCTTGTTTTCACTCCTCTTCTCCGTCTGCTCGACCCAATTGCCGAATTGATCAATTGCACTTTGCGAGCGTTTTGGTTTCTGTAGCATGGGCGAGCTCGCCAAGGCCGAGCGGCCTCCTCACACCCCTGACTCGAGCTGTCGAGTCGCAGGACAGATTATGTGGGAGCAGTGGCACAGTCCCGCGGGGATGGTCGGTCAGGGGGGGGGTGCCGCGGAGGGAACAGGGTGTCAGCTGATATCCGGATACACCAGGCCCATGGCCATTCCTGGAGGGGTCTGTTTGGGCAGAACCTACCCAATCACCTTTCTGCTATAGCGCAGACAGAACACTGGGGTCAAACCTTGTCATCAAATCCCTCCATGGCCTCGCCCCCTCCCTATCTCTGTAACCTCCTCCAGCCCTACAACCCTCCGAGATCTCTGCACTCCTCCAATTCTGGCCTCTTGTCCATCCCCGATTTTAATCGCTCCACCATTGGCGGCCGTGCCTTCAGCTGCCTGGGCCCGAAGCTCTGGAATTCCCTCCCTAAACCTCTCAGCCTCTCTCTCCTCCTTTAAGACGCTCCTTAAAACCTAGCTCTCTGACCAAGCTTTTGGTCACCTGCCCTAATATCTCCTTATGTGGCCCGAGGTCAAATTTAGTCTGATAATCGCTCCTGTGAAGCGTCTCGGGATGTTTTACTGTGTTAAAGGCGCTATATAAATGCAAGTTGTTGTTGTTGAACCAGAAGCACCGGCCGATCGAATGGCATCTCAGCCTGGAGCCTGACCAAAATCAGTCATTGACCTGAAACGTTAACCCAACCTTTCCCTCTCCACAGACGCTGCCTGACCCGCTGAGTGTTTCCAGCATTTTCTGTTTTTATTCCCTATCCAAAATGGCAGCTTGACTTTCTCTAAAGGGGGCCGACAGGAGAGGGAAAGGAACTCTCATTGGCCTGGTGGGGACAGATGTGTCACGGGTGGCTGCCCAGAGCTGAATTTTTGTACTCATTATTCTGGCACCATCGGGAGTGAAGATTATTTTGGGGGGAGCCCCTCAGGGGCTGTTTCTTGAAATGAAATTTGGTGGGTGATTAGATAGTCCATGATAGGGGAGAGTGTACATGGGCTGTGGAAGGAGCTAGTTTGATAGGAAAAGTGGCATTTTCCTGTCCTGCAAGTGCTAATGAATTTAGTCATGATGTGGAGATGCCGGTGATGGACTGGGGTTGACAATTGTAAACAATTTTACAACACCAAGTTATAGTCCAGCAATTTTATTTTAAATTCACAAGCTTTCGGAGGCTTCCTCCTTCGTCAGGTAAATGTGTTAAAGGCGAGAGAGCTAGGTTTTAAGGAGCGTCTTAAAGGAGGAGAGAGAGGTGGAGAGGTTTAGGGAGGGAATTCCAGAGCTTAGGGCCTAGGCAGCTGAAGGCACGGCCGCCAATGGTGGAGCGATTAAAATCAGGGATGGACAAGAGGCCAGAATTGGAGGAGCGCAGAGATCTCGGAGGGTTGTAGGGCTGGAGGAGGTTTCAGAGATAGGGAGGGAGCGAGGCCATGGAGGGATTTGATGACGAGGTTTGACCCCATTTACCTGACGAAGGAGGAAGCCTCCGAAAGCTTGTGAATTTAAAATAAAATTGCTGGACTATAACTTGGTGTTGTAAAATTGTTTACAATGAATTTAGTGACAGTTTTAAAACCATTTCCAATGTTTTTCTCTCTCCAGAATGCCAGAGTTACTTTGAACCGTGGTATTGATGGCAACTCTTTCCAGATAATCGCCACACTGCAAATTCAGGCTGTGAAAGGAACCGATTCAGGAAACTTCACCTGTACCGCGAAAATAGATCAACACGGGAAGGAGGAGAACCAATCCGCTGTGACCTCATTGCGTGTTTTTGGTAATAACCGTGTGTCCTGCTTATAGCACCTCATGGGGGCCGGGGGAGAGGAGGGACGGGGAGTGGAGGGGGGAGTGGAGAGGGGAGTGGGGGGGAGAGGAGGGACGGGGAGTGGAGGGGGGAGTGGAGAGGGGAGTAAAGGGTAGGGAGTGGAGGGGCGGGAAGTGGAGGGGCAGGGATGGAGGGGGAGTGGAGGGACGGGGAATGGAGGGGGGAGTGGAGAGACGGGGAGTGGGGAGGGGAGTAGAGGGGAGCTTGGAGGGACATAGTGGTGGGACAGGGAGTGGAGGGGAAGCGGAGGGGGAGGGAGGGACGAGGAGTGGAGGGACAGAGTGGGGGGGGTGGGGAGCGAATGGAGGAGTGGAGGGTTGGAGTGGAGGGATGGAGGGGAGGGATGTGTGGAGTGGAGAGGGAGTGGAGGGGCGAGTAGAGTGGAGGGAGAGTGGAGGGGGGAGTGGAGGGAACATGTGTAGTCGGTAGTGACTGACCCTCAGTTCCACCCTCTAACTGTCTTCATTAATTGGATCTAAACTGTCTGAGGGCACAGGAAACTCTGCCAAGTCACTACAGACACGATGGGCCGAATGGCCTCTTTCTGTGCCATAAATTTCTCTGATTCTATGATTACGAAATGATAACAGGGATGAGGGACTTCAGTTATGTGGGACTAGGGAAGCTGGGATTGTTCTCCTTAGAGCAGCAACAACAACAACTACTTGCATTTATATAGCGCCTTTAATATAGGAAAACGTCCCAAGACGCCTCGCAGGCAGAGAAGGTTAAGGGGAGATGCAATCGAGGTGTTCAAATTCATGAAGAGTTTTGACAGAGTAAATAAGGAGAAACTGTTTCCAGTGTCAGGAGGGTCGGTAACCAGAGGACACAGATTTAAGGTAATTGGCAAAAGAGCCAGAGGGGAGATGAGGAGAATTTTTTTTACGCAGCGAGTTGTGATGATCTGGAATTCACTGCCTGAAAGGGCGGTGGAAGCAGATTCAATAATAACTTTCAAAAGGGAATTGGATAAATATTTGAAGGGGAAAATTTGCAGGACTATGGGAAAAGAGCAGGAGAGTGGGACTAATTGGATAGCTCTTTCAAAGAGCCGGCACAGGCACGATGGGCCGAATGGCCTCCTCCTGTGCTGTAAGATCCTATGAACCTATGATTGTCACCTGTTAAAATGCAACTTCAGGTATCTTCCCCCACCTTTGCAAATCTGCTGTTTCAAGTCTTTTTTGTGACAGACTTACCTCACTGATAGCAAAGGGTTAGTATTATAGAATCATGGAGTTTGAAGGTTGAGGCAGGAGTGCTGCCCTCGGCCATTGCTGGTGTTTCTCTCAGAGCGGGGCTGTCCCCTCCTATATAGCCCACACTTTTTGTTCCTTCTTGTTTCTCTTGCCGCTGTTTGGTTGTTTTGATCCCAGCTGGGGTTAAGGTCGTGCTTTGCTCGTGGGCTGGGTTCTATCTACATTTTGGGAGTTAGGTTTGCCCCTATTGGGATGGGGTATAGTGTCAGGAGTTGGGGTTAGGGGTGGGAATGGGGATATGTTTAAGGGGCAGGGCTTGGGGGTTCTGGGCTCGAGGCTAAGCCTTAGGGTTTGACCTTAGAAGTAGGACTTTGGTCTCAGATTTACGATCAGGATTTGAGTTTAGGGTCAGCATTTGGTTAGGATTAGGATCTCCTTCTCTCCATCGCTGAGAGAGAAAGGTTCATGTTTAGGTTCGGGTCTCTATCTCTCCATTGGTATCAGGAAGGGATTAAGGTTGGGGTTAAGGTTCGGGGTTAAAGGTTCGGGGTTAAGGTTCAGGGTTAAGGTTTGGGGTCAGGGTCTCCATCTCTCCATTTGTGTCCAGTTGAGCAGCCTCTGTGGTGGAGAGCTTCCATTGTTTCTAATGGACGCTGCAGCTTTGGGCTGGCCTGAGAACTGACGGGGAACCGACCGGCCCTGTGAAAACATCGCTCCGTCTGGTCACGCTATTCCATTGAGTGTTATCTCCCAGACAGCTTCCTTTGGACAGCCTCCCTGCCCAGTCTGAAGCTGTGACCCTCACTCAGATTTTCCCAGTTTTCTTTTTATTGTATCATTGTCAGGTATGGGATTAAGCTCACACCAATAAGGTTCCCCCTCTTGCTGGGCAAGAGAGGGGCAAAGAGCGGAGAGACAACCCCAATGGTAGGACAGGGGGGGAGACTGGAGATGCTGCTATCGTAGCGTCAGAAGGTGGACAACACAGAATATCGCACCAAGGCTCACGGGTCTTAGGGTCATCAAACTCAATAGGGAATTTTTAAAAATTCATTCTCGGGATGTGGGCATCGCTGGCCAGGCTGGCATTTATTGCCCATCCCTAATTGCCCTTGAGAAGGTGGTGGTGAGCCGCCTTCTTGAACCGCTGCAGTCCGTGTGGTGAAGGTTCTCCCACATTTCCGATAGGCAGGAATTTTCTTTGTCGCGCTTTTGATACGAACTGAGTTTCTCGCTGGGTCACTTCAGCGGGCAGCTAAGAGTCCACCACATTGGTGTGGGGACTGGAGTCACCTATAGGCCCGGACCGGGTAAGGACGGCAGGTTTCCTTCCCTAAAGGACATCAGTGAACCAGTTGGGGTTTTTAACGACAATCCGACAGCTTCACGGCGACTCCACCTTTTTATTCCCGGATTTTATATAAAGAACTGAATCCAAATTCTCAAACTGCCCAGAGTGGGATTTGAACTCATGTTCTCTGGATTATTAGTCCAGGCCCCTAGATTACTAGTCCACTGAGGGGATGGGACAGCGAATCCTGGAAACTTACCTGCCCTGCGCCCATCACAATTCCTGCGCTGGTAAAATTTTGTTCAGGAGGCAGGTTAACCCCCGGAATTCACTCGATTCCTTATCCTGTGTCGACAGACCGAGGTTACGTGCAAATCTTTACCAAACAGAAGACCACCCTGGAAGCAGACAGCGGGGTGAATCTACAACTCCACGTGAGAATCAAGGCCTATCCTAAACTGAGAGAGCATGGCTGGATCTACGACAGGAGGAACAACACCTCTGATCACAAGGCGACACTCACTGAGGGACACAATATGTAATGTATCAAAGAGGCTGTAACAAACAATATAAGGGGCAGACGGGGGCAGTGCCCGTCCGTGGTCTGAGCTCAGTTAGACCGTCTATTTTTATATTTGCTTTTGGCATGTTGGGCAATTTATTCAGCCGTAGCATTCCCACCTCTGAGTCGGAAGGTGCAGGGTTCAAACTCCACTCCAGATAGCGAGACTGCAGACCGGAGCTCCAGACAGTCCCGGGGAGTGGAGACCGGAGCTCCAGACAGTCCCGGGGAGTGGAGACCGGAGCTCCAGACAGTCCCGGGGAGTGGAGACCGGAGCTCCAGACAGTCCCGGGGAGTGGAGACCGGAGCTCCAGACAGTCCCGGGGAATGGAGACCGGAGCTCCAGACAGTCCCGGGGAGCGGAGACCGGAGCTCCAGACAGTCCCGGGGAGTGGAGACCGGAGCTCCAGACAGTCCCGGGGAGTGGAGACCGGAGCTCCAGACAGTCCCGGGGAGTGGAGACCGGAGCTCCAGACAGTCCCGGGGAATGGAGACCGGAGCTCCAGACAGTCCCGGGGAGCGGAGACCGGAGCTCCAGACAGTCCCGGGGAGTGGAGACCGGAGCTCCAGACAGTCCCGGGGAGTGGAGACCGGAGTTCCAGACAGTCCCGGGGAGTGGAGACCGGAGCTCCAGACAGTCCCGGGGAGCGGAGACCGGAGCGCCAGACAGTCCCGGGGAGCGGAGACCGGAGCTCCAGACAGTCCTGGGGAGTGGAGACCGGAGCTCCAGACAGTCCCGGGGAGCGGAGACCGGAGCTCCAGACAGTCCCGGGGAGTGGAGACCGGAGCTCCAGACAGTCCCGGGGAGTGGAGACCGGAGCTCCAGACAGTCCCGGGGAGTGGAGACCGGAGCTCCAGACAGTCCCGGGGAGTGGCGACCGGAGCTCCAGACAGTCCCGGGGAGTGGAGACCGGAGCTCCAGACAGTCCCGGGGAGCGGCGACCGGAGCTCCAGACGGTCCCGGGGAACGGAGACCGGAGCTCCAGACAGTCCCGGGGAGTGGAGACCGGAGCTCCAGACAGTCCCGGGGAGTGGAGACCGGAGCTCCAGACGGTCCTGGGGAGCGGAGACCGGAGCTCCAGACAGTCCCGGGGAGTGGCGACCGGAGCTCCAGACAGTCCCGGGGGGAGGAGACCGGAGCTCCAGACAGTCCCGGGGAGTGGCGACCGGAGCTCCAGACAGTCCCGGGGAGTGGAGACCGGAGCTCCAGACAGTCCCGGGGAGTGGAGACCGGAGCTCCAGACTGTCCCGGCCTATAGTTCTGTTGTTCTTTGGTTTAAATCACTCAGCACCTCCTATCCCCTCTGCACCTAATTCCCACACTCACCAAATTCCCAGTTGAATTTCCTCACTCTGTTGCTCTTCACTCTGTTACAGGTTCACTCTCTGTCATTCCCAACCTCTGTGCTCTGTTTTATATTCATGACCTCTAGTTTTGGTCTCCCCACAAGTGGAAACATTTTCTCTACGTCTACCCTATCAAACCCTTTCATAATCTTAAAGACCTCGATCAGGTCACCCCTCAGTCTTCTCTTTTCTAGAGAAAAGAGCCCCAGCCTGTTCAGCCTTTCCTGATAATTATATCCTCACATAGTTCTGGTGGTATCCTTGTGAATCTTTTTTGCACCTTCTCCAGTGCCTCTATATCCTTTCTATAATATGGAGACCAGAACTGTTCACAATACTCCAAGTGTGGTCTAACCAAGGTTCTGTACAAGTTTAACATAACTTCTCTGCTTTTCAATTCTATCCCTCTAGAAATGAACCCCAGTGCTTGGTTTGCCTTTTTTATGGCCTTATTAACCTGTGTCGCTACTTTTAGTGATTTGTGTATCTGTTCCCCCAGATCCCTTTGCTCCTCTATCCCATTTAGACTCTTATTATCCAAGCAGTATGTGGCCTCCTTATTCTTTCTACTGAAATGTACCACCTCACACTTAACTATATTGAAATTCATTTGCCAATTACACGCCCATTCTGCGAGTTTATTAATGTCCTCTTGTATTTTGACCCATTCTCCCTTTGTATTAACCACACCCCCCAATTTGGTGCCATCCGCAAATTTTGAAATTGTACTTCCGATTCCTGAGTCCAAATCATTGATGTAAATTGTGAACAACAGTGGTCCCAGCACCGATCCCTGTGGAACACCACTTCCCATCTTTTGCCAGTCTGAGTAACTACCCTTAACCCCTACTCTCTGTTTTCTGTTTTGTAGCCAGCTTGCTATCCATTCTGCTACCTGACCCCTGACTCCACACGCTCTGACCTTAGTCATGAGTCTACAATGCGATACCCTATCGAAGGTCTTTTGAAAATCCAAATATATTACATCTACTACATTACCCTTGTCTACTCTTTCTGTTACTTCTTCAAAGAATTTGATAAGTTTGGTCAGGTATGATCTTCCCTCCTGAAATCCGTGCTGACTATTCTTTATTATATTTTCATTCTCTCGATGTTTTTCCATTACATCTTTGAGTAAAGATTCCATTATCTTTTCTACCACGGACGTTAAGCTAACTGGTCTATAGTTCCCTGGACTGGTTCTATCTCCCTTTTTAAATATGGGAATCACATTATCTGTCCGCCAGTCCTCTGGCACTATTCCCTTTTCCAGTGAATTTTTATATATATGTAATAGTGCCTCTGCTATCTCTTCTCTGACTTCTTTTAAAATGTGCGGGTACAATCCATCCAGACCAGGGGTTTTATCCTCTCTAAGTTTGATTAGTTTTTCAATTATTTATTTATTTATTTTTTTTATTCGTTCACGGGATGTGGGCGTCGCTGGCGAGGCCGGCATTTATTGCCCATCCCTAATTGCCCTTGAGAAGGTGGTGGTGAGCCGCCTTCTTGAACCGCTGCAGTCCGTGTGGTGACGGTTCTCCCACAGTGCTGTTAGGAAGGGAGTTCCAGGATTTTGACCCAGCGACAATGAAGGAACGGCGATATATTTCCAAGTCGGGATGGTGTGTGACTTGGAGGGGAACGTGCAGGTGGTGTTGTTCCCATGCGCCTGCTGCCCTTGTCCTTCTAGGTGGTAGAGGTCACGGGTTTGGGAGGTGTTGTCGAAGAAGCCTTGGCGAGTTGCTGCAGTGCATCCTGTGGATGGTACACACTGCAGCCACAGTGCGCCGGTGGTGAAGGGAGTGAATGTTTAGGGTGGTGGATGGGGTGCCAATCAAGCGGGCTGCTTTATCTTGGATGGTGTCGAGCTTCTTGAGTGTTGTTGGAGCTGCACTCATCCAGGCAAGTGGAGAGTATTCCATCACACTCCTGACTTGTGCCTTGTAGATGGTGGAAAGGCTTTGGGGAGTCAGGAGGTGAGTCACTCGCCGCAGAATACCCAGCCTCTGACCTGCTCTCGTAGCCACAGTATTTATATGGCTGGTCCAGTTAAGTTTCTGGTCAATGGTGACCCCCAGGATGTTGATGGTGGGGGATTCGGCGATGGTAATGCCGTTGAATGTCAAGGGGAGGTGGTTAGACCCTCTCTTGTTGGAGATGGTCATTGCCTGGCACTTATCTGGCGCGAATGTTACTTGCCACTTATCAGCCCAAGCCTGGATGTTGTCCAGGTCTTGCTGCATGCAGGCACGGACTGCTTCATTATCTGAGGGGTTGCGAATGGAACTGAACACTGTGCAGTCATCAGCGAACATCCCCATTTCTGACCTTATGATGGAGGGAAGGTCATTGATGAAGCAGCTGAAGATGGTTGGGCCTAGGTCACTGCCCTGAGGAACTCCTGCAGCAATGCCCTGCGGCTGAGATGATTGGCCTCCAACAACCACTACCATCTTCCTTTGTGCTAAGTATGACTCCAGCCACTGGAGAGTTTTCCCCCTGATTCCCATTGACTTCAATTTTACTAGGGCTCCTTGGTGCCACACTCGGTCAAATGCTGCCTTGATGTCAAGGGCAGCCACTCTCACCTCACCTCTGGAATTCAGCTCTTTTGTCCATGTTTGGACCAAGGCTGTAATGAGGTCTGGAGCCGAGTGGTCCTGGCGGAACCCAAACTGAGCATCGGTGAGCAGGTTATTGGTGAGTAAGTGCCGCTTGATAGCACTGTCGACGCCACCTTCCATCACTTTGCTGATGATTGAGAGTAGACTGATGGGGCGGTAATTGGCCGGATTGGATTTGTCCTGCTTTTTGTGGACAGGACATACCTGGGCAATTTTCCACATTGTCGGGTGGATGCCAGTGTTGTAGCTGTACTGGAACAGCTTGGCGAGAGGCGCAGCTAGTTCTGGAGCACAAGTCTTCAGCACTACAGCTGGGATGTTGTCGGGGCCCATAGCCTTTGCTGTATCCAGTGCACTCAGCCGTTTCTTGATATCACGTGGAGTGAATCGAATTGGCCGAAGACTGGCTTCCGTGATGGTGGGGATATCGGGAGGAGGCTGAGATGGATTATCCACTCGGCACTTCTGGCTGAAGATGGTTGCAAACGCTTCAGCCTTGTCTTTTGCACTCACGTGCTGGACTCCGCCATCATTGAGAATGGGGATGTTTGCAGAGCCTCCTCCTCCCGTTAGTTGTTTAATTGTCCACCACCATTCACGACTGGATGTGGCAGGACTGCAGAGCTTTGATCTGATCCGTTGGTTGTGGAATTGCTTAGCTCTGTCTATAGCATGTTGCTTCCACTGTTTAGCATGCATGTAGTCCTGAGTTGTAGCTTCACCAGGTTGGCACCTCATTTTTAGGTACGCCCGGTGCTGCTCCTGGCATGCTCTTCTACACTCCTCATTGAACCAGGGTTGATCCCTTGGCTTGTTGGTAATGGTAGAGTGAGGAATATGCCGGGCCATGAGGTTACAGATTGTGCTGGAATACAATTCTGCTGCTGCTGATGGCCCACAGCGCCTCATGGATGCCCAGTTTTGAGCTGCTGGATCTGTTCTGAATCTATCCCATTTAGCACGGTGGTAGTGCCACACAACACGTTGGATGGTGTCCTCAGTGCGAAGACGGGATTTCATCTCCACGAGGACTGTGCGGTGGTCACTCCTACCAATACTGTCATGGACTGATGCATTTGCGACAGGTAGATTGGTGAGGACGAGGTCAAGTAAGTTTTTCCCTCGTGTTGGTTCGCTCACCACCTGCCACAGGCCCAGTCTAGCAGCTATGTCCTTCAGGACTCGGCCAGCTCGGTCAGTAGTGGTGCTACCGAGCCACTCTTGGTGATGGACATTGAAGTCCCCCACCCAGAGTACATTTTGTGCCCTTGCTACCCTCAGTGCTTCCTTCAAGTGGTGCTCAACATGGAGGAGGACTGATTCATCAGCTGAGGGAGGGCGGGAGGTGGTAATCAGCAGGAGGTTTCCTTGCTCATGTTTGACCTGATGCCATGAGATTTCATGGGGTCCAGAGTCAATGTTCAGGACTCCCAGGGCCACTCCCTCCTGACTGTATATCACTGTACCGCCACCTCTGGTGGGTCTGTCCTGCCGGTGGCACAGGACATCCCCAGGGATGGTGATGGAAGAGTCTGGGATGTTGGCTGAAAGATATGATTCTGTGAGTATGGCTATGACAGGCTGTTGCTTGACTGGTCTGTGGGACAGCTCTCCCAATTTTGGCACAAGTCCCCAGATGTTAGTAAGGAGGACCTTGCAGGGTCGACTGGGCTTGGTGTTTTGCCGTTGTCGTGTCCGATGCCTGGTGGTCCGATGCCGGGTGGTCCGTCCGGTTTTATTCTTATTATGACTTTTCGTAGTGAGATATTACAACTGAGTGGCTTGCTAGGCCATTTCAGAGGGCAATTAAGAATCAACCACATTGCTGTGGGTCTGGAGTCACATGTAGGCCAGACCGGGTAAGGACGGCAGGTTTCCTTCCCTAAAGGACATTAGTGAACCAGATGGGTTTTTACGACAATCCGGTAGTTTCATGGCCACCATTACTGATACTAGTATTTTAATTCCAGATTTTATTTTAATTAATTGAATTTAATTAATTAATTGAATTTAAATTCGCCATCTGCTGTGGCAGGATTTGAACTCATGACTCTGGATTTTAGTCCAGGCCTCTGGATTACTAGCCCAGTAACATAACCACTATGCTACCGTCCCCCCTTTCTATCGTAAATGTTTTATTATCTTTTTTGATCTCTTCCTCTAATGTCCTGCCCACCGTGTTAGTCTCCCCGGTAAATACTGCGACAAAGTAATGATTCAATATTTCTGCCATTTCGCTGTCATTCCCTGTGAGTTTATTGTGTGTATCCCTGAGTGGCCCAATCCCTATCCTGATTTTTCTTTTGTTATTTATGTGTCTTTAGGATACTTTACTATTTCTTTTTATATTCCTCGATAATTTAATCTCATAATTCCTCTTTGCTTTCCTAAATGTTTTTTGATTCTTTCTTAACCTCTCTGTATTCCCTTTAGTCATCCTCTCCTCTATTGTCTGTGCATTTAGTGAATGACGCAGTCTTAGTGGAGGGAGAGATCTCGGCTAGGACACCTCATTGCTCTTTTTAAATAGCGTCTTGGGATCATTAACACGCAGCTAAACCAATGGAACAGGCAGGCAGATTAACATCTCATCTAAAAGACGGCACCTCCGACAGTGCAGCACTCCTTCAGTATTGCAATGCGAGTGTCGGCCTGGATTTAACCTTCTGATTGAGAGGCAAGAAAAGCCCGGACTAATCAAGGACAGTCAGCATGGATTTGTTAAGGGGAGGTCGTGTCTGACTAACATAATTGAATTTTTCGAGGATAAGAAGGATTGATGAGAGTAGCACATTTGATGTAGTCTACAGGGATTTTAGCAATGCTTTTGACAAGGTCCCACATGGCAGATTGGTCAAAAAAGTAAAAGCCCATGGGATCCAAGGGAATGTGGCAAATTGGATCCAAAATTGGCTCAGTGGCAGGAAGCAAAGGGTAATGGTCGACGGGTGTTTTTGTGACTGGAAGGCTGTTTCCAGTGGGGTTCAGCAGGGCTCGGTACTTGGTCCTTTGCTTTTTGTGGTTACATTAACGATTTGGATTTAAACGTAGGGGGCATGATTAAGAAATTTGCAGATGACACAAGGATAGGCTGTGTGGTTGATAGTGAGGAGGAAAGCTGTAGACTGCAGGAAGATAGCAATGGACTGGTCAGGTGGGCAGAAAAGTGGCAAATGGAGTTCAATCCGGAGAAGTGTGAGGTAATGCATTTGGGGAGAGCAAACAAGGCAAGGGAATACACAATAAATGGGAGGATACTGAGAGGTGTAGAGGAAGTGAGGGACCTTGCCGTGCATGTCCACAGATCCCTGAAGGTAGCAGGACAGGTAGATAAGGTGGTTAAGAAGGCATACGGGATACTTTCCTTTATTCACCGAGGCATAGAATATAAGAGCAGGGAGATTATGCTGGAACTGTATAAAACACTGGTTAGGCCACAGCTTGAGTACTGTGTACAGTTCTGGTCACCACTTTACAGGAAGGATGTGATTGCACTAGAGAGGGTACAGAGGAGATTTACGAGGATGTTGCCAGGACTGGAGAATTTTAGCTATGAGGAAAGATTGGATAGGCTGGGGTTGTTTTCCTTGGAAGAGGAGGCTGAGGGGAGATTTAATTGAGGTGTACAAAATTATGACAGGGCTAGATAGAGTGGATAGGAAGGACCATTTGCCACTTTTCTGCCCATCTGACCAGTCCATTGATATCTTCCTGCAGTCTACAGCTTTCCTCCTGACTATCAACCACACGGCCTATCCTTGTGTCATCCACAAATTTCTTAGCAGAGGGGTCAGTAATCAGGGGGCATAGATTTAAAGTGATTGGTAGAAGGATTAGAGGGGAGCTGAGGAAAACATTTTTCACCCAGAGGGTGGTGGGGTCTGGAACTCACTGCCTGAGAGGGTGGGAGAGGCAGAAACCCTCAACTCATTTAAAAAGTACCTGGATGTGCACCTGAAGAGCCGTGACCTACAGGGCTACGGACCAAGTGCTGGAAAGTGGGATTAGGCTGGGTGGCTCATTTCTCAGCCGGCACAGACACGATGGGCCGAATGGCCTCCTTCTGTGCCATAAATTTTCTATGATTCTGTGATTCAAGAGTGCTATAAACTGAGCCAAGCTGACAGCTGGAGTACTGTTTCCAATTCTGGGCACCGCACTTTAGGAAGGATGTGAAGGCCTTAGAGAGGGTGCAGAGGAGATTTACTGGAATGGTTCCAGGGATGAGGGACTTCAGTTATGTGGAGAGACTGGAGAAGCTGGGGTTGTTCTCCTTAGAACAGAGGCGATTAGGGGGAGATTTAATAGAGGGGTTCAAAATCATGAGGGGTTTTAACAGAGGAAAGAAGGAGAATCTGTTTCCAGTGGCAGGAGGGTCGTTAACCAGAGGACACAGATTTACGGTAATTGGCAAAGGAGCAGAGGGGAGATTTTTTTTACACAGTGAGTTGTTCTGATCTGGAATGCACTGCCTGAAAGGGCGGTGGAAGCAGATTCAATAATAAGTTTCAAAAGGGAATTGGATAAATAGTTGAAGGGGAAAAATTTGCAGGACTATGGGGAAAGAGCAGGGGAATGGGACTAATTGGATAGCTCTTTCAAAGAGCCGTCACAGGAACGATGGGCCGAATGGCCACCTTCTGTGCTGTATGAGTCTGTGATTCTATGACTCTATGACGCACTGAAAAGGATATTCAATAATCAAAGGATTAAACATTTTGTGTCCCTGTGACCCTGTCGGTAAACGCACTGAGCTGCACAGCAAGATCCCAGCTCCTCCCCTGGTCTGTGTTGAGTTCTCTGATCTGAGCCAGATTGGCACGGTGTGCAAAAATTAGCCTCATTGGTCCTGGGTTAGAGAGAGATAAAATCAGCCTGGGTCCCTGCTCCTGATTGCTATCCAGTGACTCCCGCTGATATGTGCAATGGTGGGGTGGGGGGGCAGGGGGCGTGGGGGGACGGGGGGGGCGGGGGGGGCGCGGGGGGGGCGGGGGGACGGGGGGGGCGGGGGGGCGGGGGGAGCGAGGACAGGAGTCGACACGATTATGATGTCCCCCACATTGGAAAAGCCAACTGTGATTTACTCTCTAGGCTCACACATGAAGACCACTTGATTTGGGAGCGGCCAGTCGGGTTGGAACTGTAACCAGGGACACTTCAACTCCTTATAGAGAGGAGGGGGAAGGTGAAAGGGGAGGGGAGGAGAGGGAAAGGAGAGAGAGGGAGGGGAGGAGGAGGGGGAAGGGGAAAGGAGAGGAGAGAGGGGAGGAGGAGAGGGAAGGGGAAAGGAGAGAAGAGGAGGAGAGGGAAGGGGAAAGGAGAGAAGAGGAGGAGAGGGAAGGGGAAAGGAGAGGAGAGAGAAGAGGGGAGGGGGATAGAGAAAGGAAGGGAGGAAAGGGAAGGGGAAAGGAGAGTGGAGGAGTGGAAGAGAGGGAAGGGGAACGAAAGGAGAGGAGAGGAATGGAGAAGGGGAAATGAGAGGAGAGAGAGGGGAGGAGGAGAGGGAAAAGAAGTGGGAGAGAAAAAAGGAAGGGGAAAGGAGAGAGAGAGGAAGGAAGGAGTGGGAAGGGGAAAGAGGAGAGGAAAGGGGAAAGGAGAGGAGGGGAGGAGGAGAGGGAAGGGGAAAGGAGAAGGAAAGGGAAAAGGGGGCATGGGAGAAAGGCAAAAAATGGCACAGATCCTGGCGACTGGGGGAGATACAAAGAACAGCAAATGGTGACAAAACAGACAGTAAGAGCTACAAAAAGGGAGTTTGAAAAGAAACTTGCAAGGGATATCAAAATCAACACAAACAATTTTACAATTATATTAGGAAACAGAGGGTGGTCAGGAGCAATGTGGGCCCCTTAAAAACTGATAATGGTGAGATTATAAATGAAAATAAGGAAATGGCGGACATGTTAAATAATTACCCGAACTATAATCTTCCAAAGTTCTCTCGATTCAGGAACCGTTCCTTTAAATTGGAAAATTGCACATGTCACTCCGTTATTTTAAGAAAGGAGAGAGAGGGAAACCAGGGAATTATAGACCAGTTAGCCTAACATCTGTTGTGGGGAAAATGCTGGAGTCTATAATTAAGGATAGGGTGACTGAACACCTCGAGAATTTTCAGTTAATCAGAGAGAGCCAGCATGGATTTGTGAAAGGTAGGTCGTGCCTGACAAACCTGATTGAATTTTTTGAAGAGGTGACTAAAGTAGTGGACAGGGGAATGTCAATGGATGTTATTTATATGGACTTCCAGAAGGCATTTGATAAACTCCCTCATAAGAGACTGTTAGATAAAGTTGGAACTCATGGAATTGAGGGCAAATTATTGACCTGGTTAGGAAGTTGGCTGAGCGGCAGGAGACAGAGAGTAGGGATAATGGGCAGGTACTCACATTGGCAGGATGTGACAGCACAGAGATATTAATAGATTAAGTGAATGGGAAAAACTGTGGCAAATGGATTTCAATGTAGGCAAGTGTGAGGTCATCCACTTTGGACCTAAAAAGGATCAATCAGAGTACTTTCTAAATGCTGAAAAGCTCAGAACAGTGGATGTCCAAAGAGACTTAGGGGTCCACGTACATAGATCATTAAAATGTCATGGACAGGTACAGAAAATAATCAATAAGGCTAATGGAATGCTGGCCTTTATATCCAGAGGACTGGAGTACAAGGGGGCAGAAGTTATGCTGCAGCTATACAAAACCCTGGTTAGACCGCACCTGGAGTACTGTGAGCAGTTCTGGGCACCGCACCTTTGGAAGGACATATTGGCCTTGGAGGGAGTGCAGCGTAGGTTTACTAGAATGATACCCGGACTTCAAGGGTTAAGTTACGAGGCGAGATTACACAAACTAGGGTTGTATTCTCTGGAATTTAGAAGATTAAGGGGTGATTTGATTGAAGTTTTCAAGATATTAAGGGGAACTGATGGGGTAGATAGAGAGAAACTATTTCCGCTGGTTGGGGATTCTAGGAGTAGGGGACACAGTCTAAAAATTAGAGCCAGAACTTTCAGAAGGGAAGTCAGGAAACACTTCTACACACAAAGGGTGGTAGAAGTTTGGAATTCTCTTCCGCAAACGACAGCTGATGCTAGCTCAATTGTTAATTTTAAATCTGACTTAGATTTTTGTTCACAAAAGGTATTAAGGGATAAGGGGGCTAAGGCGGGTATATGGAGTTAGGTCACAGATCAGCCATGATCTCACTGAATGGCTGAACAGGCTCGAGGGGCTGAACGGCCTCCTCCAGTTCCTATGTTCCTGTGGTCCTATGAGAGCAGAAGGGGGAGAGGGGAAAGGGGAGGAGAGAGAGGAGGGAGAAGGGGAAAGGGGAGGAGAGAGAGGAGGGAGAAGGGGAAAGGGGAGGAGAGAGGAGGGGAAGGGGAAACGAGAGGAGAGAGAGGAGGGAGAAGGGGATAGGAGAGGAGAGAGAGAGGAGGGAGAAGGGGAAAGGAGAGGAGAGGAGAGAGAGGAGGGAGAAGGGGAAAGGAGAGGAGAGGAGAGAGAGGAGGGGAAGGGGAAAGGAGAGGAGAGGAGAGAGAGGAGGGAGAAGGGGATAGGAGAGGAGAGAGAGAGGAGGGAGAAGGGGAAAGGAGAGGAGAGGAGAGAGAGGAGGGGAAGGGGAAAGGAGAGGAGAGAGAGAGGAGGGGAAGGGGAAAGGGGAGGAGAGGAGAGAGAGGAGGGAGAAGGGGAAAGGGGAGGAGAGAGAGAGAGGAGGGAGAAGGGGATAGGAGAGGAGAGAGAGAGGAGGGAGAAGGGGAAAGGGGAGGAGAGGAGAGAGAGGAGGGGAAGGGGAAAGGGGAGGAGGGAGAGGAGGGGAAGGGGAAAGGGGAGGAGAGAGAGAGAGGAGGGAGAAGGGGATAGGAGAGGAGAGAGAGAGGAGGGAGAAGGGGAAAGGGGAGGAGAGGAGAGAGAGGAGGGGAAGGGGAAAGGGGAGGAGGGAGAGGAGGGGAAGGGGAAAGGGGAGGAGAGAGAGGAGGAGAAGGGGAAAGGAGAGGAGGGAGAGGAGGGGAGAGGGAGAGGAAGGCAGGAAGGAAGAGGAGTAGAGAATGGAAGAGGGGAAAGATTCATGCTGTGATTCTGTGGCTTTAATTTATTTTGCAGATACGAGAGTTCTCTCAGCTTGGTGCGACTGAAGGGAGTGGAGAGTGGGCCATACACGGTTTTTGCATCCAATGCAGACGCAAACTCGACCCTGACCTTTCACGTATTAATATATCGTAAGTAACGACTCACTAAAGTGACCGAGAAATCCTCCAACCCGGCAGTAACATTACTTGTACGAGAAACTCCCCATTAGGAGAGAGTGGAGTGTGTTTCAGACTCCTGGCCCCTGACCATCAGCCTCTCCCAACACCTTCAATCCCCTCCCCCTTCCCGCAAGCCTCACCTCCTCCAGCCCTTTATTCTCTCCGCTCTACCTCCGAGAGCCTTTCCTGAGAATCAGGTTGTCCCGGAGCCCCCTGGCAGTAACCATCTTCTCCCACGCTGGGACTTCTCAAACTGTACAGCTCTTCCACTCCCTCACTCTCCCCTCCCACCCGCAGTCTGAAGGCCCTGTGTGTGTCTGTGTGTGTGTGTGTGTGTCTGTGTGTGTCAGTGTCTGTCTGTGTGTCTGTGTCTGTCTGTGTGTGTCTGTGCGTGTCTGTGTGTGCCTGTGTTTGTCAGTGTCTGTCTGTGTGTGTGTGTCAGTATGTGTCTGTGTGTGTGTCAGTGTCTGTCTGTGTGTGTCAGTGTGTCTGTGTGTTTGTCAGTGTCTGTCTGTGTGTGTGTGTCAGTGTGTGTCAGTATGTGTCTGTCTGTGTGTGCCTGTGTTTGTCAGTGTCTGTCTGTGTGTGTGTGTCAGTGTGTGTCAGTATGTGTCTGTCTGTGTGTGCCTGTGTTTGTCAGTGTCTGTCTGTGTGTGTGTGTCAGTGTGTGTCAGTATGTGTCTGTCTGTGTGTGCCTGTGTGTGTCAGTGTCTGTCTGTGTGTGTGTCAGTGTCTGTCTGTGTGTGTGTTTTCTTTTTGAATCTTTGTTGCTTCATGGCCGTTGTTTAGGATGAAATAACTTTTTTTTCCTTCTCCCCGCTCAGAAAAGCCGACAGTGACCATTCGGAGGGACGAAGTGTTCCGCTGCCTGGCCTCTGGGTTTCCCGCACCGACCATTCTCTGGTACCAGTGCCCAGCGCACACAGACAGGTAGACGGGAGAACATGAATCTACCGATTCCTGGAGCAGGAGGGAGTTAGCACAGTGACGATACAGGGACTGAGGAGGCCTAGAAATGCATTAATGCCCGCCATATTGGTTAAGGCTCCGGTATAACCGTCCAGGGCCTGTGCCTGAAACGGGTGTTAAGACACCTTCCTGAAATTGGGCTGGCCCTGAATGCCTCCTGCTGGGCCTGTGGCATTCAGGAAAACCTGGTCTAAATGCGGCCTACCTGAAAGTGGAGCCGGGAGATTCAGGAGTTCTTCCCCCAAGTCCTGAAGACCATTTCTGACCCCCCCACCAACCCTGGCTCGGCCCCCGCCCAAGGTGGAGGTCCAAGACTTTTAGTTGGCTGCCTGTCGTGTGACCTGTGGCCCAGTGGGCAGCACTCTCACCTCTAAGTCAGAAGGTCATGGGTTCAAGTCTGATTCCAGGGACAAAATCCAGGCCGACACTCCCAGTGCAGTAATGAGGGAGTGCTGCACTGTCAGAAGGTGCCGTCTTTCAGACGAGACGTTAAACCGAGGCCCTAGCTACCCTCTCAGGTGGATGTGAAAGATCCCACAGCCACTGTTTTGAAGAAAAGCGGGGGAGTTCTCCCCAGTGCCCTGAGGCCAATATTTATCCCTCAAACAACCCCACTAAAAAACAGATTATCTGGTCATTTATCTCATTGCTGTTTGTGGGATCTTGCTGTGCGCAAAATTGGCTGCCGCGTTTCCTACAACAGTGACTGCACTTCAAGAAGTATTTCAGTGGCTGTAAAGCGCTTTGGGACGTCCTGAGGTCGTGAAAGGTGCTACATAAATGCAAGTACTCTCGTTCACTGTCAATTTTGTGAATGAGAATCTGGAGCCATTTGGAAATAGGCTCCACCCCTCGACCACCTGCAGACCCCCAGGGGGTTGCCAACTCTGGTGGGACGTGTTCCTGGAGGTTTCATCGTTTGACCTCCAGCCCTCGAACCGCCCTGCCCCCACACTCCCGCCATTGGTCGCCCGACACGCCCATCCTCAAGAAGCCCCGCCTCCCCTCCCCCCACACACTCCTGCCATTGGTCCATCCTCCAGGCGCTACCGCCTTCCCATGGCCAATCGGAAAGAGAACAGACTCCTTGTTACCCGATTGGATTAATCTTGACCGTTAGTGAAACGCTATTTTTACAGCAAATAAATGGGGAAAAAAAACACGCAGTTTTGTTTAAGGCCCCGGTGATTTTTCTGCCCTGTGCCCTGGAGACTAATCTTCAATTCCTGGAGACTCCAGGACAATCCTGGAGGGTGTTGGCGACTCCACATCCGGCGGATTAGATTAACCTGAACATTCGAACTCTTCTTCAAACACAGGTGTGCGGAAAACGGAACCGCCAATCCCAGCTACCTGATCTCCGTGTCGAACTCGTCCACCATCACCACGACTCTGTACGGGCCGAGCGAGGTGCAGAGTGCGATTCCGCTGGGAGACGTGAATCCCGACTCCCGGTTGGAATGCTGCGCTTTCAATAAAGCCGGAGAGAGTTCCTTTTCCATCACAATCCCGGGTGAGTGTCCGTCTCCGGTGAGGTCGTCCACTTTGGACCTCAGAAAGATAGATCAGGGTATTTTCTAAATGGCGAGGATCTAGGAACTGTGGAGGAGCAGAGTGATTTAGGGGCCCACGTACAGAAATCACTAAACGCTGGTGGACAGGTACAAAAAATAATTTTAAAAGGCTAATGGAATGTTGGCCTTTATCTCGAGGGCTGGAATACAAAGGGGAGGAAGTTATATTCCAGATTCTATAAAGCTCTGGTCAGACCCCATCTGGAGATACTGTGTTCAGTTCTGGGCACCGCACCTCAGGAAGGATATATTGGCCTTGGAGGGGGTGCAGTGCAGATTCACCAGAACGATACCGGGGCTAAAAGGGTTAAATTATGAGGCCAGGTTGCAGAGACTGGGCTTGTGTTCTCTCGAGTATAGAAGGTTAAGGGGGGGATCTAATTCCTCTGGTGGGGGGAGTCCAGAACAAGGGGGGATAATCTTAAAATTAGAGCCAGGCCGTTCAGGGGTGATGTCAGGAAGCACTTCTTCACACAAAGGGGGAGTGGAAATCTGGAACTCTCTCCCCCAAAAAGCTGTTGAGGCCGGGGGTCAATTGAAAATTTCAAAACTGAGATTGATGGATTTTTGTTGGGTGAGGGGATTAAGGGTTACGGAACCAAGGCGGGTAAATGGAGTTAAGATACAGATCAGCTATGATCGAATTGAATTATGGAACAAGCTCGAGGGGCTGAATGGCCTCCTCCTGTTCCCTATGTTCTTATGGCTCATTGCACAGGACAAGTTGCCATGGTGTCTGCATGTGCTGAAAGGCCTCAGGCTCATTGCTGGATAAAGTGAGCGAAAGGTTTACATTGAGACGTTGACTTCTCTCAGAATCGTCTCAAAGAGCTTCTCATGCAATTCATCACGTTGAGGTGCAGTAGGTGTTGTTTTGTTGGCAAACAGAGCAGAAGCCATTTTGAACACAGCAAGATCCCATGAGCAGAATGCAATGAGTAAAGGAGGGACGTCAGCCAGGATATATCTTTCTTGCTCTTCTACAAATGGCCCTTTAACATAGAATCATAGAAAAGTTACAGCACGGAAGGAGGCCGTTCAGCCCATCGAGTCCATGCCAGCTCTATGCATGAGCAATCCAGCTAATCCCACTCCCCCGCCCTTTCCCTGTAGCCCTGCAAATTTTTTCCTTTCAAGTACTTATCCAGTTCCCTTTTGAAGGCCATGATTGAATCTGCCTCCACCAGGACCCCGAATGCTTTTTTAACTGCTTTCTCAACCTGTCCTGCCACCTTCAAAGATTTGTGCACATATACCCCCAGATCTCTCTGTTCCTGCACCCCTTTTAGAGTTGTGCCCTCTAGTTTATATTGCCTCTCCTCATTTTTCCTGCCGAAAAGCATCACCTCGCATTTTACCACGTTAAATTTCATCTGCCACGTGTCTGCTCATTCCACCAGCCTGTCTCTATCGTCTTGAAGTCTATCACTATCCTCCTCACTGTTCACTACACTTCCAAGTTTTGTGTCATCTGCAAATTTTGAAATTGTGCCCTGTACACCCAAGTCCAAGTCAATAATATATATCAAGAAAAGCAGTGGTCCCAGCACTAACCCCTGGGGAACACCACTGTACACCTCCCTCCAGTCCGAAAAACAACCGTTCACCACTACTCTCTGTTTCCTGTCATTTAGCCAATTCTGTATCCATGTTGCTACTGCCCCTTTTATTCCATGGGCCGCAATCTTGATGATAAGCCTACCGTGCGGCACTTTATCAAACGCTTTTTGAAAGTCCATATACACCACATCAACTATATTGCCCTCATCTACCCTCTCTGTTACCTCATTAAAAAACATCCACCTGAACCAGTAGACAAGGCCTGAGATCAACATTTCATCTAAAGAATGGCACCTCTGATAAAGCAGAGGACCATGCACTCCTCCCCCCTTGCGCCCATATCCAATCCTTCATCCCTCTAACCCCGGCCTCCTGTGAAATCCCGCTCCTACTGTCCCATTTCTTGTGTTCAAATCCCTCCATGGTCTCGCCCCTCCCTATCTCTGTAACCTCCTCCAGCCCTACAACCCTCCGAGATCTCTGCGCTCCTCCAATTCTGGCCTCTTGCACATCCCTGATTTTAATCGCTCCACCATTGGCGGCCGTGCCTTCAGCTGCCTGGGCTCTAAGCTCTGGAATTCCCTCCCTAAACCTCTCCGCCTCTCTCTCTCCTCCTTTAAGACGCTCCTTAAAACCTACCTCTTTGACCAAGCTTTTGGTCACCTGTCCTAATATCTCCTTATTTGGCTCGGTATCAAATTCTACCTGGTTACGGTCCTGTGAAGCATCTTGAGACATTTTACCACGTTAAAGGTGCTATATAAATGCAAGTTGTTGTTGTAGAAAGTCAGGTGCTGTTCCCAGTATTTGTTAATCTGTAATTCTAACATGTTCTATGTTTCCACAGGTCGCCCTGTCCGAAGCGCCTTGTTCACCCCCATGCTCTGGAGCGCAGTGTCAGTGGCAATTCTGCTTCTGTTCTTCCTTGCTCTTTTGCTCTACAAATACAAACAGGTCAGAGCTGCCTCCTTTTTCACTGCTGCTTGTGAAATGCCTGAGCTTTTCCAACTCTTGTTCATCGTCAACCTCTTGCCATCGTAGAAACCAACTTACGAGATCCGCTGGAAGATTATCGAGGCCGTCAATGGGAATGATTACACTTTCATCGACCCCACACAGCTTCCATACAGCCAGAAATGGGAGTTCCCCAGAGACAAGCTTCGGCTAGGTAGGAACGAGGCCTCCTCAAAGTGCTTTTCATCAATATTCATGAATTTTTATTCTGGTTTTCTCCCCTCCAGCCCTCAAGTACCACACTTGGAGCACCGTGCACAGTTCTGGTCACCATATAGAATATAAAAACAGGGAGGTATTGCTGCAGTTATATAAGGTATTGGTGAGACCGCACCTGGAATACTGCATACAGTTTTGGTGTCCATACTTAAGAAAAGACATACTTGCTCTCGAGGCAGTACAAAGAAGGTTCACTCTGTTAATCCCGGGGATGAGGGGGCGGACATATGAGGAGAGGTTGAGTAGATTGGGACTCTACTCATTGGAGTTCAGAAGAATGAGAGGCGATCTTATTGAAACATATAAGATTGTGAAGGGTCTTGATTGGGTGGATGCGGTAAGGATGTTCCCAAGGATGGGTGAAACTAGAACTAGGGGGCATAATCTTAGAATAAGGGGCTGCTCTTTCAAAACTGAGATGAGGAGAAACTTCTTCACTCAGAGGGTGGTAGGTCTGTGGAATTTGCTGCCCCATGAAGCTGTGGAAGCTGCATCATTAAATAAATTTAAAACAGAAATAGACAGTTTCCTAGAAGTAAAGGGAATTAGGGGTTACGGGGAGCGGGCAGGAAATTGGACATGAATTTAGATTTGAGGTTAGGATCAGATCAGCCGTGATCTTATTGAATGGCGGAGCAGGCTCGAGGGGCCGATTGGCCTACTCCTGCTCCTATTTCTTATGTTCTTATACCTTGGTTAGACCACACTTGGAGCACTGTGCACAGTTCTGATCACCATATTATTAAAAGGATATAGAGGCACCGGAGAAGGTTCAAAAAAGATTTACAAGAATACCAAAACTGAGAGGTTACACCTATCTGGCTGGGGCTCTTTTGTCTGGAAAAGAGAAGGCTGAGGGGTTAAGATTATGAAAGGGTTTTGTAGGGTAGACGTAGAGAAGATGTTTCCATTTGCGGGGGAAACCAGAACTCGAGGCCTCTGGGTATCACACTGTGCCCTCTGAACCTTCTCTGTAACCCTGGAACTAACTGCGAGGACCTTTCTCTTCCCAGGTAAGATTCTCGGAGCCGGAGCGTTTGGGAAGGTGGTCGAGGCCACGGCCTACGGGCTGGGCAATGGCGACACGGTCACCAAGGTGGCAGTGAAGATGCTGAAACGTAAGTGTCCAACCCTTGCCTCACCTGATACTGGGGGTCGAGACCCCCTCTCCCCCCCAACACTGGGGGTCGAGACCCCCTCTCCCCCCCAACACTGGGGGTCGAGACCCCCTCTCCCCCCCAACACTGGGGGTCGAGACCCCCTCTCCCCCCCAACACTGGGGGTCGAGACCCCCTCTCCCCCCCCAACACTGGGGGTCGAGACCCCCTCTCCCCCCCAACACTGGGGGTCGAGACTCCCTTTCCCCCCCAACACTGGGGGTCGAGACCCCCTCTCCCCCCCAACACTGGGGGTCGAGACCCCCTCTCCCCCCCAACACTGGGGGTCGAGACCCTCTCTCCTCTCCAACACTGAACTTGTTACCCTCTCTCCCCTCCAACACTGAGGGTCATGACCCTCTCTCCTCTCCAACACTGAACTTGTTACCCTCTCTCCCCTCCAACACCGAGGGTCATGACCCCCCCTAATGTTGGGGAGAGAGGGGTCATGACCCTCTCTCCCCCTCCAACACTGGGGGTCGTGACCCTCTCACCCTCCAACACTGAGCTGGGGCAAGTGATTGAAAACAAACCCATTTGCAACAGTATTGTTTCAGAAACCATGAGCCTCCCTGAGATGTGTGAGATGGAGACGAGCAGTCCCACTTATGTTGTTTGTGTTCGATTTCAGAGAGTTTCAAGCTGAATTTGACCCAGATTTTGAATCCAATGTCCTTCTCTTTAACCTGGAGTTTATATAAAATCACCGCCTTCTTCCTCACTGCCGATCGGATATCCAGACACCAGGCTGTCCGGGTTTCCCAATAAGCTGCGGGAGGGTGAGGCTCCCCACGGGAAAGTTGGAAAATTATCCCTAATAATTTGGAGTAAGAGAAAGAGATTTTCATTGATTATGAATCGTACTGTATCTCTCAAGTCCTTCACACAATCTATTACTTTGAACCGTGCTCACTGTTACTATGTAGGGAAATACGGCAGCCATTTTGCCCATAGCAAGATCCACAAACAGAAATGAGGTGAATTTCCAGCTCCTGTTAACCTGCTATTCAGCAATGGGGGCAGCACAGCGGAGACCAATCCTGTTCTCACCTGATCACCCTCTGTGATCATATCCAGGACCCTTTCTCGGAATGCGGGTGTCGCTGGCAAGGATGGAATTTATTGCCCATCCCTAGTTGCCCTGAGAAGGTGGTGGTGTAACTGAGTGGAACTTCAGAGGCCACAAATAAGAGTCACCTATAGGCCCAGACCGGGTAAGGACGGCAGGTTTCCTTCCCTAAAGGACATTAGCGAACCAGATGGGTTTTTACGACAATCCGACAGTTTCACGGTCACTTTTACTGAAGGCGGATCCCTGGTCTGTATGGATCAGTATCTTGACCCTCTGACCCATCGAGGAAGCTCCTTTGCTTGTTTTGGTTGAGTGAGTTGGACAGTTCCCAGTCTGAACACTAGATGGAGCGAATGGGGAAAGAAAAAACTGACACGACAAGTGCGATCCCGCGGACTCGGGGTCAGTATTAGGACCACTGCTCATTCGGATATATATTAATGACCTGGACTTGGGTATAGAGGGTATCATTTCAAAGTTTGCAGATGACACGAAACTCGGAAATGTAGTAAACAGTGTGGAGGATAGTAACGGACTTCAGGAGGACAGAGACAGACTGGTGAAATGTGCAGACACATGGCAGATGAAATTTAACACAGAGAAGTGCGAAGTGATACATTTTGGTAGGAAGAATGAGGAGAAGCAATATAAACGAAATGGTACAATTTTAAAGGGGGTGCAGGAACAGAGAGACCTGGGGGTGTATGTACACAAATCATTGAAGGTGGCAGAACAAGTTGAGAAGGCTGTTAAAAAAACACATGGGATCCTGGGCTTTATTAATAGAGGCACAGAGTACAAAAGCAAGGAAGTTATGCTGAACCTTTATAAACACTGGTTAGGCCTCAGCTGGTGTATTGAGCACTTTAGGAAGGATGTGAAGGCCTTAGAGAGGGTGCAGAGGAGATTTACTAGAATGATACCAGGGATGAGGGACTTCAGTTACATGGAGAGACTGGAGAAGCTGGGATTGTTCTCAGAACAGAGAAGGATAAGGGGAGATTTAATAGAGGTGTTCAAAATCATGAACAGTTTTGATAGAGTAAATAAGGAGAAACTGTTTTCAGTGTCAGAGGGAATTGGTAAAAGAACCAGAAGGGAGATGAGGAAACATTTTTTTTACGCAGCGAGTTGTTCTGATCTGGAATGCGCTGCCTGAAAGGGCGGTGGAAGCAGATTCAATAATAACTTTCAAAAGGGAATTGGATAAATACTTGAAGGGAATAAATTTACAGGGCTATGGGGAAAGAGCAGGGGAATGGGACTAATTGGATAGCTCTTTCAAAGAGCCGGCACAGGCACGATGGGCCGAATGGTCTCCTCCTGTGCTGTACCTACTGTGATACTATGATACTCAGCCAATGTGAGGACACCACTGACATTGGCGGCGAGATTCTGGTGTCGTGTTATCTGCTTCTCTCCCCTTCCCCACGTCCGCCCGTCTGAAACAGGAATGTAGAGTGGGCTCGTGTCCAATGGGGCAAACACTAAAGGCCAATTATCTCACAGCATTGGAGCCCCGTCTCCAACCTGCCTCTTGCACATCTAGTGGAGACTCCGAGCTTCCAATCTCCACGTTGTTTAAAAATGAACAAATTGCAGATAAGTGTGAGGTGATGCATTTTGGTCGGAAGAATAAGGAGGCCACACACTGCTTGGATAATAAGAGTCTAAATGGGATAGAGGAGCAGAGGGATCTGGGGGAACAGATACACAAATCACTAAAAGTAGCGACACAGGTTAATAAGGCCATAAAAAAGGCAAATCAAGCACTGGGGTTCATTTCTAGAGGGATAGAATTGAAAAGCAGAGAAGTTATGTTAAACTTGTACAGAACCTTGGTTAGACCACACTTGGAGTATTGTGAACAGTTCTGGTCTCCATATTATAGAAAGGATATAGAGGCACTGGAGAAGGTGCAAAAAAGATTCACAAGGATGATTACAGAACTGAGAAGTTATAATTATCAGGAAAGATTGAACAGGCTGGTGCTCTTTTCTCTGGAAAAGAGAAGACTGAGGGGCGACCTGATAGAGGTCTTTAAGTTTGGGTTAAGGGTTTGATAGGGTAGACGTAGAGAAGATGTTTGCACTTGTGGGGGAGACCAAAACTAGAGGTCATAAATATAAAATAGTCATTAATAAATCCAATAAGGAATTCAGGAGAAACTTCTTTACCCAGAGAGTGGTGAGAATGTGGAACTCGCTCCCACAAGGAGTAGTTGAGGCGAATAGTGTAGATGCATTTAAGGGGAAGCTGGATAAACACATGAGGGAGAAAGGAATAGAAGGATATGGTGATAGGGTGAGATGAAGTCGGGAGGGAGGAGGCTCGTGTGGAGCATAAACACTGGCATGGACCAGTTGGGCCGAATGGCCTGTTTCTGTGTTGTACATTCTATGTATAGAATCATAGAAATTTACGATACAGAAGGAGGCCATTTGGCCCATCGTGTCTGTGCCGGCCGATAAAGAGCCACCCAGCATAATCCCACCTTTCGAGCTCTTAGTCCGTAGCCCTGTAGCTCACGGCACTTCAAGTGCGCATCCAAGTACTTTTTGAATGGGTTGAGGGTTTCTGCCTCTACCACCCTCTCAGGCAGTGAGTTCCAGACCCCCATCACCCTCTGGGTGAAAAAATTCTCCTCAGCTCCTCTCTAATCCTTCTACCAATTACTTTAAATCTATGTTCCCTGGTTATTGACCTCTCTCCTAAGGGAAATAGGTCCTTCCTATCCACTCTATCTGTCCCGTCATAATTTTATACACCTCAATTAAATCTCCCCTCAGCCTCCTTTGTTCCAAAGAGAACAACCCCAGCCTATCCAATCTTTCCTCATAGCTAAAATTCTCCAGTTCTGGCAACTTCCTCGAAAATCTCCTCTGCACCCTCTCCAGTGCAATCACATCTTTCCTGTAATGTGGTGACCGGAACTGTATGCAGTACTGAAGCCTGGGCCTAACCGGTGTTTTATACAGTTCTAGCATAACCTCCCTGCTCCATGCCTTGGCTAATAAAGGAAAGTATCCTATATGCCTTCTTAACCTGCCTTATCTCCCTGTCCTGCTACCTTCAGGGATCTGTGGACATGCACTCCAAGGTCCCTCTGTTCCTCTACACCTCTCAGTATCCTCCCATTTATTGTGTACTCCCTTGCCTTGTTTGCCCTCCACAAATGCATTACCTCACACTTCTCCGGATCGAATTCCATTTGCCACTTTTCTGCCCACCTGACCAGTCCATTGATATCTTCCTGCAGTCTCCAGCTTTCCTCCTCACTATCAACCACACGGCCAATTTTTGTATCATCTGCAAGCTTCTTAATGATGCCCCAACATTTAAAGTCTAAATCATTGATATATACCACAAAAAGCAAGGGACCTCATACTGAGCCCTGCGGAACCCCACTGGAAACAGCCTTCCAGTCGCAAAAATACCCGTCGACCATTACCCTTTGCTTCCTGCCACTGAGCCAACTCTGGATCCAATTTGCCACATTCCCTTGGATCCCATGGGCTTTTACTTTTCTGACCAGTCTGCCATGTGGGACCTTGTCATACGCCTTGCTAAAATCCGTGTAATTCTATGTAATTCTATGTAAGCGGTCACGCGACACCATCGTACGCTTCTGAGCCCTCTCCCCTCATCTCCATTTTTAGCCCGTGCCCATTCCACCGAGAAGGAGGCCTTGATGTCAGAGCTGAAGATCCTGAGTCACCTCGGACAACACACGCACGTTGTCAACCTTCTGGGGGCTTGCACGCACGGAGGTGAGTCACTGAGGAAATGCTCACTGTTAGTGCACGACACCAACAACCTGCATTTGTATAGCGCCTCTAACGTAGTAAAACGGCCCAAGGAGCTTCACAGGTGCGTAAATCAGACAAAAAAAAAATTGACAGCGAGCCACACGAGGAGATATTAGAACTAGAAACAGGAAGTGCTACTCGGCAGGTCAGGCAGCATCTGTGGAGAGAGAAACGGAGTTAACGTTTCAGGTCGAAGACCTTTCGTCAGAACTGCAGGAGGGCAGAGATTTAACCAGTTTATAAGCAGGTACAGAGCCAGGGGAATTGGGGGTGGGCGGGGGGTTGCAGAAGGGGAGGGGAGGAAAGAACAAAGGGGAAGGTCTCAGATAGGGTGGAGGGCAATTTGATTAAATGACAAAAAGGGATGATGGTGCAAGGCAAGGGACAAGTAAAGAAACAAAAGATGGGTCTAGAGGAGGTGTCTGAAAAATGGGAGCAGGGGTTATGATCTGAAGTTATTGAAATCAATGTTGAGCCCACACGGTTGTAAAGTGTCCAATGGAAAGATGAGGGGCTGTTCCTCGAGCTTCCGTTGATTTTGTGTAAGGAGATATTTGGACAGGTGACCAAAAGCTTGGACAAAGAGCGTCTTAAAGGAGGAGAGAGAGGCGGAGAGGTTTAGGGAGGGAATTCCAGAGCTTAGGGCCCAGGCAGCTGAAGGCACGGCCGCCAATGGTGGAGCGATGGAAATCGGGGATGGATGAGGCCAGAATTGGAGGAGCGCAGAGATCGCGGAGGGTGCGAGGCCATGGAGGGATTTGAAAACAAGGATGAGAACTTTAAAATTGAGGCGTTGCCGGACTGGGAGCCGATGTAGGTCAGCGAGCACAGGGGGTGATGGGTGAACGGGACTTGGAGTGAGTTATGATGCGGGAACAGCAGAGCTCTGGATTACAAAAATACTTCTTGGCCATGAGTGAAATGGACTCTCCACAGACATTTCCACCCTGCTCCTCCCTTTTCTTTAATGTGATTTGCCTTTTAATTGTAGGCCCAGTTTTTGTCATCACGGAATACTGTTGCTATGGCGATTTACTGAACTTCCTGAAGCACAAGGCCCAGCACTTGACTTCTTGCGACGCTGTGAATAATTACAAGAACCTGTCCCTGGACAAGAAGTTGCTAAGGTGGTGACCTTTCACATCTCTAAGGGAAGTTTCAGACAACACTGTCAGTCCATCACAAAACCCACCTCTGGGAAACTCGAAACTCGATCTTCTGCTTTGCTCCAAGGGCTTCTTCTCTCCTCAACGATACTTAAATCTCTGTAAAGCCCAACTCCATCCAAGACTTGGTCTGCCTTGACTTTTCTAACCCCTTCCTCACACTCCTAGCCTGATAGACTCTCTCTCTCTCTGACCTCTCATTCCTTCACAACTTCCCTTTCTGTTTAATCGATACTGAGGTCAATGCTCCTTTGAATTTTCTCCGCTTGCTCCTCCATCCTAAACACTTCCTGGGGGTTGCCGACCCAGAGTCTCCGAGAATTGAAGATTAATCTCCAGGACACTGTTATGAGCAAAAACCCGGGGAGAAAAATCATCGGGGCTTTAAACGAAAATTTTTTATTTTTCCATTCTCATTGAACATTTTTGTTTATTGGTTATAAAAAATTTTGGAGATGAGGGAAAAAAGCCTGTTGACTGAGTGTAAAGAATCATCCAATCAGGTAAAGAAGAGTCTGTTCGCTTTCCAATTGGCCATGGGAAGGCGGAGCACCATGAGGATAGACCTGACAGGCGACCAATGGTGGCAGTGTGGAGGCGGGGCACCGTGAGTATAGACCTGACGGGCGACCAATGGTGGCAGTGTGGAGGCGGGGCACCGTGAGTATAGATCTGACGGGCGACCAATGGTGGCAGTGTGGAGGCGAGGCACCGCGAGGATGGGCGTGTCGGGCGACCAATGGTGGCAGAGTGGAGGCGGGGCACCGCGAGGATGGGCGTATCGGGCGGCCAATGGTGGCAGTGTGGAGGCGGGGCACCGCGAGGATGGGCGTGTCGGGCGACCAATGGTGGCAGAGTGGAGGCGGGGCACCGCGAGGATGGGCGTATCGGGCGGCCAATGGTGGCAGTGTGGAGGTGGGGCATCGCGAGGATGGGCGTGTCGGGCGACCAATGGTGGCAGTGTGGAGGCGGGGCACCACGAGGATGGGCGTGTCGGGCGACCAATGGCGGGAGGGTGGGGGCGGGGCAGTTGGCAGCAGGAGATCATGTGATGAAACCTCCAGGAATATGTCCAACCAGAGTTGGCAACCCTGAACTGACCCTCCTCCCTACATCTTGTCTTCAAACCAAGGCCCATTGCACGATCTCTTACCCTCACCCATTCTTTTCCACGACCTCCCACTCATCGGCACTCCCTCCTACGAGCTGTCGGCTTTTTTTGAAACCCAACCTTGGCGTCACCTTCTCTGCTGCTCTTGTCAACTTCAGTGCTTTCCTGCTCAGAACTGATTTAAAGGAGTCCTCCTGTCTTTCCCGCAGTGACTGCTCCGAAGGCTACATGCCCATGAGACCCAGTATGTCCAGTACCAGCCCGATGATTTCTGACACAGATCTCCGAGACACTGAAGGTAAACTTGAAACAATTCAGATCATTGTTAATTTATTTTTGATATATCTTCATTCTGGGGGTGTGGGCGTCGCTGGCGAGGCCGGCATTTATTGCCCGTCCCTCGTTGCCCTAAGGTGGTGGTGAGCCGTCTTCTTGAGCCACTGGTGGCGGTTTTGATGCAACTGAGGGGCTCGCTGGGCCACTTCAGGGGGCAGTTAAGAGTCAAATGCTTTGGTGTGGGACTGGAGTCACCTATCGTAGTATCATAATAGGTACCGCACAGGAGACGGCCATTCGGCCCATCCTGCCTGTGCCGGCTCTTTGAAAGAGCAATCCAATTAATTCCATTCCCCCGCTCTTTCCCCGTAGCCCTGCAAATTCTTTCCCTTCAAGTATTTATCCAATTCCCTTTTGAAAGTTATTATTGAATCTGCTTCCACCGCCCTTTCAGGCAGCGCATTCCAGATCAGAACAACTCGCTGCGTAAAAAAAATGTTTCCTCATGTTGCCTCTGGTTCTTTTGCCGATCACCTTAAATCTGTGTCCTCTGGTTACCGACCCTCCTGCCAGTGGAAACAGTTTCTCCTTATTTACTCTGCCTAAACCGTTCATGATTTTGAACCCCTCCAGAGCAGGTTAGGACAATATCTCTGACTGGCGATCACTCCATTCCTCCTGTCCCACTGTGGATTTGTTCACTCTGAGGGCGATTGTTTATTCAGAATTTTTTCCCTCGCTGGTTTGGCTACCTTCACCACAACTATTGTCTTGACATCGTGAGGGGACTTCTTCAGGAAGAAAATCGATCTCCCTCACTGACTCCCCCCTCTAACCAGATCATGTTCTTCAAGCAGAGGAGGGAGACCCATTGCCCTTGGACGTCGGGGACCTTCTCAGCTTCTCCTACCAAATTGCGACTGGGATGGACTTCCTGTCCTCCAGAAACGTGAGTACGGCTCAAAGTCGCCCAGTGTGTTACTGAGCAACGCACACCGTGATAGGCGTCAGCTTCACTCCTTGGACTGGGCCGAGATAACCGATCACATCCAGGTGGAGGGGCTAGAATTGGGCTCAGCGCCCTTGGGCTAGGGAGCAGGAAAAGTTGCTCAGGGTTCCCACTCCTGATCCTATCCAGTAATTCTATCTGATCTGTCCATTCCCCTCCCTCTGACTACAGTATTTCTATCAGATATTGTGAGAAGGTGGGTAGGTGGGATTGAGGGATATGGTGAGAAGGTTGGGTAGGTGGGATTGAGGGATATGGGGAGAAGGTGGGTAGGTGGGATTGAGGGATATGGTGAGGAGGTGGGTAGGTGGGATTGAGGGATATGGGGAGAAGGTGGGTAGGTGGGATTGAGGGATATGGGGAGAAGGTGGGTAGGTGGGATTGAGGGATATGGTGAGAAGGTGGGTAGGTGGGATTGAGGGATATGGAGAGAAGGTGGGTCGGTGAGATTGAGGGATATGGTCGGTGGGATTGAGGGATATGGGGAGAAGGTGGGTAGGTGGGATTGAGGGATATGGGGGGGAAGGTGGGTCGGTGGGATTGAGGGATATGGTGAGAAGGTGGGATTGAGGGATATGGTGAGAAGGTGAGTAGGTGGGGTTGAGGGATATGGTGAGAAGGTGGGTAGGTGGGATTGAGGGATATGGTGAGAAGGTGAGTAGGTGGGTCGAAGGATATGGTGAGAAGGTGGGTAGGTGGGTCGAAGGATATGGGGAGAAGGTGGGTAGGTGGGTCGAGGGATATGTGTCGGGTTAAGTTCAGTCTGAAAAGGGTGACCCTCCTGGGTCTAACGGCCTCTTCCTGATACTAAAGCTCCTTCTGATCAATAATGTGAAATTAATCGTTTGAATTTCTCATCAGAAGATGGATTAACCTGGGGACCTGATAGAACTCAGTGAGCACTAGTAATAAACTGAGAGACCAGGTTTGGTGAGATTCCCTCTTTGGAGAGAAATGATTGGTGGGTTTTTTGTTCCAGTGCATTCACCGTGATTTGGCTGCGAGGAACATTCTCCTGACGCACGGGCGGATTGCGAAGATATGTGACTTCGGACTGGCGAGGGATATCATGAACGACTCCAACTATGTGGTTAAAGGCAACGTGAGTACACAAATCACCGTGTGCCCCCAACAGTAACTCCCCTCTGACTAGTGAGTCACCCAGTGTGGTCCTGTGTCTCGTGGACCAGGAACATCCCAACTCCGAATCCTGAACCTTTTTTAAAAATTCATTCTCGGGATGTGGGCGTCGCTGGCGAGGCCGGCATTTATTGCCCATCCCTAATTGCCCCTTGAGAAGGTGGTGGTGAGCCGCCTTCTTGAACCGCTGCAGTCCGTGTGGTGAAGGTTCTCCCACAGTGCTGTTAGGAAGGGAGTTCCAGGATTTTGACCCAGCGATGATGCCCTTGACCTTCTAGGTGGTAGAGGTCATGGGTCTGAGCCACCTGGGGTGGGGGAGAGGTTTATAATTAGCTTCAGTGCCCCTGGCTAAGGGAATGTGGGGTAATCAGCCAGACCTCCTCCTCAGTGGGCAGCAGTCTCGCCTCTGAGTCAGAAGGTCGTGGGTTCAACCCCCACTCCAGAGACAAGAGCCCGTAATCCAGGCCGACGCTCCCAGTGCAGTGCTGACGGACTGCTGCTGTGTCGGAGGTGCCGTTAAATCGAGGCCCCGTCTACTCTCTCAGGTGGATGTAAACGATCCCACGGTCACTATTGGAAGAAGAGCAGGGGGGAGTTCTCCCCGGTGTCCAGGGTCAATATTTATCCCTCAACCAACATCACTAAAAAACAGATGATCTGGTCATTATCACATTGCTGTTTGTGGGATCTTGCTGTGCGTAAGTTGGCTGCCGCGTTTCCTACATTACAACAGTGACTACACTTCAAAAAGTGCTGCATTGGCTGTAAAGTGCTTTGGGATGTCTTGAGGTCGTGAAAGGCGCTATATAAATGCAAGCCTTCTCTTTCTCCTCACCATCCACTGACTCTTACAATGGATGTAGAGTGAGCTCAGGATCGAGCTCGCCCTCTGAGAAAACACACTCCGAGTCGGTACAGAATCATTGTACGTGTGGGATTATTCATCATCCCCATTAAACACATCCGTTGGATTGATGAGAGAAAACCTGCAACCACTGGAAATTGGCCAGATGTTGCGAGTTGGACCCTTCATCAGTCCGAAAGATGTGAATCTGTGCCCTCCTCCCCCTCTCACAGCCCACCTGCCCCACTGGGTAGGTCCAGTGTGTTCTCTTCCTATTCTTGTGAAACCAATCAGTCTCCTGCCCTCTCTATCAGCGATTGCTGTAACCCACTCTCTGTTTGCAGGCGCGTCTCCCGGTGAAGTGGATGGCTCCAGAGAGTATCTTCGATTGTGTTTACACCGTGCAGAGTGACGTCTGGTCTTACGGGATTCTGCTGTGGGAGATCTTCTCACTGGGTAACCATGCCATTCATTCTTTGACAAGTGATAACTCCGCCCTGTTCCTGGCAAAATGCAATGACTGAACAAACGCCAGTAACTGGTAGCAATTCCTAAATGGGGGATCCCCATCACTCCCAGAGTCCCCCTGAAAATACCGACATCCTCCCGGGGACCCCCTGTAAATACTGACACACTCCCCGGGGACCCCCTGTAAATACTGACACACTCGCAGGGACCCCCTGTAAATACTGACACACTCCCGGGGACCCCCTGTAAATACCGACACATTCCCGGGGACTCCCTGTAAATACTGACACACTCCCGGGGACCCCCTGTAAATACTGACACACTCCCGGGGACCCCCTGTAAATACCGACACATTCCCGGGGACTCCCTGTAAATACTGACACACTCCCCGAGACCCCCTGTAAAGACTGACACGCTCCCCGGGGACCCCCTGTAAACACTGACACACTCCCGGGGACCCCCTGTAAATACTGACACACTCCTGGGGACCCCCTGTAAATACTGACACACTCCCGGGGACCCCCTGTAAATACTGACACACTCCCGGGGACCCCCTGTAAATACTGACACACTCCCGGGGACCCCCTGTAAATACTGACACTCCCAGGGACCCCCTGTAAATACTGACACACTCCCAGGGACCTCCTGTAAATACTGACACACTCCCGGGGACCCCCTGTAAATACTGACACACTCCCGGGGACCCCCTGTAAACACTGACACACTCCCGGGGACCTCCTGTAAACACTGACACACTCCCGGGGACCCCCTGTAAATACTGACACACTCCCGGGGACCCCCTGTAAATACTGACACACTCCCCGAGACCCCCTGTAAACACTGACACACTCCCGGGGACCCCCTGTAAATACTGACACACTCCCGGGGACTCCCTGTAAATACTGACACACTCCCAGGGACTCCCTGTAAATACTGACACACTCCCAGGGACCCCCTGTAAACACTGACACACTCCCGGGGACCCCCTGTAAATACTGACACACTCCCGGGGACCCCCTGTAAATACTGACACACTCCCGGGGACCCCCTGTAAATACTGACACACTCCCGGGGACCTCCTGTAAACACTGACACACTCCCGGGGACCCCCTGTAAATACTGACACACTCCCGGGGACCCCCTGTAAATACTGACACACTCCCCGAGACCCCCTGTAAATACTGACACACTCCCGGGGACCCCCTGTAAATACTGACACACTCCCGGGGACCCCCTGTAAACACTGACACACTCCCGGGGACCCCCTGTAAATACTGACACACTCCCGGGGACCCCCTGTAATTACTGACACACTCCCCGAGACCCCCTGTAAATATTGACACACTCCCGGGGACTCCCTGTAAATACTGACACACTCCCCGAGACCCCCTGTAAATACTGACACACTCCCGGGGACCCCCTGTAAATACTGACACACTCCCGGGGACCCCCTGTAAACACTGACACACTCCCGGGGACCCCCTGTAAATACTGACACACTCCCGGGGACCCCCTGTAATTACTGACACACTCCCCGAGACCCCCTGTAAACACTGACACACTCCCGGGGACCCCCTGTAAATACTGACACACTCCCGGGGACCCCCTGTAATTACTGACACACTCCCCGAGACCCCCTGTAAATATTGACACACTCCCGGGGACCCCCTGTAATTACTGACACACTCCCCGAGACCCCCTGTAAATACTGACACACTCCCGGGGACCCCCAGTAAATACTGACTGTATATTTATTTTCCCTGTAGGTTCAAGTCCTTACCCAGGAATCCCTGTGGACACCAGGTTCTACAAATTGATAAGAGGCGGATTCCAGATGGACAAACCTGAATCTGCAACTCCAGAATTGTAAGGGAGATTCTCCTCGTTGTGTTTTCTGTTCTGGATTCACTAGAGAAAGGTTTTGAGCTGATATCACACACAATCTAAGCTGGGGTACAGCAGTGTGGTCGTTATGTGCCTGGACTAGTCAGCTTGTCAGCAAAATTGAAGCCCATGGAATAAAAGGGGCAGTGGCAGCATGGATACAGAATTGTCTAAGTGACAGGAAACAGAGAGTAGTGGTGAATGGTTGTTTTTCGGACTGGAGGGAGGTGTACAGTGGTGTTCCCCAGGGGTCGGTACTGGGACCACTGCTTTTCTTGATATATGTTAATGACTTGGACTTGGGTGTACAGGGCACAATTTCAAAATTTGCAGATGACACAAAACTTGGAAGTGTAGTGAACAGTGAGGAGGATAGTGATAGACTTCAAGAGGATATAGACAGGCTGGTGGCATGGGCGGACACGTGGCAGATGAAATTTAACGCAGAGAATTGCAAAGTGATACATTTTGTTAGGAAGAACGAGGAGAGGCAAAATAAACTAAAGGGCACAATTCTAAAGGGGTACAGGAACAGAGAAACCTGGGGGTATATGTGCACAAATCATTGAAGGTGGCAGGACAGGTTGAGAAAGTGGTTAAAAAAGTATACGGGATCCTGGGCTTTATAAATAGAGGCACAGAGCACAAAAGTAAGGAAGTCATGATGAACCTTTATAAAACACTGGTTCGGCCACAGCTGGAGTATTGTGTCCAGTTCTGGGCACCGCACTTTAGGAAAGATGTGAAGGCCTTAGAGAGGGTGCAGAGGAGATTTACTGAAATGGTTCCAGAGATGAGGGACTTTAGTTACACGGATAGACTGGAGAAGCTGGAGTTGTTCTCCTTGGAACAGAGAAGGTTAAGAGGAGATTTGATAGAGGTATTCAAAATCATGAAGGGCTTAGATAAAGTAAATAAAGAGAAACTGTTCCCATTGGTGGAAGGGTCAAGAACCAGAGGACATAGATTTAAGGTGATTGGCAAAAGAACCAAAGGTGACATGAGGAAAAACTTTTTTACACAGCGAGTGGTTAGGATCTGGAATGCACTGCCTGAGGGGGTGGTGGAGGCAGATTCAATCATGGCCTTCAAAAAGGAACTGGATAAGTACTTGAAGGGAAAAAATTTGCAGGGCTACGGGGAAAGAGCTGGGGAATGGGACTAACTGGATTGCTCTTACAAAGAGCCGGCACCAGCTCAATGGGCCGAATGGCCTCCTTCTGTTCTGTAACCATTCTATGATAGGATAAGTACTTGAATGGAAAAAGTTTACAGGGCTACAGTGAAAGGGCGAGAGAGTGGGACGAGCTGGATTACTCTTGCATAGAGCCAACACGGGCTCGATGGGTCGAGTGGCCTCCTTTCGTGCTGTAACCTTTCTATGATCCTATGATTCTAGTAATCCTCAGAACGTGAGTTCAAATCCGAACCTGCAGTTTTAGAATTTGAATTTAGTTTAAAAATGAAACCTGGAAATAAAAATCTGGTCTCAGTAAAAGTGACCCTGAAACTGTCGGATTGTCGTAAAAACCCAACTGGTTCACTGATGTCCTTTAGGGAAGGAAACCTGCCGTCCTCACCCGGTCTGGGCCTATAGGTGACTCCAGTCCCACACCAACGTGATTGACTCTTAACTGCCCTCTGAAGTGGTCCAGCGAGAAACTCAGTTTGTGTCAAAACCATTGTAAACAAAGGATTACTGATAAAGTGCAGCCAAGAGTCTCATTGGATCATTTATGTCCACCTGAGAAGGCAGTCAGGGCCTCAGTTTAATGTCTCATCAGAAAGATGGCACCTCCAACAGTGCAGCACTCCCTCAGTACTGACCCTCCGACTGTGCAGCCCTTCCTCAGTGTTGACCCTACGACAGTGCAGCGCTCCCTCAGTACTGACCCTCCGACTGTGCAGCCCTTCCTCAGTGTTGACCCTCCGACAGTGCAGCGCTCCCTCAGTACTGACCCTCCGACAGTGCAGCACTCCCTCAGTACTGACCCTTCGACAGTGCAGCGCTCCCTCAGTGTTGACCCTCCGACAGTGCAGCACTCCCTCAGTGTTAGCGCTCCCTCAGTGTTGACCCTCCGACAGTGCAGCGCTCCCTCAGCACTGACCCTCCGACAGTGCAGTGCTCCCTCAGTACTGACCCTCCGACAGTGCAGCGCTCCCTTAGTACTGACCTTCCGACAGTGCAGCGCTCCCTCAGTACTGACCCTCCGACAGTGCAGTGCTCCCTCAGCACTGACCCTCCGACAGTGCAGCGCTCCCTCAGCACTGACCCTCCGACAGTGCAGCGCTCCCTCAGTACTGACCCTCCAACAGTGCAGCGCTCCCTCAGTGTTGACCCTCCGACAGTGCAGCACTCCCTCAGTACTGACCCTCCGACAGTGCAGCGCTCCCTCAGTGTTGACCCTCCGACAGTGCAGCGCTCCCTCAGTGTTGACCCTCCGACAGTGCAGCGCTCCCTCAGCACTGCCTCTCCGACAGTGCAGCGCTCCCTCAGTACTGCCCCTCCGACAGTGCAGCGTTCCCTCAGCACTGCCCCTCCGACAGTGCAGCGCTCCCTCAGTACTGCCCCTCCGACAGTGCAGCCCTCCCTCAGTACTGACCCTCCGACAGTGCAGCGCTCCCTCAGTACTGACTCTCCGACAGTGCAGCGCTCCCTCAGTACTGACCCTCCGACAGTGCAGCGCTCCCTCAGTACTGACCCTCCGACAGTGCAGCGCTCCCTCAGTACTGACCCTCCGACAGTGCGGCACTCCCTCAGTACTGACCCTCCGACAGTGCAGCACTCCCTCAGCACTGACCCTCCGACAGTGCAGCGCTCCCTCAGTACTGACCCTCCGACAGTGCGGCACTCCCTCAGTACTGACCCTCCGACAGTGCAGCACTCCCTCAGTACTGACCCTCCGACAGTGCAGCACTCCCTCAGTACTGACCCTCCGACAGTGCAGCACTCCCTCAGTACTGACCCTCCGACAGTGCAGCACTCCCTCAGTACTGACCCTCCGACAGTGCAGCACTCCCTCAGTACTGACCCTCCGACAGTGCAGCTCTCCCTCAGTACTGACCCTCCGACAGTGCAGCGCTCCCTCAGTACTGACCCTCCGACAGTGCAGCGCTCCCTCAGTACTGACCCTCCGACAGTGCAGCACTCCCTCAGTACTGACCCTCCGACAGTGCAGCACTCCCTCAGTACTGACCCTCCGACAGTGCAGCACTCCCTCAGTACTGACCCTCCGACAGTGCAGCGCTCCCTCAGTACTGACCCTCCGACAGTGCAGCGCTCCCTCAGTACTGACCCTCCGACAGTGCAGCGCTCCCTCAGTACTGACCCTCCGACAGTGCAGCGCTCCCTCAGTACTGACCCTCCGACAGTGCAGCGCTCCCTCAGTACTGCCCCTCCGACAGTGCAGCGCTCCCTCAGTACTGCCCCTCCGACAGTGCAGCGCTCCCTCAGTACTGACCCTCCGACAGTGCAGCGCTCCCTCAGTACTGACCCTCCGACAGTGCAGCGCTCCCTCAGTACTGACCCTCCGACAGTGCAGCGCTCCCTCAGTAGATTTTGTGTTCAAGTCTCTGAAGTGTGGCTTGAACCCACGACCTTCTGACTCAGCGGTGAGTCACACTAACTGAGCCAAGCTGACAGGTGGAGCAGTGGGGATTGGAGAATGGGTTCAGTCACCTGAAGGTAATGACTTGGGGTCATGACCCTGAGTGTGAGGGACTTGGGGTCATGACCCTGGAACGAGGGAGCTCCAGAATTAACCCAGGCTTGTAGCTGACCTTTGAACTCCGTTTCCAATAGGTATGACATCATGACACAATGCTGGAAGCTGGAACCCACACAGCGTCCGACCTTCAGTCAGATCGTGAAGATCATCAATATGCAGAGAGGTGACACCACAGAGCAGGCGAGTGGGATCTTACTGTGTATTTACCGAGAAACTGGCGGGAAGGGTCCAAGGACCCAAAGTAAAGGCGGTCAGGTTTGGGGCGTTGATGGAACGCGATCCCTGAAACACCAGTAAACCCCTGGAAACAAGTGAATTCTACTCACCCTGGAATTATGAACCAGTCACCCAGTGCACAGTGCAGGACACCAGCAAGGTTGAAATGATTTATAATCATATTAGAAGAAAAAGGGCAGTCAAGGGTAATGTGGGCCCTTTAAACACAGATGCGGGTAATACTGCAAATGAAAATAAGGAAATGGCAGACTTGTTGAATAATGACTTTGTGTCAGTCTTCACAGTCGAGGAAGAGGATAATATACCCGACATTCCAGGGAAACTAATAATGAATCAAGGACTGGGGTCAGTATTAGGACCACTGCTCTTATTGATATATATTAATAGCATAATGGTGAGGTAACCACAAGTTTGGGTTTTAAACCCTATTCGAACAGGAGAAAGGGGAAGACTGAGGGAGGTGAGGAGTTCCATAGTTTTGGGGTCCTGGAAAAGATTGAGTTCAAGTAGAGTCTTGATTTCAACACAGTGATGACGCAGCGAGGAGGGAGAGTTCTTCCCACATCACAGCAGTGACTACACTTCAAATAGTACTTCATTGCTGTGAAGCCTTTTGGGAACTTTCCTTCTTTCTTATTTTCTTTCCTTCTCTTCTCTTCTGTTCTTTTCTCTTCTCTTTTCTTCTCTGTCCATTGAGCCCTGGTTCTGTTCCTCACGCTATGTGTCTGCTTCTTTAGGACTATGCAAACATGCCCATAGAGAGAGAGGCCCCAGTGTCACCAACCTGCCAGTCTCCAGAACACAGCCACTGCTCACCGGAGGCAGGAGATGAAACCGTGCTACTGATCAACCCTTACTGCAAGATGTGAAACCGGCTGAGACATCACCACCACCAATATCACACAAAGCCAACCGATTAAACCATGGCCATGCCTCGCTCTCTGAGGGGACCTCGTGACCGAGCTCGCGTTTCTGTGCGCGGGACTTGATGTTTTTTTCCATTTCCATCGATGTTTTGTACATCATTCGCAGAATGCATTGTTACAGTTTTTTTTAACAGCACAGAAGGGATTTAATTGAAGGATAACACGGAAAATTGAAGGGAGAATTTGAGGGAGGGAGGTTATTTTTTGAAGGGGAGGGCGGGGGGCTGGATGTTCTGGAGAATTTATCCCCAGTCCTGTTCTTTCCTGCGAAGTGAACTTCGTTTAATGCTGGACGTCGTCAGGACTTGTAACCAGTGATAGCAAATTCCGAGATTGTTATGGAGCCTGGGTTCTGGGGAAATTGTCACCAAATCCCAGGGTCACTTCACGCTGCAAAGTTTCTGTTGCATTAAAAGCGAATCCAGGTAAGGGGGTAGTTACCTGGCAACACAGGTGGACTGCACCTGGATTTTAACCCTTTCACTAACACGGCTTAGGCAACAAAGTAGTTTGAACTACCGTATTACCTTGTTTATAGGCTGCATTAATTAACTGTTAAAAAAAAAACTCAGTGTGATATGGGGTGCGATTTATACTTGGATTAATAGTTTTTTTTACACAGGGGGGCTCGAGTCTGGGTTAGATTCCTGCCTGTGCTATTTAAACCCGGCCAATAACTTGAATATTTCAGAATCCTATCATTAACTTCCTCGACAACTGAGCTGTAGTGAAGTTAGGACGAGGGAGCAGAGAAGGGGAGAGGGACTAATTGGATAGCTCGTTCAAAGAGCCAACACAGGCACGATGGGCCGAATGGCCTCCTTCTGTGCTCTATGATTCTATGAACCATCACTCCAAAATTTTGATACAATGAGATAATTCCAATCAGATCAAGATTAAAGCACAAAGACTGTTGATTGGTGATTAATGAGTGAATATTAAAGATTGCTCTTGCCCCTCATTCACTCCCTGCAGAATTATTATTGGCTAAACTGGAAATCAGTGTGAAAATATTTCTCTATTTTGGCAGCTGCCTGACTCACTGGGTAGAGGTTTCAGTAATTATTGTTCACTAACTACTTCATGTTAAAAACTTGAAAACTTTTTCATTCAAAAAGCAGAAGAGATATGGAGGGAAGTTTTTAAACTTTGTTCACAGATTGTTGTTTTTGTAAAATGGTTTTGAACTGTTTGTTTAGGATGACTTTACTAATAATGATCGCTGTAAGGAATGTAACTAATTTAACCAGTGTAACTAACTAGTACATTTTATTGTTGAATCTCAATTGATATAATTTTCCTGATGCATTAAACCTTGGAGCTAAAGTCCAACAGCACTGTAATATTAGGTATTTTTGTTTGGAATAAACATTCATTAACATTTCCTGCCTCTCTGTTTTATTTTTACTTCTTCCTTTAGCTCTAATTTCCCCGACTCCTTTACTAAACTCAGGGGTTAATGTCTGAGTTGAAATGATGCACAGGAATTTGCTCCGTGTTCAATCACTGCAGAGCCGAGGCCCCGATTCAGCCCAGACAGATGAGGTGAAACTTTGCTTTGTGTCCTAGCTGGAGGGTCTTACACAGGGGTCGGTTTTAACCCTAACCACCCGCCGGACATTGGACAGATAACTTACCCACTCAGATCCTGATCATTTCCGATGTTAGCCTGAGGGTTTTGCAGACAAATGCAGCAATTGAACCCTAGTGTAGTTTTAGCCTGGACTATGGCCTCGATATTACACACCGTGCAGGGGAACAAAACTTGACACAGTATACGAGACTACATTGGCTCCTGGTCCAGCAACACCTCGATATTAAAATTCTCCTCCTTGTGTTCGAACCCCTCCATGGCCCTCGCCCCCTCCCTATCTCTGTAACCTCCACCAGCCCTACAACCCTCCGAGATCTCCGCGCTCCTCCAATTCTGGCCTCTTGCGCATCCCCCGATTTTCATCGACCCACCATTGGCGGCCGTGCCTTCAGCTGCCCGGGCCCTAAGCTCTCAAATTCCCTCCCTAAACCTCTCTCTCTTCCTCTCTCTTTAAGACGCTCCTTAAAACGTACCTCTTATGACCAAGCTTTTGGTCACCTATCCTAATATCTCCTTATGTGACTCGGTGTCAAATTTTGTTTGATAATCGCTCCTGTGAAGCACCTTGGGACGTTTTACTACGTTAAAGGCGCTATATAAATGCAAGTTGTTGTACATGTGGCCTCACCATGGCCTTTTACAGAGAGAGCATAGAGTTTCTTGTGAGTTTGGAGTGAGGGAGGTGAAAACCCTTGAATCATTTGAGAAAGATTTAGATGCAGGAGTGAAGGATTGTTCGGGATGAATGAATTAAGGGGAAAGGCCACCCGCAACCGTAAATAACTTCTCAATTCACTGACAGCTGTAGGGTGTTCCGTTCCCTTCTGCCTTACACCCGTTCTGGACCTCAGAATTACAAGAACAAAATTGCACACGACAAACAGGCTTTGGCTCAACCCAAAGTTGTTCGTTTATTAGACCAACAAAACCCCAGTCCAAACCCTCCTGTGATTTGCCTGAAACTTACAATCACCCACATGGCCGGTCGTTACTGATGTTGATCGTGGGCCTGGATCTGGAGGTGACTGGTCTTCGTCCGTCTTCACCTGACTGCAGCCTCCACGTGCTGCTCTTGTACCTTCTCGTGGTGTTCCAGTCACGCAAACCCCCACCTGGGCCTCGTCCGTGGTTTCAGCGATCAATCTGTTGGATTGTTTCACATTCACACCTCTTCATCGGGCCTCTCGATGATTCAAAACTCCTTAGTTGGTGCAGAGCTGTGAGGCCGAGAGACAACTCCTTATCTCCTCCACAGTATCAGGACAATGCTGTATTCCTCACTGTGACGGGCCCTCGGCTCACAGCATTGTTTAGGTGTGAAAGGCCTTCCGTTCTTGTCCGAGACTGAGCATGGCTCAGAGGCTCAGTTTGATTAGACATTGTCTCGATGTTAATGTGTCTTCACCAGGGGATCATCGTTTGATGTAAACGAGTCTCCGAAACTGATCATGGGCTGGAGTCTCTTTGACCGGGACCTGGGGTTAACTGTTTCATATCTCTCAGCCTGTTTCATGTCTTGCTGATTTACAGTGTTTTTAACAGTATTTCCCATAATTTTAATCTTACACAGGATAAATGAAATAAAGGATGGAAATTTCCTCAGTGTCAAAGCAATTTAGGATTTCCACGGCTACTCCCACTCTGTAAATAAATCTGTTAAGTCCAGGAGTAAATTACACTTTGATGGGTTTTGGGTGAAAAAGAGTGTGATCTGGACACTAATAATATCTGGGACCCTCACCCCCCCATCACCTGTAATATCAGGGACCCTCACTCCCCCCATCACCTGTAATATCAGGGACCCTCACTCCCCCCATCACCTGTAATATCAGGGACCCTCACTCCCCTCCCCCATCACCTGTAATATCTGGGACCCTCACTCCCCCCATCACCTGTAATATCAGGGACCCTCACTCCCCCCATCACCTGTAATATCGGGACCCTCACTCCCCTCCCCCATCAACAATAATATCAGGAACCCTCACTCCCCTCCCCCATCACCTGTAATATCTGGGACCCTCACTCCCCCCATCACCTGTAATATCAGGGACCCTCACTCCCCCCATCACCTTTAATATCCGGGACCCTCACTCCCCCCATCACCTGTAATATCAGGGACCCTCACTCCCCCCATCACCTGTAATATCCGGGACCCTCACTCCCCCCATCACCTGTAATATCAGGGACCCTCACTCCCCCCATCACCTGTAATATCCGGGACCCTCACTCCCCCCATCACCTGTAATATCCGGGACCCTCACACCCCCATCACCTGTAATATCAGGGACCCTCACTCCCCCCATCACCTGTAATATCTGGGACCCTCACTCCCCCCATCACCTGTAATATCCGGGACCCTCAGTCCTCCATCAATCCAGACCTATTCTGAGGCAGCTGATAGGTAGACCCATCGACCTATCAGCAACAGCTGATCTGCAGTTTGACCCATAAACATATGTCAAAGGTTTTGAAAAGACCAGGATTTTAAATGGTTGGAGAAAGTGATCGATGGAGAGTGAGATCGAGAACAGAAACCTGACAGAATAAAAGGTGTAAAAGATTTTTGAAAAAGGACTAGAAAAGTTAGAACAGGTTCGATTAGGTACGAAAGTTTAAATTATAAAAAGTGGACATGGAGAGTTAGAGGCAGACAGAGAAAGACAGACATGGAGAGAGAAAGACAGAAATTGAAACAGACAGAGACGGAGAGAGAGAGAGAGACAGACAGAGAGAGAGAGAGACAGAGAGAGAGAGAGAGAGACAGACAGAGATTGAAACAGACAGAGACAGAGAGAGAGAGAGACAGAAAGAGAGAGAGAGAGACAGAGAGAGAGAGAGACAGACAGAGAGAGAGAGAGACAGAGAGAGAGAGAGAGACAGAAAGAGAGAGAGAGAGACAGACAGAGATTGAAACAGACAAAGACAGAGAGAAAGAGAGACAGAGAGAGAAAGAGACAGATGGAGAAAGACAGAGATTGAAACAGATAGAGACAGAGAGAGAAATAGGGACAGAGAGAGACAGCGAAAGAGACAGAGACAGAGAGACACAAACAGACAGAGAGAGAGAAACAGAGAGAGAAAGACAGAGAGAGAGAGAGTAAGAGGGGCAGAGAGAGAGAGAGCGAGCCAGAGAGACATAAAGAAACCGACAGAGAGAGAGAACTGGAAAAAATAGAAGGAAGGGTAGAGAGACAGAGCAATCAGAACTGGGAGGCACTGGACAGCAATCAGCGTGGGAACATTATGGCAAAATTTGCCCCCTTTATCAAAGGTCCTGAGGCCAATTGTGATGCCCCTGACTCGCTGAAATCAACCAAATCCGCTTAAGGATGGAATGTGGGATCTTCCTGGTCAGACTGGCTCAGCACCGCATCGAGCAGTGGGTCGATTGAGGTGTCCTGTTCTGACTTTAATAGCTCTCGTGGTTGGGGACTTTATCTGGAGACAGTCAATAGCATTTTATATGTAACTGGAATAAAAATGCAGAAGAAAGAGAAAAGAACAGAGTGCTGACACCATCGAAACACCAGCCGATACACTCACAGAGGAAGGAAAATCTCAAAAAAAGAGCTTTCACTAAATACTTCCTCACTGAGAATGTCATAGAAAAAAATCCCAAAATCAGAGCTGATGTGAAACCTAATACTTGGATCCGGACACGAACAGGCAGTGGGAAAAATATGCTCGGGAACAGAGTCTTGTGTACAAGTTGTGATGGAAATGATGCTCGGTTCAGTTCTGGGACCGTGCCTCGGGAAGGATAGATTGGCCTTGGAGGGGGTGCAGCCCAGATTCACCAGAACGATACCAGGGATAAAAGGGTTAAATTACGAGGACAGGTTGTACAGACTGGGCTTGTATTCCCTCGAGTATAGAAGATTAAGGGGTGATCTAATCGAGGTGTTTAAGATGATTAAAGGATTTGATAGGGTCGATAGAGAGAAACTATTCCCTCTGGTGGGGGGAGTCCAGAACAAGGGGGCAGAACCTTAAAATTAGAGCCAGGCCGTTCAGGGGTGATGTCAGGAAGCACTTCTTCATACAAAGGGGAGTGGAAATCTGGAACTCTCTCCCCCAAAAAGGCTGTTGAGGCCGGGGGTCAATTGAGAACGATAGATTTTTGTTAGGCCAGCGTATTAAGGGTTACGGAACCAAGGCGGGTAGATTGAGTTAAGATACATCGAGAAACATCGAAACTACAGCACAGAAACAGGCCATTCGATCCATCTGGTCTATGCCAGCATTTATGCTCCACATGAACCTCCTCCCTCCCTACTTCCTTTAGCCTTATCCCTTTCTCCCTCATGTGTTTATCCAGCTTCCCCTTAAATGTATCTACACTATTCGCCTCAACTACTCCTTGTGGTAACGAGTCCCACATTCTCACCACTCTCTGGGTAAAGAAGTTTTTCCTGAATTCCCCATTGGATTTATTCGTGACTATTTTATATTTATGACCTCGAGTTCTGGCCTCCCCAACAAGTGGGAACATCTTCTCTACGTCTACCCTATCAAACCCTTTCATAATCTTAAAGACCTCGATCAGGTCACCCCTCAGTCTTCTCTTTTCCAAAAGAGCCCCAGCCTGTTCAGCCTTTCTCTCAGTTCTGGTATCATCCTTGTGAATCTTTTTTGCACCTTCTCCAGTGCCTCTATATCCTTTCTATAATATGGAGACCAGAACTGTTCACAATACTCCAAGTGTGGTCTAACCAAGGTTCTATACAAGTTTAACATAACTTCTCTGCTTTTCAATTCTATCCCTCTAGAAATGAACCCCAGTGTTTGATTTGCCTTTTTTATGGCCTTATTAACCTGTGTCGCTACTTTTAGTGATTTGTGTATCTGTTCCCCCAGATCCCTTTGCTCCTCTATCCCATTTAGACTCTTATTATCCAAGCAGTGTGTGGCCTCCTTATTCTTCCTACCAAAATGCACCACCTCACACTTATCTATATTGAAATTCATTTGCCAATTACACGCCCATTCTGCACGTTTATTAATGTCCTCCTGTATTTTGACCCATTCTCCCTTTGTATTAACCACACCCCCCAATTTGGTGCCATCCGCAAATTTTGAAATTGTATTTCCGATTCCTGAGTCCAAATCATTGATGTAAATTGTGAACAACAGTGGTCCCAGCACCGATCCCTGTGGAACACCACTTCCCACCTTTCACCAGTCTGAGTAACTACCCTTAACCCCCACTCTCTGTTTTCTGTTTTGTAGCCAGCTTGCTATCCATTCTGCTACCTGTCCCCTGACTCCACATGCTCTGACCTTAGTCATGGGTCTACAATGCGGTACCTTATCAAAGGCCTTTTGAAAATCCAAATATATTACATCTACTACATTACCCTTGTCTACTCTTTCTGTTACTTCTTCAAAGGATTTGATAAGTTTGGTCAAGTACGACCTTCCCTTCTGAAATCCGTGCTGACTATTCTTTATTATATTTTCATTTTCCAGATGTTTTTCTATTACATCTTTGAGTAAAGATTCCATTATCTTTTCTACCACCGACGTTAAGCTAACTGGTCTATAGTTCCCTGGACGGGTTCTTTCTCCCTTTTTAAATATGGAAGTCACATTATCTGTCCACCAGTCCTCTGGCACCATTCCCTTTTCTAGTGAATTTTTATATATATGTAATAGTACCTCTGCTATCTCCTCCCTAACTTCTTTTAAAATGTGCAGATGTAAACCATCTGGACCAGGGGTTTTATCCTCTCTAAGTTTGATTAGTTTATCAATTATCTCCCCCTTTTCTATCTTAAATGATGCAGATCAGCCATGATCTGATTGAATGGCGGAACAGGCCTGAGAAGCTGAATGGCCTCCTCCAGTTCCTATGTTCCCATGGAGACCCCATCGATACTTTGCACACAGCCCTTCCTGCAGAATGTTCCAGATTTCAATAGATTTTCAGGTGAGTTTTTCTGTGGAAAGACCGTCACAATCACAAGCAGTGATTCCCAGGCTCATAGTCCCTTTGTGAAAAAGAAAGATTTGCATTTCTACAGTGTCTTTCACGAACTCCAGGCGTCCCAAAGTGCTTTACAGCCGATGAAGTACTTTTTGAAGTGTAGTCACTGTTGTAATGTAGGAAACGCGGCAGCCAAACTGTGCACAGCAAGATCCCACAAACAGCAATGTGATAATGTCCAGATAATCTTTTTTTTAGTGATGTTGGTTGAGGGATAAATATTGATCAGGTCACTGGGCAGAACTCCCCTGCTGTTCTTCAAAGTAACAGCCATGGGATCTTTTACATCCACCCAAGAAGGCAGATAGTGCCTCGGTTTAACGTCGCATCTGAAAGACGGCACCTCTGGCAGTGCAGCACTCCCTCAGTACTGGCACCGGGAGTGGCAACCTGGATTATGGGCTCAAATTCAAAAACCCCATTAGTGATTTGGGGGGGATGAAGTAAGGTGGGAGGAGGCTCGTGTGGAGCCTAAACACTGTGCACGGACCAGTTGGGCTGAATGGCCTGTTTCTGTGCTGAACATTCTATGTAAGTCTCTGGAGTGGGAACTTGAACCCACAACGCTCTGTCTCAGAGGTGAGAGTGCGTCTCACTGAGCCACGGCTGACACCTCCCTGCTGTTGGTTTCCAATTCCCCCTCACACCCTCTACCCTGCTCCACCCCATCACTCTACGGCCCCGCCACTTTGCAATGTTGTCAGGAGGCGCCGCTCAGATTGTTTGTTGTGAGTCCGATATCGCTGGTTTCTCCACTCTCATCACTTCTTAATCTGGCGGTTTTGCTCTTCCCTCTCTGCTTCCTCCGTTCTTCCCTTTCCTTCTGCCCTCTTCCTGCTTTCTATAATTTTCCCACTTCTAATTCTCTTAAATTTGCTCTCTGACAAAATTGTTGCAAATTGTGTCCTTGGGAAGACTTGAAATTACATTTTTAAAAATTTGATCCATCCGACGAGGTGCAGAACACGTTGGGGGCCAATATAGAAATTTAAATAAAGAGGTTCACGGACTCTCCGCAAATGGGCCCCGAGTTTTTTCAGGGTCTTTCCCTGTAACTCAGTCGCCCGTCTCCGCCCCTGCCTCAGCTCATCTGCTGCTGAAACCCTCATCTGTGCTTCTGTCACCTCCAAACTCGATTATTCCAATCCTCTCCTGGCCGACCTCCCTCCGTAAACTTGAGCTCACCAGAAACTCTGCTGCCCGTATCCTAACTCGCACCAAGTCCCGTTCTCCCATGACACCTGTGCTCGCTGACCTACATTGGCTCCCAGTCCCGGAACACCTTGATTTTAAAATTCTCATCCTCGTGTTCAAATCCCTCCATGGCCCTCGCCCCTCCCTATCTCTCTAACCTCCTCCAGCTCTACAACCCTCCGAGATCTCTGCGCTCTTCCAATTCTGGCCTCTTGCGCATCCCCGATTTTAATCGCTCCACCATTGGCGGCCGTGCCTTCAGCTGCCTGGGCCCTAAGCTCTGGAATTCCCTCCCTAAACCTCTCCGCCTCTCTCTCCTCCTTTAAGACGCTCCTTAAAACCTACCTCTTTGACCAAGCTTTTGGTCACCTGTCCTAATATCTCCTTATGTGACTCGGTGTCAAATTTTGTTTGATAATCGCTCCTGTGAAGCCCTTGGGACGTTTTACTATGTTAAAGGCGCTATATAAATGCAAGTTGTTGTTGTTGTCTCGTGGAGCCCACCAGAATAAGGCAGACCCTTGGTTGCACTGGGTCCCCCACTAGCCTCTGGGGTTTCCAGTCGATCTCATAAGGGGCAGGACCTCCACCCACCCCTCACAAGGCCAACCAAAATCGGGAGCACTTCCAGATTTTTTGTTTAAACAGAGTTCAAATTTTCAAACTGCAATGGTGGGATTTGAACTCACGTTCTCTGGATTATTCGGTGAGAGCCGTGCCTCAGTGGGCAGCAATCTCTCGCCTCTGAGTCACGAAGGTCGTGGATTCAAGGCCCACTCCAGAGACTTGAGGCCATAATCCAGGCTGACACTCCCGGTGCCAGTACTGAGGGAGTGCTGCACTGTCAGAGGTGCCGTCTTTCGGATGAGACATTAAACCAAGGCCCCGTCTGCCCTCTCAGGTGGACGTAAAAGATCCCATGACACTATTTTGAAGAAGTTCTCCCCGGTGTCCTGGGCAATATTTATCCCTCAACCAACATCACTAAAACAGATTATCTAGTGATTACCACATTGCTGTTTTGTGGGATCTTGCTGTGCGCAAATTGGCTGCCGTGTTTCCTACATTACAACGGCGACCACACTTCAGAAGTATTTAATTGGCTTTGCGATGCCCTGAGGTTATGAAAGGCGCCATGTAAATCCAACTTCTTTCTTTAATGGTGGCAAGTGCTAGATTTTCCAGTTCGAACGGGCTGGATGGCACCAAAGATTCCTCCAGTGGTACTGGCGCCCATCAGCCCGATGTACATGAGGTGCCTTCCCCCTCCTGACCCCACAAGCTCTGGTGGGAGTCAGCGTTGGAGGGCACCAATGGGCATGAACCCAGCGGAACAGCCAGGGTCGCGGCCCCTGAATTTTGGAGGTCATGCGTGGCTTGCCTCTGGATTTTGTATTGGGCAATGAAGGAGATGTTCGCCATTTTGAAAGGAGCCGAGTGGTTATTTTAATAGACTAATAATCCAGTAGGACGAGAGTTCAATTCCCACCATGAGCATTTCGAGAATTTGAATTCAGCTTCAAAAATCTGGAAATATAAATTTGCTGGTCAGTAAAAGTGACCGTGATCTGGAATGCGCTGCCTGATGGGGAAAGAGCAGGGGAGTGGGACTGATTGGGTAACTCTTTCAAAGAGCCGGCACAGGTACAATGGGCCGAATGGCCTCCTTCTGTGCCGTATAATTCTATGATTATATGATTCTAGACCATGACGAGCTGTTTCACCTTGTCCAGGACAGTAGAACCCGAGGTCACGGCTTGAAAGGAGGATAAATTCAAAACTAATCTGAGGAAAGACTACGTCAGTGAGCGAGGTCAATCTATGGAACAGGCTCCCTGGGGAGGCGGTGAAAGCAGATAGTATTGATTCATTCATAGAATCATAGAATCGTAGAATGGTTACCGCACGGAAGGAGGCCATTCGGCCCGTCGAGCCCAAGCCGGCCTCTGCAAGAGCAATCCAGCTAGTCCCACTCCCCTGCCCTTTACCTGTAGCCGTGATTGGAAGATTATGGTCAGCACCTCAGCAATTTCCCCCCTTACTTCCCTCAGCAACCTAGGATGCATCCCATCCGGACCGGGTGACTTATCTACTTTAAGTACAGCCAGCCTTTCCAGTACCACCTCGATCAATTTTTAGCCCATTCAGTATTTCAACTACCTCCTCTTTTACTGTGACTTTGGCAGTATCTTCTCCCTTGGTAAAGACAGACGCAAAGTCCTCATTTAGTACCTCGGCCATGCCCTCTGTCTCCATGCGTAGATCTCCTTTTTGGTCCCTAATCGGTCCCACCCCTCCTCTTACTACCCGTTTATTATTTATATGCATAGAGAAGACTTTTGGATTCCCTTTTATGTTGGCCGCCAGTCTATTCTCATACTCTCTCTTTGCCCCTCTTATTGACTTCCCCTCTGAACTTTCTATATTCAGCCTGGTTCTCACTTGTATTATCAACCTGGCATCTGTCATACGCCCCTTTTTTCTGCTTCATCTTACTAAACATTGAAAATTTACGGCTCAGAAGGAGGCCATTCGGCCCATCGTGTCCGTGCTGGTCAAAATAGAGCCATCCAGCCTAATCCCACTTTCCAGCACTCGGTCTGTCGCCTTGTAGGTGATGGCACTTCAAACAAGGCAAGGAAAGACACAATAAATGGGACTATACTGAGAGGTGCAGAGGAACAGGGTGGCCCCGGTGCGCATGTCGACAGATACCGAAGGCAGCAGGACAGGTAGATAAATGAGTTGAGGGTTTCTGCCTCTACCACCTTTTCAGGCAGTGAGTTCCAGACCCCCACCATCCTCTGGGTGAAAAAAATTCTCCTCAGCTCCCCTCTAATCCTTCTACCAATTACGTTAAAACTCTCTATCTCTTTTGTCATCCAGGAAGCTCTGGCTTTGGTTGCCCTATCTTTCTCCGAGACTGTACCTGAACCATCTCCTCTTTAAAGGCCGCCCATTGTTCAATTACAGTTTTGCCTGCCAATCTTTGATTCCAATTTACCCGGGCCAGATCCGTTCTCAACCCACTGAAATTGGACCTCCTCCAGTTAAGTATTTTTACTCTAGATTGCTCCTTGTCCTTTTCCATAGCTAATCTAAATCTTATGATACTATGATCACTATTGCCTAAATGTTCTCCCACTGACACTTGCTCCACTTTTTTTTTATTCATTCAAGGGATGTGGGCGTCGCTGGCGAGGCCGGCATTTATTGCCCATCCCTAATTGCCCCTTGAGAAGGTGGTGGTGAGCCGCCTTCTTGAACCGCTACAGTCCGTGTGGTGAAGGTTCTCCCACAGTGTCGTTAGGAAGGGAGTTCCAGGATTTTGACCCAGCGACGATGAAGAAATGGCCGATATATTTCCTAGTCGGGATGGTGTGTGACTTGGAGGGGAACGTGCAGGTGGTGTTGTTCCCATGCGCCTGCTGCTCTTGTCCTTCTGGGTGTTGGAGGTCGCGGGTTTGGGAAGTGCTGTCGAAGAAGCCTTGGCGAGTTGCTGCATTGCATCCTGTGGATGGTACACACTGCAGCCACAGTGCGCCGGTGGTGAAGGGAGTGAATGTTTAGGGTGGTGGATGGGGTGCCAATCAAGCGGGCTGCTTTATCTTGGATGGTGTCGAGCTTCTTGAGTGTTGTTGGAGCTGCACTCATCCAGGCAAGTGGAGAGTATTCCATCACACTCCTGACTTGTGCCTTGTAGATGGTGGAAAGGCTTTGGGGAGTCAGGATGTGAGTCACTTGCCGCAGAATACCCAGCCTCTGACCTGCTCTTGTAGCCACAGTATTTATATTGCTGGTCCAGTTAAGTTTCTGGTCAATGGTGACCCCCAGGATGTTGATGGTGGGGGATTCGGCGATGGTAATGCTGTTGAATGTCATGGGGAGGTGGTTAGACTCTCTCTTGTTGGAGATGGTCATTGCCTGGCACGTATCTGGCGCAAATGTTACTTGCCACTTATCAGCCCAAGCCTGGATGTTGTCCAGGTCTTGCTGCATGCGGGCTCGGACTGCTTCATTATTGAGGGATTGCGAATGGAACTGAACACTGTGCAATCATCAGCGAACATCCGCATTTCTGACCTTATGATGGAGGGAAGGTCATTGATGAAACAGCTGAAGATGGTTGGGCCTAGGACACTGCCCTGAGGAACTCCTGCAGCAATGTCCTGGGGCTGAGATGATTGGCCTCCAACAACCACTACCATCTTCCTTTGTGCTAGGTATGACTCCAGCCACTGGAGAGTTTTCCCCCTGATTCCCATTGACTTCAATTTTACTAGGGCTCCTTGGTGCCACACTCGGTCAAATGCTGCCTTGATGTCAAGGGCAGTCACTCTCACCTCACCTCTGGAATTCAGCTCTTTTGTCCATGTTTGGACCAACGCTGTAATGAGGTCTGGAGCCGAGTGGTCCTGGTGGAACCCAAACTGAGCATCGGTGAACAGGTTATTGGTGAGTAAGTGCCACTTGATAGCACTGTCGACGACACCTTCCATCACTTTGCTGATCATTGAGAGTGGACTGATGGGGCGGTAATTGGCCGGATTGGATTTGTCCTGCTTTTTGTGGACAGGACATACCTGGGTAATTTTCTACGTTGTCGGGTAGATGCCAGTGTTGTAGCTGTACTGGAACAGCTTGGCTCGAGGTGCAGCTAGTTCTGGAGCACAAGTCTTCAGCACTACAGCCGGGATTTTGTCGGGGCCCATAGCCTTTGCTGTATCCAGTGCACTCAGCCGTTTCTTGATATCACGTGGAGTGAATCGAATTGGCTGAAGACTGGCTTCTGTGATGGTGGGGATATCGGGAGGAGGCCGAGATGGATCATCCACTCGGCATTTCTGGCTGAAGATGGTTGCAAACACTTCAGCCTTGTCTTTTGCACTCATGTGCTGGACTCCGCCATCGTTGAGGATGGGGATGTTTGCAGAGCCTCCTCCTCCCGTTAGTTGTTTAATTGTCCACCACCATTCACGACTGGATGTGGCAGGACTGCAGAGCTTTGATCTGATCCGTTGGTTGTGGAATCGCTTAGCTCTGTCTATAGCATGTTGCTTCTGCTGTTTAGCATGCATGTAGTCCTGAGTTGTAGCTTCACCAGGTTGGCACCTCATTTTTAGGTACGCCTGGTGCTGCTCCTGGCATGCTCTTCTACACTCCTCATTGAACCAGGGTTGATCCCCTGGCTTGTTGGTAATGGTAGAGTGAGGAATATGCCAGGCCATGAGGTTACAGATTGTGCTGGAATACAATTCTGCTCCTGCTGATGGCCCACAGCGCCTCATGGATGCCCAGTTTTGAGCTGCTGGATCTGTTCTGAATCTATCCCATTTAGCATGGTGGTAGTGCCACACAACACGTTGGATGGTGTCCTCAGTGCGAAGACGGGACTTCATCTCCACGAGGACTGTGCGGTGGTCACTCCTACCAATACTGTCATGGACAGATGCATCTCCGACAGGTAGATTGACCCACCTCATTCCCTCGAAGCAGATCCAGCAATGCCTCCTTCAACTAAAATAGGATAGATTTTTTTCAGAGAATAATATTTTGGGAGAGAGTATATGAGTAATTTGAGAGATGACATATGGTGAGTGTAACAGGCTCGGGAGGAACAGGTGACTTTGGACCTATGGTTCCCAAAACTCTCCTCCACTGGGGGTTCTCCTCACCTCATGTCTGGGTCTGTTGTCGACTAATTGATGGAGATTGATTACTATAATTAATCAACAACTCCATTATGGTTGTATCATGTGATTCCCGGGGTGGGAGAAGGTGAACTGGATGGACCTTTGTCTATTTTCGTCTAGTAATTCCTATGTTCCCATGAAAAGAAGGCAAACCTATATTAAGGTTTTTATATACAAACATTCGAAGTATTAAGATGACAGAAGGGGAAGCTGCTGTGGCAGTCTGGGATTGCAATGTGGTGGAAACGTCAGAACGATGAGTAATTCCCGGGGACAGATAGAGATAGACAAAGAGATAAAGTTGATCAGAGAAAACAAAGCAGAAAAAGAGGAGAGAGAGAGATACACGAACAGACAGAGGGAGACCAGACAGTCAGAAAGAGAGAAACAGAGAGAGAGAGGGAGGGGGAAAGAGAGAGAGAGACAGAGAGAGAGAGACAGAGAGAGATAAACAAACAGACAGAGAGAGAGAACTGGAGAAAATAGAAGGAAGAAATAGAGAGACAGAGCAATCAGAACTGGGAGGCACTGGACAGCAATCAGCGTGGGAACATCAGCAGTGAGTCGATTGAACATAAGAACATAAGAAATAGGAGCAGGAGTAGGCCAATCGGCCCCTCGAGCCTGCTCCGCCATTCAATAAGATCATGGCTGATCTGATCCCAACCACAAATCTAAAGAACACAAGAAGTCGGAGCAGGACCCGGCCACATAGCCCCTGGGCCCTCTCCGCCACCCACAGGGCATTGACCGATCCGAACTCAGCTTCATGTCCAATTTCCTGCCCGCTCCCCATAACCCCTAATTCCCTTTACTTCTAGGAAACTGTCTATTTCTGTTTTAAATTTATCTAATGACGTAGCTTCCACAGCTTCCTGGGGCAGCAAATTCCACAGACCTACCACCCTCTGATTGAGGTGTCCTGTTCTGACTTTAATAGCTCTCGTGGTTGGGGACTTTATCTGGAGACAGTCAATAGCATTTTATATGTAACTGGAATAAAAATGCAGAAGAAAGAGAAAAGAACAGAGTGCTGACACCATCGAAACACCAGCCGATACACTCACAGAGGAAGGAAAATCTCAAAAAAAGAGCTTTCACTAAATACTTCCTCACTGAGAATGTCATAGAAAAAAATCCCAAAATCAGAGCTGATGTGAAACCTAATACTTGGATCCGGTCACGAACAGGCAGTGGGAAAAATATGCTCGGGAACAGAGTCTTGTGTACAAGTTGTGATGGAAATGATGCTCGGTTCAGTTCTGGGACCGTGCCTCGGGAAGGATAGATTGGCCTTGGAGGGGGTGCAGCCCAGATTCACCAGAACGATACCAGGGATAAAAGGGTTAAATTACGAGGACAGGTTGCATCGTCTGGGCTTGTATTCCCTTGAGGTTAGTAGATTAAGGGGTGATCTGATCGAGGTGTTTAAAATGATTAAAGGATTTGATAGGGTCGATAGAGAGAAACTATTTCCTCTGGTGGGAGCTCATAAGAACATAAGAAATAGGAGCAGGAGTCGGCCATTCGGCCCCTCGAGTCTGCTCCGCCATTCAATAAGATCATGGCTGATCTTCGACCTCAACTTCACTTTCCCACCCGATCCCCATATCCCTTGATTCCCTTAAAGTCTAAAGAATTCCAAAGATTCACAACCCTCTGAGTGAAGAAATTCCTCCTCATCTCAGTCCTTAATGGCTGACCCCTTCTCCTGAGACTATGTCCCCTAGTTCTAGACTCTCCAGCCAGGGGAAACAGCCTCTCAGCATCTACTCTGTCAAGCCCCCTCAGAATCTTATTCGTTTCAATGAGATCACCTCTCACTCTTCTAAACTCCAGAGAGTATAGGCCCATCCTACTCAATCTCTCCTCATTGGACAACCCTCTCATCTCAGGAATTAATCTAATGAACGTTCATTGCACCGCCTCTAAGGTAAGTATATCCTTCCTTAGATAAGGAGACCAAAACTGTACCCAGCACTCTAAGTGAGGTCTCACCAAAGCTCTGTACAATTGCAGTAAGACTTCCTTACTCTTGTACTCCAACCCCCTTACAATAAAGGCCAACATTCCATTTGCCTTCCTAATTGCTGTTCCTGCATGTTAACTTTCTGTGATTTGTGTACAAGGACACCCAAATCTCTCTGAACACCAACATTTAATAGCTTCTCACTGTTTAAAAAATGTTCTGTTTTTCTATTCTTCCTACCAAAGTGAATAACCTCACATTTCCCCACATTATACTCCATCTGCCCCCTTCTTGCCCACTCACTTAACCTGTCTATATCCCTTTGCAGACTCTTGGTATCCTTCTCACAGCTTACTTTCCCACCTAGCTTTGTATCATCAGCAAACTTGGATACTTTACACTCAGTCCCCTCATCTACCCTCCCCCCCACCACCCTCCCTTTTCCATTTTGCCTGTCTTTTCGAAAAGTCAAGTACGCTGGAATATTTCGTTCCCAACCTTGGTCACCCTGCAACCAAGTCTCAGTAATGGCCACTAGATCGAACCTATTAATCTCTATTTGTGCCATTAATTCGTCCATCTTGTTATGAACGCTTCGTCCATTCAGATAAAGCGCCTTTAATTTTTAACTTTTTACTATTTTTCCCTGATTTGACCTCATTCCCGTTAAACTCTCTGTCCCTTCCTGACGCACTCTGCTTATCTTTACCCAAATCGCTGCCCTGCTCTACGGCCTTGACTTTTCTCTTTAGATTCATAAATTCACCCTTAACTGAAACCTCCCCCCTCCTTTTTTAGTTTAAAGCCCTGTCTACCACCCTAGTTATTCGATTCACCAGGACACTGATCCCAGCCCGGTTTAAGTGGAGCCCGTCTCGATGGAACAGCCCCCTCTTTCCCCAGTACTGGTGCCAGTGCCCCGTGAATTTAAACCCCTGTCTCCCACACCACTCTTTGAGCCACACATTTAACTCTCCGATCTGTTTGACCCGAAGCCAATTTGCACGTAGCTCAGGTCCAGAACAAGGGGGCATAACCCTAAAATTAGAGCCAGGCCGTTCAGGGGTGATGTCAGGAAGCACTTCTTCACACAAAGGGGAGTGGAAATCTGGAACTCTCTCCCCCAAAAAAGCTGTTGAGGCTGGGGGTCAATTGAAAATTTCAGAACTGAGATTGATGGATTTTTGTTGGGTGAGGGGATTAAGGGATACAGAACCAAGGCGGGTAAATGGAGTTAAGATACAGGTCAGCCATGATCTAATTGAATGGCTGAACAGGCTCGATGGGCTGAATGGCCTACTGCTGTTCCTATGTTCCTATGGAGACCCCATCGATACCTTGCACACTTCCCGACCTGCAGAATGTTCCAGATTTCAGCAGATTTTCAGGTGAGTTTCCATGTGGGAAAAATGCCACAATCACAAGCAGTAATTCCCAGGCTCACATTCCCTTTGAGAAAAAGAAAGATTTGCATTTCTACAGCGTCTTTCACAAACTCCAGGCGTCTCAAATCGCTTTACAGCCAATGAAATATTTTTGAAGTGTAGTCACTGTTGTAATGTAGGGAAACATGGCAGCCAATTTGTGCACAGCAAGATCCCACAAACAGTAATGTGATAATGTCCAGATAATCTTTTCTTTTGTGATGTTGGTTGAGGGATAAATATTGGCCCCAGGACACATGAGAACTCCCCGCTAGTCTTCAAAATAACATCATAGGATCTTTCATGTCCACCTGAGAGGGCAGATGGGGCCTCGGTTTAACATCTCATCCAAAAGACGGCACCTCCGACAGTGCAGCACCCTCTCAGTAATGGCACTGGGATTGTCAGCCTGGATTTTATGCTGTAAGTCTCTGGAGTGGGAACTTGAACCCACAACGCTCTGACTCAGAGGTGAGAGTGCGTCTCACTGAGCCACGGCTGACACCTCCCTGCTGTTGGTTTCCAATTCCCCCTCACACCCTCTACCCTGCTCCACCCCATCACTCTACGGCCCCGCCACTTTGCAATGTTGTCAGGAGGCGCCGCTCAGATTGTTTGTTGTGAGTCCGATATCGCTGGTTTCTCCACTCTCATCACTTCTTAATCTGGCGGTTTTGCACTTCCCTCTCTGCTTCCTCCGTTCTTCCCTTTCCTTCTGCCCTCTTCCTGCTTTCTATAATTTTCCCACTTCTAATTCTCTTAAATTTGCTCTCTGACAAAATTGTTGCAAATTGTGTCCTTGGGAAGACTTGAAATTACATTTTTAAAAATTTGATCCATCCGACGAGGTGCAGAACACGTTGGGGGCCAATATAGAAATTTAAATAAAGAGGTTCACGGACTCTCCGCAAATGGGCCCCGAGTTTCCTTGGGGAGTCCGCCAGAATCTCGCTGTAAATCTGTCGTGGATCTACTGGAAACTACCACAAAAAACTGTTGGATTGTCAGAATCACCCAACTGGTCCTTTGGGGAAGGAAACCTTCCACCCTTACCCGGTCTGGGCCTATATGTGACTCCAGTCCCCACACCAACATGGTTGACACTAACAGCTCTCTGAAATGGCCCAGCGAGACACTCTGTTGTATCAAACCACGAGTTAGAAAAACAAGAACCTCTCGGCTGAGGCCCAGGCATCGAATCAGGACATAAGGAAGGTCCAGCCCAGTCGGACCTACAAAGTCTCCCTCACTAACATCTGGGCACTGGGGCCCAAAGTTGGGAGAGCTGTCGCACAGTCTAGTTAAACAACAGCCTGACATAGTCACACTCACAGGACCGTAGAATTGATCAAGGTTTTGAGAGAGTTGACGGGGAGAATCTGTTTCCGTCGGCAGGAGGGTCGGTAACCAGAGGGCACAGATTTAAGATAATTGGCAAAAGAACCAGAGGGGAGACGAGGAGAATTTTTCTACTCACCGAGTTGTGATGATCTGGAATGCGCTGCCTGAAAGGGCGGTGGAAGCAGATTCAATAATAACTTTCAAAAGGGAATTGGATAAACACTTGAAGGGGAAAAATTTGCAGGGCTCTGGGGAAAGAGCAGGGGGAGTGGGACTAATTGGATAACTCTTTCAAAGAGCCAGCACAGGCACGATGGACCGAATGGCCTCCTACTATGTTGTAAGATTCTATGATTCTATACCTATCAGCCATTGTCCCAGACTCCTCCATCACCATCCCTGGGTTTGTCCAGTCCCACTGGCAGGACAGACCCACCTGAGGTGGCGGTACAGTGGGATATATGGAGGTGGGGGGGGTAGTGGCCCTGGGAGTCCTCATCGTTGACTCCGGACCCCATGATGTCTCATAGCTTCAGGTCAAACATGGGCAAGGAAACCTCCTGCTGCTTACCACCTACCGTCCTCCCTCAGCTGATGAATCAGTCCTCCTCCATGTTGAACACCACTTGGAGGAAGCACTGAGGGTAGCAAGGGCACAGAATGTACTCTGGGTGGGGGACTTCAATGTTCGTCACCAAGAGTGGCTCGGTAGCACCACTACTGGCCGAGCTGGCCGAGTCCTGAAGGTCAGGTGGTGAGAGAACCAACCTGGGGGAGTTTTTTTTGAAAAAATATACTTTATTCATAAAATTTGCAGCAATACATACAATACAGTTGTCATATCACATTCTAAATGTACACAATACAGATTATACAATTTGCAGGTTACATCAAGTACAGTTCAATGAAGACATTGTACATAATTACAGTTCATGACACTCTGGGGTGGCTCATTGCATTACACTCAATACAGATTATTGATTACAGATTCATTACAGGTACATTACATCAATTTGAATAACTTACTTGACCTCGTCCTCACCAATCTACCTGTCGCAAATGCATCTGTCCATGACAGTATTGGTAGGAGTGACCACCGCACAGTCCTCGTGGAGACGAAGTCCCGTCTTCGCACTGAGGACACCATCCAACGTGTTGTGTGGCACTACCACCGTGCTAAATGGGATAGATTCAGAACAGATCTAGCAGCTCAAAACTGAGCATCCATGAGGCGCTGTGGGCCATCAGCAGCAGCAGGATTGTATTCCAGCACAATCTGTAACCTCATGGCCCGGCATATTCCTCACTCTACCATTACCAACAAGCCAGGGGATCAACCCTGATTCAATGAGGAGTGTAGAAGAGCATGCCAGGAGCAGCACCAGGCGTACCCAAAAATGAGGTGCCAACCTGGTGAAGCTACAACTCAGGACTACATGCATGCTAAACAGCGGAGGCTGCCCCCCCCCCCCCCCAATGTTAACCTACTCAATGAGTGACCCCCCCCCAGTGTTAACCTACTCAATGAGTGACCCCCCCTCAGTGTTAACCTACTCAATGAGTGACCCCCCCCCAGTGTTAACCTACTCAATGAGTGACCCCCCCCCAGTGTTAACCTACTCAATGAGTGACCCCCCCCCAGTGTTAACCTACTCAATGAGTGACCCCCCCCCCCAGTTTTAACCTACTCAATGAGTGACCCCCCCCAGTGTTAACCTACTCAATGAGTGACCCCCCCCCAGTGTTAACCTACTCAATGAGTGACCCCCCCCCAGTGTTAACCTACTCAATGAGTGACCCCCCCCCAGTGTTAACCTACTCAATGAGTGACCCCCCCCCAGTTTTAACCTACTCAATGAGTGACCCCCCCCCAGTGTTAACCTACTCAATGAGTGACCCCCCCCCAGTGTTAACCTACTCAATGAGTGACCCCCCCCCAGTGTTAACCTACTCAATGAGTGACCCCCCCCCCAGTGTTAACCTACTCAATGAGTGACCCCCCCCAGTGTTAACCTACTCAATGAGTGACCCCCCCCCAGTGTTAACCTACTCAATGAGTGACCCCCCCCCAGTGTTAACCTACTCAATGAGTGACCCCCCCCCAGTGTTAACCTACTCAATGAGTGACCCCCCCCCCAGTGTTAACCTACTCAATGAGTGACCCCCCCCCAGTGTTAACCTACTCAATGAGTGACCCCCCCCCAGTGTTAACCTACTCAATGAGTGACCCCCCCCCAGTTTTAACCTACTCAATGAGTGACCCCCCCCCAGTGTTAACCTACTCAATGAGTGACCCCCCCCCAGTGTTAACCTACTCAATGAGTGACCCCCCCCCAGTGTTAACCTACTCAATGAGTGACCCCCCCCCCAGTGTTAACCTACTCAATGAGTGACCCCCCCCCAGTGTTAACCTACTCAATGAGTGACCCCCCCCCCAGTGTTAACCTGCTCAGAATTCAGGCCACTAATCTCGCACAGTCCTGGTTCAGCCCATTTACAGACAGTCGCTCCCTCGGAACAGCAAAAACAGTGAGTTTGCAACATTTATATAAACTGAGGGTAAATTTATTTCACTTCCTGTTGTTATTATTACTCTCTGATATTTTGAGATTTCTCCCCCTCCCTGTGCTTCCCCCTCCCCCCAGAACAGTTCGTGGAATAATTCATGGAGTCAGCGAGAAACCCAACTCCATAGGAAGTGACTGACAGTAAGTTTCCTTCATCGCCTGTTCCTGCAGATCTGACTGGTGCGTGTGTGGCAGTGGGTGTGGGTGTGCACGTGTGTACACGTGTGCGTGTGTGTGTGTTTGTGTGTGTGGGGTGTGGGTGTGTGTGGGGTGTGTGTGGGGTGTGGGTGTGTGTGGGTTGTGTGTGGGTGTGTGTGCTAGTGTGTGGGTGAGTGTGTGTGGGTGTGTGTGTGTTTGGGGGTGTGTGTCACACTCGCCGTCACACCCGCCGTCACACCCACCGTCACATCCACCGACACAACCACCGTCACACCCACCGTCACACCCACCGTCACACTCACCGACACACCCAACATCACATCCACCAACACACTCACCGACACACCCACCGTCACACCCACCGTCACACTCACCGACACACCCACCGTCACATCCACCTACACACCCGCCATCATACTCACCAACACATCCACCAACACACCCACCGTCACACCCACTGTCACACCCACCGTCACACTCACCGACACACTCACCGACACACCCACCATCACATCCACCTACACACCCGCCATCACACCCCCAAGTCACACTCACCGGCACACCCACCGTCACATCCACCAACACACCCACCGACACACCCACCGAGACACTCACCATCACATCCACCAACACACCTGCCGTCACACCCACTGTCACACTCACCGACACATCCACCGTCACACTCACTGGCACACCCACCATCACATCCACCAACACACCCACCGACACACCCACCATCACACTCACCGACACACCCACCGACACACCCACCGACACACCCACCGACATACCCACCGTCACACTCACCGTCACACTCACTGGCACACCCACCATCACATCCACCAACACACCCACCGACACACCCACCGACACACCCACCATCACACTCACCGACACACCCACCGACACACCCACCATCACACTCACCGACACACCCACCAACACACCCACCGACACACCCACCGACACACCCACCGACACACCCACCGACATACCCACCGTCACACTCACCAACACACCCACCGACACACTCACCAACACACCCACCGACACACCCACCGACACACCCACCGACACACCCACCGACACACCCACCGACATACCCACCGACACACCCACCGACATACCCACCGTCACACTCACCAACACACCCACCGACACACCCACCAACACACCCACCGACACACCCACCGACACACCCACCGACACACCCACCGACATACCCACCGTCACACTCACCAACACACCCACCATCACACCCACCGACACACCGACCGTCACACTCACCAACACACCCACCGTCACACTCACCGACACACCCACCGTCACACTCACTGGCACACCCACCGACACACTCACCAACACACCCACCGACACACCCACCGACACACCCACCGACATACCCACCGTCACACTCACCATCACATGCACCAACACATCCACCGACACACCCACCGACACACCCACCGACACACCCACCGACACACCCACCATCACACTCACCATCACATGCACCAACACACCTGCTGTCACACCCACCAACACACCCACCGACACACCCACCATCACACTCACCAACACACCCACCGTCACACTCACCGTCACACCCACCGATACACCCACCATCACATCCACCAACACACCCGCCGTCACACCCACCGACACACCCACCGTCACACCCACTGTCACACTGAACGTCACACCCACCATCGCACCCACCGACACACCGACTGACCGTCACACCTATCGACACACCCACTGACACACTCACCGTCACACTGACTGTCACACCCACCGTCACACTGACCATCACACCCACCGTCACACCCACTGTCACACCAACCACCACACCCACCGTCACACCCACCGGCTCACCCACCGACACATCCACCGACACACCCACCATCACACCCACCGACATCGCCCACCGACACACCCACCGTCACACCCACTGTCACACCGACCACCACACCCACCATCACACCCACCGACACACCCACCGACACACACACCATCACAACCACCGACCGCCACACCCACCGACACAACCACCGACACACCGACTGTCACACCGATCGGCCATCACACCAACTGTCACACCCACCGTCACACCGATCGACCGTCAAACCCACCGTCACACCGATTGACTGTCAGACCAACCGACACACCCACTGTCATACCCGCCGACAGACCCACCGTCACACCCACCGACACACTGATTGACTGTCACACCCACTGTCACACCAACTGACCATCACGCCCACTGTCACACCCACCGACGCCACACACACCGACACACCGACTGTCACACCGACTGTCACACCGACTGTCACACCAACCGACCGACATATGGACCATCACACCCAGAATCTCACCAACTGTCACAGCGACCGTCTCACTGACCGTGTAACAGAGAGAAACACAGAGAGAGATTTGCAAGTATCGGCCTCTTAAAAACATCGATTGCAAAGGAACATTTCGGACCCCCACCTTATGAGTTACTTTGCACCTGGAATAAAAATAGACTGGAATAAGCGAATGCTGGGGGCCGATTGCCCCATTACATCCGAACACCGCAGATTATAAAATAGAAACCCCCCCCATTCAGGGCCAGGGGGTCCCACAGACTTACTCTTTAAGGTAGTCTCCAAAACTTCAGCCAGACCTGCCTACAACTCAAGCTGAGATTGGATGACTCAGCACAGGGTAATTCACCTCCTGACTCCCCAAAGCCTTTCCACCATCTACAAGACACAAGTCAGGAGTGTGATGGAATACTCTCCACTTGTCTGGATGAGTGCAGCTCCAACAACACTCAAGAAGCTCGACACCATCCAGGACAAAGCAGCCCGCTTGATTGGCACCCCATCCACCACCCTAAACATTCACTCCCTTCACCACCGGCGCACCGTGGCTGCAGTGTGTACCATCCACAGGATGCACTGCAGCAACTCGCCAAGGTTTCTTCGACAGCACCTCCCAAACCCGCGACCTCTACCACCTCGAAGGACAAGGGCAGCAGGCACATGGGAACAACACCACCTGCACGTTCCCCTCCAAGTCACACACCATCCCGACTTGGAAATATATCGCCGTTCCTTCATCGTCACTGGGTCAAAATCCTGGAACTCCCTTCCTAACAGCACTGTGGGAGAACCTTCACCACATGGACTGCAGCGGTTCAAGAAGGCGGCTCACCACCACCTTCTCGAGGGCAATGAGGGATGGGCAATAAATGCCGGCCTCGCCAGCGACGCCCACATCCCATGGACGAATAAAAAAAACAGATCAGTGATGGCACCTGGGGCCATTTGGGATGTTTAAGAGAAAGTTGTATTCTACTGATCAATAAACAAGTGCTGATTGGATGTGAGGCACTGACCTGTTACTGGGGAGAGACAGTCTAAGGGACGCCTGTATTTCAAAATTACAGATTGATTATCCCGATCAGTCCATCAGTTCAGACTGTGCTTCCTCCTTCTGGCTGCAGTGTGTTAGTGCAGTGCTGTGGTATTCAGTCCATGAGGCTCAGTCCCTCAGACCGGTAGAGTAACTCCCTCAAACCGGCAGTGTAACTCCTTCAAACCGGCAGTATAACTCCCTCAGACCGGTTGTGGAACTCCCTCAAACCGGCAGTGTAACTCCCTCAAACCGGCAGTATAACTCCCTCAGACCGGTTGTGGAACTCCCTCAAACCAGCAGTATGTCTCCCTCAGCCCGGCAGTATATCTCCCTCAGCCCGGCAGTATATCTCCCTCAGCCCGGCAGTATGTCTCCCTCAGCCCGGCAGTATAACTCCCTCAGACCAGCAGTATATCTCCCTCAGACCGGCAGTATGTCTCCCTCAGCCCGGCAGTATGTCTCCCTCCGTTTTTCTCTCTCCCTCTCTCTCATTCACTCCCCTTCTCTCCATGCCCAAGAATCTCACTCTCCGTATCCCTTTTTCTCCTTCTGTTCCTCTCGCTGACACCGTTTTGGCTCTGACTTCCTGTCCCTCCCTCCCTGACTACCCCTCACCATCTCTGCCTCTCCCCCTCTCTCTCTGTCTCTCTCTCTCTCTCCCTGTCCCTCTCTCTGTTCTGCTGTCTCTCTCTCTCTCTCTGTCAGTCTCTCTCTCTCTCTCTCACTCTCTCTCTCTCTCTCTGTCTGTCTCTGTCTCTCTCTGTCTGTCTGTCTGTCTCTCTCTCTCTGTCTCTCTCTCTGTCTGTCTCTGTCTCTGTGTCACTCTCTGTCACTCTCTCTCTGTCACTCTCTCTCTCTGTCTCTCTCTCTCTGTCACTCTCTCTCTCTCTCTCTCTGTCACACTCTCTCTCTGTCTCTCTCTCTCTGTCACTCTCTCTCTCTCTGTCTGTCTCTGTCTGTCTGTCTCTGTCTCTCTGTCACTCTCTCTCTCTCTCTCTCTGTCTCTGTCTCTCTCTGTCACTCTCTCTCTGTCACTCTCTCTCTCTCTGTCCCTCTCTCCCTCTATTGAGTTGCATTGAGTCTATAGCACAGAAACAGGCCATTCGGCCCAACGAGCCTCCTCCCTCCCTATTTCATCTCACCCTATCAGCATATCCTTCTATTCCTTTCTCCCTCATGTGTTTATCGAGCTTCCCCTTAAATGTATCAACACTATTCACCTCAACTACTCCTTGTGGGAGCGAGTTCCACATTCTCACCACTCTCTGGGTAAAGAAGTTTCTCCTGAATTCCCCGATTGGATTTATTAGTGACTATTTTATATTTATGACCCCTAGTTCTGGTCTCCCCACAAGTGAAAACATCTTCTTTACGTCTACCCTATCAAACCCTTTCAGAATCTTAAAGACCTCTATCAGGTCACCCCTCAGTCTTCTCTTCTCTAGAGAAAAGAGCCCCAGCCTGTTCAATCTTTCCTGATAATTATAACCTCTCAGTTCTGGTATCATCCTTGTGAATCTTTTTTGCACCTTCTCCAGTGCCTCTATATCCTTTCTATAATATGGAGACCAGAACTGTTCACAATACTCCAAGTGTGGTCTAACCAAGGTTCTGTACAAGTTTAACATAACTTCTCTGCTTTTCAATTCTATCCCTCTAGAAATGAACCCCAGTGTTTGGTTTGCTTTTTTTATGGCCTTATTAACCTGCGTCGCTACTTTTAGTGATTTGTGTATCTGTTCCCCCAGATCCCTTTGCTCCTCTATCCCATTTAGACTCTTATTATCCAAGCAGTGTGTGGCCTCCTTATTCTTCCGACCAAAATGCATCACCTCACACTTATCAATATTGAAATTCATTTGCCAATTACACGCCCATTCTGCAAGTTTATTAATATCTTCCTGTATTTTGACCCATTTTTCCTTTGTATTAACCACACCCCCCAATTTGGTGTCATCTGCAAATTTTGAAATTGTACAGCACAGGAGGCCATTCAGCCCATTGTGCCTGTGTCGTCTCTTTTGAAAAGCTATCCAATTTAGTCTCACTCGCCCCCCCCTCCCCCCGTCATTCCCCATAGCCCTACAAATGTTTTACTCTCACTCTGTCCCTCTCGCTCTCTCTGTCACTCTCTCTGTCTCTCTCTCCCTCTCTAACTCTCTGTCCCCCTTTCTTTCTGGCATCCATCTCTCCCTCTCTCTCTCTGTCTTTGTCTCTCATCGTTCTCTGCCTCTCTTTCTCTTTCCCCCTTTCTCATCCCTCACTCCCTCTCTCTCTATCCCTCTCTCTCATCCCTCACTCCCTCTCTCTCTGTCCCACTCTCTCATCTCTCACTCCCTCTCTCTCTGTCCCTCTCTCTCATCCTTCACTCCCTCTCTGTCCCTCTCTCTCATCCCTCTCTGCCTCTCTCTCTGTCCCCTTTCTTTCATCTCCCTCTCCCTCTATACCTCTCTCTCAGGCCCCTCTCTGTTTTTCTCCCTCCCTCTCCCTGTCTCTCAGTCTCTCTCTCTCTCCCCTAATCTCTCTGTCTCTCTCGTTTTCTGTCTCTCTCTCTCCCTCTCTTTCTCTGTCTCTCCCTCTCATCTCTCTCTCCCCCACCTCTCATCTCTCCATCTTTCTCCATGCCGCTGTGTCTCTCCCCTTCTCTCTCTGTCTTTCTCGGATTCTCTTCATCTCTTCCCTTCTCTGTCTCTCTCTCTCTCTCTTTCGCTCGCTCTCTCTCCCACACACTCTCATTTCTCTCTCTGCGTCTCTCAATCTCTCTCTCCCTCTCTCACACATCCCTCTCTCTCTCTCCCTCTGTCTCTCTATGGGTGATGACATTAAACCCCTGAGTGGAAAAACTGTTTGAACTGAATATTTGTCCAGATATTGCAGCCCTCTGCGAACATCAGACCCAGATCTCCCTCTGCTGGCAGCAAGAACAACAACAACGTGCATTTATATAGCGCCTTCAACGGGGTAAAATGTCCTAGTGCGTTTCACAGGAGCAATAATCAAATAAAATTTGACACCGAGTCACATAAGGGGTTATTAGGACAGAGGGTCCCCGGGAGTGTGTCAGTATTTACAGGGGGTCCGCGGGAGTGTGTCAGTATTTACAGGGGGTCCCCGGGAGTGTGTCAGTAATTACAGGGGGTCCCCGGGAGTGTGTCAGTATTTACAGGGGGTCCCCGGGAGTGTGTCAGTATTTACAGGGGGTCCCTGGGAGTGTGTCAGTATTTACAGGGGGTCCCCGGGAGTGTGTCATTATTTACAGGGGGTCCCCGTGAGTGTGTCAGTATTTACAGGGGGTCCCAGGAGTGTGTCATTATTTACAGGGGGTCCCTGGGAGTGTGTCAGTATTTACAGGGGGTCCCCGGGAGTGTGTCAGTATTTACAGGGGGTCCCGGGAGTGTGTCATTATTTACAGGGGGTCCCTGGGAGTGTGTCAGTATTTACAGGGGGTCCCGGGAGTGTGTCAGTATTTACAGGGGGTCCCCGGGAGTGTGTCAGTATTTACAAGGGGTCCCCGGGAGTGTGTCACTATTTACAGGGGGTCCCCGGGAGTGTGTCAGTATTTACAGGGGGTCCCCGGGTGTGTGTCAGTAATTACAGGGGGTCTCGGGGGGGTGGGTCAGTATTTACAGGGGGTCTCGGGGAGTTTGTCAGTATTTACAGGGGGTCCCCAGGAGTGTGTCAGTATTTACAGGGTATCCCGGGGAGTGTTTCAGTATTTTAGGGGTCCCCGGGAGTGTGTCAGGATTAACAGGGGGTCCCTGGGAGTGTGTCAGTATTTACAGGGGGTCCCCGGGAGTGTGTCACTAATTACAGGGGGTCCCTGGAAGTGTGTCAGTATTTTCAGGGGGTCTCGGGGAGAGTGTCAGTATTTACATGGGGTCCCCGGGAGTGTGTCAGTATTTACAGGAGGTCTCGGGGAGTGCGTCAGTTTTTACAGGGGGTCCCCGGGAGTGTGTCAGTATTTACAGGGGGTCTCGGAGAGTGTGTCAGTATACACAGGAGGTCTCGGGGAGTGTGTCAGTATATACAGGAGGTCTCGGGGAGTGTGTCAGTATTTACAGGAGGTCTCGGGGAGTGTGTCAGTATATACAGGAGGTCTCGGGGAGTGTGTCAGTATTTACAGGGGGTCTCGGGGAGTGTGTCAGTATTTTCAGGGGGTCTCGGGGAGTGTGTCAGTATTTACAGGGGGTCTCGGGGAGTGTGTCAGTATATACATGGGGTCCCCAGGAGTGTGTCAGTATTTACAGGCGGTCCCCGGGAGTGTGTCACTATTTACAGGGGGTCCCTGGGAGTGTCAGTATTTACAGGGGGTCCCTGGGAGAGTGTCATTATTTATCGGGGGTCCCTGGGAGAGTGTCGTTCTTTAAAGGTGGTCCCCGGGAATGTATCAGTATTTATAGGGTATACCTGGGAGAGTGTCAGTATTTACAGGGGGTCCCTGGGAGTGTCAGTATTTACAGGGGGTCCCTGGGAGAGTGTCATTATTTATCGGGGTTACCTGGGAGAGTGTCGTTATTTAAAGGTGGTCCCCGGGAGTGTGTCAGTATTTACAGGGGGTCCCTGGGAGTGTGTCAGTATTTACAGGGGGTCCCTGGGAGTGTGTCAGTATTTACAGGGGGTCCCCGGGAGTGTGTCAGTATTTACAGGGGGTCCCCGGGAGTGTGTCAGAATTTACAGGGGGTCCCCGGGTGTGTGTCAGTAATTACAGGGGGTCCCTGGGAGTGTGTCATTATTTACGGGGGTCCCTGGGAGAGTGTCGTTATTTAAAGGTGGTCCCCGGGAGTGTGTCAGTATTTACAGGGGGTCCCGGGAGTGTGTCATTATTTACAGGGGGTCCCTGGGAGTGTGTCAGTATTTACAGGGGGTCCCGGGAGTGTGTCATTATTTACAGGGGGTCCCTGGGAGTGTGTCAGTATTTACAGGGGGTCCCCAGGAGTGTGTCATTATTTACAGGGGGTCCCCGGGAGTGTGTCAGTATTTACAGGGGGTCCCAGGAGTGTGTCATTATTTACAGGGGGTCCCTGGGAGTGTGTCAGTATTTACAGGGGGTCCCCGGGAGTGTGTCAGTATTTACAGGGGGTCCCCGGGAGTGTGTCACTATTTACAGGGGGTCCCCGGGAGTGTGTCAGTATTTACAGGGGGTCCCCGGGTGTGTGTCAGTAATTACAGGGGGTCTCGGGGGGGTGGGTCAGTATTTACAGGGGGTCTCGGGGTGTTTGTCAGTATTTACAGGGGGTCCCCAGGAGTGTGTCAGTATTTACAGGGTATCCCGGGGAGTGTTTCAGTATTTTAGGGGTCCCCGGGAGTGTGTCAGGATTTACAGGGGGTCCCCGGGAGTGTGTCAGTATTTACAGGGGGTCCCCGGGAATGTGTCAGTATTTACAGGGGGTCCCCGGGAGTGTGTCAGTATTTACAGGGGGTCCCCGGGAGTGTGTCAGTATTTACAGGGGGTCCCCGGGAGTGTGTCAGTATTTACAGGGGGTCCCCGGGAGTGTGTCACTATTTACAGGGGGTCCCCGGGAGTGTGTCAGTATTTACAGGGGGTCCCCGGGTGTGTGTCAGTAATTACAGGGGGTCTCGGGGGGGTGGGTCAGTATTTACAGGGGGTCTCGGGGAGTTTGTCAGTATTTACAGGGGGTCCCCAGGAGTGTGTCAGTATTTACAGGGTATCCCGGGGAGTGTTTCAGTATTTTAGGGGTCCCCGGGAGTGTGTCAGGATTTACAGGGGGTCCCTGGGAGTGTGTCAGTATTTACAGGGGGTCCCTGGGAGTGTGTCAGTGTTTACAGACAGTCCCTGGGAGTGTGTCAGTATTTACAGGGGGTCCCTGGGGGTGTGTCAGTATTTACAGGGGGTCCCTGGGAGTGTGTCAGTATTTACAGACAGTCCCTGGGAGTGTGTCAGTATTTACGGGGGTCCCTGGGTGAGTGTCGTTATTTACAGGGGGTCCCCGGGAGTGTGTCAGTAATTACAGGGGGTCCCCGGGAATGTGTCATTATTTACAGGGGGTCCCCGGGAGTGTGTCAGTATTTACAGGGGGTCCCCGGGAGTGTGTCAGTAATTACAGGGGGTCCCCGGGAATGTGTCAGTATTTACAGGGGGTCCCTGGGAGTGTGTCAGTATTTACAGGGGGTCCCCGGGAGTGTGTCAGTATTTACAGGGGGTCCCCGGGAGTGTGTCAGTATTTACAGAGGGTCCCCGGGAGTGTGTCAGTATTTACAGGGGGTCCCCGGGAGTGTGTCAGTATTTACAGGGGCTCCTGGGAGTGTGTCAGTATTTACAGGGGGTCCCCGGGAGTGTGTCATTATTTACAGGGGGTCTCGGAGAATGTGTCAGTATTTACAGGAGGTCCCTGGGATTGTGTTAGTATTTTCAGGGGATCCCTGGGAGTGTTTCAGTATTTACAGGGGGTCCCTGGGAGAGTGTCAGTATTTACAGGGGGTCCCTGGGAGTGTGTCAGTATTTACAGGGGGTATCTGGGAGTATGTCAGTACATATGCAGGGTCCCCGAGAATGTGTCAATATTTACACGGGGTCCCCGGGTGTGTGTCAGGAATTACAAGGGGTTTCGGTGAGTGTGTCAGTAATTACAGGGGGTCTCTGGGAGTCTGTCAGTAATTTCAGGGGGTCTCGGGGTGTGTGTCAGTATTTACAGGGGGTCCCTGGGAGTGTGTCAGTAATTACAGGGGGTCCCTGGGAGTGTGTCAGTATTTACAGGGGGTCTCGGGGAATGTGTCAGTATTTACAGGGTGTCCCTGGGAGTGTGTCACTAATTACAGGGGGTCCCTGGAAGTGTGTCAGTATTTTCAGGGGGTCTCGGGGAGAGTGTCAGTATTTACATGGGGTCCCCGGGAGTGTGTCAGTATTTACAGGAGGTCTCGGGGAGTGCGTCAGTTTTTACAGGGGGTCCCCGGGAGTGTGTCAGTATTTACAGGGGGTCTCGGAGAGTGTGTCAGTATACACAGGAGGTCTCGGGGAGTGTGTCAGTATATACAGGAGGTCTCGGGGAGTGTGTCAGTATTTACAGGAGGTCTCGGGGCGTGTGTCAGTATATACAGGAGGTCTCGGGGAGTGTGTCAGTATTTACAGGGGGTCTCGGGGAGTGTGTCAGTATTTACAGGGGGTCTCGGGGAGTGTGTCAGTATTTGCAGGGGGTCCCCGGGAGTGTGTCAGTATTTACAGGGGGTCCCCAGGAGTGTGTCAGTATTTACAGGCGGTCCCCGGGAGTGTGTCACTATTTACAGGGGGTCCCTGGGAGTGTCAGTATTTACAGGGGGTCCCTGGGAGTGTGTCATTATTTATCGGGGTTACCTGGGAGTGTGTCAGTAATTACATGGGATCCCAGGAGTGCGTCAGTATTTACATGGGGTCCCCGGGTGTGTGTCAGTATTTACAGGGGGTCCCTGGGAATGTGTCAGTATTTACAGGGGGTCCCTGGGAATGTGTCAGTATTTACAAGGGTTCCCAGGAGTGTGTCAGTATTTACAGGGGGTCCCTGGGAGCGTGTCAGTATTTACAGGGGGTCCCTGGGAATGTGTCAGTATTTACAAGGGTTCCCAGGAGTGTGTCAGTATTTACAGGGGGTCCCTGGGAGTGTGACAGTATTTACAGGGGGTCCCTGGGAGTGTGTCATTATTTACGGGGGTCCCTGGGAGAGTGTCGTTATTTAAAGGTGGTCCCCGGGAATGTATCAGTATTTATAGGGTATACCTGGGAGAGTGTCAGTATTTACATGGGGGTCTCGGCGAGTGTATCAGTATTTATATGGGGTATCTGTGAGTTTGTCAGTACATATGCAGGGTCCGCGGGATTGTGTCAGTAATTACAAGGGGTCTCGGGGAGAGTGTCAGTATTTACATGGGGGTCTCGGGGAGTGTGTCATTATTTGCAGGGGGTATCTGGGAGTGTGTCAGTACATATGGAGGGTCCCCGGGAATGTGTCAGTATTTACAAGGGGTCCCTGGGAGTGTGTCAGTAATTACAGGGGGTCCCCGGGAGTGTGTCAGTAATTACAGGGGGTACCTGGGAGTGTGTCAGTATTTACAGGGGGTCTCGGGGATTCATAGAATCATAGAAGTTACAACATGGAAACAGGCCCTTCGGCCCAACATGTCCATGTCCCCAGTTTATACCACTAATCTAGTCCCAATTGCCTGCACTTGGCCCATATCCCTCCATACCCATCTTACCCATGTAACTGTCCAAATGCTTTTTAAAAGACAAAATTGTACCCGCCTCTACTACTGCCTCTGGCAGCTCATTCCAGACACTCACTACCCTTTGAGTGAAAAAATTGCCCCTCTGGACCCTTTTGTATCTCTCCCCTCTCACCTTAAATCTATGCCCCCTCGTTATAGACTCCCCTACCTTTGGGAAAAGATTTTGACTATCTACCTTATCTATGCCCCTCATTATTTTATAGACTTCTATAAGATCACCCCTTAACCTCCTACTCTCCAGGGAAAAAAGTCACAGCCTGTCTAACCTCTCCCTATAAGTCAAACCATCAAGTCCCGGTAGCATCCTAGTAAATCTTGTTTGCACTCTTTCTAGTTTAATAATATCCTTTCTATAATAGGGTGACCAGAACTGTACACAGTACTCCAAGTGTGGCCTCACCAATGCCCTGTACAACTTCAACAAGACATCCCAACTCCTGCATTCAATGTTCTGACCAATGAAACCAAGCATGCCGAATGCCTTCTTCACCACCCTATCCACCTGTGACTCCACTTTCAAGGAGCTATGAACCTGTACTCCTAGATCTCTTTGTTCTATAACTCTCCCCAACGCCCTACCATTAACGGAGTAGGTCCTGGCCCGATTCTATCTACCAAAATGCATCACCTCACATTTATCTAAATTAAACTCCATCTGCCATTCATCGGCCCACTGGCCCAATTTATCAAGATCCCGTTGCAACCTTCTTCACTGTCCACAATGCCACCAATCTTGGTGTCATCTGCAAACTTACTAACCATGCCTCCTAAATTCTCATCCAAATCATTAATATAAATAACAAATAACAGCGGACCCAGCACCGATCCCTGAGGCACACCGCTGGTCACAGGCCTCCAGTTTGAAAAACAACCCTCTACAACAACCCTCTGTCTTCTGTCGTCAAGCCAATTTTGTATCCAATTGGCTACCTCGCCTTGGATCCCGTGAAATTTAACCTTATGTAACAACCTACCATGCGGTACCTTGTCAAAGGCTTTGCTAAAGTCCATGTAGACCACGTCTACTGCACAGCCCTCATCTATCTTCTTGTTTACCCTTTCAAAAAACTCAATCAAATTCGTGAGACATGATTTTCCTCTCACAAAACCATGCTGACTGTTCCTAATTAGTCCCTGCCTCTCCAAATGTCTGTAGATCCTGTCCCTCAGAATACCCTCTAACAACTTACTCACTACAGATGTCAGGCTCACCGGTCTGTAGTTCCCAGGCTTTTCCCTGCCGCCCTTCTTAAACAAAGGCACAACATTTGCTACCCTCCAATCTTCAGGCACCTCACCTGTAGCGGTGGATGATTCAAATATCTCTGCTAGGGGACCCGCAATTTCCTCCCTAACCTCCCATAACGTCCTGGGATACATTTCATCAGGTCCCGGAGATTTATCTACCTTGATGCGCGTTAAGACTTCCAGCACCTCCCTCTCTGTAATATGTACACTCCTCAAGACATCACTATTTATTTCCCCAAGTTCCCTAACATCCATGCCTTTCTCAACTGTAAATACCGATGTCATTCAGGATCTCACCCATCTCTTGTGGTTCCGCACACCTTGTTGATCCTTAAGAGGCCCTACTCTCTCCCTAGTTACTCTTTTGCCCTTTATGTATTTGTAGAAGCTCTTTGGATTCTCCTTTGCCTTATCTGCCAAAGCAATCTCATGTCCCCTTTTTGATTTCTCTCTTAACTCTACTCCGGCAATTCTATACTCTTCAAGGGATCCACTTGATCCCAGCTGCCTATGCATGTCATATGCCTCCTTCTTCTTTTTGACTAGGGCCTCAATCTCCCGAGTCATCCAAGGTTCCCTACTTCTACCAGCCTTGCCCTTTACTTTATAAGGAATGTGCTTACCCTGAACCCTGGTTAACACACTTTTGAAAGCCTCCCACTTACCAGATGTCCCTTTGCCTGCCAACAGACTCTCCCAATCAACTTCTGAAAGTTCCTGTCTAATACCATCAAAATTGGCCTTTCCCCAATTTAGAATTTTAACTTTTGGGCCAGACCTATCATTCTCCATAGCTATCTTAAAACTAATGGAATTATGATCACTTGTCCCAAAGTGATCCCTCACTAACGCTTCTGTCACCTGCCCTTCCTTATTTCCCAAGAGGAGGTCAAGTTTTGCCCCCTCTCTAGTCGGGCCATCCACATACTGAATGAGAAATTCCTCCTGAATACACTCAACAAATTTCTCTCCATCCAAGCCCCTAATGCTATGGCTGTCCCAGTCAATGTTGGGAAAGTTAAAGTCCCCTACTATTACCACCCTATTTTTCTTGCAGCTGTCTGTAATCTCCTTACATATTTGCTCCTCAATTTCCCGTTGACTATTTGGGGGTCTGTAGTACAATCCTATCAAAGTGATCTCTCCCTTCTTATTTTTCAGTTCTACCCATATAGACTCAGTGGGCGAACCCTCAGATATATCCCCTCTCACTACTGCCGTGATGTTCTCCCTAATCAAGAACGCAACTCCCCCTCCTCTCTTACCTCCTGCTCTATCTTTCCTATAGCATCTGTACCCTGGAACATTGAGCTGCCAGTCCTGCCCCTCCCTTAGCCATGTTTCAGTAATAGCTATAACATCCCAGTCCCATGTACCCATCCATGCCCTGAGTTCATCTGCCTTGCCCATCAGACTTCTTGCATTAATTGTGTCAGTACTTACAGGGGGTCCCTGGGAGTGTATCAGTAATTACAGGGGGTCCCTGGGAGTGTGTCAGTAATTACAGGTGGTCCCTGGGAGTGTGTCAGTATTTACAGGAGGTCTCGGGGAGTGTGTCAGTATTTACAGGGGGTCCCCGGGAGTGTGTCAGTATTCACAGGGGGTCTCGGAGAGTGCGTCAGTTTTTACAGGGGGTCCCTGGGAGTGTGTCAGTGTTTACAGGGGGTCCCCGGGAGTGTGTCAGTATTTACAGGGGGTCCCCAGGAGTGTGTCAGTATTTACAGAGGGTCTCGGAGAATGTGTCAGTGTTTACAGGGGGTCCCTGGGAGTGTGTCAGTGTTTACAGGGGGTCCCCGGGAGTGTGTCAGTATTTACAGGGGGTCCCCGGGAGTGTGTCAGTATTTACATGGGGGTCTCGGGGAGTGTTTCAGTATTTACAGGGGGTCCCTGGGAGAGTGTTGGTATTTATTGGGGATACCTGGGAGTGTGTCAGTTTTAACAGGGGCCTGAGGGAGTGTGTCAGTATTTACAGGGGGTCTCGGGGAGTGTCAGTATTTACAGGGGGTCTTGGGGAGAGTGTCAGTATTTACAGGGGTTATCTGGGAGTGTGTCAGTATTTACATGGGGGCTCAAGGAGTCTGTCAGTAATTACAGGGGGTCCCTGGGAATGTGTCAGTATTTACAGGGGGTCCCCGGGAGTGTGTCAGTGTTTACAGGGGGTCCCCGGGAGTGTGTCAGTATTTACAGGGGGTCCCCGGGAGTGTGTCAGTATTTACATGGGGGTCTCGGGGAGTGTTTCAGTATTTACAGGGGGTCCCTGGGAGTGTGTTGGTATTTATTGGGGATACCTGGGAGTGTGTCAGTTTTAACAGGGGCCTGAGGGAGTGTGTCAGTATTTACAGGGGGTCTCGGGGAGTGTCAGTATTTGCAGGGGGTCTCGGGGAGTGTGCCAGTATTTACAGGGGGTCCCCGGGAATATGTCAGTATTCACAGGGGGTCTCGGGGAGTGTGTCAGTATTTACAGGGGTTATCTGGAAGTGTGTCAGTATTTACAGGGGGTCTCAGGGAGTCTGTCAGTATTTACAGGGGGTCCCTGGGAGTGTGTCAGTATTTACAGAGGGTCCCTGGGAATGTGTCAGTATTTACAGGGGGTCCCCGGGAGTGTGTCAGTATTTACAGGGGGTCCCCGGGAGTGTGTCAGTGTTTACAGGGGGTCTCGGGGAATGTGTCAGTATTTACAGGGGGTCTCGGAGAGTGCGTCAGTATTTACAGGGGGTCCCTGGGAACGTGTCAGTATTTACAGGGGGTCCCTGGGAACGTGTCAGTATTTACAGGGGGTCTCGGAGAGTGCGTCAGTTTTTACAGGGGGGTCCCTGGGAATGTGTCAGTATTTACAGGGGGTCTCGGAGAATGTGTCAGTGTTTACAGGGGGTCCCTGGGATTGTGTCAGTATTTACAGGGGGTCCCTGGGAGTGCTTCAGTATTTATCGGGGTCCCCGGGAGTGTGTCAGTATTTACATGGGGGTCTCGGGGAGTGTATCAGTATTTACAGGGGGTATCTGGGAGTGTGTCAGTATTTACAGGGTGTCCCCGGGAGTGTGTCAGTATTTACATGGGGGTCTCGGGGAGTGTATCAGTATTTACAGGGGGTATCTGGGAGTGTGTCAGTACATATGCAGGGTCCCCGGGAATGTGTCAGTAATTACAAGGTGTTTCGGTGAGTGTGTCAGTATTTACAGGGGGTCCCTGGGAGTGTGTCAGTGTTTACAGGGGGTCCCCGGGAGTGTGTCAGTATTTACAGGGGGTCCCCGGGAGTGTGTCAGTATTTACATGGGGGTCTCGGGGAGTGTTTCAGTATTTACAGGGGGTCCCTGGGAGAGTGTTGGTATTTATTGGGGATACCTGGGAGTGTGTCAGTTTTAACAGGGGCCTGAGGGAGTGTGTCAGTATTTACAGGGGGTCTCGGGGAGTGTCAGTATTTACAGGGGGTCTTGGGGAGAGTGTCAGTATTTACAGGGGTTATCTGGGAGTGTGTCAGTATTTACATGGGGGCTCAGGGAGTCTGTCAGTAATTACAGGCGGTCCCTGGGAATGTGTCAGTATTTACAGGGGGTCCCCGGGAGTGTGTCAGTGTTTACAGGGGGTCCCCGGGAGTGTGTCAGTATTTACAGGGGGTCCCCGGGAGTGTGTCAGTATTTACATGGGGGTCTCGGGGAGTGTTTCAGTATTTACAGGGGGTCCCTGGGAGTGTGTTGGTATTTATTGGGGATACCTGGGAGTGTGTCAGTTTTAACACGGGCCTGAGGGAGTGTGTCAGTATTTACAGGGGGTCTCGGGGAGTGTCAGTATTTACAGGGGGTCTCGGGGAGTGTGCCAGTATTTACAGGGGGTCCCCGGGAGTATGTCAGTATTCACAGGGGGTCTCGGGGAGTGTGTCAGTATTTACAGGGGTTATCTGGAAGTGTGTCAGTATTTACAGGGGGTCTCAGGGAGTCTGTCAGTATTTACAGGGGGTCCCTGGGAGTGTGTCAGTATTTACAGAGGGTCCCTGGGAATGTGTCAGTATTTACAGGGGGTCCCCGGGAGTGTGTCAGTATTTACAGGGGGTCCCCGGGAGTGTGTCAGTGTTTACAGGGGGTCTCGGGGAATGTGTCAGTATTTACAGGGGGTCTCGGAGAGTGCGTCAGTATTTACAGGGGGTCCCTGGGAACGTGTCAGTATTTACAGGGGGTCCCTGGGAACGTGTCAGTATTTACAGGGGGTCTCGGAGAGTGCGTCAGTTTTTACAGGGGGGTCCCTGGGAATGTGTCAGTATTTACAGGGGGTCTCGGAGAATGTGTCAGTGTTTACAGGGGGTCCCTGGGATTGTGTCAGTATTTACAGGGGGTCCCTGGGAGTGCTTCAGTATTTATCGGGGTCCCCGGGAGTGTGTCAGTATTTACATGGGGGTCTCGGGGAGTGTATCAGTATTTACAGGGGGTATCTGGGAGTGTGTCAGTACATATGCAGGGTCCCCGGGAATGTGTCAGTAATTACAAGGTGTTTCGGTGAGTGTGTCAGTATTTACAGGGGGTCCCTGGGTGTGTGTCAGTATTTACAAGGGGTCCCTGGGTGTGTGTCAGTAATTACAGGGTGTCTCGGGGAATCTGTCAGTAATTTCAGGGGGTCTCGGGGTGTGTGTCAGTATTTACAAGGTGTCCCCGGGAGTGTGTCAGTAATTACAGGGTGTCTCGGGGAGTGCGTCAGCATTTACAGGGGGTCCCTGGGAATGTGTCAGCATTAACAGGAGGTCTCGGAGAGTCCGTCAGTTTTTACAGGGGGGTCCCTGGGATTGTGTCAGTATTTACAGGGGATCCCTGGGAGTGTTTCAGTATTTACAGGGGGTCTCAGGGAGTGTGTCAGTATTCACAGGGGGTCTCGGAGAGTGCGTCAGTTTTTACAGGGGGTCCCTGGGAATGTGTCAGTATTTACAGGGGGTCCCCGGGAGTGTGTCAGTATTGACAGGGGGTCTCGGAGAATGTGTCAGTGTTTACAGGGGGTCCCTGGGAATGTGTGAGTATTTACAGGGGGTCCCTGGGAATGTGTCAGTATTTTCAGGGGATCCCTGGGAGTGTGTCAGTATTTACATGGGGGTGTCGGGGAGTGTGTCAGTATTTACAGGGACTCCCCGGGAGTGTGTCAGTATTTACAGGGGGTCTCAGGGAGTGTGTCAGTATTTACAGAGGGTCCCTGGGAGTGTGTCAGTATTTACATGGGGGTCTCGGGGAGTGTTTCAGTATTTACAGGGGGTCCCTGGGAGAGTGTTGGTATTTATTGGGGATACCTGGGAGTGTGTCAGTTTTAACAGGGGTTTGAGGGAGTGTGTCAGTATTTACAGGGGGTCTCGGGGAGTGTCAATATTTAAAGGGGGTCTCGGGGAGTGTGCCAGTATTTACAAAGGGTCCCTGGGAGTATGTCAGTATTCACAGGGGGTCTCGGGGAGAGTGTCAGTATTTACAGGGGTTATCTGGGAGTGTGTCAGTATTTACAGGGGGTCCCCGGGAGTGTGTCAGTGTTTACAGGGGGTCTCGGGGAATGTGTCAGTATTTACAGGGGTTCCCTGGGAGTGTGTCACTAATTACAGGGCGTCCCTGGGAGTGTGTCAGTATTTACAGGGGGTCCGTGGGAATGTGTCAGTATTTACAGGGGATCCCCGGGAGTGTGTCAGTATTTACATGGGGGTCTCGGGGAGTGACTAGGCGTGTGGATGAGGGTAACGCAGTGGATGTGGTATACATGGATTTCAGTAAGGCCTTCGATAAAGTCCCCCACAGGAGACTGGTCAAGAAGGTACGAGCCCATGGAATCCAGGGTGCCTTGGCACTTTGGATACAAAACTGGCTTAGTGGCAGAAGGCAGAGGGTGATGGTCGAAGGTTGTTTTTGTGACTGGAAGCCTGTGGCCAGTGGGGTACCACAGGGATCGGTGCTGGGTCCCTTGCTGTTTGTGGTCTACATTAATGACTTGGATATGAATGTAAAAGGTATGATCAGTAAGTTCGCTGATGGTACAAAAATTGGTAGGGTGGTAAATAGCGAGGAGGATAGCCTCAGTCTGCAGGACGATATAGATGGGTTGGTCAGATGGGCGGAACAGTGGCAAATGGAATTTAACCCGGAAAAGTGCGAGGTGATGCACTTTGGAGGGACTAACAAGGCAAGGGAATACACAATGAATGGGAGGACCCTAGGCAAGACAGAGGGTCAGAGGGATCTTGGTGTGCAAGTTCACAGATCCCTGAAGGCGGCGGAACAGGTAGATAAGGTGGTAAAGAAGGCATATGGGATACTTGCCTTTATTAGCCGAGGCATAGAATATAAGAGCAAGGAGGTTATGATGGAGCTGTATAAAACACTGGTTAGGCCACAGCTGGAGTACTGTGTGCAGTTCTGGTCGCCACACTACAGGAAGGATGTGATCGCTTTGGAGAGGGTGCAGAGGAGATTCACCAGGATGTTACCAGGGCTGGAGCGCTTCAGCTATGAAGAGAGACTGGGAAGATTGGGTTTGTTTTCCTTGGAGCAGAGGAGGCTGAGGGGGGACATGATTGAGGTGTACAAAATTATGAGGGGCACAGATAGGATGGATACTAAGGAGCTTTTTCCCTTCGTTGAGGGTACTATAACAAGGGGACATAGATTCAAGGTAAAAGGCGGGAGGTTTAGAGGGGATTTGAGAAAGAACTTTTTTGTGTCAGTGTTTACAGGGGGTCCCTAGGAGTGTGTCAGTATTTATTGGGGATACCTGGGAGTGTGTCAGTTTTAACAGGTGTCTGCGGGAGTGTGTCAGTATTTACAGGGGGTCTCGGGGAGTGTGCCAGTATTTACAAAGGGTCCCTGGGAGTGTGTCAGTAATTACAGGGGGTCACCGGGAGTGTGTCAGTATTTACAGGGGGTCCCCGGGAGTGTGTCAGTATTTATTGGGGATACCTGGGAGTATGTCAGTATTCACAGGGGGTCTCGGGGAGAGTGTCAGTATTTACAGAGGTTATCTGGGAGTGTGTCAGTATTTACAAGGGGTCCCTGGGTGTGTGTCAGTAATTACAGGGGGTCTCAGGGAGTCTGTCAGTAATTACAGGGGGTCCCCGGGAATGTGTCAGTATTTACAGGGGTTCCCTGGGAGTGTGTCAGTATTTACAGGGGTCCCCGGGAGTGTGTCAGTATTTATAGGGGGTCTCGGAGAATGTGTCAGTGTTTACAGGGGGTCCCTGGGAGTGTGTCAGTAATTACAGGGGGTCCCCGGGAATGTGTCAGTATTTACAGGGGTTCCCTGGGAGTGTGTCAGTAATTACAAGGGGTCCCCGGGAGTGTGTCAATATTTACAGGGGGTCCCCGGGAGTGTGTCAATATTTACAGGGGGTGCCCGGGAGTGTGTCAGTATTTACAGGGGGTCCCCGGGAGTGTGTCAGTATTTACAGGGGGTTCCCAGGAGTGTGTCAATATTTACAGGGGGTGCCCGGGAGTGTGTCAGTATTTACAGGGGGTCCCCGGGAGTGTGTCAGTAATTACAGGGGGTCTCAGGGAGTCTGTCAGTGTTTACAGGGGTTCCCTGGGAGTGTGTCTGTATTTACAGGGGTTCCCTGGGAGTCTGTCAGTGTTTACAGGGGTTCCCTGGGAGTGTGTCTGTATTTACAGGGGGTCCCCGGGAGTGTGTCAGTGTTTACAGGGGGTCCCCGGGAGTGTGTCAGTATTTACAGGGGGTCCCTGGGAGTGTGTCAGTGTTTACAGGGGTTCCCTGGGAGTGTGTCAGTATTTACAGGGGGTCCCTGGGAGTGTGTCAGTGTTTACAGGGGGTCCCCGGGAGTGTGTCAGTATTTACAGGGGGTCCCTGGGAGTGTGTCAGTATTTACAGGGGGTCCCCGGGAGTGTGTCAGTATTTACAGGGGGTCCCCGGGAGTGTGTCAGTGTTTACAGGGGGTCCCCGGGAGTGTGTCAGTATTTACAGGGGGTCCCTGGGAGTGTGTCAGTGTTTACAGGGGTTCCCTGGGAGTGTGTCAGTATTTACAGGGGGTCCCTGGGAGTGTGTCAGTGTTTACAGGGGGTCCCCGGGAGTGTGTCAGTATTTACAGGGGGTCCCTGGGAGTGTGTCAGTATTTACAGGGGGTCCCCGGGAGTGTGTCAGTATTTACAGGGGGTCCCGGGAGTGTGTCATTATTTACAGGGGGTCCCCGGGAGTGTGTCAGTATTTACAGGGGGTCCCTGGGAGTGTGTCAGTATTTACAGGGGTTCCCTGGGAGTGTGTCAGTATTTACAGGGGGTCCCCGGGAGTGTGTCAGTATTTACAGGGGGTCCCCGGGAGTGTGTCAGTATTTACAGGGGGTCTCGGGGAGAGTGTCAGTATTTACAGGGGATCCCTGGGAATGGGTCAGTATTTACAGGGGGTACCCGGGAATGTGTCAGTATTTACAGGGGGTCTCGGAGAATGTGTCAGTGTTTACAGGGGGTCCCTGGGATTGTGTCAGTATTTACAGGGGGTCCCTGGGAGTGCTTCAGTATTTATCGGGGTCCCCGGGAGTGTGTCAGTATTTACAGGGGGTCCCCGGGAGTGTGTCAGTATTCACAGGGGGTATCTGCGAGTGTGTCAGTACATATGCAGGGTCCCCGGGAATGTGTCAATATTTACACGGGGTCCCCGGGAGTATGTCAGTATTCACAGGGGGTCTCGGGGAGAGTGTCAGTATTTACAGGGAGTCCCCGGGAGTGTGCCAGTATCTACAAGGTGTCCCCGGGAGTGTGTCAGTAATTACAGGGGGTCTTGGGGAGTGCGTCAGTATTTACAGGGGGTCCCTGGGAGTGTGGCAGTAATTACAGGGGGTCCCTGGGAGTGTGGCAGTATTTACAGGGGTTCTCGGGGAGTGTGTCAGTATGTACATGGGGTCCCCAGGAGTGTGTCAGTATTTACACGGGATCCCCGGGAGTGTGCCAGTAGTTGCAGGGGGTCTTGGGGAGTGTGTCAGTAATTACAGGGGGTCCCCGGGAGTGTGTCACTAATTACAGGGGGTCTCTGCGAGTGTGTCAGTATTTTCAGGGGGTCTCAGGGAGTGTGTCAGTGTTTACATGGGGTCTCCGGGAGTGTGTCAGTATTTGCAGGAGGTCTCGGAGAGTGCGTCAGTTTTTACAGGGGGTCCCCGGGTGTGTGTCACTAATTACAGGGGGTCTCTGAGAGTGTGTCAGTATTTTCAGGGGGTCTCGGAGAGTGTCAGTATTTACAGGGGGTCTCGGGGAGTGCGTCAGTATTTACAGGGGGTCCCTGGGAGTGTGTCAGTAATTACAGGGGGTCCCTGGGAGTGGGTCAGTATTTACAGGGGGTCTCGGGGAGTGTGTCAGTATGTACATGGGGTCCCCAGGAGTGTGTCAGTATTTACACGGGATCCCCGGGAGTGTGCCAGTAATTACAGGGGGTCTTGGGGAGTGCGTCAGTATTTACAGGGGGTCCCTGGGAGTGTGGCAGTAATTACAGGGGGTCCCTGGGAGTGTGGCAGTATTTACAGGGGTTCTCGGGGAGTGTGTCAGTATGTACATGGGGTCCCCAGGAGTGTGTCAGTATTTACACGGGATCCCCGGGAGTGTGCCAGTAATTGCAGGGGGTCTTGGGGAGTGTGTCAGTAATTACAGGGGGTCCCCGGGAGTGTGTCACTAATTACAGGGGGTCTCTGCGAGTGTGTCAGTATTTTCAGGGGGTCTCAGGGAGTGTGTCAGTGTTTACATGGGGTCTCCGGGAGTGTGTCAGTATTTGCAGGAGGTCTCGGAGAGTGCGTCAGTTTTTACAGGGGGTCCCCGGGTGTGTGTCACTAATTACAGGGGGTCTCTGAGAGTGTGTCAGTATTTTCAGGGGGTCTCGGAGAGTGTCAGTATTTACAGGGGGTCTCGGGGAGTGCGTCAGTATTTACAGGGGGTCCCTGGGAGTGTGTCAGTAATTACAGGGGGTCCCTGGGAGTGGGTCAGTATTTACAGGGGGTCTCGGGGAGTGTGTCAGTATGTACATGGGGTCCCCAGGAGTGTGTCAGTATTTACACGGGATCCCCGGGAGTGTGCCAGTAATTACAGGGGGTCTTGGGGAGTGTGTCAGTAATTACAGGGGTTCTCGGGGAGTGTGTCAGTATTTACAGGGGGTCCCCGGGAGTGTGTCACTAATTACAGGGGGTCTCTGCGAGTGTGTCAGTATTTTCAGGGGGTCTCGGAGAGTGCGTCAGTTTTTACAGGGGGTCCCCGGGAGTGTGTCAGTATTTACAGGGGGTCTCGGGGAGTGTGTCAGTATTTACAGGGGGTCCCCGGGAGTGTGTCAGTATTTACAGGGGGTCCCCGGGAGTGTGTGAGTATTTACAGGGGGTCTCGGGCTGGGGGGGTTCAGTATTTCCAGAGGGGGTTTTTCACATCGAATGATGATAAACTCCTGCCCTGAGATCTCCTTCCCCTCACATGTTGATCTTCCCCTGGGTTTGAGCTCCGGTCTCTGGGCCGGGAGACCCCCCACTCTCCCATCGGGAATCCTCGCCAGACCCGCCGGCTGGTTTTTGGAGAGGCGGCGACATGTTCAGGGGGCGGGGGGCGGTGAGAATTGATTGGTTGAAGAGTGAGAAGAGAGAGAGGAAGTGATGGTGAGAGGGGAAGTGGCGGGTGGAGTTTTGGGAGAAATCGAAAGTCGTTGAGCGATAAACGGAGTGAAAAAAAAAGTTTTTGAAAGTTTGTGAAGTTGGAGGGAAGTTTTTTTTGAAGGTGGAGGGAAGTGAGTGTTTGAGGATGGAGGGGGTTGTGGAGGGTGGTCTGAGGGATGAGTTGACCTGCTGTATCTGTTGTGAGATGTTTGAGGAGCCGGTGATGTTGGACTGTATGCACCATTTCTGTAAGAAGTGTATCCTGAGATTGTGGCGCGGCCCGCGGACCCCCGTCTCCTGCCCCCAGTGTCGCCGCCAGTTCGGCTCCAAGAATTTCCGCACCAATTACCTGGTGGCCGGGGTGGTGGAGAGGGTGAGAGGGGCGAGTACCCAGGATTTCCGCCTCAAGCTGCAGGTGAGTGAGGGTGAGGAGGGAGGAGGTGGGGGTGGGTGAGGGACAGGAGGGAGGAGGTGGGGGTGGGTGAGGGACAGGAGGGAGGAGGTGGGGGTGGGTGAGGGACAGGGACAGGAGGGAGGAGGTGGGGGTGGGTGAGGGACAGGAGGGAGGAGGTGGGTGAGGGTGAGGAGGGGGGAGGAGGGTGAGGGACAGGAGGGAGGAGGAGGGTGAGGGACAGGAGGGGGAGGAGGGAGGGGGTGGGTGAGGAGGGGGGAGGTGGGGGTGGGTGAGGGACAGGAGGGAGGGGGTGGGTGAGGGACAGGAGGGAGGGGGTGGGTGAGGGACAGGAGGGAGGGGGTGGGTGAGGGACAGGAGGGAGGGGGTGGGTGAGGGACAGGAGGGTGAGGAGGTGGGTGAGGGTGAGGAGGAGGGTGAGGAGGGAGGAGGTGGGTGAGGGACAGGAGGGAGGAGGAGGGTGAGGGACAGGAGGGAGGGGGTGGGTGAGGGACAGGAGGGTGAGGGGGGAGGGAGGTGAGTGAGGTGCGGAGCCCTCAATTAATGCCCCGAGCCACAGCTCAAAGGTCTGTTCCAGTGAACTGTGCAGACGGAGAGTCTCCCAACTCCTTTCCTTATAGTTTCCCACCCCCCCCATGTGCATTTCACCCACCCCAGAATTTTAATGAACTCCTAATTTAATTTAAATTAATCCTAATGTAACCTCAGCTGTGACTCAGTGGGAAGCCCCCCCTCTCACTTCTGAGTCAGGAGGTCCTTGGTTCAGGTTCCACTCCAGAGACTTGAGCACAAAATCCACTCTTTCAGGTTGCTGCATTTGCCTTTGTGACTGAATTTCAAAATAATTAGTCTATTCTTAATCAGAATCAAGCAATGTTGAATTATCTGATGATTCAAAATCATGAGGGGTTTTGATAGAGTAAATGAGGAGAAACTGTTTCCAGTGGCAGGAGGGTCGGTGACCAGAGGACACAGATTTAAGGTAATTGGATGAAAGAACCAGAGGGGAGATGAGAACCTTTTTTTACGCAGCGAGTTGTTCTGATCTGGAACGCGCTGCCTGAAAGGGCGGTGGAAGCAGATTCAATAATAACTTTCAAAAGGGAATTGGATAAATACTTGAAGGGGAAAAATTTGCAGGGCTACGGGGAAAGGGCAGGGGGAGTGGGACTAATTGGACAGCTCTTTCAAAGAGCCGGCACAGGCACGATGGGCCGAATGGCCTCCTCCTGTGCTTTATCACACTATGATTCACTAAAATCCTGTTTTGCTATGTTATTTATGTTGCTTAACTCAAATGATTGGATAATTCTTTTAATTGTGGTAAGTGACTTTGAATTATGAGGCGGAGACTCCGACTGTTTGTAGTGGGCTGTGAGGTGGCATAAGTGTGATTTTATGAATCCAAATCTTTCTGTCAATTCTCTTGTAGAAACTCAACTCCAAAACTGATTATTTTTTGGCACAAATTATTTACAATCTGACCTATGACCTTGTGTTTAAGGGTTGTACTCGTTCTTTTTTTTAATAAATTGGCCAATAATAAAACTGGAAGACTGTTTTTCAAATCAATCTGCAGCCTTGATGAGTAGGCCGGAGTCAGTTCAATTCTTTGCCCCACCATTACCTCATCCTCGTGCTCGTACTCGGTGTGAAACCTGATTTATGGGATTGTTTTGAAGGAAAATTCCCTCTTGTATTGTGTTTTTTAAAAAAAACAATTAAGATTAAACTTTGGTTTTGTTTAAGGATGAGGCACAAGTGGCTCATTGGCTGTGGGCCTGAGCTGCGTCCACCCCTGGGTAGGCCCCAGTCAGCTGACCTCAGTTGGGACAGGAGTTGGGGGGCTGGGGGTGTGTGTGTCGGTGCGTGTGCGTGTGTGTGTGTGCACATACATGGACATCGCGTGTGGAGAGGATTGGTCTTGGCCATGATTACTGCCACTTCCCTCAGTTACCCGAGTGCCTGTTCACACTCGCTTGTCTAGTCTTGCGTGTCGGGGGGGAAATGGCCACTTGGGTGAAGTTGTATAGGAACTGGTGCCAGTGAAGTTACCCCAAGAGCGACGAGAGAGAGAGAGAGAGAGAGAGAGAAGTTGGGCGTGAAGTTAAACGGTGGAAGCTGAGATTTTGAGGCGCAAGGAAGTTGATTTCTCCCAATCCCTGACTGCCTGCGGTCCTGATGTCTGACGCTGGTGCTCAGTGAATGTTTTGCACACGGTGCAGAGAAGGGGCCTCCTCTTCCTGTAGTGGGCACTTGTTTGTGTCTTGTGTCACTCAGCAGCCTCTTAATCCAGCGACTAACAGCTGCTGATGTGTTTTGTTGTAAGGAAGTGCTACAGTGCAGCAGATCCCTCCCCTCGTCCCGGCCGCTGTTACTTTCAGTATTACCTGGAGCTGGCTGCATAGTTCCCTTTTTTGTTATTGAGTTTGTCTCCGTACAGCTGCTCACGTGGACAGTCCCCCTTGGATTGTGCAATAAGCAAATATTTCCACAATTGGTACATATTAACTCCTTGCCTCTGGGAGAGAGGGGAGACATAAGAACAGGAGGAGGCCGTTCAGCCCCTCGAGCCTGTTCTGCCATTCAGACAGATCGTGGCTGCTCCGTATCGTTGGGACAAGATTCCTGGCATCAGGAATTTACGATCTGAGAGTTTGAGGAGAGCTAATAATTCGGAGAACTCGAGTTCAAATCCCGCCGTTGGCAGTTTGAAAATTTGGATTCAGTTTTTAAAACAAAATGAACAATCTGGGAATAAAAATCTGGTCTCAGTAAAAGTGACCGTGGAACTGTCGGATTGTCTTAAAACCCAACTGGTTCACTGATGTCCTTTAGGGAAGGAAACCTGCCGTCCTTACCCGGTCTGGGCCTATATGTGACTCCAGTCCCACACCAACGTGGTTGACTCTTAACTGCTCAGCAAGAAACTCAGTTTGTATCAAACCGTTACCAGTGGTTCAAGAAGACGGCCCAGCACCACCTTCTCAGGGCAACTAGGGATGGGCAATAAATGCCGGCCTTGCCAGCGACGCCCACATCCTGAGAATGAATTTTTAAAAATAATCCAGTGAGCCTGGTGAAAACACTGAGATTGGGCGGCCTTCAGCCCAGATTGGCGTTATCACCTGTGTAGATCACTAGTCGCAATCAACGTGTCGAAGCATCGTCCCAGCGCCCCCCTCATCTTCTCTCACCAGTCGTCCCTGAGCTGGATTCTCAGCTCAGCTCAGCTCAGCTCCAGGGTGGTTTTACTCTGTGGGGTCTGTTTGTTCCGAGATGAGGTTCTCCAGATGATTTTCGCTTCTCCTCTCTCTTGCGCTCTCCAGTGTTGCAATCTGCTCATGGGACAGGCTGACGGAAAGTGCCAGACGTGGAACCCAGGCCCCAGGACCTGCCTGAAGAGAAGGTTCTCACCGACCTCCATGGGCAGCTGCCAACAAGCGGAACATCTGTTCTGGGTGCTGGTGGGCGGAGGTTGTCCTGTCCAGCTGTTAAGGCCAATGGTGGGCAATGATGTGGGCGTTGTTGGCAATGATTTGGGCATTTATCGCCCATCCCTAATTGCCCCTTGAGAAGGTGGTGGTGAGCCGCCTTATTGAACCGCTGCAGTCCGTGTGGTGAAGGTTCTCCCACAGTGCTGTTAGGAAGGGAGTTCCAGGACTTTGACCCAGCGACGATGAAGGAACGGCCGATATATTTCCAAGTCGGGATGGTGTGTGACTTGGAGGGGAACGTGCAGGTGGTGTTGCTCCCATGTGCCTGCTGCCTTTGTCCTTCTAGGTGGTAGAGGTGGCGGGTTTGGGAGGTGCTGTTGAAGAAGCCTTGGCGAGTTGCTGCAGTGCATCCTGTGGATGGTACACACTGCAGCCACTGTGCGCCGGTGGTGAAGGGAGTGGGTGTTGAGTTCAGTGGCAGGGGCACCGATTTGAAATGAAGTGCTTGGTCCCGGGCAGTGTCAAGATTCTTGTGTCGTGGTGAGTTTTCCATCACACTCCTCGCTTGAGGTTTGTAGGCGGTGGAGGGGCTTTGAGGGGGGTCAGGGAGTGAGCCACAGGGAACCCAGCCTCTGTCCTGCTCTTGCAGCCCTGGCTGGTCCAGCTCCGTTTTTGTTTGTTGGTGACCCCTGAGATGTTGATGCTGTTGAGGATCAGGGAGATGGCTGGGCTCTCTCTTGTCGGAGGTCTCCGTTAACCTGCCATTTCTCTGGTGTGGATGCTTCCTGCCACTTGTCAGCCCAAAGCCTGAATATTGGCCAGATGCTGCTGTAGGCAGTCAAGGGCTGCAGCATTATTGGAAGAATTGTGAATGGAGCTGAACACTGTGGAATCGTCAGCCCCGCTCCTGACCTTGTGACGGAGGGAAGGTCATTGGTGAAGCAGCTGAAGATGGATTGGACCAAGGATCCTCCTCGGAGTTTCACTCTGGTTGGTCCATGCAGACTCTGCCCAGATATCCGGGAAGGTGCAGACTCACAGCAACTTGCATTTATATAGCGCCTTTAACTTAGTAGAAATGTCCCAAGGCGCTTCACAGGAGCGATTATCAAACAAGAATTGACACCGAGCCAAAGAACTGGTGGCAGTGGCCTCGGTTAATTTCTATGATTCTAGGATGTCAGTTGTAACTAGAAATTAATGGTGGAAACAGCTTCCAAATGTGTGTGTAAATATACTTATCAGGAACAATTGAGCAGGCTGGAGCTCTTTTCTCTAGAAAAGAGAAGACTGAGGGGTGACCTTGCCTTTAAGATTATGAAAGGGTTTGATGGGCCGAATGGCCTGTTTCTGTGCCGTAGCTTTGATGTAAATGCCAATGGGGCAGGTCTCCCTGCCATGTGCAAGCCTGGGCAGTGAGTGCTGGCTGGCTGCTCAGCTGTGGAGGGCGTCACAGTTCACCTCAATCCTGCCCTAGTCCAAAGTCCACAGTCACATGCACGTTCCAGTAAGGATGACAGGAGCAGGGACCCTGGCTGATTCACTGCTGTCTTCACCCACTGCCTCCACCCACCTTCCCAACCCAGGGACCCTCAACCCAATACTCTGTCTGCAATCCCAGCCTGGTTGCTGCAGCTCTGCACAGGCCAGCGATGCAACTTGGCATCTTTCTGCCCAGAAACAAGCTTTGTAACAGCTGCAGACGGAGCCTTGCATTACCTCCTTGTGAGGGAACTGTTTAGGAGACTCCAAACAAGGCTTGACTGCACTGAGTTGCTGCGTTTCAGCCGTGTCTCAGTGGGTAGCACTCTCATCTGAGAGATTTACTGAGGATGAGACGTTAATCTGAGGCCCTGTCTGCCCTCTCGGGTGGATGTGAAAGATCCCACGGCCACTATTTCGAAGAAGAGCCGGGGGGAGTTCTCCCCGGTGTCCTGGGGCCAATATTTATCCCTCAACCAACATCAGTAAAAAACAGATGATCTGGTCTTTATCACATTGCTGTTTGTGGGATCTTGCTGTGCGCAAATTGGCTGCTGCGTTTCCCAGATTACAACAGTGACTGCATTTCAAAAAGTACTTCATTGGCTGTGAAGCGCTTTGAGACGTCCTGAGGGTGTGAAAGGCGCGATATAAATGCAAGTCTTTCTTTCACACAGAGAGCCAGGACAGCTGATTAGCTCCGAGTATCCAGTTCAGGAGAGCCTGTTTTCGCTCCTCACTGTCCATCCCAGTGTGATACTGATCCACACTGACCAACTGCCTTACACGTCCCATCCACGTCCTGTGCTGAGTCAGCCAATCTGAGGGTTAGGGTAATAATTGAGCTCAGCACCTCTGGGGTAGGGAACGGGCAGGGGAGGTCGGAGTGCGGGGTGGTTAGGGTGGGGGCAGAATCAGCCTGGCGTGACTGTCCTGTGACCCCCACCCCCCCACCCCGCCGGCTGCAAAGTGCAGGTGCGAGCGTCAGTCCTCGGCCACTCCGCAGCGCCGGCTTCAGTGGTCCAATAGCCTGTTTGACACTCCCAACCATCCGGTCACTCGGTCGAGGTACCAGAACCCGTGTCACTGAACCCGAGCAAGAGTCCTGATCCCCACCCCCACCCCCCCCAGAACTGGAGCAGGAGAAACTGAATTGATCTGGAGTGGGTCACACCATCCCATCATAACAGGAGGCGTTAACCAAACGATTCTGGGTGAGTGGGTTGAAGGGTCACGGGCGGGTTCCAATTGACGCAATCCGATGATGTAGAACTAGCATCACCCAATCGTGTAACTTGCAGTCTCTGGTCACATCACGGGGTTCAGGAGCTGACGCTGTGGAATTAAACTATTGTGTTATACTGTCTCCGAGACAATGCATCCTGTGCTTTTTGGTCTATGGTTGTCCATATATCTCGTGTAAAACTCGCCCTGTGGGGCTCGCACTGAGCAGCAACCTTTCACTGCGTGTGAGCTGGATACAAACACATAGAGTAGAATTTTATTCCATCAGTCTCAAAGAGCCCAGCGTGAAATGAGTTTGGCCGGTCGCAGCCTCATCTCCAGTTTCAGGGCCCACGCCCCATCTCATTCAGAGGAACCCCAGCATATTTGGGAGAAATGTCACACGGGTGCAAATGGGGACTCGCTACTGAAGTTGGGAATAAGGAACATTTTTGGGACAGTGTAGAGGGAGCTTTACTCTGTATCTAACCCCGTGCTGTACCTGTCCTGGGAGTGTTTGATGGGACAGTGTAGAGGGAGCTTTACTCTGTATCTAACCCGTGCTGTACCTGCCCTGGGAGTGTTTGATGGGACAGTGTAGAGGGAGCTTCACTCTGTATCTAACCAGTGCTGTACCTGCCCTGGGAGTGTTTGATGGGACAGTGTAGAGGGAGCTTTACTCTGTATCTAACCCTGTACCTGCCCTGAGAGTGTTTGATGGGACAGTGTAGAGGGAGCTTTACTCTGTATCTAACCCGTGCTGTACCTGTCCTGGGAGTGTTTGATGGGACGGTGTAGAGGGAGCTTTACTCTGTATCTAACCCCGTGCTGTACCTGTCCTGGGAGTGTTTGACGGGACAGTGTAGAGGGAGCTTTACTCTGTATCTAACCCTGTACCTGCCCTGGGAGTGTTTGATGGGACAGTGTAGAAGGAGCTTTACTCTGTATCTAACCCTGTACCTGCCCTGGGAGTGTTTGATGGGACGGTGTAGAGGGAGCTTTACTCTGTATCTAACCCTGTACCTGCCCTGGGAGTGTTTGATGGGACGGTGTAGAGGGAGCTTTACTCTGTATCTCACCCTGTACCTGCCCTGGGAGTGTTTGATGGGACAGTGTAGAGGGAGCTTTACTCTGTATCTAACCCTGTACCTGCCCTGGGAGTGTTTGATGGGACAGTGTAGAAGGAGCTTTACTCTGTATCTAACCCTGTACCTGCCCTGGGAGTGTTTGATGGGACGGTGTAGAGGGAGCTTTACTCTGTATCTAACCCTGTACCTGCCCTGGGAGTGTTTGATGGGACAGTGTAGAGGGAGCTTTACTCTGTATCTAACCTGTGTCGTCCCCGACTAGAATCAGTGTCCAAATTCAAGTCTTCTGATCTCAGCGCTTGGAACATCCGACTTTTGAGCACAAAAATTGTTCGAGAAACCTATTGATCTCTTTGCCTGTTTTGGTTCGACCGGAATGTTCTATACTGAGCCTCTCCCTCATCGGTATATTTCAGAAACAGCTGGGCGATGTCCTGCGATCTCACCGGGACCAACTGGATAAGTTTGTGAACATGATGAAACGGGACGAAGAAAAGATTGTGGGAATTAAGGTAACTTTCCATTAGGATCGACCTTTGACTCCTAGTCCGTGCCGTGAGCTGATTGGTATACGGGTTAGGGGGAAAATGAAAAAGAAATCATTCGTGGCTTTCAATAGTAATTTTCCAAAGGGAATTGGATAAATATTTGAAGGGGAAAAGTTTACAGGGCTATGGGGAAAGAGCAGGGGAGTGGGACTCATTGGATAGCTCTTTCAAAGAGCCGGTACAGGCATGATGGGCCGAATGGTCTCGTTATCCTGACTGATTTCCAACAGTGGACAGTGTATTTGGACGGAGATAGGATGAGGCTCGAGTGTGACGGTTAATGCAGTCAAATAGCCTGCCCACAATCATTGTTTAGAATGGCCATTGCAGCAAAATGATGCAAGGTGTCGTCGACAGTGCTATCAAGCGGCACTTACTCACCAATAACCTGCTCACCGATGCTCAGTTTGGGTTCCGCCAGGACCACTCGGCTCCAGACCTCATTACAGCCTTGGTCCAAACATGGACAAAAGAGCTGAATTCCAGAGGTGAGAGTGACTGCCCTTGACATCAAGGCAGCATTTGACCGAGTGTGGCACCAAGGAGCCCGAGCAAAATTGAAATCAATGGGAATCGGGGGAAAACTCTCCAGTGGCTGGAGTCATACCGAGCACAAAGGAAGATGGTAGTGGTTGTTGGAGGCCAATCATCTCAGCCCCAGGACGTTGCTGCAGGAGTTCCTCAGGGCAGTGTCCTAGGCCCAACCATCTTCAGCTGCTTCATCAATGACCTTCCCTCCATCATAAGGTCAGAAATGGGGATGTTTGTTGATGATTGCACAGTGTTCAGTTCCATTTGCAACCCCTCAGATAATGAAGCAGCCCGAGCCCGCATGCAGCAAGACCTGGACAACATCCAGGCTTGGGCTGATAAGTGGCAAGTAACATTCGTGCCAGGTAATGACCATCTCCAACAAGAGAGTCTAACCACCTCCCCTTGACATTCAACGGCATTACCATCGCCGAATCCCCCACCATCAACATCCTGGGGGTCACCATTGACCAGAAACTTAACTGGACCAGCCATATAAATACTGTGGCTACAAGAGCAGGTCAGTGACTCACCTCCTGACTACCCAAAGCCTTTCCACCATCTACATAGAAACATAGAAAATAGGAGCAGGAGTAGGCCATTCAGCCCTTCGAACCTGCTCCGCCATTCAATATGATCATGGCTGATCCTCTATCTGAATACCATATTCCCGCTCTCTCCCCATACCCCTTGATGCCTTTTGTGTCTAGAAATCTATCCAGCTCCTTCTTAAATATATTCAGTGACTTGGCCTCCACAGCCTTCTGTGGTAGACAATTCCACAGGTTCACCACCCTCTGAGGGAAGAACTTTCTCCTCATCTCAGTCCTAAATGTCCTACCCCGTATCCTGAGACTGTGACCCCTCGTTCTGGACCCCCCAGCCAGGGGAAACATCCTCCCTGCATCCAGTCTGTCTAGCCCTGTCAGAATTTTATACATTTCAATGAGATCCCCTCTCATTCTTCTAAACTCGAGTGAATACAGGCCGAGTCGACCCAATCTCTCCTCATACGACAAGGCACAAGTCAGGAGTGTGATGGAATACTCTCCACTTGCCTGGATGAGTGCAGCTCCAACAACACTCGAGAAGCTCAACACCATCCAGGACAAAGCAGCCCGCTTGATTGTCACCCCATCCACCACCCTAAACATTCACTCCCTTCACCACCGGCGCACCGTGGCTGCAGTGTGTACCATCCACAGGATGCACTGCAGCAACTCACCAAGGCTTCTTCAACAGCACCTCCCAAACCCGCGACCTCTACCACCTAGAAGGACAAGAGCAGCAGGTACATGGGAACAACACCACCTGCACGTTCCCCTCCAAGTCACACACCATCCCGACTTGGAAATATATCGCCGTTCCTTCATCGTCGCTGGGTCAAAATCCTGGAACTCCCTTCCTAACTGTAAACAATTTTACAACACCAAGTTACAGTCCAGCAATTTTATTTTAAATTCACAAGCTTTCGGAGGCTTCCTCCTTCGTCAGGTGAACGATGTGAAAAGGAGGAAGCCTCCGAAAGCTTGTGAATTTAAAATAAAATTGCTGGACTATAACTTGGTGTTGTAAAATTGTTTACAATTGTCAACCCCAGTCCATCACCGGCATCTCCACATCATCCCTTCCGAACAGCACTGTGGGAGAACCTTCACCACACGGACTGCAGCGGTTCAAGAAGGCGGCTCACCACCACCTTCTCAAGGGCAATTAGGGATGGGCAATAAATGCCGGCCTCGCCAGCGATGCCCACATCCCATGACCGAATATAAAAAAAGAGTAACTGTTTCCAGTGGCAGAAGGATCCGTGACCAGAGGACACAGATTTAAGATAATTGGCAAAAGAAGCAGGGTTGAGATGAGGAGAATGTTTTTTACACAGCGAGTTGTTCTGATCTGGAATGCGCTGCCTGAAAGGGCGGTGGAAGCAGATTCAATAATAACTTTCAAAAGGGAATTGGATAAATACTTGAAAAGGAAAAATTTGCAGGGCTATGGGGAAAGGGCAGGGGGAGTGGGACTAATTGGATAGCTCTTTCAAAGAGCCGGCACAGGCACGATGGGCCGAATGGCCTCCTCCTGTTGCTGTACCATACTATGAATCGATGTTGGGATTGTTTTCTGAGAATGGCTGGTTCTTTTTGCAGAGAGAAGCGGGCGATCTCCAGCGGAGGGTGAGAGGCGACTTTGAGAAAATGCACCAGATCCTGTGGAAGGAGGAGAGCCGTCTGATTGCTCAGCTCCAGCAGGACGAGGCCTCGGCCCTGGACAAGCTGCAGGAGCACGTGCAGCAGCTGAGAGCGGGGCTCGAGGAACTGGAGCAGCTTGTCAGCAGCACCCAGGGGCGCCTGGAGCAGCTCAAGAGTACGGTGCTGATCGAGGTAAACGGGCAGGGTGATTCCCGAGGCACGTTCAGCCCCCTGGGGGTGTGACTGGAGTGGCCTTGCCGGGGTGGGGGGCTGGCGGGTGCGGGGGGAGGTGGGATCTGGTGATTACCGAGCACACTGCCCTCCAGTGGGTGGAGTGTCTCTGGAGGCCGGATAAAGCGACAGGGACCCTCGGCCTAAAGCCAGAAACATTCATCAGCAGAACCGAATCGTTCTGATATTGATCGAAGATGATCGACTTTCAAGGGAGGGTTTGCTGATAGGGTCGGGGAAGGAGGGGGCAAAGGCCATGTGTCGGGGAGGAGGACGGTGGTAGGTATCGGTTCTCACTGGGGTACAGTTCCACAGACACTGACTCTCGCCGGGGGACAGTTCCACAGACACTGACTCTCACTGGGGTACAGTTCCACAGACACTGACTCTCACTGGGGTACAGTTCCACAGACATTGACTCTCACTGGGGTACAGTTCCACAGACACTGACTCTCACTGGGGTACAGTTCCACAGACACTGACTCTCACTGGGGTACAGTTCCACAGACACTGACTCTCACTGGGGTACAGTTCCACAGACACTGACTCTCACTGGGGTACAGTTCCACAGACACTGACTCTCACTGGGGTACAGTTCCACAGACACTGACTCTCACTGGGGTACAGTTCCACAGACACTGACTCTCACTGGGGTACAGTTCCACAGACACTGACTCTCACTGGGGTACAGTTCCACAGACACTGACTCTCACTGGGGTACAGTTCCACAGACACTGACTCTCACTGGGGTACAGTTCCACAGACACTGACTCTCACTGGGGTACAGTTCCACAGACACTGACTCTCACTGGGGTACAGTTCCACAGACACTGACTCTCACTGGGGTACAGTTCCACAGACACTGACTCTCACTGGGGTACAGTTCCACAGACACTGACTCTCACTGGGGTACAGTTCCACAGACACTGACTCTCACTGGGGTACAGTTCCACAGACACTGACTCTCACTGGGGTACAGTTCCACAGACACTGACTCTCACTGGGGTACAGTTCCACAGACACTGACTCTCACCGGGGTACAGTTCCACAGACACTGACTCTCACCGGGGTACAGTTCCACAGACACTGACTCTCACCGGGGTACAGTTCCACAGGCACTGACTCTCGCCGGGGTACAGTTCCACAGGCACTGACTCTCGCCGGGGTACAGTTCCACAGGCACTGACTCTCGCCGGGGTACAGTTCCACAGACACTGACTCTCACTGGGGTACAGTTCCACAGACACTGACTCTCACTGGGATACAGTTCCACAGACACTGACTCTCACTGGGATACAGTTCCACAGGCACTGACTCTCACTGGGGTACAGTTCCACAGACACTGACTCTCACTGGGATACAGTTCCACAGACACTGACTCTCACTGGGATACAGTTCCACAGACACTGACTCTCACTGGGGTACAGTTCCACAGACACTGACTCTCACTGGGGTACAGTTCCACAGACACTGACTCTCACTGGGATACAGTTCCACAGGCACTGACTCTCACTGGGGGATAGTTCCACAGACACTGACCCTCACTGGGATACAGTTCCACAGACACTGACCCTCACTGGGATACAGTTCCACAGACACTGACTCTCACCGGGGGACAGTTCCACAGACACTGACTCTCGCCGGGGGACAGTTCCACAGACACTGACTCTCACTGGGGTACAGTTCCACAGACACTGACTCTCACTGGGGTACAGTTCCACAGACACTGACTCTCACTGGGGTACAGTTCCACAGACACTGACTCTCACTGGGGTACAGTTCCACAGACACTGACTCTCACTGGGGTACAGTTCCACAGACACTGACTCTCACTGGGGTACAGTTCCACAGACACTGACTCTCACTGGGGTACAGTTCCACAGACACTGACTCTCACCGGGGTACAGTTCCACAGACACTGACTCTCACCGGGGTACAGTTCCACAGGCACTGACTCTCGCCGGGGTACAGTTCCACAGGCACTGACTCTCGCCGGGGGACAGTTCCACAGACACTGACTCTCGCCGGGGTACAGTTCCACAGACACTGACTCTCGCCGGGGTACAGTTCCACAGACACTGACTCTCGCCGGGGTACAGTTCCACAGACACTGACTCTCACTGGGGTACAGTTCCACAGACACTGACTCTCACTGGGGTACAGTTCCACAGGCACTGACCCTCACTGGGGTACAGTCCCACAGACACTGACTCTCACTGGGGTACAGTTCCACAGGCACTGACTCTCACTGGGGTACAGTTCCACAGGCACTGACTCTCACTGGGGTACAGTTCCACAGGCACTGACTCTCACTGGGGTACAGTCCCACATTGTGCTCCAGTTTAATGCTGTAGTAGAACTTCAAACCTCTGGTTGTAATTTTTTTTAAAAAGTCTGTCAAAACATGTTATAATGAACCTTTATAAATCACTGGTTCTGCCACAACTGGAGTATTGTGTCCAGTTCTGGGCACCGCACTTTAGAAAAGATGTGAAGGCCTTAGAGAGGGTGCAGAAGAGATTTACTGGAATGATTCCAGGGATGAGGGACTTCAGCTACGTGGATAGACTGGAGAAGCTGGTTGTTTTCCTTGGAACAGAGACGGTTGTGAGGAGATTTGATCGAGGTATTCAAAATCATGAAGGGTCTGGACAGAGTAGAGAGAAACTGTTCCCATTGGCGGAAGGGTCAAGAACCAGAGGACTTAGATTTAAGGTGATTGGCAAATGAGGATAAACTTTTTTACACAGCGAGTGGTTAGGATCTGGAATGCACTGCCCGAGGGGGTGGTGGAGGCAGATTCAATCATGGCCTTCAAAAGGGAACTGGATAGTTCTTGAAAGGAAAAAATTTGCAGGGCTGCGGGGATAGAGCGGGGGAGTGGGACTAGCTGGATTGCTCTTGCATACCGCCGGCACGGACTCGATGGGCCGAATGGCCTCCTTCCATGCTGTAACCTTTCTACGATTCTTTGAAAACCTGGGCTCTGATCTCTGTTATGTTTGGGCTCAGCTTCATATTTTCTTATTCTTAATTATTATTAGGGATGGGCAATAAATGCCGGCTTCGCCAGCGACGCCCACATCCCATGAACAAATAAAAAAAAAAATTCTGTGTACACGCCAGATGTTTGAGGTTTTGCATCCAGCTGCTGAGGGCATAGACGGCGCTCTGACTGGGCACTCTCACTTCCTTTATTTATTCTACTTACATAACAGTTGTACTTCAGAATAATTCATCGGTGACCTTTTGAGAAAAGAAAGAAGTTGGATTTATATCGAACTCGGGATGTCCCAAAGCGCTTTACAGACAGTGACGTGTGGTCACTGTTGTAATGTAGGAAACGCGGCAGCCAATTTGCGCACAGCAAGATCCCACAAACAGCAATGTGATAATGATCAGATAATCAGTTTTAGTGACGTTGGTTGAGGGTTAAATATTGGCCCAGGACACCAGGGAGAACTCCCCCTGCTCTTCTTCAAAATAGTGGCCATGGGATCTTTTACATCCACCTGAGAGAGCAGACGGGACCTCGGTTTAATGTTTCATCTGAAAGACGGCACCTCCGACAGTGCAGCACCCCCTCAGTACTGCACTGGGAGTGTCGGCCTGCATTATGTGCTCAAGTCTCTGGAGTGGGACTCGAACCCACGACCTTCTGATTCAGAGGTGAGAGAGTGCGACTGAGTCACAGCCGACACAAAACGATGTTCGGGAACAGGATGCAATTATTTTCTGTGATTGTAGAATTAGAGAAGCAGGGCAGTGGGATTAGTTTGGGATTGATACAGGGCTATGGGGAGAGAGCAGGGCAGTGGGATTAGTTTGGGATTGATGCAAGGCTATGGGGAGAGTGCGGGGCAGTGGGATTAGTTTGGGATTGATACAGGGCTATGGGGAGAGAGTGGGGCAGTGGGATTAGTTTGGGGATTGATACAGGGCTATGGGGAGAGAGTGGGGCAGTGGGATTAGTTTGGGATTGATACAGGGCTATGGGGAGAGAGTGAGGCAGTGGGATTAGTTTGGGATTGATACAGGGCTATGGGGAGAGAGTGGGGCAGTGGGATTAGTTTGGGGATTGATACAGGGCTATTGGGGAGAGTGCGGGGCAGTGGGAATAGTTTGGGATTGCCCTAGCAAAGAGTGATTAGAATGTGGAACTCGCTTCCACAAGGAGTAGTTGCAAATAACATTGATGCATTTAAGGGGAAGCTCGATAAACAAGAGGGAGACAGGAGTAGAAGGATATGCTGATAGGGTGAGATGAAGTAGGGAGGGAGGAGGCTCGTGTGGAGCATAAACACCAGTTGGGCCGAATGGCCTGTTTCTCTGCTGTAAATTCTGAGATACGATCACCACAGATGGGACGAGTGAGATTTCTATGGTTCAGTCCCATTCCCCGCCCGATCCCCCCCAAACAGTGTGGAGCGCTGAGAATCGAGACTTGAGGAAGTGACTGGACTGAGGTGATCAGTAAATAGCGAAGGAATCAGAGGACTGAATACACGGGCCCTCGATACAACACCTAACTCTGCCTTATTCTGTTTCTGTTTCAGACTCGGGGTTTAACACGCAGGTACGTGATCTAATCTGTCACTTCACTTATATAACCAAATGTACAAATTCCTCGGTTCTCTCCTTTAGCGACCGTGACTGTGCCACGGTCACTACTGGTTACTCAGCTGCCCCGTATCCTAACTCGCACCAAGTCCCGTTAACCCATCACCCCCTGCGCTCGCTGACCTACATCGGCTCCCGGTCCGGGAACACCTCAATTTTAAAATTCTCATCCTTGTGTTCAAATCCCTCCATGGCCCTCGGCCCTCGCCCCCCCCTCCCTATCTCTGTAACCTCCTCCAGCCCGACAACCCTCCGAGATCTCTGCGCTCCTCCAATTCTGGCCTCTTGCACATCTCTGATTTTAATCGCTCCACTGGGCAAATCTGTTAATGGGTAAAACGACTGATGATCAGTGGGAAATGTTTTAAAGAAACATTTAACGAGATACAGAACCGGTTTATACCCCTGAGGAGCAAGAACTCTACTTGCCAAAAAAAAACAGCCCTGGACAACTGAAGAGGTACGGGACAGTATAAGACATAAGGAAAGGGCATACAAAAAGGCAAAAAATGGCACAGATCCTGGCGAATGGGAAAGATACAAAGATCAACAAAAGGTCACAAAACAGATAGTAAGAGCTACAAAAAGAGAGTATGAAAAGAAACTTGCAAGGAATATCAAAACCAATACGAAGAACTTTTATAGTTATATTAGGAAAAAGAGAGTGGTCAGGAGCAGTGTTGGCCCCTTAAAAACTGAAAGTGGGGATATTGTCATTGACAATGGGGAAATGGCGGACATGTTGAATAATTACTTTGCGTCAGTATTTACAGTAGAAAAAGAGGATAGCATGCCGGAAATCCCAAGAAAACTAATATTGAATCGGGGACAGGGACTCGATAAAATTAACATAAGTAAAGCAACAGTAATGAAGAAAATAATAGCACTAAAGAGTGACAAATCCCCAGGACCAGATGGTTTCCATCCCAGGGTTTTAAAGGAAGTAGGTGAGCAGATTGCAGATGCCCTAAGTATAATCTTTCAAAGTTCTCTAGATTCAGGAACTGTCCCTCTAGATTGGAAAATTGCACATGTCACTCCGCTTTTAAGAAAGGAGAGAGAGGGAAACCGGGGAATTATAGACCAGTTAGCCTAACATATGTTGTGGGGAAATTGCTGGAGTCTATAATTAAGGATAGGGTGACTGAACACCTCGAGAATTTTCAGTTAATCAGAGAGAGCCAGCATGGATTTGTGAAAGGTAGGTCGTGCCTGACAAACCTGATTGAATTTTTTGAAGAGGTGACTAAAGTAGTGGACAGGGGAATGTCAATGGATGTTATTTATATGGACTTCCAGAAGGCATTTGATAAGGTCCCACATAAGAGACTGTTAGCTAAGATGGAAGCCCATGGAATCGAGGGAAAAGTACGGACTTGGTTAGGAAATTGGCTGAGCGAAAGGCGACAGAGAGTAGGGACAATGGGTAAGTATTCACATTGGCAGGATGTGACTAGTGGAGTCCCGCAGGGATCTGTCTTGGGGCCTCAATTATTCACAATATTTATTAACGACTTAGATGAGGGCATAGAAAGTCTCATATCTAAGTTTGCCGATGACACAAAGATTGGTGGCATTGTAAGCAGTGTGGATGAAAACATAAAATTACAAAGCGATATTGATAGATTAGGTGAATAGGCAAAACTGTGGCAGATGGAATTCAATGGAGACAAATGTGAGGTCATCCACTTTGGATCAAAAAAGGATAGAACAGGGTACTTTCTAAATGGTAAAAAGTTAAAAACAGTGGATGTCCAAAGGGACATAGGGGTTCAGGTACATAGATCATTGAAGTGTCATGAACAGGTGCAGAAAATAATCAAGAAGGCTAATGGAATGCTGGCCTTTATATCTAGAGGACTAGAGTACAAGGGGGCAGAAGTTATGCTGCAGCTATACAAAACCCTGGTTAGACCGCACCTGGAGTACTGTGAGCAGTTCTGGGCACCGCACCTTTGGAAGGACATATTGGCCTTGGAGGGAGTACAGCATAGGTTTACTAGAATGATACCCGGAGTTCAAGGGTTAAGTTACGAGGAGAGATTACACAAATTGGGGTTGTATTCTTCGGAGTTTCGAAGATTAAGGGGTGATCTGATCGAAGTTTATAAGATATTAAGGGGAACGGATAGGGTGGATAGAGAGAAACTATTTCCGCTGGTTGGGGATTCTAGGAGTAGGGGGCACAGTCTAAAAATTAGAGCCAGACCTTTCAGGAGTGAGATTAGAAAACATTTCTACACACAAAGGGTGGTAGAAGTTTGGAACTCTCTTCCGCAAACGGCAATTGACACTCGCTCAATTGCTAAATTTAAATCTGAGATAGATAGCTTTTTGGCAACCAAAGGTATTAAGGGATATGGGCCAAAGGCAGGTATATGGAGTTAGATCACAGATCAGCCATGATCTTATCAAATGGCGGAGCAGGCACGAGGGGCTGAATGGCCTACTCCTGTTCCTACGTTCCTATGTACCATTGGTGGCCGTGCCTTCAGCTGCCTAGTCCATGAGCTCTGGAATTCCCTCCCTAAACCTCTCTGCCTCTCTCTCCTCCTTTTAAGACGCTCCTTAAAACCTACCACTTTGACCAAGCTTTTGGTCACCTGTCCTAATATCTCCTTACGTGACTCAGTGTCAATCTCTGCTCTGAAGCGCCTTGGGACGTTTCACTACATAAAAGGCTCTATATAAATGCAAGTTGTTGTTGTTGATTGTTCCGCACTCCGGTTTCACTGTGTGGTGTGAATGGGGTTTGACTCTTTCTCCCCTGTTCTCTTTCTCCCGCGCGTGCGCTCATATTCCCTTTCTTTGCTCGCTCGCACTTTGTGCCTAGTTTTTCCCCCACTCTCCCCCTGTCCCCCTCCAGTAGTAGTTTACTGTCCTGCTGATGCTCTCCTCCTTTCTCTGTGCCCAGTGTGCAGGTTGACAATGAGCCAGATGTGAGTGCCCATCTCCGCAGTGCCCGCTACACAGGACCTCTGCAGTACGTCACCTGGAAGATGATGTATAAATCTCTGGAGCCAGGTAACTGTGGGCCTGTGTCCGAACCAGGGGTCTATTGAAACAAATCAGGATTACTGCTGTGATTTTATTTGCTCACTGGTGGTTTGGGTCGAGGGATCTTCACGCCGGTGAATGCAATTTTATCCATTTCGATCCCCGATCTTCCGACTTTGTGTTACCAGTCAGGATCCCTGACAGCACGGGTTAGATACAGAGTAAAGCTCCCTCTACACTGTCCCATCAAACACTCCCAGGGCAGGTACAGCACGGGTTAGATACAGAGTAAAGCTCCCTCTACACTGTCCCATCAAACACCCCCAGGGCAGGTACAGGGTTAGATACAGAGTAAAGCTCCCTCTACACTGTCCCATCAAACACTCCCAGGGCAGGTACAGGGTTAGATACAGAGTAAAGCTCCCTCTACACTGTCCCATCAAACACTCCCAGGGCAGGTACAGGGTTAGATACAGAGTAAAGCTCCCTCTACACTATCCCATCAAACACTCCCAGGGCAGGTACAGGGTTAGATACAGAGTAAAGCTCCCTCTACACTATCCCATCAAACACTCCCAGGGCAGGTACAGCACGGGTTAGATACAGAGTGAAGCTCCCTCTACACTGTCCCATCAAACACTCCCAGGGCAGGTACAGGGTTAGATACAGAGTAAAGCTCCCTCTACACTATCCCATCAAACACTCCCAGGGCAGGTACAGGGTTAGATACAGAGTAAAGCTCCCTCTACACTATCCCATCAAACACTCCCAGGGCAGGTACAGCACGGGTTAGATACAGAGTAAAGCTCCCTCTACACTGTCCCATCAAACACTCCCAGGGTCAGGTACAGGGTTAGATACAGAGTAAAGCTCCCTCTACACTGTCCCATCAAACACTCCCAGGGCAGGTACAGGGTTAGATACAGAGTAAAGCTCCCTCTACACTGTCCCATCAAACACTCCCAGGGCAGGTACAGGGTTAGATACAGAGTAAAGCTCCCTCTACACTGTCCCATCAAACACTCCCAGGGTCAGGTACAGGGTTAGATACAGAGTAAAGCTCCCTCTACACTGTCCCATCAAACACTCCCAGGGCAGGTACAGGGTTAGATACAGAGTAAAGCTCCCTCTACACTGTCCCATCAAACACTCCCAGGGCAGGTACAGGGTTAGATACAGAGTAAAGCTCGCTCTACACTGTCCCATCAAACACTCCCAGGGCAGGTACACGGGTTAGATACAGAGTAAAGCTCCCTCTACACTGTCCCGTCAAACACTCCCAGGGCAGGTACACGGGTTAGATACAGAGTAAAGCTCCCTCGACACTGTTAAACAAACCTGCCTCATTTCTCCGATCAGCCATCTGGTGAATGAGATTGTCTCTAGTCTGGCCCTGTTTGGCAGTTTGATGTTGGGCCTGTAAACCATTGTTGATAGGTTTTGCCTGTCTCAGTCCTGGGCCAATTTCACAAAAGCTCTTTACCGAGGCGACGTTGACCCCTGTCAGTCTGTGCTGAATTTGAGGACCTTCACACTGGGTGAATACAACACTCAACAACCAATCTAATGGCCGGGTCCCAGAGACGAAAGGCCAGTGTCTGAAGCATCCAGCCCATACACAATCCATCCGTGATAGGCCACAAGATGGGCCAAATTACACACGACGGGGAGAGTCTCGAGTCCCGCGCCTCGTGTTGTCCGTGTAGCACTCTGGGCAGGTCAAAGGGCAGCACTGCTGGGGTCCTGCTCCACTTTTATTATGGGATGGGTGCCATGGCACCAGACGGACAAAGCTTGCGCTGTGGTGTACCTTCAATTCATGAATCGCCCCTCGATTTGTTTCTGCTGATGTTCGGAGAGGATCGTTTGATGCGAAACTGTTTATATTTGGCGGACTGTCACCTCCTTTATTCTCCCTCCCCACCCCCTTCCCGTCACCATTCGCAACCTCAGCTTCCTATTTGACCCTGAGATGAGCTTCCGACCAAATATCCGCTCCATCACCAAGACCGCCTACTTCCACCTCCGTAACATCGCCCGTCTCTGCCCTGGCCTCAGCTCATCTGCTGCTGAAACCCTCATCCGTGCCTTTGTTACCTCCAGACTCCACTATTCCAATGCTCTCCTGCCCGGCCTCCCATCTTCCACCCTCTGTAAATTTGAGCTCATCCAAAACTCTGCTGCCCCGTATCCTAACTCGCACCAAGTCCCGTTCACCCATCACCCCCCTGTGCTCACTGACCCACGTTGGCTCCCGGTCCGGGAACGCCTCGATTTTAAAATTCTCATCCTTGTTTCTAATCCCTCCATGGCCCTCGCCCCCTCCCTATCTCTGTAACCTCCTCCAGCCCTACAACCCTCCGAGATCTCTGCACTCCTCCAATTCTGGCCTCTTGCGGATCCCCGATTTTCATCGCTCCACCATTGGCGGCCGTGCCTTCAGCTGCCTGGGCCCTAAGCTCTGGAATTCCCTCCCTAAACCTCTCCGCCTCTCTCTCCTCCTTTAAGACGCTCCTGAAAACCTACCTCTTTGACCAAGCTTTTGGTCACCTGTCCTAATATCTCCTTATGTGGCTCGGTGTCAAATTTTTGTTTGATAATCGCTCCTGTGAAGCGCCTTGGGACGTTTCACTCCGTTAAAGGCGCTGTATAAATAAAAGTTGTTCCAGTTAAACAGGGGTGCGTTGTGTTCCCGTGTAATATTGTGTGTGTCTGGACTGAACAAAGACAATTGAACGAATCCTCGTGTCTCTGTCGCTCCGAAAAGGGCCAATTTTTTTTTTTTTTGCTTTTCTTTCCCATTTCAAAATCCAGCTCCAGTCCAATTGACCTTCGACCCGAACACGGCTCACCCCAACCTGACCCTATCCGAGGACCTGACCTGCGTGACGGAGGTCAACGAGCAGCGACCTGTGCCCAACAACCCCGAACGGTTCGACAAGTGCGTCAATGTCCTGGCCGCCCAGGGCTTCTCCAGTGGGAGGCACTACTGGGAGGTGGGAGTGGGCAGGAAGACCAAGTGGGACGTGGGGGTCGCCAAGGAATCCGTCAACCGCAAGGTTCTGGTCAAGGTGAATCCTCCCAACGGCTACTGGACCCTCCGCCTGAGGGACGGCGACCAGTACTGGGCTGGCACGCTGCCGTGGAAGCGCCTACCCGTCCAGAAGAAGCCCCAAAGGATCGGGGTGTACCTGGATTTTGCGGACGGACGGCTCTCCTTCTACGATGCCGAGGATATGTCCCACCTGCTCACCTTCCGCCAGGTTTTCAGCGAGAGGCTCGTCCCTTTCTTCAGCACCTGCTTCAACGAGGGAGGGGTGAACTCCGAGCCCCTCCGACTCTTCCACGTCAACCCGTAGTGGTGGTGGGGGGGGGCCTGAGAAAGGGTTCGACCCCAGTGGTAACTCCCAACAATGCAACCCTCCAGCTCCCTGCTGCCCCCCCCCCCCCACCCCCCCTGTAGTTAGACGTCTTCCCCCCTCCCTTCGCCCAACACAGATCTTGCAATCAGTTCGGCAGCAAATCCTTTAATTCCCTCCCCCTAAAGAAAATAGCTGATTGATTCTAATGTTCTCTGATAGCTGCATTAATGTGTTTTTGATTTAAAATGACAAGTGGAATCATTCCTGTTTTAAATTCTACTATTTGAAGGCAAATAATCGAACAACCTCCGAGCTTTAGTGAAGCAAACAATCAACGTTCTTTTTTATTTAGTCCGCAATGTGTATTTTTGGAAAACTGCTTAAATCACTGACACTTTCTGTGCTGCCGTCCACCACTGACTGTCCCCTGCTGTAGTTCACTCCGGACCCCGGCCCGCTCCAGCCCCCCCGCCACCCCGGGCGCCGCCGCCCCACCCCGGGCCCCGGCCCCCACCCCGGGCCCCGGCCCCCCACCCCGGGCGCTGGACCCCGGTCCCTGACTTTGTGTAAATAGCGGTGAACCCAGCAGAGGGCAGCAGCACCCACTGAATGTCGCAGGGTTTGGAATAAAATCGCAGGAAGATGAACTTTAATCATCAGAACAAGATGTTCACACACTCTGCTTATATTCTGTCTCTGATTTCAGTACAAACTGTTCACTGAAAATTTGCTGTATTGATTTTTTTTTAAATTAAAACTTGCTGCATTGTGAAAATCAGGTTACTCTGTGTGAGATGTGATGGTTTGATTTAGTTTTAAATAATTTCTCTGACTGTAAACCAAGTGCAGTGACCGTTCCTAAACCAAGGACTATTGTTGCTTTCATTTTTCCCTCTCTTTTTCTCTCTTTTCTTTGCTCTCTTTTCCTGCTCTCTCTCCCTGCCCCAACTCTCGGGGGGGTGCAATTCCTACATGTTCTTTTGTCAATTACCTTAAATCTGTGTCCTCTGGTTACTGACCCTCCTGCTAGTTTCTCCCCATCTATTCAAAACCATTTCATGATTTTTGAACACCTCTATTAAATCTCCCTTTAACCTTCTGTGTTCTAAGGAGATCAATCCCAGCTTCTCCAGTCTCTCCGCATAACTGAAGTCCCTCATCCCTGGAACCATTCTAGTAAATCTTTTCTGCACCCTCTCTAAGGCCTTCGCATCCTTCTTAAAGTGCGGTGCCCAGAACTGGACACAATACTCCAGCTGGGGCCGAACCAGTGTTTTATAAAGGTTTAACATAACTTCCTTGCTTTTGTACTCTGTGCCTCTATTAATAAAGCCCAGGATCCCGTATGCTTTTTTAACCGTTCTCTCAACCTGCCCTGCCACCTTCAACGATTTGTGTACATATACCCCCAGGGCTCTCTGTTCCTGCACCCCCTGAATTCTGTAGCATTGTCAGTGAACAGTCCCCCTCCCGACCTCATGAAGCAGCGGCTGTAATTGGGAAATTAATTTCAATATTGATAAGTGTGAGGTGGTGCATTTTGGTAGGAAGAATAAGGAGGCCACACACTGCTTGGATAATAAGAGTCTAAATGGGATAGAGGGATTTAGGGAACAGATACACAAATCACTAAAAGTAGCGACACAGGTTAATAAAGCTATTTAAAAAAAAAATTCAAACCAAGCACTGGGATTCATTTCTGGAGGGATAGAATTGAAAAGCAGAGAAGTTATGTTAAACTTGTATCGAACCTTGGTTAGACCACACTTGGAGTATTGTGAACAGTTCTGGTCTCCATATTATAGAAAGGATATAGAGGCACTGGAGAAGGTGCAAAAAAGATTTACAAGGATGATTACAGAAATGAGAGGTTATACCTATTAGGAAAGATTGAACAGGCTGGGGCTCTTTTTTTTTCTCTAGAAAAGAGAAGACTGAGGGGTGACCTGATGGAGGTCTTTAAGATTATGAAAGGGTTTGATAGGGTAGACGTAGAGAAGATGTTTCCACTTGTGGGGGAGACCAGAACTAGAGGTCATAAATATAAGATAGTCACTAATAAATCCAATAGGGAATTCAGGAGAAACTTCTTTACCCAGAGAGTGGTGAGAATGTGGAACTCACTCCCACAAGGAGTAGTTGAGGCGAATAGTGTAGATACATTTAAGGGGAAACTAGATAAACACATGAGGGAGAAAGGAATAGAAGGATATGCTGATAGGGTGAGATGAAGTAGGGAGGGAGGAGGCTCGTGTGGAGCATAAACACCAGTTGGGCCGAATGGCCTGTTTCTGTGCTGTTTGTTCTTTGTAAGATGGTTGGGATGAGGAAGTTTCCGTGGGGAACTCCTGCAGCGATGTCCTGGGACTGAGATGATGGGCCTCCCAACAACCACAACCACCTTCCTTTGCATCAGATGTGACCCCAGCCATTGGAGGGTTTTCCCCCAAAGTGCCACTAAACAATGTCTAGTCACCAATAACCTGCTTGTTGATGTTCTGCCAGAACCTCTGGGCTCCAGATCCTGATCCAGACATGATGCGAGAGTTGCTGCCCTCGACATCAAGGCAACACTTGACCAAGTATTAAACCCAAGGAACCCTAACAAAACTGAGGTCAATGGGGGGGGTCAAGGAAAACCCCTCCAATGGCTAGAGTCCCACCTGACTCAAAAGGAAGATGGTTGTGTTTATCAGAGGCCAATCATCTCAGCCCCATGGCATTGCTGTAGGAGTTCCTCATGGGAGCTTCCTCACCCCAACCATCTTCAGCTGCTTCATCGTAAGGTCAGGAGTGGAGCTGTTCACTGACCATCCTACGGTTCCCTGCCCCATTTGCAACTCCTCTGATAATGAAGCAGCCCGTGCCAGCTGACAGCAGGCTCTGCTGAACCTGTCAGATTTGGGCTGGTAACATCTGTGCCAAGTGAAGAACATCACCATCACCAGGACCCCATCTACCCGCCATTGACATCTTGGGGACCATCACTGACCAAAAGGTGAACTAGACCAGACCTATCAACACCATGGTTACAATAGCAGGGCAGAGGCCGGGTGCCCTGTGGTAAGTAGCTCAATTCCTGACTCCCGTCTAAAGCTTCTCCAATATCATCTACAAAGCTCATCAGGAGGGTGATGAAATACCTCCGCACGGAAATTGATGGGCAGGAACAGACCAATACCTGGCCAAATGGTCCATCAAGCCTGCCCCTCACACCAAGATGGCCAGAGCATCATAACTAGACACTGCCCCCCTCCGACCCTCCCACCACCCCCCACACCCCCCCACAGTCATGTAATCTCCTGGGAGAGGCGAATAAAACAAGACAAATCCCAGGGCCAAGAAGGGAAACATTAGGTACAGTGGAAGCTCGACACAGTCCAGGATGGAGCAGTGCAACGGATCAGTGCCCCTGTCGCTGGACTCAATGAGGGTGATTTTAACCCCCAAGAACGGGTGGGTTGGGGACGGGTGGGAGTTGAAAATAGTTGTTTTTTTGGGTCGCAACCACAAAGTTTTTAGACTTTGCGTTCCCAGCGGGAAGCCTGGACTTTTCTGCGCTGACGTTAAACCCGGAAATAAACCGGGTTGTGGTCACGACCCAAAAAACTATTTTCAACTCCCACCTGCGCCCAACCCACCTGTTTTTGGGGTTTAAAATCACCCCCAATGGGTCAGATTTTGCTCTGAGCGGTGAACAAGCGGTCCCCGCCATTCATTGGACTGGGACTTGCCCATAGACTTTTCATGGATTTTTGCACAGCAAGTTCCTCTTATTAGGGCCTCAATCCAGCGTGGCCCCCTCTCCCCTTCTCCCGGCCACTCTCTCCTCCCTCCCCCTCTCCTGGATCCCTCCCATGGCTCGCTCCCTCTCCCCCCTCACCCTTTCTCCCCCTCCCCTCCCCCTTCCCAGCCCCTCTCCCCCTCCTCTCTCCCTCCACCTCTCCTCCCTCTCCCCCTCTCCCCTCACTCCCTCCACCCTGTCACACTTCCCCTCTCCCTCTCCCCCTCTTTCTCTTTCCCCCTTTCCCTCCATATCCTTTCTCTCCCTCTCGCCTCTCCCTCCATCTCTCCCCTCCCCTCTCCCCACCCCCTCTCCCCCTCCTCTTTCGCTCCCTCTCTCCCCCTCCCCCTCCCTCCCTCTCCCCCTCCCTCCCTCTCCCTCCCTCCCTCTCTCCTCCCCCGTCACTCTCACTCTCCCCCTCCCCTCCCTCCCCCCTCTCCCTCCCCCCTCTCCCTCCCCCCTCTCCCTCCCCCTCCCTCTCCTCCACCCCCTCCCCCTCCTCCTCCCCTCCCCCTCCTCCTCCACCCCCTCCTCCTCCCCCTCCTCCTCCTCCTTCCCCTCCCCCTCTCTATCCTTTCTCCCCCTCCCCTCCTCCCTCCCCTCCTCCCTCCCCCCTCCCCCCTCTCCCTCCCCCCTCCCCCCTCCCCCTCCCCCCTCTCCCTCCCCCTCCCCCTCTCCCTCCCCCCTCCCCCCTCTCCCTCCCCCCTCCCCCCTCTCCCTCCCCCCTCCCCCCTCCCCCTCCCCCCTCTCCCTCCCCCCTCCCCCCTCTCCCTCCCCCCTCCCCCTCATGCCCCCATCCCCCTCTCCCCCTCATCCCCTCCCCCTCCCCTCCGATATCAGTACCGCACAGGGTACTCAGCTGTTTATCCCCTTAACCAATCGGATTGAAGCATTGTTAATGAGCGCAGAGCCTGAACCAGGAAGTGTGAGTTGGAAATGGTGAATTCAGGGACAGAGAGCAACAGAAAGAGAGGGTGAGAAATATTGAATTAAGAGACAGAAAGAAAATGTAAAAAACTTAAAATAAATGTTTTTTTTTATTGTCCAACAACAATTAAAACCTGAGGGAATGAGACTCCACACTTGATAAAGTGAATTTTCAGAGCCAGAGAGGTTGTTTGGCCGTCATTAAGATTTACCACACTGTTAAAAGTTTGCTTGGTCTTAAATAACTTGACGTACCTTTTTCTGGCGCGATTAGTCCGTGTCCATCAGGTCAGTGCAGGAACTGCGGGCCGTTCCGTTCAGTCGATCGGAGAGCCAGCCGGTGAGATGTCGTTCCCACCGAGCTTCCGGAGGAGCAGGGCAGCTGGTCGAGAAACTTCCGGAGTTCCGCGTGTGTGGGGTCACTGGAAGTTGCTGCACCAGATGCACAGAAATAACGCTGAGCCCTGTTAGACCCGCTGTTATTTTCAGATTAAAATCCGGCCCAGTATCCAGTCTCTCCACCACAGTGGCTGCAGTGTGTTCTATCCACAAGATGCACTGCAGCAACTCGCCAAGGATTCTTCAATAGCACCTCCCAAACCCCACACCCTCTAAGTTGTCAAATAAGAAACTTGTTACAAAAATTAAAGCAGGTGGTGTTAAAGGCAATGCAGGACTGAGGGAGTGCTGCACTGTCAGAGGTGCCGTCTGTCGGGCGTTGGACCAAGGAACCGTCTGCCCTCTCAGGTGAGCGTAAAAGATCCCAAGGTCACTATTTGAAGAAGAGTTCTCCCGATGACCTGACCAATATTCATCCCTAAATTAACATCACTAAAAAACAGATGAGCTGCTCATTTATCTAATTGCTGTTTGTGGGATCTTGCTGTGCAGAAATAGTCTGCCGTGTTCCCTTCATTGCGACGGTGACCACACTTCAAAGAGGGACATTTAATGGTATCGGGAGTGAACAGAAGAGTATGATCAGATTGGATGGAAAAAAACACGGGTGAAGATTCAATGGGCTGAATGGTCTATTTCTGGGGAAAGGGCAGCGAAATGGGATTGAAACAGACAGTTCCAGTTATTGAGCTAGTATTGGAAATGGCACTTAGGTTTGAATGGCCTCCTTCCGTGCTGTAACAAAATACAAGGTTCAAGCTGAATATAGGAGATTTATTTCTTCCATTATGGCAAAAGAACCAGAAGGGGAGATGAGGAGAATTATTTTTACGCAGCGAGTTGTTCTGATCTGGAATGCGCTGCCTGAAAGGGCGGTGGAAGCAGATTCAATAATAACTTTCAAAAGGGAATTGGATAAATACTTGAAAAGGAAAATTTGCAAGGCTACAGGGAAAGAGCAGGGGAGTGGGACTAATTGGATAGCTCTTTCAAAGAGCTGGCACAGGCACGATGGGCCGAACGGCCTCTTTCTGTGCTGTATGATTCTAGTATGCAGATGTTAGCTGCTTGAGTTGGTACAGTGCTGCCCCCACCCGGTGCCTGTCCTTTGTCTCAGGTGTGTGGCATCGAACCTACCGCCCCTTCAGGGCGACTCGCTGGCAGCTTCCTGGGTTTCTGTTGGCCTGAGACTGCCCAGGGCTCGGTCTCTGAATGTCGTTCAGCCAGGGACAGGACTGTGGCGGCCTGGTTGTCGCTGCCTGCCTCCTGCGTCAGGTTCTGTGAGGAGTGTGTCCCTTCTCTCCCTGAGTCTTTGCAAAAGGGGCCTGCATCTCCTGACCAATCACATTGGGATTTCTTAACCATCGATGACGAGATCTACAGCAACTTGCTGCGTAGTCGGCGAGCTTTGCCTTTCCAGTGCTATTCCAGGTGTTTGATTGGATCCTCAATGCAGCGACAAGGTGATTTAGAGCAGTTATCAGTGCTCCATTGTTACTGGCTGGCTCACTCTTACGGAGCTTTTGCACATTTTACCACACTTAGAATATTGTGCACGGTTCTGGCTCCATATACCTTAGTTAGACCACACTTGGAATACTGTGTACAGTTCCAGTCTCCATATACCTTAGTTAGACCACACTTGGAGCACAGTGCACAATTCTGGTCTCCTTATACCTTACTTAGACCACATTTGGAGTGCTGTGCCGAGTTCTGGTCTCCATATTTTTTTTCTTCGTTCATGGGATGTGGGCGTCGCTGGCGAGGCCGGCATTTATTGCCCATCCCTAATTGCCCTTGAGAAGGTGGTGGTGAGCCGCCTTCTTGAACCGCTGCAGTCCGTGAGGTGAAGGTTCTCCCACAGTGCTGTTAGGAAGGGAGTTCCAGGATTTTGACCCAGCAACGATGAAGGAACGGCAATATATTTCCAAGTCGGGATGGTGTGTGACTTGGAGGGGAACGTGCAGGTGGTGTTGTTCCCACGTGCCTGCTGCTCTTGTCCTTCTAGGTGGTAGAGGTCGCGGGTTTGGGAGGTGCTGTCGAAGAAGCCTTGGCGAGTTGCTGCAGTGCATCCTGTGGATGGTACACACTGCAGCCACTGTGCGCCGGTGGTGAAGGGAGTGAATGTTTAGGGTGGTGGATGGGGTGCCAATCAAGCGGGCTGCTTTGTCCTGGATGGTGTCGAGCTTCTTGAGTGTTGTTGGAGCTGCACTCATCCAAGCAAGTGGAGAGTATTCCATCACACTCCTGACTTGTGCCTTGGAGATGGTGGAAAGGCTTTGGGGAGTCAGGAGGTGAGTCACTCGCCGCAGAATACCCAGCCTCTGACCTGCTCTTGTAACCACAGTATTTATATGGCTGGTCCAGTTAAGTTTCTGGTCAATGGTGACCCCCAGGATGTTGATGGTGGGGGATTCGGCGATGGTAATGCCGTTGAATGTCAAGGGGAGGTGGTTAGACTCTCTCTTGTTGGAGATGGGCATTGCCTGGCACTTGTCTGGCGTGAATGTTACTTGTCACTTATCAGCCCAAGCCTGGAAGTTGTCCAGGTCTTGCTGCATGCAGGCTCGGACTGCTTCATTATCTGAGGGGTTGCGAATGGAACTGAACACTGTGCAATCATCAGCGAACATCCGCATTTCTGACCTTATGATGGAGGGAAGGTCATTGATGAAGCAGCTGAAGATGGTTGGGCCTAGGACACTGCCCTGAGGAACTCCTGCAGCAATGTCTTGGGGCTGAGATGATTGGCCTCCAACAACCACTACCATCTTCCTTTGCGCTAGATATGACTCCAGCCACTGGAGAGTTTTCCCCCTGATTCCCATTGACTTCAATTTTACTTGGGCTCCTTGGTGCCACACTCAGTCAAATGCTGCCTTGATGTCAAGGGCAGTCACTCTCACCTCACCTCTGGAATTCAGCTCTTTTGTCCATGTTTGGACCAAGGCTGTAATGAGGTCTGGAGCCGAGTGGTCCTGGCGGAACCCAAACTGAGCATCAGTGAGCAGGTTATTGGTGAGTAAGTGCCGCTTGATAGCACTGTCGACGACACCTTCCATCACTTTGCTGATGATTGAGAGTAGACTGATGGGGTGGTAATTGGCCGGATTGGATTTGTCCTGCTTTTTGTGGACAGGACATACCTGGGCAATTTTCCACATTGTCGGGTGGATGCCAGTGTTGTCGCTGTACTGGAACAGTTTGGCTAGAGGCGCAGCTAGTTCTGGAGCACAAGTCTTCAGCACTACAGCTGGGATGTTGTCGGGGCCCATAGCCTTTGCTGTATCCAGTGCACTCAGCCGTTTCTTGATATCACGTGGAGTGAGTCGAATTGGCTGAAGACTGGCTTCTGTGATGGTGGGGATATCGGGAGGAGGCCGAGATGGATCGTCCACTCGGCATTTCTGGCTGCAAATGCTACAGCCTTGTCTTTTGCACTCACATGCTGGACTCTGCCATCATTGGGGATGGGGATGTTTACAGCGCCTCCTCCTCCCGTTAGTTGTTTAATTGTCCACCACCATTCACGACTGGATGTGGCAAGACTGCAGAGCTTTGATCTGATCCGTTGGTTGTGGAATCGCTTAGCTCTGTCCATAGCATGTTGCTTCCACTGTTTAGCATGCATGTAGTCCTGAGTTGTAGCTTCACCAGGTTGGCACCTCATTTTTAGGTACGCCTGGTGCTGCTCCTGGCATGCTCTTCTACACTCCTCATTGAACCAGGGTTGATTCCCTGGCTTGTTGGTAATGGTAGAGTGAGGAATATGCCGGGCCATGAGGTTACAGATTGTGCTGGAATACAATTCTGCTGCTGCTGATGGCCCACAGCGCCTCATGGATGCCCAGTTTTGAGCTGCTAGATCTGTTCTGAATCTATCCCATTTAGCACGGTGGTAGTGCCACACAACACGTTGGATGGTGTCCTCAGTGCAAAGTCAGGTCTTCGTCTCCATGAGGACTGTGCGGTGGTCACTCCTACCAATACTGTCATGGACAGATGCATTTGCGACAGGTAGATTGGTGAGGACGAGGTCAAGTAGGTTTTTCCCACGTGTTGGTTCGCTCACCACCTGCCGCAGGCCCAGTCTGGCAGCTGTGTCCTTCAGGACTCAGCCAGTCGTGGTGCTACCGAGCCACTCTTGGTGATGGACATTGAAGTCCCCCACCCAGAGTACATTCTGTGCCCTTGCTACCCTCAGTGCTTCCTCCAAGTGGTGCTCAACGTGGAGGAGGGCTGATTCGTCAGCTGAGGGAGGACGGTAGGTGGTAATCAGCAGGAGGTTTCCTTGCCCATATTTGGGCTGATGCCATGAGATTTCAGGGCGTCCAGAGTCAATGTTGAGGACTCCCAGGGCCACTCCCTCCTGACTGTATATCACTGTACCGCCACCTCTGGTCAGTCTGTCCTGCCGGTGGGACAGGACATACCCAGGGATGGTGATGGAAGAGTCTGGGACGTTGGCTGAAAGGTATGATTCTGTGAGTATGGCTATGTCAGGCTGTTGCTTGACTAGTCTGTGGGACAGCTCTCCCAATTTTGGCACAAGTCCCCAGATGTTAGTGAGGAGGACTTTGCAGGGTCGACTGGGCTTAGTTTGCCTTTGTCGTGTCCGGTGCCTAGTGGTCTGATGCCGGGTGGTCCGTCCGGTTTTATTCTTATTATGATTTTTTTTAAGCAAGATTTTACAACTGAGTGGCTTGTTCGGCCATTTCAGAGGGCAATCAAGATTCAACCACATTGCTGTGGGTCTGGAGTCACATGTACTCCAGACCGGGTAAGCACGGCAGGTTTTCTTCCCCTAAAGGGCAGTAGTAAACCAGATGGGTTTTTACGACAATTCGGTAGTTTCATGGCCACCATTACTGATACTAGTATTTTAATTCCAGATTTTATTTAATTAATTGAATTTAAATTCCCCAGCTGTCATGGTGGGATTTGAACTCATGACTCAGGATTATTAGTCTGGGCCTTTGGATTACTAGTCCAGTAACATAACCACAATGCTACCGTACCTATGCTATATACCTTGGTTAGACCATACTTGGAGCACGGTGCACAATTCTGGTCTCCATACACCTTGGTTAGACCACACTTGGAATACTGAGCACACTTCTGGTCTCCATATACCTTGGTTAGACCACACTTGGAATACTGTGTACAGTTCCAGTCTCCTTAGACCTTAGTTAGACCACACTTGGAGCACTGTGTACAGTTCTGGTCACCCTATTATAGAAAGGATATTATTAAACTAGAAAGAGTGCAGAAAAGATTTACTAGGATGCTACCGGGACTTGATGGTTCGACTTATAGGGAGAGGTTGGATAGACTGAGACTTTTTTCCCTGGAGAGTAGGAGGTTAAGGGGTGATCTTATAGAAGTCTATAAAATAATGAGGGGCATAGATAAGGTAGATAGTCAAAATCTTTTCCCAAAGGTAGGGGAGTATATAACGAGGGGGCATAGATTTAAGGTGAGAGGGGAGAGATACAAAAGGGTCCAGAGGGGCAATTCTTTCACTCAAAGGGTGGTGAGTGTCTGGAACGAGCTGCCAGAGGCAGTAGTAGAGGCGGGTACAATTTTGTCTTTTAAAAAGCATTTGGACAGTTACATGGGTAAGATGGGTATAGAGGGATATGGGCCAAGTGCAGGCAATTGGGACTAGCTTAGTGGTATAAACTGGGCGACATGGACATGTTGGGCCGAAGGGCCTGTTTCCATGTTGTAAACTTCTATGATTCTATGATTCTAGATAGACCACACTTGGAGCACTGTGCACAGTTCTGGTCTCCTTTCCCTTAGTTAGACCACACTTGGAGTGCTGTCCACACTTCTCGTCTCCATATACCATGGTTAGACCACACTTGTAATATTGTGCACGGTTCTGGTATAAAAAGGATATCGAGGCATTGGAGAAGTTGCAAAAGAATTTATAAGGATGATACCAGAACTGAGAGGTTATAACTATCAGGAAAGATTGAGCAGGCTGTTGCTCTTTTCTTTAGAAAAGAGAAGACTGATAGAGGTCTTTAAAATTATGAAAGGGTTTAAGAACAGGAGGAGGCCATTCAATTAGATCATGGCTGATCTGTATCTTAACTCCATTTACCCACCTTGGTTCCAAAACCCTTAATACCCTCACCCAACAAAAATCTATCTCAGTTTTGATATTTTCAATTGACCCCCAGCCTCAACAGCTTTTTGGGGGAGAGAGTTCCAGATTTCCACTCCCCTTTGTGTGAAGAAATGCTTCCTGACATCACCCCTGAACGGCCTAGCTCTAATTTTAAGGTTATGCCCCCTTAAAATTATGAAAGGGTTTGATAGGGTAGACGTAGAGAAGGGGTTCAGGTGCATAGATCATTGAAGTGTCATGAACAGTCGCAGAAAATAATCAAGAAGGCTAATGGAATGCTGGCCTTTATATCGAGAGGACTGGAGTACAAGGGGGCAGAAGTTATGCTGCAGCTCTACAAAACCCTGGTTAGACTGCACCTGGAGTACTGTGAGCAGTTCTGGGCACCGCACCTTCGGAAGGTCATATTGACCTTGGAGGGAGTGCAGCGTAGGTTTACTAGAATGATACCCGGACTTCAAGGGTTAAGTTACGAGGAGAGATTACACAAATTGGGGTTGTATTCTCCAGAGTTTCGAAGGTTAAGGGGTGATCTGATCGAAGTTTATAAGATATTAAGGGGAATGGATAGGGTGGATAGAGAGAAACTATTTCCGCTGGTTGGGGATTTTAGGAGTAGGGGGCACAGTCTAAAAATTAGAGCCAGACCTTTCAGGAGCGAGATTAGAAAACATTTCTACACACAAAGGGTGGTAGAAGTTTGGAACTCTCTTCCGCAAACGGCAGTTAATACTAGCTCAATTGCTAAATTTAAATCTGAGATAGATAGCTTTTTGGCAACCAAAGGTATTAAGGGATATGGGCCAAAGGCAGGTATATGGAGTTCGATCACAGATCAGCCAAGATCTTATCAAATGGCGGAGCAGGCACGAGGGGCTGAATGGCCTACTCCTGTTCCTATGTTCCTATGTTTCCACTTGTTGGGGAGACCAGAACTAGGGGCCATAAATATAAGATAGTCACTAATAAATCTAATAGGAAATTCAGGAGAAACTTCTTTACCCAGAGAGTGGTGAGAATGTGGAACTCACTCCCACAAGGAGTGGTTGAGGTGAATAGTGTAGATACATTTAAGGGGAAACTAGATAAACACATGAGGGAGAAAGGAATAGAAGGAAATGCTGATAGGGTGAGGTGAAGGTAGGGAGGGAGGAGCATAAACATCGGCATGGACCTGTTGGGCCGAATGGCCTGTTTCTATGCTGTCCATTCCGTAACAGACTGAAAACTACAAAATCACCAGTGAACCTGCAGGCAGGGAATCCTCCCCCCCCAAGAATTTTAGTAACCCACAGTTAACCCCCCCCACCCCGAGTTAGTGCAAACACACACACTGCAATTTCCGGTCTCAAATGACGGAGACCCAGTGATCGGGAGATGACAGAGAATAAAGAGGTGGGACCTGGAGAAGGCGGAGTGACAGGGAGAGGGAGTGGGGAGAATAACTCTTTGAGTGAAACCTTAAGATCAGAGTTGGAGTCTCGGCATTGAACACTCAGCTGATCAGAGATGGAACGTAGTCTCAAGGTAGCCATTTGGTTTGGATGAACAGTGGAGCATTAATCTCTCCAAAGAACCATTAGTTGACAATTCTGTTCTGGTTTTCCACCCTGAAGTTTTCAAGATGAACTCAATTTATTTTCCAAATTATTTCGATCTGATCAGAATCTCTGACGTTGAGCTTGTGGTTTTGAAGTCTCGGCTTGGCTTAGCTGGTAGTTTCTCACCTCCGAGTCAGGAAATTTTGCGAGGGGTGGGGTGGTTTGGGGGGTCTTCAGGCCGCACTATGGAATTCAACAACCACTTGCGTTTATATATTTTTAAAATTTTTTTATTCGTTCACGGGATGTGGGCGTCGCTGGCAAGGCCGGCATTTATTGCCCATCCCTAATTGCCCTTGAGAAGGTGGTGGTGAGCCGCCTTCTTGAACCGCTGCAGTCCGTGTGGTGACGGTTCTCCCACAGTGCTGTTAGGAAGGGAGTTCCAGGATTTTGACCCAGCGACGATGAAGGAACGGCGATATATTTCCAAGTCGGGATGGTGTGTGACTTGGAGGGGAACGTGCAGGTGGTGTTGTTCCCATGCGCCTGCTGCCCTTGTCCTTCTAGGTGGTAGAGGTCGCGGGTTTGGGAGGTGCTGTCGAAGAAGCCTTGGCGAGTTGCTGCAGTGCATCCTGTGGATGGTACACACTGCAGCCAAAGTGCGCCGGTGGTGAAGGGAGTGAATGTTTAGGGTGGTGGATGGGGTGCCAATCAAGCGGGCTGCTTTATCTTGGATGGTGTCGAGCTTCTTGAGTGTTGTTGGAGCTGCACTCATCCAGGCAAGTGGAGAGTATTCCATCACACTCCTGACTTGTGCCTTGTAGATGGTGGAAAGGCTTTGGGGAGTCAGGAGGTGAGTCACTCGCCGCAGAATACCCAGCCTCTGACCTGCTCTCGTAGCCACAGTATTTATATGGCTGGTCCAGTTCAGTTTCTGGTCAATGGTGACCCCCAGGATGTTGATGGTGGGGGATTCGGCGATGGTAATGCCGTTGAATGTCAAGGGGAGGTGGTTAGACTCTCTCTTGTTGGAGATGGTCATTGCCTGGCACTTATCTGGCGCGAATGTTACTTGCCACTTATCAGCCCAAGCCTGGATGTTGTCCAGGTCTTGCTGCATGCGGGCTCGGACTGCTTCGTTATCTGAGGGGTTGCGAATGGAACTGAACACTGTGCAGTCATCAACGAACATCCCCATTTCTGACCTTATGATGGAGGGAAGGTCATTGATGAAGCAGCTGAAGATGGTTGGGCCTAGGACACTGCCCTGAGGAACTCCTGCAGCAATGCCCTGGGGCTGAGATGCTTGGCCTCCAACAACCACTACCATCTTCCTTTGTGCCAGGTATGACTCCAGCCACTGGAGAGTTTTCCCCCTGATTCCCATTGACTTCAATTTTACTAGGGCTCCTTGGTGCCACACTCGGTCAAATGCTGCCTTGATGTCAAGGGCAGTCACTCTCACCTCACCTCTGGAATTCAGCTCTTTTGTCCATGTTTGGACCAAGGCTGTAATGAGGTCTGGAGCCGAGTGGTCCTGGCGGAACCCAAACTGAGCATCAGTGAGCAGGTTATTGGTGAGTAAGTGCCGCTTGATAGCACTGTCGACGACACCTTCCATCACTTTGCTGATGATTGAGAGTAGACTGATGGGGCGGTAATTGGCCGGATTGGATTTGTCCTGCTTTTTGTGGACAGGACATACCTGGGCAATTTTCCACATTGTCGGGTGGATGCCAGTGTTGTAGCTGTACTTGACGTAGTAAAAACTTTCCAAGGCGCTTCACAGGAGCGATTATCAAACAAAATTTGCCGCCGAGCCGCATAAGGAGATATTAGGACAGGTGACCAAAAGCTTGGTCAAAGAGGTAGGTTTTAATGAGCGTCTTAAAGGAGGAGAGAGAGACGGAGAGGGCGGAGAGGTGTAGGAAGGAAATTCCAGAGCCTAGGGCCTAGACAGCTGAAGGCACGGCCGCCAATGATGGGGCGGAGAGTGGGAGGGGGGATGTGCAAGAGGCCAGAATTGGAGGAACGCAGAGATCTCGGAGGATTGTGGGGCTGGAGGAGGTTACAGAGAAAAAGAAAGATTGGAATAGTCGAGTCTAGAGGTTAAAAAACATGAACAAGGGTTTCAGCAGCGGATGGGCTGAGGGAGGGGTGGCGACGGGTGATATATAAGATCAACACTGTCACCTTTTGGGATTTAAAAAAAACTATTTTTCCAAAGGAAGAATTTGGAGGAAAAGAGTTGCATTTAAATGTTGGACTTTTAAAGCAAAGTGTATTCACACAAATTTTTTAAAAAAAAGGACTGAGGTGAAAAGTGGTTGAAATGATAATGAGCTAGTCATAGAAGTGATTTCACCAATGACCGAAGACATTAAGCAATTTGTTAACCTGTCTCAGTAATCACTAAACACCTCACGCCCATTGTGTTGGAAAGTCCCTGGTCCTGGCCCCATGGGTTGTGAACACAGGGAGTTTAAAAACAACGGCAGAAGCACTCAATGACGGTTAGGTTTTTAATCAGAAAGGTGCTTCCTACATTACAACAGTGACTACTCTTCAAAAAATATTTAATTGGCTGTAAAGCGCTTTGGGACATCCTGAGGTCATGAAAGGCGCTATAGAAATGCAAGTCTTTCTTTGGGTAGGTTTTCTCCGGATTGAGAAGGTTAGAATGCGGGAGTGTAATTAGACGTTATTTTGTGTAAATCAAGCAAGATAACCCACAGATGTGGGGAAGTGTAGCGTCTTCATTATTTGTATTATGTTTGGACAAAGTGGATTAAGCGAGCCTGATCATAACTATTACTGATCGCTTTCTGAGAAAGAAAGCAGCTCAACTACCCGTACGCAACCTCATCTTACCAAATGTTTTGTGGTCTGCCTTTAAAAGGATTGAATAGGAACACATGCAAACACCATGACATGTGGTTCAGATCACAAGGGGGCACCATTGTTGCACTGTTAGACATTGGAAGAGCACAGTCCGAAACAGAATCTGCAGTTTCAAGAATTTGCAAGTCAAACTATGGAGAGGGTGCAGAGGAGATTTACCAGAATGGTACCAGGGATGAGGGACTTCAGTTATGTGGAGAGACTGGAGAAGCTGGGGTTGTTCTCCTTAGAGCAGAAAAGGTTAAGGGGAGATTTGATAGAGGTGTTCAAAATCATGAGGGGTTTTGAGAGAGTAAATAGGGAGAAACTGTTTCTATCGGCAGGAGATTCGGTAACCAGAGGACACAGATTTAAGGTAATTGGCGAAAGAACCAGAGGGGAGATGAGGAGAATTTTTTTTTACGCAGCGAGTTGTTCTGATCTGGAATGCGCTGCCTGAAAGGGCGGTGGAAGCAGATTCAATAATAACTTTCAAAAGGGAATTGGATAAATACTTGAAGGGGAAAAATTTGCAGGGCTGTGGGGAAAGAGCAGGGGGAGTGGGGCTAATTGGATAGCTCTTTCAAAGAGCCGGCACAGGCACGATGGGCCGAATGGCCTCCTCCTGTGCTGTAAGAGTCTGTGATTCTATGAAATGATTCTCCACGACTCAGTAGCCCAGATGAGTCTCCCGGAGGCCGGCAGTCAGGGCCCGAATCAAAATGTGAAAGCCGGGACCGGATGATGTGATCAGCGACACGATGTTGTCTTGATATCGGAACGAGGTTCGCTCAGCGCCAGATCCCGCCAGCGATACCCGATGGGAGCAGCGGAACGGCCAGAAGGGGCAGCGAGGATTCGTTGTGGGAGAGCAGGCGAGCTCCTCCAGGCCCCCGCAAGGAACCCTTTGGCTTCTGGCTTCCTTCTCCCTTACCCACCATCGGCATCTTTGCAAACCCCCACCCCCCCCCCCCCCACAGCCCCGCCCCCAGCGCTAACTTTAAGCCGGGGGCCGTTCCCTTGGGTCCCCAGTGGTGTCGGCCTCTCGCCCGGTTTCCTGGTCTCGCTTCCCCTGGTTCTGTCTTCGTTAACCGGATCCGGGCGGGCGACACGTTTAATTGAGACCAGGGAGTTGACGTGACCTGGGCCTCACATCGAGGAATCCAACCCCAGGTTAAAATGGAAGGCCCTGGACCCTGCGATGATTGTAGAACTTCACTGAGTCGTAAGTTCACACTCTCACTCAGAGAAGTCGCTGACCTAAGACGTGGAAGAAATGTCTCAGTGTTGCCCTAGGATGGGGCTGGAGGTTGTTGTTGGGGGAGCGTAGAGGGAGTTTTACTCTTCACCTCAGCCGTGGTGTTCCTCACTCTGGGTGGCTGAAATGGAAATAATGCCATTCACCGGCATTAAAGTCCTGACAACAAAAACTTGCATTTATATAGCACCTTTAACGTAGTAAAACGTCTCAAGGCACTTCGCAGGAGCGATTAACAAACAAAATGTCACACCGAGCCACATGAAATACTCGGACAGGCGACCAACAGCTTGCTCAAAGAGGTAGGTTTTAAGGAGCGTCTTAAAGGAGGAGAGAGAGCCGGAGAGGTTTAGGGAGGGAATTCCAGAGCTTAGGGCCCGGGCGGCTGAAGGCACGGCCGCCAATGGTGGACCGATGGAAATCGGGGGTGTGCGAGGCCAGAATTGGAGGAGCGCAGAGATCTCGGAGGGTTGTAGGGCTGGAGGAGGTTACAGAGATAGGGAGGGGCGAGGACATGGAGGGATTTGAAAACAAGGATGAGAATTTTAAAATCGAGGCGTTGCCGGGCCGGGAGCCAATGTAGGTCAGCGAGCAGGACAGGCATGAAACTCACAACAAAGTAGAATCAAGTGGTTGTTTACGACCATGAACAACGAAGGATTGGGTGGTGATGAGCTGGACTATGCTGAGTTATTGAAGGTTCCTCAGAGCAGGGCTGACAGGATGTATCTCCATCCTGTGGCCCACTCAACACCTCATCTGGTGCAAAGAGGATTAAATTTAACCAAGATCAAGAAAATGTTGAGTCGGCCGGCCGGCCGTCACCTGGATTTCAATCTTTAAAAATGCTTTTAGTTCCATCGTAGTTAACTGGACAGCAATGTTGAAAGAAAAGACCTGCATTTATATAGCGACTTTCACAACCTCAGGACATCGCAAAGCGCTTTACAGCCAATGAAATACTTTTTAAGCATAGTCACTGTTGTAATGTAGGAAACGCGGAAGCCAATTTGCACACAGCAAGATCCCACAAACAGCATTGTGATAATGACCAGATAATCTGTTTCAGTGAAGTTGGTTGAGGGATAAATATTGGCCCAAGTCACTGGGGAGAACTCCCCTGTTCTTCTTTGAATAGTGCCATGGGATCTTTCACATCCACCTGAGAGCGCAGATTTAGCCTCGATTTTAATATTTAATCCAAAAGACGGCACCTCCGACAGTGCAGCACTCCATCAGTACTGCACTGGGAGTGTCGGCCTGGAGAGGTGTGAGAGAGAAACCAGGAAATTATAAACCTGTTAGTCTAATGTCTGCTGTGTGGAAGGACAGGGAGACTGAGCTCTTAGAGAAATTTGAGCTGATTGAAGAGAGCAAATGTGGATTTGTAAAGGGTAGGTCATGTCTAATGAACCTAATTGAATTTTTTGGGGAAGTAACTAAAGTAGTAGACAGGGGAATGTCCATGGATGTAGTTTATATGGACTTCCAGAAGGCATTCGATAAGGTTCCACATAAGAGACTGTTAGCTAAAATTGAAGCTCATGGAATTGAAGGCAAATTATTGACCTGGTTAGGAGATTGGTTAGGCGGTAGAAGACAGAGAGTAGGGATAATGGGTATGTACTCGAATTGGAAGGAAGTGACTCGTGATGTCCCACAAGAATCTGTGCTGGGGCCTCAACTATTCACTATATTTATTAATGATTGAGATAACACAAGAGAGAGCCAGATATCCAACTTTGCCGATGATGCAAAGATTGGTGACACAGTAAGTATTGTAAATGGGAGCATAAAATTATAAAGAGACGTTGATAGATTGAGTGAGTGAGTGAGTAAGAGTACGCTAGAATAGCGGTTATCTTACTGGGCTAATAATCTGGAGACATGAGTTCAAATCCTGTCGCGGCAGCTGGGAAATTTAAATTCAGTTAATTAAATAAAATCTGGAATAAAAGATAAATACGCTGCCGTGGGATCTTTTACGTCCACCCGAGAGGGCAGATGAGGCCTCGGTTCAACGTCTCATCCAAAAGACGGCACCTCCAACAGTGCAGCATTCCCTCAGTACTGCGCTGGAGAGTCAAACTGGATTATGTGCTTAAGTCTCTGGAGTGAGGGCGTGAATACACAATCTTCTGACTCAGAGGCGGGAGAGCTACCCGCTGACCTAAGATGGCACCCTTTCTGTTTTCTTTTTAAATTTCTTTTCACACGCTGACCTGAATTTGCTGAACAAACGGGAAGTGGAGCTGTGAATTCTGATAAACGTGAGTCTCATAGTTGACCAGTGTAGGACCCTGAGATGTCCAGGGAAGAAAGCTCCCAGGTTTGATCCGAGGTCCGTGTTACACAATAACATAAGAACATAAGAAATAGGAGCAGGAGTAGGCCATTCGGCCCCTCGAGCCTGCTCCGCCAATCAATAAGATCATGGCTGATCTTCTACCTCAACTCCACTTTCCCACCCTGTCCCTATATCCCTTCATTCCCCTAGAGTCCAAAAGATCTCAGTCTTGAATATTCTCAACGACTGAGCACCCACAGCCCTCTGGAGTAGAGATTTCCAAAGATTCACAACCCTCTGCGTGAAGAAATTTTTTCTCATCTCGGTCCTAAATGGCCGACCCCTTATCTTGAGACTATGACCCCTAGTTCTAGACTCTCCAGCCAGGGGAAACAGCCTCTATATACCCTGTCAAGCCCTCTAAGAATTTTATATGTTTCAATGAGATCACCTCTCATTCTTCCAAACTCCAGAGAGTATAGGCCCATTCTACTCAATCTCTCCTCATAGGACAACCCTCTTATCCCAGGAATCAATCTAGTGAACCTTTGTTGCACCGCCTCTGAGGTAAGGAGAACAAAACTGTACACAGTTCTCCAGGTGTGGTCTCACCAGAGCCCTGTATAATTGCAGCAAGACCTCCTTACTCTTGTACTGCAATAAAGGCGAACATACCATTTGCCTTCCTAATTACTTGCTGTACCTGCATGTTAACTTTCTGTGATTCATGTACAAGGACACCCAAATCTCTCTGAACACCAACATTTAATAGTCTCTCACCTTTTAAAAAATATTCTGCTTTTCTATTTTTCCTACCAAAGTGGGTAATTTCACATTTCCCCACATTATACTCCATCTGCCACCTTCTTGCCCACTCACTTAACCTGTCACTTTGCAGACTCTTTGTGTCCTCCTCACAGCTTACTTTCCCACCTAGCTTTGTATTGTCAGCAAACTTGGATACATTACACTCGGTCCCTTCATCTAAGTCATCAATATAGATTGTAAATAGCTGAGGCCCAAGCACCGATCCTTGCGGCACCCCACTAGTTACAGCCTGCCAACCTGAGAATGACCCGTTTGTCCCTACTCTCTGTTTTCTGTCCGTTAACCAATCCTGGATCCATGGTAATATATTAACCCCTATCCCATGAGCCCTAATCTTGTGCAACAACTTTTTATGGGGCACCTTATCGAATGCCTTTTAAAATCCAAATATTTTTTTTTATTCGTTCACGGGATGTGGGCGTCGCTGCTGAGGCCAGCATTTATTGCCCATCCCTAATTGCCCTCGAGAAGGTGGTGGTGAGCCGCCTTCTTGAACCGCTGCAGTCCGTGTGGTGACGGTTCTCCCACAGTGCTGTTAGGAAGGGAGTTCCAGGATTTTGACCCAGCGACAATGAAGGAACGGCGATATATTTCCAAGTCGGGATGGTGTGTGACTTGGAGGGGAACGTGCAGGTGGTGTTGTTCCCACGTGCCTGCTGCTCTTGTCCTTCTAGGTGGTAGAGGTCGCGGGTTTGGGAGGTGCTGTCGATGAAGCCTTGGCGAATTGCTGCAGTGCATCCTGTGGATGGTACACACTGCAGCCACAGTGCGCCGGTGGTGAAGGGAGTGAATGTTTAGGGTGGTGGATGGGGTGCCAATCAAGTGGGCTGCTTTATCTTGGATGGTGTCGAGCTTCTTGAGTGTTGTTGGAGCTGCACTCATCCAGGCAAGTGGAGAGTATTCCATCACACTCCTGACTTGTGCCTTGGAGATGGTGGAAAGGCTTTGGGGAGTCAGGAGGTGAGTCACTCGCCGCAGAATACCCAGCCTCTGACCTGCTCTCGTAGCCACAGTATTTATATGGCTTGTCAAGTTAAGTTTCTGGTCAATGGTGACCCCCAGGATGTTGATGGTGGGGGATTTGGTGATGGTAATGCCGTTGAATATCAGGGTGAGGTGGTTAGACTCTCTCTTGTTGGAGATGGTCATTGCCTGGCACTTATCTGGCGCGAATGTTACTTGCCACTTATCAGCCCAAGCCTGGATGTTGTCCTTGCTGCATGCGGGCTCGGACTGCTTCATTATCTGAGGGGTTGCGAATGGAACTGAACACTGTGCAATCATCAGCGAACATCCCCATTTCTGACCTTATGATGGAGGGAAGGTCATTGATGAAGCAGCTGAAGATGGTTGGGCCTAGGACACTGCCCTGAGGAACTCCTGCAGCAATGTCCTGGGGCTGAGATGATTGGCCTCCAACAACCACTACCATCTTCCTTTGTGCTAGGTATGACTCCAGCCACTGGAGAGTTTTTCCCGTGATTCCCGTTGACTTCAATTTTACTAGGGCTCCTTGGTGCCACACTCGATCAAATGCTGCCTTGATGTCAAGGGCAGTCACTCTCACCTCACCTCTGGAATTCAGCTCTTTTGTCCATGTTTGGACCAACGCCGTAATGAGGTCTGGAGCCGAGAGGTCCTGGCGGAACCCAAACTGAGCATCGGTGAGCAGGTTATTGGTGAGTAAGTGCCGCTTGATAGCACTGTCGACGACACCTTCCATCACTTTGCTGATGATTGAGAGTAGACTGATGGGGCGGTAATTGGCCGGATTGGATTTGTCCTGCTTTTTGTGGACAGGACATACCTGGGCAATTTTCCACATTATCGGGTAGATGCCAGTGTTGTAGCTGTACTGGAACAGCTTGGCTAGAGGCGCAGCTAGTTCTGGAGCACAAGTCTTCAGCACTACATCTGGGATGTTGTCGGGGCCCATAGCCTTTGCTGTATCCAGTGCACTCAGCCGTTTCTTGATATCACGTGGAGTGAATCGAATTGGCCGAAGACTGGCTTCTGTGATGGTGGGGATATCGGGAGGAGGCCGAGATGGATCATCCACTCGGCACTTCTGGCTGAAGATGGTTGCAAATGCTTCAGCCTTGTCTTTTGCACTCACGTGCTGAACTCCGCCATCGTTGAGGATGGGGACATCCACTAGTTCCACTTTATCTACCCTGCTAGTTAGGAACATAGAACATAGGAACACGTGCCTGCTCCGCCATTTGATAAGATCATGGCTGATCTGTGATCTCGCTCCATATACCTGCCTTTGGCCCATATCCCTTAATACCTTTGGTTGCCAAAAAGCTATCTATCTCAGATTTAAATTTAGCAATTGAGCTAGTATCAATTGCCGTTTGCGGAAGAGAGTTCCAAACTTCTACCACCCTTTGTGTGTAGAAATGTTTTCTAATCTCGCTCCTGAAAGATCTGGCTCTTATTTTTAGACTGTGCCCCCTACTCCTAGAATCCCCAACCGGCAGAAATAGTTTCTCTCTATCCACCCTATCCGTTCCCCTTAATATCTTATAAACTTCGATCAGATCACCCCTTAACCTTCGAAACTCCAGAGAATACAACCCCAATTTGTGTAATCTCTCCTCGTAATTTAACCCTTGAAGTCCGGGTATCATTCTAGTAAACCTACGCTGCACTCCCTCCAAGGCCAATATGTCCTTCCGAAGGTGCGGTGCCCAGAACTGCTCACAGTACTCCAGGTGCGGTCTAACCAGGGTTTTGTATAGCTGCAGCATAACTTCTGCCCCCTTGTACTCTAGTCCTCTAGATATAAAGGCCAGCATTCCATTAGCCTTCTTGATTATTTTCTGCACCTGTTCATGACACTTCAATGATCTATGTACCTGAACCCCTAAGTCCCTTTGGACATCCACTGTTTTTAACTTTTTACCATTTAGAAAGTATCCTGTTCTATCCTTTTTTGCTCCAAAGTGGATGACCTCACATTTGTCTACATTGAATTCCATTTGCCACAGTTTTGCCCATTCACCTAATCTATCAATATCGCTTTGTAATTTCATGTTTTCATCCACACTGCTTACAATGTCACCAATCTTTGTGTCATCGGCAAACTTAGATATGAGACTTTCTATGCCTTCATCTAAGTCGTTAATAAATATTGTGAATAATTGAGGCCCCAAGACAGATCCCTGCGGGACTCCACTAGTCACATCCTGCCAATGTGAGTACCTACGCATTATCCCTACTCTCTGTCGCCTTTCGCTCAGCCAACTTCCTAACCAAGTCCATACTTTTCCCTCGATTCCATGGGCTTCTATCTTAGCTAACAGTCTCTTATGTGGGACCTCATCAAATGCCTTCTGGAAGTCCATATAAATAACATCCATTGACATTCCCCTGTCCACTACTTTAGTCACCTCTTCAAAAAATTCAATCAGGTTTGTCAGGCACGACCTACCTTTCACAAATCCATGCTGGCTCTCTCTGATTAACTGAAAATTCTCGAGGTGTTCAGTCACCCTATCCTTAATTATAGACTCCAGCATTTCCCCCACAACAGATGTTAGGCTAACTGGTCTATAATTCCCTGGTTTCCCCCTCTCTCCTTTCTTAAAAAGCGGAGTGACGTGCAATTTTCCAATCTGGAGGGACAGTTCCTGAATCTAGAGAACTTTGAAAGATTATAGTTATAGCATCTGCAATGTGCTCACCTACTTCCTTTAAAACCCTGGGATGGAAACCATCTGGTCCTGGGGATTTGTCACTCTTTAGTGCTATTATTTTCTTCATTACTGTTGCTTTACTTATGTTAATTTTATCGAGTCTCTGTCCCCGATTCAATATTAGTTTTCTTGGGATTTCCGGCATGCTATCCTCTTTTTCTACTGTAACTACTGACGCAAAGTAATTGTTCAACATGTCCGCCATTTCCCCATTGTCAATGACAATATCCCCACTTTCAGTTTTTAAGGGGCCAACACTGCTCCTGACCACCCTCTTTTTCCTAATATAACTATAAAAGTTCTTCATATTGGTTTTGATATCCCTTGCAAGTTTCTTTTCATACTCTCTTTTTGTAGCTCTTACTATCTGTTTTGCGACCCTTTGTTGATCTTTGTATCTTTCCCATTCTCCAGGATCTGTGCTATTTTTTACCTTTTTGTATGCCCTTTCCTTATGTCTTATACTGTCCCTTACCTCTTTACTTGTCCATGGCTTTTTTTTTGGCAAGTAGAGTTCTTGCCTCTCATGGGTATAAACCGATTCTGTATCACATTAAATGTTTCTTTAAACTTTTCCCACCGATCATCAGTCGTTTTACCCATTAACAGATTTGCCCAGTTTACTGTGGACAGTCTCTGTCTCATCCCATTGAAGTCGGCCTTACCCAAGTCTAGAATCTTAGCAGCTGACTCACTTTTTTCCCTTTCAAACACTACCTTGAACTCGATCATGTTGTGATCACTATTGGAAAGATGTTCACGCACAGTTAAGCCGTTATCTAAATCTGGTTCATTACTCATTACTAAATCTAGTATGGCTTGCCCCCTTGTTGCCTCCAGGACATACTGCTGTAGAAAACTATCCCGGACACACTCAAGAAATTCACTACCTTTCTGACAGTTGCTGGTCTGCTTTTCCCAATCTATGTGAAGGTTAAAGTCCCCCATTAAGACCACTATGCCTTTCTTACACGCTTGTCTAATCTCTGCATTTATACAATCTAGCACTTCAGAGTTGCTGCCAGGGGTCCTATACACAACTCCCACTATAGTCTTAGATCCTTTCCTATTTCTCAATTCAACCCATAAGGTCTCTGTTGGCTGCTTACCTCTCGTTATATCCTCCTTTATCATTGAATTGATTTCATCTCTAATCACTAAGGCTACTCCTCCACCTCTTCTATTTTCCCTATCTCTCCTGTTGACCTTATAACCCGGTATATTTAGTTCCCAATCCTGACCATCCTGCAGCCATGTCTCAGTAATAGCTATCATGTCATACCCTCCAATTTGAATTTGAACCTGTAGTTCATTTAATTTATTCCTTATACTCCGTGTATTTGTATATAGAACTCTGAGTTGGGCCACACACCCTAGACTGACCTTCAGCTTTGATGCTGGGTTAATCGCCTTACGCCTTCTAGTTTTCACTTTATCTGTAGTGTCTGAAGTACACTTTCTTTCTGCTGCTCTACGCTTTTCCCTTTCACTTGTTCTTGAACAACTGTTTGTCCTATTTGTATTGTAGATTTCCCCTGGATCTTCCCCTCTCTTGCTGCTCTCAACTTTATTCTCTTCTGACACCCCGCTCAGGTTCCCATCCCCCTGCCACTCTAGTTTAAACCTTCCCCAACAGCACTAGCAAACACCCCCGCGAGGACATTGGTCCTGGTCCTGCTCGGGTGTAACTCGTCCCGCTTGTACAGGTCCCACCTTCCCCAGAACAGGTCCCAATGTCCCAGGAATCTAAATCCCTCCCTCCTACACCATCCCTGCAGCCACGCATTCATCCTGCCTATTCTCCTGTTCCTATACTCACTAGCACGTGGCACTGGTAGTAATCCTGAGATCACTACCTTTGAAGTTCTTCTTTTAATTTATCTCCTAACTCCTTAAATTCACTTTGCAGGACCTCATCCTTTTTTTTTACCTATGTCGTTGGTACCGATATGGACCACGACTACTGGCTGTTCACCCTCCCCCTCCAGAATGCCCTGCAGCCGCTCCGCAACATCCTTGACCCTAGCACCAGGGAGGCAACATACCATCCTGGAGTCACGTTTGCGGCCACAGAAACGCCTATCTGTCCCCCTTACAATTGAATCCCCTATCACTATAGCCCTGCCACTCTAATAGATTTGTCAAACACAATTTCCCTTTTGAGTCAGCCGATCTCCATTGGGGCAATGGCGGAGTTGCTTCAATTGGCCTCAGTGCCCCTGGACTGGGGAGGGGATGTCTCAGGTGTGGCCCCACCCTCATGATCTTTATCCTGCCATCAAAGTCCTGAGCGAACAATCATTCCCTTCCATTTAACATCGGCAAACCCAAAGCCATTTCCCTCAGCTCCCGCCACCTCCTACGTGCCTTTGGCCTTCACTCAATTAACCTGCAGACCCTCTGCCCACCTCAGCCTGAGCTGGAAGGTTTGGGGCTTCATTGTGCTGCTCCATCATGACCTCTTCGTCCACATCTCCCCTGTAGCCAAGACTGGTGTCATCCACCTCCGCACCATCGCCCACCTCCGCATCTTCCTCCCTCACCTTCTCCCACCACCGCTGACAACCGAGTCCATGCTGGACAAAACATGGGAACTCCTGCACCCCCACTGGGGGAGTCACAGGGGGTATGGGTCGGGGTGGTTAGGGTCCGCAGTGTTGTCGCCTGTCTCTGACCCCCGGAGCTCAGGATCGGAGTGTTGCACCAAACGTGCCAATTGTGGTCTAGTGAATGATATTTACGATGAGTCCGGCCGGTTGTGTAGCTAAAGAAGGAAACATCTGACATCCATACAGGGCCAGTGGATGGTGATCAGGAACAGCAACTCTGGCTCGGCAGAGCGGCCTAGTGTGAAAGTCATTAATTCCAGAATAATTTCATCGTATCATGTACATGTTTGTGAGGTAGAGTCCGTGATAGGGGAGAGTGTACATGGGCTGTGGGAGGAGATTAAATGGGTGGGGAGAGTCCGTGAGAGGGGAGAGTGTACATGGGCTGTGGGAGGAGATTAAATGGGTGGGGAGAGTCCGTGAGAGGGGAGAGTGTACATGGGCTGTGGGGGGAGATTAAATGAGTGGGTAGAGTCCGTGAGAGGGGAGAGTGTACATGGGCTGTGGGAGGAGTGGGATTGATGGGCCCAATGGCCTTTTCTTATTTGGTGCTTTCTCATGTTCTTTGTTTTCGGTGGCAGGGTAAGATTAATCCGTTGCTCCGAGCAATCATTGTACCCCTTTAAAATGCTACTCCAAATCTGACAGAACCAGCCAGTAGCAGCAAGGATTTGACATGTACTATTCGCTGCAGTCGATGCACAGTAATAAACATTAAATATAGACTAGGCCACTCTGCCAAGCCAGAGTTACTGTTCCTGATCACCATCCGCTGGCCCTGTATGGATGTCAGATGTTTCCTTCTTTAGCTCCACAACCGGCCGGACTCATCGTAAATATCATTCACTAGACCACAATTGGCACGTTTGGTGCAACACTCCGATCCTGAGCTCCGGGGCTCAGAGACAACCTGAGGGAGGGTTGGATGCGATCCAGATGTGAGACTAGGATGTTTAAGGATGATTTTGATGTAATTCTCAGCTCAACTCTATTCAGTTGAGAAAGTTAAAAGAAGTTTGAAGTTTTGTTTTGATGAGCGATCTTTAAACTTGTTGCATTCAGTGTTGGTTTATCCTCCGACCCGATTCCTGTTTCCTGTTTGGCGAGTTTTAAAAGTGCTTCCAATTATTCAGATATCTAAACAGAAACAAGTACGAGATCTTAGTCACAAGTTTAATCATTTGAGTTCGGACTTTAAGAAGTTGGGATTCACCCCGTTTATCGACAATGAATATTCGACAGGAATCATAGAAAGGTTACAGCATGGAAGGAGGCCATTCGACCCATCGAGTCCATGCCGGCTCTCTGCAAGAGCAATCCAGCCAGTCCCACTCCCCCGCCCTTTCCCCGTAGCCCTGAGAATTTTTTCCCTTCAAGTACTTATCCAGTTCCCTTTTGAAGGCCATGATTGAATCTGCCTCCACCACCCCCTCGGGCAGTGCATTCCAGATCCTAACCACTCGCTGTGTAAAAAAGTTTTCCTCATGTCACCTTTGGTTCTTTTGCTAATCACCTTAAATCTGTGTCCTCTGGTTCTTGACCCTTCCGCCAATGGGAACAGTTTCTCTCTATCTACTCTGTCTAGACCCTTCATGATTTTGGATACCTCTATTACTATGGGTATGGTAGCGTAGTGGTTATGTTACTGGGCTAGTAATCCAGAGGCCTGGACTAAAATCCAGAGTCATGAGTTCAAATCCCACCATGGCGGCTGGTGAATTTAAATTCAATTAATTAAATAAAAAATCTGGAATTAAAATACTAGTATCAGTAATGGTGGCCATGAAACTACCAGATTGTCGTAAAAACCCATCTGGTTCACTAATGTCCTTTAGGGAAGGAAACCTGCCATCCTTACCCGGTCTGGCCTATATGTGACTCCAGTCCCACAGCAATGTGGTTGATTCTGAAATGGCCGAGCAAGCCACTCAGTTGTAAAAAAAAAATCTTGCTCGGGATGGGCAATAAATGCCAGCCTTGCCAGCGATGCCCACATCCCGTGAACGAATAAAAAAAAAAAAAAATCTCCTCGCAACCTTCTCTGCTCAAAGGAGAACAACCCCAGCTTCTCCAGTCTATCCACGTAACTGAAGTCCCTCATCCCTGGAATCATTCTAGTAAATCTTTTCTGCACCCTCTCTAAGGCCTTCACATCCTTCCTAAATTGCAGTGCCCAGAATTGGACACAATACTCCAGTTGTGGCCGAACCAATGTTTTATAAAGGTTCATCATAACTTTCTTGCTTTTGTACTCTATGCCTCTATTTATAAAACCCAGGATCCTGTATGCTTTTTTAACCACTTTCTCAACCTGTCCTGCCACCTTCAAAGATTTGTGCACATATATCCCCAGATCTCTCTGTTCCTGCACCCCTTTAGAATTGTACCCTTTAGTTTATATTGCCTCTCCTCGTTCTTCCTAACAAAATGCATCACTTCGCACTTTGCATTAAATTTCATCTGCCACGTGTCCGCCCATTCCACCAGCCTGTTTATATCCTCTTGAAGTCTATCACTATCCTCCTCACTGTTCACTACACTTCCAAGTTTTGTGTCATCTGCAAATTTTGAAATTGTGCCCTGAACACCCAAGTCCAAGTCATTAATATATATCAAGAAAAGCAGTGGTCCCAGCACCGACCCCTGGGGAACACCACTGTACACCTCCCTCCAGTCCGAAAAACAACCTTTCACCACTACTCTCTATTTCCTGTCTCTTAGCCAATTTCGTATCCATGCTGTCACTGCCCCTTTTATTCCATGGGCTTCAACTTTGACGACAAGTCTATTATGTGGCACTTTATCAAACGTCTTTTGAAAGTCCATATACACATCAACCCCATTGTCCTCATCAACCCTCTCTGTTACCTCATCAAAAAACTCAATCAAGTTAGTTAAACATGATTTGCCTTTAACAAATCCGTGCTGGCTTTCCCTAATTAATCCACACTCGTCCAAGTGACTTATTCTGTCCCGGATTATCGTTTCTAAAAGTTTCCCCACCACTGAGGTTAAACTGACTGGCCTGTAGTTGCTGGGTTTATCCTTACACCCTTTTTTGAACAAGGATGTAACATTTATAATTCTCCAGTCCTCTGGCACCATCGCCTATAACTAAGGAGGATTGGAAGATTATGGCCAGTACCTCCGCAATTTCCCCCCTTACTTCCCTCAGCAACCTAGGATGCATCCCATCCGGACCGGGTGACTTATCTACTTTAAGTACAGCCAGTCTTTCTAGTACCTCCTCTTCATCAATTTTTAGCCCATCCAGTATCTCAACTACATCTTCTTTTATTGAATATCCCATCCTTTAATTTTAAGAAACTAGATGTGTGTGCGTTAGTGTGTGTGTGTGCGTTAGTGTGTGTATGTGTGTGTGTGTGCGTTAGTGTGTGTGCGTTAGTGTGTGTGTGTGTTAGTGTGTGTGCGTTTGTGTGTGTGTGTGTTAGTGTGTGTGTGTGTGTTAGTGTGTGTGCGTTTGTGTGTATGTGTGTGTGTGTTAGTGTGTGTGCGTTTGTGTGTGTGTGTTAGTGTGTGTGTGTTAGTGTGTGTGCGTTTGTGTGTGTGTGCGTTAGTGTGTGTGTGTGTGTTAGTGTGTGTGCGTTTGTGTGTGTGTGCGTTAGTGTGTGTGTGCGTTAGTGTGTGTGTGTGCGTTAGTGTGTGTGTGTGTGTGTGTGTGAGGGAGGGAGGGAGGAGAGTTTTAAACACCATGTGGGTTGTATTTGAGGCCGGTGTAGGTTAAGTCCTTGGGTGGAACTTTACAAATGCACAGACACTTCCTCGCTGCGTACCACTAACTCCCCGAGAGATTACAAGCGCCCCAGACAGGGTGCATGCATGGCATTGAGATGTTCTAAATGATTGTACGGGTGAGGAGCAGGGTACGAGGCTACAGTGCCCTCAATATCAATCTGCAATTATGAGTCGATTTGTAGAAGTGACAGATTTCAAGCCAGAATTGTTTTTGCAATCTCTGGATTCGGAAATGTTCCCATTTTTCCTCTCCCGATTTTTTTTTCAGGAGCATCCTCAGGGACATTGTCTGTGTACAGTCAGGAAGTCCTTGTTGTTTCTCTATTTCATCCTTTGGGTCAGGAGGTTAGGAAACAGATCAGTGACCAAATAAACACTTCCGCATCAGCAAGGACAAGGACAGCTCCAGGATACAGGAGAGGAGGAAAAGTCACTTTGTACTTTTCGGTCCATGTGTTCCTTTGTCCATTTTATAAAACCTGGGGTTTATGGTCTTAAAAGTGAAGAGAGATTTTACGAACATTAGGAACAGAGGCCTGGACTAATAATCCAGAGAACAAATCCCACCACAGCAGTTTGAGGATTTGAACTCAGTTTAAAAAGTCTGGAAATAAAAAGTTGGTCTCAGTAAAGGTGAACATGAGGCTTTCGGATTGTCATAAAAACCCAACTGGTTCACTAATGTCCCTTCGGGAAAGAAACCTGCCGTCCTTACCCGGTCTGGGCCTATAGGTGACTCCAGTCCCCACACCAATGTGATTGACTCTTAACTGCCCTCTGAAGTGGCCCAACAAGAAAATCAGTTGCATCAAGAAGGCCCACCATCACCTTCTCACGGCAACTAGGGATGGGCAATAAATACCGACCTGGGCTGGTCCCTCACTGACTGAGCTGGGATTCAGGGCTGGTCCCTCACTGACTGAGCTGGGATTCAGGGCTGGTCCCTCACTGACTGAGCTGGGATTCAGGGCTGGTCTCTCACTGACTGAGCTGGGATTCAGGGCTGGTCCCTCACTGACTGAGCTGGGATTCAGGGCTGGTCCCTCACTGACTGAGCTGGGATTCAGGGCTGGTCCCTCACTGACTGAGCTGGGATTCAGGGCTGGTCCCTCACTGACTGAGCTGGGATTCAGGGCTGGTCTCTCACTGACTGAGCTGGGATTCAGGGCTGGTCCCTCACTGACTGAGCTGGGATTCAGGGCTGGTCCCTCACTGACTGAGCTGGGATTCAGGGCTGGTCTCTCACTGACTGAGCTGGGATTCAGGGCTGGTCCCTCACTGACTGAGCTGGGATTCAGGGCTGGTCCCTCACTGACTGAGCTGGGATTCAGGGCTGGTCCCTCACTGACTGAGCTGGGATTCAGGGCTGGTCCCTCACTGACTGAGCTGGGATTCAGGGCTGGTCCCTCACTGACTGAGCTGGGATTCAGGGCTGGTCCCTCACTGACTGAGCTGGGATTCAGGGCTGGTCTCTCACTGACTGAGCTGGGATTCAGGGCTGGTCCCTCACTGACTGAGCTGGGATTCAGGGCTGGTCCCTCACTGACTGAGATGGGATTCAGGGCTGGTCCCTCACTGACTGAGCTGGGATTCAGGGCTGGTCCCTCACTGACTGAGCTGGGATTCAGGGCTGGTCTCTCACTGACTGAGCTGGGATTCAGGGCTGGTCCCTCACTGACTGAGCTGGGATTCAGGGCTGGTCCCTCACTGACTGAGCTGGGATTCAGGGCTGGTCTCTCACTGACTGAGCTGGGATTCAGGGCTGGTCCCTCACTGACTGAGCTGGGATTCAGGGCTGGTCCCTCACTGACTGAGCTGGGATTCAGGGCTGGTCCCTCACTGACTGAGCTGGGATTCAGGGCTGGTCCCTCACTGACTGAGCTGGGATTCAGGGCTGGTCCCTCACTGACTGAGCTGGGATTCAGGGCTGGTCTCTCACTGACTGAGCTGGGATTCAGGGCTGGTCCCTCACTGACTGAGCTGGGATTCAGGGCTGGTCCCTCACTGACTGAGCTGGGATTCAGGGCTGGTCCCTCACTGACTGAGCTGGGATTCAGGGCTGGTCTCTCACTGACTGAGCTGGGATTCAGGGCTGGTCCCTCACTGACTGAGCTGGGATTCAGGGCTGGTCTCTCACTTATTAAAAGTGAAATATTTAATAGAATGATTGAGCCTGGAGTTTTTTCCAATTGTCCACTATTTCTCTTGACCATCCTGAAGATTTTAGCTTTACGGTTGCAATGGTCACTCTGCCAACCTCACTGTAGTCTTGAGAAAGAGAGAGAAAGAGAGAGAGACAGAAGGTGAGAGAGAGAGAGGTTTGGTAGTAAGTGTTGGCCAATCATTCACCATGGGAGCATTGCTTTTCCTTGTCTCCCAGTTGGGAAAAGCCTGCTCTTTGTTTTGCACCTGGTAAGATTGAAATTAGGAGCTCTCCGAGTGTGGGAACCATGAGAACTGACACCCCCCCCGCTCCGTCCCATCACTCCACGGGGCGACATTTCAGAGTGTCTCTTGAGAAGGTCACTTGGATTGGATAAAGATATCAGTGAGTGACGCTGCCTCAAATTAAAGTGTTAAAACCATTAGTGGTCCGCGTACCATCTCCTGACTTACAGAGAATGTACAGCACAGATACAGGCCATTCGGCCCACTAGGTCTATTCCAGTGTTTATGCTCCACACGAGCCTCCTCCCTCCCTACTTCATCTCACCCTATCAGCATATCCTTCTATTCCTTTCTCCCTCATGTGTTTATCTAGATTCCCCTTAAATGTATCTACACTATTCACCTCAACTACTCCTTGTGGGAGCGAGTTCCACATTCTCACCGCTCTCTGGGTAAAGAAGTTTCTCCTGAATTCTCTATTGGATTTATTAGTGACTATCTTATAATTATGGCCCCTAGTTTTGGACTGTGCATTCTGTTAAAGCACACAAATGAAATAATGAGTAATTCTCGGGACAATAGCATACAGGACATCCTATTGCAAGGACACAAGGCCAGACGTCCTCCCTATGGCCTTGCACAGAACACCATCAAAGGACGACTTCCCGCAATGGACCGACAGCTAACAGCAGAAAGGGATCAGGGCACTTCCCTGGTCTTATTTTCCTCCTCAGTTATTTTTAAGCACCTGAGCTGTTAAGAGCAAGGAGGGAGGGACGGAGGGACTCAGTTCTGGGAATGTCTGTAGGAAAACTATCGGCAGTTAAATTTCTGGGAATTACATCGAAATTATGACACAGAAGGAGGCCGTTCGGCCCATCGTGCCTGTGCCGGCTCTTTGAAAGATCTATCCAATTAGTCCCACTCCCCTGCTCTTTCCCCATAGCCCTGCACATTTTTCCTTTTCAGTATTTATCCAATTCCCTTTTGAAAGTTATTGTTGAATCTGCTTCCACCGCCCTTTCAGGCAGCGCATTCCAGATCAGAACAACTCGCTGCGTAAAATAATTTCTCCTCATCTCCCCTCTGGTTCTTTTGCCAATTACCTTAAATCTGTGTCCTCTGGTCACCGACCCTCCTGCCACTGGAAACAGTTTCTCCTTATTTACTCTATCAAAACCCCTCATAATTTAGAACACCCGGTAAATCTCCCCTTAACCTTCTCTGCTCTAAGGAGAACAATCCCAGCTTCTCCAGTCTCTCCACATAACTGAAGTCCCTCATCCCTGGTATAATTCTAGTAAACCTGCTCTGCACCCTCTCTAAGGCCTTGACATCATTTTGTGATGGTCCGTGTTGGGGTTTATCCTCTACATGAGCAGTGGTCCTAATCCAGTGTGCCGGACCTGTTCCCCGATCCCTTTATCCCTGCAATTCTTCGCAAGGTGTGAGACAGGGATGTGGTGGAAAGTGTTGAATAAATAATCCTGTTATGTTTGAGCCCAATGGTCAAGGGGCTACTGTGATATTTACCATAAAACAACCAGACCATTTAGGGACACCCAACCCATCGACTCACAGTGTTCAGAACTCTTGGGCGATGCTATGTTACATATGAACAGTTCTTTTTTTAAGGATTCTGCAGGAATATATTTGAGGTGTTCGACATTAGTTCTGTTGTCAGAAATAGACATATTATAGAGGCAGTGTTCTGAGGAGTGTTTGGTGGGTGATCTGGAATGCGCTGCCTGAAAGGGCGGTGGAAGCAGATTTAATAATAACTTTCAAAAGAGAATTGGATAAATACTAGAAGGGGAAAAGTTTGCAAGACTATGGGGAAAGAGCAGGGGGAGTGGGACAAATTGGATAGCTCTTTCAAAGAGCTGGCACAGGCACGATGGGCCTAATGGCCTCCTTCTGCGTCGTGTGGTTCTATAAAATTGGTCTTGAATTCAATGGAAAATAAAATCGGTCAGCGTGTGAAACGGGCTGGGGGTTCGCTATCGCAGCGACCAATCTGACCCCCAGTGTCTCCCGGGACTGGCTGATTTTGTTTGCTTTTGGTTCACTGAAAAAATGCACCAAATTCTAAAGCAAGAAAAACTCTCAGATAACAGTGATATGTTTATTACTGACATAGTGATCTGTAACTAGAATCATGGAATCATAGACTGGTTACAGCACAGAAGGAGGCCATTCGGCCCATCGAGCCCATACCAGCTCCATGTAAAGCAGTCCAGAGACTGACATAAATATTTAAACCAGAGTTTTACCATCAGATAGAAATATCTTGACACTTCACTGGGCTCAATCTGAAGTTCATTTCTTCTTCCAGTCACTCTGTTTGTATTTTAAATTTAACTCTATTTTACAGGTCCTGTCTATTTCATCTCTATTCCAGCACCGTTCTAACTCGACTCACGATCTATTCGATGTCTACTCATTTTCTGTATGCTCTCTCGAAATACTATCTCTATATTCTATCTCTCTATTCTATCTCTGTATTCTATCTCTCTATTCTATCTCTATATTCTATCTCTCTATTCTATCTCTATATTCTATCTCTCTATTCTATCTCTGTATTCTATCTCTCTATTCTATCTCTATATTCTATCTCTCTATTCGATCTCTATATTCTATCTCTCTATTCTATCTCTCTATTCTATCTCTATATTCTATCTCTATATTCTATCTCTGTATTCTATCTCTCTATTCTATCTCTCTATTCTATCTCTGTATTCTATCTCTCTATTCTATCTCTCTATTCTATCTCTATATTCTATCTCTCTATTCTATCTCTCTATTCTATCTGTGTATTCTATCTCTCTATTCTATCTCTGTATTCTATCTCTCTATTCGATCTCTATATTCTATCTGTGTATTCTATCTGTGTATTCTATCTCTGTATTCTATCTCTCTATTCTATCTGTATATTCTATCTCTCTATTCTATCTCTCTATTCTATCTGTGTATTCTATCTCTCTATTCTATCTCTGTATTCTATCTCTCTATTCTATCTGTATATTCTATCTCTATATTCTATCTCTATATTCTATCTCTCTATTCGATCTCTCTATTCTATCTCTATATTCTATCTCTGTATTCTATCTCTCTATTCTATCTCTATATTCTATCTCTCTATTCTATCTCTATATTCTATCTCTCTATTCTATCTCTATATTCTATCTCTGTATTCTATCTCTCTATTCTATCTCTCTATATTCTATCTCTATATTCTATCTGTGTATTCTATCTCTCTATTCTATCTCTGTATTCTATCTCTCTATTCTATCTGTGTATTCTATCTCTCTATTCTATCTCTGTATTCTATCTCTCTATTCTATCTGTGTATTCTATCTCTCTATTCTATCTCTGTATTCTATCTCTCTATTCTATCTCTCTATATTCTATCTCGATATTCTATCTCTCTATTCTATCTCTGTATTCTATCTCTCTATTCTATCTGTATATTCTATCTCTCTATTCTATCTCTCTATTCTATCTCTCTATTCTATCTCTCTATTCTATCTCTCTATTCTATCTCTATATTCTATCTCTCTATTCTATCTCTATATTCTATCTCTGTATTCTATCTCTCTATTCTATCTCTCTATATTCTATCTCTATATTCTATCTGTGTATTCTATCTCGAAATTCTATCTCTCTATTCTATCTCGATATTCTATCTCTGTATTCTATCTCTCTATTCTATCTCTCTATATTCTATCTCTATATTCTATCTGTGTATTCTATCTCGAAATTCTATCTCTCTATTCTATCTCTATATTCTATCTCTGTATTCTATCTCTATATTCTATCTCTCTATTCTATCTCTATATTCTATCTCTCTATTCTATCTCTATATTCTATCTCTATATTCTATCTCTCTATTCTATCTCTCTATTCGATCTCTCTATTCTATCTCTATATTCTATCTCTGTATTCTATCTCTCTATTCTATCTCTATATTCTATCTCTCTATTCTATCTCTATATTCTATCTCTCTATTCTATCTCTATATTCTATCTCTGTATTCTATCTCTCTATTCTATCTCTCTATATTCTATCTCTATATTCTATCTGTGTATTCTATCTCTCTATTCTATCTGTGTATTCTATCTCTCTATTCTATCTCTATATTCTATCTCTATATTCTATCTCTCTATTCTATCTCTATATTCTATCTGTGTATTCTATCTCTCTGTTCTATCTCTGTATTCTATCTCTCTATTCTATCTCTATATTCTATCTCTATATTCTATCTCTCTATATTCTATCTCTATATTCTATCTGTGTATTCTATCTCTCTGTTCTATCTCTGTATTCTATCTCTCTATTCTATCTCTATATTCTATCTCTATATTCTATCTCTCTATTCTATCTCTATATTCTATCTCTGTATTCTATCTCTCTATTCTATCTCTCTATATTCTATCTCTATATTCTATCTGTGTATTCTATCTCTCTATTCTATCTCTGTATTCTATCTCTATATTCTATCTGTGTATTCTATCTCTCTATTCTATCTCTGTATTCTATCTCTCTATTCTATCTGTATATTCTATCTCTCTATTCTATCTCTCTATTCTATCTGTGTATTCTATCTCTCTATTCTATCTCTGTATTCTATCTCTCTATTCTATCTCTCTATATTCTATCTCGATATTCTATCTCTCTATTCTATCTCTGTATTCTATCTCTCTATTCTATCTGTATATTCTATCTCGATATTCTATCTCTCTATTCTATCTCTCTATTCGATCTCTCTATTCTATCTCTATATTCTATCTCTCTATTCTATCTCTCTATATTCTATCTCTATATTCTATCTGTGTATTCTATCTCTATATTCTATCTCTATATTCTATCTCTCTATTCTATCTCTCTATTCGATCTCTCTATTCTATCTCTATATTCTATCTCTGTATTCTATCTCTCTATTCTATCTCTATATTCTATCTCTCTATTCTATCTCTATATTCTATCTCTCTATTCTATCTCTATATTCTATCTCTGTATTCTATCTCTCTATTCTATCTCTCTATATTCTATCTCTATATTCTATCTGTGTATTCTATCTCTCTATTCTATCTCTCTATTCTATATCTATATTCTATCTCTATATTCTATCTCTCTATTCTATCTCTATATTCTATCTCTCTATTCTATCTCTCTATTCTATCTCTCTATATTCTATCTCTATATTCTATCTGTGTGTTCTATCTCTATATTCTATCTGTGTATTCTATCTCTCTATTCTATCTCTGTATTCTATCTCTCTATTCTATCTCTATATTCTATCTCTATATTCTATCTCTCTATTCTATCTCTCTATATTCTATCTCTCTATTCTATCTCTATATTCTATCTGTGTATTCTATCTCTCTATTCTATCTCTGTATTCTATATCTATATTCTATCTCTCTATTCTATCTCTATATTCTATCTCTCTATTCTATCTCTATATTCTATCTGTGTATTCTATCTCTCTATTCTATCTCTATATTCTATCTCTATATTCTATCTCTCTATTCTATCTCTATATTCTATCTCTATATTCTATCTCTGTATTCTATCTCTCTATTCTATCTCTCAAAATTCTATCTCTCTATTCTATCTCTATATTCTATCTGTGTATTCTATCTCTCTATTCTATCTCTATATTCTATCTCTATATTCTATCTCTCTATTCTATCTCTCTATTCTATCTGTGTATTCTATCTCTCTATTCTATCTCTATATTCTATCTGTGTATTCTATCTCTCTATTCTATCTCTATATTCTATCTCTATATTCTATCTCTCTATTCTATCTCTATATTCTATCCCTATATTCTATCTCTGTATTCTATCTCTTTATTCTATCTCTATATTCTATCTCTCTATTCTATCTCTATATTCTATCTGTGTATTCTATCTCTCTATTCTATCTCTGTATTCTATATCTATATTCTATCTCTCTATTCTATCTCGATATTCTATCTCTCTATTCTATCTCTATATTCTATCTGTGTATTCTATCTCTCTATTCTATCTCTATATTCTATCTCTATATTCTATCTCTCTATTCTATCTCTATATTCTATCTCTGTATTCTATCTCTCTATTCTATCTCTCAAAATTCTATCTCTCTATTCTATCTCTATATTCTATCTGTGTATTCTATCTCTCTATTCTATCTCTATATTCTATCTCTATATTCTATCTCTCTATTCTATCTGTGTATTCTATCTCTCTATTCTATCTCTATATTCTATCTGTGTATTCTATCTCTCTATTCTATCTCTCTATTCTATCTTTATATTCTATCTGTGTATTCTATCTCTCTATTCTATCTCTCAATTCTATCTCTCTATTCTATCTCTATATTCTATCTCTATATTCTATCTGTGTATTCTATCTCTCTATTCTATCTCTATATTCTATCTCTCTATTCTATCTCTATATTCTATCTCTATATTCTATCTCTGTATTCTATCTCTCTATTCTATCTCTATATTCTATCTCTCTATTCTATCTCTATATTCTATCTCTATATTCTATCTCTCTATTCTATCTCTATATTCTATCTCTATATTCTATCTCTATATTCTATCTCTATATTCTATCTCTCTATTCTATCTCTATATTCTATCTCTCTATTCTATCTCTATATTCTATCTGTGTATTCTATCTCTATATTCTATCTCTATATTCTATCTCTCTATTCTATCTCTCTATTCTATCTCTATATTCTATCTCTATATTCTATCTCTGTATTCTATCTCTCTATTCAATCTCTCTATATTCTATCTCTCTATTCTATCTCTATATTCTATCTGTGTATTCTATCTCTCTATTCTATCTCTATATTCTATCTCTCTATTCTATCTCTATATTCTATCTCTATAGTCTATCTCTATATTCTATCTCTGTATTCTATCTCTCTATTCTATCTCTCTATATTCTATCTCTCTATTCTATCTCTATATTCTATCTGTGTATTCTATCTCTCTATTCTATCTTTATATTCTATCTGTGTATTCTATCTCTCTATTCTATCTCTCTATTCTATCTTAACATTCTATCTCTCTATTCTATCTCTATATTCTATCTCTATATTCTATCTCTCCATTCTATCTCTATATTCTATCTCTCTATTCTATCTCTCTATTCTATCTCTCTATTCTATCTCTATATTCTATCTGTGTATTCTATCTCTCTATTCCATCTCTATATTCTATCTCTCTTTTCTATCTCTATATTCTATCTCTCTATTCTATCTCTATATTCTATCTCTCTATTCTATCTCTCTATTCTATCTCTCTATATTCTATCTCTCTATTCTATCTCTATATTCTATCTGTGTATTCTATTTTCTATTCTATCTCTCTATTCTATCTCTCTATTCTATCTCTCTATTCTATCTCTATATTCTATCTCTGTATTCTATCTCTGTATTCTATCTCTATATTCGATCTCTGTATTCGATCTCTCTATTCTATCTCTCTATTCTATCTCTCTATTCTATCTCTCAATATTCTATCTCTCTATTCTATCTCTATATTCTATCTGTGTATTCTATCTTTCTATTCTATCTCTGTATTCTATCTCTCTATTCTATCTCTCTATTCTATCTCTATATTCTATCTCTGTATTCTATCTCTGTATTCTATCTCAATATTCGATCTCTGTATTCTATCTCTCTATTCTATCTCTATATTCTATCTCTCTATTCTATCTCTATATTCTATCTGTGTATTCTATCTCTATATTCTATCTCTCTATTCTATCTCTCTATATTCTATCTCTCTATTCTATCTCGATATTCTATCTGTGTATTCTATCTTTCTATTCTATCTCTGTATTCTATCTCTCTATTCTATCTCTATATTCTATCTCTGTATTCTATCTCTGTATTCTGTCTCTATATTCGATCTCTGTATTCTATCTCTCTATTCTATCTCTATATTCTATCTCTCTATTCTATCTCTATATTCTATCTGTGTATTCTATCTCTATATTCTATTTCTCTATTCTATCTCTATATTCTATCTCTCTATTCTATCTCTATATTCTATCTCTGTATTCTATCTCTGTATTCTATCTCTATATTCGATCTCTGTATTCTATCTCTCTATTCTATCTCTATATTCTATCTATCTATTCTATCTCTATATTCTATCTGTGTATTCTATCTCTATATTCTATCTCTCTATTCTAACTCTATATTCTATCTGTGTATTCTATCTCTCTATTCTATCTCTATATTCTATCTCTATATTCTATCTCTATATTCTATCTGTGTATTCTATCTCTATATTCTATCTCTCTATTCTATCTCTATATTCTATCTGTGTATTCTATCTCTATATTCTATCTCTCTATTCTATCTCTATATTCTATCTGTGCATTCTATCTCTCTATTCTATCTCTATATTCTATCTCCATATTCGATCTGTGTATTCTATCTCTCTATTCTATCTCTATATTCTATCTCTCTATTCTATCTCTATATTCTATCTCTCTATTCTATCTCTATATTCTATCTCTATATTCTATCTCTATATTCTATCTCTCTATTCTATCTCTCTATTCTATCTCTATAGTCTATCTGTGTATTCTATCTCTCTATTCTATCTATATATTCTATCTCTCTATTCTATCTCTATATTCTATCTCTCTATTCTATCTCTATATTCTATCTCTACATTCTATCTCTGTATTCTATCTCTCTATTCTATCTCTATATTCTATCTCTCTATTCTATCTCTATATTCTATCTCTCTATTCTATCTCTCTATTCTATCTCTCTATTCTATCTCTCTATTCAATCTCTATATTCTATCTGTGTATTCTATCTATCTATTCTATCTCTCTATTCTATCTCTATATTCTATCTCTCTATTCAATCTCTATATTCTATCTGTGTATTCTATCTATCTATTCTATCTCTCTATTCTATCTCTATATTCTATCTCTCTATTCCATCTCTATATTCTATCTCTATATTCCATCTCTATATTCTATCTCTATATTCTATCTCTATATTCTATCTGTGTATTCTATCTCTCTATTCTATCTCGATATTCTATCTCTATATTCTATCCCTCTATTCTATCTCTCTATTCTATCTCTATATTCTATCTCTATATTCTATCTCTATATTCGATCTGTGTATTCTATCTCTCTATTCTATCTCTATATTCTATCTCTCTATTCTATCTCTATATTCTATCTCTACATTCTATCTCTGTATTCTATCTCTCTATTCTATCTCTGTATTCTATCTCTCTATTCTATCTCTATATTCTATCTCTCTATTCTATCTCTCTATTCTATCTCTCTATTCTATCTCTCTATTCAATCTCTATATTCTATCTGTGTATTCTATCTCTCTATTCTATCTCTCTATTCTATCTCTATATTCTATCTCTATATTCTATCTCTCTATTCTATCTCTATATTCTATCTGTGTATTCTATCTCTCTATTCTATCTCTCTATTCTATCTCTATATTCCATCTCTCTATTCCATCTCTATATTCTATCTCTATATTCTATCTCTATATTCTATCTGTGTATTCTATCTCTCTATTCTATCTCTCTATTCTATCTCTCTATTCAATCTCTATATTAGATCTGTGTATTCTATCTCTCTATTCTATCTCTCTATTCTATCTCTATATTCTATCTCTATATTCTATCTCTCTATTCTATCTCTATATTCTATCTGTGTATTCTATCTCTCTATTCTATCTCTCTATTCTATCTCTATATTCTATCTCTCTATTCCATCTCTCTATTCTATCTCTATATTCTATCTCTATATTCTATCTGTGTATTCTATCTCTCTATTCTATCTCTATATTCTATCTCTATATTCTATCTCTCTATTCTATCTCTATATTCTATCTCTCTATTCTATCTCTCTATTCTATCTGTGTATTCTATCTCTCTATTCTATCTCTCTATTCTATCTCTATATTCTATCTCTATATTCTATCTCTCTATTCTATCTCTATATTCTATCTCTATATTCGATCTGTGTATTCTATCTCTCTATTCTATCTCTATATTCTATCTCTATATTCTATCTCTATATTCGATCTGTGTATTCTATCTCTCTATTCTATCTCTATATTCTATCTCTCTATTCTATCTCTCTATTCTATCTCTATATTCTATCTCTATATTCTATCTCTCTATTCTATCTCTATATTCTATCTCTCTATTCTATCTCTACATTCTATCTGTGTATTCTATCTCTCTATTCTATCTCTATATTCTATCTCTATATTCTATCTCTATATTCTATCTCTATATTCTATCTCTGTATTCTATCTCTCTATTCTATCTCTATATTCTATCTCTCTATTCTATCTCTATATTCTATCTCTCTATTCTATCTCTATATTCTATCTCTATATTATATCTGTGTATTCCATCTCTCTATTCTATCTCTCTATTCTATCTCTATATTCTATCTCTGTATTATATCTCTATATTCTATCTCTCTATTCTATCTCTATATTCTATCTGTGTATTCTATCTCTCTATTCTATCTCTCTATTCTATCTCTATATTCTATCTCTCTATTCCATCTCTCTATTCTATCTCTATATTCTATCTCTATATTCTATCTGTGTATTCTATCTCTCTATTCTATCTCTATATTCTATCTCTATATTCTATCTCTCTATTCTATCTCTCTATTCTATCTCTATATTCTATCTCTATATTCTATGTCTCTATTCTATCTCTCTATTCTATCTGTGTATTCTATCTCTCTATTCTATCTCTCTATTCTATCTCTATATTCTATCTCTATATTCTATCTCTCTATTCTATCTCTATATTCTATCTCTCTATTCTATCTCTATATTCTATCTCCACATTCTATCTCAGTATTCTATCTCTATATTCTATCTCTATATTCTATCTCAAAATTCTATCTCTCCATTCTATTTCTATATTCTATCTCTCTATTCTCTCTCTATATTCTATCTCTCTTTTCTATCTCTATATTCTATCTCTCTATTCTATCTCTCTATTCTATCTCTCTATTCTATCTCTCTATTCTATCTCTATAATCTATCTCTCTATTCTATCTCTATATTCTATCTCTATATTCTATCTCTCTATTCTATCTCTCTATTCTATCTGTGTATTCTATCTCTCTATTCTATCTCTCCATTCTATCTCTATATTCTATCTCTATATTCTATCTCTCTATTCTATCTCTATATTCTATCTCCATATTCTATCTCAGTATTCTATCTCTATATTCTATCTCTATATTCTATCTCTATATTCTGTCTCTCCATTCTATCTCTATATTCTATCTCTCTATTCTCTCTCTATATTCTATCTCTCTTTTCTATCTCTATATTCTATCTCTCCATTCTATCTCTATATTCTATCTCTCTATTCTATCTCTCTATATTCTTTCTCTCTATTCTATCTCTCTATATTCTATCTCTCTATTCTATCTCTATATTCTATCTCTCTATTCTATCTCTCTATTCTATCTCTATATTCTATCTGTGTATTCTATCTTTCCATTCTATCTCTGTATTCTATCTCTCTATTCTATCTCTATATTCTATCTCTGTATTCTATCTCCATATTCTATTTCTTTATTCTATCTCTATATTCTATCTCTCTATATTCTATCTCTCTATTCTATCTCTATATTCTATCTGTGTATTCTATCTTTCCATTCTATCTCTGTATTCTATCTCTCTATTCTATCTCTATATTCTATCTCTGTATTCTGTCTCCATATTCTATTTCTCTATTCTATCTCTATATTCTATCTCTCTATTCTATCTCTGTATTCTATCTCTGTATTCTATCTCTGTATTCGATCTCTGTATTCTATCTCTCTATTCTATCTCTATATTCTATTTCTCTATTCTATCTCTATATTCTATCTGTGTATTCTATCTCTATATTCTATCTCTCTATTCTAACTCTATATTCTATCTCTATATTCTATCTCTATATTCTATCTGTGTATTCTATCTCTGTATTCTATCTCTGTATTCTATCTCTATATTCGATCTCTGTATTCTATCTCTCTATTCTATCTCTATATTCTATCTCTCTATTCTATCTCTATATTCTGTCAGTGTATTCTATCTCTCTATTCTATTTCTCTATTCTATCTCTATATTCTATCTCTCTATTCTATCTCTATATTCTATCTCTGTATTCTATCTCTGTATTCTATCTCTATATTCGATCTCTGTATTCTATCTCTCTATTCTATCTCTATATTCTATCTATCTATTCTATCTCTATATTCTATCTGTGTATTCTATCTCTATGTTCTATCTCTCTATTCTAACTCTATATTCTATCTGTGTATTCTATCTCTCTATTCTATCTCTATATTCTATCTCTATATTCTATCTCTATATTCTATCTGTATATTCTATCTCTATATTCTATCTCTCTATTCTATCTCTATATTCTATCTGTGTATTCTATCTCTATATTCTATCTCTCTATTCTATCTCTATATTCTATCTGTGCATTCTATCTCTCTATTCTATCTCTATATTCTATCTCTATATTCTATCTCTATATTCGATCTGTGTATTCTATCTCTCTTCTATCTCGATATTCTATCTCTCGATTCTATCTCTATATTCTATCTCTATATTCTATCTCTATATTCTATCTCTATATTCTATCTCTCTATTCTATCTCTCTATTCTATCTCTATAGTCTATCTGTGTATTCGATCTCTCTATTCTATCTCTATATTCTATCTCTCTATTCTATCTCTATATTCTATCTCTATATTCTATCTCTCTATTCTATCTCTCTATTCTATCTCTATATTCTATCTCTCTATTCTATCTCTATATTCTATCTCTATATTCTACCTCTCTATTCTATCTCTCTCTTCAATCTCTATATTCTATCTGTGTATTCTATCTCTCTGTTCTATCTCTCTATTCTATCTCTATATTCTATCTCTATATTCTATCTCTCTATTCTATCTCTATATTCCATCTGTGTATTCTATCTCTCTATTCTATCTCTCTATTCTATCTCTATATTCTATCTCTCTATTCCATCTCTATATTCTGTCTCTATATTCTATCTCTATATTCTATCTGTGTATTCTATCTCTCTATTCTATCTCGATATTCTATCTCTATATTCTATCCCTCTATTCTATCTCTCTATTCTATCTCTATATTCTATCTCTGTATTCTATCTCTCTATTCTATCTCTATATTCTATCTCTCTATTCTATCTCTATATTCTATCTCTCTATTCTATCTCTATATTCTATCTCTATATTATATCTGTGTATTCCATCTCTCTATTCTATCTCTCTATTCTATCTCTATATTCTATCTCTGTATTATATCTCTATATTCTATCTCTCTATTCTATCTCTATATTCTATCTGTGTATTCTATCTCTCTATTCTATCTCTCTATTCTATCTCTATATTCTATCTCTCTATTCCATCTCTCTATTCTATCTCTATATTCTATCTCTATATTCTATCTGTGTATTCTATCTCTCTATTCTATCTCTATATTCTATCTCTATATTCTATCTCTCTATTCTATCTCTCTATTCTATCTCTATATTCTATCTCTATATTCTATGTCTCTATTCTATCTCTCTATTCTATCTGTGTATTCTATCTCTCTATTCTATCTCTCTATTCTATCTCTATATTCTATCTCTATATTCTATCTCTCTATTCTATCTCTATATTCTATCTCTCTATTCTATCTCTATATTCTATCTCCACATTCTATCTCAGTATTCTATCTCTATATTCTATCTCTATATTCTATCTCAAAATTCTATCTCTCCATTCTATCTCTATATTCTATCTCTCTATTCTCTCTCTATATTCTATCTCTCTTTTCTATCTCTATATTCTATCTCTCTATTCTATCTCTCTATTCTATCTCTCTATTCTATCTCTCTATTCTATCTCTATAATCTATCTCTCTATTCTATCTCTATATTCTATCTCTATATTCTATCTCTCTATTCTATCTCTCTATTCTATCTGTGTATTCTATCTCTCTATTCTATCTCTCTATTCTATCTCTATATTCTATCTCTATATTCTATCTCTCTATTCTATCTCTATATTCTATCTCCATATTCTATCTCAGTATTCTATCTCTATATTCTATCTCTATATTCTATCTCTATATTCTATCTCTCCATTCTATCTCTATATTCTATCTCTCTATTCTCTCTCTATATTCTATCTCTCTTTTCTATCTCTATATTCTATCTCTCCATTCTATCTCTATATTCTATCTCTCTATTCTATCTCTCTATTCTATCTCTCTATATTCTTTCTCTCTATTCTATCTCTCTATATTCTATCTCTCTATTCTATCTCTATATTCTATCTCTCTATTCTATCTCTCTATTCTATCTCTATATTCTATCTGTGTATTCTATCTTTCCATTCTATCTCTGTATTCTATCTCTCTATTCTATCTCTATATTCTATCTCTGTATTCTATCTCCATATTCTATTTCTCTATTCTATCTCTATATTCTATCTCTCTATATTCTATCTCTCTATTCTATCTCTATATTCTATCTGTGTATTCTATCTTTCCATTCTATCTCTGTATTCTATCTCTCTATTCTATCTCTATATTCTATCTCTGTATTCTATCTCCATATTCTATTTCTCTATTCTATCTCTATATTCTATCTCTCTATTCTATCTCTGTATTCTATCTCTGTATTCTATCTCTGTATTCGATCTCTGTATTCTATCTCTCTATTCTATCTCTATATTCTATTTCTCTATTCTATCTCTATATTCTATCTGTGTATTCTATCTCTATATTCTATCTCTCTATTCTAACTCTATATTCTATCTCTATATTCTATCTCTATATTCTATCTGTGTATTCTATCTCTGTATTCTATCTCTGTATTCTATCTCTATATTCGATCTCTGTATTCTATCTCTCTATTCTATCTCTATATTCTATCTCTCGATTCTATCTCTATATTCTGTCAGTGTATTCTATCTCTATATTCTATTTCTCTATTCTATCTCTATATTCTATCTCTCTATTCTATCTCTATATTCTATCTCTGTATTCTATCTCTGTATTCTATCTCTATATTCGATCTCTGTATTCGATCTCTCTATTCTATCTCTATATTCTATCTATCTATTCTATCTCTATATTCTATCTGTGTATTCTATCTCTATGTTCTATCTCTCTATTCTAACTCTATATTCTATCTGTGTATTCTATCTCTCTATTCTATCTCTATATTCTATCTCTATATTCTATCTCTATATTCTATCTGTATATTCTATCTCTATATTCTATCTCTCTATTCTATCTCTATATTCTATCTGTGTATTCTATCTCTATATTCTATCTCTCTATTCTATCTCTATATTCTATCTGTGCATTCTATCTCTCTATTCTATCTCTATATTCTATCTCTATATTCTATCTCTATATTCGATCTGTGTATTCTATCTCTCTTCTATCTCGATATTCTATCTCTCGATTCTATCTCTATATTCTATCTCTATATTCTATCTCTATATTCTATCTCTATATTCTATCTCTCTATTCTATCTCTATAGTCTATCTGTGTATTCTATCTCTCTATTCTATCTCTATATTCTATCTCTCTATTCTATCTCTATATTCTATCTCTATATTCTATCTCTCTATTCTATCTCTCGATTCTATCTCTATATTCTATCTCTCTATTCTATCTCTATATTCTATCTCTATATTCTATCTCTCTATTCTATCTCTCTCTTCAATCTCTATATTCTATCTGTGTATTCTATCTCTCTATTCTATCTCTATATTCTATCTCTATATTCTATCTCTCTATTCTATCTCTATATTCTATCTGTGTATTCTATCTCTCTATTCTCTCTCTCTATTCTATCTCTATATTCTATCTCTCTATTCCATCTCTATATTCTATCTCTATATTCTATCTCTATATTCTATCTGTGTATTCTATCTCTCTATTCTATCTCGATATTCTATCTCTACATTCTATCCCTCTATTCTATCTCTCTATTCTATCTCTATATTCTATCTCTATATTCTATCTCTATATTCGATCTGTGTATTATATCTCTCTATTCTATCTCTATATTCTATCTCTCTATTCTATCTCTATATTCTATCTCTACATTCTATCTTTGTATTCTATCTCTCTATTCTATCTCTATATTCTATCTCTCTATTCTATCTCTATATTCTATCTCTCTATTCTATCTCTATATTCTATCTCTATATTCTATCTCTCTATTCTATCTCTATATTCTATCTGTGTATTCTATCTCTCTATTCTATCTCTCTATTCCATCTCTCTATTCCATCTCTATATTCTATCTCTATATTCTATCTCTATATTCTATCTGTGTATTCTATCTCTCTATTCTATCTCGATATTCTATCTCTATATTCTATCTCTCTATTCTATCTCTCTATTCTATCTCTATATTCTATCTCTATATTCGATCTGTGTATTCTATCTCTCTATTCTATCTCTATATTCTATCTCTATATTCTATCTCTATATTCGATCTGTGTATTCTATCTCTCTATTCTATCTCTATATTCTATCTCTCTGTTCTATCTCTATATTCTATCTCTCTATTCTATCTCTATATTCTATCTCTCAATTCTATCTCTCTATTCTATCTCTCTATTCTATCTCTATATTCTATCTCTCTATTCTATCTCTATATTCTATCTGTGTATTCTATCTGTGTATTCTATCTCTCTATTCTATCTCTATATTCTATCTCTATATTCTATCTCTCTATTCTATCTCTCTATTCAATCTCTATATTATATCTGTGTATTCTATCTCTCTGTTCTATCTCTCTATTCTATCTCTATATTCTATCTCTATATTCTATCTCTCTATTCTATCTCTATATTCTATCTGTGTATTCTATCTCTCTATTCTATCTCTCTATTCTATCTCTATATTCTATCTCTCTATTCCATCTCTCTATTCTATCTCTATATTCTATCTCTATATTCTATCTGTGTATTCTATCTCTCTATTCTATCTCTATATTCTATCTCTATATTCTATCTCTCTATTCTATCTCTATATTCTATCTCTATATTCTATCTCTCTATTCTATCTGTGTATTCTATCTCTCTATTCTATCTCTATATTCTATCTCTCTATTCTATCTCTATATTCTATCTCTATATTCGATCTCTATATTCGATCTGTGTATTCTATCTCTCTATTCTATCTCTATATTCTATCTGTGTATTCTATCTCTCTATTCTATCTCTATATTCTATCTCTATATTCTATCTCTATATTCTATCTCTGTATTCTATCTCTCTATTCTATCTCGATATTCTATCTCTCTATTCTATCTCTATATTCTATCTCTCTATTCTATCTCTATATTCTATCTCTCTATTCTATCTCTCTATTCAATCTCTATATTATATCTGTGTATTCTATCTCTCTATTCTATCTCTCTATTCTATCTCTATATTCTATCTCTATATTCTATCTCTCTATTCTATCTCTATATTCTATCTGTGTATTCTATCTCTCTATTCTATCTCTCTATTCTATCTCTCTATTCCATCTCTATATTCTATCTCTCTATTCTATCTCTCTATTCTATCTCTCTATTCTATCTCTATATTCTATCTCTCTATTCTATCTCTCTATTCTATCTGTGTATTCTATCTCTCTATTCTATCTCTCTATTCTATCTCTATATTCTATCTCTATATTCTATCTCTCTATTCTATCTCTATATTCTATCTCCACATTCTATCTCAGTATTCTATCTCTATATTCTATCTCTATATTCTATCTCTATATTCTATCTCTCCATTCTATCTCTATATTCTATCTCTCTATTCTCTCTCTATATTCTATCTCTCTTTTTTATCTCTATATTCTATCTCTGCATTCTATCCCTATATTCTATCTCTCTATTCTATCTCTCTATTCTATCTCTATATTCTATCTCTCTATTCTATCTCTATATTCTATCTCTCTATTCTATCTCTCTATTCTATCTCTATATTCTATCTCTATATTCTATCTCTATATTCTATCTCTATATTCTATCTCCATATTCTATCTCAGTATTCTATCTCTATATTCTATCTCTATATTCTATCTCTATATTCTATCTCTCCATTCTATCTCTATATTCTATCTCTCTATTCTCTCTCTATATTCTATCTCTCTTTTCTATCTCTATATTCTATCTCTCCATTCTATCTCTATATTCTATCTCTCTATTCTATCTCTCTATTCTATCTCTCTATATTCTTTCTCTCTATTCTATCTCTCTATATTCTATCTCTCTATTCTATCTCTATATTCTATCTCTCTATTCTATATCTCTATTCTATCTCTCTATATTCTATCTCTCTATTCTATCTCTATATTCTATCTGTGTATTCTATCTTTCCATTCTATCTCTGCATTCTATCTCTCTGTTCTATCTCTATATTCTATCTCTGTATTCTATCTCCATATTCTATTTCTCTATTCTATCTCTATATTCTATCTCTCTATTCTATCTCTATATTCTATCTCTGTATTCTATCTCTCTATTCTATCTCTCTATTCTATCTCTATATTCTATCTCTATATTCTATCTCTCTATTCTATCTCTATATTCTATCTCTCTATTCTATCTCTATATTCTATCTCCACATTCTATCTCAGTATTCTATCTCGATATTCTATCTCTATATTCTATCTCTATATTCTATCTCTCCATTCTATCTCTATATTCTATCTCTCTATTCTCTCTCTATATTCTATCTCTCTTTTCTATCTCTATATTCTATCTCTGCATTCTATCTCTCTATTCTATGTCTCTATTCTATCTCTATATTCTATCTCTCTATTCTATCTCTCTATTCTATCTCTCTATTCTATCTCTATATTCTATCTCTATATTCTATCTCCATATTCTATCTCTATATTCTATCTCTATATTCTATCTCTCCATTCTATCTCTATATTCTATCTCTCTATTCTCTCTCTATATTCTATCTCTCTTTTCTATCTCTATATTCTATCTCTCCATTCTATCTCTATATTCTATCTCTCTATTCTATCTCTCTATTCTATCTCTCTATATTCTTTCTCTCTATTCTATCTCTCTATATTCTATCTCTCTATTCTATCTCTATATTCTATCTCTCTATTCTATCTCTCTATTCTATCTCTCTATATTCTATCTCTCTATTCTATCTCTATATTCTATCTGTGTATTCTATCTTTCCATTCTATCTCTGCATTCTATCTCTCTGTTCTATCTCTATATTCTATCTCTGTATTCTATCTCCATATTCTATTTCTCTATTCTATCTCTATATTCTATCTCTCTATTCTATCTCTATATTCTATCTCTGTATTCTATCTCTGTATTCTATCTCTGTATTCGATCTCTGTATTCTATCTCTCTATTCTATCTCTATATTCTATTTCTCTATTCTATCTCTATATTCTATCTGTGTATTCTATCTCTATATTCTATCTCTCTATTCTAACTCTATATTCTATCTCTATATTCTATCTCTATATTCTATCTGTGTATTCTATCTCTATATTCTATCTCTCTATTCTATCTCTATATTATATCTGTGTATTCTATCTCTCTATTCCATCTCTATATTCTATCTCTATATTCTATCTCTATATTCTATCTGTGTATTCTATCTCTACATTCTATCTCTCTATTCTATCTCTATATTCTATCTGTGTATTCTATCTCTATATTCTATCTCTCTATTCTATCTCTATATTCTATCTGTGCATTCTATCTCTCTATTCTATCTCTATATTCTATCTCTCTATTCTATCTCTATATTCTATCTGTGTATTCTATCTCTATATTATATCTCTCTATTCTATCTCTATATTCTATCTGTGTATTCTATCTCTATTCTATCTCTATATTCTATCTCTATATTCTATCTCTATATTCGATCTGTGTTTTCTATCTCTATATTCTATCTCTCTATTCTATCTCTCTATTCTATCTCTCTATTCTATCTCTATATTCTATCTCTATATTCTATCTCTCTATTCTATCCCTATATTCTATCTCCATATTCTATCTCAGTATTCTATCTCTATATTCTATCTCCATATTCTATCTCTATATTCTATCTCTCCATTCTATCTCTATATTCTATCTCTCTATTCTCTCTCTATATTCTATCTCTCTATTCTATCTCTCTATTCTATCTCTATATTCTATCTCTCTATTCTATCTCTATATTCTATCTCTCTATTCTATCTCTCTATTCTATCTCTCTATTCTATCTCTATATTCTATCTCTATATTCTATCTCCATATTCTATCTCAGTATTCTATCTCTATATTCTATCTCTATATTCTATCTCTATATTCTATCTCTCCATTCTATCTCTATATTCTATCTCTCTATTCTCTCTCTATATTCTATCTCTCTTTTCTATCTCTATATTCTATCTCTCCATTCTATCTCTATATTCTATCTCTCTATTCTATCTCTCTATTCTATCTCTCTATATTCTTTCTCTCTATTCTATCTCTCTATATTCTATCTCTCTATTCTATCTCTATATTCTATCTCTCTATTCTATATCTCTATTCTATCTCTCTATATTCTATCTCTCTATTCGATCTCTATATTCTATCTGTGTATTCTATCTTTCCATTCTATCTCTGCATTCTATCTCTCTGTTCTATCTCTATATTCTATCTCTGTATTCTATCTCCATATTCTATTTCTCTATTCTATCTCTATATTCTATCTCTCTATTCTATCTCTATATTCTATCTCTGTATTCTATCTCTCTATTCTATCTCTCTATTCTATCTCGATATTCTATCTCTATATTCTATCTCTCTATTCTATCTCTCTATTCTATCTCTCTATTCTATCTCTATATTCTATCTCCACATTCTATCTCAGTATTCTATCTCGATATTCTATCTCTATATTCTATCTCTATATTCTATCTCTATATTCTATCTCTCCATTCTATCTCTATATTCTATCTCTCTATTCTCTCTCTATATTCTATCTCTCTTTTCTATCTCTATATTCTATCTCTGCATTCTATCTCTCTATTCTATCTCTCTATTCTATCTCTATATTCTATCTCTCTATTCTATCTCTATATTCTATCTCTCTATTCTATCTCTCTATTCTATCTCTATATTCTATCTCTATATTCTATCTCTATATTCTATCTCCATATTCTATCTCTATATTCTATCTCTATATTCTATCTCTCCATTCTATCTCTATATTCTATCTCTCTATTCTCTCTCTATGTTCTATCTCTCTTTTCTATCTCTATATTCTATCTCTCCATTCTATCTCTATATTCTATCTCTCTATTCTATCTCTCTATTCTATCTCTCTATATTCTTTCTCTCTATTCTATCTCTCTATATTCTATCTCTCTATTCTATCTCTCTATATTCTATCTCTCTATTCTATCTCTCTATTCTATCTCTCTATATTCTATCTCTCTATTCTATCTCTATATTCTATCTGTGTATTCTATCTTTCCATTCTATCTCTGCATTCTATCTCTCTGTTCTATCTCTATATTCTATCACTGTATTCTATCTCCATATTCTATTTCTCTATTCTATCTCTAAATTCTATCTCTCTATTCTATCTCTATATTCTATCTCTGTGTTCTATCTCTGTATTCGATCTCTGTATTCTATCTCTCTATTCTATCTCTATATTCTATTTCTCTATTCTATCTCTATATTCTATCTGTGTATTCTATCTCTATATTCTATCTCTCTATTCTAACTCTATATTCTATCTCTATATTCTATCTCTATATTCTATCTGTGTATTCTATCTCTATATTCTATCTCTCTATTCTATCTCTATATTATATCTGTGTATTCTATCTCTCTATTCTATCTCTATATTCTATCTCTATATTCTATCTCTATATTCTATCTGTGTATTCTATCTCTACATTCTATCTCTCTATTCTATCTCTATATTCTATCTGTGTATTCTATCTCTATATTCTATCTCTCTATTCTATCTCTATATTCTATCTGTGCATTCTATCTCTCTATTCTATCTCTATATTCTATCTCTCTATTCTATCTCTATATTCTATCTGTGTATTCTATCTCTATATTATATCTCTCTATTCTATCTCTATATTCTATCTGTGTATTCTATCTCTATTCTATCTCTATATTCTGTCTCTATATTCTATCTCTATATTCGATCTGTGTATTCTATCTCTATATTCTATCTCTCTATTCTATCTCTCTATTCTATCTCTCTATTCTATCTCGATATTCTATCTCTCTATTCTATCTCTATATTCTATCTCTCTATTCTATCTCTATATTCTATCTCTCTATTCTATCTCTCTATTCAATCTCTATATTATATCTGTGTATTCTATCTCTCTATTCTATCTCTCTATTCTATCTCTATATTCTATCTCTATATTCTATCTCTCTATTCTATCTCTATATTCTATCTGTGTATTCTATCTCTCTATTCTATCTCTCTATTCTATCTCTCTATTCCATCTCTCTATTCTATCTCTATATTCTATCTCTCTATTCTATCTCTCTATTCTATCTCTCTATTCTATCTCTATATTCTATCTCTCTATTCTATCTCTCTATTCTATCTGTGTATTCTATCTCTCTATTCTATCTCTCTATTCTATCTCTATATTCTATCTCTATATTCTATCTCTCTATTCTATCTCTATATTCTATCTCTCTATTCTATCTCTATATTCTATCTCCACATTCTATCTCAGTATTCTATCTCTATATTCTATCTCTATATTCTATCTCTATATTCTATCTCTCCATTCTATCTCTATATTCTATCTCTCTATTCTCTCTCTATATTCTATCTCTCTTTTCTATCTCTATATTCTATCTCTGCATTCTATCTCTATATTCTATCTCTCTATTCTATCTCTCTATTCTATCTCTATATTCTATCTCTCTATTCTATCTCTATATTCTATCTCTCTATTCTATCTCTCTATTCTATCTCTATATTCTATCTCTATATTCTATCTCTATATTCTATCTCCATATTCTATCTCAGTATTCTATCTCTATATTCTATCTCTATATTCTATCTCTATATTCTATCTCTCCATTCTATCTCTATATTCTATCTCTCTATTCTCTCTCTATATTCTATCTCTCTTTTCTATCTCTATATTCTATCTCTCCATTCTATCTCTATATTCTATCTCTCTATTCTATCTCTCTATTCTATCTCTCTATATTCTTTCTCTCTATTCTATCTCTCTATATTCTATCTCTCTATTCTATCTCTATATTCTATCTCTCTATTCTATATCTCTATTCTATCTCTCTATATTCTATCTCTCTATTCTATCTCTATATTCTATCTGTGTATTCTATCTTTCCATTCTATCTCTGCATTCTATCTCTCTGTTCTATCTCTATATTCTATCTCTGTATTCTATCTCCATATTCTATTTCTCTATTCTATCTCTATATTCTATCTCTCTATTCTATCTCTATATTCTATCTCTGTATTCTATCTCTCTATTCTATCTCTCTATTCTATCTCTATATTCTATCTCTATATTCTATCTCTCTATTCTATCTCTATATTCTATCTCTCTATTCTATCTCTATATTCTATCTCCACATTCTATCTCAGTATTCTATCTCGATATTCTATCTCTATATTCTATCTCTATATTCTATCTCTCCATTCTATCTCTATATTCTATCTCTCTATTCTCTCTCTATATTCTATCTCTCTTTTCTATCTCTATATTCTATCTCTGCATTCTATCTCTCTATTCTATCTCTCTATTCTATCTCTATATTCTATCTCTCTATTCTATCTCTCTATTCTATCTCTCTATTCTATCTCTCTATTCTATCTCTATATTCTATCTCTATATTCTATCTCTATATTCTATCTCCATATTCTATCTCTATATTCTATCTCTATATTCTATCTCTCCATTCTATCTCTATATTCTATCTCTCTATTCTCTCTCTATATTCTATCTCTCTTTTCTATCTCTATATTCTATCTCTCCATTCTATCTCTATATTCTATCTCTCTATTCTATCTCTCTATTCTATCTCTCTATATTCTTTCTCTCTATTCTATCTCTCTATATTCTATCTCTCTATTCTATCTCTATATTCTATCTCTCTATTCTATCTCTCTATTCTATCTCTCTATATTCTATCTCTCTATTCTATCTCTATATTCTATCTGTGTATTCTATCTTTCCATTCTATCTCTGCATTCTATCTCTCTGTTCTATCTCTATATTCTATCTCTGTATTCTATCTCCATATTCTATTTCTCTATTCTATCTCTATATTCTATCTCTCTATTCTATCTCTATATTCTATCTCTGTATTCTATCTCTGTATTCTATCTCTGTATTCGATCTCTGTATTCTATCTCTCTATTCTATCTCTATATTCTATTTCTCTATTCTATCTCTATATTCTATCTGTGTATTCTATCTCTATATTCTATCTCTCTATTCTAACTCTATATTCTATCTCTATATTCTATCTCTATATTCTATCTGTGTATTCTATCTCTATATTCTATCTCTCTATTCTATCTCTATATTATATCTGTGTATTCTATCTCTCTATTCTATCTCTATATTCTATCTCTATATTCTATCTCTATATTCTATCTGTGTATTCTATCTCTACATTCTATCTCTCTATTCTATCTCTATATTCTATCTGTGTATTCTATCTCTATATTCTATCTCTCTATTCTATCTCTATATTCTATCTGTGCATTCTATCTCTCTATTCTATCTCTATATTCTATCTCTCTATTCTATCTCTATATTCTATCTGTGTATTCTATCTCTATATTATATCTCTCTATTCTATCTCTATATTCTATCTGTGTATTCTATCTCTATTCTATCTCTATATTCTATCTCTATATTCTATCTCTATATTCGATCTGTGTATTCTATCTCTATATTCTATCTCTCTATTCTATCTCTCTATTCTATCTCTCTATTCTATCTCTATATTCTATCTCTATATTCTATCTCTCTATTCTATCTCTATATTCTATCTCCATATTCTATCTCAGTATTCTATCTCTATATTCTATCTCCATATTCTATCTCTATATTCTATCTCTCCATTCTATCTCTATATTCTATCTCTCTATTCTCTCTCGATATTCTATCTCTCTATTCTATCTCTCTATTCTATCTCTATATTCTATCTCTCTATTCTATCTCTATATTCTATCTCTCTATTCTATCTCTCTATTCTATCTCTCTATTCTATCTCTATATTCTATCTCTATATTCTATCTCTATATTCTATCTTTATATTCTATCTCCATATTCTATCTCAGTATTCTATCTCTATATTCTATCTCTATATTCTATCTCTATATTCTATCTCTCCATTCTATCTCTATATTCTATCTCTCTATTCTCTCTCTATATTCTATCTCTCTATTCTCTCTCTATATTCTATCTCTCTTTTCTATCTCTATATTCTATCTCTCCATTCTATCTCTATATTCTATCTCTCTATTCTATCTCTCTATTCTATCTCTCTATTCTTTCTCTCTATTCTATCTCTCTATATTCTATCTCTCTATTCTATCTCTATATTCTATCTCTCTATTCTATATCTCTATTCTATCTCTCGATATTCTATCTCTCTATTCTATCTCTATATTCTATCTGTGTATTCTATCTTTCCATTCTATCTCTGCATTCTATCTCTCTGTTCTATCTCTATATTCTATCTCTGTATTCTATCTCCATATTCTATTTCTCTATTCTATCTCTATATTCTATCTCTCTATTCTATCTCTATATTCTATCTCTGTATTCTATCTCTCTATTCTATCTCTCTATTCTATCTCTATATTCTATCTCTATATTCTATCTCTCTATTCTATCTCTATATTCTATCTCTCTATTCTATCTCTATATTCTATCTCCACATTCTATCTCAGTATTCTATCTCGATATTCTATCTCTATATTCTATCTCTATATTCTATCTCTCCATTCTATCTCTATATTCTATCTCTCTATTCTCTCTCAATATTCTATCTCTCTTTTCTATCTCTATATTCTATCTCTGCATTCTATCTCTCTATTCTATCTCTCTATTCTATCTCTATATTCTATCTCTCTATTCTATCTCTCTATTCTATCTCTCTATTCTATCTCTCTATTCTATCTCTATATTCTATCTCTATATTCTATCTCTATATTCTATCTCCATATTCTATCTCTATATTCTATCTCTCCATTCTATCTCTATATTCTATCTCTCTATTCTCTCTCTATATTCTATCTCTCTTTTCTATCTCTATATTCTATCTCTCCATTCTATCTCTACATTCTATCTCTCTATTCTATCTCTCTATTCTATCTCTCTATATTCTTTCTCTCTATTCTATCTCTCTATATTCTATCTCTCTATTCTATCTCTATATTCTATCTCTCTATTCTATCTCTCTATTCTATCTCTCTATATTCTATCTCTCTATTCTATCTCTATATTCTATCTGTGTATTCTATCTTTCCATTCTATCTCTGCATTCTATCTCTCTGTTCTATCTCTATATTCTATCTCTGTATTCTATCTCCATATTCTATTTCTCTATTCTATCTCTATATTCTATCTCTCTATTCTATCTCTATATTCTGTCTCTGTATTCTATCTCTGTATTCGATCTCTGTATTCTATCTCTCTATTCTATCTCTATATTCTATTTCTCTATTCTATCTCTATATTCTATCTGTGTATTCTATCTCTATATTCTATCTCTCTATTCTAACTCTATATTCTATCTCTATATTCTATCTCTATATTCTTTCTGTGTATTCTATCTCTATATTCTATCTCTCTATTCTATCTCTATATTATATCTGTGTATTCTATTTCTCTATTCTATCTCTATATTCTATCTCTATATTCTATCTCTATATTCTATCTGTGTATTCTATCTCAACATTCTATCTCTCTATTCTATCTCTATATTCTATCTGTGTATTCTATCTCTATATTCTATCTCTCTATTCTATCTCTATATTCTATCTGTGCATTCTATCTCTCTATTCTATCTCTATATTCTATCTCTCTATTCTATCTCTATATTCTATCTGTGTATTCTATCTCTATATTATATCTCTCTATTCTATCTCTATATTCTATCTGTGTATTCTATCTCTATTCTATCTCTATATTCTATCTCTACATTCTATCTCTATATTCGATCTGTGTATTCTATCTCTATATTCTATCTCTCTATTCTATCTCTCTATTCTATCTCTCTATTCTATCTCTATATTCTATCTCTATATTCTATCTCTCTATTCTATCTCTATATTCTATCTCCATATTCTATCTCAGTATTCTATCTCTATATTCTATCTTCATATTCTATCTCTATATTCTATCTCTCCATTCTATCTCTATATTCTTTCTCTCTATTCTCTCTCTATATTCTATCTCTCTTTTCTATCTCTATATTCTATCTCTCCATTCTATCTCTATATTCTATCTCTCTATTCTATCTCTCTATTCTATCTCTCTATATTCTTTCTCTCTATTCTATCTCTCTATATTCTATCTCTCTATTCTATCTCTATATTCTATCTCTCTATTCTATCTCTCTATTCTATCTCTCTATATTCTATCTCTCTATTCTATCTCTATATTCTATCTGTGTATTCTATCTTTCCATTCTATCTCTGCATTCTATCTCTCTATTCTATCTCTATATTCTATCTCTCTATTCTATCCCTATATTCTATCTCTCTATTCTATCTCTATATTCTATCTCTGTATTCGATCTCTGTATTCTATCTCTGTATTCGATCTCTGTATTCTATCTCTCTATTCTATCTCTATATTCTATTTCTCTATTCTATCTCTATATTCTATCTGTGTGTTCTATCTCTATATTCTATCTCTCTTTTCTAACTCTATATTCTATCTCTATATTCTATCTCTATATTCTATCTGTGTATTCTATCTCTATATTCTATCTCTCTATTCTATCTCTATATTCTATCTGTGTATTCTATCTCTCTATTCTATCTCTATATTCTATCTCTATATTCTATCTCTATATTCTATCTGTGTATTCTATCTCTACATTCTATCTCTCTATTCTATCTCTATATTCTATCTGTGTATTCTATCTCTATATTCTATCTCTCTATTCTATCTCTATATTCTATCTGTGCATTCTATCTCTCTATTCTATCTCTATATTCTATCTCTCTATTCTATCTCTATATTCTATCTGTGTATTCTATCTCTATATTATATCTCTCTATTCTATCTCTATATTCTATCTGTGTATTCTATCTCTATTCTATCTCTATATTCTATCTCTATATTCTATCTCTATATTCGATCTGTGTATTCTATCTCTCTATTCTATCTCTATATTCTATCTCTCTATTCTATCTCTCTATTCTATCTCTATATTCTATCTCTCTATTCTATCTCTATATTCTATCTCTATATTCTATCTCTCTATTCTCTCTCTCTATTCTATCTCTATATTCGATCTGTGTATTCTATCTCTCTATTCTATCTCTATTTCTATCTCTCTATTCTATCTGTGTATTCTATCTCTATTCTATCTCGATATTCTATCTCTCTATTCTATCTCTATATTCTATCTCTATATTCTATCTCTCCATTCTATCTCTCTATTCTATCTGTGTATTCTATCTCTCTATTCTATCTCTATATTCTATCTCTATATTCTATCTCTCTATTCTATCTCTATATTCTATCTCTATATTCGATCTGTGTATTCTATCTCTCTATTCTATCTCTCTATTCTATCTCTCTATTCTATCTCTATATTCTATCTCTCTATTCTATCTCTCTATTCTATCTCTATATTCTATCTCTCTATTCTATCTCTATATTTTATCTGTGTATTCTATCTCTATATTCTATCTCTATATTCTATCTCTATATTCTATCTCTGTATTCTATCTCTCTATTCTATCTCGATATTCTATCTCTCTATTCTATCTCTATATTCTATCTCTCTATTCTATCTCTATATTCTATCTCTCTATTCTATCTCTCTATTCAATCTCTATCTTATATCTGTGTATTCTATCTCTCTATTCTATCTCTCTATTCTATCTCTATATTCTATCTCCATATTCTATCTCAGTATTCTATCTCTATATTCTATCTCTATATTCTATCTCTATATTCTATCTCTCCATTCTATCTCTATATTCTATCTCTCTATTCTCTCTCTATATTCTATCTCTCTTTTCTATCTCTATATTCTATCTCTCCATTCTATCTCTATATTCTATCTCTCTATTCTATCTCTCTATTCTATCTCTCTATATTCTTTCTCTCTATTCTATCTCTCTATATTCTATCTCCATATTCTATCTCTCTATTCTATCTCTCTATTCTATCTCTCTATATTCTATCTCTCTATTCTATCTCTATATTCTATCTGTGTATTCTATCTTTCCATTCTATCTCTGCATTCTATCTCTCTATTCTATCTCTATATTCTATCTCTGTATTCTATCTCCATATTCTATTTCTCTATTCTATCTCTATATTCTATCTCTCTATTCTATCTCTATATTCTATCTCTGTATTCTATCTCTGTATTCGATCTCTGTATTCTATCTCTCTATTCTATCTCTATATTCTATTTCTCTATTCTATCTCTATATTCTATCTGTGTATTCTATCTCTATATTCTATCTCTCTATTCTAACTCTATATTCTATCTCTATATTCTATCTGTGTATTCTATCTCTCTATTCTATCTCTATATTCTATCTGTGTATTCTATCTCTGTATTCTATCTCTCTATTCTATCTCTATATTCTATCTGTGTATTCTATCTCTATATTCTATCTCTCTATTCTAACTCTATATTCTATCTCTATATTCTATCTCTATATTCTATCTCTCTATTCTATCTCTATATTCTATCTGTGTATTCTATCTCTGTATTCTATCTCTCTATTCTATCTCTATATTCTATCTGTGTATTCTATCTCTCTATTCTATCTCGATATTCTATCTCTATATTCTATCTCTATATTCTATCTCTCTATTCTATCTCTATATTCTATCTGTGTATTCTATCTCTATATTCTATCTCTCTATTCTAACTCTATATTCTATCTCTATATTCTATCTCTATATTCTATCTCTCTATTCTATCTCTATATTCTATCTGTGTATTCTATCTCTCTATTCTATCTCTATATTCTATCTGTGTATTCTATCTCTATATTCTATCTCTCTATTCTAACTCTATATTCTATCTCTATATTCTATCTCTATATTCTATCTCTCTATTCTATCTCTATATTCTATCTGTGTATTCTATCTCTGTATTCTATCTCTCTATTCTATCTCTATATTCTATCTGTGTATTCTATCTCTCTATTCTATCTCGATATTCTATCTCTATATTCTATCTCTATATTCTATCTGTGTATTCTATCTCTACATTCTATCTCTCTATTCTATCTCTATATTCTATCTGTGTATTCTATCTCTATATTCTATCTCTCTATTCTATCTCTATATTCTATCTGTGCATTCTATCTCTCTATTCTATCTCTATATTCTATCTCTCTATTCTATCTCTATATTCTATCTGTGTATTCTATCTCTATATTATATCTCTCTATTCTATCTCTATATTCTATCTGTGTATTCTATCTCTATTCTATCTCCATATTCTATCTCTATATTCTATCTCTATATTCGATCTGTGTATTCTATCTCTCTATTCTATCTCTATATTCTATCTCTCTATTCTATCTCTATATTCTATCTCTATATTCTATCTCTCTATTCTGTCTCTATATTCTATCTCTATATTCTATCTCTCTATTCTCTCTCTCTATTCTATCTCTATATTCTATCTGTGTATTCTATCTCTCTATTCTATCTCTATTTCTATCTCTCTATTCTATCTCTATATTCTATCTCTATATTCTATCTCTGTATTCTATCTCTATATTCTATCTCTCTATTCTATCTCTATATTCTATCTCTCTATTCTATCTCTATATTCTATCTCTATATTCTATCTCTCTATTCTATCTCTATATTCTATCTCTCTATTCTATCTCTATATTCTATCTCTATATTCTATCTCTCTATTCTATCTCTCTATTCTATCTCTATATTCTATCTCTCTATTCTATCTCTATATTCTATCTGTGTATTCTATTTCTATATTCTTTCTCTCTATTCTATCTCTATATTCTATCTGTGTATTCTATCTCTCTATTCTATCTCTCTATTCTATCTCTCTATTCTATCTCTATATTCTATCTCTCTATTCTATCTCTATATTCCATCTCTCTATTCTATCTCTATATTCCATCTGTGTATTCTATCTCTATATTCTATCTCTATATTCTATCTCTCTATTCTATCTCTCTATTCTATCTCCATATTCTATCTCTCTATTCTATCTCTCTATTCTATCTCTATATTCTATCTCTCTATTCTATCTCTATATTCTATCTGTGTATTCTATTTCTATATTCTTTCTCTCTATTCTATCTCTATATTCTATCTGTGTATTCTATCTCTCTATTCTATCTCTCTATTCTATCTCTATATTCTATCTCTATATTCTATCTCTCTATTCTATCTCCATATTCCATCTGTGTATTCTATCTCAATATTCTATCTCTCTATTCTATCTCTATATTCTATCTGTGTATTCTATCTCTCTATTCTATCTCTCTATTCTATCTCTATATTCTATCTCTATATTCTATCTCTCTATTCTATCTCTATAATCTATCTGTGTATTCTATCTCTATATTCTATCTCTCTATTCTATCTCTATATTCTATCTGTGTATTCTATCTCTATATTCTATCTCTCTATTCTATCTCTATATTCTATCTGTGTATTCAATCTCTATATTCTATCTCTCTATTCTATCTCTATATTCCATCTGTGTATTCTATCTCTCTATTCTATCTCTATATTCTATCTCTATATTCTATCTCTCTATTCTATCTCTATATTCATCTCTATATTCATCTCTATATTCTATCTCTATATTCTATCTGTGTATTCTATCTCTATATTCTATCTCTCTATTCTATCTCTATATTCTATCTCTATATTCTATCTGTGTATTCTATCTCTCTATTCTATCTCTATATTCTATCTCTCTATTCTATCTCCATATTCTTTCTGTGTATTCTATCTCTATATTCTATCTCTCTATTCTATCTCTATATTCGATCTGTGTATTCTATCACTCTATTCTATCTCTATATTCTATCTCTCTATTCTATCTCTATATTCTATCTCTCTATTCTATCTCTATATTCTATCTCTCTATTCTATCTCTCTATTCTATCTCTATATTCTATCTCTATATTCTATCTCTATATTCTATCTCTCTATTCTATCTCTATATTCTATCTCTCTATTCTATCTCTCTATTCAATCTCTATATTCTATCTGTGTATTCTATCTCTCTATTCTATCTCTCTACTCTATCTCTATATTCTATCTCTATATTCTATCTCTCTATTCTATCTCTATATTCTATCTGTGTATTCTATCTCTCTATTCTATCTCTCTATTCTATCTCTATATTCTATCTCTCTATTCCATCTCTATATTCTATCTCTATATTCTATCTCTATATTCTATCTGTGTATTCTATCTCTCTATTCTATCTCTATATTCTATCTCTATATTCTATCTCTCTATTCTATCTCTCTATTCTATCTCTATATTCTATCTCTATATTATATCTCTCTATTCTATCTCTATATTCTATCTGTGTATTCTATCTCTCTATTCTATCTCTATATTCTATCTCTATATTCTATCTCTATATTCGATCTGTGTATTCTATCTCTCTATTCTATCTCTATATTCTATCTCTCTATTCTATCTCTCTATTCTATCTCTATATTCTATCTCTATATTCTATCTCTCTATTCTATCTCTATATTCTATCTCTATATTCTATCTCTCTATTCTCTCTCTCTATTCTATCTCTATATTCTATCTCTCTATTCTCTCTCTCTATTCTATCTCTATATTCTATCTGTGTATTCTATCTGTCTATTCTATCTTTATTTCTATCTCTCTATTCTATCTCTGTATTCTATCTCTATATTCTATCTCTCTATTCCATCTCTATATTCTATCTCTCTATTCTATCTCGATATTCTATCTCTCTATTCTATCTCTATATTCTATCTCTCTATTCTATCTCTATATTCTATCTCTATATTCTATCTCTCTATTCTATCTCTCTATTCTATCTCTATATTCTATCTCTCTATTCTATCTCTATATTCTATCTGTGTATTCTATTTCTATATTCTTTCTCTCTATTCTATCTCTATATTCTATCTGTGTATTCTATCTCTCTATTCTATCTCTCTATTCTATCTCTATATTCTATCTCTCTATTCCATCTCTATATTCTATCTCTATATTCTATCTCTATATTCTATCTGTGTATTCTATCTCTCTATTCTATCTCTATATTCTATCTCTATATTCTATCTCTCTATTCTATCTCTCTATTCTATCTCTATATTCTATCTCTATATTCGATCTGTGTATTCTATCTCTCTATTCTATCTCTATATTCTATCTCTCTATTCTATCTCTATATTCTATCTCTATATTCTATCTCTGTATTCTATCTCTCTATTCTATCTCTATATTCTATCTCTCTATTCTATCTCTATATTCTATCTCTCTATTCTATCTCTATATTCTATCTCTCTATTCTGTCTCTCTATTCAATCTCTATATTCTATCTGTGTATTCTATCTCTCTATTCTATCTCTCTATTCTATCTCTATATTCTATCTCTATATTCTATCTCTCTATTCTATCTCTATATTCTATCTGTGTATTCTATCTCTCTATTCTATCTCTCTATTCTATCTCTATATTCCATCTCTCTATTCCATCTCTACATTCTATCTCTATATTCTATCTCTATATTCTATCTGTGTATTCTATCTCTATATTCTATCTCTATATTCTATCTCTCTATTCTATCTCTCTATTCTATCTCTATATTCTATCTCTATATTCTATCTCTGTATTCGATCTGTGTATTCTATCTCTCTATTCTATCTCTGTATTCTATCTCTATATTCTATCTCTATATTCGATCTGTGTATTCTATCTCTCTATTCTATCTCTATATTCTATCTCTCTATTCTATCTCTATATTCTATCTCTCTATTCTATCTCTATATTCTATCTCTATATTATATCTCTCTATTCTATCTCTCTATTCTATCTCTCTATTCTATCTCTATATTCTATCTCTCTATTCTATCTCTATATTCTATCTGTGTATTCTATCTCTATATTCTATCTCTATATTCTATCTCTATATTCTATCTCTATATTCTATCTCTATATTCTATCTCTCTATTCTATCTCTCTATTCTATCTCTATATTCTATCTCTATATTCTATCTCTATATTCTATCTCTATATTCTATCTCTATATTCTATCTCTATATTCTATCTCTATATTCTATCTGTGTATTCTATCTCTATATTCTATCTCTATATTCTATCTCTCTATTCTATCTCTCTATTCTATCTCTATATTCTATCTCTATATTCTATCTCTGTATTCGATCTGTGTATTCTATCTCTCTATTCTATCTCTGTATTCTATCTCTATATTCTATCTCTATATTCGATCTGTGTATTCTATCTCTCTATTCTATCTCTATATTCTATCTCTCTATTCTATCTCTATATTCTATCTCTCTATTCTATCTCTATATTCTATCTCTATATTATATCTCTCTATTCTATCTCTATATTCTATCTCTATATTCTATCTCTCTATTCTATCTCTATATTCTATCTGTGTATTCTATCTCTATATTCTATCTCTATATTCTATCTCTATATTCTATCTCTATATTCTATCTCTCCATTCTATCTCTATATTCTATCTCTCTATTCTATCTCTATATTCTATCTCTCTATTCTATCTCTCTATTCAATCTCTATATGATATCTGTGTATTCTATCTCTCTATTCTATCTCTCTATTCTATCTCTATATTCTATCTCGAAATTCTATCTCTCTATTCTATCTCTATATTCTCTCTGTGTATTCTATCTCTCTATTCTATCTCTCTATTCTATCTCTATATTCTATCTCTCTATTCCATCTCTCTATTCTATCTCTATATTCTATCTCTATATTCTATCTGTGTATTCTATCTCTCTATTCTATCTCTATATTCTATCTCTATATTCTATCTCTCTATTCTATCTCTATATACTATCTCTCCATTCTATCTCTATATTCTATCTCTCTATTCTCTCTCTATATTCTATCTCTCTTTTCTATCTCTATATTCTATCTCTTCATTCTATCTCTATATTCTATCTCTCTATTCTATCTCTCTATTCTATCTCTCTATTCTATCTCTCTATTCTATCTCTCTATTCTATCTCTATATTCTATCTCTATATTCTATCTCTCTATTCTTTCTCTATATTCTATCTCTCTATTCTATCTCTATATTCTATCTCCATATTCTATCTCAGTATTCTATCTCTATATTCTATCTCTATATTCTATCTCTCTATTCTATCTCTCTATTCTATCTCTCTATTCTATCTCTATATTCTATCTCTATATTCTATCTCCATATTCTATCTCTCTATTCTATCTCTCTATTCTATCTCTCTATTCTATCTCTCTATTCTATCTCTATATTCTATCTCAAAATTCTATCTCTCTATTCTTTCTCTATATTCTATCTCTCTATTCTATCTCTATATTCTATCTCCATATTCTATCTCTATATTCTATCTCTATATTCTATCTCTATATTCTATCTCTCCATTCTATCTCTATATTCTATCTCTCTATTCTCTCTCTATATTCTATCTCTCTTTTCTATCTCTATATTCTATCTCTCCATTCTATCTCCATATTCTATCTCTCTGTTCTATCTCTCTATTCTATCTCTCTATATTCTTTCTCTCTTTTCTATCTCTCTATATTCTATCTCTCTATTCTATCTCTATATTCTATCTCTCTATTCTATCTCTCTATTCTATCTCTCTATATTCTATCTCTCTATTCTATCTCTATATTCTATCTGTGTATTCTATCTTTCCATTCTATCTCTGTATTCTATCTCTCTATTCTATCTCTATATTCTATCTCTGTATTCTATCTCTCCATTCTATCTCTATATTCTATCTCTCTATTCTCTCTCTATATTCTATCTCTCTTTTCTATCTCTATATTCTATCTCGGCATTCTATCTCTCTATTCTATCTCTCTATTCTATCTCTCTATTCTATCTCTCTATTCTATCTCTATATTCTATCTCTCTATTCTATCTCTCAATTCTATCTCTCTATTCTATCTCTCTATTCTATCTCTATATTCTATCTCTATATTCTATCTCTCTATTCTATCTCTATATTCTATCTCTCTATTCTATCTCTATATTCTATCTCCATATTCTATCTCAGTATTCTATCTCTCCATTCTATCTCTATATTCTATCTCTCTATTCTCTCTCTATATTCTATCTCTATATTCTATCTCTCCATTCTATCTCTATATTCTATCTCTCTATTCTATCTCTCTATTCTATCTCTCTATTCTATCTCTCTATATTCTTTCTCTCTATTCTATCTCTCTATATTCTATCTCTCTATTCTATCTCTGTATTCTATCTCTCTATTCTATCTCTCTATTCTATCTCTCTATATTCTATCTCTCTATTCTATCTCTATATTCTATCTGTGTATTCTATCTTTCCATTCTATCTCTGTATTCTATCTCTCTATTCTATCTCTATATTCTATCTCTGTATTCTATCTCCATATTGTATTTCTCTATTCTATCTCTATATTCTATCTCTCTATTCTATCTCTATATTCTATCTCTGTATTCTATCTCTGTATTCTATCTCTGTATTCGATCTCTGTATTCTATCTCTCTATTCTATCTCTATATTCTATTTCTCTATTCTATCTCTATATTCTATCTGTGCATTCTATCTCTATATTCTATCTCTCTATTCTAACTCTATATTCTATCTCAAGATTCTATCTCTATATTCTATCTGTGTATTCTATCTCTATATTCTATCTCTCTATTCTATCTCTATATTCTATCTGTGTATTCTATCTCTCTATTCTATCTCTATATTCTATCTCTATATTCTATCTCTATATTCTATCTGTGTATTCTATCTCGACATTCTATCTCTCTATTCTATCTCGATATTCTATCTGTGTATTCTATCTCTATATTCTATCTCTCTATTCTATCTCTATATTCTATCTGTGCATTCTATCTCTCTATTCTATCTCTATATTCTATCTCTCTATTCTATCTCTATATTCTATCTGTGTATTCTATCTCTATATTATATCTCTCTATTCTATCTCTATATTCTATCTGTGTATTCTATCTCTCTATTCTATCTCTATATTCTATCTCTATATTCTATCTCAAAATTCGATCTGTGTATTCTATCTCTCTATTCTATCTCTATATTCTATCTCTCTATTCTATCTCTCTATTCTATCTCTATATTCTATCTCTATATTCTATCTCTCTATTCTATCTCTATATTCTATCTCTATATTCTATCTCTCTATTCTCTCTCTCTATTCTATCTCTATATTCTATCTGTGTATTCTATCTCTCTATTCTATCTCTATTTCTATCTCTCTATTCTATCTCTATATTCTATCTCTATATTCTATCTCTGTATTCTATCTCTATATTCTATCTCTCTATTCTATCTCTATATTCTATCTCTCTATTCTATCTCTATATTCTATCTCTCTATTCTATCTCTATATTCTATCTCTCTATTCTATCTCTATATTCTATCTCTATATTCTATCTCTCTATTCTATCTCTCTATTCTATCTCTATATTCTATCTCTCTATTCTATCTCTATTTCTATCTCTCTATTCTATCTCTATATTCTATCTCTATATTCTATCTCTGTATTCTATCTCTATATTCTATCTCTCTATTCTATCTCTATATTCTATCTCTCTATTCTATCTCTATATTCTATCTGTGTATTCTATTTCTATATTCTTTCTCTCTATTCTATCTCTATATTCTATCTGTGTATTCTATCTCTCTATTCTATCTCTCTATTCTATCTCTATATTCTATCTCTATATTCTATCTCTCTATTCTATCTCTATATTCCATCTCTCTATTCTATCTCTATATTCCATCTGTGTATTCTATCTCTATATTCTATCTCTATATTCTATCTCTCTATTCTATCTCTATATTCTATCTCTCTATTCTATCTCTATATTCTATCTCTATATTCTATCTCTCTATTCTATCTCTCTATTCTATCTCTATATTCTATCTCTCTATTCTATCTCTATATTCTATCTGTGTATTCTATTTCTATATTCTTTCTCTCTATTCCATCTCTATATTCTATCTGTGTATTCTATCTCTCTATTCTATCTCTCTATTCTATCTCTATATTCTATCTCTATATTCTATCTCTCTATTCTATCTCTATATTCCATCTGTGTATTCTATCTCTATATTCCATCTGTGTATTCTATCTCAATATTCTATCTCTCTCTTCTATCTCTATATTCTATCTGTGTATTCTATCTCTCTATTCTATCTCTCTATTCTATCTCTATATTCTATCTCTCTATTCTATCTCTATAATCTATCTGTGTATTCTATCTCTATATTCTATCTCTCTATTCTATCTCTATATTCTATCTGTGTATTCTATCTCTATATTCTATCTCTCTATTCTATCTCTATATTCTATCTGTGTATTCAATCTCTATATTCTATCTCTCTATTCTATCTCTATATTCCATCTGTGTATTCTATCTCTCTATTCTATCTCTATATTCTATCTCTATATTCTATCTCTCTATTCTATCTCTATATTCATCTCTATATTCTATCTCTATATTCTATCTGTGTATTCTATCTCTATATTCTATCTCTCTATTCTATCTCTATATTCTATCTCTATATTCTATCTGTGTATTCTATCTCTCTATTCTATCTCTATATTCTATCTCTCTATTCTATCTCCATATTCTTTCTGTGTATTCTATCTCTATATTCTATCTCTCTATTCTATCTCTATATTCTATCTGTGTATTCTATCTCTCTATTCTATCTCTCTATTCTATCTCTATATTCTATCTCTATATTCGATCTGTGTATTCTATCACTCTATTCTATCTCTATATTCTATCTCTCTATTCTATCTCTATATTCTATCTCTCTATTCTATCTCTATATTCTATCTCTATATTCTATCTCTCAATTCTATCTCTATATTCTATCTCTATATTCTATCTCTCTATTCTATCTCTATATTCTATCTCTCTATTCTATCTCTCTATTCAATCTCTATATTCTATCTGTGTATTCTATCTCTCTATTCTTTCTCTCTATTCTATCTCTATATTCTATCTCTATATTCTATCTCTCTATTCTATCTCTGTATTCTATCTGTGTATTCTATCTCTCTATTCTATCTCTCTATTCTATCTCTATATTCTATCTCTCTATTCCATCTCTATATTCTATCTCTATATTCTATCTCTATATTCTATCTGTGTATTCTATCTCTCTATTCCATCTCTATATTCTATCTCAAAATTCTATCTCTCTATTCTATCTCTCTATTCTATCTCTATATTCTATCTCTATATTCGATCTGTGTATTCTATCTCTATATTCTATCTCTCTATTCTATCTCTATATCCTATCTCTATATTCTATCTCTGTATTCTATCTCTCTATTCTATCTCTATATTCTATCTCTCTATTCTATCTCTATATTCTATCTCTCTATTCTATCTCTATATTCTATCTCTCTATTCTATCTCTCTATTCAATCTCTATATTCTATCTGTGTATTCTATCTCTCTATTCTATCTCTCTATTCTATCTCTATATTCTATCTCTCTATTCTATCTCTATATTCTATCTGTGTATTCTATCTCTCTATTCTATCTCTCTATTCTATCTCTCTATTCCATCTCTCTATTCCATCTCTACATTCTATCTCTATATTCTATCTCTATATTCTATCTGTGTATTCTATCTCTATATTCTATCTCTCTATTCTATCTCTCTATTCTATCTCTATATTCTATCTCTATATTCTATCTCTGTATTCGATCTGTGTATTCTATCTCTCCATTCTATCTCTGTATTCTATCTCTATATTCTATCTCTATATTCGATCTGTGTATTCTATCTCTCTATTCTATCTCTATATTCTATCTCTCTATTCTATCTCTATATTCTATCTCTCTATTCTATCTCTATATTCTATCTCTATATTATATCTCTCTATTCTATCTCTCTATTCTATCTCTATATTCTATCTCGATATTCTATCTCTCTATTCTATCTCTATATTCTATCTGTGTATTCTATCTCTCTATTCTATCTCTATATTCTATCTCTATATTCTATCTCTGTATTCTATCTCTCCATTCTATCTCTATATTCTATCTTTCTATTCTATCTCTATATTCTATCTCTCTATTCTATCTCTATATTCTATCTCTCTATTCTATCTCTCTATTCAATCTCTATATGATATCTGTGTATTCTATCTCTCTATTCTATCTCTCTATTCGATCTCTATATTCTATCTCGAAATTCTATCTCTCTATTCTATCTCTATATTCTATCTGTGTATTCTATCTCTCTATTCTATCTCTATATTCTATCTCTCTATTCCATCTCTCTATTCTATCTCTATATTCTATCTCTATATTCTATCTGTGTATTCTATCTCTCTATTCTATCTCTATATTCTATCTCTATATTCTATCTCTCTATTCTATCTCTATATACTATCTCTCCATTCTATCTCTATATTCTATCTCTCTATTCTCTCTCTATATTCTATCTCTCTTTTCTATCTCTATATTCTATCTCTGCATTCTATCTCTATGTTCTATCTCTCTATTCTATCTCTCTATTCTATCTCTATATTCTATCTCTCTATTCTATCTCTCTATTCTATCTCTCTATTCTATCTCTCTATTCTATCTCTATATTCTATCTCTCTATTCCATCTCTATATTCTATCTCCATATTCTATCGCAGTATTCTATCTCTATATTCTATCTCTATATTCTATCTCTAAATTCTATCTCTCCATTCTATCTCTATATTCTATCTCTCTATTCTCTCTCTATATTCTATCTCTCTTTTCTATCTCTCTTTTCTATCTCTCCATTCTATCTCTATATTCTATCTCTCTGTTCTATCTCTCTATTCTATCTCTCTATATTCTTTCTCTCTATTCTATCTCTCTATATTCTATCTCTCTATTCTATCTCTATATTCTATCTCTCTATTCTATCTCTCTATTCTATCTCTCTATATTCTATCTCTCTATTCTATCTCTATATTCTATCTGTGTATTCTATCTTTCCATTCTATCTCTGTATTCTATCTCTCTATTCTATCTCTATATTCTATCTCTGTATTCTATCTCCATATTCTATTTCTCTATTCTATCTCTATATTCTATCTCTCTATTCTATCTCTATATTCTATCTCTGTATTCTATCTCTCTATTCTATCTCTGTATTCGATCTCTGTATTCTATCTCTCTATTCTATCTCTATATTCTATTTCTCTATTCTATCTCTATATTCTATCTGTGTATTCTATCTCTATATTCTATCTCTCTATTCTAACTCGATATTCTATCTCTATATTCTATCTCTATATTCTATCTGTGTATTCTATCTCTATATTCTATCTCTCTATTCTATCTCTATATTCTATCTGTGTATTCTATCTCTCTATTCTATCTCTATATTCTATCTCTATATTCTATCTGTGTATTCTATCTCTACATTCTATCTCTCTATTCTATCTCTATATTCTATCTGTGTATTCTATCTCTATATTCTATCTCTCTATTCTATCTCTATATTCTATCTGTGCATTCTATCTCTCTATTCTATCTCTATATTCTATCTCTCTATTCTATCTCTATATTCTATCTGTGTATTCTATCTCTATATTATATCTCTCTATTCTATCTCTATATTCTATCTGTGTATTCTATCTCTCTATTCTATCTCTATATTCTATCTCTATATTCTATCTCAAAATTCGATCTGTGTATTCTATCTCTCTATTCTATCTCTATATTCTATCTCTCTATTCTATCTCTCTATTCTATCTCTCTATTCTATCTCTATATTCTATCTCTCTATTCTATCTCTATATTCTATCTCTATATTCTATCTCTCTATTCTCTCTCTCTATTCTACCTCTATATTCTATCTGTGTATTCTATCTCTCTATTCTATCTCTATTTCTATCTCTCTATTCTATCTCTATATTCTATCTCTATATTCTATCTCTGTATTCTATCTCTATATTCTATCTCTCTATTCTATCTCTATATTCTATCTCTCTATTCTATCTCTATATTCTATCTCTATATTCTATCTCTCTATTCTATCTCTATATTCTATCTCTCTATTCTATCTCTATATTCTATCTCTATATTCTATCTCTCTATTCTATCTCTCTATTCTATCTCTATATTCTATCTCTCTATTCTATCTCTATATTCTATCTGTGTATTCTATTTCTATATTCTTTCTCTCTATTCTATCTCTATATTCTATCTGTGTATTCTATCTCTCTATTCTATCTCTCTATTCTATCTCTATATTCTATCTCTATATTCTATCTCTCTATTCTATCTCTATATTCCATCTCTCTATTCTATCTCTATATTCCATCTGTGTATTCTATCTCTATATTCTATCTCTATATTCTATCTCTCTATTCTATCTCTATATTCTATCTCTATATTCTATCTCTATATTCTATCTCTCTATTCTATCTCTCTATTCTATCTCTATATTCTATCTCTCTATTCTATCTCTATATTCTATCTGTGTATTCTATTTCTATATTCTTTCTCTCTATTCTATCTCTATATTCTATCTGTGTATTCTATCTCTCTATTCTATCTCTCTATTCTATCTCTATATTCTATCTCTATATTCTATCTTTCTATTATATCTCTATATTCCATCTGTGTATTCTATCTCTATATTCCATCTGTGTATTCTATCTCAATATTCTATCTCTCTATTCTATCTCTATATTCTATCTGTGTATTCTATCTCTCTATTCTATCTCTCTATTCTATCTCTGTATTCTATCTCTATATTCTATCTCTCTATTCTATCTCTATAATCTATCTGTGTATTCTATCTCTATATTCTATCTCTCTATTCTATCTCTATATTCTATCTGTGTATTCTATCTCTATATTCTATCTCTCTATTCTATCTCTATATTCTATCTGTGTATTCAATCTCTATATTCTATCTCTCTATTCTATCTCTATATTCCATCTGTGTATTCTATCTCTCTATTCTATCTCTATATTCTATCTCTATATTCTATCTCTCTATTCTATCTCTATATTCATCTCTATATTCTATCTCTATATTCTATCTGTGTATTCTATCTCTATATTCTATCTCTCTATTCTATCTCTATATTCTATCTCTATATTCTATCTGTGTATTCTATCTCTCTATTCTATCTCTATATTCTATCTCTCTATTCTATCTCCATATTCTTTCTGTGTATTCTATCTCTATATTCTATCTCTCTATTCTATCTCTATATTCTATCTGTGTATTCTATCTCTCTATTCTATCTCTATATTCTATCTCTATATTCTATCTCGATATTCGATCTGTGTATTCTATCACTCTATTCTATCTCTATATTCTATCTCTCTGTTCTATCTCTATATTCTATCTCTCTATTCTATCTCTATATTCTATCTCTATATTCTATCTCTATATTCTATCTCTCTATTCTATCTCTATATTCTATCTCTCTATTCTATCTCTCTATTCAATCTCTATATTCTATCTGTGTATTCTATCTCTCTTTTCTATCTCTCTATTCTATCTCTATATTCTATCTCTATATTCTATCTCTCTATTCTATCTCTATATTCTATCTGTGTATTCTATCTCTCTATTCTATCTCTCTATTCTATCTCTATATTCTATCTCTCTATTCCATCTCTATATTCTATCTCTATATTCTATCTCTATATTCTATCTGTGTATTCTATCTCTCTATTCTATCTCTATATTCTATCTCTATATTCTATCTCTCTATTCTATCTCTCTATTCTATCTCTATATTCTATCTCGATATTCGATCTGTGTATTCTATCTCTCTATTCTATCTCTGTATTCTATCTCTCTATTCTATCTCTATATTCTATCTCTATATTCTATCTCTGTATTCTATCTCTCTATTCTATCTCTATATTCTATCTCTCTATTCTATCTCTATATTCTATCTCTCTATTCTATCTCTATATTCTATCTCTCTATTCTATCTCTCTATTCAATCTCTATATTCTATCTGTGTATTCTATCTCTCTATTCTATCTCTATATTCTATCTCTATATTCTATCTCTCTATTCTATCTCTATATTCTATCTCTCTATTCTATCTCTCTATTCTATCTCTCTATTCCATCTCTCTATTCCATCTCTACATTCTATCTCTATATTCTATCTCTATATTCTATCTGTGTATTCTATCTCTATATTCTATCTCTATATTCTATCTCTCTATTCTATCTCTCTATTCTATCTCTATATTCTATCTCTGTATTCGATCTGTGTATTCTATCTCTCTATTCTATCTCTGTATTCTATCTCTATATTCTATCTCTATATTCGATCTGTGTATTCTATCTCTCTATTCTATCTCTATATTCTATCTCTCAATTCTATCTCTATATTCTATCTCTCTATTCTATCTCTATATTCTATCTCTATATTATATCTCTCTATTCTATCTCTCTATTCTATCTCTATATTCTTTCTCTCTATTCTATCTCTATATTCTATCTGTGTATTCTATCTCTCTATTCTATCTCTATATTCTATCTCTATATTCTATCTCTATATTCTATCTCTGTATTCTATCTCTCCATTCTATCTCTATATTCTATCTCTCTATTCTATCTCTATATTCTATCTCTCTATTCTATCTCTATATTCTATCTCTCTATTCTATCTCTCCATTCAATCTCTATATGATATCTGTGTATTCTATCTCTCTATTCTATCTCTCTATTCTATCTCTATATTCTATCTCGAAATTCTATCTCTCTATTCTATCTCTATATTCTATCTGTGTATTCTATCTCTCTATTTTATCTCTCTATTCTATCTCTATATTCTATCTCTCTATTCCATCTCTCTATTCTATCTCTATATTCTATCTCTATATTCTATCTGTGTATTCTATCTCTCTATTCTATCTCTATATTCTATCTCTATATTCTATCTCTCTATTCTATCTCTATATTCTATCTCTCTATTCTATCTCTATATTCTATCTCTCTATTCTATCTCTCTATTCTATCTCTATATTCTATCTCTCTATTCTATCTCTCTATTCTATCTCTCTATTCTATCTCTATATTCTATCTCTCTATTCAATCTCTATATTATATCTGTGTAATCTATCTCTCTATTCTATCTCTCTATTCTATCTCTATATTCTATCTCTCTATTCTATCTCTATATTCTATCTCTCTATTCTATCTCTCTATTCTATCTCTCTATTCTATCTCTCTATTCCATCTCTCTATTCTATCTCTATATTCTATCTCTATATTCTATCTGTGTATTCTATCTCTCTATTCTATCTCTATATTCTATCTCTATATTCTATCTCTCTACTCTATCTCTATATTCTATCTCTCTATTCTATCTCTATATTCTATCTCTATATTCTATCTCTCTATTCTATCTCTATATTCTATCTCTCTCTTCTATCTCTATATTCTATCTCTCTATTCTATCTCTCTAATCTATCTGTGTATTCTATCTCTCTATTCTATCTCTCTATTCTATCTCTGTATTCTATCTCTATATTCTATCTCTCTATTCTATCTCTATATTCTATCTCTCTATTCTATCTCTATATTCTATCTCCATATTCTATCTCAGTATTCTATCTCTATATTCTATCTCTCTATTCTCTCTCTATATTCTATCTCTCTTTTCTATCTCTATATTCTATCTCCCCATTCTATCTCTATATTCTATCTCTCTATTCTATCTCTCTATATTCTATCTCTCTATTCGATCTCTCTATATTCTATCTCTCTATTCTATCTCATTATTCTATCTCTCTATTCTATCTCTCTATTCTATCTCTCTATATTCTATCTCTCTATTCTATCTCTATATTCTATCTGTGTATTCTATCTTTCTATTCTATCTCTGTATTCTATCTCTCTATTCTATCTCTATATTCTATCTCTCTATTCTATCTCCATATTCTATTTCTCTATTCTATCTCTATATTCTATCTCTCTATTCTATCTCTATATTCTATCTCTGTATTCTATCTCTGTATTCTATCTCTGTATTCGATCTCTGTATTCTATCTCTCTATTCTATCTCTATATTCTATTTCTCTATTCTATCTCTATATTCTATCTGTGTATTCTATCTCTATATTCTATCTCTCTATTCTAACTCTATATTCTATCTCTATATTCTATCTCTATATTCTATCTGTGTATTCTATCTCTATATTCTATCTCTCTATTCTATCTCTATATTCTACCTGTGTATTCTATCTCTCTATTCTACCTCTATATTCTATCTCTATATTCTATCTCTATATTCTATCTGTGTATTCTATCTCTATATTCTATCTCTCTATTCTATCTCTATATTCTATCTGTGTATTCTATCTCTATATTCTGTCTCTCTATTCTATCTCTATATTCCATCTGTGCATTCTATCTCTCTATTCTATCTCTATATTCTATCTCTCTATTCTATCTCTATATTCTATCTGTGTATTCTATCTCTATATTATATCTCTCTATTCTATCTCTATATTCTATCTGTGTATTCTATCTCTCTATTCTATCTCTATATTCTATCTCTATATTCTATCTCTATATTCGATCTGTGTATTCTATCTCTCTATTCTAACTCTATATTCTATCTCTCTATTCTATCTCTATATTCTATCTCTATATTCTATCTCTCTATTCTATCTCTCTCTTCTATCTCTATATTCTATCTCTATATTCTATCTCTCTATTCTATCTCTCCATTCTATCTCTATATTCTATCTGTGTATTCTATCTCTCTATTCTATCTCTATTTCTATCTCTCTATTCTCTCTCTATATTCTATCTCTATATTCTATCTCTGTATTCTATCTCGATATTCTATCTCTCTATTCTATCTCTCTATTCTATCTCTATATTCTATCTCTCTATTCTATCTCTCTATTCTATCTCTCTGTTCTATCTCTATATTCTATCTCTCTATTCTATCTCTATATTCTATCTGTGTATTCTATTTCTATATTCTTTCTCTCTATTCTATCTCTATATTCTATCCGTGTATTCTATCTCTCTATTCTATCTCTCTATTCTATCTCTATATTCTATCTCTATATTCTATCTCTCTATTCTATCTCTATATTCCATCTGTGTATTCTATCTCTATATTCCATCTGTGTATTCTATCTCAATATTCTATCTCTGTATTCTATCTCTATATTCTATCTGTGTATTCTATCTCAATATTCTATCTCTCTATTCTAGCTCTATATTCTATCTCTATATTCTATCTCTCTATTCTATCTCTATAATCTATCTGTGTATTCTATCTCTATATTCTATCTCTCTATTCTATCTCTATATTCTTTCTGTGTATTCTATCTCTATATTCTATCTCTCCATTCTATCTCTATATTCTATCTGTGTATTCAATCTCTATACTCTATCTCTCTATTCTATCTCTATATTCCATCTGTGTATTCTATCTCTCTATTCTATCTCTATATTCTATCTCTATATTCTATCTCTATATTCTATCTCTACATTCATCTCTATATTCTATCTCTATATTCTATCTGTGTATTCTATCTCTATATTCTATCTCTCTATTCTATCTCTATATTCTATCTGTGTATTCTATCTCTCTATTCTATCTCTATATTCGATCTCTATATTCTATCTGTGTATTCTATCTCTCTATTCTATCTCTATATTCTATCTCTCTATTCTATCTCTATATTCTCTCTGTGTATTCTATCTCCATATTCTATCTCTCTATTCTATCTCTCTATTCTATCTGTGTATTCTATCTCTATATTCTATCTCTATATTCTATCTCTATATTCCATCTGTGTATTCTATCTCTCTATTCTATCTCTCTATTCTATCGCTCTATTCTATCTCTATATTCTATCTCTATATTCTATCTCTCTATTCTATCTCTATATTCTATCTCTCTATTCTATCTCACTATTCTATCTCTGTATTCTATCTCTCTATTCTATCTCTATTTCTATCTCTATTTCTATCTCTCTATTCTATCTCTATATTCTATCTCTGTATTCTATCTCTATATTCTATCTCTGTATTCTATCTCTATATTCTATCTCTCTATTCTATCTCTATATTCTATCTCTATATTCTATCTCTCTATTCTATCTCTCTATTCTATCTCCATATTCTATCTCTCTATTCTATCTCTCTATTCTATCTCTATATTCTATCTCTATATTCTATCTGTGTATTCTATTTCTATATTCTTTCTCACTATTCTATCTCTATATTCTATCTGTGTATTCTATGTCTCTATTCTATCTCTCTCTTCTATCTCTATATTCTATCTCTATATTCTATCTCTCTATTCTATCTCTATATTCCATCTGTGTATTCTATCTCTATATTCCATCTGTGTATTCTATCTCAATATTCTATCTCTCTATTCTATCTCTATATTCTATCTGTGTATTCTATCTCTCTATTCTATCTCTCTATTCTATCTCTATATTCTATCCGTGTATTCTATCTCTCTATTCTATCTCTCTATTCTATCTCTATATTCTATCTCTATATTCTATCTCTCTATTCTATCTCTATATTCCATCTGTGTATTCTATCTCTATATTCCATCTGTGTATTCTATCTCAATATTCTATCTCTGTATTCTATCTCTATATTCTATCTGTGTATTCTATCTCAATATTCTATCTCTCTATTCTAGCTCTATATTCTATCTCTATATTCTATCTCTCTATTCTATCTCTATAATCTATCTGTGTATTCTATCTCTATATTCTATCTCTCTATTCTATCTCTATATTCTTTCTGTGTATTCTATCTCTATATTCTATCTCTCTATTCTATCTCTATATTCTATCTGTGTATTCAATCTCTATATTCTATCTCTCTATTCTATCTCTATATTCCATCTGTGTATTCTATCTCTCTATTCTATCTCTATATTCTATCTCTATATTCTATCTCTCTATTCTATCTCTACATTCATCTCTATATTCTATCTCTATATTCTATCTGTGTATTCTATCTCTATATTCTATCTCTCTATTCTATCTCTATATTCTATCTGTGTATTCTATCTCTCTATTCTATCTCTATATTCTATCTCTATATTCTATCTGTGTATTCTATCTCTCTATTCTATCTCTATATTCTATCTCTCTATTCTATCTCTATATTCTCTCTGTGTATTCTATCTCCATATTCTATCTCTCTATTCTATCTCTCTATTCTATCTGTGTATTCTATCTCTCTATTCTATCTCTATATTCTATCTCTATATTCTATCTCTATATTCCATCTGTGTATTCTATCTCTCTATTCTATCTCTCTATTCTATCGCTCTATTCTATCTCTATATTCTATCTCTATATTCTATCTCTCTATTCTATCTCTATATTCTATCTCTCTATTCTATCTCACTATTCTATCTCTATATTCTATCTCTCCATTCTATCTCACTATTCTATCTCTATATTCTATCTCTCTATTCTATCTCTATATTCTATCTCTATTTTCTATCTCTCTATTCTATCTCTATATTCTATCTCTCTATTCTATCTCTATATTCTATCTCTCTATTCTATCTCTATATTCTATCTCTATATTCTATCTCTCTATTCTATCTCTATATTCTATCTCTCTATTCTATCTCTATATTCTATCTCTATATTCTATCTCTATATTCTATCTGTGTATTCCATCTCTATATTCTATCTGTGTATTCTATCTCTATATTCGATCTCTCTATTCTATCTCTATATTCTATCTGTGTATTCTATCTCTCTATTCTATCTCTCTATTCTATCTCTATATTCTATCTCTCTATTCTATCTCTATATTCTATCTCTCTATTCTATCTCTATATTCTATCTCTATATTCTATCTCTCTATTCTATCTCTATATTCTATCTGTGTATTCTATCTCTATATTCTATCTCTCTATTCTATCTCTATATTCTATCTGTGTATTCTATCTCTATATTCTATCTCTCTATTCTATCTCTATATTCTATCTGTGTATTCTATCTCTCTATTCTATCTCTCTATTCTATCTCTATATTCTATCTATGTATTCTATCTCTATATTCTATCTCTCCATTCTATCTCTCTATTCTATCTGTGTATTCTATCTCTCTATTCTATCTCTATATTCTATCTCTGTATTCTATCTCTGTATTCTATCTCTCTATTCTATCTCTCTATTCTATCTCTATATTCTATCTCTCTATTCTGTCTCTGTATTCTATCTCTATATTCTATCTCTCTATTCTATCTCTATATTCTATCTGTGTATTCTATCTCTCTATTCTATCTCTATATTCTATCTCTCTATTCTATCTCTATATTCTATCTCTCTATTCTATCTCTATATTCTATCTCTCTATTCTATCTCTCTATTCAATCTCTATATTCTATCTGTGTATTCTATCTCTCTATTCTATCTCTCTATTCTATCTCTATATTCTATCTCTCTATTCTATCTCTATATTCTATCTGTGTATTCTATCTCTCTATTCTATCTCTCTATTCTATCTCTCTATTCCATCTCTCTATTCCATCTCTACATTCTATCTCTATATTCTATCTCTATATTCTATCTGTGTATTCTATCTCTATATTCTATCTCTATATTCTATCTCTCTATTCTATCTCTCTATTCTATCTCTATATTCTATCTCTATATTCTATCTCTGTATTCGATCTGTGTATTCTATCTCTCTATTCTATCTCTGTATTCTATCTCTATATTCTATCTCTATATTCGATCTGTGTATTCTATCTCTCTATTCTATCTCTATATTCTATCTCTCTATTCTATCTCTATATTCTATCTCTCTATTCTATCTCTATATTCTATCTCTATATTATATCTCTCTATTCTATCTCTCTATTCTATCTCTATATTCTATCTCGATATTCTATCTCTCTATTCTATCTCTATATTCTATCTGTGTATTCTATCTCTCTATTCTATCTCTATATTCTATCTCTATATTCTATCTCTGTATTCTATCTCTCCATTCTATCTCTATATTCTATCTTTCTATTCTATCTCTATATTCTATCTTCTATTCTATCTCTATATTCTATCTCTCTATTCTATCTCTCTATTCAATCTCTATATGATATCTGTGTATTCTATCTCTCTATTCTATCTCTCTATTCGATCTCTATATTCTATCTCGAAATTCTATCTCTCTATTCTATCTCTATATTCTATCTGTGTATTCTATCTCTCTATTCTATCTCTATATTCTATCTCTCTATTCCATCTCTCTATTCTATCTCTATATTCTATCTCTATATTCTATCTGTGTATTCTATCTCTCTATTCTATCTCTATATTCTATCTCTATATTCTATCTCTCTATTCTATCTCTATATACTATCTCTCCATTCTATCTCTATATTCTATCTCTCTATTCTCTCTCTATATTCTATCTCTCTTTTCTATCTCTATATTCTATCTCTGCATTCTATCTCTATGTTCTATCTCTCTATTCTATCTCTCTATTCTATCTCTATATTCTATCTCTCTATTCTATCTCTCTATTCTATCTCTCTATTCTATCTCTATATTCTATCTCTCTATTCCATCTCTATATTCTATCTCCATATTCTATCGCAGTATTCTATCTCTATATTCTATCTCTATATTCTATCTCTATATTCTATCTCTCCATTCTATCTCTATATTCTATCTCTCTATTCTCTCTCTATATTCTATCTCTCTTTTCTATCTCTCTTTTCTATCTCTCCATTCTATCTCTATATTCTATCTCTCTGTTCTATCTCTCTATTCTATCTCTCTATATTCTTTCTCTCTATTCTATCTCTCTATATTCTATCTCTCTATTCTATCTCTATATTCTATCTCTCTATTCTATCTCTCTATTCTATCTCTCTATATTCTATCTCTCTATTCTATCTCTATATTCTATCTGTGTATTCTATCTTTCCATTCTATCTCTGTATTCTATCTCTCTATTCTATCTCTATATTCTATCTCTGTATTCTATCTCCATATTCTATTTCTCTATTCTATCTCTATATTCTATCTCTCTATTCTATCTCTATATTCTATCTCTGTATTCTATCTCTCTATTCTATCTCTGTATTCGATCTCTGTATTCTATCTCTCTATTCTATCTCTATATTCTATTTCTCTATTCTATCTCTATATTCTATCTGTGTATTCTATCTCTATATTCTATCTCTCTATTCTAACTCGATATTCTATCTCTATATTCTATCTCTATATTCTATCTGTGTATTCTATCTCTATATTCTATCTCTCTATTCTATCTCTATATTCTATCTGTGTATTCTATCTCTCTATTCTATCTCTATATTCTATCTCTATATTCTATCTGTGTATTCTATCTCCACATTCTATCTCTCTATTCTATCTCTATATTCTATCTGTGTATTCTATCTCTATATTCTATCTCTCTATTCTATCTCTATATTCTATCTGTGCATTCTATCTCTCTATTCTATCTCTATATTCTATCTCTCTATTCTATCTCTATATTCTATCTGTGTATTCTATCTCTATATTATATCTCTCTATTCTATCTCTATATTCTATCTGTGTATTCTATCTCTCTATTCTATCTCTATATTCTATCTCTATATTCTATCTCAAAATTCGATCTGTGTATTCTATCTCTCTATTCTATCTCTATATTCTATCTCTCTATTCTATCTCTCTATTCTATCTCTCTATTCTATCTCTATATTCTATCTCTCTATTCTATCTCTATATTCTATCTCTATATTCTATCTCTCTATTCTCTCTCTCTATTCTACCTCTATATTCTATCTGTGTATTCTATCTCTCTATTCTATCTCTATTTCTATCTCTCTATTCTATCTCTATATTCTATCTCTATATTCTATCTCTGTATTCTATCTCTATATTCTATCTCTCTATTCTATCTCTATATTCTATCTCTCTATTCTATCTCTATATTCTATCTCTATATTCTATCTCTCTATTCTATCTCTATATTCTATCTCTCTATTCTATCTCTATATTCTATCTCTATATTCTATCTCTCTATTCTATCTCTCTATTCTATCTCTATATTCTATCTCTCTATTCTATCTCTATATTCTATCTGTGTATTCTATTTCTATATTCTTTCTCTCTATTCTATCTCTATATTCTATCTGTGTATTCTATCTCTCTATTCTATCTCTCTATTCTATCTCTATATTCTATCTCTATATTCTATCTCTCTATTCTATCTCTATATTCCATCTCTCTATTCTATCTCTATATTCCATCTGTGTATTCTATCTCTATATTCTATCTCTATATTCTATCTCTCTATTCTATCTCTATATTCTATCTCTCTATTCTATCTCTATATTCTATCTCTATATTCTATCTCTCTATTCTATCTCTCTATTCTATCTCTCTATTCTATCTCTATATTCTATCTGTGTATTCTATTTCTATATTCTTTCTCTCTATTCTATCTCTATATTCTATCTGTGTATTCTATCTCTCTATTCTATCTCTCTATTCTATCTCTATATTCTATCTCTATATTCTATCTTTCTATTATATCTCTATATTCCATCTGTGTATTCTATCTCTATATTCCATCTGTGTATTCTATCTCAATATTCTATCTCTCTATTCTATCTCTATATTCTATCTGTGTATTCTATCTCTCTATTCTATCTCTCTATTCTATCTCTATATTCTATCTCTATATTCTATCTCTCTATTCTATCTCTATAATCTATCTGTGTATTCTATCTCTATATTCTATCTCTCTATTCTATCTCTATATTCTATCTGTGTATTCTATCTCTATATTCTATCTCTCTATTCTATCTCTATATTCTATCTGTGTATTCAATCTCTATATTCTATCTCTCTATTCTATCTCTATATTCCATCTGTGTATTCTATCTCTCTATTCTATCTCTATATTCTATCTCTATATTCTATCTCTCTATTCTATCTCTATATTCATCTCTATATTCTATCTCTATATTCTATCTGTGTATTCTATCTCTATATTCTATCTCTCTATTCTATCTCTATATTCTATCTCTATATTCTATCTGTGTATTCTATCTCTCTATTCTATCTCTATATTCTATCTCTCTATTCTATCTCCATATTCTTTCTGTGTATTCTATCTCTATATTCTATCTCTCTATTCTATCTCTATATTCTATCTGTGTATTCTATCTCTCTATTCTATCTCTATATTCTATCTCTATATTCTATCTCGATATTCGATCTGTGTATTCTATCACTCTATTCTATCTCTATATTCTATCTCTCTGTTCTATCTCTATATTCTATCTCTCTATTCTATCTCTATATTCTATCTCTATATTCTATCTCTATATTCTATCTCTCTATTCTATCTCTATATTCTATCTCTCTATTCTATCTCTCTATTCAATCTCTATATTCTATCTGTGTATTCTATCTCTCTATTCTATCTCTCTATTCTATCTCTATATTCTATCTCTATATTCTATCTCTCTATTCTATCTCTATATTCTATCTGTGTATTCTATCTCTCTATTCTATCTCTCTATTCTATCTCTATATTCTATCTCTCTATTCCATCTCTATATTCTATCTCTATATTCTATCTCTATATTCTATCTGTGTATTCTATCTCTCTATTCTATCTCTATATTCTATCTCTATATTCTATCTCTCTATTCTATCTCTCTATTCTATCTCTATATTCTATCTCGATATTCGATCTGTGTATTCTATCTCTCTATTCTATCTCTGTATTCTATCTCTCTATTCTATCTCTATATTCTATCTCTATATTCTATCTCTGTATTCTATCTCTCTATTCTATCTCTATATTCTATCTCTCTATTCTATCTCTATATTCTATCTCTCTATTCTATCTCTATATTCTATCTCTCTATTCTATCTCTCTATTCAATCTCTATATTCTATCTGTGTATTCTATCTCTCTATTCTATCTCTATATTCTATCTCTATATTCTATCTCTCTATTCTATCTCGATATTCTATCTCTCTATTCTATCTCTCTATTCTATCTCTCTATTCCATCTCTCTATTCCATCTCTACATTCTATCTCTATATTCTATCTCTATATTCTATCTGTGTATTCTATCTCTATATTCTATCTCTATATTCTATCTCTCTATTCTATCTCTCTATTCTATCTCTATATTCTATCTCTGTATTCGATCTCTCTATTCTATCTCTGTATTCTATCTCTATATTCTATCTCTATATTCGATCTGTGTATTCTATCTCTCTATTCTATCTCTATATTCTATCTCTCAATTCTATCTCTATATTCTATCTCTCTATTCTATCTCTATATTCTATCTCTATATTATATCTCTCTATTCTATCTCTCTATTCTATCTCTATATTCTATCTCTCTATTCTATCTCTATATTCTATCTGTGTATTCTATCTCTCTATTCTATCTCTATATTCTATCTCTATATTCTATCTCTATATTCTATCTCTGTATTCTATCTCTCCATTCTATCTCTATATTCTATCTCTCTATTCTATCTCTATATTCTATCTCTCTATTCTATCTCTATATTCTATCTCTCTATTCTATCTCTCTATTCAATCTCTATATGATATCTGTGTATTCTATCTCTCTATTCTATCTCTCTATTCTATCTCTATATTCTATCTCGAAATTCTATCTCTCTATTCTATCTCTATATTCTATCTGTGTATTCTATCTCTCTATTTTATCTCTCTATTCTATCTCTATATTCTATCTCTCTATTCCATCTCTCTATTCTATCTCTATATTCTATCTCTATATTCTATCTGTGTATTCTATCTCTCTATTCTATCTCTATATTCTATCTCTATATTCTATCTCTCTATTCTATCTCTATATTCTATCTCTCTATTCTATCTCTATATTCTATCTCTCTATTCTATCTCTCTATTCTATCTCTATATTCTATCTCTATATTCTATCTCTCTATTCTATCTCTCTATTCTATCTCTCTATTCTATCTCTATATTCTATCTCTCTATTCAATCTCTATATTATATCTGTGTAATCTATCTCTCTATTCTATCTCTCTATTCTATCTCTATATTCTATCTCTCTATTCTATCTCTATATTCTATCTCTCTATTCTATCTCTCTATTCTATCTCTCTATTCTATCTCTATATTCTATCTCTCTATTCCATCTCTCTATTCTATCTCTATATTCTATCTCTATATTCTATCTGTGTATTCTATCTCTCTATTCTATCTCTATATTCTATCTCTATATTCTATCTCTCTACTCTATCTCTATATTCTATCTCTCTATTCTATCTCTATATTCTATCTCTATATTCTATCTCTCTATTCTATCTCTATATTCTATCTCTCTCTTCTATCTCTATATTCTATCTCTCTATTCTATCTCTCTAATCTATCTGTGTATTCTATCTCTCTATTCTATCTCTCTATTCTATCTCTGTATTCTATCTCTATATTCTATCTCTCTATTCTATCTCTATATTCTATCTCTCTATTCTATCTCTATATTCTATCTCCATATTCTATCTCAGTATTCTATCTCTATATTCTATCTCTCTATTCTCTCTCGATATTCTATCTCTCTTTTCTATCTCTATATTCTATCTCCCCATTCTATCTCTATATTCTATCTCTCTATTCTATCTCTCTATATTCTATCTCTCTATTCGATCTCTCTATATTCTATCTCTCTATTCTATCTCATTATTCTATCTCTCTATTCTATCTCTCTATTCTATCTCTCTATATTCTATCTCTCTATTCTATCTCTATATTCTATCTGTGTATTCTATCTTTCTATTCTATCTCTGTATTCTATCTCTCTATTCTATCTCTATATTCTATCTCTCTATTCTATCTCCATATTCTATTTCTCTATTCTATCTCTATATTCTATCTCTCTATTCTATCTCTATATTCTATCTCTGTATTCTATCTCTGTATTCGATCTCTGTATTCGAACTCTGTATTCTATCTCTCTATTCTATCTCTATATTCTATTTCTCTATTCTATCTCTATATTCTATCTGTGTATTCTATCTCTATATTCTATCTCTCTATTCTAACTCTATATTCTATCTCTATATTCTATCTCTATATTCTATCTGTGTATTCTATCTCTATATTCTATCTCTCTATTCTATCTCTATATTCTACCTGTGTATTCTATCTCTCTATTCTACCTCTATATTCTATCTCTATATTCTATCTCTATATTCTATCTGTGTATTCTATCTCTATATTCTATCTCTCTATTCTATCTCTATATTCTATCTGTGTATTCTATCTCTATATTCTGTCTCTCTATTCTATCTCTATATTCCATCTGTGCATTCTATCTCTCTATTCTATCTCTATATTCTATCTCTCTATTCTATCTCTATATTCTATCTGTGTATTCTATCTCTATATTATATCTCTCTATTCTATCTCTATATTCTATCTGTGTATTCTATCTCTCTATTCTATCTCTATATTCTATCTCTATATTCTATCTCTATATTCGATCTGTGTATTCTATCTCTCTATTCTAACTCTATATTCTATCTCTCTATTCTATCTCTATATTCTATCTCTATATTCTATCTCTCTATTCTATCTCTCTCTTCTATCTCTATATTCTATCTCTATATTCTATCTCTCTATTCTATCTCTCCATTCTATCTCTATATTCTATCTGTGTATTCTATCTCTCTATTCTATCTCTATTTCTATCTCTCTATTCTCTCTCTATATTCTATCTCTATATTCTATCTCTGTATTCTATCTCGATATTCTATCTCTCTATTCTATCTCTCTATTCTATCTCTATATTCTATCTCTCTATTCTATCTCTCTATTCTATCTCTCTGTTCTATCTCTATATTCTATCTCTCTATTCTATCTCTATATTCTATCTGTGTATTCTATTTCTATATTCTTTCTCTCTATTCTATCTCTATATTCTATCCGTGTATTCTATCTCTCTATTCTATCTCTCTATTCTATCTCTATATTCTATCTCTATATTCTATCTCTCTATTCTATCTCTATATTCCATCTGTGTATTCTATCTCTATATTCCATCTGTGTATTCTATCTCAATATTCTATCTCTGTATTCTATCTCTATATTCTATCTGTGTATTCTATCTCAATATTCTATCTCTCTATTCTAGCTCTATATTCTATCTCTATATTCTATCTCTCTATTCTATCTCTATAATCTATCTGTGTATTCTATCTCTATATTCTATCTCTCTATTCTATCTCTATATTCTTTCTGTGTATTCTATCTCTATATTCTATCTCTCTATTCTATCTCTATATTCTATCTGTGTATTCAATCTCTATACTCTATCTCTCTATTCTATCTCTATATTCCATCTGTGTATTCTATCTCTCTATTCTATCTCTATATTCTATCTCTATATTCTATCTCTATATTCTATCTCTACATTCATCTCTATATTCCATCTCTATATTCTATCTGTGTATTCTATCTCTATATTCTATCTCTCTATTCTATCTCTATATTCTATCTGTGTATTCTATCTCTCTATTCTATCTCTATATTCTATCTCTATATTCTATCTGTGTATTCTATCTCTCTATTCTATCTCTATATTCTATCTCTCTATTCTATCTCTATATTCTCTCTGTGTATTCTATCTCCATATTCTATCTCTCTATTCTATCTCTCTATTCTATCTGTGTATTCTATCTCTATATTCTATCTCTATATTCTATCTCTATATTCCATCTGTGTATTCTATCTCTCTATTCTATCTCTCTATTCTATCGCTCTATTCTATCTCTATATTCTATCTCTATATTCTATCTCTCTATTCTATCTCTATATTCTATCTCTCTATTCTATCTCACTATTCTATCTCTGTATTCTATCTCTCTATTCTATCTCTATTTCTATCTCTATTTCTATCTCTCTATTCTATCTCTATATTCTATCTCTGTATTCTATCTCTATATTCTATCTCTCTATTCTATCTCTATATTCTATCTCTCTATTCTATCTCTATATTCTATCTCTATATTCTATCTCTCTATTCTATCTCTCTATTCTATCTCCATATTCTATCTCTCTATTCTATCTCTCTATTCTATCTCTATATTCTATCTCTATATTCTATCTGTGTATTCTATTTCTATATTCTTTCTCACTATTCTATCTCTATATTCTATCTGTGTATTCTATCTCTCTATTCTATCTCTCTCTTCTATCTCTATATTCTATCTCTATATTCTATCTCTCTATTCTATCTCTATATTCCATCTGTGTATTCTATCTCTATATTCCATCTGTGTATTCTATCTCAATATTCTATCTCTCTATTCTATCTCTATATTCTATCTGTGTATTCTATCTCTCTATTCTATCTCTCTATTCTATCTCTATATTCTATCCGTGTATTCTATCTCTCTATTCTATCTCTCTATTCTATCTCTATATTCTATCTCTATATTCTATCTCTCTATTCTATCTCTATATTCCATCTGTGTATTCTATCTCTATATTCCATCTGTGTATTCTATCTCAATATTCTATCTCTGTATTCTATCTCTATATTCTATCTGTGTATTCTATCTCAATATTCTATCTCTCTATTCTAGCTCTATATTCTATCTCTATATTCTATCTCTCTATTCTATCTCTATAATCTATCTGTGTATTCTATCTCTATATTCTATCTCTCTATTCTATCTCTATATTCTTTCTGTGTATTCTATCTCTATATTCTATCTCTCTATTCTATCTCTATATTCTATCTGTGTATTCAATCTCTATATTCTATCTCTCTATTCTATCTCTATATTCCATCTGTGTATTCTATCTCTCTATTCTATCTCTATATTCTATCTCTATATTCTATCTCTCTATTCTATCTCTACATTCATCTCTATATTCTATCTCTATATTCTATCTGTGTATTCTATCTCTATATTCTATCTCTCTATTCTATCTCTATATTCTATCTGTGTATTCTATCTCTCTATTCTATCTCTATATTCTATCTCTATATTCTATCTGTGTATTCTATCTCTCTATTCTATCTCTATATTCTATCTCTCTATTCTATCTCTATATTCTCCCTGTGTATTCTATCTCCATATTCTATCTCTCTATTCTATCTCTCTATTCTATCTGTGTATTCTATCTCTCTATTCTATCTCTATATTCTATCTCTATATTCTATCTCTATATTCCATCTGTGTATTCTATCTCTCTATTCTATCTCTCTATTCTATCGCTCTATTCTATCTCTATATTCTATCTCTATATTCTATCTCTCTATTCTATCTCTATATTCTATCTCTCTATTCTATCTCACTATTCTATCTCTATATTCTATCTCTCTATTCTATCTCACTATTCTATCTCTATATTCTATCTCTCTATTCTATCTCTATATTCTATCTCTATTTTCTATCTCTCTATTCTATCTCTATATTCTATCTCTCTATTCTATCTCTATATTCTATCTCTCTATTCTATCTCTATATTCTATCTCTATATTCTATCTCTCTATTCTATCTCTATATTCTATCTCTCTATTCTATCTCTATATTCTATCTCTATATTCTATCTCTATATTCTACCTGTGTATTCCATCTCTATATTCTATCTGTGTATTCTATCTCTATATTCGATCTCTCTATTCTATCTCTATATTCTATCTGTGTATTCTATCTCTCTATTCTATCTCTCTATTCTATCTCTATATTCTATCTCTCTATTCTATCTCTATATTCTATCTCTCTATTCTATCTCTATATTCTATCTCTATATTCTATCTCTCTATTCTATCTCTATATTCTATCTGTGTATTCTATCTCTATATTCTATCTCTCTATTCTATCTCTATATTCTATCTGTGTATTCTATCTCTATATTCTATCTCTCTGTTCTATCTCTATATTCTATCTGTGTATTCTATCTCTCTATTCTATCTCTCTATTCTATCTCTATATTCTATCTATGTATTCTATCTCTATATTCTATCTCTCCATTCTATCTCTCTATTCTATCTGTGTATTCTATCTCTCTATTCTATCTCTATATTCTATCTCTGTATTCTATCTCTGTATTCTATCTCTGTATTCTATCTCTCTATTCTATCTCTCTATTCTATCTCTATATTCTATCTCTCTATTCTGTCTCTGTATTCTATCTCTATATTCTATCTCTCTATTCTATCTCTATATTCTATCTGTGTATTCTATCTCTCTATATTCTATCTCCATATTCTATCTCTATATTCTATCTCTGTATTCTATCTCTTTCGTCTATCTCTCTATTCTATCTCTCTATATTCTATCTCTATATTCTATCTCAATATTCTATCTCTGTATTCTGTCTCTATATTCTATCTCTCTATTCTATCTCTATATTCTATCTGTGTATTCTATCTCTCTATTCGATCTCTATATTCTATCACTGTATTATATCTCTCTATTCTATCTCTCTATTCTATCTCTCTATTCTATCTCTCTATATTCTATCTCAATATTCTATCTCTGTATTCTATCTCTATATTCTATCTGTGTATTCTATCTCTATATTCTATCTCTCTATTCTATCTCTATATTCTATCTCTATATTCTATCTGTGTATTCTATCTCTCTATTCTATCTCTGTGTTCTATCTCTATATTCTATCTCTCTATTCTATCTCTATATTCTATCTGTGTATTCTATCTCTATATTCTATCTGTGTATTCTATCTCTATATTCTATCTCTCTATTCTATCTCTATGTTCTATCTGTGTATTCAATCTCTATATTCGATCTCTCTATTCTATCTCTATATTCTATCTCTATATTCTATCTCTGTATTCTATCTCTCTATTCTATCTCTATATTCTATCTATATATTCTATCTCTCTATTCTATCTCTATATTCTATCTCTCTATTCTATCCCTATATTCTATCTCTCTATTCTATCTCTATATTCTATCTCTGTATTCTATCTCTCTATTCTATCTCTATATTCTATCTCTATATTCTATCTCTCTATTCTATCTCTATATTCTATCTCTGTATTCTATCTCTCTATTCTATCTCTATATTCTATCTCTGTATTCTATCTCTATATTCTATCTCTCTATTCTATCTCTATATTCTATCTCTCTATTCTATCTCTATATTCTATCTGTGTATTCTATCTCTATATTCTATCTCTCTATTCTATCTCTATATTCCATCTGTGCATTCTATCTCTCCATTCTATCTCTATATTCTATCTCTCTATTCTATCTCTATATTCTATCTGTGTATTCTATCTCTATATTATATCTCTCTATTCTATCTCTATATTCTATCTGTGTATTCTATCTCTCTATTCTATCTCTATATTCTATCTCTATATTCTATCTCTATATTCGATCTGTGTATTCTATCTCTCTATTCTTACTCTATATTCTATCTCTCTATTCTATCTCTATATTCTATCTCTATATTCTATCTCTCTATTCTATCTCTCTCTTCTATCTCTATATTCTATCTCTATATTCTATCTCTCTATTCTATCTCTCCATTCTATCTCTATATTCTATCTGTGTATTCTATCTCTCTATTCTATCTCTATTTCTATCTCTCTATTCTCTCTCTATATTCTATCTCTATATTCTATCTCTGTATTCTATCTCGATATTCTATCTCTCTATTCTATCTCTCTATTCTATCTCTATATTCTATCTCTCTATTCTATCTCTCTATTCTATCTCTCTATTCTATCTCTATATTCTATCTCTCTATTCTATCTCTATATTCTATCTGTGTATTCTATTTCTATATTCTTTCTCTCTATTCTATCTCTATATTCTATCCGTGTATTCTATCTCTCTATTCTATCTCTCTATTCTATCTCTATATTCTATCTCTATATTCTATCTCTCTATTCTATCTCTATATTCCATCTGTGTATTCTATCTCTATATTCCATCTGTGTATTCTATCTCAATATTCTATCTCTGTATTCTATCTCTATATTCTATCTGTGTATTCTATCTCAATATTCTATCTCTCTATTCTAGCTCTATATTCTATCTCTATATTCTATCTCTCTATTCTATCTCTATAATCTATCTGTGTATTCTATCTCTATAATCTATCTCTCTATTCTATCTCTATATTCTTTCTGTGTATTCTATCTCTATATTCTATCTCTCTATTCTATCTCTATATTCTATCTGTGTATTCAATCTCTATACTCTATCTCTCTATTCTATCTCTATATTCCATCTGTGTATTCTATCTCTCTATTCTATCTCTATATTCTATCTCTATATTCTATCTCTATATTCTATCTCTACATTCATCTCTATATTCTATCTCTATATTCTATCTGTGTATTCTATCTCTATATTCTATCTCTCTATTCTATCTCTATATTCTATCTGTGTATTCTATCTCTCTATTCTATCTCTATATTCTATCTCTATATTCTATCTGTGTATTCTATCTCTCTATTCTATCTCTATATTCTATCTCTCTATTCTATCTCTATATTCTCTCTGTGTATTCTATCTCCATATTCTATCTCTCTATTCTATCTCTCTATTCTATCTGTGTATTCTATCTCTATATTCTATCTCTATATTCTATCTCTATATTCCATCTGTGTATTCTATCTCTCTATTCTATCTCTCTATTCTATCGCTCTATTCTATCTCTATATTCTATCTCTATATTCTATCTCTCTATTCTATCTCTATATTCTATCTCTCTATTCTATCTCACTATTCTATCTCTGTATTCTATCTCTCTATTCTATCTCTATTTCTATCTCTATTTCTATCTCTCTATTCTATCTCTATATTCTATCTCTGTATTCTATCTCTATATTCTATCTCTCTATTCTATCTCTATATTCTATCTCTCTATTCTATCTCTATATTCTATCTCTATATTCTATCTCTCTATTCTATCTCTCTATTCTATCTCCATATTCTATCTCTCTATTCTATCTCTCTATTCTATCTCTATATTCTATCTCTATATTCTATCTGTGTATTCTATTTCTATATTCTTTCTCACTATTCTATCTCTATATTCTATCTGTGTATTCTATCTCTCTATTCTATCTCTCTCTTCTATCTCTATATTCTATCTCTATATTCTATCTCTCTATTCTATCTCTATATTCCATCTGTGTATTCTATCTCTATATTCCATCTGTGTATTCTATCTCAATATTCTATCTCTCTATTCTATCTCTATATTCTATCTGTGTATTCTATCTCTCTATTCTATCTCTCTATTCTATCTCTATATTCTATCCGTGTATTCTATCTCTCTATTCTATCTCTCTATTCTATCTCTATATTCTATCTCTATATTCTATCTCTCTATTCTATCTCTATATTCCATCTGTGTATTCTATCTCTATATTCCATCTGTGTATTCTATCTCAATATTCTATCTCTGTATTCTATCTCTATATTCTATCTGTGTATTCTATCTCAATATTCTATCTCTCTATTCTAGCTCTATATTCTATCTCTATATTCTATCTCTCTATTCTATCTCTATAATCTATCTGTGTATTCTATCTCTATATTCTATCTCTCTATTCTATCTCTATATTCTTTCTGTGTATTCTATCTCTATATTCTATCTCTCTATTCTATCTCTATATTCTATCTGTGTATTCAATCTCTATATTCTATCTCTCTATTCTATCTCTATATTCCATCTGTGTATTCTATCTCTCTATTCTATCTCTATATTCTATCTCTATATTCTATCTCTCTATTCTATCTCTACATTCATCTCTATATTCTATCTCTATATTCTATCTGTGTATTCTATCTCTATATTCTATCTCTCTATTCTATCTCTATATTCTATCTGTGTATTCTATCTCTCTATTCTATCTCTATATTCTATCTCTATATTCTATCTGTGTATTCTATCTCTCTATTCTATCTCTATATTCTATCTCTCTATTCTATCTCTATATTCTCTCTGTGTATTCTATCTCCATATTCTATCTCTCTATTCTATCTCTATATTCTATCTCTATATTCTATCTCTCTATTCTATCTCTATATTCTATCTCTCTATTCTATCTCTCTATTCTATCTCTATATTCTATCTCTATATTCTATCTGTGTATTCCATCTCTATATTCTATCTGTGTATTCTATCTCTATATTCGATCTCTCTATTCTATCTCTATATTCTATCTGTGTATTCTATCTCTCTATTCTATCTCTCTATTCTATCTCTATATTCTATCTCTCTATTCTATCTCTATATTCTATCTCTCTATTCTATCTCTATATTCTATCTCTATATTCTATCTCTCTATTCTATCTCTATATTCTATCTGTGTATTCTATCTCTATATTCTATCTCTCTATTCTATCTCTATATTCTATCTGTGTATTCTATCTCTATATTCTATCTCTCTATTCTATCTCTATATTCTATCTGTGTATTCTATCTCTCTATTCTATCTCTCTATTCTATCTCTATATTCAATCTATGTATTCTATCTCTATATTCTATCTCTCCATTCTATCTCTCTATTCTATCTGTGTATTCTATCTCTCTATTCTATCTCGATATTCTATCTCTGTATTCTATCTCTGTATTCTATCTCTCTATTCTATCTCTCTATTCTATCTCTATATTCTATCTCTCTATTCTGTCTCTGTATTCTATCTCTATATTCTATCTCTCTATTCTATCTCTATATTCTATCTGTGTATTCTATCTCTCTATATTCTATCTCCATATTCTATCTCTATATTCTATCTCTGTATTCTATCTCTTTCGTCTATCTCTCTATTCTTTCTCTCTATATTCTTTCTCTATATTCTATCTCAATATTCTATCTCTGTATTCTGTCTCTATATTCTATCTCTCTATTCTATCTCTATATTCTATCTGTGTATTCTATCTCTCTATTCGATCTCTATATTCTATCACTGTATTATATCTTTCTATTCTATCTCTCTATTCTATCTCTCTATTCTATCTCTCTATATTCTATCTCAATATTCTATCTCTGTATTCTATCTCTATATTCTATCTGTGTATTCTATCTCTATATTCTATCTCTCTATTCTATCTCTATATTCTATCTCTATATTCTATCTGTGTATTCTATCTCTCTATTCTATCTCTGTGTTCTATCTCTATATTCTATCTCTCTATTCTATCTCTATATTCTATCTGTGTATTCTATCTCTATATTCTATCTGTGTATTCTATCTCTATATTCTATCTCTCTATTCTATCTCTATGTTCTATCTGTGTATTCAATCTCTATATTCGATCTCTCTATTCTATCTCTATATTCTATCTCTATATTCTATCTCTGTATTCTATCTCTCTATTCTATCTCTATATTCTATCTATATATTCTATCTCTCTATTCTATCTCTATATTCTATCTCTCTATTCTATCCCTATATTCTATCTCTCTATTCTATCTCTATATTCTATCTCTGTATTCTATCTCTCTATTCTATCTCTATATTCTATCTCTATATTCTATCTCTCCATTCTATCTCTATATTCTATCTCTGTATTCTATCTCTCTATTCTATCTCTATATTCTATCTCTGTATTCTATCTCTATATTCTATCTCTCTATTCTATCTCTATATTCTATCTCTCTATTCTATCTCTATATTCTATCTCTATATTCTATCTCTCTATTCTATCTCTATATTCTATCTCTCTATTCTATCTCTCTATTCTATCTCTATGTTCTATCTGTCTATTCTATCTCTCTATTCTATCTCTATATTCTATCTCTCTATTCTATCTCTATATTCTATCTGTGTATTCTATCTCTATATTCTATCTCTCTATTCTATCTCTATATTCTATCTGTGTATTCTATCTCTCTATTCTATCTCTCTATTCTATCTCTATATTCTATCTCTATATTCTATCTCTCTATTCTATCTCTATATTCCATCTGTGCATTCTATCTCTATATTCCATCTGTGTATTCTATCTCAATATTCTATCTCTCTATTCTATCTCTATATTCTATCTGTGTATTCTATCTCTCTATTCTATCTCTCTATTCTATCTCTATATTCTATCTCGATATTCTATCTCTCTATTCTATCTCTATAATCTATCTGTGTATTCTATCTCTATATTCTATCTCTCTATTCTATCTCTATATTCTATCTGTGTATTCTATCTCTATATTCTATCTCTCTATTCTATCTCTATATTCTATCTGTGTATTCAATCTCTATATTCTATCTCTCTATTCTATCTCTATATTCCATCTGTGTATTCTATCTCTCTATTCTATCTCTATATTCTATCTCTATATTCTATCTCTCTATTCTATCTCTATATTCATCTCTATATTCTATCTCTATATTCTATCTGTGTATTCTATCTCTATATTCTATCTCTCTATTCTATCTCTATATTCTATCTGTGTATTCTATCTCTCTATTCTATCTCTATATTCTATCTCTCTATTCTTTCTCTCTATTCTATCTCTATATTCTATCTCTATATTCTATCTCTCTATTCTATCTCTATAATCTATCTGTGTATTCTATCTCTATATTCTATCTCTCTATTCTATCTCTATATTCTATCTGTGTATTCTATCTCTATATTCTATCTCTCTATTCTATCTCTATATTCTATCTGTGTATTCAATCTCTATATTCTATCTCTCTATTCTATCTCTATATTCCATCTGTGTATTCTATCTCTCTATTCTTCTCTATATTCTATCTCTATATTCTATCTCTCTATTCTATCTCTATATTCATCTCTATATTCTATCTCTATATTCTATCTCTCTATTCTATCTCTATATTCATCTCTATATTCTATCTCTATATTCTATCTGTGTATTCTATCTCTATATTCTATCTCTCTATTCTATCTCTATATTCTATCTGTGTATTCTATCTCTCTATTCTATCTCTATATTCTATCTGTGTATTCTATCTCTCTATTCTATCTCTATATTATATCTCTCTATTCTATCTCTCTATTCTATCTCTCTATTCTATCTCTATATTCTATCTCTATATTCTATCTCTATATTCTATCTCTCTATTCTATCTCTATATTCTATCTCTCTATTCTATCTCTCTATTCTGTCTCTATATTCTATCTCTATATTCTATCTGTGTATTCTATCTCTCTATTCTATCTCTATATTCTATCTCTCTATTCTATCTCTGTATTCTATCTATCTATTCTATCTCTATATTCTATCTCAATATTCTATCTCTCTATTCTATCTCTATATTCTATCTGTGTATTCTATCTCTATATTCTATCTCTATATTCTATCTCTATATTCTATCTCTCTATTCTATCTCTATATTCTATCTCTCTATTCTATCTCTCTATTCTATCTCTATATTCTATCTCTCTATTCTATCTCTCTATTCTGTCTCTATATTCTATCTCTATATTCTATCTGTGTATTCTATCTCTCTATTCTATCTCTATATTCTATCTCTCTATTCTATCTCTGTATTCTATCTATCTATTCTATCTCTATATTCTATCTCAATATTCTATCTCTCTATTCTATCTCTATATTCTATCTGTGTATTCTATCTCTATATTCTATCTCTATATTCTATCTCTATATTCTATCTCTCTATTCTATCTCTATATTCTATCTCTCTATTCTATCTCTCTATTCTGTCTCTATATTCTATCTCTATATTCTATCTGTGTATTCTATCTCTCTATTCTATCTCTATATTCTATCTCTACATTCTATCTCTATATTCTATCTCTCTATTCTATCTCTATATTCTATCTCTATATTCTATCTCTCTATTCTATCTCTATATTCTATATCTCTATTCTATCTCTATATTCTATCTCTATATTCTATCTCTATATTCTATCTGTGTATTCTATCTCTCTATTCTATCTCTCTATTCTATCTCTATATTCTATCTCTCTATTCTATCTCTATATTCTATCTCTACATTCTATCTCTATCTTCTATCTCTATATTCTATCTCTCTATTCTATCTCTATATTCTATCTCTATATTCTATCTGTGCATTCTATCTCTCTATTCTATCTCTCTTTTCTATCTCTATATTCTATCTCTATATTCTATCTCTCTATTCTATCTCTATATTCCATCTGTGCATTCTATCTCTATATTCCATCTGTGTATTCTATCTCAATATTCTATCTCTCTATTCTATCTCTATATTCTATCTGTGTATTCTATCTCTCTATTCTATCTCTCTATTCTATCTCTATATTCTATCTCGATATTCTATCTCTCTATTCTATCTCTATAATCTATCTGTGTATTCTATCTCTATATTCTATCTCTCTCTTCTATCTCTATATTCTATCTGTGTATTCTATCTCTATATTCTATCTCTCTATTCTATCTCTATATTCTATCTGTGTATTCAATCTCTATATTCTATCTCTCCATTCTATCTCTATATTCCATCTGTGTATTCTATCTCTCTATTCTATCTCTATATTCTATCTCTATATTCTATCTCTCTATTCTATCTCTATATTCATCTCTATATTCTATCTCTATATTCTATCTGTGTATTCTATCTCTATATTCTATCTCTCTATTCTATCTCTATATTCTATCTGTGTATTCTATCTCTCTATTCTATCTCTATATTCTATCTCTCTATTCTTTCTCTCTATTCTATCTCTATATTCTATCTCTATATTCTATCTCTCTATTCTATCTCTATATTCTATCTGTGTATTCTATCTCTATATTCTATCTCTCTATTCTATCTCTATATTCTATCTGTGTATTCAATCTCTATATTCTATCTCTCTATTCTATCTCTATATTCCATCTGTGTATTCTATCTCTCTATTCTTCTCTATATTCTATCTCTATATTCTATCTCTCTATTCTATCTCTATATTCATCTCTATATTCTATCTCTATATTCTATCTGTGTATTCTATCTCTATATTCTATCTCTCTATTCTATCTCTATATTCTATCTCTCTATTCTATCTCTATATTATATCTCTCTATTCTATCTCTCTATTCTATCTCTCTATTCTATCTCTATATTCTATCTCTATATTCTATCTCTATATTCTATCTCTCTATTCTATCTCTATATTCTATCTCTCTATTCTATCTCTCCATTCTGTCTCTATATTCTATCTCTATATTCTATCTGTGTATTCTATCTCTCTATTCTATCTCTATATTCTATCTCTCTATTCTATCTCTGTATTCTATCTATCTATTCTATCTCTATATTCTATCTCAATATTCTATCTCTCTATTCTATCTCTATATTCTATCTGTGTATTCTATCTCTATATTCTATCTCTATATTCTATCTCTCTATTCTATCTCTATATTCTATCTCTCTATTCTATCTCTCTATTCTATCTCTATATTCTATCTCTCTATTCTATCTCTCTATTCTGTCTCTATATTCTATCTCTATATTCTATCTGTGTATTCTATCTCTCTATTCTATCTCTATATTCTATCTCTCTATTCTATCTCTGTATTCGATCTATCCATTCTATCTCTATATTCTATCTCAATATTCTATCTCTCTATTCTATCTCTATATTCTATCTGTGTATTCTATCTCTATATTCTATCTCTATATTCTATCTCTATATTCTATCTCTCTATTCTATCTCTATATTCTATCTCTCTATTCTATCTCTCTATTCTGTCTCTATATTCTATCTCTATATTCTATCTGTGTATTCTATCTCTCTATTCTATCTCTATATTCTATCTCTACATTCTATCTCTATATTCTATCTCTCTATTCTATCTCTATATTCCATCTCTATATTCTATCTCTCTATTCTATCTCTATATTCTATATCTCTATTCTATCTCTATATTCTATCTCTATATTCTATCTCTATATTCTATCTGTGTATTCTATCTCTCTATTCTATCTCTCTATTCTATCTCTATATTCTATCTCTCTATTCTATCTCTATATTCTATCTCTACATTCTATCTCTATCTTCTATCTCTATATTCTATCTCTCTATTCTATCTCTATATTCTATCTCTATATTCTATCTGTGCATTCTATCTCTCTATTCTATCTCTCTTTTCTATCTCTATATTCTATCTCTCTATTCTATCTCTATATTCGATCTGTGTATTCTATCTCTATATTCTGTCTCTATATTCTATCTCTCTATTCTATCTCTCTATTCTATCTCTATATTCTATCTGTGTATTCTATCTCTCTATTCCATGTCTCTATTCTATCTCTATATTCTATCTCTATATTCTATCTCTCTATTCTATCTCTATATTCTATCTCTCTTTTCTATCTCTCTTTTCTATCTCTCTATTCTATCTCTCTATTCTATCTCTCTATTCTATCTCTCTCTTCTATCTCTATATTCTATCTGTGTAGTCTATCTCTCTATTCTATCTCTCTATTCTATCTCTATATTCTATCTCTCTATTCTATCTCTATATTCTATCTCTATATTCTATCTCTCTATTCTATCTCTACATTCTATCTCTACATTCTATCTCTATATTCTATCTCTCTATTCTATCTCTCTATTCTATCTCTATATTCTATCTGTGTATTCTATCTGTGAATTCTATCTCTCTATTCTATCTCTCTATTCTATCTCTATATTCTATCTCTATATTCTATCTCTCTATTCTATCTCTATATTCTATCTCTATTTTCTATCTCTATATTCTATCTCTATATTCTATCTCTCTATTCTATCTCTATATTCTATCTCTCTATTCTATCTCTATATTCTATCTCTATATTCTATCTCTATATTCTATCTCTCTATTCTATCTCTATATTCTATCTCTATATTCTATCTCTCTATTCTATCTCTATATTCTATCTGTGTATTCCATCTCTATATTCTATCTGTGTATTCTATCTCTATATTCGATCTCTCTATTCTATCTCTATATTCTATCTGTGTATTCTATCTCTCTATTCTATCTCTCTATTCTATCTCTATATTCTATCTCTCTATTCTATCTCTATATTCTATCTCTCTATTCTATCTCTATATTCTATCTCTATATTCTATCTCTCTATTCTATCTCTATATTCTATCTGTGTATTCTATCTCTATATTCTATCTCTCTATTCTATCTCTATATTCTATCTGTGTATTCTATCTCTATATTCTATCTCTCTATTCTATCTCTATATTCTATCTGTGTATTCTATCTCTCTATTCTATCTCTCTATTCTATCTCTATATTCTATCTGTGTATTCTATCTCTATATTCTATCTCTCCATTCTATCTCTCTATTCTATCTGTGTATTCTATCTCTCTATTCTATCTCTGTATTCTATCTCTCTATTCTATCTCTCTATTCTATCTCTATATTCTATCTCTATATTCTATCTCTCTATTCTGTCTCTGTATTCTATCTCTATATTCTATCTCTCTATTCTATCTCTATATTCTATCTGTGTATTCTATCTCTCTATATTCTATCTCTATATTCTATCTCTATATTCTATCTCTGTATTCTATCTCTATAGTCTATCTCTCTATTCTATCTCTCTATATTCTATCTCTATATTCTATCTCTATATTCTATCTCTGTATTCTGTCTCTATATTCTATCTCTCTATTCTATCTCTATATTCTATCTGTATATTCTATCTCTCTATTCTATCTCTATATTCTATCTCTCTTTTCTATCTCTCTATTCTATCTCTCTATTCTATCTCTCTATTCTATCTCTCTATTCTATCTCTCTCTTCTATCTCTATATTCTATCTGTGTAGTCTATCTCCCTATTCTATCTCTCTATTCTATCTCTCTATTCTATCTCTCTATTCTATCTCTATATTCCATCTCTCTATTCTATCTCTATATTCCATCTCTCTATTCTATCTCTATATTCTATCTCTATATTCTATCTCTCTATTCTATCTCTACATTCTATCTCTACATTCTATCTCTATATTCTATCTCTCTATTCTATCTCTCTATTCTATCTCTATATTCTATCTGTGTATTCTATCTGTGAATTCTATCTCTCTATTCTATCTCTCTATTCTATCTCTATATTCTATCTCTCTATTCTATCTCTATATTCTATCTCTATTTTCTATCTCTCTATTCTATCTCTCTATTCTATCTCTATATTCTATCTCTCTATTCTATCTCTATATTCTATCTCTATATTCTATCTCTATATTCTATCTCTCTATTCTATCTCTATATTCTATCTCTATATTCTATCTGTGTATTCCATCTCTATATTCTATCTGTGTATTCTATCTCTATATTCGATCTCTCTATTCTATCTCTATATTCTATCTGTGTATTCTATCTCTCTATTCTATCTCTCTATTCTATCTCTATGTTCTATCTCTCTATTCTATCTCTATATTCTATCTCTCTATTCTATCTCTATATTCTATCTCTATATTCTATCTGTGTATTCTATCTCTATATTCTATCTCTCTATTCTATCTCTATATTCTATCTGTGTATTCTATCTCTATATTCTATCTCTCTATTCTATCTCTATATTCTATCTGTGTATTCTATCTCTCTATTCTATCTCTCTATTCTATCTCTATATTCTATCTGTGTATTCTATCTCTATATTCTATCTCTCCATTCTATCTCTCTATTCTATCTGTGTATTCTATCTCTCTATTCTATCTCTATATTCTATCTCTGTATTCTATCTCTGTATTCTATCTCTCTATTCTATCTCTCTATTCTATCTCTATATTCTATCTCTATATTCTATCTCTCTATTCTGTCTCTGTATTCTATCTCTATATTTTATCTCTCTATTCTATCTCTATATTCTATCTGTGTATTCTATCTCTCTATATTCTATCTCGATATTCTATCTCTATATTCTATCTCTGTATTCTATCTCTATAGTCTATCTCTCTATTCTATCTCTCTATATTCTATCTCTATATTCTATCTCTATATTCTATCTCTGTATTCTGTCTCTATATTCTATTTCTCTATTCTATCTCTATATTCTATCTGTGTATTCTATCTCTCTATTCTATCTCTATATTCTATCACTGTATTATATCTCTCTATTCTATCTCTCTATTCTATCTCTCTATTCTATCTCTCTATATTCTATCTCTATATTCTATCTCAATATTCTATCTCTGTATTCTATCTCTATATTCTATCTGTGTATTCTATCTCTATATTCTATCTCTCTATTCTATCTCTATATTCTATCTCTATATTCTATCTGTGTATTCTATCTCTCTATTCTATCTCTGTGTTCTATCCCTATATTCTATCTCTCTATTCTATCTCTATATTCTATCTGTGTATTCTATCTCGATATTCTATCTCTCTATTCTATCTCTATGTTCTATCTGTGTATTCTATCTCTATATTCTATCTCTCTATTCTATCTCTATATTCTATCTCTATATTCTATCTCTGTATTCTATCTCTCTCTTCTATCTCTATATTCTATCTATATATTCGATCTCTCTATTCTATCTCTCTATTCTATCTCTCTATTCTATCTCTCTATTCTATCTCTATATTCTATCTCTGTATTCTATCTCTATATTCTATCTCTATATTCTATCTCTCTATTCTATCTCTATATTCTATCTCTGTATTCTATCTCTCTATTCTATCTCTCTATTCTATCTCTATATTCTATCTCTCTATTCTATCTCTATATTCTATCTCTATATTCTATCTCTCTATTCTATCTCTATATTCTATCTCTCTATTCTATCTCTATATTCTATCTCTATATTCTATCTCTCTATTCTATCTCTATATTCTATCTCTCTATTCTATCTCTATATTCTATCTGTGTATTCTATCTCTATATTCTATCTCTCTATTCTATCTCTTTATTCTATCTCTCTATTCTATCTCTATATTCTATCTCTATATTCTATCTCTCTATTCTATCTCTATATTCCATCTGTGCATTCTATCTCTATATTCCATCTGTGTATTCTATCTCAATATTCTATCTCTCTATTCTATCTCTATATTCTATCTGTGTATTCTATCTCTCTATTCTATCTCTCTATTCTATCTCTATGTTCTATCTCTCTATTCTATCTCTATATTCTATCTCTATATTCTATCTCTCTATTCTATCTCTACATTCTATCTCTACATTCTATCTCTATATTCTATCTCTCTATTCTATCTCTCTATTCTATCTCTATATTCTATCTGTGTATTCTATCTGTGAATTCTATCTCTCTATTCTATCTCTCTATTCTATCTCTATATTCTATCTCTATATTCTATCTCTCTATTCTATCTCTATATTCTATCTCTATTTTCCATCTCTATATTCTATCTCTATATTCTATCTCTCTATTCTATCTCTATATTCTATCTCTCTATTCTATCTCTATATTCTATCTCTATATTCTATCTCTCTATTCTATCTCTATATTCTATCTCTATATTCTATCTCTCTATTCTATCTCTATATTCTATCTGTGTATTCCATCTCTATATTCTATCTGTGTATTCTATCTCTATATTCGATCTCTCTATTCTATCTCTATATTCTATCTGTGTATTCTATCTCTCTATTCTATCTCTATATTCTATCACTGTATTATATCTCTCTATTCTATCTCTCTATTCTATCTCTCTATTCTATCTCTCTATATTCTATCTCTATATTCTATCTCAATATTCTATCTCTGTATTCTATCTCTATATTCTATCTGTGTATTCTATCTCTATATTCTATCTCTCTATTCTATCTCTATATTCTATCTCTATATTCTATCTGTGTATTCTATCTCTCTATTCTATCTCTGTGTTCTATCCCTATATTCTATCTCTCTATTCCAACTCTATATTCTATCTGTGTATTCTATCTCGATATTCTATCTCTCTATTCTATCTCTATGTTCTATCTGTGTATTCTATCTCTATATTCTATCTCTCTATTCTATCTCTATATTCTATCTCTATATTCTATCTCTGTATTCTATCTCTCTATTCTATCTCTATATTCTATCTATATATTCGATCTCTCTATTCTATCTCTCTATTCTATCTCTCTATTCTATCTCTCTATTCTATCTCTATATTCTATCTCTGTATTCTATCTCTCTATTCTATCTCTATATTCTATCTCTATATTCTATCTCTCTATTCTATCTCTATATTCTATCTCTGTATTCTATCTCTCTATTCTATCTCTCTATTCTATCTCTATATTCTATCTCTCTATTCTATCTCTATATTCTATCTCTATATTCTATCTCTCTATTCTATCTCTATATTCTATCTCTCTATTCTATCTCTATATTCTATCTCTATATTCTATCTCTCTATTCTATCTCTATATTCTATCTCTCTATTCTATCTCTATATTCTATCTGTGTATTCTATCTCTATATTCTATCTCTCTATTCTATCTCTTTATTCTATCTCTCTATTCTATCTCTATATTCTATCTCTATATTCTATCTCTCTATTCTATCTCTATATTCCATCTGTGCATTCTATCTCTATATTCCATCTGTGTATTCTATCTCAATATTCTATCTCTCTATTCTATCTCTATATTCTATCTGTGTATTCTATCTCTCTATTCTATCTCTCTATTCTATCTCTATATTCTATCTCTCTATTCTATCTCTATATTCTATCTCTATATTCTATCTCTCTATTCTATCTCTACATTCTATCTCTACATTCTATCTCTATATTCTATCTCTCTATTCTATCTCTCTATTCTATCTCTATATTCTATCTGTGTATTCTATCTGTGAATTCTATCTCTCTATTCTATCTCTCTATTCTATCTCTATATTCTATCTCTATATTCTATCTCTCTATTCTATCTCTATATTCTATCTCTATTTTCTATCTCTATATTCTATCTCTATATTCTATCTCTCTATTCTATCTCTATATTCTATCTCTCTATTCTCTCTCTATTCTATCTCTATATTCTATCTCTATATTCTATCTCTATATTCTATCTCTCTATTCTATCTCTATATTCTATCTCTATATTCTATCTCTCTATTCTATCTCTATATTCTATCTGTGTATTCCATCTCTATATTCTATCTGTGTATTCTATCTCTATATTCGATCTCTCTATTCTATCTCTATATTCTATCTGTGTATTCTATCACTCTATTCTATCTCTCTATTCTATCTCTATATTCTATCTCTCTATTCTATCTCTATATTCTATCTCTCTATTCTATCTCTATATTCTATCTCTATATTCTATCTCTCTATTCTATCTCTATATTCTATCTGTGTATTCTATCTCTATATTCTATCTCTCTATTCTATCTCCATATTCTATCTGTGTATTCTATCTCTATATTCTATCTCTCTATTCTATCTCTATATTCTATCTGTGTATTCTATCTCTCTATTCTATCTCTCTATTCTATCTCTATATTCTATCTGTGTATTCTATCTCTATATTCTATCTCTCCATTCTATCTCTCTATTCTATCTGTGTATTCTATCTCTCTATTCTATCTCTGTATTCTATCTCTGTATTCTATCTCTCTATTCTATCTCTCTATTCTATCTCTATATTCTATCTCTATATTCTATCTCTCTATTCTGTCTCTGTATTCTATCTCTATATTCTATCTCTCTATTCTATCTCTATATTCTATCTCTCTATTCTGTCTCTGTATTCTATCTCTATATTCTATCTCTCTATTCTATCTCTATATTCTATCTGTGTATTCTATCTCTCTATATTCTATCTCTATATTCTATCTCTATATTCTATCTCTGTATTCTATCTCTACAGTCTATCTCTCTATTCTATCTCTCTATATTCTATCTCTATATTCTATCTCTATATTCTATCTCTGTATTCTGTCTCTATATTCTATCTCTCTATTCTATCTCTATATTCTATCTGTATATTCTATCTCTCTATTCTATCTCTATATTCTATCTCTCTTTTCGATCTCTATATTCTATCTCTCTATTCTATCTCTCTATTCTATCTCTCTATTCTATCTCTCTCTTCTATCTCTATATTCTATCTGTGTAGTCTATCTCCCTATTCTATCTCTCTATTCTATCTCTATATTCTATCTCTCTATTCTATCTCTATATTCCATCTCTCTATTCTATCTCTATATTCCATCTCTCTATTCTATCTCTATATTCTATCTCTATATTCTATCTCTCTATTCTATCTCTACATTCTATCTCTACATTCTATCTCTATATTCTATCTCTCTATTCTATCTCTCTATTCTATCTCTATATTCTATCTGTGTATTCTATCTGTGAATTCTATCTCTCTATTCTATCTCTCTATTCTATCTCTATATTCTATCTCTCTATTCTATCTCTATATTCTATCTCTATTTTCTATCTCTCTATTCTATCTCTATATTCTATCTCTATATTCTATCTCTCTATTCTATCTCTATATTCTATCTCTCTATTCTATCTCTATATTCTATCTCTATATTCTATCTCTATATTCTATCTCTCTATTCTATCTCTATATTCTATCTCTATATTCTATCTCTATATTCTATCTGTGTATTCCATCTCTATATTCTATCTGTGTATTCTATCTCTATATTCGATCTCTCTATTCTGTCTCTATATTCTATCTGTGTATTCTATCTCTCTATTCTATCTCTCTATTCTATCTCTCTGTTCTATCTCTCTATTCTATCTCTATATTCTATCTCTCTATTCTATCTCTATATTCTATCTCTATATTCTATCTGTGTATTCCATCTCTATATTCTATCTGTGTATTCTATCTCTATATTCGATCTCTCTATTCTGTCTCTATATTCTATCTGTGTATTCTATCTCTCTATTCTATCTCTCTATTCTATCTCTCTGTTCTATCTCTCTATTCTATCTCTATATTCTATCTCTATATTCTATCTCTCTATTCTATCTCTATATTCCATCTGTGCATTCTATCTCTATATTCCATCTGTGTATTCTATCTCAATATTCTATCTCTCTATTCTATCTCTATATTCTATCTGTGTATTCTATCTCTCTATTCTATCTCTCTATTCTATCTCTATATTCTATCTCGATATTCTATCTCTCTATTCTATCTCTATAATCTATCTGTGTATTCTATCTCTATATTCATCTCTATATTCTATCTCTATATTCTATCTGTGTATTCTATCTCTATATTCTATCTCTCTATTCTATCTCTATATTCTATCTGTGTATTCTATCTCTATATTCTATCTCTCTATTCTATCTCTATATTCTATCTGTGTATTCTATCTCTATATTCTATCTCTATATTCTATCTCTATATTCCATCTCTCTATTCTATCTCTATATTCTATCTCTCTATTCTATCTCTCTATTCTGTCTCTATATTCTATCTCTATATTCTATCTGTGTATTCTATCTCTCTATTCTATCTCTATATTCTATCTCTATATTCTATCTATCTATTCTATCTCTATATTCTATCTCTATATTCTATCTCTCTATTCTATCTCTATATTCTATCTGTGTATTCTATCTCTATATTCTATCTCTGTATTCTATCTCTATATTCTATCTCTATATTCTATCTCTCTATTCTATCTCTCTATTCTGTCTCTATATTCTATCTCTATATTCTATCTGTGTATTCTATCTCTCTATTCTATCTCTATATTCTATCTCTCTATTCTATCTCTATATTCTATCTCTATATTCTATCTATCTATTCTATCTCTATATTCTATCTCTATATTCTATCTCTATATTCTATCTGTGTATTCTATCTCTCTATTCTATCTCTCTATTCTATCTCTATATTCTATCTCTACATTCTATCTCTACATTATATCTCTATATTCTATCTCTCTATTCTATCTCTCTATTCTGTCTCTATATTCTATCTCTATATTCTATCTCTCTATTCTATCTCTATATTCTATCTCTATATTCTATCTCTCTATTCTATCTCTATATTCGATCTCTCTATTCTATCTCTCTATTCTATCTCTATATTCTATCTCCATATTCTATCTGTGTATTCTATCTCTCTATTCTATCTCTCTATTCTATCTCTATATTCTATCTCTCTATTCTATCTCTCTATTCTATCTCTCTATTCTGTCTGTGTATTCTATCTCTCTATTCTATCTCTATATTCTATCTCTCTATTCTATCTCTATATTCTATCTGTGTATTCAATCTCTATATTCTATCTCTCTATTCTATCTCTATATTCCATCTGTGTATTCTATCTCTCTATTCTATCTCTATATTCTATCTCTATATTCTATCTCTCTATTCTATCTCTATATTCATCTCTATATTCTATCTCTATATTCTATCTGTGTATTCTATCTCTATATTCTATCTCTCTATTCTATCTCTATATTCTATCTGTGTATTCTATCTCTCTATTCTATCTCTATATTATATCTCTCTATTCTATCTCCATATTCTGTCTGTGTATTCTATCTCTATATTCTATCTCTATATTCTATCTCTATATTCTATCTCTCTATTCTATCTCTATATTCTATCTCTCTATTCTATCTCTCTATTCTGTCTCTATATTCTATCTCTATATTCTATCTGTGTATTCTATCTCTCTATTCTATCTCTATATTCTATCTCTCTATTCTATCTCTGTATTCTATCTATCTATTCTATCTCTATATTCTATCTCGATATTCTATCTCTCTATTCTATCTCTATATTCTATCTGTGTATTCTATCTCTATATTCTATCTCTATATTCTATCTCTATATTCTATCTCTCTATTCTATCTCATTATTCTATCTCTCTATTCTATCTCTCTATTCTATCTCTATATTCTATCTCTGTATTCTATCTCTCTATTCTATCTCTCTATTCTATCTCTCTATTCTATCTCTATATTCTATCTCTATATTCTATCTCTCTATTCTATCTCTATATTCTATCTCTCTATTCTATCTCTATATTCTATCTCTCTATTCTATCTCTATATTCTATCTCTCTATTCTATCTCTATATTCTATCTGTGTATTCTATCTCTATATTCTATCTCTCTATTCTATCTCTTTATTCTATCTCTCTATTCTATCTCTATATTCTATCTCTATATTCTATCTCTCTATTCTATCTCTATATTCCATCTGTGCATTCTATCTCTATATTCCATCTGTGTATTCTATCTCAATATTCTATCTCTCTATTCTATCTCTATATTCTATCTGTGTATTCTATCTCTCTATTCTATCTCTCTATTCTATCTCTATATTCTATCTCGATATTCTATCTCTCTATTCTATCTCTATAATCTATCTGTGTATTCTATCTCTATATTCATCTCTATATTCTATCTCTATATTCTATCTGTGTATTCTATCTCTATATTCTATCTCTCTATTCTATCTCTATATTCTATCTGTGTATTCTATCTCTATATTCTATCTCTCTATTCTATCTCTATATTCTATCTGTGTATTCTATCTCTATATTCTATCTCTATATTCTATCTCTATATTCCATCTCTCTATTCTATCTCTATATTCTATCTCTCTATTCTATCTCTCTATTCTGTCTCTATATTCTATCTCTATATTCTATCTGTGTATTCTATCTCTCTATTCTATCTCTATATTCTATCTCTATATTCTATCTATCTATTCTATCTCTATATTCTATCTCTATATTCTATCTCTCTATTCTATCTCTATATTCTATCTGTGTATTCTATCTCTATATTCTATCTCTGTATTCTATCTCTATATTCTATCTCTATATTCTATCTCTCTATTCTATCTCTCTATTCTGTCTCTATATTCTATCTCTATATTCTATCTGTGTATTCTATCTCTCTATTCTATCTCTATATTCTATCTCTCTATTCTATCTCTATATTCTATCTCTATATTCTATCTATCTATTCTATCTCTATATTCTATCTCTATATTCTATCTCTATATTCTATCTGTGTATTCTATCTCTCTATTCTATCTCTCTATTCTATCTCTATATTCTATCTCTACATTCTATCTCTACATTATATCTCTATATTCTATCTCTCTATTCTATCTCTCTATTCTGTCTCTATATTCTATCTCTATATTCTATCTCTCTATTCTATCTCTATATTCTATCTCTATATTCTATCTCTCTATTCTATCTCTATATTCGATCTCTCTATTCTATCTCTCTATTCTATCTCTATATTCTATCTCCATATTCTATCTGTGTATTCTATCTCTCTATTCTATCTCTCTATTCTATCTCTATATTCTATCTCTCTATTCTATCTCTCTATTCTATCTCTCTATTCTGTCTGTGTATTCTATCTCTCTATTCTATCTCTATATTCTATCTCTCTATTCTATCTCTATATTCTATCTGTGTATTCAATCTCTATATTCTATCTCTCTATTCTATCTCTATATTCCATCTGTGTATTCTATCTCTCTATTCTATCTCTATATTCTATCTCTATATTCTATCTCTCTATTCTATCTCTATATTCATCTCTATATTCTATCTCTATATTCTATCTGTGTATTCTATCTCTATATTCTATCTCTCTATTCTATCTCTATATTCTATCTGTGTATTCTATCTCTCTATTCTATCTCTATATTATATCTCTCTATTCTATCTCCATATTCTGTCTGTGTATTCTATCTCTATATTCTATCTCTATATTCTATCTCTATATTCTATCTCTCTATTCTATCTCTATATTCTATCTCTCTATTCTATCTCTCTATTCTGTCTCTATATTCTATCTCTATATTCTATCTGTGTATTCTATCTCTCTATTCTATCTCTATATTCTATCTCTCTATTCTATCTCTGTATTCTATCTATCTATTCTATCTCTATATTCTATCTCGATATTCTATCTCTCTATTCTATCTCTATATTCTATCTGTGTATTCTATCTCTATATTCTATCTCTATATTCTATCTCTATATTCTATCTCTCTATTCTATCTCATTATTCTATCTCTCTATTCTATCTCTCTATTCTGTCTCTATATTCTATCTCTATATTCTATCTGTGTATTCTATCTCTCTATTCTATCTCTATATTCTATCTCTACATTCTATCTCTATATTCTATCTCTCTATTCTATCTCTATATTCTATCTCTATATTCTATCTCTCCATTCTATCTCTATATTCTATATCTCTATTCTATCTCTATATTCTATCTCTATATTCTATCTCTATATTCTATCTGTGTATTCTATCTCTCTATTCTATCTCTATATTCTATCTCTCTGTTCTATCTCTATATTCTATCTCTACATTCTATCTCTATCTTCTATCTCTATATTCTATCTCTCTATTCTATCTCTATATTCTATCTCTATATTCTATCTGTGCATTCTATCTCTCTATTCTATCTCTCTTTTCTATCTCTATATTCTATCTCTCTATTCTATCTCTATATTCGATCTGTGTATTCTATCTCGATATTCTGTCTCTATATTCTATCTCTCTATTCTATCTCTCTATTCTATCTCTATATTCTATCTGTGTATTCTATGTCTCTATTCCATGTCTCTATTCTATCTCTATATTCTATCTCTATATTCTATCTCTCTATTCTATCTCTATATTCTATCTCTCTTTTCTATCTCTATATTCTATCTCTCTATTCTATCTCTCTATTCTATCTCTCTATTCTATCTCTCTCTTCTATCTCTATATTCTATCTGTGTAGTCTATCTCTCTATTCTATCTCTCTATTCTATCTCTATATTCTATCTCTCTATTCTATCTCTATATTCTATCTCTCAATTCTATCTCTATATTCTATCTCTATATTCTATCTCTCTATTCTATCTCTACATTCTATCTCTACATTCTATCTCTATATTCTATCTCTCTATTCTATCTCTCTATTCTATCTCTATATTCTATCTGTGTATTCTATCTGTGAATTCTATCTCTCTATTCTATCTCTCTATTCTATCTCTATATTCTATCTCTATATTCTATCTCTCTATTCTATCTCTATATTCTATCTCTATTTTCTATCTCTCTATTCTATCTCTATATTCTATCTCTATATTCTATCTCTCTATTCTATCTCTATATTCTATCTCTATATTCTATCTCTATATTCTATCTCTCTATTCTATCTCTATATTCTATCTCTATATTCTATCTCTCTATTCTATCTCTATATTCTATCTGTGTATTCCATCTCTATATTCTATCTGTGTATTCTATCTCTATATTCGATCTCTCTATTCTATCTCTATATTCTATCTGTGTATTATATCTCTCTATTCTATCTCTCTATTCTATCTCTATATTCTATCTCTCTATTCTATCTCTATATTCTATCTCTCTATTCTATCTCCATATTCTATCTCTGTATTCTATCTCTCTATTCTATCTCTATATTCTATCTGTGTATTCTATCTCTATATTCTATCTCTCTATTCTATCTCTATATTCTATCTGTGTATTCTATCTCTATATTCTATCTCTCTATTCTATCTCTATATTCTATCTGTGTATTCTATCTCTCTATTCTATCTCTCTATTCTATCTCTATATTCTATCTGTGTATTCTATCTCTATATTCTATCTCTCCATTCCATCTCTCTATTCTATCTGTGTATTCTATCTCTCTATTCTGTCTCTATATTCTATCTCTGTATTCTATCTCTCTATTCTATCTCTCTATTCTATCTCTATATTCTATCTCTATATTCTATCTCTCTATTCTGTCTCTGTATTCTATCTCTATATTCTATCTCTCTATTCTATCTCTATATTCTATCTGTGTATTCTATCTCTCTATATTCTATCTCTATATTCTATCTCTATATTCTATCTCTGTATTCTATCTCTATAGTCTATCTCTCTATTCTATCTCTCTATATTCTATCTCTATATTCTATCTCTATATTCTATCTCTGTATTCTGTCTCTATATTCTATCTCTCTATTCTATCTCTATATTCTATCTGTGTATTCTATCTCTCTATTCTATCTCTATATTCTATCTCTCTTTTCTATCTCTATATTCTATCTCTCTATTCTATCTCTCTATTCTATCTCTCTATTCTATCTCTCTCTTCTATCTCTATATTCTATCTGTGTAGTCTATCTCTCTATTCTATCTCTCTATTCTATCTCTATATTCTATCTCTCTATTCTATCTCTATATTCTATCTCTCTATTCTATCTCTATATTCTATCTCTATATTCTATCTCTCGATTCTATCTCTACATTCTATCTCTACATTCTATCTCTATATTCTATCTCTCTATTCTATCTCTCTGTTCTATCTCTATATTCTATCTGTGTATTCTATCTGTGTATTCTATCTGTGAATTCTATCTCTCTATTCTATCTCTCTATTCTATCTCTATATTCTATCTCTCTATTCTATCTCTATATTCTATCTCTCTATTCTATCTCTATATTCTATCTCTATTTTCTATCTCGATATTCTATCTCTATATTCTATCTCTATATTCTATCTCTCTATTCTATCTCTATATTCTATCTCTATATTCTATCTCTCTATTCTATCTCTATATTCTATCTCTCTATTCTATCTCTCTATTCTATCTCTATATTCTATCTCTCTATTCTATCTCTATATTCTATCTGTGTATTCCATCTCTATATTCTATCTGTGTATTCTATCTCTATATTCGATCTCTCTATTCTATCTCTATATTCTATCTGTGTATTCTATCTCTCTATTCTATCTCTCTATTCTATCTCTATATTCTATCTCTCTATTCTATCTCTATATTCTATCTCTCGATTCTATCTCTATATTCTATCTCTATATTCTATCTCTCTATTCTATCTCTATATTCTATCTGTGTATTCTATCTCTATATTCTATCTCTCTATTCTATCTCTATATTCTATCTGTGTATTCTATCTCTATATTCTATCTCTCTATTCTATCTCTATATTCTATCTGTGTATTCTATCTCTCTATTCTATCTCTCTATTCTATCTCTATATTCTATCTGTGTATTCTATCTCTATATTCTATCTCTCCATTCTATCTCTCTATTCTATCTGTGTATTCTATCTCTCTATTCTATCTCTATATTCTATCTCTGTATTCTATCTCTGTATTCTATCTCTCTATTCTATCTCTCTATTCTATCTCTATATTCTATCTCTGTATTCTATCTCTATATTTTATCTCTCTATTCTATCTCTATATTCTATCTGTGTATTCTATCTCTCTATATTCTATCTCTATATTCTATCTCTACATTCTATCTCTGTATTCTATCTCTATAGTCTATCTCTCTATTCTATCTCTCTATATTCTATCTCTATATTCTATCTCTATATTCTATCTCTGTATTCTGTCTCTATATTCTATCTCTCTATTCTATCTCTATATTCTATCTGTGTATTCTATCTCTCTATTCTATCTCTATATTCTATCACTCTATTCTATCTCTCTATTCTATCTCTCTATATTCTATCTCTATATTCTATCTCAATATTCTATCTCTGTATTCTATCTCTATATTCTATCTGTGTATTCTATCTCTATATTCTATCTCTCTATTCTATCTCTATATTCTATCTCTATATTCTATCTGTGTATTCTATCTCTCTATTCTATCTCTGTGTTCTATCCCTATATTCTATCTCTCTATTCTATCTCTATATTCTATCTGTGTATTCTATCTCTATATTCTATCTGTGTATTCTATCTCTATATTCTATCTCTCTATTCTATCTCTATGTTCTATCTGTGTATTCTATCTCTATATTCTATCTCTCTATTCTATCTCTATATTCTATCTCTATATTCTATCTCTGTATTCTATCTCTCTATTCTATCTCTATATTCTATCTATATATTCGATCTCTCTATTCTATCTCTATATTCTATCTCTCTATTCTATCTCTATATTCTATCTCTCTATTCTATCTCTATATTCTATCTCTGTATTCTATCTCTCTATTCTTTCTCTATATTCTATCTCTCTATTCTATCTCTATATTCTATCTCTGTATTCTATCTCTCTATTCTATCTCTATATTCTATCTCTGTATTCTATCTCTATATTCTATCTCTATATTCTATCTCTATATTCTATCTCTCTATTCTATCTCTATATTCTATCTCTCTATTCTATCTCTCCATTCTATCTCTATATTCTATCTGTCTATTCTATCTCTCTATTCTATCTCTATATTCTATCTCTCTATTCTATCTCTATATTCTATCTGTGTATTCTATCTCTATATTCTATCTCTCTATTCTATCTCTTTATTCTATCTGTGTATTCTATCTCTCTATTCTATCTCTCTATTCTATCTCTATATTCTATCTCAATATTCTATCTCTCTATTCTATCTCTATATTCCATCTGTGCATTCTATCTCTATATTCCATCTGTGTATTCTATCTCAATATTCTATCTCTCTATTCTATCTCTATATTCTATCTGTGTATTCTATCTCTCTATTCTATCTCTCTATTCTATCTCTATATTCTATCTCGATATTCTATCTCTCTATTCTATCTCTATAATCTATCTGTGTATTCTATCTCTATATTCTATCTCTCTATTCTATCTCTATATTCTATCTCTACATTCTATCTCTATATTCTATCTCTCTATTCTATCTCTGTATTCTATCTCTCTATTCTATCTCGAAATTCGATCTGTGTATTCTATCTCTATATTCTGTCTCTATATTCTATCTCTCTATTCTATCTCTCTATTCAATCTCTATATTCTATCTGTGTATTCTATCTCTCTATTCTATGTCTCTATTCTATCTCTATATTCTATCTCTATATTCTATCTCTCTATTCTATCTCTATATTCTATCTCTCTTTTCTATCTCTCTATTCTATCTCTCTATTCTATCTCTCTATTCTATCTCTCTCTTCTATCTCTGTATTCTATCTGTGTAGTCTATCTCTCTATTCTATCTCTCTATTCTATCTCTATATTCTATCTCTCTATTCTATCTCTATATTCTATCTCTCTATTCTATCTCTATATTCTATCTCTATATTCTATCTCTGTATTCTATCTCTCTATTCTATCTCTATATTCTATCTCTGTATTATATCTCTCTATTCTATCTCTCTATTCTATCTCAATATTCTATCTCTGTATTCTATCTCTATATTCTATCTCAATATTCTATCTCTGTATTCTATCTCTATATTCTATCTGTGTATTCTATCTCTATATTCTATCTGTGTATTCTATCTCTATATTCTATCTCTCTATTCTATCTCAATATTCTATCTCTCTATTCTATCTCTATATTCTATCTCAATATTCTATCTCTGTATTCTATCTCTATATTCTATCTGTGTATTCTATCTCTATATTCTATCTCTCTATTCTATCTCTATATTCTATCTCTCTATTCTATCTCTATATTCTATCTCTATATTCTATCTCTCTATTCTATCTCTATATTCTATCTCTATATTCTATCTGTGTATTCTATCTCTCTATTCTATCTCTCTATTCTATCTCTATATTCTATCTCGATATTCTATCTCTCTATTCTATCTCTATAATCTATCTGTGTATTCTATCTCTATATTCTATCTCTCTATTCTATCTCTATATTCTATCTCTACATTCTATCTCTATATTCTATCTCTCTATTCTATCTCTGTATTCTATCTCTCTATTCTATCTCGAAATTCGATCTGTGTATTCTATCTCTATATTCTGTCTCTATATTCTATCTCTCTATTCTATCTCTCTATTCAATCTCTATATTCTATCTGTGTATTCTATCTCTCTATTCTATGTCTCTATTCTATCTCTATATTCTATCTCTATATTCTATCTCTCTATTCTATCTCTATATTCTATCTCTCTTTTCTATCTCTCTATTCTATCTCTCTATTCTATCTCTCTATTCTATCTCTCTCTTCTATCTCTATATTCTATCTGTGTAGTCTATCTCTCTGTTCTATCTCTCTATTCTATCTCTATATTCTATCTCTCTATTCTATCTCTATATTCTATCTCTCTATTCTATCTCTATATTCTATCTCTATATTCTATCTCTGTATTCTATCTCTCTATTCTATCTCTATATTCTATCTCTGTATTATATCTCTCTATTCTATCTCTCTATTCTATCTCAATATTCTATCTCTGTATTCTATCTCTATATTCTATCTCAATATTCTATCTCTGTATTCTATCTCTATATTCTATCTGTGTATTCTATCTCTATATTCTATCTGTGTATTCTATCTCTATATTCTATCTCTCTATTCTATCTCAATATTCTATCTCTCTATTCTATCTCTATATTCTATCTCAATATTCTATCTCTGTATTCTATCTCTATATTCTATCTGTGTATTCTATCTCTATATTCTATCTCTCTATTCTATCTCTATATTCTATCTCTCTATTCTATCTCTATATTCTATCTCTATATTCTATCTCTCTATTCTATCTCTATATTCTATCTGTGTATTCCCTCTCTATATTCTATCTGTGTATTCTATCTCTATATTCGATCTCTCTATTCTATCTCGCTATTCTATCTCGATATTCTATCTCTCTATTCTATCGCTATATTCTATCTCTCTATTCTATCTCTATATTCTATCTCTATATTCTATCTCTCTATTCTATCTCTATATTCTATCTCTCTATTCTATCTCGCTATTCTATCTCGATATTCTATCTCTCTATTCTATCGCTATCTTCTATCTCTCTATTCTATCTCTATATTCTATCTCTATATTCTATCTCTCTATTCTATCTCTATATTCTATCTGTGTATTCTATCTCTATATTCTATCTCTCTATTCTATCTCTATATTCTATCTGTGTATTCTATCTCTATATTCTATCTCTCTATTCTATCTCTATATTCTATCTGTGTATTCTATCTCTCTATTCTATCTCTCTATTCTATCTCTATATTCTATCTGTGTATTCTATCTCTATATTCAATCTCTCCATTCTATCTCTCTATTCTATCTGTGTATTCTATCTCTGTATTCTATCTCTGTATTCTATCTCTCGATTCTATCTCTCTATTCTATCTCTCTATTCTATCTCTATATTCTATCTCTCTATTCTATCTCTATATTCTATCTCTGTATTCTATCTCTATATTCTATCTCTCTATTCTATCTCTATATTCTATCTGTGTATTCTATCTCTCTATATTCTATCTCTATATTCTATCTCTATATTCTATCTCTGTATTCTATCTCTATAGTCTATCTCTCTATTCTATCTCTCTATATTCTATCTCTATATTCTATCTCTCTATTCTATCTCTCTATTCTATCTCTATATTCTATCTGTGTATTCTATCTCTCTATTCTATGTTTCTATTCTATCTCAATATTCTATCTCTATATTCTATCTCTCTATTCTATCTCTATATTCTATCTCTCTTTTCTATCTCTATATTATATCTCTCTATTCTATCTCTCTATTCTATCTCTCTATTCTATCTCTCTCTTCTATCTCTATATTCTATCTGTGTATTCTATCTCTATATTCTATCTCTCTATTCTATCTCTATGTTCTATCTCTCTATTCTATCTCTATATTCTATCTCTCTATTCTATCTCTCTGTTCTATCACTATATTCTATCTGTGTAGTCTATCTCTCTATTCTATCTCTCTATTCTATCTCTATATTCTATCTCTCTGTTCTATCTCCATATTCTATCTCTCTATTCTATCTCTATATTCTATCTCTCTATTCTATCTCTACATTCTATCTCTACATTCTATCTCTACATTCTATCTCTCTATTCTATCTCTCTATTCTATCTCTATATTCTATCTGTGTATTCTATCTGTGAATTCTATCTCTCTATTCTATCTCTCTATTCTATCTCTATATTCTATCTCTCTATTCTATCTCTATATTCTATCTCTATATTCTATCTCTCTATTCTATCTCTATATTCTATCTCTATTTTCTATCTCTCTATTCTATCTCTCTATTCTATCTCTATATTCTATCTCTCTATTCTATCTCTCTATTCTATCTCTATATTCTATCTCTATATTCTATCTCTCTCTTCTATCTCTATATTCTATCTGTGCATTCTATCTCTATATTCTATCTCTATATTCTATCTCTATATTCCAACTCAATATTCTATCTGTGTATTCTATCTCTCTATTCTATCTCTCTATTCTATCTCTATATTCTATCTCTCTATTCTATCTCTATATTCTATCTCTCTATTCTATCTCTATATTCTATCTCTATATTCTATCTCTCTATTCTATCTCTATATTCTATCTGTGTATTCCATCTCTCTATTCTATCTCTCTATTCTATCTCTATATTCTATCTGTGTATTCTATCTCTCTATTCTATCTCTCTATTCTATCTCTATATTCTATCTCTCTATTCTATCTCTCTATTCTATCTCTATATTCTATCTCTCTATTCTATCTCTATATTCTATCTGTGTATTCTATCTCTATATTCTATATCTCTATTCTATCTCTATATTCTATCTGTGTATTCTATCTCTATATTCTATCTCTCTATTCATTCTCTATATTCTATCTGTGTATTCTATCTCTCTATTCTATCTCTGTATTCTATCTCTATATTCTATCTCTGTATTCTATCTCTATATTCTATCTCTCGATTCTATCTCTATGTTCTATCTGTGTATTCTATCTCTATATTCTATCTCTATATTCTATCTTTATATTCTATCTCTGTATTCTATCTCTATATTCTATCTCTCTATTCTATCTCTATATTCTATCTGTGTATTCTATCTCTATATTCTATCTCTGTATTCTCTCTCTATATTCTATCTGTGTATTCTATCTCTCTATTCTATCTGTGTATTCTATCTCTCTCTTCTATCTCTATATTCTATCTCTCTCTTCTATCTCTATATTCTATCTCTGTATTCTATCTCTGTATTCTATCTCTCTATTCTATCTCTCTATATTCTATCTCTATATTCTATCTCTATATTCTATCTCTCTATTCTATCTCTATATTCTATCTGTGTATTCCATCTCAATATTCTATCTCTGTATTCCATCTCTATATTCTATCTGTGTATTCTATCTCTATATTCTATCTCTCTATTCTATCTCTATATTCTATCTGTGTATTCTATCTCTCTATTCTATCTCTCTATTCTATCTCTATGTTCTATCTCTATATTCTATCTCTGTATTCTATATGTGTATTCTATCTCTATATTCTATCTGTGTATTCCATCTCTCTATTCTATCTCTATGTTCTATCTCTATATTCTATCTGTGTATTCTATCTCGATATTCTATCTCTATATTCTATCTCTATGTTCTATCTCTATATTCTATCTGTGTATTCTATCTCTCTATTCTATCTCTCTATTCTATCTCTATGTTCTATCTCTATATTCTATCTCTGTATTCTATCTGTGTATTCTATCTCTATATTCTATCTGTGTATTCCATCTCTATATTCTATCTCTCAATTCTATCTCTCTATTCTATCTCTCTGTTCTATCTCTCTATTCTATCTGTGTATTCTCTCTCTATATTCTATGTCTTTATTCTATCTCTCTATTCTATCTCTCTATTCTATCTCTATATTCTATCTGTGTATTCTATCTCTATATTCTATCTCTCCATTCTATCTCTCTATTCTATCTCTATATTCTATCTCTATATTCTATCTCGCTATTCTATCTCTCTATTCTATCTCTATATTCTATCTGTGTATTCTATCTCTATATTCTATCTCTCCATTCTATCTCTCTATTCTATCTCTATATTCTATCTCTATATTCTATCTCGCTATTCTATCTCAGTATTCTATCTCTATATTCTATCTCTCTATTCTATCTCTATATTCTATCTCTCTATTCTATCTCTATATTCTATCTCTCTATTCTATCTCTCTATTCTATCTCTCGATATTCTATCTCTATATTCTATCTCTATATTCTATCTCTCTATTCTATCTCTACATTCTATCTGTGTATTCTATCTCAATATTCTACCTCTGTATTCTATCTCTATATTCTATCTGTGTATTCTATCTCTCTATTCTATCTCTATATTCTATCTCTATATTCTATCTCTCTATTCTATCTCTATATTCTGTCTGTGTATTCTATCTCTACATTCAATCTCTCTATTCTATCTCTATATTCTATCTGTGTATTCTATCTCTATATTCTATCTCTCTATTCTATCTCTATATTCTATCTGTGTATTCTATCTCTGTATTCTATCTCTATATTCTGTCTCTCTATTCTATCTCTATATTCTATCTCTCTATTCTATCTCTATATTCTATCTGTGTATTCTATCTCTATATTCTATCTCTGTATTCTATCACTATATTCTATCTCTGTATTCTATCTCTATATTCTATCTCTCTATTCTATCTCTATATTCTATCTGTGTATTCTATCTCTATATTCTATCTCTGTATTCTATCTCTATATTCTATCTCTGTATTCTATCTCTATATTCTATCTCTCGATTCTATCTCTATGTTCTATCTGTGTATTCTATCTCTATATTCTATCTCTATATTCTATCTTTATATTCTATCTCTGTATTCTATCTCTATATTCTATCTCTCTATTCTATCTCTATATTCTATCTGTGTATTCTATCTCTATATTCTATCTCTATATTCTATCTTTATATTCTATCTGTGTATTCTATCTCTCTATTCTATCTCTCTATTCTATCTCTATATTCTATCTGTGTGTTCTATCTCTACATTCTACCGCTCTATTCTATCTCTATATTCTATCTCTCTATTCTATCTCTCTATTCTATCTCTATATTCTATCTGTGTATTCTATCTCTATATTCTCTCTCTATATTCTATCTCTATATTCTATCTCTGTATTCTATCTGTGTATTCTATCTCTCTATTCTATCTCTATATTCTATCTCTATATTCTATCTTTGTATTCTATCTCTATATTCTATCTCTATATTCTATCTGTGCATTCTATCTCTATATTCTATCTCTATATTCTATCTGTGTATTCTATCTCTATATTCTATCTCTATATTCTATCTCGATATACTATCTGTGTATTCTATCTCCATATTCTATCTCTATATTCTATCTGTGTATTCTATCTCTCTATTCTATCTCTATATTCTATCTCTATATTCTATCTTTGTATTCTATCTCTATATTCTATCTCTATATTCTATCTGTGTATTCTATCTCTCTATTCTATCTCTATATTCTATCTCTATATTCTATCTGTGTATTCTATCTCTATATTCTATCTCTATATTCTATCTCTATATTCTATCTGTGTATTCTATCTCCATATTCTATCTCTATATTCTATCTGTGTATTCTATCTCTCTATTCTATCTCTATATTCTATCTCTATATTCTATCTCTCTGTTCTATCTCTCTATTCTATCTCTATATTCTATCTGTGTATTCTATCTCTATATTCTCTCTCTATATTCTATCTCTATATTCTATCTCTGTATTCTATCTGTGTATTCTATCTCTCTATTCTATCTCTATATTCTATCTCTATATTCTATCTTTGTATTCTATCTCTATATTCTATCTCTATATTCTATCTGTGTATTCTATCTCTATATTCTATCTCTATATTCTATCTGTGTATTCTATCTCTATATTCTATCTCTATATTCTATCTCTATATTCTATCTGTGTATTCTATCTCCATATTCTATCTCTATATTCTATCTGTGTGTTCTATCTCCATATTCTATCTCTATATTCTATCTCTGTATTCTATCTGTGTATTCTATCTCTCTATTCTATCTCTATATTCTATCTCTATATTCTATCTGTGTATTCTATCTCTATATTCTATCTCTATATTCTATCTGTGTATTCTATCTCCATATTCTATCTCTATATTCAATCTGTGTATTCTATCTCTCTATTCTATCTCTATATTCTATCTGTGTATTCTATCTCTCTATTCTATCTCTAGATTCTATCTGTGTATTCTATCTCTATATTCTCTCTGTGTATTCTATCTCTCTATTCCATCTCTCGATACAACTCTCTATTCTATCTCTATATTCTATCTGTGTATTCTATCTCTATATTCTATCTGTGTATTCTATCTCTATATTCTATCTCTGTATTCTATTTCTCTATTCTATCTCTATATTCTATCTCTCTATTCTATCTCTATATTCTATCTGTGTATTCTATCTCTATATTCTATCTCTGTATTCTATTTCTCTATTCTATCTCGATATTCTATCTCTATATTCTATCTGTGTTTTCTATCTCTCTATTCTATCTCTCTATTCTATCTCTCTATTCTATCTGTGTATTCTATCTCTCTATTATATCTCTCTGTTCTATCTCTATATTCCATCTGTGTATTCTATCCCTCTATTCTATCTCTCTATTCTATCTCTCTATTCTATCTCGATATTCTATCTCTGTTTTCTATCTCTATCTTCTATCTCTCTATTCTATCTCTATATTCTATCTCTCGATTCTATCTCTATATTCTATCTGTGTATTCTATCTCTATATTCTATCTCTATATTCTATCTTTATATTCTATCTCTGTATTCTATCTCTATATTCTCTCTCTCTATTCTATCTCTATATTCTATCTGTGTATTCTATCTCTATATTCTATCTCTGTATTCTATCTGTGTATTCTATCTCTCTATTCTATCTCTATATTCTATCTCTATATTCTATCTTTGTATTATATCTCTATATTCTATCTCTATATTCTATCTGTGTATTCTATCTCTATATTCTATCTCTATATTCTATCTGTGTATTCTATCTCCATATTCTATCTCTATATTCTATCTCTGTATTCTATCTGTGTATTCTATCTCTCTATTCTATCTCTATATTCTATCTCTATATTCTATCTTTGTATTCTATCTCTATATTCTATCTCTATATTCTATCTGTGTATTCTGTCTCTATATTCTATCTCTATATTCTATCTGTGTATTCTATCTCTATATTCTATCTCTATATTCTATCTCTATATTCTATCTGTGTATTCTATCTCCATCTTCTATCTCTATATTCTATCTGTGTATTCTATCTCTCTATTCTATCTCTATATTCTATCTGTGTATTCTATCTCTCTATTCTATCTCTAGATTCTATCTGTGTATTCTATCTCTATATTCTCTCTGTGTATTCTATCTCTCTATTCCATCTCTCGATACAACTCTCTATTCTATCTCTAGATTCTATCTGTGTATTCTATCTCTATATTCTATCTCTGTATTCTATTTCTCTATTCTATCTCTATATTCTATCTCTCTATTCTATCTCTATATTCTACCTGTGTATTCTATCTCTATATTCTATCTCTGTATTCTATTTCTCTATTCTATCTCTATATTCTATCTCTCTATTCTATCTCTATATTCTATCTGTGTATTCTATCTCTATATTCTATCTCTGTATTCTATTTCTCTATTCTATCTCGATATTCTATCTCTATATTCTATCTGTGTATTCTATCTCTCTATTCTATCTCTCTATTCTATCTCTCTATTCTATCTGTGTATTCTATCTCTCTATTATATCTCTCTGTTCTATCTCTATATTCCATCTGTGTATTCTATCCCTCTATTCTATCTCTCTATTCTATCTCTCTATTCTATCTCGATATTCTATCTCTGTATTCTATCTCTATCTTCTATCTCTCTATTCTATCTCTATATTCTATCTCTCGATTCTATCTCTATATTCTATCTCTATATTCTATCTCTATATTCTATCATTATATTCTATCTCTGTATTCTATCTCTATATTCTCTCTCTCTATTCTATCTCTATATTCTATCTGTGTATTCTATCTTTATATTCTATCTCTGTATTCTATCTCTATATTCTATCTCTCTATTCTATCTCTATATTCTATCTGTGTATTCTATCTCTATATTCTATCTCTGTATTCTATCTCTATATTCTATCTGTGTATTCTATCTCTCTATTCTATGTCTCTATTCTATCTCTCTATTCTATCTCTATATTCTATCTGTGCATTCTATCTCAATATTCTATCTCTATATTCTATCTCTCTATTCTATCTCTATATTCTATCTGTGTATTCTATCTCTCTATTCTATCTGTGTATTCTATCTCTCTATTCTATCTGTGTATTCTCTCTCTCTATTCTATCTCTATATTCTATCTCTATATTCTATCTCTGTATTCTATCTCTATATTCTATCTCGCTATTCTATCTCTATATTCTATCTGTGTATTCTATCTCTATATTCTATCTCTATATTCTATCTGTGTATTCTTTCTCTCAATTCTATCTCTCTATTCTGTCTCTCTATTCTATCTCTATATTCTATCTGTGTATTCTATCTCTATATTCTATCTGTGTATTCTATCTCTCTATTCTATCTCTCTATTCTATCTCTCTATTCTATCTGTGTATTCTATCTCTCTATTATATCTCTCTGTTCTATCTCTATATTCCATCTGTGTATTCTATCTCTCTATTCTATCTCTCTATTCTATCTCTATATTCTATCTGTGTATTCTATCTCTATATTCTATCTCTGTATTCTATTTCTCTATTCTATCTCGATATTCTATCTCTATATTCTATCTGTGTTTTCTATCTCTCTATTCTATCTCTCTATTCTATCTCTCTATTCTATCTGTGTATTCTATCTCTCTATTATATCTCTCTGTTCTATCTCTATATTCCATCTGTGTATTCTATCCCTCTATTCTATCTCTCTATTCTATCTCTCTATTCTATCTCGATATTCTATCTCTGTTTTCTATCTCTATCTTCTATCTCTCTATTCTATCTCTATATTCTATCTCTCGATTCTATCTCTATATTCTATCTGTGTATTCTATCTCTATATTCTATCTCTATATTCTATCTTTATATTCTATCTCTGTATTCTATCTCTATATTCTCTCTCTCTATTCTATCTCTATATTCTATCTGTGTATTCTATCTCTATATTCTATCTCTGTATTCTATCTGTGTATTCTATCTCTCTATTCTATCTCTATATTCTATCTCTATATTCTATCTTTGTATTCTATCTCTATATTCTATCTCTATATTCTATCTGTGTATTCTATCTCTATATTCTATCTCTATATTCTATCTGTGTATTCTATCTCTATATTCTATCTCTATATTCTATCTCTATATTCTATCTGTGTATTCTATCTCCATATTCTATCTCTCTATTATATCTGTGTATTCTATCTCCATATTCTATCTCTATATTCTATCTCTGTATTCTATCTGTGTATTCTATCTCTCTATTCTATCTCTATATTCTATCTCTATATTCTATCTTTGTATTCTATCTCTATATTCTATCTCTATATTCTATCTGTGTATTCTGTCTCTATATTCTATCTCTATATTCTATCTGTGTATTCTATCTCTATATTCTATCTCTATATTCTATCTCTATATTCTATCTGTGTATTCTATCTCCATCTTCTATCTCTATATTCTATCTGTGTATTCTATCTCTCTATTCTATCTCTATATTCTATCTGTGTATTCTATCTCTCTATTCTATCTCTAGATTCTATCTGTGTATTCTATCTCTATATTCTCTCTGTGTATTCTATCTCTCTATTCCATCTCTCGATACAACTCTCTATTCTATCTCTAGATTCTATCTGTGTATTCTATCTCTATATTCTACCTGTGTATTCTATCTCTATATTCTATCTCTGTATTCTATTTCTCTATTCTATCTCTATATTCTATCTCTCTATTCTGTCTCTATATTCTATCTGTGTATTCTATCTCTATATTCTATCTCTGTATTCTATTTCTCTATTCTATCTCGATATTCTATCTCTATATTCTATCTGTGTATTCTATCTCTCTATTCTATCTCTCTATTCTATCTCTCTATTCTATCTGTGTATTCTATCTCTCTATTATATCTCTCTGTTCTATCTCTATATTCCATCTGTGTATTCTATCCCTCTATTCTATCTCTCTATTCTATCTCTCTATTCTATCTCGATATTCTATCTCTGTATTCTATCTCTATCTTCTATCTCTCTATTCTATCTCTATATTCTATCTCTCGATTCTATCTCTATATTCTATCTCTATATTCTATCTCTATATTCTATCTTTATATTCTATCTCTGTATTCTATCTCTATATTCTCTCTCTCTATTCTATCTCTATATTCTATCTGTGTATTCTATCTCTATATTCTATCTCTGTATTCTATCTCTATATTCTATCTGTGTATTCTATCTCTCTATTCTATCTGTGTATTCTATCTCTATATTCTATCTCTATATTCTATCTTTATATTCTATCTCTGTATTCTATCTCTATATTCTATCTCTCTGTTCTATCTCTCTATTCTATCTGTGTATTCTATCTCTATATTCTATCTCTGTATTCTATCTCTATATTCTATCTGTGTATTCTATCTCTCTATTCTATGTCTCTATTCTATCTCTATTTTCTATCTCTATATTCTATCTGTGCATTCTATCTCAATATTCTATCTCTATATTCTATCTCTCTATTCTATCTCTATATTCTATCTGTGTATTCTATCTCTCTATTCTATCTGTGTATTCTATCTCTCTATTCTATCTGTGTATTCTCTCTCTCTATTCTATCTCTATATTCTATCTCTGTATTCTATCTCTATATTCTATCTCTCTATTCTATCTCTATATTCTATCTGTGTATTCTTTCTCTCAATTCTATCTCTCTATTCTGTCTCTCTATTCTATCTCTATATTCTATCTGTGTATTCTATCTCTATATTCTATCTCTATATTCTATCTCTATATTCTATCTCTATATTCTATCTCTCTATTCTATCTGTGTATTCTATCTCTATATTCTATCTCTATATTCTATCTCTGTATTCTATCTCTATATTCTATCTCTCTATTCTATCTCTATATTCTATCTGTGTATTCTATCTCTATATTCTATCTCTATATTCTATCTGTGTATTCTTTCTCTCAATTCTATCTCTCTATTCTGTCTCTCTATTCTATCTCTATATTCTATCTGTGTATTCTATCTCTATATTCTATCTGTGTATTCTATCTCTCTATTCTATCTCTCTATTCTATCTCTCTATTCTATCTGTGTATTCTATCTCTCTATTATATCTCTCTGTTCTATCTCTATATTCCATCTGTGTATTCTATCTCTCTATTCTATCTCTCTATTCTATCTCTCTATTCTATCTCGATATTCTATCTGTGTATTCTATCTCTCTATTCTATCTCTCTATTCTATCTGTGTATTCTATCTCTATATTCTATCTGTGTATTCTATCTCTGTATTCTATCTCTATATTCTATCTCTATTTTCTATCTCTATATTCTATCTCTCTGTTCTATCTGTGTATTCTATCTCTATATTCTATCTCTATATTCTATCTCTGTATTCTATCTCTATATTCTACCTCTCTATTCTATCTCTCTATTCTATCTCTCTATTCTATCTCTATATTCTATCTGTGTATTCTATCTCTATATTCTATCTCCATATTCTATCTCTATATTCGATCTCTGTATTCTATCTGTGTATTCTATTTCTCTATTCTATCTCTATATTCTATCTCTCTATTCTATCTCTATATTCTATCTGTGTATTCTATCTCTATATTCTATCTCTATATTCTATCTCTATATTCTATCTCTATATTCTATCTCTATATTCTATCTGTGTATTCTATCTCTATATTCTATCTCTATATTCTAAATGTGTATTCTATCTCTGTATTCTATCTCTATATTCTATCTCTATATTCTATCTCTATATTCTATCTGTGTATTCTATCTCCATATTCTATCTCTATATTCTATCTGTGTATTCTATCTCTCGATTCTATCTCTATATTCTATCTGTGTATTCTATCTCTCTATTCTATCTCTAGATTCTATCTGTGTATTCTATCTCTATATTCTATCTGTGTATTCTATCTCTATATTCTATCTCTGTATTCTATTTCTCTATTCTATCTCTATACTCTATCTCTCTATTCTATCTCTATATTCTATCTGTGTATTCTATCTCTATATTCTATCTCTGTATTCTATTTCTCTATTCTATCTCTATATTCTATCTCTATATTCTATCTCTATATTCTATCTCTGTATTCTATCTCTCTATTCTATCTCTATATTCTATCTCTCTATTCTATCTCTCTATTCTATCTCTATATTCTATCTCTATATCCTATCTCTGTATTCTATCTCCATATTCTATCTGTGTATTCTATCTCTATATTCTATCTGTGTATTCTATCTCTATATTCTATCTGTGTATTCTATCTCTCTATTCTATCTCTATATTCTATCTGTGTATTCTATCTCTCTATTCTATCTCTAGATTCAATCTGTGTATTCTATCTCTATATTCTATCTGTGTATTCTATCTCTATATTCTATGTCTGTATTCTATTTCTCTATTCTATCTCTATATTCTATCTCTCTATTCTATCTCTATATTCTATCTGTGTATTCTATCTCGATATTCTATCTCTGTATTCTATTTCTCTATTCTATCTCTATATTCTATCTCTATATTCTATCTCTATATTCTATCTCTGTATTCTATCTCTCGATTCTATCTCTATATTCTATCTCTCTATTCTATCTCTCTATTCTATCTCTATATTCTATCTCTATATCCTATCTCTATATTCTATCTCTCTATTCTATCTCTGTATTCTATCTCTCTATTCTATCTCTATATTCTATCTCTATATTCTATCTGTGTATTCTATCTCTCTATTCTATCTCTCTATTCTATCTCTATATTCTATCTGTGTATTCTATCTCTCTATTCTATCTCTCTATTCTATCTCTCTATTCTATCTGTGTATTCTATCTCTCTCTTCTATCTCTATATTCTATCTCTATATTCTATCTCTATATTCTATCTGTGTATTCTATCTCTATATTCTATCTGTGTATTCTATCTCTCTGTTCTATCTCTCTATTCTATCTCTATATTCTATCTCTCTATTCTATCTCTATATTCTATCTGTGTATTCTATCTCTATATTCTATCTGTGTATTCTATCTCTGTATTCTATCTCTATATTCTATCTCTATTTTCTATCTCTATATTCTATCTCTATATTCTATCTCTCTATTCTATCTGTGTATTATATCTCTATATTCTATCTCTATATTCTATCTCTGTATTCTATCTGTGTATTCTGTCTCTCTATTCTATCTCTATATTCTATCTCTATATTCTATCTCTGTATTCTATCTCGATATTCTACCTCTCTATTCTATCTGTGTCTTCTATCTCTCTATTCTCTCTCTCCATTCTACCTCTAGATTCTATCGGTGTATTCTATCTCTCTATTCTATCTCTCTATTCTATCTCTAAATTCTATCTGTGTATTCTATCTCTATATTCTATCTCTATATTCTATCTCTATATTCTATCTGTGTATTCTATCTCTCTATTCTATCTCTATATTCTATCTCTATATTCTATCTGTGTATTCTATCTCTATATTCTATCTCTATATTCTATCTCTATATTCTATCTGTGTATTCTATCTCTATATTCTATCTCTATATTCTATCTCTATATTCTAAATGTGTATTCTATGTCTGTATTCTATCTCTATATTCTATCTCTATATTCTATCTCTATATTCTATCTGTGTATTCTATCTCTATATTCTATCTCTATATTCTATCTGTGTATTCTATCTCTCTATTCTATCTCTAGATTCTATCTGTGTATTCTATCTCTATATTCAATCTGTGTATTCTATCTCTATATTCTATCTGTGTATTCTGTTTCTCTATTCTATCTCTATATTCTATCTCTCTATTCTATCTCTATATTCTATCTGTGTATTCTCTCTCTATATTCTATCTCTGTATTCTATTTCTCTATTCTATCTCTATATTCTATCTCTATATTCTATCTCTGTATTCTATCTCTCTATTCTATCTCTATATTCTATCTCTACATTCTATCTCTGTATTCTATCTCTCGATTCTATCTCTGTATTCTATCTCTCTATTCTATCTCTATATTCTATCTGTGTATTCTATCTCTATATTCTATCTCTATATTCTATCTCTATATTCTATCTCTGTATTCTATCTGTGTATTCTGTCTCTCTATTCTATCTCTATATTCTATCTCTATATTCTATCTGTGTATTCTATCTCTATATTCTATCTCTATATTCTATCTGTGTATTCTATCTCTATATTCTATCTCTATATTCTATCTCGAAATTCTAAATGTGTATGCTATCTCTGTATTCTATCTCTGTATTCTATCTCTATATTCTATCTCTATATTCTATCTGTGTATTCTATCTCTATATTCTATCTCTATATTCTATCTGTGTATTCTATCTCTCTATTCTATCTCTAGATTCTATCTGTGTATTCTATCTCTATATTCTATCTCTGTATTCTATTTCTCTATTCTATCTCTATATTCTATCTCTCTATTCTATCTCTATATTCTATCTGTGTATTCTATCTCTATATTCTATCTCTGTATTCTATTTCTCTATTCTATCTCTATATTCTATCTCTATATTCTATCTCTATATTCTATCTCTGTATTCTATCTCTCTATTCTATCTCTATATTCTATCTCTCTATTCTATCTCTCTATTCTATCTCTATATTCTATCTCCATATCCTATCTCTGTATTCTATCTCTATATTCTATCTGTGTATTCTATCTCTATATTCTATCTGTGTATTCTATCTCTATATTCTATCTGTGTATTCTATCTCTCTATTCTATCTCTATATTCTATCTGTGTATTCTATCTCTCTATTCTATCTCTATATTCTATCTGTGTATTCTATCTCTATATTCTATCTGTGTATTCTATCTCTATATTCTATCTCTGTATTCTATTTCTCTGTTCTATCTCTATATTCTATCTCTCTATTCTATCTCTATATTCTATCTGTGTATTCTATCTCTATATTCTATCTCTCTATTCTATCTCTATATTCTATCTCTGTATTCTATCTCTCTATTCTATCTCTCTATTCTATCTCTATATCCTATCTCTCTATTCTATCTCTCTATTCTATCTCTGTATTCTATCTCTCTATTCTATCTCTATATTCTATCTGTGTGTTCTATCTCTGTATTCTATTTCTCTATTCTATCTCTATATTCTATCTCTCTATTCTATCTCTATATTCTATCTGTGTATTCTATCTCTATATTCTATCTCTGTATTCTATTTCTCTATTCTATCTCTATATTCTATCTCTATATTCTATCTCTGTATTCTATCTCTCTATTCTATCTCTATATTCTATCTCTCTATTCTATCTCTCTATTCTATCTCTATATTCTATCTCTATATCCTATCTCTCTATTCTATCTCTCTATTCTCTCTCTGTATTCTATCTCTCTATTCTATCTCTATATTCTATCTGTGTATTCTATCTCTCTATTCTATCTCTCTATTCTATCTGTGTATTCTATCTCTATATTCTATCTGTGTATTCTATCTCTATATTCTATCTCTATTTTCTATCTCTCTATTCTATCTCTCTATTCTATCTCTATATTCTATCTGTGTATTCTATCTCTCTATTCTATCTCTCTATTCTATCTCTATATTCTATCTGTGTTTTCTATCTCTCTATTCTATCTCTCTATTCTATCTCTCTATTCTATCTGTGTATTCTATCTCTCTCTTCTATCTCTATATTCTATCTCTATATTCTATCTCTATATTCTATCTGTGTATTCTATCTCTATATTCTATCTGTGTATTCTATCTCTCTATTCTATCTCTATATTCTATCTCTATATTCTATCTCTATATTCTATCTGTGTATTCTATCTCTCTCTTCTATCTCTATATTCTATCTCTATATTCTATCTCTCTATTCTATCTGTGTATTCTATCTCTATATTCTATCTCTATATTCTATCTCTCTATTCTATCTCTCTATTCTATCTCTCTATTCTATCTGTGTATTCTATCTCTATATTCTATCTGTGTGTTCTATCTCTTTATTCTATCTCTATATTCTATCTCTATATTCTATCTGTGTATTCTATCTCTTTATTCTATCTCTATATTCTATCTCTATATTCTATCTGTGTATTCTATCTCTCTCTTCTATCTCTATATTCTATCTCTATATTCTATCTCTATATTCTATCTCTGTATTCTATCTCTATATTCTACCCCCCATATCTATCTCTATTTTCTCTCTCTGTATTCCATCCCCATATTAGGAACATGCAAACATTGGAACAGGAGTAGGCCATTCAGCCCCTCGCGCCTGCTCCGCCATTTGATAAGATCTTGGCTGATCTGTAATCTAACTCCATATACCCGCCTTTTGCCCATATCCCTTAATACCTTTGGTTGCCAAAAAGCTATCTATCTCTATTCTATCTCTATATTCTATATCTCTATTCTGTCTCTGCATTCTACCTCTATCTCTATATTCTATCTCCACTCTCTCTTGCGTATCTTTGCTCTATCTCAATTCTCTAATCAATCTCTATTTCACAACAACAATAACTTTCACTGATACGTTGCCTTTAACATATTAAAACGTCCCAAGGTGCTTCACAGGAGCGATTATCAAACAAAATTTGACACCGAGCCACATCAGGTGGTATTAGGACAGGTGACCAAAAGCTTGGTCAAAGAGGTAGTTTTTAAGCAGTGTCTTAAAGGAGGAGAGAGAGGTAGCGGGAGGTTTGGGAGGGAATTCCCGAGCTTTGAGCCTTGATGGCTGAAGGCACGGCCGCCAATGGTGGAGCAAAGGAAATCGGGGATGCGCAAGAGGCCAGAATTGGAAGAGTGCAGAGATCTCGGAGGGTAGTAGGGCTGGAGAAGGTTACAGAGATAGGGAGGGGCGAGGTCATGGAGGGATTTGAAAATAAGGATGAGAATTTTACAATCGAGGCTTTGCTGGACTAGGTGCCAATGTAGGTCAACGAGCACAGGGGTGATTGGAGAACAGGACTTGGTGCGGGTTCGGTTACAGATCATAAGACCATAAGAGATAGGAGCAGGAGTAGGCCAATTGGCCCCTCGAGCCTGCTCCGCCATTCATGAGATCATGGCTGATCTGATTTTTACCTCAACTCCACTTTCCCGCCCTTTCCCCATATCCTTTGACTCCCTTGCAGATCAAAAATTTGTCTAACTCAGCCTTGAATGTATTCAATGACTCAGCCTCCATAGCTTTTTGGGGTAAAGAATTCCAAAGATTCACGACCCTCTGGGAGAAGAAATTCCTCCTTATTTCCGTCTTAAACGGGTGACCCCTTATTCTGAGACTATGCCCCCTAGTTTTAGATTCCCCCATGAGGGGTAACATCCTCTCAGCATCTCCCCTATCGAGTCCCCTCAGAATCTTTTATGTTTCAATAAGATCGCCTCTCATTCTTCTAAACTCCAATGAGTATAGACCCAACCTGTTCAATCTTTCCTCATAAGACAACCCTTCCATGCCCGGAATCAACCTCGTGAACCTTCTTTGAACAGCCTCCAATGCAAGTATGTCCTTCCTTAAATAAGGGCACCAGAACTGTACGCAGTACTCCAGGTGTGGTCTCACCAGCACCCTGTACAGTTGTAGCATGACTTCCCTGCTTTTATACTCCATCCCCCTAGAAATAAAGGCCAATATTCCGTTTGCCTTCTGGATTGCCTGCTGCACCTGTATGTTGACTTTTTGTGTTTCATGTACGAGGACACCCAGATCCCTCTGTACCACAGCATTTTGTAGTATTTCTCCATTCAAATAATATTTTGCTTTTTTATTTTTCCTCCCAAAGTGGATGACTTCACATTTTCCCACATTAGATTCCATCTGCCAAATTTTTGCCCATTCGCTTAACCTGTCAATATCCCTTTGCAGACACTCTGTGTCCTCATCACAACTTGCTTTTCCACCTATCTTTGTATCATCAGCAAATTTGGCCACAAGACACTCTGTTCCTTCATCCAAGTCATTGATATATATTGTAAATAGTTGAGGCCCCAGCACTGAGCCCTGCATCATCCCACTAGTTACAGATTGCCATTTTGAAAATGACCCTTTTATCCCGACTCTTTGTTTTCTGTTAGTTAGCCAATCCTCTATCCATGCCAGTATATTACACCCAACACCATGAGCTCTTATCTTGTCCAGTAATCTTTTATGTGGCACCTTATTGAATGCCTTTTGGAAATCCAAATATACTGCACCCATTGGTTCCCCTTTATCCACCCTGCCCGTTACTTCCTCAAAGAACTCTAATAAATTTGTCAGACATGATTTCCCCTTCATAAAACCATGTTGACTCTCCTTAATTGTATTATGAGTCTCCAAATGTCCTGCTACTACTTCCTTAATAATGGATTCTAGCATTTTCCCAATGACAGATGTTAGGCTAACTGGTCTATAATTACCTGCTTTCTGTCTCACTCCCTTCTTGAATAGGGGTGTTACGTTTGCGGTTTTCCAATCCGCTGGGAGCTTTCCAGAATCTAGTGAATTGTGGAAGATTACAACCAATGCATCCACTATCTCTGTAGCCACTTCCTTTAAGACCCTCGGATGCAAGCCATCAGGTCCAAGGGGACTTGTCAGCCTTTAGACCCATTAGTTTACCTAGTACTTTTTCTCTAGTGATAGTGATTGTTTTTAGTTCCTCCCTCCCCTTTGCCCCTTGATTTTCTACTATTATTGGTATATTATTAGTGTCTTCTACTGTGAAGACAGATACAAAATATCTGTTCAATTCCTCTGCCATTTCCTTGTTTTCCATTATTATTTCCCGAGTCTCATCCTCTAAGGGACCAATGTTTACTTTAGCTCCCCTCTTCCTTTTTATATACTTGTAGAAGCTTTTACTGTCAGTTTTTATATTTCTTGCTAGTTTACTCTCATAATTTATTTTCTCCCTCTTTATTATTCTTTTAGTCATCCTTTTCTGGTTTTTAAAGTTTTCCCAATCTTCAGGCTTACCAGTAATCTTTACCATGTTGTATGCTTTTTCTTTTAGCCTGATACCATCCTTGACTTCCTTCGTTAGCCATGGTTGGTTCACCCTTTTTGTGGAATCTTTCCTCCTCACAGGGATAGATTTTTGTTGCGAGTCATAAAATATCTTTTTAAATGTTTGCCACTGCTTATCCACCATCATACCATCTAATCTGTTTACCCAGTCCACTTTAGCCAATTCCACCCTCATTCCTTTATAATTGCCCTTATTTAAGTTTAATACAGTAGTTTCAGACCCAAGATCCTCGCTCTCAAACTGGATGTGAAATTCTATCATGTTATGATCACTGCTTCCCAAGGGATCCTTTACTTTGAGATCATTAATTAATCCTGTTTCGTTCCCCATTACCAGATCCAAAATGACCTGTTCCCTGGTTGGTTCCCCGACGTATTGGTCTAAGAAACAGTCCCTAATACACTCTATGAACTCCTCCTCAGGGCTATTTTTGCCAATTTGATTTGTCCAATCTATGCGAAAGTTAGAATCGCCCATGATTATTGCATTACCTTTTTTACAAGCCCCCCTTATCTCCTGATTAATATTTTGCCCTACAGTGTAGCTACTGTGAGGGGGCCTATATACTACTCCCACCACTGATTTCTTTCCCTTGCTATTTCTTCCCTCCACCCAAATTGATTCGACATCTTGATCTTCTGAGCCAAGATCATTTCTCGCTATTATACCAATTTCATCCTTTATTAACAGAGCTTCCCCACCACCTACAGGGCAGCAGAGTTTTGGGTGAACTCCAGTTATATTCTTATTCTATTTCTATTAGACGATGTTACAGAGGGTGGAAGCAGGTGGCCTTTGTAATGGAGAGTATTTGTGATCCGCAGCTCAGCTCAGGCTGAATCGGAGGCCGAGGTTGTGAACGGTCTGGTTCAGCCTCAGACAGTGGTCAGGGAGAGGGATGGAGTCGGCGGCCGGGGAATGGAATTTGTGGCAGGAACTGAAGACAATGGCTTCGGTCTTCCTAATGTTTAACTACAGGCAATTGTGGCTCATCCAGGACTGGACGGTGGATAAGCAGTGTGCCAAATCAGAGACAGTGGAGGGGTCGACTGAGATGGTGGTGAGGTGGAGATGCATTTGCAAAACCTGACGTGTTTTCGGATGACGCCGCCGAGGGACAGCATGTAGATAAGAATTAGAAGAGGGCCAAGGAGAGATCCTTGGGGGACTCCAGAGGTAACGGTGCGGGAGCGGGAAGAGAAGCCATTACTGGAGATGTTTTGGCTACGACTCGACGGGTAAGAGTGGAACCAAGCGAGGACAGTCCCACTGAGCTGGACGACAGAGGAAAGACGTTGGGGATGGAGTAGAGGAGGATGAGAAGGTTCTATTAACCTATCGGCAAATGAGTTCTCGAAAGAAAAAGTTATTTTAAATTAGATGTTCCTGTAGATAAACGGCATTATATATAATCGAGGGAAATGCGACTCTGACACATGATTTCCAGAGAGTTCTGGAAGTGTCCATCCTTCCCCTTGCTTCTTGCCCATTGATGTCTTTGGCCATTGCGACTTGTTTCTACTCATCTCTGGGGTTGATTTTCTGTGGGAGGAGGAGGGCCGGCGTTTACATTGTTTCTCTGGGTTTTCCGTGGATCTTTGGGTGATGTCACGGCAGGATGATCGAGAGGACCTCCTGGAGAAAGCCATCTGCCCCCTTTTTGGCCAATCAGCTATTTTGCTCTGAAAGTTTCCCCTCCCCCTTTCTCTCTCTCCCGAAGCTCTAATTCATGTTGGGGCTCGGTTCCATGTTGGGGCTCGGTTCCATGTTGGGGCTCGGTTCCATGTTGGAGTCCGGTTCCATGTTGGGGCTCGGTTCCATGTTGGGGCTTGGTTCCATGAGGGGGACCGGTTCCATGTTGGGGCTCTGTTCCATGTTGGGGTCCGGTTCCATGTTGGGGTTCTGTTCCATGTTGGGGTCCGGTTCCATGTTGGGGTTCTGTTCCATGTTGGGGCTCGGTTCCATGTTGGAGTCCGGTTCCATGTTGGAGTCCGGTTCCATGTTGGGGTTCTGTTCCATGTTGGGGTCCGGTTCCATGTTGGGGCTCGGTTCCATGTTGGGGTCCGGTTCCATGTTGGGGCTCGGTTCCATGTTGGGGCTCTGTTCCATGTTGGGGTCCGGTTCCATGTTGGGGCTCGGTTCCATGTTGGGGCTCTGTTCCATGTTGGGGCTCGGTTCCATGTTGGGGCTCGGTTCCATGTTGGGGCTCTGTTCCATGTTGGGGCTCTGTTCCATGTTGGGGTCCGGTTCCATGTTGGGGCTCGGTTCCATGTTGGGGCTCTGTTCCATGTTGGGGTTCTGTTCCATGTTGGGGTTCTGTTCCATGTTGGGGTCCGGTTCCATGTTGGGGCTCTGTTCCATGTTGGAGTCCGGTTCCATGTTGGGCTGCGGTTCCATTTTGGGACTCCTAAGAACATAAGAAATAGGAGCAGGAGTAGGCCACACGGCCCCTCGAGTCTGCTCCGCCATTCAGTCAGTTCATGGCTGATCTTCGACCTCAACTCTACTTTCCCGCCCGATCCCCATATCCCTTGATTCCCGTAAAGTCCAGAAATCTGTCTATCTCAGCCTTGAATATATTCAATGACTGAGCATCCACAGCCTTCAGGGGAAGAGAATTCCAAAGATTCACAACCATCTAAGTGAAGAAATTCCTCCTCATCTCAGTCTTAAATGGCCACCTCTTATCCTGAGACTCTGCCCCTAGTTCTAGACTTTCCAGCCATGGGAAACAATCTCTCATCATCTACCCTGTCAAGCCCCCTCATAATCTTGTATGTTTCAATGAGATCAACTCTCATTCTGCTAAACTCCAGAGAGTATCGGCCCATTCTACTCAATCTCTCCTCATAGGACAACCCTCTCATCCCAGGAATCAATCTAGTGAACCTTTGCTGCACTGCCTCTAAGGCAAGTATATCCTTCCTTAGATAAGAAGACCAAAACTCTATACCAGGTGAGGTCTCACCAAAGCCCTGTACAATTGTAGTAAGATTTCCTTACTCTTGTACTCCAGCCCCATTGCAATAAAGGCCAACATTCCATTTGCTTTCCTAATTACTTGCTGTACCTGCATGCTAACTTTTTGTGTTTCTTGTACGCGGACACCCAAATCTCTCTCAACACCAACATTTAATAACTTCACCATTTAAAAAATATTCTGTTTTTCTATTCTTCCTACCAAAGTGAATAACCTCACATTTCCCCACATTATACTCCATCTGCCACCTTCTTGCCCACTCACTTAACCTGTCTATATCCCTTTGCAGACTCTTTGTGTCCTCCTCACAGCTTACTTTTCCACCTAGCTTTGAATCGTCAGCAAATTTGGATACTTTACACTCGGTCCTTTCCTCCAAGTCATTACTGTAGATTGTAAATAGCTGAGGCCCAAGCACCGATCCTTGTGATTTTCTAAGTGCCCTGTTACCACTTCCTTAATAATGGATTGCAGCATTTTCCTGACGACTGATGTCAGGCTAACTGGCCCGTAGTTCCCTGTTTTCTCTCTCCCTCCTTTCTTGAATAGTGGGGTCACGTTTGCTTCCTTCCAATCCACTGGGAATCTAGGGAATTTTGGAAGATCATAACCAATGCATCCACTATCTCTGCAGCCACCTCTTTTAGAACCCTCGGATGTAGGCCATCAGGTCCAGGGGATTTATCAGCTTTTAGTCCCATTAGTTTCTCAAGTACTTTTTCTCTACTGATATTAATTACTTTAAGTTCCTCAGTCTCATTCGACCCTTGGTTCCCCACTATTTCTTGTATGTTTTTTGTGTCTTCTACTGTGAAGACAGATACAAAATATTTGTTTAACGTCTCTGCCATTTCCTGATTCCCCATTATAATTTCTCCTGTCTCAGCCTCTAAGGGACCAACGTTTACTTTTGCTACTCTCTTCCTTTTTACATTCTTGTAGAAGCTCTTGCAATCCGTTTTTATATTTCTTGCTAGTTTATTTTCATATTCTATTTTCTCTCTTTTGATCAATTTTTTGGTCGTCCTTTGCTGGTTTCTAAAACTCTCCCAATTCCCAGGCTCACTACTCTTCTTGGCAACATTATAGGCCTCTTCTTTCAATCTAATACTCTCCTTAACTTTAGTTAGCCACGGGTGGATCACTTTTCCCATGAAGTTTTTATTTCTCAATGGAATGTATATTTGTTGAGAATATTGAAATATTTCTTTAAATGTTTGCCATTGCGTTTCAACTGTCAAACCCTTTAATCTAATTTCCCAATCTACCTTAGCCAACTCGCCTCTCATACCTATGTAATTGGCTTTATTTAAGTTTAAGACTCTAGTTTCTGACATAAGTATGTCACTCTCAAACTCAATGTGAAATTATATCATATTATGATCACTCTTCCCCAGAGGATCCTTTACTGTGAGATTACTATTTAACCCTGTCTCATTACATAATACAAGATCTAAAATAACCTGTTCCTTGGTTGGTTCCATGACATATTGTTCTAGGAAACCATCTCAAATGCATTCCATGAACTCACCAGGACTGAGATGAGGAGAAATTTCTTCACTCAGATGGTGGTGAACCTGTGGAATTCTCTACCACAGAAGGCTGTGGATGGCGAGTCACTAAATATATTTAAGAAGGAGATGGATAGATTTCTAGACCCAGAAGGCATCAAGGGCTATGGGGAGAGAGCGGGAATATGATATTGAGATAGAAGATCAGCCATGATCATATTAAATGGTGGAGCAGGCTCGAATGGCCTACTCCTGCTCCTATTTTCTATGTATCTATGTTTTCTATGTCCTCTAAACTACCTTTGCCAATTTGATTTGCCCAGTCTATATGAAGATTGAAGTCCCCCATGATTACTGCATTACCTTTGTTACAAGCTCCTATTATTTCATGATTAATACTCTGCCCAACAGTATAGCTACTATTAAGGGGCCTATAAACTACTCCCACCAGTGTTTGCTGCCCCTTGTTATTTCTTATTTCCACCCATACTGATTCTACTTCCTGATCTTCCGAGCCAAGATCCTTTCTCACCACTGCCCTTATGTCATTCTCTATTATCAGGGCTCCACCCCCTCCTTTTCCATTCTGTCTGTCGTCATGTACCCTGGAATATTTAGTTCCCAATCTTGGTCACTTTGAAACCATATTTCTGTAATGGCTTTTACATCAAACCCATTTATGTCCATTGTGCCATTAATTCCTCTATCTTGTTACGAATACTCCGTGCATTCAGATAAAGAGCCTTTAATTTTGACTTTTTATCATTTTTCCTGCTTTGACCTTACTTGTCGTTGAATATTATTAGTAAACTCTCTGTCCCTTCCTGCCACACTCTGCTCATCTTTACCCAAATCACTACACTGCTCTGTTGCCTCTCCTGACCCCTCCCCACCCCCACACACTTTTAGTTTAAAGCCCTATCTACAGCCCTAGTTACTCGATTCTCCAGAACGCTGGTCCCAGCCCAGCTCTGTTCCATGTTGGGACTCTGTTCCATGTTGGGGCTCGGTTCCATATTGGGGCTCTGTTCCATGTTGGGCTCTGGTCCATATTGGGGCTCTGTTCCATGTTGGGGCTCTGGTCCATATTGGGGCTCTGGTCCATATTGGGGCTCTGTTCCATGTTGGGGCTCTGGTCCATATTGGGGCTCTGTTCCATGTTGGGGCTCTGGTCCATATTGGGGCTCTGTTCCATGTTGGGCTCTGGTCCATATTGGGGCTCTGTTCCATGTTGGGGCTCTGTTCCATGTTGGGGCTCTGGTCCATATTGGGGCTCTGTTCCATGTTGGGCTCTGGTCCATATTGGGGCTCTGTTCCATGTTGGGGCTCTGTTCCATATTGGGGCTCTGTTCCATGTTGGGGCTCTGGTCCATATTGGGGCTCTGTTCCATGTTGGGGCTCTGGTCCATATTGGGGCTCTGTTCCATGTTGGGCTCTGTTCCATGTTGGGGCTCTGGTCCATATTGGGGCTCTGTTCCATGTTGGGCTCTGGTCCATATTGGGGCTCTGGTCCATATTGGGGCTCTGGTCCATATTGGGGCTCTGTTCCATGTTGGGGCTCTGGTCCATATTGGGGCTCTGTTCCATGTTGGGCTCTGGTCCATGTTGGGGCTCTGTTCCATGTTGGGCTCTGGTCCATATTGGGGCTCTGGTCCATATTGGGGCTCTGGTCCATATTGGGGCTCTGTTCCATGTTGGGGCTCTGGTCCATATTGGGGCTCTGTTCCATGTTGGGCTCTGGTCCATGTTGGGGCTCTGTTCCATATTGGGGCTCTGTTCCATGTTGGGCTCTGTTCCATGTTGGGACTCTGTTCCATATTGGGGCTCTGTTCCATGTTGGGGCTCTGGTCCATATTGGGGCTCTGTTCCATGTTGGGGCTCTGGTCCATATTGGGGCTCTGTTCCATGTTGGGCTCTGGTCCATATTGGGGCTCTGTTCCATGTTGGGGCTCTGGTCCATATTGGGGCTCTGGTCCATATTGGGGCTCTGTTCCATGTTGGGGCTCTGGTCCATATTGGGGCTCTGTTCCATGTTGGGGCTCTGGTCCATATTGGGGCTCTGTTCCATGTTGGGCTCTGGTCCATATTGGGGCTCTGTTCCATGTTGGGGCTCTGGTCCATGTTGGGGCTCTGTTCCATGTTGGGGCTCTGGTCCATATTGGGGCTCTGTTCCATGTTGGGCTCTGGTCCATATTGGGGCTCTGTTCCATGTTGGGGCTCTGTTCCATATTGGGGCTCTGTTCCATGTTGGGGCTCTGGTCCATATTGGGGCTCTGTTCCATGTTGGGGCTCTGGTCCATATTGGGGCTCTGTTCCATGTTGGGCTCTGTTCCATGTTGGGGCTCTGGTCCATATTGGGGCTCTGTTCCATGTTGGGGCTCTGGTCCATATTGGGGCTCTGTTCCATGTTGGGGCTCTGGTCCATATTGGGGCTCTGTTCCATGTTGGGCTCTGTTCCATGTTGGGGCTCTGGTCTATATTGGGGCTCTGTTCCATGTTGGGCTCTGTTCCATGTTGGGGCTCTGTTCCATGTTGGGGCTCAGGTCCATATTGGGGCTCTGGTCCATGTTGGGGCTCTGGTCCATATTGGGGCTCTGTTCCATGTTGGGGCTCTGGTCCATATTGGGGCTCTGTTCCATGTTGGGCTCTGTTCCATGTTGGGGCTCTGTTCCATGTTGGGGCTCTGGTCCATATTGGGGCTCTGGTCCATATTGGGGCTCTGTTCCATGTTGGGGCTCTGTTCCATATTGAGGAAAAGATCCCACGGCCACTATTCGAAGAAGAGCAGGGGGAGTTCTCCCCGGTGTCCTGGGGCCAATATTTATCCCTCAACCAACATCACTAAAAAACAGATGATCTGGCCATTATCACATTGCTGTTTGTGGGATCTTGCTGTGCGAATTGGCTGCCACGTTTCCTACATTGCAACAGTGAGCACACTTCAAAATCACTTCATTGGCTGTAAAGCGCTTTGGGACGGCCTGTGGTTGCGAAAGTCGCCTTATAAATGCAAGTTCCTTCTTTCATTCTTCATGTATTAGTTTAGGCAGTGGTGAGCAGGTTATCCAACCATAGGGGGCATCACAACTAAGGCTGGCCTCATCCTCGTTTCATGTCCACATGCATTTAAAGCAGAGGACACTTAATAATCGCCAGAACCTGCCGGTTAGATTGTCCTCTCCCTAACATGGGCTGGCTGTCGCCAACCCCAACCATCACATTGACAGAGATTAGCTGACTCAGCAAAGACTGAGACCCTGGGAGGTGGGAAGCTTCCTGCTCTGTACAGCGAGGCTCTTTACCATCTGATCCTCTTGTGGCGCTTGGCCAACGAACATTAGAGTAAGGCACAGTTTAGTGAAGCAGAAACAGATTGTACTGGAGTGCTGGATCGAGGCCAATTCAGCTGAGTATCCCAGACAAGCACAGTTACATGTTTCCAAAGGATGCCTCTCTACTACTGAGCTTCTGTACTGACTCATGGCCCTGTGCTAAGTTCCAGGAAACCTCATTCATTCAGCCACCCTGCCCTGTGCACTGTGCTATTCCCTTCATTCCAGAGCTAATCCAGTAATAGTTTACCTTTCAGTCCCTGAGTAGAAGGGCCGATTTTCCATTTTTGGACTGCACGTCATTTTTCTCCTTTCGTTCTTAGGATGTGAGCGACACTGGGCCCAAGGCTGACATTTATCGCCCAGCACTGGCTCCCCTGGGGACACTGAAAGGGGTGATTTTAACCTAACTCACTGGGTGGGATTCCCACGGGGTCGGGTACAATGCTGGTTTTACACCCCGCCCAATATTACCCTCCAGTGACTTCAAAACCAGGGCTGCACTCGATCAGTTTCCCGACACGTGGGTTCGGTTAAAATCGGCACCTGACAGTCCACCACGTTGGTGTGGGGACTGGAGTCACATGTCGGCCCAGGCCGGGTAAGGACGGCAGGTTTCCTTCCCTAAAGGGACATTAGTGAACCAGGTGGGCTTTTAGTGAGCTTCCCTTACAGAGAACGTACAGCACAGAAACAGGCCATTCGGCCCAACTGGTCCGCGCCAGTATTTATGCTCCACACGAGCCTCCTCCCTCCCTACTTCATCTCACCCTATCAGCATATCCTTCTATTCCTTTCTCCCTCGTGTGTTTATCTCGGAAAGACGGTGAGCTGAATCAGGAATTAATGGTTGGGGGGATGGGTTTGAAATCCTATCGATTGTAGGAAGAAGGGAGGAAGGCTGAGAGGAGGGGAGGTGTTCTGAAGTTGTGATAATCCTGGGAAAGAATGAGCCGGAGTGGCAGTGCACTGGGCACGGTTCTGGTCTCCATATTAGAAAAAGGATATCGAAGCATTGGGGAAGGTGCAAAGACGTTTCACAAGGATGATACCAGAACTGAGAAGTTACACCTGTCAGAAAGGATTGAACAGGTTGGGGCTCTTTACTCTAGAAAACAGAAGACTGAGGGGTGATCTGATAGATTATGAAAGGGTTTGATAGGGTAGACATAGAGAAGATGTTTCCACTTGTGGGGGAGACCAGAACTAGAGGTCATAAATATAAAATAGTCACTAATAAATCCAATAGGGAATTCAGGAAAAACTTCTTTACCCAGAGAGTGGTGAGAATGTGGGACTCACTCCCACAAGGAGTGGTTGAGGTGAATAGTATGGACACATTTAAGGGGAAGCTAGATAAACACATGAGGGAGAAAGGAATAGAATGATATGTTGATAGGGTGAGATGAAGAGGGGAGGGAGGAGGCTTGTGTGGAGCATGAACATCGGCATAGAATGATCTATTTCTCTGCTGTACATTCTATGTAATTCTATGTACCTGGAGAGGTTGCGATGAGTCTCGATTTCAACACGGTGAAGATGCAGGGAGGAGCTCTCTGCAGGACGGGGTATTTGGAGCTTAAGGGGAACAAGAGAAGGAAGTTCAGAGAAGAACTGGCCCTAAGGAAGGAAGAAAAAGAGTGAAAAGAACTTGCATTGATATCGTACAGTGCCTTTCACCATCTCAGGATGTCCCAAAGCGCTTTACAGCTAATGAAGTACTTTTTGAAGTGTGGTCACTGTTGTAATGTAGGAAACGCGGCAGCTAATTTGCGCACAGCAAGATCCCACAAACAGCAATGTGATAATGAGCAGATAATGAGGGATGTTGGTTAAGAGATAAGGACAAGGAAAGCTGCAATAGAGAGAGAGAGAGAGATCTGGGAGAGTAGAGGGAAAGGAAATCCCAATCGGATGAGAGCTCTCCCTCCTTTACCCAGGAGTGTGTGAGAGAGGAGATGGAAGAGACCTCCCAGATATGGGAGCATCAACAACAACAACTTGCATTTATATAGTGCCTTTAACATAGTAAGACGTCCGTAGGAGGTTCACGGGAGCGATTATGAAACACAATTTGACACTGACCCACATAAAGAGATATTAGGACAGGTCAAAGAGGAGGTTTTAAGGAGTGTCGTAAAGGAGAAGAGAGAGGGGTAGAGAGGCGGAGAGGTTTAGGGAGGGAATTCCAGAGCATAGGGCCTGGGCAGCTGAAGGCACGGCCGCCGATGATGGAGTGATGAAAATCGGGGATGCGCAAGAGGCCGGAATTGGAGGAACGCAGAGATTCAAGTCTCATCCGGACTTGGGCTTCAACAGAAAGTGAAGAGTTTACTTGGAATGACGAGGAAGCCAAGCATTTTAGAGGCATCTGGTCAACGGAGGAGATGAGAGATGGTCCTTGAGGTCAGAGGGCAGATGTTTCTGATGGGATGAATCAGACGAATGGGGGGATGGGAAACCAGGTGCAGATGAGTCTCACGATGCACCATGCAGCAACCTTCAGTTACCCCAGGACACCCTCACTCGAAATGGGCGAGGCTCTCAGTTCAATCTAAAAAATAATTATACAGACATTAGTGCCAGCGTGCCTCCTTAGGCGCAATTTTAACCCTGTCCACCCAACGGAAACCAGGCAAGTGGGCAGTTAAAATCGCCCCTGGGATTTACCAGCCTAGATCCCTCTCTATTCCCGCAAGGTCCAATTTTTAACCTGCTGAGCGGGTAAGAGAGTGACCCGTGTGAGGTCATAGGAACAGGAGGAGGCCATTCAGCCCCTCGGGTTTGTTCCTCCATTCAATTAGATCCTGGCTGATCTGTATCTTAACTCCTTTATATAAGCAGATAGGACTCCGATGACATCGTAAAACGAGTGCAATGAGGTCCAATTTCTTGGGCAATGTCTTTGTGATTCTCTCTCTCTCTCTCTCTCTGTCTTCCTTCACCTCTCTCACTCTCTCACTCTCTCTGTCTCTCTCTCTCTCTATTTCTCTCTCTGTCTTTGACAGTCTGTTTTCTCTACCCATGTCTCTGACATTCTCTCTGCCTTAGTCTCCCTATTTCTCTCTCCTTGTCTCTCTTTTTCTCTCTCTCCTTCCTTGTCTCTCTCTCTCTCTCTCTCTCCCTCACTCTCTCTCTTGCCTCCCCCTCTCTGTCTCTCTCTCCCCCTGTCTCTTTCTCTGTCTCTCTCACTATCTCGCCCCCTGTCTCTCTCTCTGTCTCTCTCACTCTCTCTCCCCCGTCTCTCTCTCTGTCTCTCTGCCCCTGTCTCTCTCTCTCTCTGTCTCTCTTACCCTCTCTCCCCTGTCTCTCTCTCTGTCTCTCTCCCCACTGTCTCTCCCCTGTCTCTCTCTCTGTCTCTCTCACTCTCTCTCTCTAGTCTCTCTCACTGTCTCTCTCAGTCTCCCTCCCCCTATCTCTCCCTCTCTGTCTCTCTCACTCTCTCTCCCCCTGTCTCTCTCTGTCTCTCTCACCCTCTCTCCCCTGTCTCTCTCTCTGTCTCTCTCCCCCTGTCTCTCTCTCTGTCTCTCTCACCCTCTCTCCCCTGTCTCTCTCTCTGTCTCTCTCCCCCTGTCTCTCTCTCTCTGTCTCACTCATCCTCTCTCCCCTGTCTCTCTCTCTCCCCGTCTCTCCCCCGTCTCCCTCTATGTCTCTCTCACTCTCTCACCCCCTGTCTCTCTCTCTCTGTCTCTCTCTCTGTCTCTCTCACTCTCTCTCCCCCTGTCTCTCTCTCTGTCTCTCTCTCTCTCGCCCTGTCTCTCTCTCTCTGCCTCTCTCCCCCATCTCCCTGTCTCTGTCTCACTTACTCTCTCTCCCTGTCTCTCTCTCTCCCTGTCTCTCTCTCTCTCTCTCTGTCTCTCTCTCTCGCCTCTCTCTCTTTCTGTCTCTCTCTCTCTCGCCCACTGTCTCTCTCTCTCTCTGTCTCTCTCTCTCTCGCCCCCTGTCTCTCTCTCTGCCCCCGTCTCTCTCTCTCTGTCTCTCTCACTCTCTCTCCCTGTCTCCCTCTCTCTCTGTCTCTCTCTCTCTCTCGTCCCCTGTCTCTCTCTCTGCCCCGTCTCTCTCTCTGTCTCTCTCACTCTCTCTCCCCCTGTCTCCCTCTCTCTCTGTCTCTCTCTCTCTCTCTCGCCCCCTGTCTCTCTCTCTGTCTCTCTCACTCTCTCTCCCTGTCTTTCTCTCTCTCTGTGTCTCTTTCACTCTCTCACCCCCTGTCTCTCTGTCTCTCTCACTCTCTCTCCCTGTCTTTCTCTCTCTCTGTGTCTCTCTCTCTCTCTCTCGCCCCCTGTCTCTCCCCCTGTCTCTCTCTCTCTCTCTCACCCCCTGTCTCTCTCTCTCTCTCGCCCCCTGTCTCTCTCTCTGTCTCTCTCACTCTCTCTCTCTCTAGTCTCTCTCAGTCTCCCTCCCCCTATCTCTCTCTCTCTATCTCTCTCGCTCTCTCGCCCCCTGTCTCTCTCTCTCTCTCTCTCACCCCCTGTCTCTCACTCTCTCTCACCCCCTGTCTCTCTCTCTCACCCCCTGTCTCTCTCTCTGTCCCTCTTACTCTCTCTCTCTCTCACTGTCTCTCTCAGTCTCCCTCCCCCTATCTCTCTCTCTCTGTCTCTCTCTCACTCTCTCTCCCTGTCTGTCTCTCTCCCTGTCTCTCTCACTCTCTCACCCCTGTCTCTCTCTCTCTCTATCTTTTATCTCCCTCACCTGGATCCTATTTGTTCTGTGATAAATCTACAGTCAGAGACCAGCTTGCCTGAGACCAAATATTAATTTGTGGAAAAGGCGATGACAAATGGAAATCAATCTCTCTCTTTGGGTTTCACTCCTTTCCACACCCTGTACCTCAGGGCCTTAATCATAAAGAATAACAAGAGACAGGAGAGCTTCAAAATTACTTATTTTCTCTTGTCAAATCTACCACAAATGATAAATCAGATATTATCGGAGAATTTATTTGAAGTTTTTGTACTATTGGAGCAGACTAATGTTTCCTCGTCCAGCGTCCTGCACGGTGTGGAATTGAGGCATGCAGATTAATATAGGCCCAGGTCTGACTGTGGGCCCTCCCCAAGTTTGCTGATCTCCCCTGCGGATGTAGGGGGGATGCTTCAATTGGCCTCAGTTCCACTGAGCTCGGGAGGGAGGGAAAAAAAATCAGCCGCTAGTCTCTGCCGGAACGTACTTGTGGGTGAATGTCGGGTCAGGGCAGCTGCGGGCTCAGCAGTGATGCCTTCTGTGTCTGAATAGCTTGCCAACACTTGCTGTCTGGCCTCACACAAGAACGATCAATTGAGTGAACAAAGCCGTTCCCCAGAGAGAGTTGGAATCGTACAGAAGAGGAGGGGAGAGGGAACTGGACGGAAAAAGAGGGTAAACTTACAATGGAAATTTGTAAAAACAGAGTTCAGGATCGAATGTCACATCGAATCCCAGTCTACATTTTTAATGAAGTCATCATTGTTCTTGAAATATCTTTAATTTCCTCTGTGTGCGGGATGCACTCTGCAAATAAATAGTTTATACAATCAGGCCCCAACTGGAAGAGAGACTGTGCTTTGTACAGTTTTAGGACAGAGAGACTCAGTGACTCACACTGCAGTGAATCCAGTATTACAGCAATACCCCAAACCCACAGAGCGAGAGAGACAGACAGACAGAGAGAGAGAGAGAATGAGAGAGAGAGAGCGAGAGAGACAGAGAGAGAGAGAATGAGAGAGAGAGAGCAAGAGACAGACAGACAGAGAGAGAGTATGAGAGAATGAGAGAGAGCGAGAGAGACAGAGAGAGAGAGAATGAGAGAGAGCGAGAGCGACAGACAGACAGAGAGAATGAGAGAGCGAGAGAGACAGACAGACAGAGAGAGAGTATGAGAGAGAGAAAGAGAGACAGACAGACAGACAAGAGAAAGAGAGATGGAGAAAGACAGAGAGAGAGAGAGGCTCAGTGAGTGACACTGCAGTGAATCCAGTATTACAGAAATACCCCAAACCCACAGAGCGAGAGAGAATGAGAGAGAGAGAGAGCGAGAGAGACAGACGGACAGAGAGAGCGAGAATGAGAGAGAGAGAGAGTGAGAGAGACAGACAGACAGAGAGAGAATGAGAGAGACAGACAGACAGACAGAGAGAGAGAAAGAGACAGAGAGAGAGAAAGAGACAGACAGACAGACAGAGAGAGAGAGAGACAGATGGACAGAGAGAGCGAGAATGAGAGAGAGAGAGAGTGAGAGAGACAGACAGACAGAGAGAGAGAGAATGAGAGAGACAGACAGACAGAGAGAAAGAGACAGACAGACAGAGAGAGAGAGAGAGAGGGAGACAGACAGACAGACAAGAGAAAGAGAGAGGGAGAAAGACAGAGAGAGAGGCTCAGTGAGTCACACTGCAGTGAATCCAGTATTACAGAAATACCCCAAACCCAGTGAGAGTGAGTGAGAGAGACATTACACCAATTGCATTTTTTTTATTTTTCAGCACGTGGGATTTGAAGTCACGTTCTCTGGATTACTGGCCCAGTAACACAATCACATCATTATTGCACCCACTGGTTGGAGACATTACCCAGTGTTCATCAAGTAACCAGGCAGTGAGATTCGGAATATATTTAGGAGATCGTACAGGGAGACATCTCTTTGATGGATGCACACAAGAGATATTTAAATTATGAGGAAAGTTTTCACGTGGGGTTTGATTTCTTTGGAAAAGAGGAGGTTTTGTGACGGCATTTTCAAGATCAAGACAAGATGTCCAGACCAATTGTTCAAATACGGAGGGACAGAAGTTAGAACGAGGAAGGAAAGAGGAGTGGGACTAACCGGATAGCTCTTTCAAAGAGCTGGCAAAGGTACGCTGGGCCGAATGGCCTCCTCCTGTGCTGCAGGATTCTATAAGAAGGGGGAGGGACTTTCACACCCAAAGGTAATTGAATTGTGGAATAAGTTCCCAGGGAAGGACAGTGTAAGGACAGTGAAACAGTATAAACGGGGTCAAGGGACAATTGGACAGAGAAGAAATTTGGAAAGGAATTTGGGGGAGGTTTGCACTGGACATGAGGTGTGGCAAAATTTTAACTCTGGTCTTATAAAAACACATTTACAATTCCTCTGGGAATAGCAAACACAGATGAGAAGGTGGGTGAGTGGGATTGAGGGATATGGGGAGAAGGTGGGTAGGTGGGAGTGAGGGATATGGTGAGAAGGTGGCTAGGTGGGATTGAGGGATATGGTGAGAAGGTGGCTAGGTGAGATTGAGGGATATGGGGAGAAGGTGGGTAGGTGGGATTGAGGGATATGGTGAGAAGTTGGGTAGGTGGGATTGAGGGATATGGTGAAAAGGTGGGTAGGTGGGATTGAGGGATATGGTGAAAAGGTGGGTAGGTGGGAGTGAGGGATATGGGGAGAAGGTGGGTAGGTGGGATTGAGGGATATGGGGAGAAGTTGGGTAGGTGGGATTGAGGGATATGGTGAAAAGGTGGGTAGGTGGGATTGAGGGATATGGGGAGAAGGCGGGTTTTTTTTTATTCGTTCACGGGATGTGGGCGTCGCTGGCGAGGTCGGCATTTATTGCCCATCCCTAATTGCCCTCGAGAAGGTGGTGGTGAGCCGCCTTCTTGAACCGCTGCAGTCCGTGTGGTGACGGTTCTCCCACAGTGCTGTTAGGAAGGGAGTTCCAGGATTTTGACCCAGCGACAATGAAGGAACGGCGATATATTTCCAAGTCGGGATGGTGTGTGACTTGGAGGGGAACGTGCAGGTGGTGTTGTTCCCATGCGCCTGCAGCTCTTGTCCTTCTAGGTGGTAGAGGTCGCGGGTTTGGGAGGTGCTGTCGAAGAAGCCTTGGCGAGTTGCTGCAGTGCATCCTGTGGATGGTGCACACTGCAGCCACAGTGCGCCGGTGGTGAAGGGAGTGAATGTTTAGGGTGGTGGATGGGGTGCCAATCAAGCGGGCTGCTTTATCTTGGATGGTGTCGAGCTTCTTGAGTGTTGTTGGAGCTGCACTCATCCAGGCAAGTGGAGAGTATTCCATCACACTCCTGACTTGTGCCTTGTAGATGGTGGAAAGGCTTTGGGGAGTCAGGAGGTGAGTCACTCGCCACAGAATACCCAGCCTCTGACCTGCTCTCGTAGCCACAGTATTTATATGGCTGGTCCAGTTAAGTTTCTGGTCAATGGTGACCCCCAGGATGTTGATGGTGGGGGATTCGGCTATGGTAATGCCGTTGAATGTCAAGGGGAGGTGGTTAGACTCTCTCTTGTTGGAGATGGTCATTGCCTGGCACTTATCTGGCGCGAATGTTACTTGCCACTTATGAGCCCAAGCCTGGATGTTGTCCAGGTCTTGCTGCATGCAGGCTCGGACTGCTTCATTATCTGAGGGGTTGCGAATGGAACTGAACACTGTGCAGTCATCAGCGAACATCCCCATTTCTGACCTTATGATGGAGGGAAGGTCATTGATGAAGCAGCTGAAGATGGTTGGGCCTAGGACACTGCCCTGAGGAACTCCTGCAGCAATGCCCTGGGGCTGAGATGATTGGCCTCCAACAACCACTACCATCTTCCTTTGTGCTAGGTGGGGGTGAGGGATATGGTGAAAAGGTTGGTAGGTGGGGGGTGAGGGATATGGTGAGAAGGTGGATAGGTGGGATTGAGGGATATGGTGAGAAGGTGGGTAGGTCGGGGGGTGAGGGTCTTTACAGGGTCAACAAGTGAGACAGCTGGAGGAAAGTTTTATTTGTGGTCTTGTTGTAAGTGAAAAAGCTGGGAGCCACCAGCAGCTGGTGCCAGAAGTCCGTGAGAGGGGCAATGGTTGTGTTGGTCTTTAAATTGGTTCCAGAGTACAGAGTAGAATAAGGATTGCTCACTAATAGTTCACACATGTGCAGTGTTGGGTTTTATTTTTAACTGGTGGGAAAGGGCACGATCAGGGGCGATGAGTTAGGAATTCAGATCTGTGAAGTTAACAAAACTTTTATCTCTTTACTTACTGAAATCTATTGTAACCAGAATCTTTGAGCATTAAATAATTTCAACGGGGTTACTTGGGTTAAACTAAATGACACAAACATACACAATTTAGTTCTTATAATAAACCATTAGATTATCTCCTCAAACCTGCTCACTTTGCATCTCAGGCCAACGTCCTGAAGCTTTGTTCCAGGTTTAAGCCCAAAGTCAAAAATGTTCAATGTGTTGTCGGAGATTCCTCAATCCACAACTTTTACAAAAACATGAACTTGTTTATTTTGAATGGGGTAAGTTTCCATTAAAATAGCAGACAGGAATGTCATACAAACATGTTAAACGTTCACCCGCTAATATCAAAAAACATTTCTTTCCGGTATGTGATTACTTGTTTATTTCTGTTTTTTTTTAATCTGACGATGTACGTGTAGTTTTGTCCTTTAATAATATAAGCACGTTTGCTCGGTATTGAAGAGATGCAGTCACATTGAATGAAGTCTGTTGCCAAGTACTGTAATGATACCCCGTTACAGGAAAATAATTATATTTAAGACTGGGGGCCCTCCCCTGGCATTGCCCACGGGACGTCAGAATGAAACTAATTTCCCACAGAATGCATTAGTGATGCCGCATTACAACAGTGACCCACACTTCAAAAGTACTTCATTGGCTGTAAAGCGCTTTGGACCGTCCTGAGGTTGTGAAAGGCGCGATATAAACACACGTCCTTTCTTTCTTGCAGGTATAGCTATGGGGATCTGAAGTTTAGGAAGCTCCATCTATTGGTAGAATTGTGTGGCTGCAGGTGTGACGATGTGTCACAGAATGGTGATGCTCAAAAATGACATTCATGGTAAATGTAATATATTACTGGTTAATCCATTACTAGTTGACCAAGTGTCCTCTTGTGGTGAAGCGGGGTTCGCAGGCAGGTGCTGAATGGGTCAAGGTGTCCAGATGTAATTCAGTCCATATTTTAAAGTCATACATTCCATCTTTATTTTTTATAATTTCATATTATTTATAACGAGACCAACAGCGATGGAGGAAGCAGAAAGTTAGTCGGACTTTAGGAGTCTCTCTGCAAAACAGCGCCACTACTGGTGAGATGGTGTAATTACAGTGTGACAGGTTTACATAGGAAGTTTTCATAATAAGTTTGGACGTAGGGATTTTTAAAGGAAAAGTTGACAGGAAGTGCAGGGAGATAGAAGGCTTTCAATATATAATAGAGACTGATGTATTTAAATTTAAATATGACTCCTTCATTCTCAAAGGCTTATTATTTGGTTAATTAGAATACGGCCACATCTGGTTAAGCACTGATTTGTTTAAAATGTGATCCTAAATGCGAAAGAAATTTTAAATATGAACAAATTAACGTCAGTGAAGGATAACAACATTTGGGGGTTTGTGGATCGCACCGCATGATTCCAGGAGATTAGGGCGTGGAAAGATTTTTTTTTAAATTTAAAACTTTGTTGAGAAAAGAAGTTCCTTTTGGACGTCACGGGGAGTTTGGTCAGAACAAAGTTGGCCGGGGGGGGGGGGGTGGGGGGGATGTTGTGTTCCTGCGGGTTGGTGGAAGTGGCGAGAGGTTTGCAAAAGGAAAAAGGAAACACATCTCACTTGATGCTAATCGTTCCACACATTTCCTTCAATCTGTGTCCCTGTGGTTGGAAAATCAAAGCTGTGACTTTAGGCGGAGCTGCTCGGAGCTCGGTCTCTGCCTTTTACCTGATTCACGGCTCGGGATTGCACACGTGAGAGAGAGAGAGAGAGAGAGGAATTGAACAATTTTATTACTTTAATCGGAGAATTCAATCACTCCAGGACTGGACATCCAGAAATGAAGAAACCCTTCAGCTTCTCTCTCTGGGTCTGGATTGGAGCTGTCTGTAAATCAGGTAGGGTGAAAATCCCCCTCTCCATCTGCTGGGACAGTGTTTGCGATCAGTGAGATTTTGCTGCAAGGTGTTGTTGGTTTGAGTCAGGTTTTCTCAGGCTGGGTTTTTCTAGCCCTGGGTATCTTTAAATCCCCGGCTCCAGCCCCCCCGGGGAGGGGGGCTTTGCTGTAATGATGAGAGTTGGATTGTGATTTGTTCAGTTCACTTGGCTGAAACCCCTCCAGATTGAGGCTTTAATCATTGGGTTCACCAACTCCCGCCCGGGAGCAGCCAGAGACCCCGACAGATGGAGAAACCCCCCCCCCCCCCAGAGTGGGGAGGAGGAGGCCATTCGGCCCTCTGTGCGGATCTGGCCCCATTTGCTGCAGTTTCTCTCTCTCAGAGTTTGGTGAATCTGGTTTTGAAGCTGCGACAACCAGGCTGTAAACTCGGGTTAATTCCAGCTTTATTCTGAGTGCGTTTGGGGAGATGTTCCCGTTTCACTGTCGATCTCGCTAATTGTAATTGCAAATAAAATCTGTTAAAACTGATAGATTTTTTTGCATTATATTGTAAAACAACAGGGTGAGATTTACTCGCGGCTGTAATGAGGACAGAACATGATTCTGGACTTGTAAAAAACCGACTCTGTTTAAGAGCGAGGTTAAGATTGATTGTAAGGAGCCTCTTTCCCTGGACCACCTTATCTTAACTCTTTAAACCCCGGGCTCCCTGTAGATTCTCCTGACAGCCCGTCCTGGAAATCTGCTCACAAGCGAATTCGATCTAATTGTTCATTGGTGGCAGGTCTTTGTCTTCAGTCTTTTGGTGATTTAAGCCCTGATTTAATTGCTCTGTGTGACAGTCCCCCGATCCCAGCCTGCAGCACGAACCATGTTACCCGTGTCCTAAACTCTTCCAGCAGGAACGAGATGGGAATCTGTCTCCCTCCACAAGCGTTAATTTACCGTGAACAAGATTCCCACTGAAATCAGGAACCGGTTTCAAAAAGAACGATTTCTCTCCACAAACACAATGAATAATCTGATCTTTCGTTGCTCAGTAAACTGCTCACTGCTGGGGCTGCACTCTGTGATTTATATCACATCGAGCCTACAGGCCATTCGGCCCAACAGGTCCATGCCAGCGTTTATGCTCCACACGAGCCTCCTCCCTCCCTACTTCATCTCACCCTATCAGCATATCCTTCTATTCCGTTCTCCTTCGTGTGCTTATCCAGCTTCCCCTTAAATGCATCTAAGAACATTACAAATGCCTGCTCTGCCATTCAATCAGATCATGGCTGATCTTCGAACTCAGCTCCACTTTCCTGCCGATCCCCATATCCCTTGATCCCCCTAGAGTCCAAAAATCCATCAATCTCAGCCTTGAATATACTCAACAACTGAGCACCCACAGCCCTCTGGGATAGAGAATTCCAAAGATTCACAACCCTCTGTGTGAAGAAATTCTTCCTCGTCTCAGTCTTAAATGGCCGACCCCTTATCCTGAGTCTATGCCCCCCTAGTTCTAAGCTCTCCAGCCGGGGGAAACAGCCTCTCAGCATCTACCCTACTAAGCCCTCTTAATGCACTTATACAGGGCCTTGGTGAGACCACACCTGGAGTATTGTGTGCAGTTTTGGTCTCCTTAGCTAAGAAAGGATATACTTGCCATAGAGGGAGTGCAGCAAAGGTTCACCAGACTGATTCCTGGGATGGCAGGACTGTCGTATGAGGAGAGATTGGGTCGACTCGGCCTGTATTCACTCGAGTTTAGAAGAATGAGAGGGGATCTCATTGAAACATATAAAATTCTGACAGGGCGAGACAGACTGGATGCAGGGAGGATGTTTCCCCTGGCTGGGGGGGTCCAGAATGAGGGGTCACAGTCTCAGGATACGGGGTAGGACATTTAGGACTGAGATGAGGAGAAATTTCTTCACTCAGAGGGTGGTGAACCTGTGGAATTCTCTACCACAGAAGGCTGTGGAGGCCAAGTCACTGAATATATTTAAGAAGGAGATAGATAGATTTCTAGACACAAAAGGAATTAAGGGGTATGGGGAGAGAGCAGGAATATGGCATTCAGATAGAGGATCAGCCATGATCATATTGAATGGTGGAGCATCCTCGAAGGGCTGAATGGCCTCCTCCTGCTCCTATTTTCTATGTTTCTAAGAATTTTATACGTTTCAATGAGATCACCTCTCATTCTTCTAAACTCCAGAGAATATAGGCCCATTCTACTCAATCTCTCCTCAATGGACAACCCTCTCATCCCAGGAATTAATCTAGTGAATGTATGCTGCATCGCCTCTAAGGCAAGTATATCCTTCCTTAGGTAAGGAGATCAAAACTGTACACAGTACTCCAGGTGAGGTCTCACCAAAGCCCTGTACAATTGTAATAAGATTTCCTTACTCTTGTACTCCAACCTCCTTTGCAATAAAGGTCAATATTCCATTTGCCTTCCTAATTGCTTGCTGGATCTGCATGTTAACTTTTTTTGTTTCCTGTACAAGGACACCCAAATCCCTCTGATTACAAACGTTTCTTAGTCTCTCACCTTTTAAAAAATATTCTGTTTTTCTATTCTTCCCACCAAAGTGAATAACCTGACATTTCCCCACATTATGCTGTCTACGCACTCACCTAACCTATCTATATCCCTTTGCAGACTCTTTGTGTCCTCCTCACAGCTTACTTTCCCACCTAGCTTCATATCGTCAGCAAACTTGGATACATTACACTCGGTCCCTTCATCTAAGTCATTAATATAGATTGTAAATAGCTGAGGCCCAAGCACTGATCCTTGCGGCACCCCACTAGTTACAGCCTGACAACCTGAGAATGACCCATTTATTCCTACTCTCTGTTTTCTGTCCGTTAACCAATCCTCTATCTATGCTAATATATTACCCCAACACCATGAGTCGTTATCTTGTGTAACAATCTCTCGTGTAGCACCTTATCGAATGCCTTTTGAAAATCCAAATACACTACATCCACTGGTTCCCCTTTATCTACACTGCTCGTTACATCCTCAAAAAACTCTAATAAATTTGTCAAACACGATTTCCCTTTCATAAAACCATGTTGACTCTGCCTAATCATATTATGATTTTCTAAGTGCCCTGTTACTGCATCTTTAATAATAGATTCTAGCATTTTCCCGACTATTGATGTCAGGCTAACTGGCCTGTAGTTCCCTATTTTCCCTCTCCCTCCTTTCTTGAATAACGGGGTTACATTTGCTGCCTTCCAATCCACGGGGACCATTCTAGAATCTAGGGAATTTTGGAAGATGAAAATCAATGCATCCACTCTCTCTGCAGCCACCTCTTTTAAAACCCTGGAATGTCGGCCATCAGGTCCAGGGGACTTGTCGACTTTTAGTCCCATTAATTTCTCCAGTACTTTTTCTTTACTAATATTAATTACTTTAAGTTCCTCACTTTCATTAGCCCCTTGATTCCCCACTATTTTTGGAATGTTTTTTGTGTCTTCTACTGTGAAGACAGATACAAAATATTTGTTTAACATCTCTGCCATTTCCTTATTCCCCATTATAATTTCTCCTGTCTCAGCCTCTAAGGGACCCACGTTTACTTTTGCTAATCTCTTAATTTTTACATACTTGTAGAAGCTCTTACAATCCGTTTTTATATTTCTTGCTAGTTTATTCTCAAATTCAATTTTCTCCCTCTTTGGCAATTTCTTGGTCATCCTTTGCCAGTTTCTAAAACACTCCCAATCCTCAGGCTTACTACTCTTTTTGGTAACATTATAGGCCTCTTCTTTTATTAATACTCTCCTTAACTTCTCTAGTTAGCCACGGTTGGATCACTGTTCCCATGAAGTTTTTATTCCTCAAGGAAATGTATATTCGTTGAGAATTATGAATTTTTAAAAAAATGTTCGCCATTGCTTATCTTTTTTATTCATTCACGGGATGTGGGCGTCACTGGCGAGGCCGGCATTTATTGCCCATCCCTAATTGCCCTTGAGAAGGTGGTGGTGAGCCGCCTTCTTGAACCGCTGCAGTCCATGTGGTGAAGGTTCTCCCACAGTGCTGTTAGGAAGGGAGTTCCAGGATATTGATGAAGGAACGGCGATATATTTCCAAGTCGGGATGGTGTGTGACTTGGAGGGGAACGTGCAGGTGGTGTTGTTCCCATGTGCCTGCTGCCCTTGTCCTTCTAGGCAGTAGAGGTCGCGGGTTTGGGAGGTGCTGTCGAAGAAGCCTTTGCGAGTTGCTGCAGTGCATCCTGTGGATGATACACACTGCAGCCACGGTGCGCCAGTGGTGAAGGGAGTGAATGTTTAGGGTGGTGGATGGGGTGCCAATCAAGCGGGCTGCTTTGTCTTGGATGGTGTCGAGCTTCTTGAGTGTTGTTGGAGCTGCACTCATCCAGGCAAGTGGAGAGTATTCCATCACACTCCTGACTTGTGCCTTGTAGATGGTGGAAAGGCTTTGGGGAGTCAGGAGGTGAGTCACTCGCTGCAGAATACCCAGCCTCTGATCTGCTCTTGTAGCCACATTATTTACGTGGCTGGTCCAGTTAAGTTTCTGGTCAATGGTGACCCCCAGGATGTTGATGGTGGGGGATTTGGCGATGGTAATGCCGTTAAGGGGAGGTGGTTAGACTTTCTCTTGTTGGAGATGGTCATTGCCTGGCACTTGTCTGTCATGTCTTTTAATCTAATTTCCTAATCTACTTTAGCCAATTCTCCCCTCATACCTACCTAATTGGATTTGTTTAAATTTAAGTTTTGGGTTTAACTACATTACTCTCAAACTCAGTATGAATTCTATCATATTATGATCACTCTGCCCCAGAGGATCTTTTACTATAAGATTACTAATTAACCTTATGCTATTTGCCTCAAGTTACTCCTTGTTTCACGTTCTCACCACTCTCTGGGTAAAGAAGTTTCTCCTGAATTCCCTATTGGATTTATTAGTGACTATCTTATATTTATGACCTCTGTTATTGGACTCCCCCACAAGTGAAAACATTTGAGTTGTTATATTTAAAATGATTCAATTGAATTATCATTCTCTTAGGTTACGTTGAATGGATCTGAGTGAGCTGAAGACTAATCCCTTGGTTTACAAATAGACAACGGGGAGAATTTAATGAGCTAATTTATACTGCAGGTTATGTGTGAATTGGATGAGTCGATCTGAATTTGAATCAATCCATCAGAGGCCAGATGGGGACAACCTGATACCAGCTCATCAACCCCTGCGTCATGACTACAGCCAGTGTAGTCTTCATCGTCCCTCCATCCTCCCTCCTTTCCTCTATTCTCCATCCTCCCTCCTTCCTTCCCTCCATCCTCCCTCCCTCCATCATCCGTACCTCCGCCCCTCCTTTCCTCCTCCCTCCCTCCTTCCATCCTCCCTCCGTCCATCCCTCCGTCCATCCTCCCTCCCTCCGTCCATCCCTCCGTCCATCCTCCATCCCTCCGTCCATCCTCCCTCCCACCATCATCCGTACCTCCGCCCCTCCTTTCCTCCTCCCTCCCTCCTTCCATCCTCCCTCCGTCCATCCCTCCGTCCATCCTCCCTCCCTTCATTCACGCTCCCTCCATCCTCCCTCCCTTCATTCACCCTCCCTCCATCCTCCATTCTCCCATTCCCTCCCTCACTGTAAAGGTCTGAGGTTTCGTGCTCTTGTGTACGGCCATCAACAGGCGGTGGGCCGTTTGAAACTGGGATCTTCCTGATCGACACCAGTCAACTGATGACTGACTGGCCGAACTCAGATTGTACATTTTCCATCTTAATTGTGACAGTCTTGTTTTGTCCTGAGTAGAAGTGGAGAATGCTTCGACTCCAATCCTATACCATGAGAGCAGTGACCACACACACAGATGGCCATCTTGCCTTGATCCTAACTAAACAATCATCACTGCCCTCTGGATTTCTTCCTCACTTCACCCTTTTTTAGGCACATAGCTTTTATTACATCTTTTAATGTAACATCATCATGAAGAGCATTGGTCTGTGGGCTCTTAAACTGTCTCCATTTGCTTCAGGTGAGTAGATTGCAGCAGATTGTACATTGGAGGCACCGAACCTTCCATATTATTAATGAAAAGGGGGTGAGCCTTTCCCTAAGTGGTAGCATTCCCACCTCTGAGTCAGAAGGTGCATGGTTTGAACCCCACTCCAGACAGCCCCGGAGAGTGGAGTCTGGAGCTCCAGACAGTCCCAGGAAGTGGAGTCTGGAGCTCCAGACAGTCCCGGGGAGTGGAGACCGGAGCTCCAGACAGTCCCAGGGGGAGGAGACCGGAGCTCCAGACAGTCCCGGGGAGAGGAGACCGGAGCTCCAGACAGTCCCGGGGAGAGGAGACCAGAGCTCCAGACAGTCCCGGGGAGAGGAGACCGGAGCTCCAGACAGTCCCGGGGAGTGGAGACCAGAGCTCCAGACAGTCCCGGGGAGAGGAGACCGGAGCTCCAGACAGTCCCGGGGAGTGGAGACCAGAGCTCCAGACAGTCCCGGGGAGAGGAGACCGGAGCTCCAGACAGTCCCGGGGAGTGGAGACCGGAGCTCCAGACAGTCCCGGGGAGAGGAGACCGGAGCTCCAGACAGTCCCAGGGGGAGGAGACCGGAGCTCCAGACAGTCCCGGGGAGAGGAGACCGGAGCTCCAGACAGTCCCGGGGAGCGGAGACCGGAGCTCCAGACAGTCCCGAGGAGAGGAGACCGGAGCTCCAGACAGTCCCGGGGAGTGGAGACCGGAGCTCCAGACAGTCCCGGGGAGAGGAGACCGGAGCTCCAGACAGTCCCGGGGAGTGGAGACCGGAGCTCCAGACAGTCCCGGGGAGTGGAGACCAGAGCTCCAGACAGTCCCGGGGAGAGGAGACCGGAGCTCCAGACAGTCCCGGGGAGTGGAGACCAGAGCTCCAGACAGTCCCGGGGAGAGGAGACCGGAGCTCCAGACAGTCCCGGGGAGTGGAGACCGGAGCTCCAGACAGTCCCGGGGAGAGGAGACCGGAGCTCCAGACAGTCCCAGGGGGAGGAGACCGGAGCTCCAGACAGTCCCGGGGAGAGGAGACCGGAGCTCCAGACAGTCCCGGGGAGCGGAGACCGGAGCTCCAGACAGTCCCGAGGAGAGGAGACCGGAGCTCCAGACAGTCCCGGGGAGTGGAGACCGGAGCTCCAGACAGTCCCGGGGAGAGGAGACCGGAGCTCCAGACAGTCCCGGGGAGTGGAGACCGGAGCTCCAGACAGTCCCGGGGAGTGGAGACCGGAGCTCCAGACAGTCCCGGGGAGTGGAGACCGGAGCTCCAGACAGTCCCGGCAAGAGGAGACCGGAGCTCCGGCTCTGAATTCTGGGTTAACACCCAGTGGGATTCTCGTGTCTGGTGGGTGTGGGTGGCCCCCCCCCTCATCGTATGGATTGTGGGAACTCAGAAAACCCTCCCCCTGTACAGGACTAACCCCCCTATCGCTGGGATAAGGATGGTTATGGCCATGGAAGGAGCGTTCACGTCATGGCCCGTCAGACTGTTAATCAGCCGGCGATTCCCCACACTAATTCACACTGTTCTCCAAGGGAAGAGAGTGAAGATACAAAAACAGCGACAGTCGCCTGTTTTGCCCCACTGCCCGAGAATAATTTCACCTCAAAAGTCAATTTTATCCTGGGTTGCATTCTCGCAATTAACGGGAAAACATTCGAGCGACCTCAGAAACACGTTGGGTTTGATTATGTCACTGATAATTCGAATGTGTGAACACAGGGGAACATCTTGTACATTGAAGTGGCATCTTACATTTGGCAGGGACACAGTCACATAATTAGCAGAGCTTGAGGCCGTCCCAGCATAATGCAGATGTTTCTGCCCCCATCCACTGATTTCAGAACCTGGGGAAGGCACCGCTGGCACAATGAGTGGCTCAGTGCTACGCGGAGGTGAGCAGAGAAGACATGAGCAGAATGAATTAGAATCAGAGAGCATTCATGGAATAAATAGAAAAAACAAAACTTGTGTGGCCAGTGCTTGACTCCCCACCCAGCGGTGAAGGGTTTGTAACACTGCCTTGGGGTTGAGTCTCCAAGGTTGCTCGACCCTCGTTGAGTTGGTTGCTGCATGTCCAAGTTCCCGTCTCTGAGCGAGTCTACACACTGCTAGAACAGTCCAGGCTCTTGTGGAAATGAGGCTCCTCTCAGCAGATTTTGAGGAAGGGGAAGGTTGGGAGGGAGGTGATGATGGAGGGAAAGTATAAATCAAAACATCTGGATCCGTGTCCAAGCGATAGAGAAAACCCAGGGGGAATTATTTCTGTGAATAGAAATGAGTCCTGATAGAAGAATAACCACTCTGTTTGGAAGCTGGATGCTGTGAATTGGAAACAATTTGGGAAGCTTGGGAATTTTGGCAGTAAGGACTTGTGGGTTTTTTTTTTGTGTGGAAGTTAAATGCTCCGTAACTGTTATTAAATGATTTCCAAGTAACTCCTGCCAGATTGCTAAATATGATTCGAGGGTTTCAGAGAAAACAAAACTGTTTTGGTGTCCAGGAGACCAGAATTGGAATCGTCAGAATGAGGTCTCCCACCAGTTGAGCCTCTCCAGTGGATGACCAAAGTTTGTTTTGTATTTTTTTTTTGAGTTTGGCAGGTAGTCCGGGGATTGCGAGTGAGCGATGCTCTGTGAGAACGTTTAAATGAAGCTTTTGAGAAACGCAGTAACAGATTTCACGCTGTTTCTTTGCCTCGATTACACGACAGGATTTGACTGATGTTCAGTTCTTTTTAAACCAACTGAAAATGCAAAAACTTCAAAGTCTGGAGAGATTTCCCCCTTTTTTTTGGACTGTTAACCTTTTGAGAACAATGCTGGCACTTCCACTCAAAAATATAAAAAAATGGAGTGAAATCTGCCACAGCCAAGACTTCATTGCTCCTCCTACACTCCGAGTGGCGGCCATGGCTCAGTCGGTAATACTCTCCCCTCTGATTTCGAAGGTTGTGGGTTCAAGCTCCACTCTGGGTCTTGAGCTCACAATCTAGATTGACACTCGGATGCAGGACTGAGGGACTGGTGTGTTGTCCTTTGTGTGAGATGTTAAACTGGGACGCTGAAGACCCAGCAGCACTAAATGAAGAGCAGGTGACCTGCTCCTGGTGACCTGCATTCATTTCTTAGCCATACGCCATCAAAGGTTAACTGGTCATTCATCTCATCACTGCTTGTGAGACTTGTTGAGAGGAAAATAGCTGCTCCGTTTGCACCAACATGCCCAGTGATTCACTGAATGTTTCTGATAGGTGTAGTAAGGTGCTATTTAAGAAAGAACTTGCATTTCTATAGCACCTCTCACAACCTCAGGGTGACCCCAAGTGCTTCACAGCCAATGAAGTACTTTTGAAGTGTGGTCACTGTTGTAATGCAGGAAACGCAGCTGCCAATTTGCACACAGCAAGATCCCACAAACAGGAACGAGATAATGACCAGATAATCTGTTTTAGGTGTTGGTTGAGAGAAATATATTGGCCAGGACACCGGTGAGAACTCCCCTGCTCTTCAAATAGTACCGTGCGATCTTTTACAGTTTAACATCTCATCCGAAAGACAACACCTCCGACAGTGCAGCGCTCCCTCGGTACTGACCCTCCGACAGTGCAGCGCTCCCTCAGTACTGACCCTCCGACAGTGCAGCGCTTCCTCAGTACTGACCCTCCGACAGTGCAGCGCTTCCTCAGTACTGACCCTCTGACAGTGCAGCGCTCCCTCGGTACTGACCCTCCGACAGTGCAGCGCTTCCTCAGTACTGACCCTCCGACAGTGCAGCGCTCCCTCAGTACTGACCCTCCGACAGTGCAGCGCTCCCTCAGTACTGACCCTCCGACAGTGCAGCGCTCCCTCAGTACTGACCCTCCGACAGTGCAGCGCTCCCTCAGTACTGACCCTCCGACAGTGCAGCCCTCCCTCAGTACTGACCCTCCGACAGTGCAGCGATCCATCAGTACTGACCCTCCGACAGTGCAGCGATCCGTCAGTACTGACCCTCCGACGGTGCAGCACTCCCTCAGTACTGACCCTCCGACAGTGCGGCCCTCCCTCAGTACTGACCCTCCGACAGTGCAGCGATCCATCAGTACTGACCCTCCGACAGTGCAGCGATCCGTCAGTACTGACCCTCCGACAGTGCAGCACTCTCTCAGTACTGACCCTCCGACAGTGCAGCACTCTCTCAGTACTGACCCTCCGACAGTGCAGCACTCCCTCAGTACTGCACTGGGAGTGTCAGCCTGGATTATGTGCTCAAGTCTCTGGAGTGGGACTTGAACCCATGACCTTTTAAGTCGAGTGGAAATCTGGAACTCTCTTTCCCAAAAGGCAGTGGAGGCTGGGGGTCAATTAAAATTTTCATGATGGAGACGGACAGATGTTTGTCCGGTAAGGGGTACAGCACAGATTCACCAAGATAATACTGGGGTTACGTTTTTTTTTATTCATTCGTGGGATGTGGGTGTCGCTGGCGAGGCCGGCATTTATTGCCCATCCCTAATTGCCCTTGAGAAGGTGGTGGTGAGCCGCCTTCTTGAACCGCTGCAGTCGGTGTGGTGAAGGTTCTCCCACAGTGCTATTAGGAAGGGAGTTCCAGGATTTTGACCCAGCGACGATGAAGGAACGGCGATATATTTCCAAGTCGGGATGGTGTGTGACTTGGAGGGGAACGTGCAGGTGGTGTTGTTCCCATGTAAGGACAGGCTGCACAAACTAGGCTTGTATTCCCTCAATTTTTGTTAGGCAAGGGTATTAAGGGTTATGGAACCAAGGCGAAGATAGAGTTAAGATACAGATCAGCCGTGATCTAATTGAATGGCTGAATAATAATATATATTAATGACCTGGACTTGGGTATAGAGGGTATAATTTCAAAGTTTGCAGATGACACAAAACTCGGAAATGTAGTAAACAATGTGGAGGATAGTAACAGATTTCAGGAGGACAGAGACAGACTGGTGAAATGTGCAGACACACGGCAGATGAAATTTAATGCAGAGAAGTGTGAAGTGTTCATTTTGGTAGGAACATAGGAACAGGAGTAGGCCATTCAGCCCCTCGTGCCTGTTCCGCCATTTGATAAGATCATGGCTGATCTGTGATCTAACTCCATATACCTGCCTTTGGCCCATATCCCTTAATACCTTTGATTGCCAAAAAGCTATCTATCTCAGATTTAAATTTAGCAATTGAGCTAGTATCAATTGCCATTTGCGGAAGAGAGTTCCAAACTTCTACCACCCTTTGTGTGTAGAAATGTTTTCTAATCTCGCTCCTGAAAGATCTGGCTCTAATATTTAGACTGTGCCCCCTACTCCTAGAATCCCCAACCAGCGGAAATAGTTTCTCTCTATCCACCCTATCCGTTCCCCTTAATATCTTATAAACTTCGATCAGATCACCCCTTAACCTTCGAAACTCCAGAGAATACAACCCCAATTTGTGTAATCTTTCCTCGTAACTTAACCCTTGAAGTCCAGGTATCATTCTAGTAAACGTACACTGCACTCCCTCCAAGGCCAATATGTCCTTCCGAAGGTGCGGTGCCCAGAACTGCTCACAGTACTCCAGGTGCGGTCTAACCAGGGTTTTGTATAGCTGCAGCATAACTTCTGCCCCCTTGTACTCTTGTCCTCTTGATATAAAGGCCAGCATTCCATTAGCCTTATTGATTATTTTCTGCACCTGTTCATGAACCCCTAAGTCCCTTTGGACATCCACTGTTTTTAACTTTTTACCATTTAGAAAGTACCCTGTTCTATCCTTTTTTGATCCAAAGTGGATGACCTCACATTTGTCTACATTGAATTCCATTTGCCACAGTTTTTCCCATTCAGCTAATCTATCAATATCCCTTTGTAATTTTATGTTTTCATCCACACTGCTTACAATGCCACCAATCTCTGTGTCATCGGCAAACTTAGATATGAGACTTTCTATGCCCTCATCTAAGTCGTTAATAAATATTGTGAATAATTGAGGCCCCAAGACAGATCCCTGCGGGACTCCACTAGTCACATCCTGCCAATGTGAGTACCTACCCATTATCCCTACTCTCTGTCACCTTTCGCTCAGCCAACTTCCTAACCAAGTCCGTACTTTTCCCTCGATTCCATGGGCTTCTATCTTAGCTAACAGTCTCTTATGTGGGACCTTATCAAATGCCTTCTGGAAGTCCATATAAATAACATCCATTGACATTCCCCTGACCACTACTTTAGTCACCTCTTCAAAAAATTCAATCAGGTTTGTCAGGCACGACCTACCTTTCACAAATCCATGCTGGCTCTCTCTGATTAACTGAAAATTCTCGAGGTGTTCAGTCACCCTATCCTTAATTATAGACTCCAGCATTTTCCCCAGTTCAGATGTTAGACTAACTGGTCTATAATTCCCTGGTTTCCCTCTCTCTCCTTTCTTAAAAAGCGGAGTGACATGTGCAAAAGTGGAGTGACATGTGCAAAGGAAGGATGAGGAGAGGCAATATAAACTAAATGATACAGTTTTAAAGGGGATGCAGGAACGGAGAGACCTGGGGATGCACATACACAAATCTTTGAAGGTGGCAGGACAAGTTGAGAAGGCGGTTTAAAAAGCATACGGGATCCTTGGCTTTGTTGATAGAGGCATGGAATACAAAAGCAAGGAAGTTATGCTGAACCTTTATAAATTACTGGTTCGGCCTCAGCTGGAGTATTGTGTCCTATTCTGGGCACCGCACTTTAGGAAGGATGTGAAGGCCTTGGAGAGGGTGCAGGAGATATTTACTAGAATGGTACCAGGGATGAGGGACTTCAGTTATGTGGAGAGACTGGAGAAGCTGGGATTGTTCTTCTTAGAGCAGAGAAGGTTAAGGGGAGATTTGATAGAGATGATCAATGAACGGTTTTGATAGTGAATAAAGCAAAACTGTTTCCAGTGGCAGGAGGGTCGGTAACCAGAGGACACAGATTTAAGGTGATCGGCAAAAGAACCAGAGGGGGAGATGAGAGAACATTTTTTTATACAGCGAGTTGTTATGATCTGGAACGCGCTGCCTGAAAGGGCGGTGGAAATGGATTCAATAGTAACTTTCGAAACGGAATTGGATAAATACTTGAAATTTACAGGGCTACGGGGAAAGAACAGGGGAGCGGGACTAATTGGATAGCTCTTTCAAAGAGCCGGCACAGACACGATGGGCCGAATGGCCTCCTTCTGTGCTGTACCGTACTATGATACTATGAAAGCAGGCTCAAGGGGCTGAATGGCCTACTCCCGTTCCTTTGTATCAAGGGATATGAAGTTTGTGCTGTAAACGTGCACACATGGTCCCCAACCTACTACCCATTGGATATTTATCTGGGGGTTGGTTCCTTGTTGAGCTTCAGACGTGAGGAGAGGTTTGACCGTCTGTACGTGTCTGGGATTGAGGGGGAAATACAGTGAGCTCCAAAAATTCAATAAGTTTATGTTAAGGAGCCGCCTGATAGTGTGTCCCAGTAAATGAGTGGAAAAGGTTTTTCAGAAGGTGGGTTTGCCCTGTGACTGTTCAGTGTTGCTGTTGAATAAATACTCGTCTCATGTTTAAAATGATGAAAGGTTTAGACAAAGCTTTTCTGCGGTGTACAGAATTTAATGATAAGGTGGTCAAACTCACAAATTCGGAACATAGGAATTGCTAAACGATAAAAGAGCAAGGGTCCATCTCATTCATCTCCTCCCTCCCTGGGAGTCGCATGATACAATAATGGAGTTGTTGACTAATAATAGCAATCAATCTCCATCAATTCGTCACTTCAGGTACAATTAATCACCTTGCCGTGCAGCGACTATTTTTATAGAATCAAATAGGGCTGCCATTCTGTGCACAGTAAGATCCCACAAACAGCAAAGAGACAAATGACTCTGTTTCTCGGTGGCGTTGGTTTAAGTACACGGACGCAGAGCTCCCTGTAGTCAGAGACCACCCCAGTGCGGAGCCAGCCGTACAGCTTTGGTCTCTTTGTACCTCTCTCCAGGCAGGTACTAGTGATCGTCTGGGGCCTGCACTGTGATAGCAGCCTGTTAGCTGAGGGAGCGACAAGCTGCGTGAGGGAACATTCTCCTCCTGCTGTGTCCGACGGTGACAAAGTTTTTGTACCTCTCACAGGAACTGATTCCAATTCACTAAACACATAATAGCCTTGGCTGCAGTGGAAAACCCTCATGGTTCAATTGCGTTTTTCCTTTTTGTTTCTCATGCCAGATATCAGTGTTGAGTTACGGAGTGACTTTACTGTTGAACAAACAGCTGCACTCTCCAGAGACACCAGTCAATGGTGTTTAGCTGCTCTATTTACAAACAGGAGTCGGGCTTACGAGATTTATGATGAAACATGCGTAATGAGTGAAAGGATCAGACCAAAGAACCGGGGAACAGGTTGACCCACCCATGCACGCACATCGGCAACCGGTGACTCGGCTAACCAGAGCCCAGCAATCCAATTCACAAAACGACCAAAGCATCAATCCAGAACTTTCCCTCAGGAAATTAAAAGATAGGGGAGAGTGTACATGGGCTGTGGGAGGAGATTAAATGGATGGGGAGAGTCCATGATAGGGGAGAGTGTACATGGGCTGTGAGGGGAGATTAAATGGATGGGGAGAGTCCATGATAGGGGAGAGTGTACATGGGCTGTGGGGGGAGATTAAATGGATGGGGAGAGTCCATGATAGGGGAGAGTGTACATGGGCTGTGGGAGGAAAGTGTTGAATGGAATTAATTACTTTCTCTCTCTCTCTCTCGACTCTTATGATACCTCTGAGCGTAAGAATTTTTAGAAACAGGAAAAGGCCATTAATCCCAACAAGCTTGTGGTTTTGTCATCGACCAGCCCCATCTCCGACCTTCTCTCTTTATCCCTTCATACCTTCCCTCTGTGCAGAAATCTATCTAATTATAGATGGGACCCATTGATGCTATCTGCTTCACTTTCTTGTCATCAGTTTATTTCACAAGTTTTCTTACCCTCTGGATGAAAAAGTTCTGCCCTGACATCCTTTCTTACTCTGAACTTCCTCACTCTTGCCCCTGGTATGTGGAGCCTTTTCTATAGTGGACTGGATTTTATTTCTCAGTCCTTTCCATAATCTTGAAACCTTCAGTTGGTCACTACCTCATGTTGAGTCTCAGAGCAGTGATGTTCATGATCTGACCAGTGAATTTTCATTTAACATTTGCTGTGTCTTATGTATTGCACATTAGCTCCAAAAATTACTGTCAATACCTGCAGAATAATACTGACTGACTGATTATTAATGTCATTGGAAAAGTGTATTTTAGAAGTTGCTTGCCATCAATGTTTTTAAACTGTGAATGTTTCATCTCACCTGAGTCTGGAGATTGTGGATTCCAGCCTTGCGTCTCGGACCTGAGCCTGTTACCGGGGCTCACACCTCGAAGGAGTACTGTATTGTCAGAGGTCTCGTCCTTAAGCTGAGGCTCTGACCTGAGGCTCTGTCTGTGGTCAGATCTCATGGTGCTATTCGAAGGAGAGCAGGACGTTCTCCCACTGTCCCGAACAACAAGCCTCCCTCAACCACCAGCACAAAATAACATCAGAGTAACTTGTTATTCATTTCATTGCATGTTGTGGGATCTTGCTGACTGCCTACGTAACACTGCACTTTAACGTGACTCATTGTAGGTAAAAAGAAACAAAGTCTTGCATTTATATAGCACCTTTCGACGTACCAAAGAACTTTTACAAGCAATGAGGTACTTTTGAAGTGTGGTCACTGTTATAATGTAGCTGCTAATTTGCGCACAGCAAGATCCCACAAACAGCAACGTGATAATGACCAGATCATCTGATTTTTAGTGATGTTGATTGAGGGATAAACATTGGCCCCAGGACACCGGGGAGAACTCCCCCCTGCTCTTCTTCGAATAATGGCCATGGGATCTTTTACTTCCGTCTGAGAGGGCAGACGGGGCCTCGGTTTAATGTCTCATCCGAAAGACGGCACCTCCGACGGTGCAGCACCCCCTCAGTACTGGCACTGGGATTGTCGGCCGAGATTTTGTGCTTTAGTCTCCGGAGTGGGACTTGACCCCACGACCTTCATGACTCAGAGGCGAGAATGCTGCCCACTGAGCCATGGCCGGGCAGTGAGTGTTGAGGCATTTCTGAGTGACCTGATATGGCAGAATGTAAATGGAAGTCTTTCTTCCTTTTGCATGTTGAATGGAGCTGCACATCTGGCGTGTAGCGCTGTATTTAGACTTTTCTATCAGTGGGAAAGTAAGAATAATAAACCAGAGTGTTCTACTTGGGTGGAACTCGACTTACCAGGGATCTCCGGGAACTCAAAGGGACTGGATTATAAACTCATCCAGTTTTCACAAAGCAGCCTGAGTCTGGTCCTCTCTAATGTACAATTATTTGTACAATTATTTACGGAGATTACACAGCTGTAACCAGTGCTGGAGGCTCCCCGGATTGCTCAGTGAGTGTGTGCACCTCCCCGCCCCTCCCTGTATAAGGTTGAACCCACAGTCTGTGCCGAGAGAGCTGGGGTAGCAGATGAGGCGCTGCCGTTTGGACCTCAGTGCCCCTGGATTAGCGAGGGGCAAATGATCAGTCGGGGCTCCTGTTTCTGGTCATCATCCAATCAACCTGCGCCCTGGTGAAAAGTGTGTCCACGTGACTATTGGATGAGGACACGATTGGACCTCACTCTCTTGCTCCCCATGACAGAATAGTCTGGCAACACCCCTGGCAAAAGAACCAGAGGGGAGAGATGAGGAGACTTTTTTTATGCATCGAGTTGTGATGATCTGGAATGCGCTGCCTGAAAGGGCGGTGGAAGCAGATTCAATAATAACTTTCAAAAGGAATTTGGATAAATACTTGAAAAGGAAAAATGTACAAGGTGACGGGGAAAGAGCAGGGGGAGCGGGACTAATTGGATAGATCTTTCAAAGAGCCGGCACAGGCACGATGGGCCGAATGGCCTCCTTCTGTTCTGTAAGATTTTATGATAATGTTCATTGATAAGCTTTGGCAGTCTCAATACACCAAACATTCTCCAATTTGGCACTAAATTGGCAAATCTCATACAACGAGGCCACAGGATGATTAATGCACCAAAAAGCTGATGAGACTGGGGGTCAATTGAAAATTTCAAAACTGAGATTGGTAGATTTTTGATGGGTGAGGGGATTAACGGTTACGGAACCAAGGCGGGTAGATGGAGTTAAGATCAGCCATGATCCAATTGAATGGCGGAACAGACTTGAAAGGCTGAATGGCCAACTCCTGTTCTTATGATAAGCACAGAAATTCACCAAAGAACGAAAGAGAAGGACAGACTTGTATTTATTCAGCGCCTTATCACGTGTGTCAGGCGTTTTACAGTCAATAAATTACTTTTTGAAATGCCATCACTGTTGTTTTGTGAGTAAACACGGCAGCCATTTTATGCACAGCAAGATCCCTCCAACAGCAATGAAACAAATGACCGGATAGTCTGATTTTGATGATCCGCAGGTTTTAATATGTCTGTGAGGTGCTGCTGAGAGACAGGAGAAGGTTCTATACCTTGAAATACAAAGAAGATACAACAAGGAAACAGTCCATTCGACCCATCCAGTTCATGTTGTCGTTTAGCCTCCACAAGAGCAAATTGTCCTAACCAACATCGCGAAAAAGCAGATTATCTGGTCATTATCTTGTTGCTGTTTGTGGGATCTTGCTGTGTGCAAATTGGCTGCCACGTTTCCTACATTACAACAGTGACTATACTTCAAAAGTACTTAATTGGCTATAAAGCGCTTTGGGACGTCCTGAGATTGTGAAAGGCACTGTAGAAATGCAAGTTCCCTCTTTCTTTAATCGCTTTTACCCACTATATTCTCATATCCCTTCAAACCCTTTTCCTTCATCCATCTCTCCAATCTAATCTTGAATGTCGACAGTTTCTGCCTCAACCATTAAACCTGGAAGTGACTCCCACGGCCTCCCAACGCCCTGTTACTGGACTAATAATCCAGAGAAGGTGAGTTCAAATAAAAATCTGGTCTCGGTAAAAGTGACCGTGAAGCGGTCGGATTGTCGTAAAAACCCAACTGGTTCACTGATGTCCTTTAGGGAAGGAAACCTGCCGTCCTCACCCAGTCTGGGCCAATAGGTGACTCCAGACCCCACACCAATGTGGTGGACTCTTAACTGCCCCCTAAAGTGACCGAGTAAGCCCCTCAGTTGTATCAAACCTTTCCCAGTGGTTCAAGAAGACGGCCCAGCACCACCTTCTCAGGGCAACTGGGGAAGAGCAATAAATGCCGGCCTTGCCAGTGACACCCACATCCTGAGAACATATATATATATATATATATATTTGTTTAAAACATACCGACAGTAAGCATTTTGTGTGTTTTTAAATACCTGTCTGAATGTGAGAAGCCTGGCCCATTAGCTCCTGCAGTTTGCCAGACAATCTCATCACTGTTAGTTGAAGACATTCAATCTAGCCTCGGTGTGCACCGGTGTGTACAACTTGGAGAATTTGCTATGATCGGACAGCAAGGTTAGCCATTCACAGATGTCGTTGTTTGTAAGTCCAACCCCTCGAATGGAAAAATACTTAAAATGAAAACACCCTTCCCTTGGGGAAACTTTATGATACGGTGAAAGTGATTGAAAGAAACCAAAGACAAGGTAAATCATGAGCTGTAGTACAGGGATGTTTGTATCCCGTTACATGTGTCCCACTATTGTAAGAAGAGCAGGGGAGTTCTCCCCGGTGTCCTGGGGCCAATATTTGTCCATCAGCCAACATCACGAAGGAAAAAACAGATTATCTGGTCATTATCACATTCCTGTTTGTGGGATCTTGCTGTGCGCAAATTGGCTGCCGCGTTTCCAATATTACAACAGTGACTACACTTCAAAAATTATTTAATCGACTGTAAAGCGCTTTGGGGCGTCCTGAGGTCATGAAATACGGTGTCGAAATGCAAGTTCTTGCTTTCTTTTCCCTTTTAAGTGAAACTGCAAACAATGCCAATTCTTAAAGTAGAATCTTTGTGTTTCGTATTGTATTCTGAATGGTTACAGCAGTTGCCCTTTTCATTTTATTTATATTGAGATCTTGAAAACAATGGGGGTCATTTTAACTTTCGGCAGCGACAGAAAAAGTAAGTGGAAAGGGAGACGGGGCGGGCTGTACAACGGCCAGTTAATCCAGTGCTGACCGTTTCTCGCTGAAGGTGAAAATCTTGCCCCAGTGATTTTTTTCCTATAAACAGGTTGCAACTTTCTGAAAGAACTGTGTCATTATTCAAGTTTGGAGGGAGATTCTAAATAAAATGTACTGAATTTTAAAAAAATGTTTGCCCAAAACACACTAAACTTTTGCTGAGATATTTAGTGAACAAGGAAAGATGCAAATAAGAAGCGATTGAACTAAAGTTTTATATATGTACTATTAAAAGTCACAACCTAAACAAAGGGATAGTAAGGAGCTGATTGCATGTAGAGATTTATTAATGTAACTATGGCATTTGTTTATCTACTTTCAAAACTGAGATTGATGGATTTTTGTTAGGGATGTGGAACCAAGGCAGGTAAATGGAGTTAAGGTACAGGTCAGCCATGATCTCATTGAATGACAGAACAGACTCGAGGCGCTGAATGGCCTCCCCCTGTTCCTATGTTCTAAATGAACAATGGAAACAGAATTTATTTTCCAGGAGCCAATCGTAAAACATTCACTTCACTTTCTCTGGGGAGATGTCTCTTCCGAAAGAAGTCAGCGAGACGTTAAACCAAGGCCCCCTTCTGCCCTCTCGGGTGGACGTAAATGATTCCATGGCCACTATTTCGAAGAAGAGCAGGGGAGTTCTCTCTGGGCCAATATTTATCCCTCAACCAACATCACTTCAACAGATTATATGGTCATTTATTTCACTGCTGCTTGTGGGACCTTGCTTTATGCAAATTGGCTGCCGCATTTCCTACATTTCGACAGTGACTAGACTTCAAAAGTACGTCATTGGCTGTAAAGTGCTTTGGGACGTCCTGAGGTTGTGAAAGGTGCTATAGAAATGCAAGTCTTTCTTTTCCTTATCATTTTTTTTTTGGAGACGGTGTACTCCTTCCCCATAGCCGCTCTCGTGCATCCCTTTGATCGCAACAGCGTAGCCTCTGGCTCATCGCGAGCAGCACTACTCGAGCAGCTAATAACGTTCGAAATGACACGGTGTCAAGGTCGAACGCTGTTTCTGTTTGTGTCATGGCGTGAAGCACTGGCTCGTTCCGTCCTCTCTGGGTGTCAGTGCCTCCGATGCCAGGTCTCGGCTCCAGGTTTATTTGCAAGGTCAACAGTGCATGGGAAAGGAAAAGCTGGCAGATGCTGCGGAAATCCTCTGCTTCCCCTCTTCCTACCACGTTTATGCCGAGTTGCTTTATATAGCTTGCCTGACAGCTAAAAAGAATCGCTCCATCCAATCTGTCAACAGCAGATAAGTAAAGTCAAACTGTTTAATGATGGGTGTTAGTTTTTTTTTAAAAAAAGGAATATCACCCGCCCCCCCCCAAAACAAAACTTGTCAAAGGGATTGTCATTTCGACCAGCTGTCCTTTCTCTTTTGAGAAACGATGTGCACACAATTAATATCATGGAATCATACAGCACAGAAGGAGGCCATTCGATCCATCCTGCCTAAGCCGGCTCTTTGAAAGAGCTGTCCAATTCGTCCCACTCCCAGCTCTTTCCCCATAGCTTCTCCTTTTTCAAGCATATACTTTTCTTTCCTAAACTGTAAATGTAATTCTGATGGTGCAAATCAAATTCATGTAAGATTTTCTCTCAAACTCTACTTTCTTTTTTGTCTGTTAATTGTAAAACCCCACAATGACAAGTCGAGAAGGGTAGGGGGAAAGATGAGAATCGAGAAAGTGAGACCAAACTTGGGTTTTAGGAAGAGGGAATGGAATGTGGCAGGAAGGGAAGACTGAGTGAGGATGTGGGGGGGAGGGGGTTCCACAGTTTTGAGGAGACAGTGAGATGAGTCTCAAGTTCGACACAGTGAGGTCGCAGGGAGGAGGAGGAGGAGGAGCGAGTGGTGTATTTGTTGCTCAGAAGGAAAAAGAGAGGACAGTTCAAGGGAGGATTGACAATAGTATCAATAAGTTGAGAGATGAGTGAGGCCACTCGTTCCACCTGAACCTTCCCTCGAGACCTGCTGTCCCTCCCATTACATCATCCAGCAGCTCCTTGAATGACCCCAGCGTTTTTACCTCCACCACTCTACCCAGAGACCAGGCAAGGTTTGAAGAAAGGGCATCTTTACATCCATTAGAAGGTGGTGGCTTCAAGCCCCACTCCAGAGACTTGAGCACATAATCTGGGCTGACACTCCCAGCACAGTACTGAGGGAGTGCTGCACTGTCGGAGGTGCCGTCTTTCGGATGAGACGTTAAACATATAAATAGTAAAAGGGTAGTCAATTAAGGACAAAAAAGGAGATCTTCTTGTGGAGGCAGAGGGCACGGCTGAGGTACTAAATGAGTACTTTGCATCCGTCTTCACTAGACACGAGGATGCTGCCAATGTCACAGTAAAGGAGGAGATAGTGGAGAAAGTAAATGGATAAAGAGGAGGTACTGAAAAGATTGGCAGCGCTCAAAGTAGAAAAGTCACCCGGTCCGGATGGGAGGCATCCTGGGTTACTGAGGGAAGTAAGGGTGGAGATAGCGGAGACTCGGGCCACAATCTTCCAATCCTCCTTAGACATGGGGGCGGTGACAGGGGACTGGAGAATTGCAAATGTTACACCCCTGTTCAAAAAAGGGGAGAGGGACAAACCCGGCAATTACAGGCCAGTCAGCCTAACGTCGGTGGGGAAACTTTTAGAGACAATAATCCGAGACAAAATTAATTTGCACTTGGAAAAGTCTGGGCTAATAAATGAAAGTCAGCACGGATTGGTAAAGGCGGAGTTTGACGAACCTGATTGAGTTCTTTGATGAAGTAACGGAGAGGGTTGATGAGGGTAGTGTGGTTGATGTTGTGTAAATGGACTTTCAAAAGGCATTTGATAAAGTGACACATAATAGACTTGTGAGCAAAATTAAAGCCCATGGGATTAAAGGGACAGTGGCAGTATGGATACAAAATTGTCTAAGGGTCAGAAAGCAGAGAGTAGTGGTGAACGGTTGTTTTTCAGACTGGAGGGAAGTATACAGTGGTGTTCCCCAGGGGTCAGTATTAGGACCACTGCTCTTTTTGATATATATTAATGACCTGGACTTGGGTATAGAGGGTATAATTTCAAAGTTTGAAGATGACACAAAACTCAGAAATGTAGTAAAAAGTGAGGAAGATAGTAACAGACTTCAGGAGGACAGAGACAGACTGGTGAAATGGGCAGACACATGGCAGGTGAAATTTAACGCATTTTGGTAGGAAGAATGAGGAGAGGCGATATAAATTAAATGGTACAATTTTAAAGGGAGTGCAGGAACAGAGAGATCTGGGGGTGTATGTACACAAGTCTTTGAAGGTGGCAGGACAAGTTGAGAAGGCTGTTAAAAAAGCATAGGGGATCCTGGGCTTTATTAATAGAGGCATGGAGTACAAAAGCAAGGAAGTTATGCTAAACCTTTATAAAACACTGGTTAGGCCCCAGTTGGAGTATTGTGTCCAATTCTGGGCACCGCACTTTAGGAAGGATGTGAAGGCCTTAGAGAGGGTGCAGAGGAGATTTACTAGAATGGTCCCAGGGATGAGGGACTTCAGTTACATGGAGAGAGTGGAGAACATAGGAACAGGAGGAGGCCATTCAACCCCTCGAGCCTGTTCCAACATTCAGTTAGATCATGGCTGTTCTGTATCTTAACTCTATTTATCTGCCTTGGTTTCGTAACCCTTAATAACCTTGTCTAACAAAAGTCGATCAATCTCAGTTTTGAAATTTTCAGTTGACCCCCAGTCTCAACATCTTTTTGGGGGAGAGAGTTCCAGATTTCCACTCCCCTTTGTGTGAAGAAGTGCTTCCTGACATCACCCCTGAACGGCCTGGCTCTAATTTTAAGGTTCTGCCCCCTTGTTCTGGACTCCCCCCACCAGAGGAAATAGTTTCTCTCTATCTACCCTATCAAATCCTTTAATCATCTTAAATACTTCAGTTAGATCACCCCTTAATCTTCTAAACTCGAGGGAATACAGGCCTTGTCTATGCAACCTGTCCTCATAATTTAACCCTTTTAGCCCCGGGATCGTTCTGGTGAATCTGGGCTGCACCCCCTCTGAAGCCAGTATATCCTTCCTGCGGTGCGGTGCCCAGACTGAACACAGTATCTCCAGATGGGGTCTAACCAGAGCTCTGTACAGTTGTAACATCCCTTTGTATTCCAGCCCTCGAGATAAAGGCCAAATTTCCATTAGCCTTTTAAATTATTTTTTGTACCTGTCCACTAGCTCTTAGTGATTTCTGTACTTGGGCTCCTAAATCTCTCTCAGTTCTTAGTTTCTCGCTATTTAGAAAATACTCTGATCTATCTTTTTTAGGTCCAAAGTAGACAATCTCACGCTTTCTAGGGTTGTTCTCCTTAGAGCAGAGAAAGTTAAGGGGAGATTTGATAGAGGTGTTCAAAATCATGAAGAGATTTGATAGAGTAAATAAGGAGAAACTGTTTCCAGTGGCAGGAGGGTCGGTAACCAGAGGACACAGATTTAAAGTGATCGGCAAAAGAACCAGAGGGGAGATGAGGAAAAATTGGTGGAAGCAGATCCAATAATAACTTTCAAAAGGGAATTGGATAAATACATCAAGGGGGAAAATTTGCAGGGCTATGGGGAAAGAGCAGGGAGAGGGGACTAATTGGATAGCTCTTACAAAGAGCCGGCACAGGCACGATGGGCCGAATGGCCTCCTTCTGCCCTGTATCATTCTATGATTCTGTGATTCTAAACCGAGGCCCCATCTGCCCTCTATCAGGCCACCCCTCTGTTCTCTTTTCTAGGGAAAAGAGCCCCAGCCTGTTCAATCTTTCCTGATAGGTATAACCTCTCAGTTCTGGTATCATGCTGGTAAATCTTTTTTGCACCTTCTCCAGTGCCTCTATATCCTTTCTATAATATGGAGACCAGCACTGTGCACAATACTCCAAGTGTGGTCTAACCAAGGTTCTACACAAGTTTAACACAACTTCCCTGCTTTTCAGTTCTATCCCTCTCAGTGCTTGGTTTGCTGAACTGATGCAGTGTTGGGAATTCCTGCACCTTGAGGAGTAACAAGCCCGAGTCCCACAGCAGATAGTTCAGGGAATGGAAAAGGTTCATCTGGAATATTAAACTGCAAGAGTAGGACAAGGGGGACATGGGTTCAAACCGGCGAAGGGTAAATTGAGGACCGGTATCAGAAAGTATTTCTTCACACCGTGAGTGATTGACACATGGATTGGAACTCCCAGATAGAATGGTGGAGGCAAAATCCCTGGAATGTTTTAGGAACCAACTGGAAGCTGTAATAAATGGACATTAGGGTTTTTTCCGATGGAGATGAATAAAGATTTGCCAAATGGTCGCCCTGATCCATAATTAGAATCATACAATCATACAGCACAGAAGGAGGCCATTCGGCCCATCGTGTCTGTGCCGGCTCTTTGAAAGATCTATCCAATTAGTCCCACTCCCCCTGCTCTTTCCCCAGAGCCCTGCAAATTTTTCCTTTTCAAGTATTTATCCAATTCTCTTTTGAAAGTTATTGTTGAATCTGCTTCCACCGCCCTTTCAGGCAGCGCATTCCAGATCAGAACAACTCACTGCGTAAAAAAAATGTCCCCTAATTTCCCCCTAGATTTTTTGCCAATTATCTTAAATCTGTGTCCTCTGGTTACCAACCCTCCTGCCACTGGAAACAGTTTCTCCTTATTTACTCTGTCAAAACCCCTCGTAATTTTGAACCCCTGTATCAAATCTCCCCTTAACCGTCTCTGCTCCAGTGAAATTAATCCCAGCTTCTCCAGCCTCTTGTGATGTTTTGTGTAAATTTAGATAAAATAGAAAGCATTCTCCTCTTCCTGGGACTTACACTTATTTATACTCAAAGGAGTGATGGCATAATTTGTTGTGCTAATTGTAAACAATTCCTGTTTGTTCAAGAGGTCAAGGGTTAAAGGTCAACCCTGCCGAAACGTCACTGACTAGCCATAATAGTTATTTGCTATTGTTGTAGTTTGGTTCCTTTTACTGACGAGGCAAGGGACAGGGGGTCTCTCTTAGAAACACATTTCACTGCAATCCAGCGGAGTTTTCAGCTATCAATCTTCAAAGGTGACAATAGTGGCACAAAAATTGGGCATTTTAGCTATTTCTAGCACAGGAAGTGTTTCCAACAGGAGCTTCCAGTCTACTGGTGCATCCTTGTCCTCCATAGAAAGGGTGTGACTGTAATGAAGTCCTGGTCCTGATCGATTCGGGAGGTTGACATGGAATCTCATTAGCAGCTGAAGGGAGAGACGAACATTGTGTCAGTTAATTTTCTGATGGGTAAAAACTCCTAAACATCTAAATATAAAATGGAGCAACTCATGGTGTAAACGTAGGGACATTCAGGCCCCTCGAGCCTGTTCCGCCACATCTATCAGATCACGGCTGATCTGTATCTCAACTCCACTTACCCGCCTTTGCTCCATATCCCTCAATACCCCTCACCCAACAAAAATCCATCAATCTCAGTCTTGAAAATTTCAATTGACCCCCGGCCTCAACAGCTTTTTGGGGGAGAGAGTTCCAGATTCCCACTCCCCTTTGTGTGAAGAAGTGCTTCCTGACATCACCCCTCAACGGCCTGGCTCTAATTTTAAGGTTCTGCCCCCTTGTTCTGGACTCCCCCCACCAGAGGAAATAGTTTCTCTCCATCGACCCTATCAAATCCTTTAATCATCTTAAACCCCTCGATTAGATCACCCCTTAATCTTCTATACTCGAGGAAATACAAGCCTGGTCTGTGCAACATGGCCTCGTAATTTAACCCTTTAAGGCCTCGGATCATTCTGGTTAATCTGCACTGCACCCCCTCCATGACCAATATATCCTTCCTGAGAAAAGCAAAACATTCCACTATAAATGGCACTCAATTGACCTAAAAACAGTTCAAATCCTCGACCTGGCCTTCAGTCAGACCAGCATTATAATTAGGCCTCAATATCTTTTACTACATTTACAGACCTGCATTGGCTCCCGGTCAGGCAACACCCCTCGATTTAAAAATTCTCATCCTTATTTTAAATCCCTCCATGGCCTCGCCCCTCCCTATCTCTAGAACCTCCGAGATCTCTGCGTTCCTCCAACTCTGGCCTCTTGTGCCTCCCACTCCCTTCGCCCCACCATTGGCGGCCGTGCCTTCAGCTGCCTCGGCCCTAAGCTCTGGAATTCCCTCCCTAAACCTCTCCATCTCACCACCTCTCTCTCCTCTTTTAAGACGCTCCTTAAAACCTTCCTCTTTGACCAAGCTTTTGGTCACCTGTCCTAATATCTCCTTATGTGGCTCGGTGTCAAATTTAGTTTGATAATTGCTCCTGTGAAGCACCTTTGGGGTGTTTAACTACGTTAAAGGTGATATATAAATGCAAGTTGTTGTTGTTTTACACGCAACTGGCCCTCCAGAATCACTGAACTTTCACACGGAGGGCAAATGGTTGATAACGAGGATAAACCGTGCAAGCCCTTCAGTTAGTGACCAGCCTGGAACTCACGCAGCAAAGTCCCATTGTAGGTTACACCTGTGGTGAAGAAGCTCATTGTGATTCGAGCCTGTGTGTACTGTGAGCTCCTCACACATTCCCTCCCCCCACAACCATTCTCCTTTTTATTATAAATATATATAAAGCACAACTTTCTTCATAAATACAGCAGACTGATCTGAACCTGAAATGGTCTGATTTGGGGCTGGAACAGTAATTAAATTGAGAACTTGCATTTATATAGCGCCTTTCACAACCTCCGGACAATTACAGCCAATGAAATACTTTTGAAGTGAAGTCATTGTTCTAATGCAGAAAGCACAGCAGCCAAATTGTGCACAGCAAGATCCCAGAAACAGCAATTATTAATGATCAGATAATCTGTTTTTAATGTTGATTGATGTTCAATCAACATCATTAAATATTGGCCCAGGACACTGGGGAGAACTCCCCTGCTCTTCTTCAAATAGTGGCCGTGGGATCTTTCACGCCCACCTGAGAGGGCAGACGGGGCCTCGGTTTAACGTCTCATCTGAAAGACGGCACCTCCGACAGTGCAGCACTCCCTCAGTACTGGCAGTGGGAGTGTCGGCCTGGATTATGGGCAGAAGTTTCTAGAGTGGGACTTGAACCCACGACCTTCTGACTCAGAGAGGGCGAGTGCCACCCACTGACCCACCACTGACAGAGAGCTTGCATTTATATAGCGCCTTTCACAATCTCAGGACACCCCAAAGCACTTTACAGCCAATGAAATACTTTTTGAAGTGTAGTCACTGTTGTAATATAGGAAACGCGGCAGCCAATGTGTGCACACAACCAGGAAAGAGACAATGGCTCAATTATTTCCCTGACTGTTGACGCAGTGTGTGCCCATTCGACGTGAGTGGGTGTGATAGCTTTGACAAACGGTCGTGGATTCTCACCCTGAGGGGGGGCCTAAGGGATGTGGCTGACGGAACGCCGCACCTGGATGTCCCAGCGGAGGTGGGGGGGGGGGGGTCCAGTCCATTTTCAGGGCCGGGCCTTATTTACATCTGGACGGAGATCGAGTGACCCACGGGGCTGCCAGACCAGAGTCCGGGTGGGGAGAAGGTAGGTCCGCTGGGGGGAGGGGGCACCAGGGTTACGGGGGGGAGGGGTCCGGCAGCAGAAGTGTCGGCTGCCCAGGCTGGGTTTGTGGACCCTGGAGAAACACTTCTGCTATTGTCCACCCCACGAAAAGGAAGAGGAGCTCACCTCATCGGTCAGGCCACCAGATAATCCTGGCCAGAGGGCGAATGACGCACTATCCACCAAGTTCAGTCCAACAATGAAGATTAAATGGGTGGGGAGAGTCCATGATAGGGGAGAGTGGACATGGGCTGTGGGAGGAGATTAAATGGGTGGGGAGAGTCCATGATAGGGGAGAGTGTACACGGGCTGTGGGAGGAGATTAAATGGGTGGGGAGAGTCCATGATAGGGGAGAGTGTACACGGGCTGTGGGAGGAGTGAGTATTATAGCTCCAATGCCCTTTCCTTGTTCTGTGGTCTCCTTATGTTAACACATTCTTTGGGAGAAATATATTGGGAGTTGGAGGTTAGACTCTGACCATTTTATTTGTCCAGTTAGATCCCTGGAGCACAATCTGAGTGTAAGTGGGAGTAGATCTGGACTGATCCAATTTCAGATGATTTGGATTTCTGGTCAATGTTGGAATTCGTTCCTCCAAACTGGAACTGAATCGAATTGAGCGAAGCCTCGAGTGACTGTTTCATCTCACTGTCTGAAACTAAAGATTTAAAGTTTGCCTTTCAACCCCCTCGAGTGCAGTGAATTTCTTCTTGAACCTTCAAAATAAAAAGCGTCCTCGAGTTCTTGCCCTGTGGGAATGATTACGAACGTTTGTGCTGAGGATTGAATATTTAGCATGTGTGAAAATCAGGAAATGATGAATTCTTCAGATCTGTGCGGAATTCCACAGCTGATTTTATGAGGTGCTCGTGGAGTTGCAGTTGGACGAGGCTGAAAGATTGTCCAGTTCTATATTATTCTGTGACCTATAACCCCGATTTTAACGCGAGTGTGGCCCTGGGCGGGGGTAGGGGGGGGGCCCGGAGAGATTTTTACTCCAGGGCCTCGTTACCGCACTGAAGGAACGACTCGTGCGCCCAAACCCAACGGGAATCATTGGTTGGCCAACGGACAGGAGCGGGATTACTGGCCGCAGCTGGATTTCGGGAAGCAGGAGCCCACCACTGGGGACCCCTCCGGCACGAAGGAGGGGGATCGTGGTCGAGGGAGGGAAGGCCCTGGGCCCAGGGGAAGCCTCGTGGTTTCCTCGTGGGGTCCTGGAGCAGCGCTCCTGCTCCTTCTGGTCCGCAAGGAAACGGTAAGAATTACCGGGCCTCCTCAGGCTCTGATCCTGGCCTCGCCTCCTGGGTTCACCGGCAGGTTGGTTAAAATCACGTCGGGATTCTAACTGTGGCACGGGACCCCCTGACCTTTTTTGCCTATTTATGAGGCCCTCGCGCCTCCGAGGCCTCCCGGGAAACCTGGGAGTTGAAATGGCGGCTGACAGGAAAGCGTGGCGCGAACGCGGAGGGAGGGACCCCGTTGTCTACGGGCGCGGGAGGTTAAAATCGGTTGTCTTGTGCGTTTGTTCAAGTGAGAGACGTCACAGCTGGGAAACGATTCAGGTTCTGTCTGGGCGCCCTGAATCGAGAGCAACACTCCGAGGCGAGCTACAACAGGCAATGAACGCAGAGTAAACTTCTGGCTCACCGAGTAGGCTCAATCCCAACCTCCGGGGGACACACCTCCTGCACCATCTTTCCGTCTCCAGCACCAACTGGGTTTTGATGTCAGGGGCTTAGAGAGGGTGCAGAGGAGATTTTCTGGCTTGGTATCAGGGATGAGGGACTTCAGTTATGTGCAGAGACTGGAGAAGCTGGGATTGTTCTCCTTAGAACAGAGAAGGTTAAGGGGAGATTTAATAGAGGTGATCAAAATCATGAAGGGTTTTGTTAGAGTAAATAAGGAGAAACTGTTTCCAGTGGCAGGAGGGTCGGTAACCAGAGGACACAGATTTAAGGTAATTGGCGAAAGAACCAGAGGGGAGATGAGGAGAATTTTTTTTTTACACAGCGAGTTGTTCTGATCTGGAATGCGCTGCCTGAAAGGGCGGTGGAAGCAGATTCAATAATAACTTTCAAAAGGGAATTGGATAAATATTTGAAAGGGAAAAATTTGCAGGGCTATGGGAAAAGAGCAGGGGAGTGGGACTAATTGGATAGATCTTTCAAAGAGCCAGCACAGGCACGATGGGCCAAATGGCCTCCTGTGCTGTATGATTCTATGATTCTAACTATCGTCTACCCTCTGAGTGAGATTGTGAATGTTAGTACCAGGATAGTTTACGGTAATTAGATGCACCTTGGTCTTTTCTCATCTTGCAATTACGATGTTCCTGTGTAACTCAATGTTGGGGAAGTTTCATTTATTTGTACTGTTTAACCTCAATTAGTTCTAACGTTGGGTGAATTCTTGCAACCACAGAACATTATTTTAGTTTCTGTGACTGGGAGCCCAATGACCTCAGTCAAGTGGATTGATCATTTTCTAGATCAGGGCCCCCGATATTAACTCCGGGCAGGTTTTGGGTGGATGGGTAATGGTGTGAGTTGGAATACAAATATACCACGGTGACCGTCCCACACTCGCATTTAAGGGGTGATTCGCATTGAGGTTTTTAGGATTTTGAAAGGAATCGATAGAGTAGAGAGAGAGTAACTTTTCCCGCTGGTGGGGGAGTCTAGGACAAGGGGACAGAACCTTAAAATCAGAGCCAGGCCATTCAGGAGAGAAGTTAGGAAACCCTTCTTCACACAAAGGGTGGGAGAAGTGTGGAACTCTCTCCCACAAGAAGCAGTAGATGCTCAATTAATAATTTTAAATCTAAGATCGATGGATTTTTGCTAACCGAGGGTATTAAGGGATATGGAGCACGGCGGGTGGATGGAGTTGGGATACACATCAGCCATCAGCAGAATAGGCTCGAGGGGCTGAATGGCCTCCTCGTGTTCCTATGTCCCTATGAGAGAGAAAAAAACTTTAAGCCCAGTAGTAGTATTAAAGTGTGAAACTCGATGTTGGGGAGGTCTCAACAGTGATTTCAACAACTTCAGATCATTTTCTAGATCAGGGCCCCCGATATTAACTGCTCCCATTTTTTCATCAGCAGGTGTTGGTAATGGTTCTGCTGCTGCCATTTACAGCTCCTCTAGACCCGTCTTTTGTTTCTTTACTTGTCCCATTCCCACCCTCCTTGTCTTGCACCATCTTCCCTTTTGCCATTTAATCACTCCTGCCCTCCGCCCTATCACCGACCTTCCATTTTGTTCTTTCCTCCCCCCATTCCCCATGCTCTGTACTTGCTTAAAAACTATTAAATCTTTAACTTCTTCCAGTTCTTGATGAAAGGTCATCGACCTGAAACGTTAGCTCTGTTTCTCTCTCCACGGATGCTGCCCGACCTGCTGAGCATTTCCAGCATTTTCTGTTTTTAGTTCCATTAAAACCATTCCTATTTAATGGGGCCGTTCCACTTGTGTGGAATCTGGGATGACCCAGAAACTCTCCCCCCCCCCCCCCCCCCCACCACAATGTCATTCCCTAACTATCCATCTTTTGATGGATAATGAGCAGGGCAGGCTCCGAATCCCAGCTTGGTGGACATTGTAGGGATGGCTGGCCCTTCGATGGGAGCTGAACTGTCTGAGGGCCTCAGGGAAGGTGAGGGGGGGTGGGATGGGGGAATCACAGGTGGTGTCTGGGCAACATCAGATGTCCCCCTCCCCCCCGCCCAACTTGGTGCAGTCTTTGATAATGAAGTCATTTTTTTTTGGTCAAATAAAAAGTACATTCGAAACTTTGGTGTAAGATTCCGCAAAAGGCAATTTGCTGAGTCAGGGAAATGAGAGACGGGCAACATGAAAAGTAGGGCAGCACTGGCCCCGAGCTCCTTACATTTCTCCTTTCTGAGTTTTAAAATGAGTCGGTTCTGTAAATAATGGGAGCCCCTATAAAGAGTTTTGTTCCTCCTGGTTTCACCCGTCGCCCCACCTTGTACCCTTGGCCTTTGAACTCTCAGTATGGACAGCTCACGTACAAGGTCTCCTTTATTTGGTATGAAAAGACATTCCGCTGCAATGTTTTATTTCTGTGTCGCTGCCACGATCTATCAGCGTCTTATCACAGAGCTGTGTTCATTGTGACTATTTGACAGTGCAGCCGATTAAACGTTACAGAGTGACTTAACCCCACGGTGCAGATGGTTTTTATAATGATCTTGGCAGAACTTTCTGGCAAGACACCAGGATTGCTGCAGTTCCAAAGGGTGTTTCCTGAAAAAAAAATTCTCCAACCAATTTAACTCTCCATGATAGTATTTTCCTGCCAAAATAGTAAGGGATCTGGGGGTACAGATACACAAATCACTAAAAGTAGCGACACAGGTTAATAAGGCCATTTTTTAAAAAAAGCAAATCAAGCACTGGGGTTCATTTTTAGAGGGATAGAATTGAAAAGCAGAGAAGTTATGTGAACCTTGGTTAGACCACACTTGGAGTATTGTGAACAGTTCTGGTCTCCATATTATAAAAAGGATATAGAGGCATTGGAGAAGGTGCAAAAAAGATTTACAAGGATGATACCAGAACTGATGCCAGTGGAAAGATTGAACAGGCTGGGGGCTCTTTTCTCTAGAAAAGAGAAGACTGAGGGGTGACCTGATGGAGGTCTTTAAGATTATGAAAGGGTTTGATAGGGTAGACGTAGAGAAGATGTTTCCTCTTGTGGGGAGACTAAAATTAGGGGCCATAAATATAAAATAGTCACTAATAAATCCAATAAGGAATTCAGGAGAAACTTCTTTACCCAGAGAGTGGTGAGAATGTGGAACTCACTCCCACAAGGAGTAGTTGAGGTGAATAGTGTAGGTACATTTAAGGGGAAGCTGGATAAACACATGAGGGAGAAAGGAATGGAAGGATATGCTGATAGGGTGAGATGAAGTAGGGAGGGAGGAGGCTCGTGTGGAGCATAAACACTAGCATGGACCAGTTGGGCCGAATGGCCTGTTTCTGTGCTGTACATTCTATATAATTCTCTGTAATTGTAAATAGAATCAGAACTCTGTTATGGCGTCACACATCCATCAAATAGCCAGTGATCTGAGACCTCAAAGCTATCAGAACTACGCCTCAAGTGAGCGGAACCCAAGATTGTCTCTTTAATTTATATTTTCACCAGATTTTTTTATTGAAGTCTCCTCTTTTCTAAAGACAACAAACCCGACTTCCTCACAACTTAAAATGATGCCCCAGGTATGACGGAATTGAATTGTGAAATGAGTACTGGGACATAAAGCAAATGGGCCGCAAAAATGAGCCACAATTTACTTTCCCCTCGATAATAAAAACACAACAATCAGAAATCATTTCCAGAGCGGCAAACAATTTGCATTCAATGTTGCATCATCCCCAAAGTGCTCACATCAAGTGAGTTATTTTTGGAAGTGTAGTCACTGTTATTTTCAAACCCCTCCATGGCCCTCGCCCCTCCCTATCTCTGTAACCTCCTCCAGTCTTACAGCCCTCCGAGATCTCTGCACTCCTCCAATTCCAGCCTTTTGCTCATCCCCAATTTCCATCGCTCCACCATTGGCGGCCGTGCCTTCAGCTCTGGAATTCCCTCCCTAAACCTCTCCGCCTCTCTGCCTCTCTCTCCTCCTTTTAAGATGCTCCTTAAAACCTACTTCTATGCACCTGTCCTAATATCTCACTTTGTGGCTCGGTATCAAATTTTGTTTGATTACATTCCTGTGACTCACTTTGGGACGTTTTACTACGTTAAAGGCGCCGTTTAAATGCAAGTTATGTGGGTAAACCCAGCAGCCAGTTTGTGCACAGCAAGATCCCACAAATTACCAAATCAGATGAGCAACCAGTTTTTGGCTGAGGGAGGAATGCTGGCCAGGCCAGGCCAGGCCACTCGGAGAACTCCCCTGCTGTCCTTTAAATAGTGCCAAGTGATGCTGCCTTCTATCTACAAGACATCTTTCCCTACTGTCAGACACCAGCTCCTCTGTTAGGATGAGCAGGGAGGGTGCAGCAGGCGTATTGCACTCGGATATGAGGGAGTAGAGTTGCCCCAGTCACTGTCTTGTAAATACATTCATAGAATCATAGAATCTTACAGCACTGAAGGCGGCCATTCGGCCCTTCGTGCCTGTGCCGGCTCTTTGAAAGAGCTATCCAATTAGTCCCACTCCCCCTGCTCTTTCCCCATGGTCCTGCACATTTTTCCTTTTCAAGTATTTATCCAGTTCCCTTTTGAAAGTTATTATTGAATCTGCTCCCACCGCCCTTTCAGGCAGCGCATTCCAGATCGTCACAACTCGCTGCGTAAAAAAAGTTTCTCCTCATCCCTAACCCCCCCGGTTCTTTTGCCAATTACCTTAAATCTGCGTCCTCTGATTACCGACCCTCCTGCCGCTGGAAACAGTTCATGAAGACATCAGATTTAAGGGGAAAAAGCAGGAAAATGGGACTAATTGGATAGCTCTTTCAAAGAGCCGGCACAGGCACGATGGGCTGAACGGCCTCCTTCCACGCTGTATGATTCTATGATCAGATCTTGCCCCTCCTTATGTCTGTGATCACTAATTCCTTCATGCACCCTCCATCCCTTTGACACGGGATTCCATTTTGTTAGTAGCTACTCCTACAGCCAGCTTGCCTCCGCCCTCAGGCACTCTCTTCCTCAAAACATCTCCACTTTGCCACCAATCTCCTCAAGACCCTTTCTTTTTGACAGGCTCTTTTGCCCCATTCTGACCCTCTTCCCTTTGGCCCTCCTGCTATCCCCCGAGCCTGTGGGGTGCTGGGAGACGCCTCTCTCCGAGCTTGATGGGTGCTATAGGTTGTGATTGGCACCAATGCCCTTCAGGATGCAGGAGACGGACGGCCAAACCTTCCCGCAATCGGCTCCGGGTGGTTTTGGTGTCATCTTGAAGCAAGAACTGCAGGTAGGAGTTACTCAAGTGGCATCTTCAACCATGAATGAGTTTTACATAAAAACGTTGGGACAGGAGGAGGCCATTCAGCCCCTCGAGCCTGTTCCGTCATCCAGTTAGTTTATGGCTGATCTGTACATCGACCACCAGTTACCCACCTTCGATGGGCAAATCCATTAGTGTCGGAAAAATGAACAGACAGGTTAATGTTTCAGTTTCAGGCCCTTTGTCAGAATATGAATGGGTTAGAGACGGTCTCCCAGGCAAATTATTGACCTGGGTGAAGGGTTTAAATACCAGAGGAGACAAGAAAATTATTCAATTTGGAAACAAGACGGGAACATTTTCACCCAAAGGATCACTGAATGATGGAAAAATTCCCAGAGAAGGATATTGAGTTGGGCAGAATGAGTGAGGTCAAGAAACAATTCGATGTGTTTCAGGAGTGAGAAAGGATTGAGGGAGAGGGTGTTTTTACTGTTCCTGAAAATCTTCCTGGTCTCTATATCAAGATTATGTCCAAAATAAAAACAAAATGCTGAAGATCCACATCAGATCAGTCAGAGAGCGCGCGAGAGAGAGACAGAGCATGCGAGAGAGAGAGAGAGGGAGACAGAGCGCACGCCCGAGAGAGAGGGAGACAGAGCGCGCGCGCGAGAGAGAGAGGGAGACAGAGCGCACGCCCGAGAGAGAGGGAGACAGAGCGCGCGCGCGAGAGAGAGAGGGAGACAGAGCGCACGCCCGAGAGAGAGAGGGAGACAGAGCGCGCGCGCGAGAGAGAGAGGGAGACAGAGCGCACGCCCGAGAGAGAGAGGGAGACAGAGCGCGCGCGCGAGAGAGAGAGGGAGACAGAGCGCGCGCCCGAGAGAGAGAGGGAGACAGAGCGCGCGCGCGAGAGAGAGAGGGAGACAGAGCGCGCGCGCGAGAGAGGGAGACAGAGCGCGCGCGCGAGAGAGGGAGACAGAGCGCGCGCGCGAGAGAGGGAGACAGAGCGCGCGCGCGAGAGAGGGAGACAGAGCGCGCGCCCGAGAGAGAGGGAGACAGAGCGCGCGCCCGAGAGAGAGAGGGAGACAGAGCGCGCGCCCGAGAGAGAGAGGGAGACAGAGCGCGCGCGCGAGAGAGAGAGGGAGACAGAGCGCGCGCCCGAGAGAGAGAGGGAGACAGAGCGCGCGCGCGAGAGAGAGAGGGAGACAGAGCGCGCGCGCGAGAGAGAGAGGGAGACAGAGCGCGCGCGAGAGAGAGAGAGGGAGACAGAGCGCGCGCGCGAGAGAGAGAGGGAGACAGAGCGCGCGCGCGAGAGAGAGAGGGAGACAGAGCGCGCGCGCGAGAGAGAGAGGGAGACAGAGCGCACGCCCGAGAGAGAGAGGGAGACAGAGCGCGCGCCCGAGAGAGAGAGGGAGACAGAGCGCGCGCGCGCGAGAGAGAGAGGGAGACAGAGCGCGCGCGCGAGAGAGAGAGGGAGACAGAGCGCGCGCGCGAGAGAGAGAGGGAGACAGAGCGCACGCCCGAGAGAGAGGGAGACAGAGCGCGCGCGCGAGAGAGAGAGGGAGACAGAGCGCGCGCGCGAGAGAGAGAGGGAGACAGAGCGCGCGCGCGAGAGAGAGAGGGAGACAGAGCGCACGCCCGAGAGAGAGGGAGACAGAGCGCGCGCGCGAGAGAGAGAGGGAGACAGAGCGCGCGCGCGAGAGAGAGAGGGAGACAGAGCGCGCGCCCGAGAGAGAGGGAGACAGAGCGCGCGCGCGCGAGAGAGAGAGGGAGACAGAGCGCACGCCCGAGAGAGAGAGGGAGACAGAGCGCGCGCCCGAGAGAGAGAGGGAGACAGAGCGCGCGCGCGAGAGAGAGAGGGAGACAGAGCGCGCGCGCGAGAGAGAGAGGGAGACAGAGCGCGCGCGCGAGAGAGAGAGGGAGACAGAGCGCGCGCGCGAGAGAGAGAGGGAGACAGAGCGCACGCCCGAGAGAGAGGGAGACAGAGCGCGCGCGCGAGAGAGAGAGGGAGACAGAGCGCGCGCGCGAGAGAGAGAGGGAGACAGAGCGCGCGCGCGAGAGAGAGAGGGAGACAGAGCGCGCGCCCGAGAGAGAGAGGGAGACAGAGCGCGCGCGCGAGAGAGAGAGGGAGACAGAGCGCGCGCGCGAGAGAGAGAGGGAGACAGAGCGCACGCCCGAGAGAGAGGGAGACAGAGCGCGCGCGCGAGAGAGAGAGGGAGACAGAGCGCGCGCGCGAGAGAGAGAGGGAGACAGAGCGCACGCCCGAGAGAGAGGGAGACAGAGCGCGCGCGCGAGAGAGAGAGGGAGACAGAGCGCGCGCCCGAGAGAGGGGGAGAGAGAGAGAGAGAGTGCGTGAGAGAGAGAGAGCGAGAGCATGCGCGAGAGAGAGAGAGAGACAGACAGAGTGCACGCGAGAGAGACAGAGAACGCGCGCGCGCGCGCGCGAGAGAGAGACAGACAGAGAGCGTGTGCACGAGATAGAGAGCGTGAGATAGGGAGAGACAGCGCGGGAGAGACAGAATCGGGTTAAAGTTTTGTTCCATGGCCTTCCTCAGAACTGAAGGACTGAACAGAGAAAGTGCAGAGGGGGGAGCAGCACGTGAAGGTTCGGAGTTCAATGTGCTCAGTACTTGTACCAAGAGATCGTTGATCCACTTAATCCCCCTGGAATTTCTCTGGGGTTCCTCCCGATCATTGGCTGCAACTTTGGCAGAAGATTTGAGGATTTTGAATTCGGTGAATTTGACAAGACAAGTCTGATATTCCTCCGTGTTTCCCTTCGAGTAATCGAGTTGGACTCCAGGATATTAATCCAACATTACAACGCTCGGTGTCCGGCCCTGACCGGTAACATTCTTGAACCATCCCACTTCGGACAGCACCGGTCTGCCCATCCCCACACTCCATTCCATTCTAAATTCCGAAACCGTGGAACTCCTCCCCTCCCTCGGTCTTCCCTTCCTCCTACAATCTGCAGGCTCTCCGTCATCTAACAACTCTCCCCCTCTTCCCGGTCTTGGTGATGGGAATCTAGGAACAGGAGGAACCTCGCACTGCGGGAGAACCTTCACCACATGGACTGCAGCGGTTCAAGACGGCGGCTCACCGCCACCTTCTCAAGGGGCAATTAGGGATGGGCAATAAATGCCGGCCTCGCCAGCGACGCCCACATCCCATGAACGAATAAAGAAAAAAGGAGGAGGCCATTCAGCCCCTCGAGCCTGTTCCGCCATTCTATTAGATCATGGCTGATCTGTATCTTAACTCCATTTTACCCGCCTTGGTTCCACATCCATCGATACCCTCACCCAACAAAAATCCACCAATCTCAGTCTTGACATTTTTATTTGACCCTCCCAGCCCCCACATCCGTTTGCCCCACACTCAGGCTCCTCAATAACTACAACAACAACTTGCATTTATATAGAGCCTTTAACATCCCAAGGTGTTTCACAGGAGCGATTATCAAACAAAATTTGACACCGAGTCACATAAGGAGATATTAGGACAGGTGACCAAAAGCTTGGTCAAAGAGATAGATTTTAAGGAGCATCTTAAAGGAGGAGAGAGAGAGGTGGAGAGGTTTAGGGAGGGAATTCCAGAGCTTTGGGCCCAGGCAGCAGAAGGCACGGCCGCCAATGGTGGAGCGATGGAAATCGGGGATGCGCAAGAGGCCAGAATTGGAGGAGGGCAGAGATCTCGGAGGGTTGTAGGGCTGGAGGAGGGTTACAGAGATAGGGAGGGGAGCGAGGGCCATGGAGGGATTTGAACACAAGGATGAGAATTTGAAAATCGAGGCGTTCCCGGACCGGGAGCCGATGTAGGTCAGCGAGCACAGGGGGTGATGGGTGAACGGGACTTGGTGTGATTTAGGATACGGGCAGCAGAGTTTTGGATGAGCTCAAGTTTATGGAGGGTGGGAGATGGGAGGCCGGCCAGGAGAGCATTGGAATACTCGAGTCCGGAGGTAACAAAGGCATGGACGAAGAAAAACTTTCAAAAGCTGCTTTCTTTTTTATTTAAAGAGATTTAATTGGTCCCATCAACATGTGCTCACTTTCATGATGTGGGTTATCTTTGAAACACAGCCTACGTCAACCACAAGTAGCTCTCTCCCTGTTTATGTCTCAGGCGGCTTGTTGCCATTCTGAGGTATACTCTTGTATGGGAGCTTGTTGAGTTGAGGAGGTCCTGACTCTCTTGTGGTCTGTTTGGAAATTGTAGCCTGCTCGGTTCAAGAGGAAGTAATCCAGCAATGTTAGTTTTCCATTAGGAAGACAGCACAGATGGTCGAAACATCCTCCATCGATTTAACTCCAAAGCAGGAAAAAGGAAGTGCAAAAACACACAGACAGACAGACACACACACACACACACACACACAGACACACACACAGAGACACACACACACACAGACACACACACAGACACACACACACAGAGACACACATACACACACACATACACACACACATACACACACACATACACACACACAGACACACAGACACACACACAGAGACACACAGACACACACACACACACAGACACACGCACGCACAGATACACGCACAGACGCACACACAGACACACGCACACACGCACAGACACACACAGAGACACACACAGACACACGCACACACGCACAGACACATGCACAGACACACGCACAGACACACACGCACAGACACCCACACACGCACAGACACACACGCACAGACACACACGCACAGACACACGCACATGCACACACGCACAGACACACGCACAGACACACGCACAGACACACGCACAGACACACGCACAGACACACGCACACAGACACACGCACAGACACGCACACACGCACAGACACACACGCACAGACACACGCACATGCACACACGCACAGACACACGCACAGACACACGCACAGACACACGCACAGACACACGCACAGACACACGCACACAGACACACGCACACACGCACAGACACGCACACACACACAGACACACACACACAGACACACACACAGACACACACACACACACACACACGCACAGACACGCACACACACACAGACACACACACAGACACACACACGCACAGACACACACACGCACAGACACACACGCACAGACACACACGCACAGACACACACGCACAGACACACACGCACAGACACACACGCACAGACACACACGCACAGACACACACTCACCCAGCCAACACTGGACACCTCCCAACAAGCTTCACAGGAGCTTCAAGCAAACTGGAGTTGGCTTTGCCAAAAAAGAAGACCTTCTGAGACGAGGAACTTCCACAAAAAAAAAGGGAAGGCGGCCAAATTATGGAGGGAGGAGAGTGGTGGGGGGGGGGGGAAGAGAGGAGGAGGGGGAGGGCGTGAATCCCACTTCAGTAGCAAACAGGAGGTGCCCCGGCCCCCCCCCACCTCGCCCCCATCCCCAGGGGAGACAGTGAGCTGCTGACAACACAAATCGGAGAGGAGATCTGTTGCTTGACCTGACTGACCTCCCACCATCAGCAGCCGGACACTCGACCACTTTAAAACATCAACTAACTTTTTGGCACGAGCCGATGTCCCGTATAAGGCCCCAGACAATGGGCACTGAAACAACACGGATTAGTCGTTCTGCCTGTCAAGGAGCCGATTAGAGGAGTAAATGAAACATTAATTTAAAAAAAAAAACAGCTCGACAAAAAAAACAGGAAACGGACTTGGAGGAAGAAACTGTGTGTGTCCGTTTCCTGCGAGTGGTGTTGCTCTGGTTAACGGCTGTGGGGAGTAACACGGGGTCACGCTGAAGGTTTTAATGAAACAAAATCCCTCTCTTTGTTTCCTATAATTTTTGTTTTCTCTGCTCTTTCCCCCCCCCTCCCCCACCGAACCTTTTGGTTTTGTTCAGACTCTTCATCAGAGACACGGCGTCACGTTTTAGCCGTGTCAGGCCGTCGGACCGTAACCAGACCGGCCGTGGACGACGCAAGGCCTGGCTATTGTCTCCCCGCCTCCCCCCACTCCGCGGCTCTCTGTCCCTTATCACTCCGTTCCTTCATCGTCACTGGGTCAAAATCCTGGAACTCCCTTCCTAACAGCACTGTGGGAGAACCTTCACCACACGGACTGCAGCGGTTCAAGGCGGCGGCTCACCACCACCTTCTCGAGGGCAATTAGGGATGGGCAATAAATGCCGGCCTCGCCAACATCACGAGAATGAAATTAGAAAACATTTGTTCCTCTCGTCCCCTCCTGTCAGGCACCGACCTTCTGCTCCCATGAGTTCTGACTTCCCCCCTCAATCTCTCGCCGAGGTCCCTTCTACATCTATGAGCGGAGATAGTGAGTGTCACCAGGATATTTGACTGCAGGAGACATCACAATTGTGCCCAAGCCACATCCACCCACACCCACACACACCCACACACACACCCACACACACCCCAACCTACCAAGGGTTATTTGAACAGGAGTCTGGCTGATTTTTGCCTCTCCCCAGCCAAGGCTTCTTCGACAGCACCTCCCAATCCCGCGACCTCTACCACCTGGAAGGACAAGAGCAGCAGGCGCATGGGAACAACACCACCTGCACGTTCCCCTCCAAGTCACACACCATCCCGACTTGGAAATATATCGCCGTTCCTTCATCGTCGCTGGGTCAAAATCCTGGAACTCCCTTCCTAACAGCACTGTGGGAGAACCGTCACCACACGGACTGCAGCGGTTCAAGAAGGCGGCTCACCACCACCTTCTCGAGGGCAATTAGGGATGGGCAATAAATGCCGGCTTTGCCCACATCCCGAGAATGAATTTTTAAAAATCAGATCTTAAGGCCTAAAAAGCCGCCAACTTGCCTTTGGCAGTCCCCTGGTGTTTTCCCAGCTGGCAGCCATCCCCTCATCTTCCAGCTGTACCAACCTGCAGCGATACAGTGCAAGCATCCAGTACATTGCAGTCTTTATGCAGTAACATGTTGTATAATCGGACGCAGGCCATTCCTTGTTCCTTCAGTCTTAGCCACTCGATGTCTTTCTTGCGCCTCATGTTCCCAAATACAAACATTGGAACAGGAGGAGGCCATTCAGCCCCTCGAGACTGTTCCGCCATTCAATGTGATCATGGCTGATCTGTATCTTAACTCCATTTACCCGCCTTGGTTCCGTAACCATTAATCCCCTCACCCAACAAAAATCTATCGACCTCAGTTTTGAAATTTTCAATTGACCCCCGGCCTCAACAGCTTTTTGGGGGAGAGAGTTCCAGATTTCCACTCCCCCTTTGTGTGAAGAAGTGCTTCCTGACATCACCCCTGAACGGCCGAGCTCTAATTTTAAGGTTCTGCCCCCTTGTTCTGGACTCCCCCCACCAGAGGAAATAGTTTCTCTCCATTGACCCTATCAAATCCTTTAATCATCTTAAACCCCTCGTTTCTATCACCTCTTAATCTTCTAGACTCAAAGAAAGAAGAAAGAACTTGCATTTCTACAGCACCTTTCATGACCTCAGGATGTCCAAAAGTGCTTTACAGCTATTAAAGTAGTTTTTTGAAATTAGTCACTGTTGTAATGTAGGAAATGCAGCAGCCAATTTGTGCACAGCAAGATCCCACAAACATCAATGTGATAATGACCAGATAATCTGTTTTAGTGATATTGGTTGAGGGATGAATATTATTCAGGACACCTGGGGGAACTCCCCCCTGCTCTTCTTCAAAATAGTGGCCATGGGATCTTTTACATCCACCTGAGAGGGCAGACGGGGCCTCGGGTTTAACGTCTCATCTGAAAGACGCCACCTCCGACAGTGCAGCACTCGAGGGAATACAAGCCTAGTCTATGCAACCTGTCCTCGTAATTTAACCCTTTAAGCCCCGGTATTATTCTGGTTAATCTGCACTCACTCCCTCCCAGGCCAGTATATCCTTCCTGAGGTGCGGTGCCCAGAACTGAACACAGTATCTGCAGATGGGGTCTGACCAGAGCTTTGTACAACACATTTGGGAATCTGTTCCTTATCCTTGTCAGCACCAGTGAGATTTTTATTACTGGGATCCTATGTTCCCCCTTTCACACTCCATGATGTCTCTCTCATCGTCCAGGCTAACTTTCCTGGTCCTCCAACAACTCCCACCCAGTGTTGGTGGAAGTCGTCTCTTGCCTGCATCTCACTTTCTGCTGTGGGTCAGTTGGCAGCCTTCTCACCTCTGGGTCAGGAGGTCATGGGTTCAATTCTTTAAAATCCTGACATGACAAAGCAGCCAATTAATGAAAGTAAGAACTTTTATTTTTCTGGTGTTTTTCATGTTCTCAATATGTCTGAAAATATTTCACAGCCGGTGAATTACTTTTGAAGTAAATGCTGAATTGTCGGCAAGCACAGCATTTGTGCAGGGCAAGGTCTCAAAAACAGGTCGGAGATGGATGACCAGATTATCTTTTTTTTTAGTGATGTTGGTTGAGGGATAAACATTGGCCAGGATACCGGGGAGAAATCCCCCTGCTTTTCTGCAAATAGTGTCTGCGGGATCTTTTACATCCACCTGAGAGGGCAGATGGGGCCCCGGTTTAACGTCTCATCTGAAAGACGCCACCTCCGACAGTGCAGCACTCCCTCAGTACTGACCCTCCGACAGTGCAGCACTCCCCTCAGTACTGACCCTCCGACAGTGCAGCACTCCCCTCAGTACTGACCCTCCGACAGTGCAGCGCTCCCCTCAGTACTGACCCTCCGACAGTGCAGCGCTCCCTCAGTACTGACCCTCCGACAGTGCGGCGCTCCCTCAGTACTGACCCTCCGACAGTGCGGCGCTCCCTCAGTACTGACCCTCCGACAGTGCGGCGCTCCCTCAGTACTGACCCTCCGACAGTGCAGCGCTCCCTCAGTACTGACCCTCCGACAGTGCAGCGCTCCCCTCAGTACTGACCCTCCGACAGTGCAGCACTCCCTCAGTACTGACCCTCCGACAGTGCAGCGCTCCCTCAGTACTGACCCAACGACAGTGCAGCGCTCCCTCAATACTGACCCTCCGACAGTGCAGCGCTCCCTCAGTACTGACCCTCCGACAGTGCGGCGCTCCCTCAGTACTGACCCTCCGACAGTGCAGCGCTCCCTCATTACTGACCCTCCGACAGTGCAGCGCTCCCCTCAGTACTGACCCTCCGACAGTGCAGCACTCCCTCAGTACTGACCCTCCGACAGTGCAGCGCTCCCTCAGTACTGACCCAACGACAGTGCAGCGCTCCCTCAATACTGACCCTCCGACAGTGCAGCGCTCCCTCAGTACTGACCCTCCGACAGTGCGGCGCTCCCTCAGTACTGACCCTCCGACAGTGCAGCGCTCCCTCATTACTGACCCTCCGACAGTGCAGCGCTCCCCTCAGTACTGACCCTCCGACAGTGCAGCACTCCCCTCAGTACTGACCCTCCGACAGTGCAGCGCTCCCCTCAGTACTGCACTGGAGTGTTGGCCTGATTGGCAGTGGAATATTCCAGCAGAATCCGGTGAGGCTTTGATGTGATTCCATCTCTCTGGCTTTCTTTAACGTCCGCTCTTCAATCTGACTGATGATAAGTTGCGTTCAGTTCTGACTCTGGGCTGCTTTGGGTCACAGTGGGTGAGGCAGACTGGTGACACTTTAATACTGCAGTTTAACCAGTGTGTCCACCGTACTCATTTGGGTGAGTCCCTTGACTTTCTTCTTGGTTCTCTCACCTCTGGGTCAGAAAGTTACGGGTTCAAACACCACTTCAGGACTTGTGTACACGGTCCAGGCCGACACTCCAGTCACAGAAGTGCTGCATTGTCAAAGACTCTGTCTATAGCATGAACACCAATAACAACAACTTGCATTTATATAGTGCCTTTAACATAGTGCAACGACCCAAGGGCTTCACAGGAGCGATTATCAAACAAAATTTGACACCGAGCCACATAAGGAGATATTAGGACAGGTGACCAAAAGCTTGGTCAAAGAGGTAGGTTTTAAGGAGCGTTTTAAAGGAGGAGAGAGAGGTGGAGAGGTTTAGGGAGGGAATTCCATATCTTAGGGCCCGGGCAGCTGAAGGCATTAAACCAAGATCCTGTCGGCCTATCGCAGTGGATATCGACGCTCCAATGTTAGGGTTGGAATTCCAGTAGGACGGGATAAAATAGATGAAAGGGTCAAATTTATCCTAATTTTAATTCTAATGCTGATATCTGCTTCAGCATGGTACAAGTCACAGCACCAAGTTATACTGCTGACTGTGCACCACCCTGTACACGGGCACAGGGGAGCTCTGTGTTTGTACTTAAATACACGCTGATCTCTGCTCAGAAATGCCTGTATGAGTGAAATTTTTAGTAAAGCAGAGACATCTGTCCTTTCTTGATGTTAATACAACCTTTCTGTCTCGTCCCTCTGGAACACACACCCTACCACCTTCCCATTGTAGTTATAATGTCCTCAGCAACAGCCAGATGGGGCCTCGATTTAATGTCTCATCTGAAAGATCACCCCTCCAACAATGCAATAACCCTTCAATACTCACACTGGGATGTCAGCGTATCCCAGACTCGAGTCCCAATGTGATGCTTGAACTCATAACCTTCTGATTCACCGGCAAGAATGTAACCAACTGACCCAACCTGACACACCTGACACACCCAACTGACCCAACCTGACACACCCAACCTGACACACCTGACACACCCAACCTGACACACCTGACACACCCAACTGACCCAACCTGACACACCTGACACACCCAACTGACCCAACCTGACACACCTGACACACCCAACTGACCCAACCTGACACACCCAACCTGACACACCTGACACACCCAACTGACCCAACCTGACTCACCCAACTGACCCAACCTGACACACCCAACAGTCCCAACCTGACACACCAAACCTGACACACCCAACTGAGCCAACTTGACACACCTGACACACCCAACTTAGCCAATCTGATACACCTGACACACTAGTTAAACTGGTGACTTTAGTATAAAAGGGTCTTTAACAGAAGAGCAACTGGCTGGTTGACTCATTGTGACCTGCAATATTTCCCAACGTGTAATGCACCATCCTTTAGTGTGTTCTTTCCACACAGAGACATTGCATTTCCTGCATTGATGCAATTTGAGAATCATGTTGCATTGCCACAAAACATGAGGCTTAATTAGCCCATTAGACTTTTCAGAACGGAGACCTCTGGATCTGTAAAGTACACCCTGGTTCTACCTGATACTGAAGGCTGTGACTGTCAATACGTTGGTGCAGCAGGAAGAATTCACCAGCTGATTATTCCCAGTGAAATGCTAATCGTGTTCCTTTCGAACACCTTCGCAATTCCACTAGAAATAACCAACGTGGGAAATGGTCCCACTATGTTTATGATGTCACTAACACAACGCAACCGGAGGAAATGCTTATAGCAAAACACGGGCCGACTAAGTTCCCAGTCCGACAGACAGCTCACTCTCCTCACTTGGCCGACTCGCTGGTTCCAAGTTTGCCCACTATTAATAGAGCTGCAAGTCAAAGGGAGGAATGTCACTGGGGGAAAGGGAGCGGCAGGGCGAGAAAAACTGGAGATAAGAATGGAATTTTTTCCCTCAAGCAAGTGCTACTTAAAAATGTCACCACTTTGCAGGATAGTTGTTACTTAATGAAGAAAATAGCCAGTAAAAATGCAATGAACTGAAGCAAAATCGCTGTCCTATAATTTTGAAGAAACCAGAATAATGGTTAAAATTATCTGGTCGACCAGCACGAGGGTTAGACAGCAGGTGAAGTAAAGCAAGTAATGCTCAGATAACACCGAGCTTGGGTTTCAAATTTAGATTGTAGGAGGAAGGGAAGACTGAGGGATGTACGGTTTGATTTCCTGGGAAAGGATGAGTTAGAGTATGAGGTTTGATTCCAACACAGTGAGGATACAAAGAGGAGGAAGAGTGTGTGGGACAGAGTATTTGAGCAGAGGAAAGCCCATTGGAGCATTGACTCAATGCCAATGGAAGTTTATGCCTCCTTAAGTCTTCCCTTCATTCAACAAGGGAACTTTCAAAACCCAAGTTTGGCTTCAGCTGTCCATTACTTTTCTTGATTCACCTCATCTTCCCTTCTGTGACCAACCTTGGTGGTGTCCTGTGGGACTCTTGACTTTGGCTGTTCATCCGAGTTTCCCAACAGTAAAAAGAAATGTTTGTTAAGGTGGCCTGATCTCTCCCTGCTTCGATCTTTCTTTTTTTTACTTGCTGAGAATGTACAAATATTGTCTGGCTACGAACCAACAAAAACTCCTCCAATGAGGGATGGCTAGACACTGACTGGCTGAAGCCAATGTTGACGTCTCGGGACTTTGAGAGACCATTCCTTTAGCGATGGAGTTACCAGACTGCGGCAGAATAATGTGACGTGACAGTTACGATTGGAATTAAGCTTCAGTGGAGTGAGTGAAGATGACAAGGTGTCAGGGTTAGCTGTAGGGCAGTCACGTGCTCAGGAGTCTCAATCAGTTGCAGTAGTTCGGGAAGAGTAACAATTATGAGAGGTCTTTAACCCATTGTATTCCAGAAATATCTTTTCTCGACAGCCAGTTAAATGTCGCATTTTATTCAAGGCGGGATTGGGGCCGGCGAAGGTTGCAGCATTTTCTGTGAAGATCTTGGGGGTGATTTCCAGGTTGGTGTTCACATCAAGGGGGTGCTGGGCAGAGTAACCACATTAGAAACATAGAAAATAGGAGCAAGAGTAGGCCTTTCGGCCCTTCGGGCCTGCTCCGCCATTCAAAATGATCATGGCTGATCGTCGAACTCAGTACCCTGTTCCTGCTTTTTCCCCATATCCCTCGATCCCTTTAGCATTAAGAAATATAAGAAATATATCGATCTCCTTCAGCTGACCGCACCAGCGAGGCCCGAACCATTCTTTGGTTCAATTGCATAATTGCAACAGGAGTCTCGCTGATGGGGGAGGGGTGAGGAAGGGGAAATTTTGCGGTTCCTCCACAACGCTAAGTCGGAAGCATTCCCTTAAAGGCTGGGCGGGGGGGAAGGGGCGGTCACTTTAGCAACTAACAGCAAGTGGGGAGATTCTTGGTTGGCACTTTTGGTGCGGCCTGAAACGGTTCCTTTAGAGACCACTGTTTGATCCACTTCACGTCCAGTATCACTGGGCAGAGGGTCAAGGCCCTACAAGGCAGAGGACCATGATTTAAATACTTTAATAAGGCTCCGGCCTGTTTCAGCTGCGATCATTGTCCTGCCCATTTCGAGGTCCGCTCGAAAATCAAGTTGATAGGTTTTTAGAAAAAAAATGTAATCTGCCCATGCCTTGATTTTCAGGGTGTGAGGATCTTATGTCTGTTGTCAGCTTAGCTCGGCTGGTAGAGCTCATACAATCATACAGCAGAGAAGGAGGCCAAGAAATAGGAGCAGGAGTAGGCCATTCGGCCCCTCGATCCTGCACCGCCATTCAATCAGATCATGGCTGATCTTCAACCTCAACTCCACTTTCCCGCCCGATCCCCATATCCCTTGATTCCCCTAGAGTCCAAAAATTTAACTACCTCAGTCTTGAATATACTCAACGACTGAGCATCCACCGCCCTCTGGGGTAGAGAATTCCAAAGATTCACAGCCCTCTCAGCAAAGAAATTCCTCCTCATCTCAGTCTTAAATGGCTGAACCCTTATCCTGAGACGATGTCCCCTAGTTCTAGACTCTCCAGCCAGGGGAAACAGCCTCTCAGCATCTACCCTGTCAAGCCCCCTCAGAATATTATATGTTTCAATGAGATCACCTCTCATTCTTCTAAACTCCAGAGAGTATTGGCCCATTCTACTCAACCTCTCCTCATAGGACAACCCTCTCATCCCAGGAATTAATCTAATGAACCTTCATTGCACCACCTCTAAGGCGAGTATATCCTTCCTTAGATAAGGAGACCAAAACTGTACACAGTACTCCAGGTGAGGTCTCACCAAAGTCCTGTACAATTGTAGTAAGACTTCCTTACTCTTGTACTCCAACCTCCTTGCAATAAAGGCCAAATATCATTTGCCTTCCTAATTGCTTGCTGTACCTGCTTGTTAACTTTCTGTGACTCGTGTACAGGGACACCCAAATCCCTCTGACTACCAACATTTCTTAGTCTCTCAGCTTTTAAAAAATATTCTGTTTTTCTATTCTTCCTACCAAAGTGGATAATTTCACATTTCCCCACATTATACTCCACCTGCCACCTTCTCGCCCACTCACTTAACGGGAGTGACTTTAGGGGGGGCGGGAGGCTCCGAAAATCGCGGAAATTCCGTTCAGGTCCGGAAGCCGGCTCGAACCTGCCAACTTCCGAGTTTCCCAGGGACCCACCTGCGTGCACGGGCGACCCGAAAACGGAAGTCCCGTCGGCAATTAAAGCCAGCGGGATGACAGTTAAAGAGCCAAATATCCCTCATTGAGGTACTCAAGGCACTTTACCTGTGACAGATGAAGTAATTGTAACGACTTTTAACTTACCCGGGCAGCTTGCTCACCGCTTCTGATTCACACCTGGTGAAACCAGGGCCAGATCAGGGAAAAAGAAACAAAATAAATTACATAAAAAACCATAGACGGAAGTGAACACAAAATGAATCTACCTTTGCACCTGCTCTGATGTCCGATGTCACCCTTTCCGATGTCCCCCTCTTCACCCCCCCCAATGTTCCCCTCTTCACCCCCCGATGTCCTCCCAATCTTCCCTGCTTCCCCCGTTCTTCCCTGCTCTCCCCCGATCTTCCTCTCACCCCCCGATCTTCCTCTCTCCCCCCCCGATCTTCCTTTCTCCCCCCCCGATCTTCCTCTCTCCCCCCCGATCTTCCTCTCTCCCCCCCGATCTTCCTCTCTCCCCCCGATCTTCCTCTCTCCCCCCCGATCTTCCACTCTCCCCCCCCGATCTTCCTCTCTCCCCCCGATCTTCCTCTCTCCCCCCCCGATCTTCCTCTCTCCCCCCCGATCTTCCTCTCTCCCCCCCGATCTTCCTCTCTCCCCCCCGATCTTCCTCTCTCCCCCCCGATCTTCCTCTCTCCCCCCCGATCTTCCTCTCTCTCCCCCCGATCTTCCCCTCTCCCCCGATCTTCCCCTCTACATTCCCCCGATCTCCCCCCCTCCCCTGATCTTCCTTTCTCCCCCATCCGATCTTCCCCCCTCTCCCCCCAATCTTCCCCTCTTCCCCCCCCCCCCCCCTGATCTTCCCCTCTACAACTCCTGGATCTTCCCCTCCACAACTCCCAGATCTTCCCCTCTTTCCCCCCACACCCCGGATCTTCCCCTCTCCCCCCCCCGATCTTCCCCTCTCCCCCCACCGATCTTCCCCTCTCTTCCCCCCGATCTTCCCCTCTCCCCCCCCGATCTTCCCCTCTCTCCCCCCCCGATCTTCCCCTCTCCCCCCCCGATCTTCCCCTCTCTCCCCCCCGATCTTCCCCTCTCCCCCCCCCGATCTTCCCCTCTCCCCCCCCGATCTTCCCCTCTCCCCCCCCCGATCTTCCCCTCTCCCCCCCCGATCTTCCCCTCTCCCCCCCCCCGATCTTCCCCTCTTCCCCGCTCCCCCCCGATCTTCCCCTCTCCCCCCCCGATCTTCCCCTCTCCCCCCCCCCGATCTTCCCCTCTTCCCCGCTCCCCCCCGATCTTCCCCTCTCCCCCCCCCGATCTTCCCCTCTCCCCCCCCCCGATCTTCCCCTCTTCCCCGCTCCCCCCCGATCTTCTCCCTCCCCCCCAATCTCCCCCCCCCCCACCCCCCGATGACGTCTGGCTCTCTCTTTTTCTCGCCCCCCTCCCCCCCTCGTGTTGTAGCTCCTGACGGTAGCCAGCCTGTCAATCAGGCAGACTGCCAGGCGCCAAACCCGGAGAGGACGTTAATCATCATCAATCACCATCCGATCGTGTCAGAAACGGTGAGTTTTGTTCATGTGGGTTTGCCACGTGCACCTTCACCCCCCCCGCCCCCGCTGCCAATCCACCACCATTGCAAAATCGAGCCCAACCTGTCTATATCCCTTTGCAGACTCTTTGTGTCCTCCTCACAGCTTACTTTCCCACCTAGCTTTGTATCGTCAGCAAACTTGGATACATTACACTCGGTCCCTTCATTTAAGTCATTAATATAGATTGTAAATAGCTGAGGCCCAAGCACTGATCCTTGCGGCACTCCACTGGTTACAGCCCGCCAACCTGAGGGTGACCCGTTTATCCCTACTCTCTGTTTTCTGTCCGTTAACCAATCCTCAATCTGCGCTAATAAATTACCCCCAACCCCATGAGCCCTAAACTTGTGTAACAACCTCTTGTGTTGCACCTTATCGAATGCCTTTATATCCTCACAGGAGTCTCCCCTATTGCCCCAGTGTGGCATTTAACCATTTCCCACACCGTGGGTCCTCTGGAACTCTCTGAGAAAGATTGTCTATTGATGCGGAATTAGGGACAGGTTTGTGATTTGTACCCAGTGGGACCGAGCTTAAGTCAGCGGAGATAGAAGATATTTCACCCCAATAATTTGAGCTGAATCTTGAGCACAAGTGCCAGAGGTGGTAGGCCAATGTGTGTCCCACTCTGTGATCAGGTTGGTGTTGCCAACTCTGAATGGCCACATCCCTGGAGGTTCCATCACATGACCTCTCACCTCCAACCGTCCCAGCCGGTCAAACAGCCTTCCCCCCCACCCCCACCCCCAATCTCCAATATCTTTATAACTAAATTTTTCTCCCCAGATATTTGCTCGCAGCAGTGTCCAGGAGATTAATCTCTCATTCCTGGAGATTCCAGGGCAATCCTGGAGGGTTGGCAACCCTTTAGTGAAGGGCCCGACGCCTTTCATGCAGGAGACCGTCAAAACTGAAAAAGAGGAGAGAAGATGTTCGACAAATAGTGGTTAGCTGCCGCCAAGATTGGTCAGTCTGTAAGCCTTCAGACTGCGGGTGGAAGGGGAGAGTGAGGGAGTGGAAGAGCTGTACAGTTTGAGAAGTCCCAGCGTGGGAGAAGATGGTTACTGCCAGGGGGCTCCGGGACAACCTGATTCTCAGGAAAGGCTCTCGGAGGTAGAGCGGAGAGAATAAAGGGTTGGAAGAGGTGAGGCTTGCGGGAAGAGAGGCTATTCCTGAACAGCACACTTTGGTATTCTGCAGTTTCAGTCTATTTTCAACAACAACAACTTGCATTTATATAGCGCCTTTAACGTAGTAAAAAAAGGCGCTTCACGGGAGCGATTATCAAACAAAATTTGACACCGAGCCACATGAGGAGATATTAGGACAGGTGACCAAAAGCTTGGTCAAAGAGGTAGGTTTTAAGGAGCGTCTTAAAGGAGGAGAGAGAGGCGGAGAGGTTTAGGGAGGGAATTCCAGAGCTTAGGGCCCAGGCAGCTGAAGGCACGGCCGCCAATGGTGGAGCGATTAAAATCGGGGATGTGCAAGAGGCCAGAATTGGAGGAGCGCAGGGATCTCGGAGGATTGTGGGGCTGGAGGAGGTTACAGAGATAGGGAGGGGACGAGGGCCACGGAGGGATTTGAAAACAAGGATGAGAATTTTAAAATCGAGGTGTTGCTGGACCGGGAGCCAATGAGGGTCGGCGAGCACAGGGGGTGATGCTGTGATGTGTTTCCTGTGATGTGAGTGTGAACACACCAGGCAGAGGGAGTTACTTTGTACAGATGGTGATACTACTCAAGTGTGTGAACTGTCGTTTCAGTAAAGATGTTTGAGTCCCTAATGGAGGGTCAGAACTTCAAAGGAATGCACATTATGCAATTGTACAAATATTTGTGGAATAATGCTGCTTATCTACCTCCCAGTGACAGCTTAAAGAGCTCAGTGTGTCAGCTGGTGACTGATGTGCTGTTAAACTGACCTTACAGGTAATGAACAATTAACCTATTCACCTTCATGACTGAGAAGGAGAGTGAGTGGACGAGATCTCGGTGTGAAGCAAGCTCCTCGCAAAAGGCCAGAAAGAGTTTTAACAGGAAACCATGGAGCCAATGGTATGGTCATTTACAGAACCACAAAGGGTCAAAGGTCGTAGGTTATTGAGGACCATCAATGACCCTTTTATTCTTCAACATGTCATTTGGTTACATGACCCAGCTATACTGCACGTTGTGCGTCGATGTGAATCGATTTCATCGACGTAGCCCCGTTCCCACTGGATCTGGAACTTTCCTGCCTTCTGACATCGACACATTCAACAGAATGTCACCAGAGCTCCAAAGGTTAAATTTTGAGGAGAGATTACATAAACTCGGCTTGTATTCCCTGGAATATAAACGGCTATGGGGGTGATTTGATTGAAGATTTTAGGATTTTGAAAGGAATTGATAGGGGAGATAGAGAGAAACTTTTTCCACTGGTGGGGGAGTCTAGGACAAGGGGACATAACCTTAAAATCAGAGCCAGGCCATTCAGGAGAGAAGTTGGGAGACACTTCTTCACACAGAGGGCGGTAGAAGTGTGGAACTCTCTCCCCTCCGTCGTGACACATAGTCGACCTGTCGTTCCATCTGTGTCTCTGCATTCACAGCTCGCAAACTGTGAAATGTTGCTGGAGTAGAGACTAGAGAGAGGGAGGAAAATCACCAAGAAAGCAGAGTGTGGGAGTGTTTGAAACCAAATGTAAAAAAGTTTTTTTAAAAAATAAAAACAAGCAAGAGAAGATCCTGTGGAAGAGGCTCCTCGAGCAGGTTATCGCTGAGGACAGTGTTTGTTGGTGAGAGTATCTCAGGAGCAAATAATGATCAATGAAGCTTTGAGGAAAGCAAAAACCAGCTTGTCCTGAGTTGGAACAAACTGTGGAGCGAAATGCCACGGGATTTATAGTATAGATTTACAAAATGTGAACTGGGGGATGGGGAGGGAGTTAAATTTAGCACAAAACCATGTCCGAGTTCACAAACTGTGCACCGAGTGTAGGGCTGTTCCCTTTTTTAATGCACTTAATTCTTTCCCCGCAGAAGATAAAATATGATATTCCCTGCGCAGTGTGCAGACACAGCTGCTGCCCGTTATGGGCTGCGACGACAGTGTACGGTGAGAGAGTCTCAGTAACACAACAGTCAGGGAAACGAGTGTGGGGCAGGGGGGTTTAGATATCGCATACCTCAGCAGAGTCAAAGTTGTAATCCGTCTCTGTGCATCCTTAGAATACCACAGAGAGATGAACTTTAATTTATTGCATTAAGAGCAAACAGCATCTGCTCCCCCCACTCTCCCCCTCCCTATCTCTGTAACCTCCTCCAGCCCTACTACCCACCGAGAACTCTGCCTTCATCCCATTCTGGCTTTTACCCATCTCCCCCTCCCTTCGCCCCCACCATTGGCGGCCGTGCTTTCAGCCAGCTAGGCCCTAGGCTCTGGAATTCCCTCCCTAAACCTCTCCGCCTCGCTCTCCTCTTTTAAGATCTTCCTTAAAACCTACCTCTTTGACCAAGCTTTTGGTCACTCCTCCTGATATCTCCACCTTTGGCTCGGTGTCAATTTCTTGCCTGATAATCACTCCTGTGAAGCACCTTGGGATGTTTTCCTACGTTAAAGGCACTATATAAATGCAAGTTGTTGTTACATAGAATTACATAGAATGTACAGCACAGAAACAGGCCATTCGGCCCTACAGGTCAATGCCGGTGTTTAAGCTCCTCCCTCCCTACTTCTTCTCACCTATCAGCATATCCTTCTATTCCTTTCTCCCTCATGTGTTTATCGAGCTTCCCCTTAAATACATCGCTGCTATTCGCCTCAACTACTCCTTGTGGTAGCGAGTTCCGCATTCTCACCACTCTCTGGTTCTGTTGCTCAGCTGGTTAAGGCAGAGAGTTGGTGAGTCGTTCAGACCAGCAAGGTCCCAGGCTGGTTCCGTGGTCTTGTCCGAGATGCTACTCTTGACCTCAGCACCTCTGTTTACAGAGGGGAAACGCACCTGATCGCTATCTGGTGATGAAGATTTGAGTCTGATGGCCCGGCTGTCCATTGTTAGATCTCGTTTGTCCTTTTTGACCAGTCCCTTCTCAACCTCTCTGCACCAAGTCCTCTGATAACTCCCAACAGCCCCAGATTTATTATCTCTATCACTAACGCTCAAAACATGAACCTTATGGCTGCCTCCTCCCATCCCTCCTTCCGCATCATCTTCACACGCTCCCCCCCCCATCCCAGAATGTTAAACAGTTCTTCCCAATTCGCTCCCGCCCGATGTATCTCCTCCCACCATCTGCTCCCTTAACCAGCCCAGGAAAACTATCAACCAAATAATAGCAGACGTCTCCCCTCCCTCAGACAGTCTTCAGCCCCCCGCCCCCTTTTTTGTAAGAAAGAAAGAACTTGGATTTCTACAGCGCCTTTCACAACCCCAGGACATCCCAGAGTGCTTTACAGCCAATAAAGTGTGGTCACTGTTGTAATGTAGGAAACGCAGCAGCCAATTTGCGCACAGCAAGGTCCCACAAACAGCAATGAGATAAATGACCAGATAATCTGTTTTTAATTATGTTGGTTTTGGGTTAAATATTAGCCAGGACACCAGAGAGAACTCCCCTGCTCTTCTTTGAAATAGTGGCCGTGGGATCTTTCACGTCCACCTGAGAGGGCAGACGGGGGCCTCGGTTTAACGTCTCAGCCGAAAGACGGCACCTCCGACAGTGCAGCACTCCCTCAGTACTGCACTGGGAGTGTCGGCCTGGATTACATGCTCAGGTCTCCGGAGTGGGTAACTCCCCTCACACCCTGACCACACACGGTGATAACTCCCCTCACACCCTGACCACACAGGGTGATAACTCTCCTCACACCCTGACCACACAGGGTGATAACTCCCCTCACACCCTGACCACACACGGTGATAACTCCTCTCACACCCTGACCACACACGGTGATAACTCCTCTCACACCCTGACCACACACGGTGATAACTCCCCTCACACCCTGACCACACAGGGTGATAACTCCCCTCACACCCTGACCACACACGGTGATAACTCCTCTCACACCCTGACCACACACGGTGATAACTCCCCTCACACCCTGACCACACAGGGTGATAACTCCCCTCACACCCTGACCCCACAGGGCGATAACTCCCCTCACACCCTGACCACACAGGGTGATAACTCCCCTCACACCCTGACCACACAGGGTGATAACTCCCCTCACACCCTGACCACACAGGGTGATAACTCCTCTCACACCCTGACCACACAGGGTGATAACTCCTCTCACACCCTGACCACACACGGTGATAACTCCTCTCACACCCTGACCACACACGGTGGTAACTCCCCTCACACCCTGACCACACACGGTGATAACTCCCCTCACACCCTGACCACACACGGTGATAACTCCCCTCACACCCTGACCACACAGGGCGATAACTCCCCTCACACCCTGACCACACAGGGTGATAACTCCTCTCACACCCTGACCACACACGGTGATAACTCCTCTCACACCCTGACCACACACGGTGGTAACTCCCCTCACACCCTGACCACACACGGTGATAACTCCCCTCACACCCTGACCACACACGGTGATAACTCCCCTCACACCCTGACCACACAGGGCGATAACTCCCCTCACACCCTGACCACACAGGGTGATAACTCCCCTCACACCCTGACCACACAGGGTGATAACTCCCCTCACACCCTGACCACACACGGTGATAACTCCGCTCACACCCTGACCACACACGGTGATAACTCCCCTCACACCCTGACCACACAGGGTGATAACTCCCCTCACACCCTGACCACACAGGGTGATAACTCCCCTCACACCCTGACCACACACGGTGATAACTCCCCTCACACCCTGACCACACACGGTGATAACTCCCCTCACACCCTGACCACACAGGGTGATAACTCCCCTCACACCCTGACCACACACGGCGATAACTCCCCTCACACCCTGACCACACAGGGTGATAACTCCCCTCACACCCTGACCACACACGGTGATAATTCCCCTCACACCCTGACCACACAGGGTGATAATTCCCCTCACACCCTGACCACACAGGGTGATAACTCCCCTCACACTCTGACCACACAGGGCGATAACTCCCCTCACACCCTGACCACACAGGGTGATAACTCCCCTCACACCCTGACCACACAGGGTGATAACTCCCCTCACACCCTGACCACACAGGGTGATAACTCCCCTCACACCCTGACCACACAGGGTGATAACTCCCCTCACACTCTGACCCCACAGGGTGATAACTCCCCTCACACCCTGACCACACAGGGTGATAACTCCCCTCACACCCTGACCACACAGGGTGATAACTCCCCTCACACCCTGACCACACACGGTGATATCTCCCCTCACACCCTGACCACACACGGTGATAACTCCCCTCACACCCTGACCACACAGGGTGATAACTCCCCTCACACCCTGACCACACACGGTGATAACTCCCCTCACACCCTGACCACACACGGTGATAACTCCCCTCACACCCTGACCACACAGGGTGATAACTCCCCTCACACCCTGACCACACACGGTGATAACTCCCCTCACACCCTGACCACACACGGTGATAACTCCCCTCACACCCTGACCACACAGGGTGATAACTCCCCTCACACCCTGACCACACACGGTGATAACTCCCCTCACACCCTGACCACACAGGGTGATAACTCCCCTCACACCCTGACCACACAGGGTGATAACTCCCCTCACACCCTGACCACACAGGGTGATAACTCCCCTCACACTCTGACCCCACAGGGTGATAACTCCCCTCACACCCTGACCACACAGGGTGATAACTCCCCTCACACCCTGACCACACAGGGTGATAACTCCCCTCACACTCTGACCCCACAGGGTGATAACTCCCCTCACACTCTGACCCCACAGGGTGATAACTCCCCTCACACCCTGACCACACACGGTGATAACTCCCCTCACACTCTGACCCCACAGGGTGATAACTCCCCTCACACTCTGACCCCACAGGGTGATAACTCCCCTCACACCCTGACCACACAGGGTGATAACTCCCCTCACACCCTGACCACACAGGGTGATAACTCCCCTCACACCCTGACCACACAGGGTGATAACTCCCCTCACACCCTGACCACACACGGTGATAACTCCCCTCACACTCTGACCCCACAGGGTGATAACTCCCCTCACACTCTGACCCCACAGGGTGATAACTCCCCTCACACCCTGACCACACAGGGTGATAACTCCCCTCACACCCTGACCACACAGGGTGATAACTCCCCTCACACCCTGACCACACACGGTGATAACTCCCCTCACACCCTGACCACACACGGTGATAACTCCCCTCACACCCTGACCACACACGGTGATAACTCCCCTCACACCCTGACCACACAGGGTGATAACTCCCCTCACACCCTGACCACACACGGTGATAACTCCCCTCACACCCTGACCACACAGGGTGATAACTCCCCTCACACCCTGACCACACAGGGTGATAACTCCCCTCACACCCTGACCACACAGGGTGATAACTCCCCTCACACTCTGACCCCACAGGGTGATAACTCCCCTCACACCCTGACCACACAGGGTGATAACTCTCCTCACACCCTGACCACACAGGGTGATAACTCCCCTCACACCCTGACCACACAGGGTGATAACTCCCCTCACACTCTGACCCCACAGGGTGATAACTCCCCTCACACTCTGACCCCACAGGGTGATAACTCCCCTCACACCCTGACCACACAGGGTGATAACTGGGATCGCTGCTTTTTTTTGATGTCTGTTGATGACTTGGACTTGGGTGGGTGGGTGGGGCACAATTTCAAAATTTGCAGCTGCCATAAAACGTGGAAGTGTGGTGGACGGTGGGGAGTTGGTGGCGGACTTCAGGGGGGCGTGGACGGGCTGGTGGGGTGGGCGGACGCGTGGCGGATGAGGGGAGGTGCGGGGTGGTACATTTTGGCGAGAGGAACGAGAAGAGGCGGCGTAGACTGGGGGGGGGGGTAAGGTTCCGGGGGCGAGCAGGGGCTGAGAGACCTGGGGGTGTTTGTGGACGGATCTTTGGATGTGGAGGCTCAGGTTGAGAGAGCGGTTAAAAACGCAAACTGGAGGAAGATATCACCGGACTGGTCAGGTGGGCAGAACAGTGGCGAATGGAATTCACTCCGGAGAATCATGCAATCATCGAAAGGTTGCAGTGCGGAAGGAGGCCATTCGGCCCATCGAGTCCGCACCGGCTCTACGCAAGAGCAATCCAGTTAGTCCCACTCCCCCGCCCTATCCCTGTAGCCCTGAATTTTTTTTCCTTTCAAGTACTTATCCAGTTCCCTTTTGGAGGCCATGATTGAATCTGCCTCCACCTTCCCCTCGGGCAGTGCATTCCAGATCCTAGCCATTTGCTGTGGAAATAGTTTTTCCTCATGTCACCTTTGGTTCTTTTGCCAATCACCTTAAATCTAAGTCCTCTGGTTCTTGACCCTTCCGCCAATGGGAACAGTTTCTCTCTATCTACTCTGTCTAGACCCTTCATGATTTTGAACACCTCTATCAAATCTCCTCACAACCGTCTCTGTTCCAAGGAGAACAACCCCAGCTTCTCCAGTCTCTCCATGTAACTAAAGTCCCTCATCCCTGGAATCATTCCAGTAAATCTCTTCTGCACCCTCTCTAAGGCCTTCACATCTTTCCTAAAGTGCGGTGCCCAGAACTGGACACAATACTCCAGTTGTGGCCGAACCAGTGTTTTATAAAGGTTCATCATGACTTCTATACTTCTGTACTCTATGCCTCTATTTATAAAGCCCAGGATCCCGTATGCTTTTTGAAACACTTTCTCAACCTGCCCTGCCACCTTCAACGATTTGTGCACATATACCCCCCGGATCTCTCTATTCCTGTACCCCTTTTGCAATTGTGTCCTCTGGTTTGTGTTGCTTCTCCTCGTTCTTCCGGCCGAGGTGTGTCATTTCGCATTTTTCTGTGTTGGATTTCGTCTGCCACGTGTCCGCCCATGCCGCCAGCCTGTCTGTGTCCTCTTGGGGTCTGTCACTGTCCTTCTCACTGTTTGCTACCCTGCGGATTTTGGGGTTGTGCCCTGTTTGCCCAGGTCCAAGTCATTGGTATATGTCGGGAAAAGCAGTGATCCCAGCACCGACCCCTGGGGAGCACCACTGTACACCTCCCTCCAGTCCGACAAACAACCGTTCACCACTACTCTCTGTTTCTGTCCCTTAGCCGATTCTGTATCCATGTTGCTACTGTCCCCTTTATTCCATGGGCTGCAATCTTGATGATAAGCCTAATGTGTGGCACTTTATCAAATGCCTTTTGAAAGTCCACATACACATCAACCGCATTGCCCTCATCTACCCTCTCTGTTACCTCATCAAAAAACTCAATCAGGTTAATTAAATATAATTTGCCTTTAACAAATCAATGCTGGCTTTCCTTAATCAATCCACACTTGTCCAAGTGACTATTCTGTCCCGGATTATTGTTTCTAAATGTTTTCCCACCACTGAGGTTAAACTGACTGACCTGTAGTTGCTGGGTTTATCCTTACACCCTTTTTTGAACAAGGGTGTAACATTTGCAATTCTCCAGTCCTCTGGCACCACCCCATATCTAAGGATGATTGGAAGATTATGGCCAGAGCCTCCGCAATTTCCACCCTTACTTCCCTCAGCAACCTAGGATGCATCCCATCCGGACCGGGTGACTTATCTACTTTAAGTACAGCTAGCCTTTCAAGTACCTCTTTATCAATTTTTAGCCCATCCAGTATCTCAACTATATCTTCCTTTACTGCAACTCTGGCAGCATCTTCTTCCTTGGTAAAGACAGATGTAAAGTACTCATTTAGTACCTCGGCCATCCCCTCTGCCTCCATGAGTAGATCTCCTTTTTGGTCCCTAATCGGCCCCACCCCTCCTCTTACTACCCGTTTACTATTGTAAACAATTTTACAACACCAAGTTATAGTCCAACGATTTTATTTGAAATTTACAAGCTTTCGGAGAAAACAACTCTAGCCTATCCAATCTTTCCTCATAGCTAAAATTCTCCACTCCTGGCAACATCCTCGTAAATCTCCTCTGTACCCTCTCTAGTGCAATTACATCCTTCCTGTAATGTGGTGACCAGAACTGTACACAGTACTCAAGCTGTGGCCTAACCAGTGTTTTATACAGTTCCAGCAAAACCTCCCTGCTGTTATATTCTATGCCTCGGCTAATAAAGGAAAGTATCCCGAGGAAGGAGGAAGCCTCCGAAATCTTGTAAATTTCAAATAAAATCGTTGGACTATAACTTGGTGTTGTAAAATTGTTTACAATTGTCAACCCCAGTCCATCACCGGCATCTCCACATCATACCTGTTTACTGTTTACATTCCTGTAGAAGACTTTTGGATTCCCTTTTATGTTAGCCGCCAGTCTATTCTCATACTCTCTCTTTGCCCCTCTTATTTCCTTTTTCACTTCCCCTCTGAACTTTCTATATTCAGCCTGGTTCTCACTTGTATTATCAACCTGACATCTGTCATATGTCCCTTTTATCCGTTTCATCTTACTCACTATCTCTAAGTGTGAGGTAAATCATTTGTGGAGGGCAAACAAGGCAAGGGAGTACATAATAAATGGGAGATACTGAGAGGTGTAGAGGAAGTGAGGGACCTTGGAGTTCATGTCCACAGATCCCCGAAGGTAGCAGGACAGGTAGATAAGGTGGTTAAAAAGGCATACGGGATACTTTCCTTTATTAGCCGAGGCATAGAATATAACAGCAGGGAGGTTTTGCTGGAACTGTATAAAACACTGGTTAGGCCACAGCTTGAGTACTGTGTACAGTTCTGGTCACCACATTACAGGAAGGATGTAATTGCACTAGAGAGGGGACAGAGGAGATTTACGAGGATGTTGCCAGGAGTGGAGAATTTTAGCTATGAGGAAAGATTGGATAGGCTAGAGTTGTTTTCTTTGGAACAGTGGAGTCTGAGGGGAGATTTAATTGAGGTGTACAAAATTATGAGGGGCCTCGATAGAGTGGATAGGAAGGACCTATTTCCATTAGCAGAGAGGTCAATAACCAGGGGGCATGGATTTAAAGTAATTGGTAGAAGGATTAGAGGGGAGCTGAGGAGAAATGTTTTCACCCAGAGGGTGGTGGGGTCTGGAACTCACTGCCTGAGAGGGTGGTAGAGGCAGAAACCCTCAACTCATTTAAAAAGTACCTGGATGTGCACCTGAAGAGCCGAAACCTGCAGGGCTACGGACCAAGTGCTGGAAAGTAGGATTAGACTGGGTGACTCAGTTTCGGCCGGCACGGACACGATGGGCCGAATGGCCTCCTTCTGTGCAGTAAATTTTCTATGGTTCTATAATTCTGAGGTTAAGGGGAGATCTGATGGAGGTTTTCAAGATCATGAAAGGTTTTGACAGTTTTAAACAGTTTTAAATAAGGAGACATGATGTGGAGATGCTGGTGATGGACTGGGGTGGACAAATGTAAAGAATCTTACAACACCAGGTTATAGTCCAACAATTTTATTTGAAAATCACAAGCTTATGAATAAGGAGAAACTGTTTCCAGTGGCAGGAGGGTCGTTAACCAGAGGACACAGATTTAGGGTGATCGGCAAAAGAGGCGGAGGGTAGATGAGGGAACGTTTTTTTTACGCAGCGAGTTGTTCTGATCTGGAATGCGCTTCCTGAAAGGGTGGTGGAAGCAGATTCAATAATAACTTTCAAAAGGGAATTGGATAAATACTTGAAGGGAAGATAATTACAGGGCTATGGGGAAAGAGCAGGGGAATGGGATTAATGGGATAGCTCTTTCAAAGAGCTGAGACAGGCATGATGGGCCGAATAGCCTCCTTCTGTGCTGTACCTACTGTGATGACATTTTAATGATCTATGGACATGGACCCCGAAGTCTCTTTGGACCTCCACTGTTTCGCACCAAGTTTGCAGATGTCACAAAGCTGGGGTGGAATGTGAGCTGTGAGGAGGATGCAAAGAGGCTCCAAAGTGATTTCGACAAGTTGGGTGAGTGGGCAAGAACATGGCAGATGCAGTATAACGTGGATAAATGTGAGGTTATCCACTTTGGTTGTAAAAACAGAAAAGGCAGATTATTATCTGAATGGTGATAGATTGGGAAAAGGGGAGGTGCAACGAGACCTGGGTGTCCTTGTACACCAGTCGCTGAAAGCGAGCATTCAGGTGCAGCAAGCAGTCAGGAAGGCGAATGGTATGTTGGCCTTCATTGCATGAGGATTTGAGTACAGGAGCAGGGATGTCTTACTGACCATAGGACCATAAGAGATAGGAGCAGGAGTAGGCCATTCGGCCCCTCGAGCCTGCAGATTGCCATTTTGAAAATGACCCTTTTATCCCGACTCTTTGTTTTCTGTTCGTTAGCCAATCCTCTATCAATGCCGGTATATTACCCCCAACACCATGAGCTCTTATCTTGTGCAGTAATCTTTTATGTGGCACCTTATTGAATGCCTTTTGGAAATCCAAATATACTGCATCCATTGGTTCCCCTTTATCCACCCTGCCCGTTACTTCCTCAAAGAACTCTAATAAATTTGTCAGACATGATTTCCCCTTCATAAAACCATGTTGACTCTCCTTGATTGTATTATGAGTCTCCAAATGTCCTGCTACTACTTCCTTAATAATGGATTCTAGCATTTTCCCAATGACAGATGTTAGGCTAACTGGTCTATAGTTACCTGCTTTCTGTCTCACTCCCTTCTTGAATAGGGGTGTTACGTTTGCGGTTTTCCAATCTGCTGGGACCTTTCCAGAATCTAGTGAATTCTGGAAGATTACAACCAATGCATCCACTATCTCTGTAGCCACTTCCTTCAAGACCCTCGGATGCAAGCCATCAGGTCCAGGGGACTTGTCAGCCTTTAGACCCATTAGTTTACCTGGTACTTTTTCTCTAGTGATAGTGATTGTTTTTAGTTCCTCCCTCCCCTTTGCCCCTTGATTTTCTACTATTATTGGTATGTTATTAGCGTCTTCTACTGTGAAGACAGATACAAAATAGCTGTTCAATTCCTCTGTCATTTCCTTGTTTTCCATTATTATTTCCCGAGTCTCATCCTCTAAGGGACCAATGTTTACTTTAGCTACCCTCTTCCTTTTTATATACTTGTAGAAGCTTTTACTGTCAGTTTTTATATTTCTTGCTAGTTTACTCTCATAATTTATTTTCTCCCTCTTTATTATTCTTTTAGTCATCCTTTGCTGGTTTTTAAAGTTTTCCCAATCTTCGGGCTTACCAGTAATTTTTGCCATGTTGTATGCTTTTTCTTTTAACCTGATACCATCCTTGACTTCCTTAGTTAGCCATGGTTGGTTCACCCTTTTTGTGGAGTCTTTCCTCCTCACAGGGATATATTTTTGTTGCGAGTCATAAAATATCTTTTTAAATGTTTGCCACTGCTTATCCACCATCATACCATCTAATCTGTTTACCCAGTCCACTTTAGCCAATTCCGCCCTCATTCCTTTATAATTGCCCTTATTTAAGTTTAATACAGTAGTTTCAGACCCAAGATCCTCGCTCTCAAACTGGATGTGAAATTCTATCATGTTATGATCACTGCTTCCCAAGGGATCCTTTACTTTGAGATCATTAATTAATCCTGTTTCGTTCCCCATTACCAGATCCAAAATGGCCTGTTCCCTGGTTGGTTCCCCGACGTATTGGTCTAAGAAACAGTCCCTAATACACTCTATGAACTCCTCCTCAGGGCTATTTTTGCCAATTTGATTTGTCCAATCTATGTGAAAGTTAAAATCGCCCATGATTATTGCATTACCTTTTTTACAAGCCCCCCTTATTTCCTGATTAATATTTTGCCGTACAGTGTAGCTAATGTTAGGGGGCCTATATACTACTCCCACCAGTGATTTCTTTCCCTTGCTATTTCTTACCTCCACCCAAATTGATTCAATATCTTGATCTTCTGAGCCAAGATCATTTCTCACTATTATACCAATTTCATCCTTTATTAATGATGTGGAGATGCCGGTGATGGACTGGGGTTGACAATTGTAAACAATTTTACAACACCAAGTTATAGTCCAGCAATTTTATTTTAAATTCACAAGCTTTCGGAGGCTACCTCCTTCCTCAGGTGAACGATGTCCACATCGTTCACCTGAGGAAGGAGGTAGCCTCCGAAAGCTTGTGAATTTAAAATAAAATTGCTGGACTATAACTTGGTGTTGTAAAATTGTTTACAATCCTTTATTAACAGAGCTACCCCACCACCTTTACCTTTTTTTCCTATCCTTCCAAAATGTTAAATAACCCTGAATATTTAGCTCCCAACCTTGGTCACCTTGCAACCACGTCTCTGTAATGGCCACGAGATCAAACCCATTTATTTCTATTTGTGCCGTCAATTCATCTATCTTATTACGAATGCTGCGTGCATTCAGATAAAGAACCTTTAATTTTGTCTTTTTACCATTCTTTCCTACCCCGGCCCCATTTTCTCGTGCACTCTTATGTTTGTACACTCTGTCCCTTCCTGACACACTCTGTTTATCATTACCCCCATCACTTTCCTGTACTACTTCCTTGTCTTTTCTCTTTATTAATCTAAACTTCGCCCCACCTGAACCCTCCCCCCTCTATTTAGTTTACTGCAGTTATACGGGGCCTTGGTGAGACCACATCTGGAGTATTGTGTGCAGTTTTGGTCTCCTTATCTGAGGAAGGATATCCTTGCCATGGAGGGAGTGCAACGAAGGTTTACCAGACTGATTCCTGGGATGGCAGGACTGACGTATGAGGAGAGATTGGGTCGACTAGGCCTATATTCACTGGAGTTTAGAAGAATGAGAGGTGATCTCATCGAAATACATAAAATTCTGACAGGACTAGACAGACTAGATGCAGGGAGGATGTTCCCGATGGCTGGGGAGTCCAGAACCAGGAATCACAGTCTCAGGATACGGGGTATGCCATTTAGAACCGAGATGAGGAGAAATTTCTTCACTCAGAGGGTGGTGAACCTGTGGAATTCTCTACCACAGAAGGCAGTGGAGGCCAAGTCATTAGATGTATTCAAGAAGGAGATTGATATATTTCTTAATGCTAAAGGGATCAAAGGATATGGGGAAAAAGCGGGAACAGGGTACTGAGTTGGACGATCAGCCATGATCATTTTGAATGGCAGAGCAGGTCCGAAGGGCCGAATGGCCTACTCTTGATCCTATTTCCTCTGTTGAACCTACAGCCTCTGACTCAGAGGTAAGAGTGCGACTCAGTGAGCCACATCTTTTAACCCTTTCTTCCTCTCGAAGGTTCTCAAGTGCATCATCGACGTTTTTTCTGCTATTCGTTCTCAGGACATGGGGCCGGCATTTATTGTCCATCCCGAGTTGCCTCGAGAAGGTGGTGCTGGGCCTTCTTCTTGGACTGCTGGCTGTGGTTTGATACAAACTGAATGGCTTGCTGGGCCACTTCAGAGGGCAGTCGAGTCAACCACATAGTTTGTGGGACTGGAGTCACATATAGGCCCAGACCGGGTAAGGACGGCAGGTTTCCTTCCCTGAAGGACATTCGTGAACCAGTTGGGTTTTTACGAAAATCCGACAGCTTCGTGGTCACTTTCACTGAGACCAGATTATTATTTCCAGGTTTTTGTTTTAACTGGATTCAGATTCTCAAACTAATTCCAATCTCATCTCAACTCTCCACCGTTTCAATCTCCACTCTCGCTTCTGTCATGCTCAGAGTCACCAGCGATGCCCTGTGCAATCCACCATCCATTCCCATCCGCCTCGATTTTCTTTCTACAGCTATTAATACAGTCGATCATTTTATCCTCCTCCACTTCCTCTGACCTATGCCTGTCTCTGTCGCATTGTCCAATCATGAGGCCTTTTCTATTTATCCCAGCGAGTCACCTCACATTCTGCTCAGTCAATCCCAGCACGCCCGACAGGTCTGCCCTTGTCCCCACCTACATCCAGGTGAGACCCATCAGCCTGAGTCAACTCCCAGATGTTTGTTGACACAACCCAACTCTAACATTCCTGTTCCATTGATTTGTGATTCCTGTCTGTACTGAGAGGGTTAATCTGTCCTGTCCCATTGATTTGTGATTCCTCTCTTTACTGAATAGGTTAATCTTTCAATCAGCCCACAATCTTCCAATCCTCCTTGGATATGGGGGTGGTGCCAGAGGACTGGAGGATTGCAAATGTTACACCCCTGTTCAAAAAAGGGGAGAGGGACAAACCCGGCCATTACAGGCCAGTCAGCCTAATCTCGGTGGTGGGGAAACCTTTTGAGACAACAATCCGGGACAAAAGTGATTGTCACTTGGAAGAACAAGGGTTAATAAATTACAGCCAACACAAATTTATTAAAGGCAAATCGTGTCTGACAAACTTGATTAAGTTCATCAATGAAATAACGGAGAGGGTGGATGAGGGCAGTGCGGTTGATGTTATGTATATGGACTTTCAAAAGGCGTTGATAAAGTACCACATAATAGACTTGTTAGCAAAATTGAAGTCCATGGGATTAAAGGGACAGTGGCAGTGTGGATACAAAATTGTCTAAGGGACAGAGAGCAGTGGTGAACGGTTGTTTTTCAAACTGGAGGGAAGTATACAGTGATGTTCCCCAGCGGTCAGTATTAGGACCACTGCTCTTTTTGATATATATTAATGACCTGGACTTGGGTATAGAGGGTATAATTTCAAAGTTTGCAGATGAACCAAATCTTGGAAATGTAGTAAACAATGTGGAGGATAGTAACAGACTTCAGGAGGACAGGGGCAGACTGGTGAAATGGGCCGACACATGGCAGATGAAATTTAATGCAGAGAAGTGTAAAGTGATGCATTTTGGAAGGAAGAATGAGGAGAGGAAAAATAAACTAAATGGTACAATTTTAAAGGGAGTGCAGGAACAGAGAGACCTGGGGGTTTATGTACACAAATCTTTGAAGGTAACAGGACAAGTTGAGAAGGCTGTTAAAAAAGCAAATGGGATCCTGGGCTTTATTAATAGAGGCATGGAATACAAAAGCAAGGAACTTATGCCAAACCTTTATCAAACACTGGTTAGGCCTCAACTGGAGTATTGTGTCCAATTCTGGGCACCGCATTTGAGGAAGGATGTCAAGGCCTTCGAGAGGGTGCAGAGGAGATTTACTAGAATGGTACCAGGGATGAGGAACTTTAGTTATGTGGAGAAGCTGGGATTGTTCTCCTTAGAGCAGAGAAGGTTATGGGGAGAATTAATAGAGGTGTTCAAAATCATGAAGGGTTTTGGTAAAGTAGATAGGGAGAAACTGTTTCCACTGGCAGGAGGGTCGGTCATCAGAGGATGCAGATTTAAGGTAGAATCATCAAATCATAGAATCATAGAATGCTTACAGCACAGAAGGGGGCCATTCGGCCCATCTAGCCCGTGCCGGCTCTTGGTCATTGGCAAAAGAATCAGAGGGAAGATGAGGAGAATTGTTTTACACAGCGAGTTGTTATGATCTGGAATGTGCTGCCTGAAAGGGTGGTGGAAGCAAACTCAATAGTAACTTTCCTCATGGAATTGGATAAATACTTGAAAGGGAAAAATTTGCAGTGTTATAGGGAAAGAGGAGGGTGAGTGCGGTGAATTTGACAGCTGTTCCAAAGAGCTGGCACAGGCACGATGGGCTGAATGTCCTCCTTCTGTTTGAAAAGATTCTACGAGTTTGAATCTTTGATTCCAATCTGTTCCATTGATTGGTGATTCCTGCCTCTGTCTTGAGGATTAATCTGTCCTGTCACATTGATTAATGAATGCTGTCTGTACTGAGAGGGTTAATCTGTCCAGTCTCATTGATTTGTGTTTCTTGTTTGTAGTGAGAGGGTTAATCTGACCTCTCTAATTGATTTGTTATTCTTCTTTGTATTGAGAGGGTTAAACTGTAATCATTGATTTGTGATTCTTGCTTGTAATGAAAGGGTTAATCTGTCCAGTCCTATTGACTGGTGACTCCTATGTGTACTGAGAGGGTTAATCTGTACTGTCCAATTGATTGGTGATTCCTGTCTGCATGGAGGGTGAATCTGTCCAGTCTCATAGATTTGAGATTCTTGCTTGTAGTGAAAGGGTTAATCTGTCCTGTCTAATTAATTTTTGATTCTTCTTTGTACTGAGAGGGTTTAATTGTCCAGTCCTATTGACAGGTGACTCCTGCCTGCACTGCGAGGATTAATCTGTCCCGTCCCATTGATTTGGTGATTCCTGACTGTACTGAGAAGGTTAATCTCTCTTGTCCCATTGATCGTTGGTACTGAGAGAGTTAATCTGTCCAATGTCATTGATTTCTGATTCCTGTCTGCACTGAGAGAGTTAATCTGTCCAATCTCATTGATTTCTGATTCCTGTCTTCACTGAGAGGGTTAATCTGTCCTGGAATCATAGAATGGTTACAGCACAGAAGGAGGCCATTCGGCCCATTGAGCCTGTGCTGGCTCTTTGTAAGAGCAATCCAGTTAGTCCCATTCCCCCCGCTCTTTCCCCGTGGCCCTGCAAATTTTTTCCCTTCAAGTATTTATCCAATTCCTTTTTGAAACCCACGATTGAATCTGCCTCCACCGCCCTTTCAAGCAGCGCATTCCAGATCATCACAACTCGCTGCGTAAAATAGTTTTTCCTCATGTCCCCTTTGGTTCTTTTGACAATCGCCTTGAATCTGTGTCCTCTGGTTCTCGATCCTTCTGCCAATGGGAACAGTTTCTCTTTATTTACTTTGTCTAGACCCTTCATGATTTTGAACATTTCTATAAAAACTCCTCTTAACCTTCTCTGTTCTAAGGAGAACAACCCCAGCTTCTCCAGTCTATCCACGTAACTGAAGTCCCTCATCCCTGGAACCATTCCAGTAAACCTTTTCTTCTCCCTCTCTAAGGCCTCACATCTTTCCTAAAGTGTGGTGCCCAGAATTGGACACAATACTCCAGTTGTGGCCGAACCAGTGTTTTATAAAGGTTCAACATAACTTCCTTGCTTTTGTACTCCATGCCTCTATTTATAAAGCCCAGGATCCCGTATGCTTTTTTAACTGCTTTCTCAACCTGTCCTGCCACCTTCAAAGATTTGTGTACATATACCCCCAGGTCTCTCTGTTCCTGTATCCTTTTTAGAATTGCACCATTTAGTTTATATTGCCTCTCCTCGTTCTTCCTGCTAAAATGCATCACTTCTGACTTCTCTGCGTTAAATTTCATCTGCCACGTGTCCGCCCATGCCACCAGCCTGTCTATATCCTTTTGAAGTCTATCACTATCCTCCTCACTGTTTACTACACTTCCAAGTTTTGTGTTATCTGCAAATTTTGAAATTGTGCCCTGTACACCCAAGTCCAAGTCATTAATATATATCAAGAAAAGCAGTGGTCCCAGCACCGACCCCTGGGGAACACCACTGTACACCTCCCTCCAGTCCGAAAAACAACCGTTCACCACTACTCTCTGTTTCCTGTCACTTAGACAATTCTGTATCCATGCTGCCACTGCCCCTTTTATTCCATGGGCTTCAATTTTGCTGACAAAGCTATTATGTGGCACTTTATCAAATGCCTTTTGAAAGTCCATATACATCACATCAACCGCATTCCCCTCATCAATCCTCTCTGTTACCTCATCAAAAAACTCAATTAAGTTAGCTGAGTTTTTTGAAGGGGTAACCAAGAAGATAGATGAGGGCTGTGCAGTAGATGTGGTCTACATGGACTTTAGCAAAGCCTTTGACAAGGTACCGCATGGTAGGTTGTTACATAAGGTTAAATCTCATGGGATCCAAGGTGAGATAGCCAATTGGATACAAAATTGGATTGACGACAGGAGACAGAGGGTGGTTGTAGAGGGTTGTTTTTCAAACTGGAGGCCTGTGACCAGCGGTGTGCCTCAGGGATCGGTGCTGGGTCCGCTGTTATTTGTTATTTATATTAATGATTTGGATGAGAATTTAGGAGGCATGTTTGCAGATGACACCAAGATTGGTGGCATTGTGGACAGTGAAGAAGGTTATCTAGGATTGCAAAGGGATCTTGATAAATTGGGCCAGTGGGCCGATGAATGGCAGATGGAGTTTAATTTAGATAAATGTGAGGTGATGCATTTTGGTAGATCGAATCGGGCCAGGACCTACTCCGTTAATGGTAGGGCATTGGGGAGAGTCATAGAACAAAGAGATCTAGGAGTACAGGTTCATAGCTCCTTGAAAGTGGAGTCACAGGTGGATAGGGTGGTGAAGAAGGCATTCAGCATGCTTGGTTTCATTGGTCAGAACATTAAATACAGGAGTTGGGATGTCTTGTTGAAGTTGTACAAGACATTAGTAAGGCCACACTTGGAATACTGTGTACAGTTCTGGTCACCCTATTATAGAAAGGATATTATTAAACTAGAAAGAGTGCAGAAAAGATTTACTAGGATGCTACCGGGACTTGATGGTTTGACTTATAGGGAGAGGTTGGATAGACTGAGACTTTTTTCCCTGGAGAGTAGGAGGTTTAGGGGTGATCTTATAGAAGTCTATAAAATAATGAGGGGCATAGATAAGGTAGATAGTCAAAATCTTTTCCCAAAGGTAGGGGAGTCTATAACGAGGGGGCATAGATTTAAGGTGAGAGGGGAGAGATACAAAAGGGTCCAGAGGGGCAATTTTCTTCACTCAAAGGGTGGTGAGTGTCTGGAACGAGCTGCCAGAGGCAGTAGTAGAGGCGGGTACAATTTTGTCTTTTAAAAAGCATTTGGACAGTTACATGGGTAAGATGGGTATAGAGGGATATGGGCCAAGTGCAGGCAATTGGGACTAGCTTAGTGGTATAAACTGGGCGACATGGACATGTTGGGCCGAAGGGCCTGTTTCCATATTGGAAACTTCTATGATTCTATGATTCTATGATGCTATAAGCACTATTTGCTTTTAACAAATCCGTGCTGGCTTTCCTTTATTAATCCACACTTGTCCAAATTACTATTAATTTTGTCCTGGGTTATCGTTTCTAAAAGCTTCCCCACCACTGAGGTTAAACTGACTGGCCTGTAGTTGCTGGGTTTATCCTTACACCCTTTTTTGAACAAGGGTGAAACATTTGCAATTCTCCAGTCCTCTGGCACCACTCCCGTATCTACAGATGTTTGGAAGATTGTGGCCAGTACCTCCGCAATTTTCACCCTTACTTCCCTGAGAAACCTAGGATGCATCCCATCTGGACCGGGTGACTTATCTACTTTAAGTACAGCCAGCATTTCTAGTACCTCCTTTTTATAAATTTTTAGCCCATCCAGTATCTCAACTACCTCCTCTTTTACTGTGACTTTGGCAGCATCTTCTTCCTTGGTAATGTCAGATGCAAAGTACTCATTTAGTACCTCGGCCATGCCCTCTGCCTCTTTGAGTAGATCTCCCACCCCTCCTCTCACTACTCGTTTACTGTTTATATGCATATAGAAGACTTGGATTCCCTTTTATGTTGGCCGCCAGTCTATTCTCATACTGTCTCTTTGCCCCTCTTATTTCCTTTTTCACTTCCCCTCTGAACTTTCTATATTCAGCCTGGTTCTCACTTGTATTATCAACCTGACATCTGTCATACGCCCCCTTTCTCTGCTTCATCTTACTCTCTATCTCTTTCATCATCCAGGGAGCTCTGTCTTTAATTGCCCTACCTTTCCCCCTGCGTGGGAATGTACCTAGACTGTACCCGAACCATCTCCTCTTTAAAGCCCATTGTTTAATTACAGTTTTGCCTGCCAATCTTTGATTCCAATTTACCCGGGTCAGATCCGTTCTCAACCCACTGAAATTGGCCCTCCTCCAATTAAGTATTTTTACTCTAGATTGCTTCTTGTCCTTTCCTACAACTAATCTAAACCTTATGATATTATGATCACTGTTCCCTAAATGTTCCCCACTGACACTTGCTCCACTTGACCCACCTCATTCCCCAGAACCAGATCCAGCAATGCCTCCTTCCTCGGGCCGGAAACGCACTGATCAAGGAAATTCTCCTGAACACACTTCAGAAAAATCTCCCTCTCTTTGCCTTTCACAATATTACTATCCCAGTCTATATTAAGATAATTGTCGTCCCCCATTATCACTACACTGTAATTTCCCTGAGTAAATGGAGAATAAAATTGGGCGGGTTGTAAATGGAGTTCCTCTTGTTCTCCAAGGGTTTATTTGTGATTCCTGTCTGTAATGAGTGGGTTAATCTGTCCAATCCCACTGATTTGTGCTTCCAGTCTGCGTTGAGGGTTAATCTGTCCTGTCCAATTCTTTGGTGATTCCAATCTGCACTGAGAGGGTTAATATGTCTTGTCCCATTGCTTAGTATTTACAGTCTGTACTGAGAGGGTTAATATGTTTTGTCCCATTGATTAGTATTTACAGTCTGTACGGAGAGGGTTAATCTGTCCCCATCCATGTATCTTGATTCCTGTCTGTACTGAAAGGGTTAATCTGTCCTGTCCCATTTATTGCTAACTACTGTCTGTCCTGAGACGGATAATCTGTCATGTCCCATTTGTTGTTGATTGCTGTCAGTACTGAGAGGGTTAACTTGTCATGTCCCAGTGATTTGTGATTCCTGTTTGTACTGAGAATGTTAATCTGACCTGTCCCATTATTATTGATTCCTCTCTGTACTCAGATGGTTAATCTGTCTTCTCCCTTTAATTGGTGATCCCTGTCTGTACTGAAATGGTTAAATTATCCTGTCCCATTTATTTGTGATTCCTCTCTGTGCTGATAGGTTTAATCTGTCCCATGCCATTTATTGTTAATTTCTGTCTGTACTGAGAGGGTCAACCTGTCCTTTCCCTTTAATTGATGATTCCTGCCTGTACCGAGAGGGTTAATCTTCCCTTCCCCATTAATTGGTGATTCCTGTCTGTACTGAGAGGGTTAATCTGTCCTGTCCCATTGATTGGTGATCCCTGTTTTTACTGAGAGGGTTAATCTGTCCTGTCCCATTTATTGGTAATTACTGTCTGTGCTGAGAGGGTTAATCTGCCCTGTCCCAGTGATTTGTGATTCCAGACTGTGCTGAGAGGGTTAATTTATCCTGTTCCATTTATTGCTGATTCCTGCCCGTACTGAGGTGGTTAATCTGTCCTCATCCATTAATTGGTGATTCCTGTTTTTACTGAGAGGGTTAATCTGTCCTCTGCCATTGATTGATGATTCGTTTCTGACCTGAGAGGGTTAATCTGTCCTCTGCCATTGATTGATGATTCGTTTCTGACCTGAGAGGGTTAATCTGTCCTCTGCCATTGATTGATGATTCGTTTCTGACCTGAGAGGGTTAATCTGTCCTCTGCCATTGATTGATGATTCGTTTCTGACCTGAGAGGGTTAATCTGTCCTCTGCCATTGATTGATGATTCGTTTCTGACCTGAGAGGGTTAATCTGTCCTCTACCATTGATTGATGATTCGTTTCTGACCTGAGAGGGTTAATCTGTCCTGTCATAGAATCACAGAAAGGTTACGGTGCGGAAGGAGGCCATTCGGCCCGTCGAGTCCGTGCCGGCTCTACGCAAGAGCAATCCAGCTAGTCCCATTCCCCTGCCCTATCCCTGTAGCCCTGCAAATTTTTCTCCTTCAACTGCTTATCCAGTTCCCTTTTGAAGGCCATGATTGAATCTGCCTCCACCACTCCCCCCGACAGTGCATTCCAGATCCTAAACACCTTAAATCACCTTAAATCTGTGTCCTCTGGTTCTTGACCCTTCCGCCAATGGGAACAGTTTCTCTCTATTTACTCTGTCTCGACCCTTCATGATTTTGAATACCTCTATCAAATCTCCTCACAACCTTCTCTGCTCTAAGGAGAACAAGCCCAGCTTCTCCAGTCTAATCACGTAACTGAGGCCCCTCATCCCTGGAATCAGTCTAGTAAATCTCTTCTGCACCCTCTCTAAGGCCTTCACATCTTTCCTAAAGTGCGTTGCCCAGAATTGGACACAATACTCCAGTTGTAGCCGAACCAGTGTTTTATAAAGGTTCATCATAACATCCTCGCTTTTGTACTCTATGCCTCTATTTATAAAGCCCAGGATCCCGTATGCTTTCTTAACCGCTTTCTCAACCTACCCTGCCACCTTCAATGACCTGTGTACATATTCCCCCAGATCTCTCTGTTCCTGCACCCCCTTTAGAATTGTGCCCTCTAGTTTTCCTCATTCTTCCCACCAAAATGTATCACTTCACACTTCTCAGCGTTAAATTTCATCTGCCACGTGTCCGCCCATTCCACCAGCCTGTCTCTATCCTCTTGAAGTCTATCACTATCTTCCTCACTGTTCACTGCACTTCCAAGTTTTGTGTCATCTGCAAATTTTGAAATTGTGCCCCGTACACCCAAGTCCAAGTCACTAATTTATATCAAGAAAAGCAGTGGTCCCAGCACCGACCCCTGGGGAACACCACTGTACACCTCCCTCCAGTCTGAAAAACAACCGTTCACCACTACTCTCTGTTTCCTGTCACTTAGCCAATGCTGCCACTGCCCCTTTTATTCTGTGGGCTTCAATTTTGCTGACAAGCCGATTATTTGGCGCTTTATCAAACGCCTTTTAAAAGTCCATATACACCACATCAGTCGCATTGCCCTCATCAACCCTCTCTGTTATCTCATCAAAAAACCCTCTATGTTACCTCATCAAAACTGCTTTGTGATTCCTGTCTGTACTGAGAGGGTTAATCTGTCCTGTCCCATTGATTGGTGATTCCTTTCTGTACTGAGAGGGTTAAACTGTCTGGTCACATTGATTAGTGATTGCTGTCTGTATTGAGAGGGTTAATCTTTCTCGTTTCTATTTATTTGTGATTCCAGTCTGTACTGCGGGGGTTAATCAGTGCTGTCATATTGATTGGTAATTCCTGTCTGTATTGAGAGGCTTAATCTTTCCTGTCCCATTGATTTGTGATTCCTGTCTGTACTGAGAGGGTTAATCTGTCCTGTCCAATTTATTGGTGATTCATGCCTGTACAGAGAGGGTTAATCTGTCCTGTCCCATTGATTAAAGATTCCTGTCTGTACTGAGAGTGTTAACCTGCCCTGACTTATTTATTGTTGATTCCGCTCTATACTGAGAGGGTTAATCTTTCCTGTTCCTATTTATTTGTGATTCCAGTCTGTACTGCAGGGGTTAATCAGTCCTGTCATATTGATTGGTGATTCCTGTCTGTATTGAGAGGCTTAATCTGTACTGTCCAGTTCATTTTTGATTTCTGTCTGTACTGAGAGGGTTAATCTGTCCTGCCCCATTAATTTGTGATTCCTCTCTGTACTGAGAGGGTTAATCTGCCCTGTCCCATTGATTGGTGATTCCTCTCTGCATTGAAAGGGTTAATCTGTCCTGTCTCACTGATTGTTGATTCCTTTTTATATTGAGTGGTTTAATCTATCCTGTCTGTACTGGTTGGGTTAATCTGTCCAGTCCCTTTAATTGGTGATTCCTTCTGTACATAGGAAATGTATTTATTGGTGATTCCTGTCTATACTGAGAGGGTTAATCTATCATGTCCCATTGACTGATGATTCGGGTCTGTACTGAGAGGGTTAATCCATCCTGTCCCATTGCTTTGTGATTCCTGTGGGTGCTGAAAGGGTTACTCTGTCCTGCCCATTGATTGGTGATTCCTGTCAGTACTGAAAGGGTTAATCTGTCCTGCCCATTGATTGGTGATTCCTGTCAGTACTGAAAGGGTTAATCTGTCCTGCCCATTGATTGGTCATTGCCGTCTGTACTGAGAAAAGAAAGAAGGATTTGCATTTATATAACGACTTTCACAACCTCAAGACGTCCTGAAGCGCTTTGCAACCGATGATGTACTTTTGAAGTGTGGTCACTGTTATAATGTAGGAAACGCGGCAGCCAATTTGTGCACAGCAAGATCCCACAAAGAGCAATTTGAAAATGACCAGGTATCTGTTATTTTAGTGATGTTGGTTGAGGGATAAACAATGGCCAGGACACCGGGGAGAACTCCCCCCGCTCTTCTTCGCCTAGTGGCCGTGGGATCTTTTACGTCCACCTGAGAAGGCAGACGGGGCCTCGGTTTAACATCTCATCTGAAAGACGGCACCTCTGGCAGTCCCTCAGTTCTGCACTGGAGTGTCAGCTTGGATTAGGTGCTCAAGTCTCTGGAGTGGGATTTGAGCAATAAGAACGTAAGAAATAGGAGCAGGAGTAGGCCATTCGGCCCCTCGAGCCTATTCCGCCTTTCAATTAGATCATGGGCTGATCCCCAACCTCAACTCCACTTTCCCGCTCGATCCCCATATCCCTTGATTCCCCTACAGTCCAAAAATCTATCGATCTCAACCTTGAATATACTCAACGACTGAGCATCCACAGCCCTCTGGGCAGGGAATTCCAAAGATTCACCACCCTCTGAGTGAAGAAATTTCCTCATCTCGGTCCTAAATGGCCGACCCCTTATCCTGAGACTGTGACCCCTGGTTCTAGACTCTCCAACCAGGGGAAGCAGCCTCTCAGCATCTACCCTGTCAAGCCCTCTAAGAATTCTATACGTTCCAATGAAATCACCTCTCATTCTTTTAAACTCCAGAGAGTATAGGCCCATTCCACTCAATCTCTCCTCATAGGACAACCCTCTCATCCCAAGAATTAATGTAGTGAACCTTCGTTGCACCACCTCCAAGGCAAGTATATCCTTCCTTAGATGAAGAGGCCAAAACTGTACACAGTACTCCAGGTGAGGTCTCACCAAAGCCCTGTACAATTGTAGTAAGACCTCCTTACTCATGTACTCCAACCCCCTTGCAATAAAAGCCAATATGCCATTTGCCTTCCTAATTGCTTGCTGTACCTGCATGTTAACTTTCTGTGTTTCATGTACAAGGACACCTAAATCTCTCTGAACACCAACATTTAATAGTTTCTCAACATTTAAAAAATATTCTGCTTTTCTATTCTTCCTACCAAAGTGAATAACCTCACATCTCCCCACATTATACTCCATCTGCCACCTTCTTGTCCACTCACTTAACCTGTCTGTATCCCTTTGCAGACTCTTTGTGTCCTCCTGACAGCTTACTTGCCCACCTAGCTTTGTATTATCAGCAAACTTGGATACATTACACTCGGTCCCTTCATCTAAGTCATTAATATCGATTGTAAATAGCTGAGGCCCAAGCACTGATCCTTGCGGCACTCCACTAGTTACAGCCTGCCAACCTGAGGGTGACCCGTTTATCCCTACTCTCTGTGTTCTGTCCGTTAACCAATCCTCAATCCACGCTAATATATTACCCCAAATCCCATGAGCCCTTATCTTGTGTAACAACCTGTTATGTGGCATCTTATCGAATGCCTTTTGAAAATCCAAATATACGACATCCACTGGTTCCCCTTTATCTACCCTGCTAGTTACATCCTCAAAAAAATCTAATGGACACGATTTCCCTTTCATAAAACCATGTTGACTCTACCTAATCATATGATTTTCTAAGTGCCTCCTACCACTTCCTTAATAATGGATTCTAGCATTTTCCTGGGGACTGATGTCAGACTAACTGGCCTGTAGTTCCCTGTTTTCTCTCTCCCTCCTTTCTTGAATAGCAGGGTTACATTTGCTACCTTCCAATCCACTGGGACCGTTCTAGAACCTAGGGAATTTTGGAAGATCACAACCAACACATCCACTATCTCTGCAGCCACCTCTTTTAACACCCACAACTTTCTGACTCAGAAGCGAGAGAGCTACCAACTGAGCCACAGCTGACAGAGGGTTAATCCGTCCTGTCCCATTGATTTGTGATTCCTGTCTGCACTGAAAGGGTTAATCTATCCTGTCCCATTGATTGGTCGTTTCCCAACTGTACCGAGAGAAAGATATGATGTGGAGATGCCGGTGATGGACTGGGGTTGACAATTGTAAACAATTTTACAACACCAAGTTATAGTCCAACAATTTTTATTTGAAATCTACAAGCTTTCGGAGGCTTCCTCCTTCGTCAGGTAAATGTTCAGGAGCTCCTCGAAGCCTACGCATTTATACATATAGAACAATACATGGTGTTTACAGACTGCCCGTTGGCAACGGGCAGTTGCAGGGGCAGTCTGTAAACACCATGTATTGTTCTATATGTATAAATGCGTAGGCTTCGAGGAGCTCCTGAACATTTACCTGACGAAGGAGGAAGCCTCCGAAAGCTTGTAGATTTCAAATAAAAATTGTTGGACTATAACTTGGTGTTGTAAAATTGTTTACGAGAGAAAGATAGAAAGATTTGCATTTATTCAAACAGCAATGTGACAAATAAACTTTTTTTTTGTGATGTTGGTTGAGCGATAAATATTGGCCAGGACACTGGGGAGAACTCCCCTGCTCTTCCTCGAGTAATGCCATGAGATCTTTTACGTCCACCTGAGAGGGCAGACGGGGCCTCGGTTTAATGTCTCACCTGAAAGATGGCACCTCCCACAGAGCAGGACTCCTTCAGTACTGCACTGGAGTGTCAGACTAAAACCAACTAGGGAACAGGCTATTTTAGATCTAGTATTGTGCAATGAGAAAGGGTTAATTAATAATCTTGTTATAAAGGAGCCCTTAGGGAAGAGTGACCATAATATGATAGAATTCTTCATTAAGTTTGAAAGTGATGTAGTTCAATCCGAAACTAGGGTCTTAAATCTAAACAAAGGAAACAACGAAGGTATGAGGCACAAGTTAGCTGTGGTTGATTGGGGAACAACATTAAAAAGGTATGACAGTAGACAGGCAATGGCTGGCATTTAAAGCATTAATACATAATTTTCTACAAATATATATTCCTTTAGGGCACAAAAACCCAGCAGGAAAAGTGGTCCAACTGTGGCTAACCAGAGAAATTAAAGATAATATTAAATCAAAGGAAGAGGCATATAAAGTTGCCAGAAAAAGCAGAAAGCCTGAGGATTGGGAGCATTTTAGAAGTCAGCAAAGGAGGACCAATAAATTGTTAAAGAAAGGAAAAACAGAATATGAGAGTAAACTAGCAAGAAACATAAAAACAGACTGTAAAAGCTTATATCGGTATGTAAAAAGGAAAAGACTGGTGAAGGCAAATGTGGGTCCCGTACAGACCGAGACGGGAGAATTTATAATGGGGAATAAGGAAATGGCAGAGAAATTAAACAAATATTTTGTGTCTGTCTTCATGGAAGAAGACACAAAAAACCTCTCAGAAATACTAGAGAACCAAGGGTCTGGCGAGAATGAGGAACTGAAAGAAATTCGTATTAGTAAAAAATACTAGAGAAATTAATAGGACTGAAAGTCGATAAATCCCAAGGACCTGATGATCTACATCCCAGGGTTTTGAAAGAGGTGGCTATAGAGATAGTGGATGCTTTGTTTGTCATCTTCCAAAATTCTATAGATTCTGGAATGGTTCCTGCAGATTGGAGGGTGGCAAATGTAACCCCACTATTTAAGAAAGGAGGGAGAGAGAAAACAGGGAACTACAGACCTGTTAGCCTGACATCAGTAGCAGGGAAAATGCTAGAATCGATTATAAAGGATATGATAACAGGACACTTAGAAAATAATAATAGGATTTGGAAGAGTCAACATGAATTTATGAATGGGAAATCATGTTTGACAAACCTATTGGAGTACTTTGAGGATGTAACTAGTAGAATAGATAAGGGAGAACCAGTGGATGTGTATTTGGATTTTCAGAAGGCTTTCAATAAAGTCTCACACAGGAGGTTGGTGAACAAAGTTAGAGCACATGGAATTGGGGGTAATATACTGGCATGGATTGAGAATTGGTTAACGGACAGGAAACAGAGAGTAGGAATAAATGGGTCTTTTTCAGGTTGGCAGACTGAGACTAGTGGTATCGCAGGGATTGGTGCTTGGGCCCCAGCTATTCACAATCTATATCAATGATTTGGACGAGGGGACCAAATGTAATATTTCCAAGTTTGCTGATGACTCAAAACTAGGTGGGAATGTGAGTTGTGAGGAGAATTCAAAGAGGCTTCAAGGGGATATCGACAGGCTAAGTGAGTGGGCAAGAACATGGAGGTGGAATATAATGTGGAAAAATGCGAAGTTATCCACTTTGGAAGGAAAAAGAGAAATGCAGAGTATTTTTTAAATGGTGAGAGATTGGGAAATGTTGATGTTCAAAGGGACCTGGGTGTCCTTCTACATGAGTCACTGAAAGCTAACATGCAGGTGCAGCAAGCAATTAGGACGGCAAATAGTATGTTGGCCTTTATTACAAGAGGATTTGAGTACAGGGCCTTGGTGAGACCGCACCTGGAGTACTGTGTATAATTTTGGTCTCCTTATCTAAGAAAGGATATACTTGCCATAGAGGGAGTGCAACGAAGGTTCACCAGACTGATTCCTGGGATGGCGGGATTGTCGTATGAGGAGAGATTGAGTAGACTAGCCTGTATTCTCTGGAGTTTAGAAGAATGAGAGGTGATCTCATTGAAAGATACAAAATTCTTACAGGGCTCGACAGGGTAGATGCAGGGAGGACGTTTCCCCTGGCTGGGGAGTCTAGAACCAGGGGTCACAGTCTCAGAATAAGGGGTCGGCCATTTAGGACTGAGATGAGGAGAAATTTCTTCACTCAGAGGATGGTGAATCTTTGGAATTCTCTACCCCAGAGGGCTGTGGAGGCTCAGTCATTGAGTATATTCAAAACAGAGATCGATAGATTTCTAGATATTAAAGGCATCAAGGGATATGGGGATGGTGCAGGAAAATGCCGTTGAGGTAGAAGATCAGCCATGATCTTGTTGAATGGCGGAGCAGGCTCGAGGGGCCGGATGGCCCACTCCTGCTCCTATTTCTTATGTTCTTATGCATACTGTACTCCAGCCTCTGGAGTGGGACCTGAACCCACAATCTTCTCACTCAGAGACGAGAGAGCTACCCACTGAGACACAGCTGCCAGAGGGCTAATCTGCCCTGTTCCATTGATTGATGATTCCTGTCTGTACTGAGAGGGTTAATCATTTCGGTCCCATTGATTGATGATTCCTGTCTGTACTGAGAGGGTTAATCATTTCGGTCCCATTTATTGATGATTCATGTTTGTACTAAGGGGGTTAATCTGTCCTGTCCCATTGATTGGTGTTTCTTTTCTCTACTGAGAGGGTTAATCTATCCTATGACTGTAATTGGTGATTCCTCTCTGTACTCGGAGGGTTAATCTGTCGTGTCTTATTTATTGGTGATTGTTGTCTGTACTGAGAGGGTTAATTTGTCATGTCCCATTGGTTGGTGATTCCTGTTTGCACTGATTACTGATTCCTCTCTGTATTGAGGGGGTTAATCCGCCCAGTCGCATTGATTGGTGATTCCTGTCTGTGCTGATAGGGTTAATTGATTGTCCCATTGATAGGCAAATGTAAAGTAATTAAGATTAGCAAAGAAATTGACAAAGAGGGAGAGAATTGAATATGAGGTTCAACTGTCAAGAAATATAAAAATGGATTGTAAGAGCATCTACATGTATGTGAAAAGGAAGAGAGTAGTGAAAGTAAATGTGGGTCACTTAGAGGCAGAGACAGAAGAAATTATAATGGGGGAATGGGGAAATGGCAAAGATGTAAAACAAATATTTTGTATCTATCTTCACAGTAGAAGATACAAAAAGACATACCAGAAATAGTGGGGAACCAAGGGTCTAATGAGAGTGAGGAACTTAAAGTAATTAATATCAGTAAAGAAAAAGTACTGGAGAAATTAATGGGATTAAAAGCCGACAAATCCCCTGGACCTGATGGCCTACATCCAAGGATTTTGAAAGAGATGGCTACAGAGAGAGTGGATGCATTGATTTTAATCTTCCAGAATTCCCTAGATTCTAGAATGGTCCCCGTGGATTGGAAGGTAGCAAATGTAACCCCGCTATTCAAGAAAGGAGGGAGAGGAAAAATAGGGAACTACAGGCCAGTTAGTCTGACATCAATAGTCGGGAAAATACTAGAATCTATTATTAAGGACATAGTAACAGGGCACTTAGAAAATCATAATATGATTAGGTTATAGTCCAACAGTTTTATTTGAAAATCACAAGCTTTCGGAGGCTTTCTCCTTCGTCAGGTGAGTGCGAAAGCCTCCAAAAGCTTGTGATTTTCTTATAAAACTGTTGGACTATAACCTGGTGTTGTAAGATTCCTTACATTTGTCCACCCCAGTCCATCACTGGCATCTCCACATCATAATATGATTAGGCAGAGTCAACACAGTTTTATGAAAGGGAAATCGTGTTTGACAAATCTATTAGAATTTTTTGAGGGTGCAACGAGCAGGGTAGATAAAGAGGAACCAGTGGATGTAGTGTATTTCGATTTTCATTTGATAAGGTGCCACATAAGAGGTTGTTACACAAGATTGGGATTGGGGGTAATATATTAGCATGGATTGAGGATTGGTTAACGGACAGAAAACAGAGAGTGGGGATAAACGGGTCATTCTCAGGTTGGCAGGCTGTAACTAGTGGGGTGCCGCAAGGATCGGTGCTTGGGCCTCAGCTATTTACAATCTATATTAATGACTTAGATGAAGGGACCGAGTGTAAAGTATCCAAGTTTGCTGATGATACAAAGCTAGGTGGGAAAGTAAGTGTGAGGAGGACGCAAAGACATAGAGACAGGTAAAGTGAGTGGGCAAGAAAGTGGCAGAGGGAGTATAATGTGGGGAAATGTCAAATTTGACCCATTGTGTATTCAGCATACTGGGACCTACTGTTTTCCGTGGCTAACCTGTCTGAACACCAACGACACCTTTGATTGGTGTGATGGTGTCCCAGCTTAATATAAGATATGCGATTTGAGAACCTCTCATTCACTCACTCACCTGACGAAGGAGATAATCTCCGAAAGCTTGTGATTCTAAAATAGAATTGTTGGACTATAACCTGGTGTTGTAAGATTCCTTACATTTGTCCACCCCAGTCCATCACCGGCATCTCCACATCATTACTGCAATTATATAGGGCTCTGGTGAGACCACACCTGGAGTACTGTGTACAGTTTTGATGATCTTATCTAAGGAAAGATATACTTACCTGAGAGGCGGTGCAACGAAGGTTCACTAGATTAATTCCTGGGATGAGAGGGTTGTCCTGTGAGGAGAGATTGAGTAAAATGGGCCTATATTCTCTGGAGTTTAGAAGTATAAGAGATAATGTCATTGAAACGTATAAAATTCTTAGAGGGCTTGACAGAGTAGATGCTGAGAGGCTGTTTCCTCTGGCTGGAGAGTCTAGAACTAGGGGGCATAGTCTCAGGATAAGGGGTCGGCCATTTAGGACTGAGATGAGGAAAAATTTCTTCACTCAGAGGGTTGTGAATCTTTGAAATTCTCTACCTCAGAGGGCTGTGGATGCTGAGTCATTGAGTATATTCAAGGCTGAGATCGATAGATTTTTGGACTCTAAGGGAATCAAGGGATATGGGGATAGGGTGGGAAAGTGGAGTTGAGGTTGAAGATCAGCCATGATCTGATTGAATGGTGGAGCAGACTCGAGGGGCCGAATGGCCTACTCCTGCTCCTATTTCATATGTTCTTATGGTTGGTGATTCTTGTCTATACTGAGCGGGTTAATCTGTCCTGTCCCATTGATCGATGATTCCCGTCTGTAACGAGAGATTTAATTTGTCCTTTCCCATAGATTGTTGATTCCTGTCACTATTGAGAGGGTTAATCTGTCCAGTCCCATTTGTTGGTGATAGCTGTCTGTACTGAGAGGTTTAATCTGTTCTGTCACATTAATTGGTGATTCCTGTCAGTATTGAGAGGGCTAATCCGTCCTGTCCCATTTATTGGTGATTTGTGTCTGTAATGCGAGGGTTAATCTGCCCAATCCCATTGATTTGTTTTTATCCGTATTCAATGGGTTAAAATATCCTGGCATATTGATTGACTCCTGTTTGTACTGAGAGGAAAATCTGTTCCATCCCATTGAATGTTGATTCCTGTCTGAGAGGGTTAATCTATCCTGTCCCATTGATTGGTGAATTGTGTCTGTACTGCGAGGGTTAATCTGTCCTGTCCTTTTGATTGGTGATTCCTGTCTGTACTGACTGGGTTAATCTGTCCAGTCCCATTGATAACTGCTATCTGTACTGAGAGGGTTAACCTGTCCTTTCCCATTGATTAGTGGTTCCAGTCTGTACTGAGAGGAATAAAGTATCAATCTTGTCTCAATCTTCCGATCCTCCTTGGATATGGGGGCAGTGCCAGAGGTCTGGAGGATTGCAAATGTTACACCCCTGTTCAAAAAAGACGAGAGGGACAAACCCAGTATCTCCAGGCCACTGAGCCTAACGTCGATGGTGGGGAAACTCCTAGAGACCATAATCAGGGACAAATTGAATCATCACTTGGGAGAACATGGGTTAATAACTGACAGCCAACACTGACTTGTTAAAGGCAAATCTTGTCTTGGATGATATCCAGTGTTGGATGACATGAAATTTTCTTCAATTAAATATTGGGAAGCCATTGTATTTGGTCCCTGCCACAAACTCCATTCCCGAGCCAACGACTCCATCCCCTTCATTGGCCACTGTCTGAGGCTGATCCAGACCATTTGCAATCTCGGCATTCCAGTCGTCCTTGACCTGCACTTCCAACCACATATCTCCATCACCAAAACCGCCTACTTTCACCTCCGTAACATTGCCCGTCTCCGCCCCTGCCTCAGCTCATCTGCTGCTGAAACCCTCATCCGTGCCTTTGTTACCTGCAGGCTCTCCTGGCCGGCCTCCCATCTTCCACCCTTCGTAAACTTCAGCTCATCCAAAACTCTGCTGCCCGTATCATATCTCGCACCGAGTCCCGTTAACCCATCACCCCCTGTGCTCGCTGACCTACATTGCCTCCCGGTTCCGGAACACCTCGATTTTGAAATTCTCATCCTTGTTTTCAAATCCCTCCATGGCCTCGCCCCTCCCTATCTCTGTAACCTCCTCCAGCCCTACAACCCTCCGAGATCTCTGCTCTCCTCCAATTCTGGCCACTGGCGCATCCCCGATTTCCATCGCTCCACCATTGGTGGCCGTGCCTTCAGCTGTCTAGACCCTTAGATCTGGAATTCCCTCCCGAAACCTCTCCATCTCTCTCTGCTCCTTTAAGACGATCTTTAAAACCTACCTCTTTGACCAAGCTGTCCTAATATCTCCTTATGTGGCTCGGTGTCAAATTTTGTCTGATAATCGCTCCTTGGGACGTTTTACTACGTTAAAGGTGTTGTATAAATTCAAGTTGTTGTTGAGTAGGTTAATCTGTCCTGTCCAATTTTGACATAACGGCGTGGCACTGCTGCCTTATAGACGTTCATTTAAAGGTTGATTCCATCTCCACCCGCCACTCGTTGGTGCCAGACAGAGTGGTGGCCATCTTGATTGCCTTGATTTATTTTCATAAAATAATTTGGAGTACAGTATGTGAGTAATTTGAGACATGACATCTAGGAACATAGGACCATAGGAACAGGGAGTAAGTCATTCAACCCCTCGAGAACTCTCCCACCAGAGGAAATAGTTTCTCTCTATCCACCCTATCAAATCCTTCACTCATCTTCAACACCTCAATCAGATCACCCCTTAATCTTCTATATTCAAGGGAATACAAGCCCAGTCTGTGCAACCTGTCCTCGTAATTTAACCTTTTAGCCCCGGTATCATTCTGGTGAATCTGCGCTGCACCCCCTCCAAGGCCAATATATCCTTCTTGAGATGTGGTGCCCAGGACTGAACACAGTCTCCAGATGGGGATCTGACCAGAGCTTTGTGTAACTGTATCATCACTTTCCACCCCTTTGTATTCTGGCCCTCGAGATAAAGGCCAACATTCTAATAGTTTAATTTTAATTATTTTTAAAACCTGTCCACTAGTTTTTAGTGATTTCTGTGCTTGAATCCCTAAATCTCTCTGCTCCTCCACAGTTCTGAGCTTCTCACCATTTGGAAAATACCAAGATGGATGACCTCACACCTTCCCACACTGAACTCCATCTGCCACAATTTTGCCCACTCACTTAATCTATCAATGTCCCTTTACAACTTTCTGCCCCCATCTACGTTATTTACTGTGCCATCTAACTCAGTGTCGTCAGCAAACTTGGACATACGGCTCCCTATTCCTTCATCCAAGTCATTTATAAATACAGTGAAAAGCTGTGGCCACAGTACAGATCCCTGGGGGACACCGCTAGTCACATCCTGCCAATTTGAGTTGGCCCTACTCTCTGTCTCCTACCTACTAACCAATTCCCTATCCAATAGGTTATTAGCCAGTAACTTGCCTCCAATTCCATATTCTCATTTTTGTTAACAGTCTCTTATATGGAACCTTGTCGAATGCCTTCTGGAAATCCATATAAACAACATCCACAGACATTCCTTATCGACCGCATTAGTTACCCACTCAAAAAATTCAACTGGGTTCATTGGACATGACTCACCCTTTACAAACCCACGCTGGCTCTCTGATCACTCAAATTTGTCCAAATGCTCAGTCGCTCTGTCCCTAATAACAGATTCTGGTAACCTCCCCACAACTGACGTTAGACTATTAGGCCTATAATTTCTTAGTTTATCTCTTACCCTTCTCAAATAGTGCAATGACATCGGCCATCTTTCAATCCAAGGGGACAATTCCTGAATTGAGAGAGTTTTAGAAGATCATAACTGACATCAACAATTTCCTCACCGACTTCTTTTAATACCTTGGGGTGAAAACCATCGGGTCCTGGAGATTTGCTTATCTTTAGTCTCATTAGTTTCTCCATCCCATTTTTTTACTTATATTGAATCTAGTTAGTTCCTCCCCTTGATTTACTTTCAGTTTTCCTTGAATTTCTGATATTTTATCCCCATCCTCTACTGACACAAAGTAACTATTTCATAACTCTGCCATTTCCTGATTTCCAATTACGATATCACCTGTGTCCGTCGTCAAGGGGCCCACATTACTCTGAGCCACCCTCTTTCTCATAATAAATTTGTAAAAACCTTTCGTGTTATCCTTGATATCCTTTGCAAGCTTTTTCTTCGATTCCCTTTCTGCAATTCTTACCACTTTCTTTATTTCCCTTTGCTGATCTTTATATCCCCCCCAGTCCATGGGATCTCTCCTGATCTTTATATCACTCCCAGTCCGTGGGATCTCTCCTGATCTTTATATCTCCCCCAGTCCGTGGGATCTCTACTGATCTTTATATCACCCCCAGTCCGTGGGATCTCTACTGATCTTTATATCACTCCCAGTCCATGGGATCTCTCCTGATCTTTATATCACCCCCAGTCCATGGGATCTCTCCTGATCTTTATATCCCCCCCAGTCCGTGGGATCTCTACTGATCTTTATATCACTCCCAGTCTGTGGGATCTCTATTGTTCTTTGCCTTCATATAAGCCCTTTCTTTTAGTTTTATTCTATCTCTCACTTCTCTTGTTGACCAAGGTTGTTTAATTACACAAGTAGAGCTCTTGCCCTTTAGGGGTATGTATTTCATAGATTTACACAGAAACAGGCCATTCGGCCCAACAGGTCCATACTCCACACGAGCCTCCTCCCCTTCTACTCCATCTCACCCTATCACCATATCCTTCTATTCCTTTCTCCCTCATGTGTTTATCCAGCTTCCCCTTAAATGCATCTACACTACTCGCCTCAACTACTCCTTGTGGGAGCGAGTTCCACATTCTCACCACTCTCTGGATAAAGAAGTTTCTCCTGAATTCCCTGTTGTATTTATTAGTGACTATCTTATATTTATGACCTCTAGTTCCGGTCTCCCCCACAAGTGGAAACATCTTCTCTACGTCCACCCTATCAAACCCTTTCATAATCTTTAAGACCTCGATCAGGTCACCCCTCAGTCTTATACAGGTCTTGTCTTAAACCAAATACTTTTTTGAACACCTCCCACTGTTCATCAGTCGTTTTATCCATTAGTAGTTCTGCCCAGTCTGTTGTGGTCAATTCCTGCCTCATCCCTCCAAAGTCAGCCTTACCTTACTGTGGCCCACTCATCTCCCTCTCAAACCTAATATTGAATTCTCGAAGTCTATCATATTATGGTAATACCTGGTCAGTGTAACAGGCTCAGGAGGAACAGGTGACTTTGGACCTATGGTTCCCAAAGCTCTCCCCCACTGGGGGGTTTTCCTCACCTCATGTCTGGGTCTGTTGTAGATTAATTGATGGAGATTGATTGCTATAATTAATCAACAACTCCATTTATTGTTGTATCATGTGACTGCCAGGATGGGAGAAGGCGAACTTGATGGACCTTGTTCTATTTTCGTCCAGCAATTCCTATGTTCCTAGGACACTCAGCACAGGGAAGCAGTTTTAATGCTCACTCTTCGTACAACACCAAGAACTTGCATTTATATAGCGTCTTTAACGTAGTAAAACGTCCCAAGGCCCTTCACAGGAGCGATTATCAAACATAAAATTGACCACGAGCCACATCAGGAGATATTAGGACAGGTGACCAAAAACCTGGTCAAAGAGGTAGGTTTAAAGGAGGTGAGAGAGGTAGAGAGGTGGAGCGGTTTAGGGCTAGGGTCGCCAACTCTGACTTCACATGACCTCTTGACACCAATCATCCCGCCACCCCCCCCAACATTCCTGCCATTGGTTGCCCGACATGTCCATCCTCGCAGTGCCCAGCCTTCCCCCGTCCAATTGGAAAGAGAATAGAGTCTTTGTTACCCGATTGGGTGATTTTTGGCTGTCAGTCATCGCATGATGATTTTGTAACTAACAACCAAAGTGGTCAAAGAAAACTTTTTTAAAACTCAATTTTTTAATGCCCCTATGATTTTTCTCCAGGTGTTGCTCACAGCAGCGGGAGATTAATTTTTAATTCCTGGAGACTCCAGGGCAATCCTGGAGGGTTGGCAACCCCAATTCAGGGCCTAGGCCTAGGCAGCTGAAGCCTTGGCCACCAATGGAGGAGCCGCCAATGAAAATCGGGGATGCGCAAGAGGCAAGAATTGGAGGAGCGCAGAGACCTCGGAGGGTTGTAGGGCTGGAGGGGGTTACAGAGATAGGGAGGGGGACGAGGCCGTGGAGGGATTTGAACACAAGGATGAGAATTTTAAAATCGAGGCGTTGCCGGACCAGGAGCCAATGTAGGTCAGCGAGCACAGGGGGTGATGGGTGAACAGGACTTGGTGCGAGTTAGGATACGGGGGCAGCAGAGTTTTGGATGAGCTCCAAGTTATGGAGAGAGGAAGATGGGAGGCCGGCCAGGAGAGCATTGGAATAGTCGAGTCTGGAGGTAACAAAAGCATGAATGAGGGTTTCAGCAGCAGATGAGCTGAGGCAGGGGCGGAGACGGGCGATGTTACGGAGGTGGGAGTAGGCGGTCTTGGTGATGGAGCGGATATGGGGTCGGAAGCTCATCTCAGGGTCAAATAGACGCTGAGGTTGTGAACGGTCTGGTTGAGCCTCAGGCAGTGGCCGGGGAGAGGGATGGAGTCAGTGGTGAGGGACCGGAGATTGTGTGCAGTCTTTCTCCAGTCGTTGGGACGAAGGTGTGAGTCATGAACCACAGCTTCAAAACGACAGCAACCACAAAGGAATGTTTTCAGTTGCAGGCCTGTATGCGTGGTGTGGGGAGACAGTTCTAGGAGCCTCGAGCAATGACACAGAGGCCCATCCTGTTATGGTTCTGTAAATGCAAACGCAGTGTTTAATAAAGTGTATTTACTTCTGCACGATCGATATCAGTCAGCCTTGAGCATCAGCTGTGGCTCAGCGGGCTGCACTCTTGCCTTCTGAGTCAGAAGGTCGTGGGTTCAAGTCCCCGCTCCAGAGACTCTGAGCACCATAACCCGGGCTGACGCTCCCAGCCCTACTGAGGGAGTGCTGCATTATTGGAAGTGCCGTCTTTCGGATGAGACGTTAAACCGAGGCCCCGTCTGCCCCTCTCAGGTGGATGTGAACGATCCCATGGCACTATTTTGAAGAACAGCAAGGGAGTTCTCCCTGGTGTTCTGGGCCATTATTCATCCCTCACCCAAACCGGTTATTTATCTCATTGCTGTTTGTGGGATCTTGCTGTGCAACAAATTGGGCTGCCGCGTTTCCCCCACATTACAACAGTGACTACACTTCAAAAAAAAAAAGTACTTCATTGGCTGTGAAGCGCTTTGGGATGTCCTGAGGTCGTGAAAGGCGCTATATAAACGCAAGTCTTTCTTTTCTTTCTTTCATAGAGCTGTGAGCCCCTGTACCTCATCCGTGCCAGATGCCAACTGAAACAGCAGCCTGCACAGGTATGAGAATGGCAGATGGTAGATGTGGTGTGTGTAGGGTTGCCAACTCTGGTTGGACATATTCCTGGAGGCTTCATCACATGACCTCCCCCCTCCAACCGCCCCACCCGGTCAAACAGCCTTTACCCCCCCACCCCCGCCCCCCGACCCCCCACCCCCACCCAATTTCCAATATTTTTATAACTAATAAATGAAAGTGTTCAAAGGAAGTACACACGTTTTTATAAAGCCCCTATGATTTTTCTCCCCCCAGGTTTGCTCACAGCAAGTGTCCAGGTGATTAATCTTTAATTCCTGGAGACTCCAGGACAATCCTGGAGGGTTGGCAACCCTAAGGTGTGTGTCACAGCCGATAGAGATATTCACAGACGCACTGGTTTAAAAATTAATGGTCAGTGGTTTTTTTTGAGCGTAAATAAGCAGAACGCTTTAGTTAAGTTTTAGAGCTCTGTTATTTCAGGCGGCCTCATGTGGGTGCAATTATTCCTGGGGTGCGTGTGTGATCTCGGTCTGGTTGTAGTTGTGACTAAGATCCAGAAGGTTCCACTCCAGACAGTGTAAAAGTTGTGTGGGTTCAGACTTGTGGAGCAACAAACAGCTGGCTGGAAGTTGTGGTTCTGAACTGACACACTGGACGTTCTCTGTTCACTTTGAGACTCTACGATAGAGACACGGAGGCCAGGAATCATCCTCGGGCATCCCACCCAACATCGAGAACCCAGGGAAAATTGAGCAGAGAGGCCTATTGCAAGCTGATACAAAGGGCTGGAAGTTATGTTACAGTTAGAGAAAGCGCAGATTCGCCAGAATGATACCGGGGCCAAAAGGGTTAAATTACGAGGACAGGTTGCACAGACTGGGCTTGTATTCCCTCGAGTGTAGAAGATTCAGGGGTGATCTAATCGAGGTGTGTAAGATGATTAAAGGATTTGATAGGGTCGATAGAGAGAAACTATTTCCTCTGGTGGGGGGAGTCCAGAATAAGGGGGCAGAACCTTAAAATTAGAGCCAGGCCGTTCAGGAAGCACTTCTTCACACAAAGGGGAGTGGGAATCTGGAACTCTCTCCCCCAAGACTGGAGGGTCAACTGAAAATTTCAAAACTGAGATTGATGGATTTTTGTTGGGTGAGGGGATTAAGGGTTACGGAACCAAGGCGAGTGAATGGAGTTGAGATACAGATCAGCCGTGATCTAATTGACTGGCGGAACAGGCTCAAAGGGCTGAATGGCCTCCTCCTGTTCCTGTGTTCCTCACCCGCCAGACCATGATTTCCCTCCCCCCGCCTCCTTGCGCTGGCCATTCGATCCCCAACCACCACATGCAGATGTGAGGGGAGCGGGGAGAAGAAATCATGGTCAGCCGGGTGAGGAACATGGGAACATTAACAGGCCATTCAGCCCCTCGAGCGTTTCTTTTGGACAATAATATTTTTGGACACAGTATATGAGTAAATTTGAGTAGTTTTTTCCTGATTTACTTTACCCTCCTAATCCTGAACATGTTGAAATGTATCACAATTCCAATCAGTCTCCAAACCAAGCCACTGAGGAATGTACACAGCTGGACTCTCTGTGTGCCCGATACGGAGAGTATACAATCTCACCCGAAATGGACACACCCCAATTACCCAATCACGTAGGGTTTCCCCCAATTACATAGTTTCCCACCAGAACCTCGGAAGCTGGGTGGAAATGCTGTTTGTGTAAACGAAGTTGCCGCCAAACCTCTGCCGTAGTTACGGTAACGGAGCGGGAGAAGCCTTGAGCAACTTCCCTGCGATAGGGTTTAGGTTGCCGGTTGGCAAGAGCCAAGGCCGTAAGCATTGTGCTGGAGTCTAACCAGCTCAAACCGGCACAGAGCATTGAAACGTTTCCTTCTACTTGTCCAGCCAAGTCTACTCTTCCTGTTAGCGTATTGGCTCGAAGGATTCTCTGAAGCTGACTGAGAAGAATCTTAATCCAAAGTCACACACATTGACCCCAACAGGTTCCATTAAATGCACCAGATTGGCTGGAGCAAAGCTACAGAGTCTGCCATGGACAGTTGACTTGGTTACAATCTTTGAGTCAGGTCCTCGTGGGGCCAACTCAACCCCAAAGAGACCCTGCCTCTCTCCCTTCCAAGCAGGATGGACAGTTGGTCATTAGACAACTGACAAGTGTGCCTTTATTATCTCCAGACTCGATTATTCCAATACCGTCCTGGCCGGCCTCCCATTTTCCAACTTCCATAAACTTGAGCTCATCCAAAACTCTGCTGCCCGTATCCTAATTTATTCCAAGTCCTGTTCACCCGTCACCCCTGTGCTCGCTGACTTACATTGGCTCCCAGTCCGGGAACACCTCGATTTTAAAATTCTCATCCTTGTTTTCCAATCCCTCCATGGCCTCGCCCCTCCCTATCTCTGTAACCTCCTCCAGCCCTACAACCCTCCGAGATCTCTGCACTCCTCCAACTCTGGCCACTTGCTCATCTCCAATTTTAATCGTCCCACCATTGGCGGCCGTGTCTTCAACTGCCTGGGCCCTAAGCTCTGGAATTCCCTCCCTAAATCTCCCCATCTCTCTACCTCTCTCTCCTCCTTTAAGACGCTCCTTAAAACCTACCTCTTTGACGAAGCTTTTGGTCACCTGTCCTAATATCTCATTATGTGGCTCCGTGTTAAGTTTTATTTGACTACGTTTCTGTGAGGTGCCTTGGGACGTTTTACTACATTAAAGGCGCTATATAAATGCAAATTGTTGTTGTTGTGGTGGTGGTGTTCCTTCTAAGCAGCTTAGTGACAACTCAACTCGCCATACAATGTGTGAATGTATCGCCATTGATCACAGCAGGGACATAACTGATCTCATTGAATGGCGGGTCCACTAGTTGTAAGATGGACATTCTCAGTTGTGGTCCCAATTATGGTCAGCCCCAAGCCCCAAGCCCTGGATATACGTGTGCATAGTCACCACTGGGGCCAATGTTCATTAAGTTCCAGAAAATCTGTAGATCTTTTAACAGTTTTAAAAATGAGAATCTGCCCTGACGTTTCTCGCTGGATGTGCTCACTTCATATACGTGTTCGGACCAATGGGAGCCCTCCCTGTCTCCCAGTCGAAAACTTCAATACCCACTCCAGAGACTTGAGCAAGCAAACTAGTCTGACATTTTAACGCAGTACTGAGGGAGCGCTGCGCTGTCGGAGGGTCAGTACTGAGGGAGTGCAGCACTGTCGGAGGGTCAGTACTGAGGGAGCGCTGCAATGTCGGAGGGTCAGTACTGAGGGAGCGCTGCGCTGTCGGAGGGCCAGTACTGAGGGAGTGCAGCACTGTCGGAGGGTCAGTACTGAGGGAGTGCAGCACTGTCGGAGGGTCAGTACTGAGGGAGCGCTGCAATGCCGGAGGGTCAGTGCTGAGGGTGTGCTGCACTGTCGGAGGGTCAGTACCGAGGGAGCGCTGCGCTGTCAGAGGGTCAGTGCTGAGGGTGTGCTGCGCTGTAGCAGGGTCAGTGCTGCTGAGAGGGTTTAATGTCTCATCTGAAGAAGAGCAGGGGAGTTCTCCCCAGTGTCCTGGCCAATATTTATCCCTCAACCAACACCTAAAAACAGATTATCTGGTCATTTATCTCAATGCTCTTTGTAGGACCTTGCTGTGCAGAAATTGGCTGCTGTGTTTGCCCACATAACAGAATTGACTGCTCTTCATTGGCTGTGAAGCTCCATGTGTCACCCCTGGAGTTGTGAAAGGTGTGATATAAAAACACGTCCTTTCTTTACACAACATGCTAACGGAAGCATTTACTTCATCGCTGAATGTAGCCTCAACATCACTCACTGCTCTGAGAGGTAACTGAGGGTCGCCATAGGGGTCCATGTGTCTCAGAGATATCATCCAATGCGCCTCGGAGCAGGTAGTGTGCTGGATCCCTGAGTTTCTCCATGTAGCCCAGCGACCTGGTTTGCCACTCACTGGACTGAACGTATCTGCTCCCAGCAAAGGTCCAGCTCCCAGGAAGTGAAAGTGTGGACACTTGAGATAAAATGACCAGTTAATCTGTGGAGGGGGTTTGTTTGGGTGATATTGGCCAGATCAACTCCTGCTTTTCTTCAAATAGTGAACCACCAGGACAGGCCTCGGATTAACGTCTCATCCATAGGACGGCATCTCCAACAGTGCAGCACCACCCTCAGTGCTGCACTGGAAGAGTCAGCCTAGATTATATACTCAAGTCACAGAGTCGAACTTGACCCTGCGACCTTCTGATTTATAGGCAAGAGAGCGACCCACTGAGTCAAGATGACATTTGATACAAATGCAGCATTAAACCCTTTACAGTTCTCAATTCCCGGCAGATTTCCAAGAGATTAATTTCAGATCCTTGTTAACCTTTTGGAAACGATGTGAGTGATTCACGTAATACGTTCCTATTTGTGTTATAGTGTTCAGCTCGGTCTAATCAATGAACCTGCTGTGGAAATCTCTCCGAATCTTTAATGCAGAGTTCCCAGACAGTGCCTGCCGTTACGGAAGCCTTTGCTAAGTTGATGTTCCAATGTGCCAATAAAACTCTTTGACGTTCTTGATGGTTGGAGGGTTTTTGTAGAGGAGCATCAGACTGATGGAGAGCCCAGGCTGCAGTTCATTCTGACTTGACGCAGTCAGCATTATCGGCACTGAGTTAATCCGATAGGTCACCAAATTTCAACCTTCCAGGTGTCATGTTGCAGCTGTTCCAATTCTTGATTTTCCACACATACCAATTTGTACCAATTTCAAGCGTTCGTTGTTTTAATTAATGTGTTAAATACTGATTGCACTTCGAAAGAAAAGGACTTTGCATTTCTATAGCGCCTTTCACCATCCCAGGACGTCCCAAAGCACTTCACACCCAATGAAGTACTTTTTGAAGTGTAGTCACTGTTGTAATGTAGGAAACGCGGCAGTCAATTTGCGCACAGCAAGATCCCACAAACAGCAATGTGATAAATGACCAGATATCTGTTTTTTTTTTAGTTGCGGGATAAATATTGTCCAGGGAGAACTCCCCTGCTCTTCTTCAAATAGTGGCCGGTGGATCTTTTATATCCACCTAAGAGGACAGACAGGGCCTCAGTTTAACTTCTCATCTGAAAGGTAGCCCAGCTGACAGTACAGCACTCCCTCCGTACTGCACTGGGGGGCGTCAGCCTGGATTATGGGCTCAAGTCTCTGGAGTGGGACTCGAACCCACGACCTTCCGACTCAGAGGTGACATTCCAACCCCTGAGCCACGGCTGAGACCTTCCTTTGAAAACCCATATGATTCCGATTAAACCACCAGGGAAAACATCCTCCCCACTTTATTCACAACCAAACCTCTTCACATTCACTATCACCTTTGACCCTACAATTAATTGGAAGGCTCCTATTAAGCAATGAGATTGTAGAGCCAGGGTCAAGGGCCCATAGGATGGGGGATTTGGAGCTTAGGAGGGACAAGAAGGGAAGGTTCAGAGAATAACTGACCACAGCAGTGTCGATAAAATAGATATGATGTGGAGATGCCGGTGATGGACTGGGGTTGACAAATGTAAGGAATCTTACAACACCAGGTTATAGTCCAACAGTTTTATTTGAAAATCACAAGCTTTCGGAGGCTTCGAAAGCCTCCAAAGGCTTGTGATTTTCAAATAAAACTGTTGGACTATAACCTGGTGTTGTAAGATTCCTTACATTGATAAAATAGATAGAGAGACAGGAAAGGTTACGATGCCTAAAGAAATTGGAAGCTAAAGGTTAAAGGATCATCTTGTACTGTCATCACTCACCCATCGTCCCAAATGTACGAAGCTTCTGTAAGGCAGATGGAAGCTTTAGCATTGCAAGGATTGCTGACTCGAGATGACTCTTTTGGTGTTAGATGACCTTTGACTGTCTCATTGTACTCCAGAGGAATCTGGGCAGTTTTTTTCCCCCCCATTAAATTCGAGCAGTTTGGTTTGTTTTGCCAAGTTGGGGGCTGAGTTGTGTTCCACTGATTTGCCAGACCATCGAGAGTCTAGATCGGCGCCTCTTGTCACAACTTCCTCACTGAAGAGTAGACTTTCTGCGTCCTCTTCTGCGACGAGACCCGTTGCCCATTTCGAGCGCATCGCGGGCAATCGAAAGCCACGACTTCCCCGATAATGCCGACGGCTGGCGAGGTTCCTCCCCACGTGGAGAGAGACTGGAAGAATCTACCCCTAAACGTTGACTCCACGCTAACCGTTTCCCCTTGTCGGTACGCTGGATTCAACAATCATCGTGGGACTTTGGGTTTGAAGAACCAGAGATCTTACATGAACCCAGCAGGACCTCCTCATCCCTTGCTGCTGCCGCCTGCTGCTGATTCACTCGCAGTTGTCCAGTAAATAAATAATTCTGCACTAAGGCCGTACCAGTGTTTGGGACCCAGCTGTGCAATGGTTCCACACATTTAACATTTCCGGTTTTCACATAAAGGAATATTTTGTACAGAATGTTGAGTTACATTGTGGTGCCTGTGCGTGGATATTGAATTTATTGCTCTGTTTCTTTTTTAAATGCTTCACACAATCTTTAACAAAGCCATAAAAGAAGTGCAAAGCACTAGGGTTCGTTTGTGATGTTATATCAAACTTATATAGAACCTTGGTAACACCACACTTGGAGTATTGTGCACAGTTCTGGTCTCCAGTGCCTCTATATCCTTTTTATATTATGGAGAGCGTGCAAAAATAGATTCACAAGGATGATACCGGAACTGAAAGGATGTACTTATCAGGAAAGGCTGAACAGGGTAGGGCTCCTTTCAATAGAAAAGAGAAGGCTGAGAGGTGACCCGATAGAGGTCTTTAAAATTATGAAAGGGTTTGGTAGGGTAGACAGAGAGATTTCCACTTGTGGGTGAGACCAGAACTAGGGGCCATAAATATAAGATAGTCACTAATAAATCCAATGGGGAATTCAGGAGAAACTTCTTTACCCAGAGAGCGGTGAGAATGTGGAACTCACTCCCACAAGGAGTAGTTGAGGCGAGTAGTGTAGATACATTTAAGGGGAAGCTCGATAAACACGAGGGAGAAAGGAATAGAAGGATTTGCTGATAGGGTGAGATGAAGTAGGGAGGGAGGAGGCTCATGTGGAGCATAAACACCGGGATGGACCAGTTGGCCTGTTTCTGTGCTGTAAATTCTCCGTAATTTATTTCTTAGACGGTTTCAGGATCACTGGCGCTCACTAATCTATCAGAAACCGGCGTTCCCGATGGGAATTGAAGGTGTTTGAGAGCTTGTTGTTGTGGAGTTCTGAAGCTTTGCTGAGGTGCACACAATGTCCGGTATTGTGTGACTCTGATCGTCGTGTTTGCCAGTTCTGGGTGTGACTGACAGAGTTGGATTATTTGGTGTTTGAGATGCTGTAAACACGCAGGAAAACAGGAACCGCACCCCACTTGTGTGAATTTTCAAACAACATCTCCAGCATCCTGTTTTTTCTTTGGAGGGAGTGGATTCTCCGAGCTCGGAGCTAAATCAGAGCTGGGGATCGCTGCACGTTTAGTGTTAGTGAAAGAAAGACCTGCATTTATATAGCGCCTTTCACAACCTCAGGTCGTCCCAAAGCAATTTGCAGCCAATGAAGTACTTTTTGAAGTGTAAGCACTGTTGTACTGTAAGGAAATGGGACAGCCAATTTGTGCACAGCAAGATCCCACAAACAGCAATGTGATAATGACCAGATAATCTGTTTTGTTGGTGATGTTAGTTGAAGGCCAGAACACCGGGGGGGGGATCTCCCCTTATCCTTCTTCGAAATAGTGACCGTGGGATCTTTTACGTCCACCTGAGAGGGCAGACGTTTAATGTCTCATCTGAAAGACGGCGCCTCCGACAGTGCTGCACTCCCTCAGTACTGCACTGGGAGTGGTCGGCCTAGTATAGCCTGATGGGCCACACTGTTTGGGCTCATGTCTGAAGAACGGCCATTCAGGTGATGTGCAGAGAGGCCAACGAGACCCTTGGAAGAATCAACGAGGGGCAGGGACGAAAGCCAGAGGGTTTTGGTTTCCAAAAGAAGCTGCTGCTTTGACTCAGAGACATGAACCCGTGGACTAGTGGATGAGAGACCTCCAGCGAGGCTAAACCCTTTAATTTAGATCCACTTCAAACATCTGGCATTTCTTACACCCACACATGGTATTTGAAAAGAAATGGTGAGCAGGGGGGAGTGATTAACAGGCTCACCCTCATTATATGGGAACAATTACTGCCTTTGACACTGTTGACAGATATTTGTGAAAAGGTTTACTTTTTGTGAAGAGGGATTATTTCTTGTTCGTTTGCCAGTGTGGACTTGGGACTGGAGGTTGGGCCGGAAACAGCTGTAACTATAAAAATGAATTTTGCATTTTGAACACTTGTGATTGGAAAGATTCCAACTTGCAGCACAGACAGTCAGACCCCAGGGGTGAGGACTGTGTCATTAGATTCTCCAAAACCCACAGGGTTCAGTATGTGCTCCTTTTAGGAATAGGAAAAGACAATAGGCCCAACCAGCCTATCCTGTTTTATAGATCAACCCCACCTTCACACCAGATCCCCCAATCCCACCTACCCACCTTCTCACCATATCCCCCAATCCCACCTACCCACCTTCACACCAGATCCCCCAATCCCACCTACCCACCTTCTCACCATATCCCCCAATCCCACCGACCCACCTTCTCACCATATCCCCCAATCCCACCGACCCACCTTCTCACCATATCCCTCAATCCCACCCACCCACCTTCTCACCATATCCCCCAATCCCACCGACCCACCTTCTCCCCATATCCCTCAATCCCACCTACCCACCTTCTCCCCATATCCCTCAATCCCACCTACCCACCTTCTCACCATATCCCCCAATCCCACCTACCCACCTTCTCCCCATATCCCCCAATCCCACCGACCCACCTTCTCCCCATATCCCTCAATCCCACCTACCCACCTTCTCCCCATATCCCTCAATCCCACCCACCCACCTTCTCACCATATCCCCATATCCCACCTACCCACCTTCTCCCCATATCCCTCAATCCCACCCACCCACCTTCTCACCATATCCCCCAATCCCACCTACCCACCTTCTCAATGCAAATCTCCCCCTCTCCTTCATAAGAACATAGGAACAGAGTAGGCCATTCAGTCCCTCAATTAGATCAGGGCTGATCTGTACCTCACTCCATTTACCCTCCTTGGTTCCGTAACCCTTAATACCCCCACCCAACAAAAATCTATCAATCTCAGTTTTGAAATTTTCAATTGACCCCCAGCCTCAACAGCCTTTTTGGGGGAGAGAGTTCCAGATTTCCACTCCCCTTTGTGTGAAGAAGTGCTTCCTGACATCACCCCTGAACGGCTGAGCTCTGATTTTAAGGTTCTGCCCCCTTGTTCTGGGCTACCCCCACCAGAGGGAATAGTTTCTCTCTATCGACCCTATCAAATCCTTTAATCATCTTAAACATCTCGATTAGATCACCCCTTAATCTTCTACACTCGAGGGAATACAAGCCCAGTCTGTGCAACCTGTCCTCGTAATTTAACCCTTTCAGCCCCAGGATCAATTGTTTTCTGAATCTCTTCTGTCTCCGGGAGTGTCTAATTGCTCCTTGTCCCCATTCAAACTCTCCAACCTTCCCTAGACCCCCAGTATCCACAGCCTTTTTGGGGGAGAGGGTTCCAGATTTTCACTCCTCTTTGTGTGAAAAAGTGTTTCCTGATTTCACTCCTAAACGGCCGAGCTCTAATTTATAACTGTCCCCCCTCCCCTCCTGTTCTGGATCCTCCCACTAGAGGAAATACTTTCTCCGTATCTATCCTGTCAAATCCTTTTGTCATCGAACACCAAACTCACTCTTTCCTTTTTTTAGCCTCTCACAGTCTAAGCACAGCTCACGGAGGTAAAAAGGCCCAAAACTGCTCTGCTCGGACATCTTGAGGCCTAGAGGCAGGGCTGCCACTGGAAGAAAACATGTTTTAATCGCACCTTTCACATCCTCAGGACCTCCCAAATCTCTTGGCAGCCAACGAAGAACTTTTTGAGATGTAGGCAGGAGGGCTGCTCTTCCACAGGGTCTCACTTGTGGAGAGAACGGGGTTTGGCGAAATGGCCACCGAATCGGCCTTTGGTCTCCCTGATGTGGAGGAGATCGCACCGCGAGCAATGATTACGGTGCACTGGATTGGAGGAAGTCAGTGGTGTGAGAGGAGGTGAATAGTCAGGTGTCACTGCTTGGAACTGAATACCGAATTTGAGAGGAATTTCCCAGAGTATTTTTTTTATTCGTTCACGGGATGTGGGCGTCGCTGGCGAGGCCAGCATTTATTGCCCATCCCTAATTGCCCTCGAGAAGGTGGTGGTGAGCCGCCTTCTTGAACCGCTGCAGTCCGTGTGGTGAAGGTTCTCCCACAGTGCTGTTAGGAAGGGAGTTCCAGGATTTTGACCCAGCGACAATGAAGGAACGGCCGATATATTTCCAAGTCGGGATGGTGTGTGACTTGGAGGGGAACGTGCAGGTGATGTTGTTCCCATGTGCCTGCTGCCCTTGTCCATCTATGTGGTAGAGGTCGTGGGTTTGGGAGGTACTGTCGAAGAAGCCTTGGCGAGTTGCTGCAGTGCATCCTGTGGATGGTACACACTGCAGCCACAGTGCGCCGGTGGTGAAGGGAGTGAATGTTTAGGGTGGTGGATGGGGTGCCAATCAAGCGGCCTGCTTTGTCCTGGATGGTGTCGAGCTTCTTGAGTGTTGTTGGAGCTGCACTCATCCAGGCAAGTGGAGAGTATTCCATCACACTCCTGACTTGTGCCTTGTAGATGGTGGAAAGGCTTTGGGGAGTCAGGAGGTGAGTCACTCGCCGCAGAATACCCAGCCTCTGACCTGCTCTTGTAGCCACAATATTTATGTGGCTGGTCCAGTTAAGTTTCTGGTCAATGGTGACCCCCAGGATGTTGATGGTGGGGAATTTGGTGATGGTAATGCCGTTGAATGTCAAGGGGAGGTGGTTAGACTCTCTCTTGTTGGAGATGGTCATTGCCTGGCACTTGTCTGGCGCGAATGTTACTTGCCACTTATCAGCCCAAGCCTGGATGTTGTCCAGGTCTTGCTGCATTCAGGGTATTTTTTCCCTTTTTGGCCCTGGGTTTTTTTCTCTCTTTTTGCCTCTCCCCAGAAATTACATGGCTGTGGGGAGGGAGGAGTGGGAAATGTCTAGTCAGGATGCTCCAGGAGCTACAAGTATGGAGCAGCCTTGATGCACCAGCTGGTCTTTGCCTGTCGTATGTTCGAATCATTTGGCCCCGGATCATGTGACCCTCCAGTAACGAGTCCCATGGCGCTGTGTGTTCAGGGTTGAATGCCTCCCACCGTTTCGAATGACTGGAATCTCTTTGACTTTTCTCAGGTCTGGTGTGGGGGTTCTCGATGTCAGCGCCCACACTGAACGTCACAGGCACAGAGTACTCGATCGACACAAGCAACACCCTTACCATCATCTGCAGGTGAGTGCGGACTCTCCCCTCCACAGACCGGTTCGAGATAAGATTCCAGATTGTGTCCAATCCCCTTGATTTGAACCTAATCCATTTCCTCTTGATCTCACCCTTCCTTTCCAAAGTCAACGTTAAATACAACCAGTGAAGCAGACCGACCCTCGACCCTCGACCTGACCTAATCGTAAGGAGGGATAATCAGTGGTGACCCCGGGGATCTCAGTCGAGCCCCCTCATGACTCAGTGGGTGAATGCGTTACCAGCTATGATACCGAGCCTGTTCCAGGTCCATGTTGAGTTAACTGGCTCTGTAGGGGTTGCCAACTCCCTCCAGGATTGCCCTGGAGTCTCCAGAAATTAAAGATTAATCGCCAGGACCCTGCTGGGAGAAAAATCATAGGGGCATTAAAAATTTGGGCCATAATTTGCTGTGTCTGGGCATCTAATGCCATCTGCCGTTAGTTAGACTCATCCCTGCACATTTAGGTTTTTGAATTTTTTGTATGTGGCAACTTGCTGAAAGTGTGAGCTGATAACATCGTTAAAAGGGGAACTTAGACTGGAGTGGACAAGACTTAACTTTCCGTGGTGAGTTTAGTCCGTATCCACCGGGCAAACACAGCAACTTCCCACTTTTCAATGCGTTTCACTGGTGAGGCAGACGGCGAGATGCCGTTTTAGTGAAGCGACTAGCACAGCAACCTTTAGATTTCCACCTTTAACTGTGCGCCTGGTCCGTTCCTGAAGTTGCTGCAGCATTTGGGCATAAATAACAGAAATAAACACAAATTACCTTCACCATTATTTTGTCAGCAAAATCTGGGCCAATGTGTTTTTAAAAAATTTTCTTTCAACAATTTTGTTCACTACTTTAAAAAATATTGGCAATGGGAAAATGGCTGTTTGACTGACAGTGAAGAATCATCCAATCGGCTAACAAAGAGTCTGTTCATTTTCCAATTGGCGTAGGAAGGCGGGGCACCGCGAGGATGGACGTATCAGACGACCAATGGCAGGAGTGTGGGGGGTTGGAGGCGGGGCTCCGCAAGAATGGACTTATCGGGCAATCAATGGCAGGAGTGTGGGGGGGCACCGCGAGGCTGGACATATCGGGTGACCAATGGTGGGAGTGTGGGGGGGCACCGCGAGGCTGGACATATCGGGTGACCAATGGTGGGAGTGTGGGGGGGCACCGCGAGGCTGGACATATCGGGTGACCAATGGCGGGAATGTGTGGGCGGGGCACCGCGAGGCTGGACATATCAGGTGACCAATGGCGGGAATGTGTGGGCGGGGCACCGCGAGGCTGGACATATCGGGTGACCAATGGCGGGAATGTGTGGGCGGGGCACCGCGAGGCTGGACATATCGGGTGACCAATGGTGGGAGTGTGGGGGGGCACCGCGAGGCTGGACATATCGGGTGACCAATGGTGGGAGTGTGGGGGGGCACCGCGAGGCTGGACATATCGGGTGACCAATGGCGGGAATGTGTGGGCGGGGCACCGCGAGGCTGGACATATCGGGTGACCAATGGTGGGAGTGTGGGGGGGCACCGCGAGGCTGGACATATCGGGTGACCAATGGCGGGAATGTGTGGGCGGGGCACCGCGAGGCTGGACATATCGGGTGACCAATGGCCGGAATGTGGGGGCAGAATGGTGGGGCGGTTGGAGGCAGAAAGTCATGTGATGAAACCTCCAGGAATACTCCAACCAGAGTTGGCAACCCCTACTGCTCTGGGCCAGCACATTCTCCAGTCACAATGGCTCAAAACGCTTCATGCCTTAAAGTTGTTCCTGTTGTTTTGTAGGCATACCATTTTGTGCACAAGATCCCACAGTTGGTAATTATATAGAATTACTTAGAATTTACAGCACAGAAACAGGCCATTTGGCCCAACTGGTCCATGCCGGTGTTTAGGCTCCACACGAGCCTCCTTTCTTCATCTCACCCTATCAGCATATCCTTCTATTCCTTTGCTCCTCGTGTGTTTATTTGGCTTCCTCTTCAATGCATCTATGCTGTTTGCCTCAATACTCCCTGTGGTCGTGTAATCCAACTAATTCTTAATGGTGAGAGACTCGGAGCTGTGGAGGAGCAAAAGTGTCCATGTACACAAATCACTAAAAACTGGTGCACAGCTACAAAAAGTAATGCGAATGGAATGTTGGCCTTTATCATAGAAGCTTAGAATCTTACAGAAAAGGAGGAGGCCATTCGGCCCATTGTGCCAGTGCCGGCTCTTTGAAAGAGCTATCCAATTAGTCCCACTCCCCCTGCTCTTTCCCCATAGTCCTGAAAATTTTTCCCTTTCGAGTATTTATCCAATTCCCTTTTGAAAGTTATTATTGAATCTGCGTATTTCAGGCAGCGCATTCCAGATCATAACAACTCGCCACTTAAAAAAATGTCTCCTCCTGTCCCCTCTGGTTCTTTTGCCAATTAACCTAAATAAAGTGATTCCTTTTTTGATTCAATCTTGGATTAGAACGAACCCTAAAATGAATCAGCCAGTTACGTTCACCACACAGCTTAAAACGACCAACAAAATTCCCTCCACGATGAATTGAATGGGACAGGAACTCGATTTTGTTAATTCCTTGTACCAAAGCCTCGGAGTTTGACTCTCCGTGACATTTAGCAGTTTAGCAAAGAGCCTTAAGAAAACAAGATGTGGTTTTAATTTCGGTGCAGCGTTGGGGCCAGAATTTAAGGGTCAAAGAGCAGGACCTGAGCTCTGGGGTTGAACAACACTCAGTTCACGGTCTGATACCATTGACTTGGACAATCGAACCCGTTCTCAGAGCTGAGCTCATCATCAATATTAAATTATACAAATCACTCAGACCTTTTTGATATGTAAACCCCAGGGGCAGCCTTCTCACCAGAAACACCAAATCCCACTGTCCGGTTTCTGATCATTATCAGGGATCTGGGAATGAGCTACGTTTAAGCGTAGAAGGATATGCTGATAGGGAGAGATGAAGTAGGGAGGGAGGAGGCTCTCGTGTGGAGCATAAACACCGGCATGGACCTGTTGGGCCGAATGGCCTGTTTCTGTGCTGTACATTCTATGGAACTGAAGCATCACTTCCTCCCAAAGTGAATTTGCACACTTTAAAAACAAAAGCCGTTGAAGGTGTGCACTAAAGCTGGATGAGCCAGTTTGTAGACTGTCGCAGCTCACCATCTACTTCAAACTGAGACAATAAGATGATGGGGGAAGATGGGGTGGGGGTGGGGAGGAGGGCCAGGAAGAGACCAGCAGTGGGCGGGATGATTTCTTTTTGAGCTGTGAGGAGCATTCACACCTCTAGAGCACCCACACAAATCATTCAGAAAACTTAGCTTTTCCGTTTTCGGTGTACCCGCCAGTAGTCCCTTTAAGGGCCGCTGGTTTGCGTCATTCTACGTACAGCTCCACTGGGCAGGTCTTGCACAGTGCACAGCCCACCAAGCGGAGACCCAAACATTGTGTTGGGGTCCGATGTACATCATAAGACCCCCAATTAGCATGGGCTAATGAGGCACCATTGGTGGGTATCTACGCTGCCTATATATTTTTTTATATTCATTCTTGGGATGTGGGCGTCGCTGGCGAGGCCGGCATTTATTGCCCATCCCTAGTTGCCCCTTGAGAAGGTGGTGGTGAGCCGTCTTCTTGAACCGCTGCAGTCCGTGTGGTGAAGGTTCTCCCACAGTGCTGTTAGGAAGGGAGTTCCAGGATTTTGACCCAGCGACGATGAAGGAACGGCGATATATTTCCAAGTCAGAAGGTGACCCATGGTTTAATGCTTCTGCCCTTATAATACAGCACATCCTCTGACCATGAGCAATGCCAGAGGAAAGTCACTGGTATTTACTAGAGTCACTAGGCTGGGGTTGTTTTCCTTGGAGCAGAGGAGGCTGAGGGGAGACTTGATTGAGGTGTACAGAATTATGAGGGGCCGAGATAGAGTAGACAGGAAGTACCTGTTTCCCCTAGCGGAGAGTTCAAGAACTAGAGGACATAGATTTAAGCTGATTGGCGGAAGGATTAGAGGGGACATGAGGAAAATTTTTTGAAACCCAGAGGGTGGTGGTAGAGGCAGGGACCCTGAACTCTTTTAAAAAGTACCTGGACCTGCACCTAAAGTGCTGTAAGTTGCAGGGCTGTGGACCGGGTGCTGGAAGATGGGATTAGAATGGGCACCTGGTTGTTCTTCGAGCCGGCGCAGAAACAATGGGCCGAATGGCCCCCTTCTGTGCTGTATCTTTTCTATGGTTCTATGGTTCTATATGTTATTAAATTACAGAGAATTACATAGAATGTACAGCACAGAAACAGGCCATTCGGCCCAACTGGTCCATGCCGGTGTTTATGCTCCACACGAGCCTCCTCCCTCCCTACTTCATCTCACCCTATCAGCATATCCTTCTATTCCTTTCTCCCTCATGTGTTTATTGAGCTTCCCCTTAAATGTATCTGCACTATTCACCTCAACTACTCCTTGTGGGAGTGAGTTCCACATTCTCACCACTCTCTGGGTAAAGAAGTTTCTCCTGAATTCCCGATTGGATTTATTAGTCACTATTCTTATATTTAGTGACCAAGATTGACACATGCCAGCTGCAGGATATTATGAAGTTGGTTTCTGAACTCAGTTTCTGAGTTATTGCCAATCTTGTGCAGCTCAAAGAACATCAAAAACATTCATTTCTTGGTAATTCCCCTCAACATTGCATTGAAATGTGCCAAGAAACACAAAGGAAAAAAAGTCACAACCTTAACTTTTGATCCAAGTGTTCAGCTAAAACGTAGAAGTTGTTGAAGGGAGTTCAGGAGGGTGAGTTTTATGTCTCCGCTTTTCATTTGCCTTTAATTGACCAGTAGGTAAGATGCAAGAAATGGCACTGGTATAGAAGGAAAAATAAACTCCGAGCTTCAACCAATGAGGCCACGAACACCAACACATATATTTATAGAGGTGCCTGTCACATAACGGAATGTCCAGAGGCGCTTTTCAGGACAAATGATGGGGCACAGAGCAGGGGGTAGGAGGTTGGTTAGTGGAGGCGATGGGCTCAGAGCAGGGGGTAGGAGGTTGGTTAGTGGAGGCGATGGGCACAGAGCGGGGGGTAGGAGGTTGGTTAGTGGAGGCGATGGGCACAGAGCGGGGGGTAGGAGGTTGGTTAGTGGAGGCGATGGGCACAGAGCAGGGGGTAGGAGGTTGGTTAGTGGAGGCGATGGGCACAGAGCAGGGGGTAGGAGGTTGGTTAGTGGAGGCAACTGAAGGTACAGACAAACTTGTGAAGAAGCTGCTGAAAGTGAACTGAGTGGTCGTGGGGGGGTGATAGGGAGTAAGTTCACGAATGTGGAGATTGGGGGGAATGAAGGCTCAGCTGCTAATGGTGGGGTAGAGGGCACGGGAGAGAGACAGTAGAGCGAGCAGAGAAGGACAATAGAACACAGTAGAGGGACACAGAATAGAGGGAGTGGAGAGACACAAAAGGAGTGGAGGGACACAGAGGGAATGGAGGGAGTGGAGAGACGCGGAGGGAGACGGAGCGAGTGGAGGGAGTGGAGGGAGACGGAGCGAGTGGAGGGAGACAGAGCGAGTGGAGGGAGACGGAGCGAGTGGAGGGAGACGGAGCGAGTGGAGGGAGACGGAGCGAGTGGAGGGAGACGGAGCGAGCGGAGGGAGACGGAGGGAGACGGAGCGAGTGGAGGGAGTGGAGGGAGACGGAGCGAGTGGAGGGAGACAGAGCGAGTGGAGGGAGACGGAGCGAGTGGAGGGAGACAGAGCGAGTGGAGGGAGACGGAGCGAGTGGAGGGAGACGGAGCGAGTGGAGGGAGACGGAGCGAGTGGAGGGAGACGGAGCGAGCGGAGGGAGACGGAGGGAGACGGAGGGTCACGGAGGGAGTGGAGGGACACGGAGAGAGTGGAGGGAGACGGAGGGAGTGGAGTGAGACGGAGGAAGTATTCATTTCCACTTTGTAACCCATTCTTCTTTCAGTGGGACCCAGCTGTAGGCTGAGTCAGACTGACTTGTGGACAATGTCGAGGGAGTGAAAGGACAGGAGTACGCGGAGCTGCTAAGCAAAAGCAGATGTTGTGCGGCGTTTTGGGCAACAAAGAGAACATCTGGGAACGAGACAGTGTAAATCTACCCAAGTTGCAAATGAAAACACGTTGAATTTATTACTGAGAAACAAATAGAAGCAAGAAAAGATCAGGCCCCCAGTTTCCGCTCCTGATCCTTACCTTGTGAGCCCTGCTGGAACGTGTGTGCATGTACACAGGGTGGGGCTCAGCTGTGAAGCCCTCCACAGTTCAATACCCTTCAGGCATAGAATCATGGAATCATAGAAGTTTACAACATGGAAACAGGCCCTTCGGCCCAACATGTCCATGTCGCCCAGTTTATACCACTAAGCTAGTCCCAATTGCCTGCACTTGGCCCATATCCCTCTATACCCATCTTACCCATGTAACTGTCCAAATGCTTTTTAAAAGACAAAATTGTACCCGCCTCTACTACTGCCTCTGGCAGCTCGTTCCAGACACTCACCACCCTTTGAGTGAAAAAATTGCATGTGAAGGGCGACTACTTTGGTGTTCTAGTGGTGGGAGCCCGGTGCCATGGGACTGAGCCCCGGGTTGAGTGATTCCTTCAAGGTCGAGGGGAGGGGTCATGGGGGAGGGAGAGAGAGAAACTGAGGAAATAAAATGGATTTCAGTTATCAGAAAGACTGCTTAACCTTTCCTGCAGTGACTGAGCTTTTAAATTCAGGCGAAGGGGCGAGACCCAGAGTGGAGACACTGTCAAAGGTTGAAATGGATAGGAGCGAAGAGGAGATCAATCAGGGATGAGACAGAAAACCAAAGGGGAGAGCAAATTAGTTACAGAAAACAAATGGGGGGGTAGATTTTCAATTTCAGGGATGGTAGATTACGGGCAGCAGCTGACTGGCTGCTTGTTATACACTCCGCCTCCAACATCCCTTCCAATGATGCTAAAAGTGAAACACCAACACCAACACCACCAATAACACCAAAAATAACACCAACACCACCAATAACACCAAAAATAACACCAACACCACTAATAACACCGAAAATAACACCAACACCACCAATAATACCAACAATAACACCAACACCGCCAATAACACCACCAATAACACCAACACCACCAATAACACCAAAAATAACACCAACACCACCAATAACACCAACAATAACACCAACACCACCAATAACACCAACAATAACACCAACACCACCAATAACACCAACAATAACACCAACACCACCAATAACACCAACAATAACACCAACACCGCCAATAACACCAACAATAACACCAACACCGCCAATAACACCAATAATAACACCAACACCGCCAATAACACCAACAATAACACCAACACCACCAATAACACCAATAATAACACCAACACCGCCAATAACACCAATAATAACACCAACACCACCAATAACACCAAAAATAACACCAACACCAACAATAACACCAACAATAACACCAACACCACCAATAACACCAAAAATAACACCAACACCAACAATAACACCAACAATAACACCAACACCACCAATAACACCAACAATAACACCAACACCACCAATAACACCAACAATAACACCAACACCGCCAATAACACCAACAATAACACCAACACCACCAATAACACCAACAATAACACCAACACCACCAATAACACCAACAATAACACCAACACCACCAATAACACCAATAATAACACCAACACCACCAATAACACCAAAAATAACACCAACACCACTAATAACACCAAAAATAACACCAACACCAACAATAACACCAACAATAACACCAACACCACCAATAACACCAACAATAACACCAACACCACCAATAACACCAAAAATAACACCAACACCAACAATAACACCAACAATAACACCAACACCAACAATAACACCAACACCGCCAATAACACCAAAAATAACACCAACACCACTAATAACACCAAAAATAACACCAACACCAACAATAACACCAACAATAACACCAACACCACCAATAACACCAATAATAACACCAACACCACCAATAACACCAAAAATAACACCAACACCACTAATAACACCAAAAATAACACCAACACCAACAATAACACCAACAATAACACCAACACCACTAATAACACCAAAAATAACACCAACACCAACAATAACACCAAAAATAACACCAACACCAACAATAACACCAACAATAACACCAACACCACCAATAACACCAACAATAACACCAACACCAACAATAACACCAAAAATAACACCAACACCACTAATAACACCAAAAATAACACCAACACCACCAATAACACCAACAATAACACCAACGCTAACACCAAAAATAACACCAACACCAACAATAACACCAACAATAACACCAACACCGCCAATAACACCAAAAATAACACCAACACCACTAATAACACCAAAAATAACACCAACACCAACAATAACACCAACACCGCCAATAACACCAACAATAACACCAACACCAACAATAACACCAACAATAACACCAACACCACCAATAACACCAATAATAACACCAACACCACCAATAACACCAAAAATAACACCAACACCACTAATAACACCAAAAATAACACCAACACCAACAATAACACCAACAATAACACCAACACCACCAATAACACCAATAATAACACCAACACCACCAATAACACCAAAAATAACACCAACACCACTAATAACACCAAAAATAACACCAACACCAACAATAACACCAACAATAACACCAACACCACTAATAACACCAAAAATAACACCAACACCAACAATAACACCAAAAATAACACCAACACCAACAATAACACCAACAATAACACCAACACCACCAATAACACCAACAATAACACCAACACCAACAATAACACCAAAAATAACACCAACACCACTAATAACACCAAAAATAACACCAACACCACCAATAACACCAACAATAACACCAACGCTAACACCAAAAATAACACCAACACCAACAATAACACCAACAATAACACCAACACCACCAATAACACCAACAATAACACCAACACCAACAATAACACCAAAAATAACACCAACACCACTAATAACACCAAAAATAACACCAACACCACCAATAACACCAACAATAACACCAACGCTAACACCAAAAATAACACCAACACCAACAATAACACCAACAATAACACCAACACCACTAATAACACCAAAAATAACACCAACACCAACAATAACACCAACACCGCCAATAACACCAACAATAACACCAACACCAACAATAACACCAACAATAACACCAACACCACCAATAACACCAATAATAACACCAACACCACTAATAACACCAAAAATAACACCAACACCAACAATAACACCAACAATAACACCAACACCACTAATAACACCAAAAATAACACCAACACCAACAATAACACCAAAAATAACACCAACACCAACAATAACACCAACAATAACACCAACACCACCAATAACACCAACAATAACACCAACACCAACAATAACACCAAAAATAACACCAACACCACTAATAACACCAAAAATAACACCAACACCACCAATAACACCAACAATAACACCAACGCTAACACCAAAAATAACACCAACACCAACAATAACACCAACAATAACACCAACACCACCAATAACACCAAAAATAACACCAACACCAACAATAACACCAACGCTAACACCACCAATAACACCAACACCAACACTAACACCACCAATCACACCAACAATAATACCACCAATAACACCAACACCACCACCAATAACACCAACACCACCACCAACACCACCACCACCACCAACAACTTGCATTTATGTAGCGCCTTTAACATAGTAAAACGTCCCAAGGCACTTCACAGCAGCGATTATCAGACAGAATTGGTCGTGGGCAAGCTTCAAGCTGCCATAATATAGGATAAAATTAATCCTCACTTAGAAAGACATGGCTTAATTAATGACAGCCAGTGCTGATTTGTAAAAAGAAAAGTTGTGTCCAACAAGGTTCTTTGAGGAAGTTAAGGAAATGCAGTGGATTTTGTGTATATGGATTCCCGAGGAGTGTTTGGTAAGTTGCCACAGAGAGGGGGTTTGATGATAAATTTAAAGCATGGCATGGCAACATGGCTGGAAAGTTGGCTAAAAGACAAAGGGCAGGAAATAATGGTTAATGGATGGTTTTTGGACCGAAGGGATGTGAAGAAATCATTGGTTAGTCCGCAGTTAGAATATTGTGTCCAGCTCTTGTGTCTTGAGTTAGGAAGGATGGCAAGGCCATGGAAAGGGTGCAGAAGAGATTCACTGAGATGAGATCAGAGATGAGAGGTGTTAATTATGAGGCAAGTTAAGAGAAAATGTGGCTCTTTTCAGTAGAACAGAGAAGGTTAAGAGGAGATCTGATTGGTGTTCAAAATTATGACAGGTTTTGATAAATTAAATTGGGGATAAAACTATTTTCATGTTCACTGAGTCAGCAACTCGAGAACATTAATTTCAGATCATCACCAAGAACAGACAATTGTTATGACCTGGAATGCCTGGCCAGAAAAAAAGAATTTATAACAGCTTTTAAAAGAGAAATGGATAAATGGTTTGAGAAAGAGAATTGTTAAATGGATGGGGGGAAAGGGCAGGGCAATGGGACTAAGGGGCGAGCTCGTTCAGAGAGAGGGCACAGGGATATGGGGTGAATGGGGAAAGGGCAGGGCAATGGGACTAATGGGGGAGCTCTTTCAGAGAGAGTGCACAGGGATATGGGGTGAATGGGGAAAGGGCAGGACAATGGGATTAAGGGGCGAGCTCTTTCAAAGAGCTGGCGCAGCCCCGATGGGCCGAATAACCTCTTTCTGTGCTGCGTTTATCCCAGGGTTTCCATAGCCCTTCTGCTGAAGTCATGGTGGATCAGCGATAGAACCTCTGCTGAAACTCACTCCCTAGGACTCATTAAAATGCTACAACTACACAACAGGCACATCTGCCTCTGAACATCAGCATACGTCTGAAAGAAGACTGGTTGATGCTTTCGATTGGAGCCCTCTGTCAGAAACCTGGCTGAGTGACAAAAAAATGTTCAACAGTTCCTTCTCTTTTCATGGGGAGACATTCCTGCCCATTCCCACTAGTTCAATTCTACATCTGCTTTCTCAGGTTTTCCTTTTGTTACTCCTTTCCAGTCAATCATAGAATCATACAGCACAGGAGGAGGTCATTCAGCCCATCATCCCTGTACTGGCTCTTTGAAAGAGCTATCCAATTAGTCCCACTCCCCCTGCTCTTTCCCCATAGCCCTGCAAATTTGTCCTTGTCAAGTATTTATCCAATTCCCTTTTGAAAGTTATTATTGAATCTGCTTCCACCGCCCTTTCAGGCAGCACATTCCAGATCAGAACAACTCGCTGTGTTTAAAAAAAAATTCTCCTCATCTCCCCTCTGGTTCTTTTCCTTAAATCTGTGTCCTCTGGTTACCGACCCTTCTGCCACTGGAAACAGTTTCTCCTTATTCACTCTATCAAAACCCTTCATGATTTTGAAAACCTCTATTAAATCTCCCTTAACCTTCTCTGCTCTAAGGAGAACAATCCCAGCTTCTCCAGTCTCTGCACATAACTGAAGTCCCTCATCCCTGGTACCATTCTAGTAAATCTCCTCTGCACCCTCTCTAAGGCCTTGACATCCTTCCTAAAGTGCGGTGCCCAGAATTGAACACAATACTCCAGCTGAGGCCTAACCAGTGTTTTATAAAGGTTTAGCATAACTTTGTTTAAACAAAAAAAAAATCTCTGCGTATAAACACAGAATAGCAGGTGACTCAGTGACACACTGGTCACGAGTGTGTCTCCCAGCACAATCAACAGGTCTCAGTCTGTTGGTTTACCCAGGCTGCTCGGTGAAGTGCCATCTGAATGTAAGGTGCTCAGAGGAACCGACAGATTTTTAGGAACAATAGAGGGCCAATAGGCCTAACAAGCCTGCCCCTTTTCATAGATCTCAACACAACCAACCCGCCTTCTCCCCATATCCCTCAATCCCACCTACCCACCTTCTCCCCATATCCCTCAATCCCCTACTCACCTTCTCCCCATATCCCTCAATCCCACCTACCCACCTTCTCCCCATATCCCTCAATCCCACCTACCCACCTTCTCCCCATATCCCTCAATCCCACCTACCCACCATCTCTCCCCATATCCCTCAATCCCACCTACCCACCTTCTCCCCATATCCCTCAATCCCACCTACCCACCTTCTCACCATATCCCTCAATCCCACCTACTCACCTTCTCCCCATATCCCTCAACCCCACCTACCCACCTTCTCCCCATATCCCTCAATCCCACCTACCCACCTTCTCCCCATATCCCTCAATCCCACCTACTCACCTTCTCCCCATATCCCTCAACCCCACCTACCCACCTTCTCACCATATCCCTCAATCCCACCTACCCACCTGTTGTAATGTAGGAAATGCTGCACCCAATTTGCGCACAGCAAGGTCCCACAAACAGCAATATGATAATGACCAGATAATCTGTTTTAGTGATGTTGGTTAAGGGACAAATATAGTTCAGGGCACCAGGGAGAACTCTCCTGCTTTTCTTCGAAACATTGCCGTGGGATCTTTTACCTCTAAGAGAGAGGGCAGACGGGGCCTCGGTTTAACGTCTCATACGAAAGTCGTAAGATCAGATGCAAAGAATAATGAGTGGGATCCGATGGTGAAAGCGAGTTAAATGAGTTGTCTTTTTTTTTCCCTTCCCTGCTTCAGGGGACAGAGGCCTCTGGGATGGTCCTGGCCAGGCAGGCAGGCAGCTGAAGAAGACAGAAAGTCAGCATCGTACAGGTCGGACGAGCCCGGTGGGCGGACAGTGATTATAAAGGAGTGCGACGGATCAGTGAGAGAGCAATACTGCAAGATATTCACATTACTGGGAGCCAGAGCCAATGACACGGGCTATTACCGCTGCTTTTATCATTTCATTGAACCGATTGTTGATGGGGCAACAGCTACCAGTGTATACATCTTTGTCAAAGGTATGGTGAGGTATGATTATTGCTGTGAGGTGATGTATGATTATTGCTGTGAGATGATGTATGATTATTGCTGTGAGGTGATGTATGATTATTGCTGTGAGATGATCTATGATTATTGCTGTGAGGTGATGTATGATTATTGCTGTGAGATGATGTATGATTATTGCTGTGAGGTGATGTATGATTATTGCTGTGAGATGATCTATGATTATTGCTGTGAGGTGATGTATGATTATTGCTGTGAGATGATGTATGATTATTGCTGTGAGGTGATGTATGATTATTGCTGTGAGATGATGTACTTATTACTGTGAGATGATACACAATTATTACAGTGAGGTGATGTATGATTATTACTGTGAGGTGATGTATGATTATTACTATGAAGTGATGAATGATTATTACTGTGAGGTGAAGAATGATTATTACTGTGAGGTGATAAATAATTATTACTCTGAGGTGATACACAATTATTACTGTGAGGTGATGAATGATTATTACTCTGAGGTGATGAATGATTATTACTGTGAGGTGATGTATGATATTACTGTAAGGTGATCCCCGATTATTACTGTGAGGTGATCCCAATTATTACTGTGAGGTGATAACTGATTATTACTGTGAGGTGCTGAATAATTATTACTGTGAGATGATGTATGATTATTCCTGTGAGGTGATGTAGGATGATTGTTACTGAGGTGATGTATGATTATTACTGTGAGGTGATGTATGATGATTATTACTGAGGTGATGTATGATTATTACTGTAAGGTGATACCCGATTATTATTGTGAGGCAATATCCAATTAATACTGTGAGGTGATAACCGATTATTACCGTGAGGTGTTTTCCAATTATTGCTGTGAGGTGTTTTCCAATTATTACTGTGAGGTGATCTATGATGATTACTGTAAGGTGATATCCGATTATTATGGTGAGGAGATGAATGAATATTGCTGTAAGGTGATGTATGATTATTACTGTGAGGTGATGAACAATTATTACTCTGAGGTGATGAATGATTATTACTGTGAGTTGATGTATGATTATTACAGTGAGATGATGAATGATTATTACTCAGATGATGAATGATTGTTACTGTGAGGTGAGGCCTGATGATTATTGCTGTGAGGTGATGAACGATTATTACTCTGATGTGGTACCCAATTATTATGGTGAGCTGATGTATCATTATTACTGTGATGTGATGAACAATTATTACTGTGAGGTGATACAAAATTATAATTGTGAGGTGATGAATGATTATTACTGTGAGGCGATACACAATTATTAATGTGAGGCGATGAACGATTATTACTCTGAGGTGATGAATGATTGTTACTGTGAGGTGAGAACTGGTTATTACTGTGAGGTGATGTATAATGATTACTGTGAGGGGATGTATGATTATTACTGTGAGGTGATGTATGATTACTAATGTGAGGAAATGCCCAATTATTACTGTGAGGTGATACCTGATTATTACTGTGAGGTGATAGCCTATTATTACTGTGAGTTGATGTATGATTATTATTACGGTGAGGTGATGAATGATTATTACTGTGAGGTGATGAATGATTATTACCCTAAGGTGGTGAATTATTATTACTCAGAGGTGATACACAATTATTACTGTGAGGAGATGTATGATTATTACTGTGAGGAAATGCCCAGTTATTACTGTGAGGTGATACCCGATTATTACTGTGAGGTGATACCCAATTAATACTGTGAGTTGATGTACGATGATTATTATGGTGAGGTGACACCCGATTATTACTATGAAGTAATGAATGATTATTACTGTGAGGTGATACCTGATTATTACTGTGAGGTGATAGCCTATTATTACTGTGAGTTGATGTATGATTATTATTACGGTGAGGTGATGAATGATTATTACTGTGAGGTGATGAATGATTATTACCCTAAGGTGGTGAATTATTATTACTCAGAGGTGATACACAATTATTACTGTGAGGAGATGTATGATTATTACTGTGAGGAAATGCCCAGTTATTAATGTGAGGTGATACCCGATTATTACTGTGAGGTGATACCCAATTAATACTGTGAGTTGATGTACGATGATTATTATGGTGAGGTGACACCCGATTATTACTATGAAGTAATGAATGATTATTACTGTGAGGTGATACCTGATTATTACTGTGAGGTGATAGCCTATTATTACTGTGAGTTGATGTATGATTATTATTACGGTGAGGTGATGAATGATTATTACTGTGAGGTGATGAATGATTATTACCCTAAGGTGGTGAATTATTATTACTCAGAGGTGATACACAATTATTACTGTGAGGTGATGTATGATTATTACTGTGAGGAAATGCCCAGTTATTACTGTGAGGTGATACCCGATTATTACTGTGAGGTGATACCCAATTAATACTGTGAGTTGATGTACGATGATTATTACAGTGAGGTGACACCCGATTATTACTATGAAGTAATGAATGATTATTACTGTGAGGTGATGAATGATTATTACTCTAAGGTGATGAATGATTATTACTCAGAGGTGATACACAATTATTACTGTGAGATGATGATTATTACTGTGAGATGATACCCAATTATTACTGTGAGGTAATGTAAGATTATTACTGTGAGGTGATAACCGATTATTACTGTGAGATGATGTATGATGATTATTACTGTGAGGTGATACCCAATTATTACTGTGAGGTGATGTATGATGATTATTACTGTGAGATGATGTATGATGATTATTACTGTGAAGTGATACCCAATTATTACTGTGAGGTGATACCTGGTTATTACTGTGAGGTGATACCTGATTATTACTGTGAGGTGATACCTGATTATTACTGTGGGGTGATGTATGATGATTATTACTGTGAGGTGATACCTGATTATTACTGTGAGTTGATACCCAATTATTACTGTGAGGTGATATCCGATTATTGCTGTGAGATGATGTATGATGATTATTACTGTGAAGTGATACACAATTATTACTGTGAGGTGATACCCGATTATTACTGTGAGTTGATACCCAATTATTACTGTGAAGTGATACCCAATTATTACTGTGAGGTTTTTTTTTATTCGTTCACGGGATGTGGGCGTCGCTGGCAAGGCCGGCATTTATTGCCCATCCCTAATTGCCCTTGAGAAGGTGGTGGTGAGCCGCCTTCTTGAACCGCTGCAGTCCGTGTGGTGACGGTTCTCCCACAGTGCTGTTAGGAAGGGAGTTCCAGGATTTTGACCCAGCGACAATGAAGGAACGGCGATATATTTCCAAGTCGGGATGGTGTGTGACTTGGAGGGGAACGTGCAGGTGGTGTTGTTCCCATGCGCCTGCTGCCCTTGTCCTTCTAGGTGGTAGAGGTCGCGGGTTTGGGAGGTGCTGTCGAAGAAGCCTTGGCGAGTTGCTGCAGTGCATCCTGTGGATGGTGCACACTGCAGCCACAGTGCGCCGGTGGTGAAGGGAGTGAATGTTTAGGGTGGTGGATGGGGTGCCAATCAAGCGGGCTGCTTTATCTTGGATGGTGTCGAGCTTCTTGAGTGTTGTTGGAGCTGCACTCATCCAGGCAAGTGGAGAGTATTCCATCACACTCCTGACTTGTGCCTTGTAGATGGTGGAAAGGCTTTGGGGAGTCAGGAGGTGAGTCACTCGCCGCAGAATACCCAGCCTCTGACCTGCTCTCGTAGCCACAGTATTTATATGGCTGGTCCAGTTAAGTTTCTGGTCAATGGTGACCCCCAGGATGTTGATGGTGGGGGATTCGGCGATGGTAATGCCGTTGAATGTCAAGGGGAGGTGGTTAGACTCTCTCTTGTTGGAGATGGTCATTGCCTGGCACTTATCTGGCGCGAATGTTATTTGCCACTTATCAGCCCAAGCCTGGATGTTGTCCAGGTCTTGCTGCATGCGGGCTCGGACTGCTTCATTATCTGAGGGGTTGCGAATGGAACTGAACACTGTGCAGTCATCAGCGAACATCCCCATTTCTGACCTTATGATGGAGGGAAGGTCATTGATGAAGCAGCTGAAGATGGTTGGGCCTAGGACACTGCCCTGAGGAACTCCTGCAGCAATGCCCTGGGGCTGAGATGCTTGGCCTCCAACAACCACTACCATCTTCCTTTGTGCTAGGTATGACTCCAGCCACTGGAGAGTTTTCCCCCTGATTACCATTGACTTCAATTTTACTAGGGCTCCTTGGTGCCACACTCGGTCAAATGCTGCCTTGATGTCAAGGGCAGTCACTCTCACCTCACCTCTGGAATTCAGCTCTTTTGTCCATGTTTGGACCAAGGCTGTAATGAGGTCTGGAGCTGAGTGGTCCTGGCGGAACCCAAACTGAGCATCGGTGAGCAGGTTATTGGTGAGTAAGTGCCGCTTGATAGCACTGTCGACGACACCTTCCATCACTTTGCTGATGATTGAGAGTAGACTGATGGGGCGGTAATTGGCCGGATTGGATTTGTCCTGCTTTTTGTGGACAGGACATACCTGGGCAATTTTCCACATTGTCGGGTGGATGCCAATGTTGTAGCTGTACTGGAACAGCTTGGCTAGAGGCGCAGCTAGTTCTGGAGCACAAGTCTTCAGCACTACATCTGGGATGTTGTCGGGGCCCATAGCCTTTGCTGTATCCAGTGCACTCAGCCGTTTCTTGATATCACGTGGAGTGAATCGAATTGGCCGAAGACTGGCTTCCGTGATGGTGGGGATATCGGGAGGAAGCTGAGATGGATTATCCACTCGGCACTTCTGGCTGAAGATGGTGATACCTGATTATTACTGTGGGGTGATGTATGATGATTATTACTGTGAGGTGATACCTGATTATTACTGTGAGTTGATACCCAATTATTACTGTGAGGTGATACCCGATTATTACTGTGAGGCGATGTATGGTGATTATTACCATGAGATGTAGGAAATTTGGCGACTTCCCCAGAGGTTCGTGGACCTGGACAATAATCCAGACAAAGAAAGCCATAGTGACATGATAGTTTCGTTAATCAAAGTGATTATTTATTTAATGAGTCAAAAAGAGCAGATAGCAAGCAGGAAGCAACTCAATCAATACGTGGATTACTCTACCCGATAATACAAGTGGGGTTCGCAATATACTTTATTTAATGATTTTAAAAGAAATACATAAGCAAGCATGAAGCAAAGCGAGCAAGTAGCACATACAACCTTTATAAAGCATCAAGGCAGCCGTGTAGGTCCAGACAAAAGGTGTCGACCATTGCAGCAACAGGTGCGTCGGGGAGGGATGATGCCTCAGGATTCTTTGTCTCATCAAAACTTTCCTCTTCAGTCAAGTTCAGTAGAAAAGTATTGAAGTTCTGTGTCTTCTCATCGAAGTTTAGAAACAAAGTCCTTTTGTGGAAGTTCAGAAGCAAAGGCTTTTTGTCAGTTTAGAAGCAAAGTATTGTTGGAGGAGCTCATTGCAGAAGTTGTGAACTTTTGTTCCTGTAATGTTGACCGTTTAAGCTTCTACGATGTCCTATTTTATATTTTTTTTAGCTACAGGGTGTGCTCCAAGTTATGAGAAGGCCCAGTTTGGCCACTCACCCATCGTAACATTAATGATAGATGGTTAGTTGGACCACTCAAGAACCGTGTGAACCCACTGTCTCTGCTTCTTTTGTTTTGAGAACCAGGTTGTTGTTGAGCATCAAAGAACCTACGTCGTTAGAACCTTCTGGAAGCTTCTGTCTTTCGTGCTTATCAGTTGTTATTGAAAACTACAGCAGAACTGCTTTTGCAGTTTTAAACAGATGTTCAAATGTCCAGTTTAAACTGACTGAACTTTGCTGCCTTTGCAGTTGTGAATTTATACTGTCCAAATGTCCAAATGTAATGTCAAGGGGCAAGTTAACCCTTGCTTTCAACTGTACTGTAAATGTACTGTCCTTAAAGGGGTGAGTTAACCCTTTACGTTGAAACATCCAACAATTCAAAAGAGTAAAATGGGGTCTGACCCAATGTCCAAAATCCTTACAGAGGTGATACCCGATTATTACTGTGAGGTGATACCCGATTATTACTGTGAAGTGATACCCAATTACTACTGTGAGGCGATACCTGATTATTACTGTGAAGTGATACCCGATTATTACTGTGAGGTGATACCCGATTATTACTGTGAGGTGATACCCGATTATTACTGTGAAGTGATACCCAATTACTACTGTGAGGCGATACCTGATTATTACTGTGAGGTGATACCCGATTATTACTGTGAGGTGATACCCGATTATTACTGTGAGGTGATACCCGATTATTACTGTGAAGTGATACCCAATTACTACTGTGAGGCGATACCTGATTATTACTGTGAAGTGATACCCGATTATTACTGTGAGGTGATACCCGATTATTACTGTGAGGTGATACCTGATTATTACTGTGAAGTGATACCCAATTACTACTGTGAGGCGATACCTGATTATTACTGTGAGGTGATACCCGATTACTACTGTGAGGTGATACCTGATTATTACTGTGAAGTGATACCCGATTATTACGATTAGGTGATACCCAATTATTACTGTAAGGTGATACCTGATTTTTACTGTGAGGTGATGTATGGTGATTATTACTGTGAGGTGATGTATGATGATTATTACTGTGAGGTGATACCCAATTATTACTGTGAGGTGATACCTGATTTTTACTGTGAGGTGATGTATGATGATTATTACTGTGCGGTGATGTATGATGATTATTACTGTGAGGTGATACCCAATTATTACTGTGAGGTGATACCTGATTTTTACTGTGAGGTGATGTATGATGATTATTACTGTGCGGTGATGTATGATGATTATTACTGTGAGGTGATACCCAATTATTACTGTAAGGTGATGTATGATGATTATTACTGTGAGGTGATGTATGATGATTATTACTGTGAGGTGATACCCGGTTATTACTGTGAGGTGATGTATGATGATTATTACTGTGAGGTGATGTATGATGATTATTACTGTGAGGTGATACCCAGTTATTACTGTGAGGTGATGTATGATGATTATTACTGTGAGGTGATACCCGGTTATTACTGTGAGGTGATGTATGATGATTATTACTGTGAGGTGATACCCAGTTATTACTGTGAGGTGATGTATGATGATTATTACTGTGAGGTGATGTATGGTGATTATTACTGTGAGGTGATGTATGATGATTATTACTGTGAGGTGATGTATGATGATTATTACTGTGAGGTGATGTATGATGATTATTACTGTGAGGTGATTCCTGATTATTACTGTGAGGTGATATATGATGATTATCACTCTGAGGTGATGTATGATGATTATTACTCTGAGGTGATGTATGATGATTATTACTGTGAGGTGATGTATGATGATTATTACTGTGAGGTGATTCCTGATTATTACTGTGAGGTGATATATGATGATTATTACTCTGAGGTGATGTATGATGATTATCACTCTGAGGTGATGTATGATGATTATTACTCTGAGGTGATGTATCATGATTATTACTCTGAGGTGATGTATGATGATTATCACTCTGAGGTGATGTATGATGATTATTACTCTGAGGTGATGTATGATGATTATTACTGTGAGGTGATGTATGATGATTATTACTGTGAGGTGATTCCTGATTATTACTGTGAGGTGATATATGATGATTATTACTCTGAGGTGATGTATGATGATTATCACTCTGAGGTGATGTATGATGATTATTACTCTGAGGTGATGTATGATGATTATTACTGTGAGGTGATACCCCTACTGGTGTGAAGAAACATAAGAGTAGAAGTTGGACCTCTTGCCTATTTTACGGGTGTAAAACGGGCGCAGTGAGGGCCAATATCGGGGATCCTGGCAGCCAAATAAAACAGGCATTAGATGCCTTACCCGTGTAAATGAGACCTGTTTTAGGCTCACTGGCAGAAATCAGAGTGAGTATTGACACCATTGTATCAGCCAATGAGTTAGAGGCGAGGCAGGGCAGGATTTACGGCAGGACTCACAGCAAGCAGTCTATTTCACTGCAAACAAAGTCTATTTACTCAGCAAACAGAGTTTTATTTAGGCAGCGCACTACAGCAAACAGTCTGCAGAGTCTATTTAAAAGGAGTCTCTGCGAATTACAGCAAAACAGAACTCATTACCGCAACTACAGCAACCTCTCCCGATAAAAGCAAGGTGATTTCTCCAGCAAAATGCATTGAATGAGGATAGTTACAGAATACAAATTCTATGCGTAAAACCAGTCCCAGTCACTTACAGCAGTGCGGTCTCCAGGTGTGATTGATGGGGGAATTACCCAATCATCTCCATTCTGGCCAGGAATAGCGGTGACGCTATAGGCAGCCGGCAGAAATTCCTTTGGGACGAGTAGAACAGAAGCCGCACCTGCTCCTCTCAAGATTCGTCGACAGGCACTGCGACCCCGCCAATAAAAAGCGAAGTTGTTTCTTTGTAAAACTGCGATGAAATTGTTGCTGTGGAGTCAGGAGTTGCAGGAGCGCTAAGTGGAATCTGGATAAACACATGAGGGAGAAAGGAACAGAAGGATATGCTGACAGGGGGAGATGAAGAAGGGAGGGAGGAGGCTCGTGTGGAGCATAAACACCGGCATTGACCAGTTGGGCCGAATGGCCTGTTTCTGAGCTGAACATTCTATGTAATTCTATGAAACGAAACCCGAAATTGGGCCTCGGGCCTCCCGGTTAGGGGACGTGTGCTAGTGGCACAGCACCGAATCTCAGCCCACAGAGGTAGAGGTAAGTACAAGACCAGAATACGCAATACTCAAAGGGATGTCTCATTACAGGGTAGGTGTTGTGGTTCGTTATGTTAATACTGCGGAGGGCAGCGGTCGACATAACTGAGCAACGGGATTCTATATCCCGAATCCTAAAACAGGACAACAATCGAATAGTTCCCTTATTGATCCTGGGTTTTCTCCTCTGTGTATTTTGCCTCTCCCAGGAGATTACATGGCTGCGGGGAGAAGGGGGGAAGGGGGGAAGTGTTTAGTCACAATGCTCCGGCCATCATGGCGTGTGAGGCAGGCTTGGTGGACCAGCTGGTTTTTTTTCCTGCCCGTCAATTTCGTATGTTCGTATGTTATTTGCGTGTACAGGCTGTGCATGTCTCTGGATGTGACTAGTCCAAGAGCTGGGGTGGGGGGAGGGAATTTCTGTGAAAGATCTCCACTTTACCAATGGAACTGTTCTTCCGCTGAAGTTATGGTGGACAAGCAGAAATTCACCGTCCCCCCACACCCCCCCGACCACAATCGCCCTTTTCAGTAACTTCGACTTCAAGGTGAACTCAACCTCGACTTTCAAAAATAGAAACAGATAAATGTCTCGCCCACCGATGTAATCATGGAAATTAGATTTGCAATGGAGGAATGCACATTGTTCCCTTTTGCTCTGGTGATGTCCCCTCTGGCCAATATCACCTGATCATTGATGCTTTAAGTCTTCTCTTGTACAAGAGGTAGGTCTCCTGGAATGTAAATCAGGGCCAGAGTGATCTCCTGGACTAGTTTTGATCACTTCAAGGAGTCGGAGAGGAATTATTCTGATTTTTTCCTCCCCTAATTGGCCCTGGGTTTTTAATCTAGTTTTTTTCGCCTCTCCCAGGGGATTACAAGGCTTCTGGGGGGGGTGGGGATGAGAAACATAGAAAATAGAAACAAGAGTCGGCCATTCGGCCCTTCGGACCTGCTCCGCCATTCAAAATGACCATGGCTGATCATCTAACTCAGTACCCTGTTCCCGCTTTTTCCCCATATCCCTTGATCCCTTTAGCATTAAGAAATATATCAATCTCCTTCTTGAATACATCTAATAACTTGGCCTCCACTGCCTTCTGTGGTAGAGAATTCTACAGGTTCACCACCCTCTGAGAGAAGAAATTTCTCCTCATCTCGGTTCTAAATGGCATACCCCGTATCCTGAGACTGTGACCCCTGGTTCTGGACTCCCCAGCCATCGGGAACATCCTCCCTGCATCTAGTCTGTCTAGTCCTGTTAGAATTTTATATGTTTCGATGAGATCACCTCTCATTCTTCTAAGCTCTAGTGAATATATGATGTGGAGATGCCGGTGATGGACTGGGGTTGACAATTGTAAACAATTTTACAACACCAAGTTATAGTCCAGCAATTTTATTTTAAATTCACAAGCTTTCGGAGGCTTCCTCCTTCCTCAGGTAAATGTTTCAAGAGCTCCTTGAAGCCTACGCATTTATACATATAGAACAATACATGGTGTTTACAGAATGCCCCTGCAACTGCCCGTTGCCAAGGCAATCACCGTGTTCAGACAGAGAGGTGTCACCTGCAGAACCCCCGAATACACATTCAACAAAAAAACAAACAGGAAAAAAAAACAGAGAGAGGCAGAAACATCCGGAAGGCAGAGAAAGCCAGCAAATGACCCATTATATTAAAAACAGATAACATTTGTTCGCTGGTGGGGTAACGTGTAGCGTGACATGAACCCAAGATCCCGGTTGAGGCCGTCCTCATGGGTGCGGAACTTGGCTATCAATTTCTGCTCGACGATTTTGCGTTGTCGTGTGTCTTGAAGGCCGCCTTGGAGTACGCTTACCCGAAGGTCGGTGGATGAATGTCCATGACATTCATGTTCCCTCCCAGTCGGGGAACACTTCAGCAGTCATGGACATTCATCCACCGACCTTCGGGTAAGCGTACTCCAAGGCGGCCTTCGAGACACACGACAACGCAAAATCGTCGAGCAGAAATTGATAGCCAAGTTCCGCACCCATGAGGACGGCCTCAACCGGGATCTTGGGTTCATGTCACGCTACACGTTACCCCACCAGCGAACAAATGTTATCTGTTTTTAATATAATGGGTCATTTGCTGGCTTTCTCTGCCTTCCGGATGTTTCTGCCTCTCTCTGTTTTTTTTTCCTGTTTGTTTTTTTGTTGAATGTGTATTCGGGGGTTCTGCAGGTGACACCTCTCTGTCTGAACACGGTGATTGCCTTGGCAACGGGCAGTTGCAGGGGCATTCTGTAAACACCATGTATTGTTCTATATGTATAAATGCGTAGGCTTCAAGGAGCTCCTGAACATTTACCTGAGGAAGGAGGAAGCCTCCGAAAGCTTGTGAATTTAAAATAAAATTGCTGGACTGTAACTTGGTGTTGTAAAATTGTTTACAACTAGTGAATATAGGCCTAGTCGACCCAATCTCTCCTCATACATCAGTCCTGCCATCCCAGGAATCAGTCTGGTAAACCTTCGTTGCACTCCCTCCATGGCAAGGACATCCTTCCTCAGATAAGGAGACCAAAACTGCACACAATACTCCAGATGTGGTCTCACCAAGGCCCTGTATAACTGCAGTAAGACATCCCTGCTCCTTTACTCAAATCCTCTTGCAATGAAGGCCAACATACCATTCGCCTTCTTAACTGCTTGCTGCACCTGAATGCTTGCTTTCAGCGACTGGTGTACAAGGACACCCAGGTCTCGTTGCACCTCCCCTTTTCCCAACCTATCACCATTCAGATAATAATCTGCCTTTCTGTTTTTACAACCAAAGTGGAAAACCTCACATTTATCCACGTTATACTGCATCTGCCATGTTCTTGCCCACTCACCCAACTTGTCTAAATCACATTGGAGCCTCTTTGCATCCTCCTCACAGCTCACATTCCACCCCAGCTTTGTGTCGTCTGCAAACTTGGAAATGTTACATTTAGTTCCCGCATCCAAATCATTGATATATATTGTGAATAGCTGGGGCCCAAGCACTGATCCCTGCGGTACCCCACGAGTCACTGCCTGCCACCCGGAAAAAGACCCGTTTATTCCTACTCTCTGTTTCCTGTCTGTCAAACAATTCTCAATCCATGCCAGTATATTCCCCCCAATCCCATGTGCTTTAATTTTGCACACTAACCTCTTGAGTGGGATCTTACCAAAAGCCTTCTGCAAATCCAAATACACCACATCCACTGGTTCTCCCCTATCTATTCTACTAGTTACAGCCTCAAAAAACTCCAGTAGATTTGTTAAGCATTATTTCCCTTTCATAAACCCATGCTGACTTTGTCTCATCCCGTTAATGCCCTCCAAGTGTTCTGTTATCACATCTTTTATAATGGACTCTAGCATTTTCCCAACGACTGCTGTTAGGCTAACTGGTCTGTAATTCCCTGTTTTTTCTCTCCCTCCTTTTTTAAATAGTGGGGTTACATTTGCCACCCTCCAATCTGTAGGAACTGTTCCAGAGGCTATAGAATTTTGGAAGATGATCACCAATGCATCCACTATTTCCAGGGCCACTTCCTTTAGTACTCTGGGATGTAGATTATCAGGCCCTGGGGATTTGTCAGCCTTTAGCCCCATTAATTTCCCTAGCATTATTTTTTTACTAATACTGGTTTCCTTCAGTTCCTCCCTCTCACTAGACCCTTGGTTCCCTAACATTTCCGGGAGGTTATTTGTGTCCTCCTTTGTGAAGACAGAACCAAAGTATGTGTTTAATTGTTCTGCCATTTCTTTGTTCCCCATTATAATTTCCCCCATTTCTGACTGTAAGGGACCTACATTTGTCTTCACTAATCTTTTTCTCTTAACATATTTCGAGAAGCTTTTACAGTCAGTTTTTATGTTCCCTGCTAGTTTACTCTCATACTCTATTTTTCCCTCTTAATCAATCTCTTTGTCCTCCTTTGCTGAATTCTGAACGGCTCCCAATCCTCAGGCTTGCTGCTTTTTCTGGCAATTTTATATGTCTCCTCTTTGGATCTAACACTATCCCTAATTTCTTTTGTAAGCCACGGTTGAGCCACCTTTCCTGTTTAATTTTTGCGCCAGACGGGAATGAATAATTGTTGTAATTCCTGCACACATTCTTTAAATATTAGCCATTGCCTATCCACCGTCATCCCTTTTAGTAAAGTTCCCCAATCTATCCAAGTCAACTCACACCTCATACTTTCATAATTTCCTTTATTTAGATTCAGGACCCTAGTTTCGGATTCAACTACTTCACTCTCCATCTTAATGAGGAATTCTATCATGTTATGGTCGCTCTTCCCTAAGGGACCCGCACAACAAGATTGTTAATTAATCCTTTCTCATTGCACAATACCCAGCCTAGGATCGCCTGTTCTCTAGTTGGTTCCTCAACGTATTGGTCTAGAAAACCATCACGTACACACTCCAGGAATTCCTCCCCCACAGTATTATTGCTCATTTGGTTTGACCAATCTATATGTAGATTAAAGTCACCCATGATTACAGTTGTACCCTTCTTGCATGCGTCTCTAATTTCCTATTTAATGCCTTCCCCTACATCTCCACTACTGTTTGGGGGCCTATAGACAACCCCCACCAACATTTTCTGTCCCTCGGTGTTTCTTAGCTCCACCCATACAGATTCCACATCGTGATTTTCCGAGCCAATATCCTTCCTCACTATTGCATTGATTTCCTCCTTTACTAACAACGCTACCCCACCTCCTTTCCCTTTTTGCCTGTCCTTCCTAAATATTGAATACCCCTGGATGTTCAGTTCCCATCCTTGGTCACCCTGCAGCCATGTCTCCGTAATCGCAACTATATCATAACCGTTAATATCTATCTGCGCTGTTAATTCATCTACCTTATTGTGAATGCTCCGCGCATTTAGACACAATGCCTTTAGACTTGTCTTTTTAAGATTGCTAGTCATCTTAGTTTTATTTTGCACTATGGCCCTATTTGTTTTTCGCCCTTGTTTTCTCTGCCTTCCACTATTGCTTCTTCCCTTTCTGTCTTTTGTTTCTATCCTTGTTTCCCCCTCCTCTGTCTCCCTGCTCAGGTTCCCATCCCCCTGCCATTCTAGTTTAAACCTTCCCCAACAGCACTAGCAAACACCCCCGCGAGGACATTGGTCCCGGTCCTGCTCGGGTGTAACCCGTCACGCTTGTACAGGTCCCACCTTCCCCAGAACTGGTCCCAATGTCCCAGGAATCCAAATCCCTCCCTCCTCCACCATCCCTGCAGCCACGCATTCATCTGGTCTATTCTCCTGTTCCTATACTCACTAGCACGTGGCACTGGTAGTAATCCTGAGATCACTACCTTTGAGGTCCTGCTTTTTAATTTATCTCCTAACTCCTTAAATTCACCTTGCAGGACCTCATCCCTTTTTTTACCCATGTCGTTGGTACCGATATGGACCATGACTACTGGCTGTTCACCCTCCCCCTCCAGAATGCCCTGCAGCCGCTCCGTGACATCTTTGACCCTAGCACCAGGGAGGCAACATACCATCCTGGAGTCACATTTACGGCCGCAGAAACGCCTATCTGTTCCCCTTACAATTGAATCCCCTATCACTATAGCCCTGCCACTCTTCTTCCTCCCCTCCTGTGCAGCAGAGCCACCCGTGGTGCCACGAACTTGGCTCTTGTTGCTTTCCCCTGATAAGCCATCTCCCCCAACAGTATCCAAAGCGGTATATCTGTTTGAGAGGGAGATGGCCCCAGGGGACTCCTGCTCTACCTGCCTCATCCTTTTACTCTGCCTGGCGGTCACCCATTTCATTTCTGCCTGCGTAATCTTTACCTGCGGTGTGACCACCTCACTGAACGTGCTATCCACGATAATCTCAGCATCGCGGATACTCCACAGTGAATCCACCCGCAGCTCCAGCTCCGAAATGTGGTTTGCCAGTAGCTGCAGCTGGACACACTTCCTGCACACATGGTTGCCAAGGACACTGGTCATGTCCATGACTTCCCACATAGTGCAGGAGGAGCATATCATGGGTGCGAGCTCTGCTGCCATGACTTGCCTTAGATTTACACTGCATTCACCTCTCGGGCTCTCTTCCCGCTCTCTGGAATCTCCTTTTACACTGCGCTCACCTCTCGGACTCTCCTCTGTAATATGATGCACAAGGCGTCACAATTGTGCCGGACAGGCTGGATGGACCATTACATTGTTCCCTGCCCATCATTTTCATTAAAAACTTCTTCATCCAGAGCGTGGTTAGAATGCGGAGCTCTCTATTGAGGCGACTAGCAAATCCAATCCGGCCAATTACCGCCCCATCAGTCTACTCTCAATCATCAGCAAAGTGATGGAAGGTGTCGTCGACAGTGCTATCAAGCGGCACTTACTCACCAATAACCTGCTCACCGATGCTCAGTTTGGGTTCCACCAGGACCACTCGGCTCCAGACCTCATTGCAGCCTTGGTCCAAACATGGACAAAAGAGCTGAATTCCAGAGGTGAGATGAGAGTGACTGCCCTTGACATCAAGGCAGCATTTGACCGAGTGTGGCACCAAGGAGCCCTGGTAAAATTGAATTCAATGGGAATCAGGGGGCAAACTCTCCAGTGGCTGGAGTCATACCTAGCACAAAGGAAGATGGTAGTGGTTGTTGGAGGCCAATCATCTCAGCCCCAGGGCATTGCTGCAGGAGTTCCTCAGGGCAGTGTCCTAGGCCCAACCATCTTCAGCTGCTTCATCAATGACCTTCCCTCCATCATAAGGTCAGAAATGTTTGCTGATGATTGCACAGTGTTCAGTTCCATTCGCAACCCTTCAGATAATGAAGCAGTCCATGCCCGCATGCAGCAAGACCTGGACAACATCCAGGCTTGGGCTCATAAGTGGCAAGTTACATTCGCGCCAGACAAGTGCCAGGCAATGACCATCTCCAACAAGAGAGAGTCAAACCACCTTCCCTTATCATTCAATGGCATTACCATCGCCGAATCCCCCACCATCAACTTCCTGGGGGTCACCATTGACCAGAAACTTTACTGGACCAGCCATATAAATACTGTGGCTACAAGAGCAGGTCAGAGGCTGGGTATTCTGTGGCAAGTGACTCACCTCCTGACTCCCCAAAGCCTTTCCACCATCTACAAGGCACAAGTCAGGAGTGTGATGGAATACTCTCCACTTGCCTGGATGAGTGCAGCTCCAACAACACTCAAGAAGCTCGACACCATCCAGGACAAAGCAGCCCGCTTGATTGGCACCTCATCCACCACCCTAAACATTCACTCCCTTCACCATCGGCGCACAGTGGCTGCAGTGTGTACCATCCACAGGATGCACTGCAGCAACTCGCCAAGGCTTCTTCGACAGCACCTCCCAAACCTGCGACCTCTACCACGTAGAAGGACAAGGGCAGCAGGCACATGGGAACAACACCACCTGCACGTTCCCCTCCAAGTCACACACCATCCCGACTTGGAAATATATCGGCCATTCCTTCATCGTCGCTGGGTCAAAATCCTGGAACTCCCTTCCTAACAACACTGTGGGAGAACCTTCACCACACGGACTGCAGCGGTTCAAGAATGCGGCTCACCACCACCTTCTCAAGGGCAATTAGGGGTGGGCAATAAATGCCGGCCTCGCCAGCGACGCCCACATCCCATGAACGAATAAAAAAAAACATGAGGGAGAAAGGGATAGAAGGATATGCTGATAGGGTGTGACGAAGTAAAGTGGGAGGAGGCTCATGTGGAGCATAAACACCAACATAGACCAGTTGGGCCGAATGGCCTGTTCCTGTAAATTCTATGTAAGATGTTCTCTCCTAGTCTTGTTGATCCTTCACATTGGTCCTTGGACTTCCATCCAGCTATCTGAATAATGAATAATGGATTCTGAGTCAGCTTGAACTCTGCCCATTAATATGCTTTGTTCATGGTGGGAATTCCTGCCCCAGGCACCTTCCTGTGGATCAGGTGGAGGCCAAACTTTGAGGTTTCCTAATATCCTGACTTCATCATCCATAACCATTAATATCCTGAACTTGGCTTCCATTAAGACTGATCTCATGAGCCTCGGGATGGTGACTGCTCCCCTGCATCGGTCTCAAAACAAACACCAGCTGGGGAAGGGTTTCAGTTAGTCGGTAACCGGAGGCCTGTCCTGGGTCACGACCCCGGCTTATTATCAAAAAATTAAAACCGATCGTTAACTCACGAATTTTCAAAATGATCCACGTGCTCACTGTGCACAGAGCCAACTGATTGTGGCTTTCCCCAGACCGGGAAGGAGAATGAGGGGGAGGTGGAGGCAGACTGGGCACCTCCCTGTTATCCCTAATAAGGAGCCCTGGAGAAGGGCCGAGGGACTTCAGCAAGGTTGAAAAGAGCAGGAGAGAAGGTGAGGGAGGGAAGGAGGGAAGGAAGGGAGGGAGGGAGGGAGAGAAGGAAGGAAGGAAGGAAGGGAGGGAGGGAAAGAAGGGAGGGAAGGGAAGGAGGGAAGAGAGGGAAGGATGGAAGGGAGGGAGGGAGGGAAGGAAGGATGGGAGGGAGGGAAGGGAGGGAGGGAAAGAAACATAGAAACATTTGCATAGCCCCTTTCATGACCTCAGGACGTCACAATGTGCTTTACAACCAATGAGGCATTTTTGAAGTGCAGTCAATGTTCTAATGCAGGAAAGAAAGACTGACCTGTATTTCCAGCATCTTATCACATCTCTGAGGAAGATCCCAAGTGCTTCACAGACAATACATTATTCTGAATTGTACTCACTGTTGATAAGTGGACAGATACGGCAGCCAATTTACACGCAGCAAAGCCCCACAAACAGCAATGTGATAATGACCAGATCATCTGTTTTTTAGTGATGTTGGTTGAGGGATAAATATTGGCCCCAGGACACCGGGGAGAACTCCCCTGCTCTTCTTCGAATAATGGCCGCAGGATCATTTACGCCCTGTACAGCACTGGGAGTGTCAGCCTGGATTTTGAGCTCATGCCTCTGGTAGACTGAGTGGGGGGGGTTAAATTACGAGGGCGGATAACCTTGGTGCCGGGGGTGACATTCTTTAGATGCTTCAGGTGCCCGTGAAGAAACGCACCCTAACAGTAATCAGACGAGGTGACCGTGCTATATCGGTGAGATTGTCTGGTCTGAATAATTTTATGGCACTCCAGGCAAGCACCAAGGCCTGAATTAAGGGCTGCGGCAACCAGTGAATGGGGAGAAGCAGCTGCTGCACCTTGCTTTACCTCAGGAAGGATATATTGGCCTTGGAGAGGAGGCAGCGGAGATTCACCAGAATGATACCAAGGTTTAAAAGGGTTAAATCATGAGGGCAGGTTACATAAACTTGGTTTGTATTCCTTTGAGTTCATAAGATTAAGGGGTGATCTAATCGAGGTCTTTAAAATGAAAGAGGAATTTGAGAGGATAGATAACAGAGAAACTATTTTCTCTGGTTGGGGGAATCCAGAACAAGGGAACCATCAGGAAAACACTTTTTCACACAAAGGACGATGGAAATCTGGAACTCTCTCCCCCCCCCCCAAAAGTCTGTGGATGCTGGGGGTCAGTTGAAATTTTCTTGACTGAGAGCGATAGATTTCTGTTATGTAAGAGTATCAAGCCGATGGAGCAAAGGTGGGTAAATGGAGTTGAGGTTGGAGATCGGCCATGATCTGATTCAATGTGGGAACAGGCTCGAGGGACTGAATGACCTGCTCATGTTTCGATGGAAACACCCTCTCCAAATAAGAGGCAGTTTTGCCTGTGCTGAACTCGATTGGGACATCCCAAACCCATTTGATGGATGAGCCCAACAGTTCTGAGGTGGAATACACTTTTCCCCAATCTGTGCGGCAGGTGTAACGTGCCCACTGCTCCATCCAGTCCCCTGGTAAATACTCCGAATGATGCAGTACTGCACAGGTTAAAGTAACAAGAGTCTAAGGTGACACATGACCACGGTGGACGATGGGTGTGTGTGGCGGAGGTGGTGGGGGGGGACGTGTAGATCTTTCACACTTATACAGGGACACCTGTTTCCTGTTTATTCAGAGGGAGATTATTTTTTAATATAAAAGTAAAATTGGCCTAAAAATCAGAAGCAGTTGTTGAAGAAATTGCAATTTTCTGTCGGTGTCTGGAAAGTTAAACAAGCTGGTGGCGAAGGTCCAATCAAGAAGTGATCAGCCCCTGGAGCCGATGACTGTCTTTATTTTCTCTCATGAATTATTACTGGTCTGGGGACGGAGGATAACATTCACTCCCACAGAATAAACACAGGATATTGCGTAGACTGACTGTCCTTTCCCATCAGTGTCACAGACGCGGGTCAGGAACAACGGAGAGAGAGAGAGAGAGAGAGTCACCACCAAAACCCGAGAGCCAAATTCTACCCACACAAGTGTGGCTTTCCAGATCACAAGATGATTACGGACCAGGAAGGCCATTTGGCCCATCTTAATCCATTCGTCTCGAGCGATTCCAATGCCCTCCTTCCCCCCCTACTTCAGCATCTAATCGTTTCTTTAAAAATTCCAGGGTTTTCAATTCCCGCTGCTCATGGTTGCAGCCGTGGCTCAGTGAGGAGCATTCTCTCTCCTCAGAGTCAGGAGGTCGTGGGTTCAAGTCCCCACTCCAGAGACTTGAGCACAACATCCAGGCCAACACTCCCAGTGCAGTACTGAGGGAGCGCTGCACTGTCGGAGGGTCAGTACTGAGGGGAGCGCTGCACTGTCGGAGGGTCAGTACTGAGGGAGCGCTGCACTGTCGGAGGGTCAGTACTGAGGGAGCGCTGCACTGTCGGAGGGTCAGTACTGAGGGAGCGCTGCACTGTCGGAGGGTCAGTACTGAGGGAGCGCTGCACTGTCGGAGGGTCAGTACTGAGGGAGCGCTGCACTGTTGGAGGGTCAGTACTGAGGGAGCGCTGCACTGTTGGAGGTGCCGTCTTTCCAAAGAGATGTTAAACCGAGGCCCCGTCTGCCCCTCTCGGGTGGATGTGAAAAATCTCATGGCCGCTGTTTTGAAGAAGAGCAGGGGAGTTCTCCCCGGTTTCCTGGGCCGATATTTATTCCCCAGCCAACACCGCTAAAAACAGATGATCTGGTCATTTATCACATTGCTGTTTGTGGGATCTTGCTGTGCACAAATTGGCTGCCGCTTTTCCTACATTACAACAGTGACTACACTTCAAAAGTACTTCATTGGCTGTGAAGCACTTTGGGACATTCTGAGGTCGTGAAAGGCGCTATGTAAATGCAAGTTCTTTCTTTCTTTCTTTAACTACCAATGTCTACCTGCTGCCAGTTGGTGACATCCTTCATAAACCTTTCCACCATCTACAAGGCACAAGTCAGGAGTGTGATGGAATACTCTCCACTTGCCTGGATGAGTGCAGCTCCAACAACACTCAAGAAGCTCGACACCATCCAGGACAAAGCAGCCCGCTTGATTGGCACCCCATCCACCACCCTAAACATTCACTCCCTTCACCACCGGCGCACCGTGGCTGCAGTGTGTACCATCCACAGGATGCACTGCAGCAACTCGCCAAGGCTTCTTCGACAGCACCTCCCAAACCCGCGACCTCTACCACCTAGAAGGACAAGGTCAGCAGGCACATGGGAACAACACCACCTGCACGTTCCCCTCCAAGTCACACACCATCCTGACTTGGAAATATATCGCCGTTCCTTCATCGTCGCTGGGTCAAAATCCTGGAACTCCGGACCTAACAGCACCGTGGGAGAACCTTCACTACTGCATGGCATGAAAAGAAACAAGTGTAAATCCCAACTCCAACTTCACCAATGTAGGGTTACCAACCCTCCGGGATTGTCCTGGAGTCTCCAGGAATTGAAGATTAATCTCCCTGGACGCTGCTTCGAGCAAAAACCTGGGAGAAAAATCATCAGGACGGTAAAAAAAGTTGGGCGTGATTTTTTTTCATTTATTCGTTCTAAAAATATTGGCGAGGGGATAAAAATGCTGTTTGACTGACAGTCATGCATCATCCAATCAAGTAATGACACGCCTGTTCGTCTTCCAATTGGCGGTGGGAAGGCGGAGCACCGTGAGGATGGACAGGTCACGCGACCAATGGTGGGAGTGCGGGGGGGGGCGGGGCACCGCAAGAATGGATGTGTCCGGTGACCAATGGCAGGTGTGGGGGGGTGGCATCGTGAGGATAGGTGGTTCAGGCGACCAATGGCGGGACTGGGGCCGGGTCATCACGGGGATAGGCTTGTCAGACGACCAATGGCGGGGGTGTAGGGGGCGGGGCATCATGAGGATGGGCGTGTCGGGCGACCAATGGCGGGAGTGTTGGGGTGGGGGCAGTTGGAGGCGGGAGGTCATGTGATGAAACCTCCAGGAATTTGTCCAACCAGAGTTGCGACACTAAATGGAACTGATAATGGGATCGTTGACGTCGAAGCCTGAATGGATGATAATCAGGAAATAGTTGAACTTGTTGAGCCCAAAAGGCCCTGATCTACAGCTGAACTTTAACCCTTCGATGCTGAAACTCTTCTGGTTTTTTTTTGAATGGACCTTTCAGGAAATGTGACAGCCACTTTTAGTGACACTGAGATTGTAGAATATGTTGGCGGGATGGATTTATTTAGAGCAGAAGACTCGCAGGAACAAGAAAAGACCATTCGGCCCACCCAGCCTACCCCTTTTTGAGTGATCTGAACTTCACCCAGTTACACATCTTCTCAAGTATTGGGGAAGAAGACAACAGTAACACATGCAGGACATGCACTGCCTGGGGGGGTGAGGCCTGGACCAATCATAAGGTCCAGCCTGGTCTATGCGGAGAGCGCTGGTCCCAGCCAAATCAGCTTTGGGTTAGGATTAACTTTAGGATTTATCTGTGTACTGAGTGAAGGAGAAAAATCAGCGCGGGGACATTCCCCGATTGTTATTCAGTGAGTCTCGCTGGAAGTGTGTGCGAGTGTGTTTACATGCGTGTTTGTGTATATGTTTCTGTGCGAGTGTGTTTACATGCGTGTGTGTGTATATGTTTCTGTGTGAGTGTGTTTACATGCGTGTTTGTGTATATGTTTCTGTGTGAGTGTGTTTACATGCGTGTTTGTGTATATGTTTCTGTGCAAGTGTGTTTACATGCGTGTTTGTGTATATGTTTCTGTGCGAGTGTGTTTACATGCGTGTTTGTGTATATGTTTCTGTGCAAGTGTGTTTACATGCGTGTTTGTGTATATGTTTCCGTGCAAGTGTGTTTACATGCATGTTTGTGTATATGTTTCTGTGCGAGTGTGTTTACATGCGTGTTTGTGCATATATTTGAGTGTGTTTACATGCGTGTTTGTGTGTGACCATAAGACCATAAGAGATAGGAGCAGGAGTAGGCCATTCGGCCCCTCGAGCCTGCTCCGCCATTCAATGAGATCATGGCTGATCTGATTTTTACCTCAACTCCACTTTCCCGCCCTTTCCCCATATCCTTTGATTCCCTTGCTGATCAAAAATTTGTCTAACTCAGCCTTGAATGTATTCAATGACTCAGCCTCCACAACTTTTTGGGGTAAAGAATTCCAAAGATTCACGACCCTCTGGGAGAAGAAATTCCTCCTCATTTCCGTCTTAAATGGGCGACCCCTTATTCTGAGACTATGCCCCCTAGTTTTAGATTCCCCCACGAGGGGTAACACCCTCTCAGCATCTACCCTATCGAGTCCCCTCAGAATCTTGTATGTTTCAATAAGATCGCCTCTCATTCTTCTAAACTCCAATGAGTATAGACCCAACCTGTTCAATCTTTCCTCATAAGACAACCCTTCCATACCCGGAATCAACCTAGTGAACCTTCTCTGAACTGCCTCCAATGCAAGTATGTCCTTCCTTAAATAAGGGCACCAGAACTGTACGCAGTACTCCAGGTGTGGTCTCACCAGCACCCTGTACAGTTGTAGCATGACTTCCCTGCTTTTATACTCCATCCCCCTAGAAATAAAGGCCAATATTCCGTTTGCCTTCCGGATTACCTGCTCCACCTGTATGTTGACTTTTTGTGTTTCATGTACGAGGACACCCAGATCCCTCTGTACCGCAGCATTTTGTAGTATTTCTCCATTCAAATAATATTTTGCTTTTTGATTTTTCCTCCCAAAGTGGATGACTTCACATTTTCCCACATTAGATTCCATCTGCCAAATTTTTGCCCATTGGCTTAACCTGTCAATATCCCTTTGCAGACACTCTGTGTCCTCATCACAACTTGCTTTTCCACCTATCTTTGTATCATCAGCAAATTTGGCCACAAGACACTCTGTTCCTTCATCCAAGTCATTAATATATATTGTAAATAGTTGAGGCCCCAGCACAGCCCTGCGGCATCCCACTAGTTACAGATTGCCATTTTGAAAATGACCCTTTTATCCCGACTCTTTGTTTTCTGTTAGTTAGCCAATCCTCTATCCACGCCAGTATATTACCCCCAACACCATGAGCTCTTATCTTGTGCAGTAATCTTTTATGTGGCACCTTATCGAATGCCTTTTGGAAATCCAAATATACTGCATCCATTGGTTCCCCTTTATCCACCCTGCCCGTTACTTCCTCAAAGAACTCCAATAGATTTGTCAGACATGATTTCCCCTCATAAAACCATGTTGACTCTCCTTGATTGTATTATGAGTCTCCAAATGTCCTGCTACTACTTCCTTAATAATGGATTCTAGCATTTTCCCAATGACAGATGTTAGGCTAACTGGTCTATAGTTACCTGTGTTTCTGTGTGTGTTTGCATGTATGTTTTTGTGAGTGTGTTTACCTGTGTGTTTGTTTATGTGAGAGTGTTTACATGCATGTTAGTGCATATGTTTCTGTAAGTGTGTTTATATGCATGTCTGTGTGTTTACACACATGTTTGTGGATACATTTCTGTGTGCACGTGTTTACATGCATATGTGAGTGCATGTTTCAGTTTGAGTATGTTTACATGTGAGTTTTCGTGTATGTGTGTTTGTATGTGTGCTTCTGTGTGTGCACATGAATATTTCTGTGTGCATGTGTTCTGCGTATGTTTCTGAGTATGTGTGTTTACATGTTTCTGAGTGTGTTTACATGCGTGTTTGTATGTGTGTTTCTGTGCGTGTGTACATGTGTGTTTGTATGTGTGTGTTGTGTGAGTATGTTCACATGCATGTTTCTGTGTGTGTGTTTCTATGTGTGTTTGTTTATGTGAGAGTGTTTACATGTGTGTTAGTGCAAATGTTTCTGAAAGTGTGTTTATATGCATGTCTGTGTGTTTACACACATATTTATGGATACATTTCTGTGTGCACATGTTTACATGCATATTTGAGTGCATGTTTCAGTTTGAGTATGTTTACATGTGAGTTTTCATGTATTTGTGTTTGTATGTGTGTGTTTCTGTGTGTGTGTTTCTATGTGTGTTTCTGCGTGTCTGTGTGTGTTTCTGCGTGTGTGTTGATGCATTTTTCTGCGTGTGTGTTTCTGTCTGTGTGTGTTTCTATGTGTTTCTGCGTGTCTGTGTGTTTCTGTATATGTGTTTCTGTGCGAGTGTGTGTTTCTGTGTGTGTTTCTGTGCGAGTGTGTGTTTCTGTGTGTGTGTTTCTGTGCGAGTGTGTGTTTCTGTGTGTGTGTTTCTGTGCGAGTGTGTGTTTCTTTGTGTGTTTCTGTGTGTGTGTTTCTGTGCGAGTGTGTGTTTCTGTGTGTGTTTCTGTGCAAGTGTGTGTTTCTGTGTGTGTTTCTGTGCGAGTGTGTGTTTCTGTGTATGTTTCTGTGCGAGTGTGTGTTTCTGTGTATGTTTCTGTGCGAGAGTGTTTTTCTGTGTGTGCGTGTTTTTCTGTGTGTGCGTGTGTTTCTGTGCGAGTGTGTGTTTCTGTGCGAGTGTGTGTTTCTGTGCGTGTGTTTCTGTGCGAGTGTGTGTTTGTTTCTGTGTGTGTCTCTGTGCGAGTGTGTGTTTCTGTGTGTGTGTTTCTGTGCAAGTGTGTGTTTCTGTGTGTGTCTCTGTGCGAGTGTGTGTTTCTGTGTGTGTGTTTCTGTGCAAGTGTGTGTTTCTGTGTGTGTGTTTCTGTGCGAGTGTGTGTTTCTGTGTGTGTTTCTGTGCGAGTGTGACTTTCTGTGCGAGTGTGTGTTTCTGTATGTGTGTTTCTGTGCGAGTGTGTGTTTCTGTGTGTGTGTTTCTGTGCGAGTGTGTGTTTCTGTATGTGTGTTTCTGTGCGAGTGTGTGTTTCTGTGTGTGTTTCTGTGCGAGTGTGACTTTCTGTGCGAGTGTGTGTTTCTGTATGTGTGTTTCTGTGTGTGTTTCTGTGCGAGTGTATGTTTCTGTGTGTGTGTTTCTGTGCGAGTGTGTGTTTCTGTGTGTGTGTTTCTGTGCGAGTCTGTGTTTCTGTGCGAGTGTGTGTTTCTGTGTGAGTGTGTGTTTCTGTGCGAGTGTGTGTTTCTGTATGTGTGTTTCTGTGTGTGTTTCTGTGTGTGTGTTTCTGTGCGAGTGTGTGTTTCTGTATGTGTGTTTCTGTGCCAGTGTGTGTTTCTCTGCGAGTGTGTGTTTCTCCGTGAGTGTGTGTTTCTGTGCGAGTGTGTGTTTCTGTATGTGTGTTTCTGTGCTAGTGTGTGTTTCTGTGCGAGTGTGTGTTTCTGTGTGTGTGTTTCTGTGCGAGTGTGTGTTTCTGTGTGAGTGTGTGTTTCTGTGCGAGTGTGTGTTTCTGTGCGAGTGTGTGTTTCTGTGCGAGTGTGTGTTTCTGTGCGAGTGTGTGTTTCTGTGCGAGTGTGCGTTTCTGTATGTGTGTTTCTGTATGTGTGTTTCTGTGCGAGTGTGTGTTTCTGTGTGTGTTTCTGTGTGTGTTTCTGTGCGAGTGTGTGTTTCTGTGCGAGTGTGTGTTTCTGTGTGAGTGTGTGTTTCTGTGTGAGTGTGTGTTTCTGTGCGAGTGTGTGTTTCTGTATGTGTGTTTCTGTGTGTGTGTTTCTGTGAGAGTGTGTGTTTCTGTGTGTGTTTCTGTGTGTGTTTCTGTGCGAGTGTGTGTTTCTGTGTGTGTGTGTTTCTGTGCGAGTGTGTGTTTCTGTGTGTGTATTTCTGTGCGAGTGTGTGTTTCTGTGCGAGTGTGTGCTTCTGTGTGTGTGTTTCTGTGCGAGTGTGTGTTTCTGTGCGAGTGTGTGTTTCTGTGTGTGTGTTTCTGTGCGAGTGTGTGTTTCTGTGCGAGTGTGTGTTTCTGTATGTGTGTTTCTGTGCAAATGTGTGTTTCTGTGTGTGTTTCTGTGCAAGTGTGTGTTTCTGTGCGAGTGTGTGTTTCTGTGTGTGTGTTTCTGTGCGAGTGTGTGTTTCTGTGTGTGTTTCTGTGTGTGTTTCTGTGCGAGTGTGTGTTTCTGTGCGAGTGTGTGTTTCTGTGCGAGTGTGTTTCTGTGCAAGTGTGTGTTTCTGTGTGTGTGTTTCTGTGTGTGTGTTTCTGTGTGTGTGTTTCTGTGCGAGTGTGTGTTTCTGTGTGTGTGTTTCTGTGCGAGTGTGTGTTTCTGTGCGAGTGTGTGTTTCTGTGTATGTGTTTCTGTGTGTGTGTGTTTCTGTGTGTGTTTCTGTGCGAGTGTGTGTTTCTGTGCGAGTGTGTGTTTCTGTGCGAGTGTGTGTTTCTGTGTGTGTTTCTGTGCGAGTGTATGTTTCTGTATGTGTGTTTCTGTGCGAGTGTGTGTTTCAGTGTGTGTTTCTGTGTGTGTTTCTGTGCGAGTGTATGTTTCTGTGTGTTTGTTTCTGTGTGAGTGTGTGTTTCTGTGCGAGTGTGTGTTTCTGTGTGTGTGTTTCTGTGCAAATGTGTGTTTCTGTATGTGTGTTTCTGTGTGAGTGTGTGTTTCTGTGCGAGTGTGTGTTTCTGTGTGTTTTTCTGTGTGTGTGTTTCTGTGCGAGTGTGTGTTTCTGTGCGAGTGTGTGTTTCTGTGTGTGTGTTTCTGTGCAAGTGTGTGTTTCTGTATGTGTGTTTCTGTGTGAGTGTGTGTTTCTGTGTGTGTTTCTGTGTGAGTGTGTTTTTCTGTGTGTGTGTTTCTGTGCAAGTGTGTGTTTCTGTGCGAGTGTGTGTTTCTGTGTGTGTGTTTCTGTGCGATGTGTTTTTCTGTGTGTGTGTTTCTGTGCGAGTGTGTGTTTCTGTGCGAGTGTGTGTTTCTGTGTGTGTGTTTCTGTGCGAGTGTGTGTTTCTGTGTGTGTTTCTATGCGAGTGTGTGTTTCTGTGCGAGTGTGTGTTTCTGTGCGAGTGTGTGTTTCTGTGTGTGTGTTTCTGTGCAAGTGTGTGTTTCTGTATGTGTGTTTCTGTGTGAGTGTGTGTTTCTGTGCGAGTGTGTGTTTCTGTGTGTTTTTCTGTGTGTGTGTTTCTGTGCGAGTGTGTGTTTCTGTGTGTGTGTTTCTGTGCGAGTGTGTGTTTCTGTGTGTGTGTTTCTGTGCGAGTGTGTGTTTCTGTGCGAGTGTGTGTTTCTGTGTGTGTGTTTCTGTGCGAGTGTGTGTTTCTGTGCGAGTGTGTGTTTCTGTATGTGTGTTTCTGTGTGTGTGTTTCTGTGCGAGTGTGTGTTTCTGTACCAGTGTGTGTTTCTGTGCGAGTGTGTGTTTCTGTGCGAGTGTGTGTTTCTGTACGTGTGTTTCTGTGCGAGTGTGTGTTTCTGTGTGTGTTTCTGTGCGAGTGTGTGTTTCTGTGCGAGTGTGTGTTTCTGTACGTGTGTTTTTGTTCGAGTGTGTGTTTCTGTGTGTGTTTCTGTGCGAGTGTGTGTTTCTGTACGAGTGTGTGTTTCTGTACGAGTGTGTGTTTCTGTACGAGTGTGTGTTTCTGTGCGAGTGTGTGTTTCTGTGTGTGTTTCTGTGTGTGTTTCTGTGCGAGTGTGTGTTTCTGTCCGTGTGTATTTGTTCGAGTGTGTGTTTCTGTGTGTGTTTCTGTGCGAGTGTGTGTTTCTGTGCGAGTGTGTGTTTCTGTGCGAGTGTGTGTTTGTGTGTTTCTGTGCGAGTGTGTGTTTCTGTGCGAGTGTGTGTTTGTGTATGTGTGTTTCTGTGCGTGTGTGTGTTTCTGTGTGTGTGTTTCTGTGCGAGTGTGTGTTTCTGTGTGTGTGTTTCTGTGCGAGTGTGTGTTTCTGTGCGAGTGTGTGTTTCTGTATGTGTGTTTCTGTGCGAGTGTGTGTTTCTGTGTGTGTTTCTGTGTGAGTGTGTGTTTCTGTGCAAGTGTGTGTTCCTGTATGTGTGTTTCTGTGCGAGTGTGTGTTTCTGTGTGTGTGTTTCTGTGTGAGTGTGTGTTTCTGTGCAAGTGTGTGTTTCTGTGTGTGTGTTTCTGTGCGAGTGTGTGTTTCTGTATGTGTGTTTCTGTGCGAGTGTGTGTTTCTGTGTGTGTGTTTCTGTGCGAGTGTGTGTTTCTGTGCGAGTGTGTGTTTCTGTATGTGTGTTTCTGTGCGAGTGTGTGTTTCTGTGTGTGTTTCTGTGTGAGTGTGTGTTTCTGTGCAAGTGTGTGTTCCTGTATGTGTGTTTCTGTGCGAGTGTGTGTTTCTGAGTGTGTGTTTCTGTGTGAGTGTGTGTTTCTGTGCAAGTGTGTGTTTCTGTGTGTGTGTTTCTGTGCGAGTGTGTGTTTCTGTGTGTGTGTTTCTGTGCGAGTGTGAGTTTCTGTGCAAGTGTGTGTTTCTGTGTGTGTGTTTCTGTGCGAGTGTGTGTTTCTGTGTGTGTGTTTTTGTGCGAGTGTGTGTTTCTGTGTGTGTGTTTCTGTGTGTGTTTCTGTGCGAGTGTGTGTTTCTGTGCGAGTGTGTGTTTCTGTGCGAGTGTGTGTTTCTGTGCGAGTGTGTGTTTCTATGTGTTTCTGCGTGTCTGTGTGTGTGTGTTTCTGTATGTGTGTTTCTGTGCGAGTGTGTGTTTCTGTGTGTGTTTCTGTGCGAGTGTATGTTTCTGTGTGTGTGTTTCTGTGCGAGTGTGTGTTTCTGTGTGTGTTTCTGTGCGAGTGTGTGTTTCTGTGTGTGTTTCTGTGCGAGTGTGTGTTTCTGTGCGAGTGTGTGTTTCGGTGCGAGTGTGTGTTTCTGTGCGAGTGTGTGTTTCTGTGCGTGTGTTTCTGTGCGAGTGTGTGTTTCTGTGTGTGTTTCTGTGTGAGTGTGACTTTCTGTGCGAGTGTGTGTTTCTGTGTGTGTGTTTCTGTGTGCGTGTGTGTTTCTGTGCGAGTGTGTGTTTCTGTGCGAGTGTGTGTTTCTGTGTGAGTGTGTGTTTCTGTGCGAGTGTGTGTTTCTGTATGTGTGTTTCTGTGCTAGTGTGTGTTTCTGTGCGAGTGTGTGTTTCTGTGTGTGTGTTTCTGTGCGAGTGTGTGTTTCTGTGTGTGTGTTTCTGTGCGAGTGTGTGTTTCTGTGCGAGTGTGTGTTTCTGTGCGAGTGTGTGTTTCTATGTGTTTCTGCATGTCTGTGTGTGTGTGTTTCTGTATGTGTGTTTCTGTGTGAGTGTGTGTTTCTGTGCGAGTGTGTGTTTCTGTGTGAGTGTGTGTTTCTGTGCGAGTGTGTGTTTCTGTGCGAGTGTGTGTTTCTGTGCGAGTGTGTGTTTCTGTGCGAGTGTGTGTTTCTGTGTGTGTGTTTCTGTGCGAGTGTGTGTTTCTGTGTGTGTGTTTCTGTGTGCGTGTGTGTTTCTGTGCGAGTGTGTGTTTCTGTGTGTGTGTTTCTGTGCGAGAGTGTGTTTCTGTGTGTGTGTTTCTGTGCTAGTGTGTGTTTCTGTGTGAGTGTGTGTTTCTGTGCGAATGTGTGTTTCTGTGTGTGTATTTCTGTGCGTGTGTGTGTTTCTGTGTGTGTGTTTCTGTGCGAGTGTGTGTTTCTGTGTGTGTGTTTCTGTGCGAGTGTGTGTTTCTGTGTGTGTGTTTCTGTGCGAGTGTGTGTTTCTGTGTGTGTGTGTTTCTGTGCGAGTGTGTGTTTCTGTGTGTGTGTTTCTGTGCGAGTGTGTGTTTCTGTGCGAGTGTGTGTTTCTGTGTGTGTGTTTCTGTGCGAGTGTGTGTTTCTGTGCGAGTGTGTGTTTCTGTGTGTGTGTTTCTGTGCGAGTGTGTGTTTCTGTGCGAGTGTGTGTTTCTGTGTGTGTGTTTCTGTGCGAGAGTGTGTTTCTGTGTGTGTGTTTCTGTGCTAGTGTGTGTTTCTGTGTGAGTGTGTGTTTCTGTGCGAATGTGTGTTTCTGTGTGTGTATTTCTGTGTGTGTGTGTGTTTCTGTGTGTGTGTTTCTGTGTGCGTGTGTATTTCTGTGCGAGTGTGTGTTTCTGTGTGTGTGTTTCTGTGTGCGTGTGTGTTTCTGTGCGAGTGTGTGTTTCTGTGTGTGTGTTTCTGTGCGAGAGTGTGTTTCTGTGTGTGTGTTTCTGTGCTAGTGTGTGTTTCTGTGTGAGTGTGTGTTTCTGTGCGAATGTGTGTTTCTGTGTGTGTATTTCTGTGCGTGTGTGTGTTTCTGTGTGTGTGTTTCTGTGCGAGTGTGTGTTTCTGTGTGTGTGTTTCTGTGCGAGTGTGTGTTTCTGTGTGTGTGTTTCTGTGCGAGTGTGTGTTTCTGTGTGTGTGTGTTTCTGTGCGAGTGTGTGTTTCTGTGTGTGTGTTTCTGTGCGAGTGTGTGTTTCTGTGCGAGTGTGTGTTTCTGTGTGTGTGTTTCTGTGCGAGTGTGTGTTTCTGTGCGAGTGTGTGTTTCTGTGTGTGTGTTTCTGTGCGAGTGTGTGTTTCTGTGCGAGTGTGTGTTTCTGTATGTGTGTTTCTGTGCAAATGTGTGTTTCTGTGTGTGTTTCTGTGCGAGTGTGTGTTTCTGTGCGAGTGTGTGTTTCTGTGCGAGTGTGTGTTTCTGTGTGTGTGTGTTTCTGTGCGAGTGTGTGTTTCTGTGTGTGTGTTTCTGTGCGAGTGTGTGTTTCTGTGCGAGTGTGTGTTTCTGTGTGTGTGTTTCTGTGCGAGTGTGTGTTTCTGTGCGAGTGTGTGTTTCTGTGTGTGTGTTTCTGTGCGAGTGTGTGTTTCTGTGCGAGTGTGTGTTTCTGTATGTGTGTTTCTGTGCAAATGTGTGTTTCTGTGTGTGTTTCTGTGCGAGTGTATATTTCTGTGCGAGTGTGTGTTTCTGTGCGAGTGTGTGTTTCTGTGTGTGTGTTTCTGTGCGAGTGTGTGTTTCTGTGCGAGTGTGTGTTTCTGTGCGAGTGTGTGTTTCTGTGTGTGTGTTTCTGTGCGAGTGTGTGTTTCTGTGTGTGTGTTTCTGTGCGAGTGTGTGTTTCTGTGCGAGTGTGTGTTTCTGTGTGTGTGTTTCTGTGCTAGTGTGTGTTTCTGTGCGAGTGTGTGTTTCTGTATGTGTGTTTCTGTGCTAGTGTGTGTTTCTGTGCGAGTGTGTGTTTCTGTGTGTGTGTTTCTGTGTGCGTGTGTGTTTCTGTGCGAGTGTGTGTTTCTGTGCGAGTGTGTGTTTCTGTGCGAGTGTGTGTTTCTGTGTGAGTGTGTGTTTCTGTGCGAGTGTGTGTTTCTGTATGTGTGTTTCTGTGCTAGTGTGTGTTTCTGTGCGAGTGTGTGTTTCTGTGTGTGTGTTTCTGTGCGAGTGTGTGTTTCTGTGTGTGTGTTTCTGTGCGAGTGTGTGTTTCTGTGCGAGTGTGTGTTTCTGTGCGAGTGTGTGTTTCTATGTGTTTCTGCATGTCTGTGTGTGTGTTTCTGTATGTGTGTTTCTGTGTGAGTGTGTGTTTCTGTGCGAGTGTGTGTTTCTGTGTGAGTGAGTGTTTCTGTGTGAGTGTGTGTTTCTGTGCGAGTGTGTGTTTCTGTGCGAGTGTGTGTTTCTGTGCGAGTGTGTGTTTCTGTGCGAGTGTGTGTTTCTGTGTGTGTGTTTCTGTGCGAGTGTGTGTTTCTGTGTGTGTGTTTCTGTGTGCGTGTGTGTTTCTGTGCGAGTGTGTGTTTCTGTGTGTGTGTTTCTGTGCGAGAGTGTGTTTCTGTGTGTGTGTTTCTGTGCGAGTGTGTGTTTCTGTGTGTGTGTTTCTGTGTGCGTGTGTGTTTCTGTGCGAGTGTGTGTTTCTGTGTGTGTGTTTCTGTGCGAGAGTGTGTTTCTGTGTGTGTGTTTCTGTGTGAGTGTGTGTTTCTGTGCGAATGTGTGTTTCTGTGTGTGTATTTCTGTGCGTGTGTGTGTTTCTGTGTGTGTGTTTCTGTGCGAGTGTGTGTTTCTGTGTGTGTGTTTCTGTGCGAGTGTGTGTTTCTGTGTGTGTGTTTCTGTGCGAGTGTGTGTTTCTGTGTGTGTGTGTTTCTGTGCGAGTGTGTGTTTCTGTGTGTGTGTTTCTGTGCGAGTGTGTGTTTCTGTGCGAGTGTGTGTTTCTGTGTGTGTGTTTCTGTCCGAGTGTGTGTTTCTGTGCGAGTGTGTGTTTCTGTGTGTGTGTTTCTGTGCGAGTGTGTGTTTCTGTGCGAGTGTATGTTTCTGTATGTGTGTTTCTGTGCAAATGTGTGTTTCTGTGTGTGTTTCTGTGCGAGTGTGTGTTTCTGTGCGAGTGTGTGTTTCTGTGTGTGTGTTTCTGTGCGAGTGTGTGTTTCTGTGTGTGTTTCTGTGCGAGTGTGTTTCTGTGCAAGTGTGTGTTTCTGCGTGTGTGTTTCTGTGCGAGTGTGTGTTTCTGTGTGTGTGTTTCTGTGCGAGTGTGTGTTTCTGTGTGAGTGTGTGTTTCTGTGCGAGTGTGTGTTTCTGTGTGTGTGTTTCTGTGCGAGTGTGTGTTTCTGTGCGAGTGTGTGTTTCTGTGTATGTGTTTCTGTGTGTGTGTGTTTCTGTGTGTGTTTCTGTGCGAGTGTGTGTTTCTGTGCGAGTGTGTGTTTCTGTGCGAGTGTGTGTTTCTGTGCGAGTGTGTGTTTCTGTGCGAGTGTGTGTTTCTGTGTGTGTGTTTCTGTGTGTGTGTTTCTGTGTGTGTTTCTGTGCGAGTGTATGTTTCTGTATGTGTGTTTCTGTGCGAGTGTGTGTTTCAGTGTGTGTTTCTGTGTGTGTTTCTGTGTGAGTGTATGTTTCTGTGTGTTTGTTTCTGTGTGAGTGTGTGTTTCTGTGCGAGTGTGTGTTTCTGTGTGTGTGTTTCTGTGCAAGTGTGTGTTTCTGTATGTGTGTTTCTGTGTGAGTGTGTGTTTCTGTGCGAGTGTGTGTTTCTGTGTGTTTTTCTGTGTGTGTGTTTCTGTGTGTGTTTCTGTTGCGAGTGTATGTTTCTGTGTGTGTGTTTCTGTGTGAGTGTGTGTTTCTGTGCGAGTGTGTGTTTCTGTGTGTTTTTCTGTGTGTGTGTTTCTGTGCGAGTGTGTGTTTCTGTGCGAGTGTGTGTTTCTGTGTGTGTGTTTCTGTGCAAGTGTGTGTTTCTGTATGTGTGTTTCTGTGTGAGTGTGTGTTTCTGTGTGTGTTTCTGTGTGAGTGTGTTTTTCTGTGTGTGTGTTTCTGTGCGAGTGTGTGTTTCTGTGCGAGTGTGTGTTTCTGTGTGTGTGTTTCTGTGCGATGTGTTTTTCTGTGTGTGTGTTTCTGTGCGAGTGTGTGTTTCTGTGTGTGTGTTTCTGTGCGAGTGTGTGTTTCTGTGTGTGTTTCTATGCGAGTGTGTGTTTCTGTGCGAGTGTGTGTTTCTGTGCGAGTGTGTGTTTCTGTGTGTGTCTGTGCGAGTGTGTGTTTCTATGCGAGTGTGTGTTTCTGTGTGTGTGTTTCTGTGCAAGTGTGTGTTTCTGTATGTGTGTTTCTGTGTGAGTGTGTGTTTCTGTGTGAGTGTGTGTTTCTGTGTGTTTTTCTGTGTGTGTGTTTCTGTGCGAGTGTGTGTTTCTGTGTGTGTGTTTCTGTGCGAGTGTGTGTTTCTGTGTGTGTGTTTCTGTGCGAGTGTGTGTTTCTGTGCGAGTGTGTGTTTCTGTGTGTGTGTTTCTGTGCGAGTGTGTGTTTCTGTGCGAGTGTGTGTTTCTGTATGTGTGTTTCTGTGTGTGTGTTTCTGTGCGAGTGTGTGTTTCTGTACCAGTGTGTGTTTCTGTGCGAGTGTGTGTTTCTGTGAGAGTGTGTATTTCTGTATGTGTGTTTCTGTGCGAGTGTGTGTTTCTGGGCGAGCGTGTTTTTCTGTGCGAGTGTGTGTTTCTGTGCGAGTGTATATTTCTGTAAGTGTGTTTCTGTGCGAGTGTGTGTTTCTGTGCGAGTGTGTGTTTCTGTACGTGTGTTTCTGTGCGAGTGTGTGTTTCTGTGTGTGTTTCTGTGCGAGTGTGTGTTTCTGTGCGAGTGTGTGTTTCTGTACGTGTGTTTTTGTTCGAGTGTGTGTTTCTGTGTGTGTTTCTGTGCGAGTGTGTGTTTCTGTACGAGTGTGTGTTTCTGTGCGAGTGTGTGTTTCTGTGCGAGTGTGTGTTTCTGTACGAGTGTGTGTTTCTGTGCGAGTGTGTGTTTCTGTGCGAGTGTGTGTTTCTGTGTGTGTTTCTGTGCGAGTGTGTGTTTCTGTGCGAGTGTGTGTTTCTGTCCGTGTGTTTTTGTTCGAGTGTGTGTTTCTGTGTGTGTTTCTGTGCGAGTGTGTGTTTCTGTGCGAGTGTGTGTTTCTGTGCGAGTGTGTGTTTGTGTGTTTCTGTGCGAGTGTGTGTTTCTGTGCGAGTGTGTGTTTGTGTATGTGTGTTTCTGTGCGTGTGTGTGTTTCTGTGTGTGTGTTTCTGTGCGAGTGTGTGTTTCTGTGCGAGTGTGTGTTTCTGTATGTGTGTTTCTGTGCGAGTGTGTGTTTCTGTGTGTGTTTCTGTGTGAGTGTGTGTTTCTGTGCAAGTGTGTATTCCTGTATGTGTGTTTCTGTGCGAGTGTGTGTTTCTGTGTGTGTGTTTCTGTGTGAGTGTGTGTTTCTGTGCAAGTGTGTGTTTCTGTGTGTGTGTTTCTGTGCGAGTGTGTGTTTCTGTATGTGTGTTTCTGTGCGAGTGTGTGTTTCTGTGTGTGTGTTTCTGTGCGAGTGTGTGTTTCTGTGCGAGTGTGTGTTTCTGTATGTGTGTTTCTGTGCGAGTGTGTGTTTCTGTGTGTGTTTCTGTGTGAGTGTGTGTTTCTGTGCAAGTGTGTGTTCCTGTCTGTGTGTTTCTGTACGAGTGTGTGTTTCTGTGTGTGTGTTTCTGTGTGAGTGTGTGTTTCTGTGCAAGTGTGTGTTTCTGTGTGTGTGTTTCTGTGCGAGTGTGTGTTTCTGTGTGTGTGTTTCTGTGCGAGTGCGAGTTTCTGTGCAAGTGTGTGTTTCTGTGTGTGTGTTTTTGTGCGAGTGTGTGTTTCTGTGTGTGTGTTTCTGTGTGTGTTTCTGTGCGAGTGTGTGTTTCTGTGCGAGTGTGTGTTTCTGTGCGAGTGTGTGTTTCTGTGCGAGTGTGTGTTTCTATGTGTTTCTGCGTGTCTGTGTGTGTGTGTTTCTGTATGTGTGTTTCTGTGCGAGTGTGTGTTTCTGTGTGTGTTTCTGTGCGAGTGTATGTTTCTGTGTGTGTGTTTCTGTGCGAGTGTGTGTTTCTGTGTGTGTTTCTGTGCGAGTGTGTGTTTCTGCGTGTGTGTTTCTGTGCGAGTGTGTGTTTCTGTGCGAGTGTGTGTTTTGGTACGAGTGTGTGTTTCTGTGCGAGTGTGTGTTTCTGTGCGTGTGTTTCTGTGCGAGTGTGTGTTTCTGTGTGTGTGTTTCTGTGTGTGTCTGTGCGAGTGTATGTTTCTGTGCGAGTGTGTGTTTCTGTGCGAGTGTGTGTTTCTGTGTGTGTGTTTCTGTGCGAGTGTGTGTTTCTGTGCGAGTGTGTGTTTCTGTGCGAGTGTGTGTTTCTGTGTGTGTGTTTCTGTGCGAGTGTGTGTTTCTGTGTGTGTGTTTCTGTGCGAGTGTGTGTTTCTGTGTGAGTGTGTGTTTCTGTGCGAGTGTGTGTTTCTGTATGTGTGTTTCTGTGCTCGTGTGTGTTTCTGTGCGAGTGTGTGTTTCTGTGTGTGTGTTTCTGTGTGTGTGTTTCTGTGCGAGTGTGTGTTTCTGTGTGTGTGTTTCTGTGCGAGTGTGTGTTTCTGTGTGAGTGTGTGTTTCTGTGCAAGTGTGTGTTTCTGTATGTGTGTTTCTGTGCTAGTGTGTGTTTCTGTGCGAGTGTGTGTTTCTGTGTGTGTGTTTCTGTGCGAGTGTGTGTTTCTGTGTGTGTGTTTCTGTGCGAGTGTGTGTTTCTGTGCGAGTGTGTGTTTCTGTGCGAGTGTGTGTTTCTGTGTGTGTTTCTGTGCGAGTGTGTTTTTCTGTGTGTGTGTGTTTCTGTGCGAGTGTGTGTTTCTGTGCGAGTGTGTGTTTCTGTGTGAGTGTGTGTTTCTGTGTGTGTTTCTGTGCGAGTGTGTGTTTCTGTGTGTGTGTTTCAGTGCGAGTGTGTGTTTCTGTGTGAGTGTTTCAGTGCGAGTGTGTGTTTCTGTATGTGTGTTTCTGTGCTAGTGTGTGTTTCTGTGCGAGTGTGTGTTTCTGTGTGTGTGTTTCTGTGCGAGTGTGTGTTTCTGTGTGTGTGTTTCTGTGCGAGTGTGTGTTTCTGTGCGAGTGTGTGTTTCTGTGCGAGTGTGTGTTTCTATGTGTTTCTGCATGTCTGTGTGTGTGTGTTTCTGTATGTGTGTTTCTGTGCGAGTGTGTGTTTCTGTGTGTGTTTCTGTGCGAGTGTATATTTCTGTGTGTGTGTTTCTGTGCGAGTGTGTGTTTCTGTGTGTGTTTCTGTGCGAGTGTGTGTTTCTGTGTGTGTGTTTCAGTGCGAGTGTGTGTTTCTGTGTGAGTGTGTGTTTCTGTGCGAGTGTGTGTTTCTGTGTGTGTTTCTGTGCGAGTGTGTTTTTCTGTGTGTGTGTGTTTCTGTGCGAGTGTGTGTTTCTGTGCGAGTGTGTGTTTCTGTGTGAGTGTGTGTTTCTGTGTGTGTTTCTGTGCGAGTGTGTGTTTCTGTGTGTGTGTTTCTGTGCGAGTGTGTGTTTCTGTGCGAGTGTGTGTTTCTGTGCGAGTGTGTGTTTCTGTGCGAGTGTGTGTTTCTGTGTGAGTGTGTGTTTCTGTGTGTGTGTTTCTGTGCGAGTGTGTGTTTCTGTGCGAGTGTGTGTTTCTGTGTGAGTGTGTGTTTCTGTGCGAGTGTGTGTTTCTGTATGTGTGTTTCTGTGCTAGTGTGTGTTTCTGTGCGAGTGTGTGATTCTGTGTGTGTGTTTCTGTGTGCGTGTGTGTTTCTGTGCGAGTGTGTGTTTCTGTGTGTGTGTTTCTGTGCGAGTGTGTGTTTCTGTGTGTGTGTTTCTGTGCGAGTGTGTGTTTCTGTGCGAGTGTGTGTTTCTGTGCGAGTGTATATTTCTGTAAGTGTGTTTCTGTGCGAGTGTGTGTTTCTGTGCGAGTGTGTGTTTCTGTACGTGTGTTTCTGTGCGAGTGTGTGTTTCTGTGTGTGTTTCTGTGCGAGTGTGTGTTTCTGTGCGAGTGTGTGTTTCTGTACGTGTGTTTTTGTTCGAGTGTGTGTTTCTGTGTGTGTTTCTGTGCGAGTGTGTGTTTCTGTACGAGTGTGTGTTTCTGTGCGAGTGTGTGTTTCTGTACGAGTGTGTGTTTCTGTGCGAGTGTGTGTTTCTGTGCGAGTGTGTGTTTCTGTGTGTGTTTCTGTGCGAGTGTGTGTTTCTGTGCGAGTGTGTGTTTCTGTCCGTGTGTTTTTGTTCGAGTGTGTGTTTCTGTGTGTGTTTCTGTGCGAGTGTGTGTTTCTGTGCGAGTGTGTGTTTCTGTGTGAGTGTGTGTTTGTGTGTTTCTGTGCGAGTGTGTGTTTCTGTGCGAGTGTGTGTTTGTGTATGTGTGTTTCTGTGCGTGTGTGTGTTTCCGTGTGTGTGTTTCTGTGCGAGTGTGTGTTTCTGTGCGAGTGTGTGTTTCTGTATGTGTGTTTCTGTGCGAGTGTGTGTTTCTGTGTGTGTTTCTGTGTGAGTGTGTGTTTCTGTGCAAGTGTGTATTCCTGTATGTGTGTTTCTGTGCGAGTGTGTGTTTCTGTGTGTGTGTTTCTGTGTGAGTGTGTGTTTCTGTGCAAGTGTGTGTTTCTGTGTGTGTGTTTCTGTGCGAGTGTGTGTTTCTGTATGTGTGTTTCTGTGCGAGTGTGTGTTTCTGTGTGTGTTTCTGTGTGAGTGTGTGTTTCTGTGCAAGTGTGTGTTCCTGTATGTGTGTTTCTGTGCGAGTGTGTGTTTCTGTGTGTGTGTTTCTGTGTGAGTGTGTGTTTCTGTGCAAGTGTGTGTTTCTGTGTGTGTGTTTCTGTGCGAGTGTGTGTTTCTGTGTGTGTGTTTCTGTGCGAGTGTGAGTTTCTGTGCAAGTGTGTGTTTCTGTGTGTGTGTTTTTGTGCGAGTGTGTGTTTCTGTGTGTGTGTTTCTGTGTGTGTTTCTGTGCGAGTGTGTGTTTCTGTGCGAGTGTGTGTTTCTGTGCGAGTGTGTGTTTCTGTGCGAGTGTGTGTTTCTATGTGTTTCTGCGTGTCTGTGTGTGTGTTTCTGTATGTGTGTTTCTGTGCGAGTGTGTGTTTCTGTGTGTGTTTCTGTGCGAGTGTATGTTTCTGTGTGTGTGTTTCTGTGCGAGTGTGTGTTTCTGTGTGTGTTTCTGTGCGAGTGTGTGTTTCTGCGTGTGTGTTTCTGTGCGAGTGTGTGTTTCTGTGCGAGTGTGTGTTTCGGTACGAGTGTGTGTTTCTGTGCGAGTGTGTGTTTCTGTGCGTGTGTTTCTGTGCGAGTGTGTGTTTCTGTGTGTGTGTTTCTGTGTGTGTCTGTGCGAGTGTATGTTTCTGTGCGAGTGTGTGTTTCTGTGCGAGTGTGTGTTTCTGTGTGTGTGTTTCTGTGCGAGTGTGTGTTTCTGTGCGAGTGTGTGTTTCTGTGCGAGTGTGTGTTTCTGTGTGTGTGTTTCTGTGCGAGTGTGTGTTTCTGTGTGTGTGTTTCTGTGCGAGTGTGTGTTTCTGTGTGAGTGTGTGTTTCTGTGCGAGTGTGTGTTTCTGTATGTGTGTTTCTGTGCTCGTGTGTGTTTCTGTGCGAGTGTGTGTTTCTGTGTGTGTGTTTCTGTGTGTGTGTTTCTGTGCGAGTGTGTGTTTCTGTGTGTGTGTTTCTGTGCGAGTGTGTGTTTCTGTGTGAGTGTGTGTTTCTGTGCAAGTGTGTGTTTCTGTATGTGTGTTTCTGTGCTAGTGTGTGTTTCTGTGCGAGTGTGTGTTTCTGTGTGTGTGTTTCTGTGCGAGTGTGTGTTTCTGTGTGTGTGTTTCTGTGCGAGTGTGTGTTTCTGTGCGAGTGTGTGTTTCTGTGCGAGTGTGTGTTTCTATGTGTTTCTGCATGTCTGTGTGTGTGTGTTTCTGTATGTGTGTTTCTGTGCGAGTGTGTGTTTCTGTGTGTGTTTCTGTGCGAGTGTATATTTCTGTGTGTGTGTTTCTGTGCGAGTGTGTGTTTCTGTGTGTGTTTCTGTGCGAGTGTGTGTTTCTGTGTGTATGTTTCAGTGCGAGTGTGTGTTTCTGTGTGAGTGTGTGTTTCTGTGCGAGTGTGTGTTTCTGTGTGTGTTTCTGTGCGAGTGTGTTTTTCTGTGTGTGTGTTTCTGTGCGAGTGTGTGTTTCTGTGCGAGTGTGTGTTTCTGTGTGAGTGTGTGTTTCTGTGTGTGTTTCTGTGCGAGTGTGTGTTTCTGTGTGTGTGTTTCTGTGCGAGTGTGTGTTTCTGTGTGTGTTTCTGTGCGAGTGTGTGTTTCTGTGCGAGTGTGTGTTTCTGTGTGAGTGTGTGTTTCTGTGTGTGTGTTTCTGTGCGAGTGTGTGTTTCTGTGCGAGTGTGTGTTTCTGTGTGAGTGTGTGTTTCTGTGCGAGTGTGTGTTTCTGTATGTGTGTTTCTGTGCTAGTGTGTGTTTCTGTGCGAGTGTGTGATTCTGTGTGTGTGTTTCTGTGTGCGTGTGTGTTTCTGTGCGAGTGTGTGTTTCTGTGTGTGTGTTTCTGTGCGAGTGTGTGTTTCTGTGCGAGTGTGTGTTTCTGTGCGAGTGTGTGTTTCTATGTGTTTCTGCGTGTCTGTGTGTGTGTGTTTCTGTATGTGTGTTTCTGTGCGAGTGTGTGTTTCTGTGTGTGTTTCTGTGCGAGTGTATGTTTCTGTGTGTGTGTTTCTGTGCGAGTGTGTGTTTCTGTGTGTGTTTCTGTGCGAGTGTGTGTTTCTGTGCATGTGTTTCTGTGCGAGTGTGTGTTTCTGTGCGAGTGTGTGTTTCTGTGCGAGTGTGTGTTTCTGTGCGTGTTTCTGTGCGAGTGTGACTTTCTGTGCGAGTGTGTGTTTCTGTGTGTGTGTTTCTGTGTGTGTCTGTGCGAGTGTATGTTTCTGTGCGAGTGAGTGTTTCTGTGCGAATGTGTGTTTCTGTGTGTGTGTTTCTGTGCGAGTGTGTGTTTCTGTGCGAGTGTGTGTTTCTGTGCGAGTGTGTGTTTCTGTGTGTGTGTTTCTGTGCGAGTGTGTGTTTCTGTGCGAGTGTGTGTTTCTGTGTGTGTGTTTCTGTGCGAGTGTGTGTTTCTGTGCGAGTGTGTGTTTCTGTGCGAGTGTGTGTTTCTGTGTGTGTGTTTCTGTGCGAGTTTGTGTTTCTGTGCGAGTGTGTGTTTCTGTATGTGTGTTTCTGTGTGTGTTTCTGTGCGAGTGTGTGTTTCTGTGTGTCTGTTTCTGTGCGAGTGTGTGTTTCTGTGCGAGTGTGTGTTTCTGTGCGAGTGTGTGTTTCTGTGTGAGTGTGTGTTTCTGTGCGAGTGTGTGTTTCTGTGTGTGTGTGTGCGAGTGTATGTTTCTGTGCGAGTGTGTGTTTCTGTGCGAATGTGTGTTTCTGTGTGTGTGTTTCTGTGCGAGTGTGTGTTTCTGTGCGAGTGTGTGTTTCTGTGCGAGTGTGTGTTTCTGTGTGTGTGTTTCTGTGCGAGTGTGTGTTTCTGTGCGAGTGTGTGTTTCTGTGTGTGTGTTTCTGTGCGAGTGTGTGTTTCTGTGCGATTGTGTGTTTCTGTGCGAGTGTGTGTTTCTGTGTGTGTGTTTCTATGCGAGTGTGTGTTTCTGTGCGAGTGTGTGTTTCTGTATGTGTGTTTCTGTGTGTGTTTCTGTGCGAGTGTGTGTTTCTGTGTGTCTGTTTCTGTGCGAGTGTGTGTTTCTGTGCGAGTGTGTGTTTCTGTGTGAGTGTGTGTTTCTGTGCGAGTGTGTGTTTCTGTATGTGTGTTTCTGTGCTAGTGTGTGTTTCTGTGCTAGTGTGTGTTTCTGTGCGAGTGTGTGTTTCTGTGTGTGTGTTTCTGTGTGCGTGTGTGTTTCTGTGCGAGTGTGTGTTTCTGTGTGTGTGTTTCTGTGCGAGTGTGTGTTTCTGTGCGAGAGAGTGTTTCTGTGTGTGTGTTTCTGTGCTAGTGTGTGTTTCTGTGCGAGTGTGTGTTTCTGTGCGAATGTGTGTTTCTGTGTGTGTATTTCTGTGCGTGTGTGTGTTTCTGTGCGAGTGTGTGTTTCTGTGTGTGTGTTTCTGTGCGAGTATGTGTTTCTGTGCAAGTGTGTGTTTGTGTGTGTGTGTTTCTCTGCGAATGTGTGTTTCTCTGTGTGTGTGTTTCTGTATGTTTGTTTCTGTGCAAATGTGTGTTTCTGTGCGAGTGTGTGTTTCTGTGCGAGTGTGTGTTTCTGTGCGAGTCTGTGTTTCTGTGCGAGTCTGTGTTTCTGTGCGAGTGTGTGTTTCTGTGCGAGTGTGTGTTTCTGTGCGAGTGTGTGTTTCTGTATGTGTGTTTCTGTGCGAGTGTGTGTTTCTGTGCGAGTGTGTGTTTCTGTGTGAGTGTGTGTTTCTGTGCGAGTGTGTGTTTCTGTATGTGTGTTTCTGTGCTAGTGTGTGTTTCTGTGCGAGTGTGTGTTTCTGTGCGAGTGTGTGTTTCTGTGTGTGTCTCTGTGCGAGTGTGTGTTTCTGTGTGTGTGTTTCTGTGCAAGTGTGTGTTTCTGTGTGTGTCTCTGTGCGAGTGTGTGTTTCTGTGTGTGTGTTTCTGTGCAAGTGTGTGTTTCTGTGTGTCTGTTTCTGTGCGAGTGTGTGTTTCTGTGTGTGTTTCTGTGCGAGTGTGACTTTCTGTGCGAGTGTGTGTTTCTGTATGTGTGTTTCTGTGCGAGTGTGTGTTTCTGTGCGAGTGTGACTTTCTGTGCGAGTGTGTGTTTCTGTATGTGTGTTTCTGTGCGAGTGTGTGTTTCTGTGCGAGTGTGACTTTCTGTGCGAGTGTGTGTTTCTGTGTGTGTGTTTCTGTGTGTGTTTCTGTGCGAGTGTATGTTTCTGTGTGTGTGTTTCTGTGCGAGTGTGTGTTTCTGTGTGTGTGTTTCTGTGCGAGTGTGTGTTTCTGTGCGAGTGTGTGTTTCTGTGCGAGTGTGTGTTTCTGTGTGAGTGTGTGTTTCTGTATGTGTGTTTCTGTGCGAGTGTGTGTTTCTGTGCGAGTGTGTGTTTCTGTGTGAGTGTGTGTTTCTGTGCGAGTGTGTGTTTCTGTATGTGTGTTTCTGTGCTAGTGTGTGTTTCTGTGCGAGTGTGTGTTTCTCCGTGAGTGTGTGTTTCTGTGCGAGTGTGTGTTTCTGTGTGTGTGTTTCTGTGTGTGTTTCTGTGCGAGTGTATGTTTCTGTGTGTGTGTTTCTGTGCGAGTGTGTGTTTCTGTGTGTGTTTCTGTGCGAGTGTGTGTTTCTGTGCGAGTGTGTGTTTCTGTGTGAGTGTGTGTTTCTGTGTGAGTGTGTGTTTCTGTGCGAGTGTGTGTTTCTGTATGTGTGTTTCTGTGTGTGTGTTTCTGTGAGAGTGTGTGTTTCTGTGTGTGTTTCTGTGTGTGTTTCTGTGTGTGTTTCTGTGCGAGTGTGTGTTTCTGTGTGAGTGTGTGTTTCTGTGTGAGTGTGTGTTTCTGTGTGAGTGTGTGTTTCTGTGCGAGTGTGTGTTTCTGTATGTGTGTTTCTGTGCTCGTGTGTGTTTCTGTGCGAGTGTGTGTTTCTGTGTGTGTGTTTCTGTGTGCGTGTGTGTTTCTGTGCGAGTGTGTGTTTCTGTGTGTGAGTTTCTGTGCGAGAGTGTGTTTCTGTGTGTGTGTTTCTGTGCTAGTGTGTGTTTCTGTGCGAATGTGTGTTTCTGTGTGTGTATTTCTGTGCGTGTGTGTGTTTCTGTGTGTGTGTTTCTGTGCGAGTGTGTGTTTCTGTGTGTGTGTTTCTGTGCGAGTGTGTGTTTCTGTGTGTGTGTGTTTCTGTGCGAGTGTGTGTTTCTGTGTGTGTGTTTCTGTGCGAGTGTGTGTTTCTGTGCGAGTGTGTGTTTCTGTGCGAGTGTGTGTTTCTGTGCGAGTGTGTGTTTCTGTGTGTGTGTTTCTGTGCGAGTGTGTGTTTCTGTGTGTGTTTCTGTGCGAGTGTGTGTTTCTGTGTGTGTGTTTCTGTGCGAGTGTGTGTTTCTGTGCGAGTGTGTGTTTCTGTATGTGTGTTTCTGTGCAAATGTGTGTTTCTGTGTGTGTTTCTGTGCGAGTGTGTGTTTCTGTGCGAGTGTGTGTTTCTGTGTGTGTGTTTCTGTGCGAGTGTGTGTTTCTGTGTGTGTTTCTGTGTGTGTTTCTGTGCGAGTGTGTGTTTCTGTGCGAGTGTGTGTTTCTGTGCGAGTGTGTTTCTGTGCAAGTGTGTGTTTCTGTGTGTGTGTTTCTGTGCGAGTGTGTGTTTCTGTGTGTGTGTTTCTGTGCGAGTGTGTGTTTCTGTGCGAGTGTGTGTTTCTGTGTATGTGTTTCTGTGTGTGTGTGTTTCTGTGTGTGTTTCTGTGCGAGTGTGTGTTTCTGTGCGAGTGTGTGTTTCTGTGCGAGTGTGTGTTTTTGTGCGAGTGTGTGTTTCTGTGTGTGTGTTTCTGTGTGTGTGTTTCTGTGTGTGTTTCTGTGCGAATGTATGTTTCTGTATGTGTGTTTCTGTGCGAGTGTGTGTTTCTGTGCGAGTGTGTGTTTCTGTGCGAGTGTGTGTTTCAGTGTGTGTTTCTGTGTGTGTTTCTGTGTGTGTGTTTCTGTGTGAGTGTGTGTTTCTGTGCGAGTGTGTGTTTCTGTGTGTGTGTTTCTGTGCAAGTGTGTGTTTCTGTATGTGTGTTTCTGTGTGAGTGTGTGTTTCTGTGCGAGTGTGTGTTTCTGTGTGTTTTTCTGTGTGTGTGTTTCTGTGTGTGTTTCTGTTGCGAGTGTATGTTTCTGTGTGCGTGTTTCTGTGCAAGTGTGTGTTTCTGTATGTGTGTTTCTGTGTGAGTGTGTGTTTCTGTGTGTGTTTCTGTGTGAGTGTGTTTTTCTGTGTGTGTGTTTCTGTGCGAGTGTGTGTTTCTGTGCGAGTGTGTGTTTCTGTGTGTGTGTTTCTGTGCGATGTGTTTTTCTGTGTGTGTGTTTCTGTGCGAGTGTGTGTTTCTGTGCGAGTGTGTGTTTCTGTGTGTGTGTTTCTGTGCGAGTGTGTGTTTCTGTGTGTGTTTCTATGTGAGTGTGTGTTTCTGTGCGAGTGTGTGTTTCTGTGCGAGTGTGTGTTTCTGTGTGTGTCTGTGCGAGTGTGTGTTTCTATGCGAGTGTGTGTTTCTGTGTGTGTGTTTCTGTGCAAGTGTGTATTTCTGTATGTGTGTTTCTGTGTGACTGTGTGTTTCTGTGCGAGTGTGTGTTTCTGTGTGTTTTTCTGTGTGTGTGTTTCTGTGCGAGTGTGTGTTTCTGTGTGTGTGTGTTTCTGTGTGTGTGTGTTTCTGTGCGAGTGTGTGTTTCTGTGTGTGTGTTTCTGTGCGAGTGTGTGTTTCTGTGCGAGTGTGTGTTTCTGTGTGTGTGTTTCTGTGCGAGTGTGTGTTTCTGTGCGAGTGTGTGTTTCTGTATGTGTGTTTCTGTGTGTGTGTTTCTGTGCGAGTGTGTGTTTCTGTACCAGTGTGTGTTTCTGTGCGAGTGTGTGTTTCTGTGAGAGTGTGTATTTCTGTATGTGTGTTTCTGTGCGAGTGTGTGTTTCTGGGTGAGCGTGTTTTTCTGTGCGAGTGTGTGTTTCTGTGCGAGTGTATATTTCTGTAAGTGTGTTTCTGTGCGAGTGTGTGTTTCTGTGCGAGTGTGTGTTTCTGTACGTGTGTTTCTGTGCTAGTGTGTGTTTCTGTGCGAGTGTGTGTTTCTGTGTGTGTGTTTCTGTGCTAGTGTGTGTTTCTGTGCAAGTGTGTGTTTCTGTGCGAGTGTGTGTTTCTGTACGTGTGTTTTTGTTCGAGTGTGTGTTTCTGTGTGTGTTTCTGTACGAGTGTGTGTTTCTGTACGAGTGTGTGTTTCTGTGCGAGTGTGTGTTTCTGTGTGTGTTTCTGTGCGAGTGTGTGTTTCTGTGCGAGTGTGTGTTTCTGTCCGTGTGTTTTTGTTCGAGTGTGTGTTTCTGTGTGTGTTTCTGTGCGAGTGTGTGTTTCTGTGCGAGTGTGTGTTTCTGTGCGAGTGTGTGTTTGTGTGTTTCTGTGCGAGTGTGTGTTTCTGTGCGAGTGTGTGTTTGTGTATGTGTGTTTCTGTGCGTGTGTGTGTTTCTGTGTGTGTGTTTCTGTGCGAGTGTGTGTTTCTGTGCGAGTGTGTGTTTCTGTGCGAGTGTGTGTTTCTGTGCGAGTGTGTGTTTCTGTGCGAGTGTGTGTTTCTGTGTGTGTGTTTCTGTGCGAGTGTGTGTTTCTGTATGTGTGTTTCTGTGCGAGTGTGTGTTTCTGTGTGTGTTTCTGTGTGAGTGTGTGTTCCTGTGTAAGTGTGTGTTCCTGTATGTGTGTTTCTGTGCGAGTGTGTGTTTCTGTGTGTGTGTTTCTGTGTCAGTGTGTGTTTCTGTGCAAGTGTGTGTTTCTGTGTGTGTGTTTCTGTGCGAGTGTGTGTTTCTGTGTGTGTGTTTCTGTGCGAGTGTGAGTTTCTGTGCAAGTGTGTGTTTCTGTGTGTGTGTTTCTGTGAGAGTGTGTGTTTCTGTCTGTGTGTTTCTGTGCGAGTGTGTGTTTCTGTGTGTGTGTTTTTGTGCGAGTGTGTGTTTCTGTTTGTGTGTTTCTGTGTGTGTTTCTGTGCGAGTGTGTGTTTCTGTGCGAGTGTGTGTTTCTGTGCGAGTGTGTGTTTCTGTGCGAGTGTGTGTTTCTATGTGTTTCTGCGTGTCTGTGTGTGTGTGTTTCTGTATGTGTGTTTCTGTGCGAGTGTGTGTTTCTGTGTGTGTTTCTGTGCGAGTGTATGTTTCTGTGTGTGTGTTTCTGTGCGAGTGTGTGTTTCTGTGTGTGTTTCTGTGCGAGTGTGTGTTTCTGTGCGAGTGTGTGTTTCGGTGCGAGTGTGTGTTTCTGTGCGAGTGTGTGTTTCTGTGCGAGTGTGTGTTTCTGCGTGTGTTTCTGTGCGAGTGTGACTTTCTGTGCGAGTGTGTGTTTCTGTGTGTGTGTTTCTGTGTGTGTCTGTGCGAGTGTGTGTTTCTGTGCGAGTGTGTGTTTCTGTGCGAGTGTGTGTTTCTGTGCGAGTGTGTGTTTCTGTGTGTGTGTTTCTGTGCGAGTGTGTGTTTCTGTGTGTGTGTTTCTGTGCGAGTGTGTGTTTCTGTGTGTGTGTTTCTGTGCGAGTGTGTGTTTCTGTGTGAGTGTGTGTTTCTGTGCGAGTGTGTGTTTCTGTATGTGTGTTTCTGTGCTAGTGTGTGTTTCTGTGCGAGTGTGTGTTTCTGTGTGTGTGTTTCTGTGTGCGTGTGTGTTTCTGTGCGAGTGTGTGTTTCTGTGTGTGTGTTTCTGTGCGAGTGTGTGTTTCTGTGTGAGTGTGTGTTTCTGTGCGAGTGTGTGTTTCTGTATGTGTGTTTCTGTGCTAGTGTGTGTTTCTGTGCGAGTGTGTGTTTCTGTGTGTGTGTTTCTGTGCGAGTGTGTGTTTCTGTGTGTGTGTTTCTGTGCGAGTGTGTGTTTCTGTGCGAGTGTGTGTTTCTGTGCGAGTGTGTGTTTCTATGTGTTTCTGCGTGTCTGTGTGTGTGTGTTTCTGTATGTGTGTTTCTGTGCGAGTGTGTGTTTCTGTGTGTGTTTCTGTGCGAGTGTGTGTTTCTGTGTGTGTGTTTCTGTGCGAGTGTGTGTTTCTGTGTGAGTGTGTGTTTCTGTGTGTGTTTCTGTGCGAGTGTGTGTTTCTGTGTGTGTGTTTCTGTGCGAGTGTGTGTTTCTGTGTGAGTGTGTGTTTCTGTGCGAGTGTGTGTTTCTGTGTGTGTGTTTCTGTGTGCGTGTGTGTTTCTGTGCGAGAGTGTGTTTCTGTGTGTGTGTTTCTGTGCGAGTGTGTGTTTCTGTGCGAGTGTGTGTTTCTGTGCGAGTGTGTGTTTCTATGTGTTTCTGCGTGTCTGTGTGTGTGTGTTTCTGGATGTGTGTTTCTGTGCGAGTGTGTGTTTCTGTGTGTGTTTCTGTGCGAGTGTATGTTTCTGTGTGTGTGTTTCTGTGCGAGTGTGTGTTTCTGTGTGTGTTTCTGTGCGAGTGTGAGTTTCTGTGCGTGTGTTTCTGTGCGAGTGTGTGTTTCTGTGCGAGTGTGTGTTTCTGTGCGAGTGTGTGTTTCTGTGCGAGTGTGTGTTTCTGTGCGAGTGTGTGTTTCTGTGCGTGTTTCTGTGCGAGTGTGACTTGCTGTGCGAGTGTGTGTTTCTGTGTGTGTGTTTCTGTGTGTGTCTGTGCGAGTGTATGTTTCTGTGCGAGTGTGTGTTTCTGTGCGAATGTGTGTTTCTGTGTGTGTGTTTCTGTGCGAGTGTGTGTTTCTGTGCGAGTGTGTGTTTCTGTGTGTGTGTTTCTGTGCGAGTGTGTGTTTCTGTGCGAGTGTGTGTTTCTGTGCGAGTGTGTGTTTCTGTGCGAGTGTGTGTTTCTGTGCGAGTGTGTGTTTCTGTGCGTGTGTTTCTGTGCGAGTGTGTGTTTCTGTGCGAGTGTGTGTTTCTGTATGTGTGTTTCTGTGTGTGTTTCTGTGCGAGTGTGTGTTTCTGTGTGTCTGTTTCTGTGCGAGTGTGTGTTTCTGTGCGAGTGTGTGTTTCTGTGTGAGTGTGTGTTTCTGTGCGAGTGTGTGTTTCTGTATGTGTGTTTCTGTGCTAGTGTGTGTTTCTGTGCGAGTGTGTGTTTCTGTGTGTGTGTTTCTGTGTGCGTGTGTGTTTCTGTGCGAGTGTGTGTTTCTGTTTGTGTGTTTCTGTGCGAGTGTGTGTTTCTGTGCGAGAGAGTGTTTCTGTGTGTGTGTTTCTGTGCTAGTGTGTGTTTCTGTGTGTGTATTTCTGTGCGTGTGTGTGTTTCTGTGCGAGTGTGTGTTTCTGTGTGTGTGTTTCTGTGCGAGTGTGTGTTTCTGTGTGTGTGTTTCTCTGCGAATGTGTGTTTCTGTGCGAGTGTGTGTTTCTGTGCGAGTGTGTGTTTCTGTGCGAGTGTGTGTTTCTGTGTGTGTGTTTCTGTGCGAGTGTGTGTTTCTGTGCGAGTGTGTGTTTCTGTATGTGTGTTTCTGTGCAAATGTGTGTTTCTGTGTGTGTTTCTGTGCGAGTGTGTGTTTCTGTGCGAGTGTGTGTTTCTGTGCGAGTGTGTTTCTGTGCAAGTGTGTGTTTCTGTGTGTGTGTTTCTGTGTGTGTGTTTCTGTGCGAGTGTGTGTTTCTGTACCAGTGTGTGTTTCTGTGCGAGTGTGTGTTTCCGTGAGAGTGTGTATTTCTGTATGTGTGTTTCTGTGCGAGTGTGTGTTTCTGGGCGAGCGTGTTTTTCTGTGCGAGTGTGTGTTTCTGTGCGAGTGTATATTTCTGTAAGTGTGTTTCTGTGCGAGTGTGTGTTTCTGTGTGAGTGTGTGTTTCTGTACGTGTGTTTCTGTGCGAGTGTGTGTTTCTGTGTGTGTTTCTGTGCGAGTGTGTGTTTCTGTGCGAGTGTGTGTTTCTGGACGTGTGTTTTTGTTCGAGTGTGTGTTTCTGTGTGTGTTTCTGTGCGAGTGTGTGTTTCTGTACGAGTGTGTGTTTCTGTGTGTGTTTCTGTGCGAGTGTGTGTTTCTGTGCGAGTGTGTGTTTCTGTCCGTGTGTTTTTGTTCGAGTGTGTGTTTCTGTATGTGTTTCTGTGCGAGTGTGTGTTTCTGTGCGAGTGTGTGTTTCTGTGCGAGTGTGTGTTTGTGTATGTGTGTTTCTGTGCGTGTGTGTGTTTCTGTGTGTGTGTTTCTGTGCGAGTGTGTGTTTCTGTGTGTGTGTTTCTGTGCGAGTGTGTGTTTCTGTGCGAGTGTGTGTTTCTGTGCGAGTGTTACTGTGCGAGTGTGTGTTTCTGTGTGTGTGTTTCTGTGCGAGTGTGTGTTTCTGTGCGAGTGTGTGTTTCTGTGTGTGTGTTTCTGTGCGAGTGTGTGTTTCTGTGTGTGTTTCTGTGCGAGTGTGTGTTTGTGTGTTTCTGTGCGAGTGTGTGTTTGTGTATGTGTGTTTCTGTGCGTGTGTGTGTTTCTGTGTGTGTGTTTCTGTGCGTGTGTGTGTTTCTGTGTGTGTGTTTCTGTGCGAGTGTGTGTTTCTGTGTGTGTGTTTCTGTGCGAGTGTGTGTTTCTGTGCGAGTGTGTGTTTCTGTGCGAGTGTGTGTTTCTGTGTGTGTGTTTCTGTGCGAGTGTGTGTTTCTGTGCGTGTGTTTCTGTGTGTGTGTTTCTGTGCGAGTGTGTGTTTCTGTGCGAGTGTGTGTTTCTGTGTGTGTGTTTCTGTGCGAGTGTGTGTTTCTGTGCGAGTGTGTGTTTCTGTGTGTGTGTTTCTGTGCGAGTGTGTGTTTCTGTATGTGTGTTTCTGTGTGTGTTTCTGTGCGAGTGTGTTTTTCTGTGTGTGTGTTTCTGTGCGAGTGTGTGTTTCTGTGTGAGTGTGTGTTTCTGTATGTGTGTTTCTGTGCTAGTGTGTGTTTCTGTGCGAGTGTGTGTTTCTGTGCGAGTGTGTGTTTCTGTGTGTGTGTTTCTGTGTGCGTGTGTGTTTCTGTGCGAGTGTGTGTTTCTGTGTGTGTGTTTCTGTGCGAGTGTGTGTTTCTGTGCGAAAGTGTGTTTCTGTGTGTGTGTTTCTGTGCTAGTGTGTGTTTCTGTGCGAGTGTGTGTTTCTGTGCGAATGTGTGTTTCTGTGTGTGTATTTCTGTGCATGTGTGTGTTTCTGTGTGTGTGTTTCTGTGCGAGTGTGTGTTTCTGTGTGTGTGTTTCTGTGCGATTGTGTGTTTATGTGCGAGTGTGTGTTTCTGTGTGTGTGTTTCTGTGCGAGTGTGTGTTTGTGTGTTTCTGTGCGAGTGTGTGTTTCTGTGCGAGTGTGTGTTTGTGTATGTGTGTTTCTGTGCGTGTGTGTGTTTCTGTGTGTGTGTTTCTGTGCGAGTGTGTGTTTCTGTGTGTGTGTTTCTGTGCGAGTGTGTGTTTCTGTGCGAGTGTGTGTTTCTGTGTGTGTGTTTCTGTGCGAGTGTGTGTTTCTGTGTGTGTGTTTCTGTGCGAGTGTGTGTTTCTGTGCGAGTGTGTGTTTCTGTATGTGTGTTTCTGTGCGAGTGTGTGTTTCTGTGTGTGTTTCTGTGTGAGTGTGTGTTTCTGTGCAAGTGTGTGTTCCTGTATGTGTGTTTCTGTGCGAGTGTGTGTTTCTGTGTGTGTGTTTCTGTGTGAGTGTGTGTTTCTGTGCAAGTGTGTGTTTCTGTGTGTGTGTTTCTGTGCGAGTGTGTGTTTCTGTGTGTGTGTTTCTGTGCGAGTGTGTGTTTCTGTATGTGTGTTTCTGTGCGAGTGTGTGTTTCTGTGTGTGTGTTTTTGTGCGAGTATGTGTTTCTGTGTGTGTTTCTGTGCGAGTGTGTGTTTCTGTGCGAGTGTGTGTTTCTGTGCGAGTGTGTGTTTCTGTGCGAGTGTGTGTTTCTATGTGTTTCTGCGTGTCTGTGTGTGTGTGTTTCTGTATGTGTGTTTCTGTGCGAGTGTGTGTTTCTGTGTGTGTTTCTGTGCGAGTGTATGTTTCTGTGTGTGTTTCTGTGCGAGTGTGTGTTTCTGTGTGTGTTTCTGTGCGAGTGTGTGTTTCTGTGTGTGTGTTTCTCTGCGAATGTGTGTTTCTGTGCGAGTGTGTGTTTCTGTGCGAGTGTGTGTTTCTGTGCGAGTGTGTGTTTCTGTGCGAGTGTGTGTTTCGGTGCGAGTGTGTGTTTCTGTGCGAGTGTGTGTTTCTGTGCATGTGTTTCTGTGCGAGTGTGTGTTTCTGTGCAAGTGTGTGTTTCTGTGTGTGTTTCTGTGCGAGTGTGACTTTCTGTGCTAGTGTGTGTTTCTGTGTGTGTGTTTCTGTGTGTGTTTCTGTGCGAGTGTATGTTTCTGTGCAGGTGTGTGTTTCTGTGCGAATGTGTGTTTCTGTGCGTGTGTTTCTGTGCGAGTGTGTGTTTCTGTGCGAGTGTGTGTTTCTGTGTGTGTGTTTCTGTGCGTGTGTGTGTTTCTGTGCGAGTGTGTGTTTCTGTGTGTGTGTTTCTGTGCAAGTGTGTGTTTCTGTGCGTGTGTTTCTGTGCGAGTGTGTGTTTCTGTGTGTGTGTTTCTGTGCGAGTGTGTATTTCTGTGTGAGTGTGTGTTTCTGTATGTGTGTTTCTGTGTGTGTTTCTGTGCGAGTGTGTGTTTTTGTGTGAGTGTGTGTTTCTGTGTGAGTGTGTGTTTCTGTGTGTGTGTTTCTGTGCGAGTGTGTGTTTCTGTGTGAGTGTGTGTTTCTGTGTGAGTGTGTGTTTCTGTGCGAGTGTGTGTTTCTGTATGTGTGTTTCTGTGCTAGTGTGTGTTTCTGTGCGAGTGTGTGTTTCTGTGTGTGTGTTTCTGTGCGAGTGTGTGTTTCTGTGCGAGAGTGTGTTTCTGTGTGTGTGTTTCTGTGCTAGTGTGTGTTTCTGTGTGAGTGTGTGTTTCTGTGCGAATGTGTGTTTCTGTGCGAGTGTGTGTTTCTGTGTGTGTGTGTTTCTGTGCGAGTGTGTGTTTCTGTGTGTGTGTTTCTGTGCGAGTGTGTGTTTCTGTGCGAGTGTGTGTTTCTGTGCGAGTGTGTGTTTCTGTGTGTGTGTTTCTGTGCGAGTGTGTGTTTCTGTGCGAGTGTGTGTTTCTGTGTGTGTGTGTTTCTGTGCGAGTGTGTGTTTCTGTGTGTGTGTTTCTGTGCGAGTGTGTGTTTCTGTGCGAGTGTGTGTTTCTGTGCGTGTGTTTCTGTGCGAGTGTGTGTTTCTGTGCGAGTGTGTGTTTCTGTGTGTGTGTTTCTGTGCGAGTGTGTGTTTCTGTGCGAGTGTGTGTTTCTGTATGTTTGTTTCTGTGCAAATGTGTGTTTCTGTGTGTGTTTCTGTGCGAGTGTGTGTTTCTGTGCGAGTGTGTGTTTCTGTGCGAGTGTGTGTTTCTGTATGTGTGTTTCTGTGCGAGTGTGTGTTTCTGTGTGTGTTTCTGTGTTTGTTTCTGTGCGAGTGTGTGTTTGTGTGTTTCTGTGCGAGTGTGTGTTTGTGTATGTGTATTTCTGTGCGTGTGTGTGTTTCTGTATGTGTGTTTCTGTGCGAGTGTGTGTTTCTGTGTGTGTGTTTCTGTGCGAGTGTGTGTTTCTGTGCGAGTGTGTGTTTCTGTGCGAGTGTGTGTTTCTGTGTGTGTGTTTCTGTGCGATTGTGTGTTTCTGTGTGTGTGTTTCTGTGCGAGTGTGTGTTTCTGTGCGAGTGTGTGTTTCTGTGTGTGTGTTTCTGTGCGAGTGTGTGTTTCTGTGTGTGTGTTTCTGTGCGAGTGTGTGTTTCTGTGCGAGTGTGTGTTTCTGTGTGTGTGTTTCTGTGTGTGTGTTTCTGTATGTGTGTTTCTGTGTGTGTTTCTGTGTGTGTTTCTGTGTGTGTGTTTCTGTGCGAGTGTGTGTTTCTGTGCGAGTGTGTGTTTCTGTGCGAGTGTGTGTTTCTGTGCGAGTGTGTGTTTCTGTATGTGTGTTTCTGTGCTAGTGTGTGTTTCTGTGCGAGTGTGTGTTTCTGTGTGTGTGTTTCTGTGCGAGTGTGTGTTTCTGTGCAAGTGTGTGTTTCTGTGTGTGTTTCTGTGCGAGTGTGACTTTCTGTGCTAGTGTGTGTTTCTGTGTGTGTGTTTCTGTGTGTGTTTCTGTGCGAGTGTGTGTTTCTGTGCGAATGTGTGTTTCTGTGCGTGTGTTTCTGTGCGAGTGTGTGTTTCTGTGCGAGTGTGTGTTTCTGTGTGTGTGTTTCTGTGCGAGTGTGTGTTTCTGTGCGAGTGTGTGTTTCTGTGTGTGTGTTTCTGTGCGTGTGTGTGTTTCTGTGCGAGTGTGTGTTTCTGTGTGTGTGTTTCTGTGCAAGTGTGTGTTTCTGTGCGTGTGTTTCTGTGCGAGTGTGTGTTTCTGTGTGTGTGTTTCTGTGCGAGTGTGTATTTCTGTGTGAGTGTGTGTTTCTGTATGTGTGTTTCTGTGTGTGTTTCTGTGCGAGTGTGTGTTTTTGTGTGAGTGTGTGTTTCTGTGTGAGTGTGTGTTTCTGTGTGTGTGTTTCTGTGCGAGTGTGTGTTTCTGTGTGAGTGTGTGTTTCTGTGTGAGTGTGTGTTTCTGTGCGAGTGTGTGTTTCTGTATGTGTGTTTCTGTGCTAGTGTGTGTTTCTGTGCGAGTGTGTGTTTCTGTGTGTGTGTTTCTGTGCGAGTGTGTGTTTCTGTGCGAGAGTGTGTTTCTGTGTGTGTGTTTCTGTGCTAGTGTGTGTTTCTGTGTGAGTGTGTGTTTCTGTGCGAATGTGTGTTTCTGTGCGAGTGTGTGTTTCTGTGTGTGTGTGTTTCTGTGCGAGTGTGTGTTTCTGTGTGTGTGTTTCTGTGCGAGTGTGTGTTTCTGTGCGAGTGTGTGTTTCTGTGCGAGTGTGTGTTTCTGTGTGTGTGTTTCTGTGCGAGTGTGTGTTTCTGTGCGAGTGTGTGTTTCTGTGTGTGTGTGTTTCTGTGCGAGTGTGTGTTTCTGTGTGTGTGTTTCTGTGCGAGTGTGTGTTTCTGTGCGAGTGTGTGTTTCTGTGCGTGTGTTTCTGTGCGAGTGTGTGTTTCTGTGCGAGTGTGTGTTTCTGTGTGTGTGTTTCTGTGCGAGTGTGTGTTTCTGTGCGAGTGTGTGTTTCTGTATGTTTGTTTCTGTGCAAATGTGTGTTTCTGTGTGTGTTTCTGTGCGAGTGTGTGTTTCTGTGCGAGTGTGTGTTTCTGTGCGAGTGTGTGTTTCTGTGTGTGTGTTTCTGTGCGAGTGTGTGTTTCTGTGTGTGTTTCTGTGTTTGTTTCTGTGCGAGTGTGTGTTTGTGTGTTTCTGTGCGAGTGTGTGTTTGTGTATGTGTATTTCTGTGCGTGTGTGTGTTTCTGTATGTGTGTTTCTGAGCGAGTGTGTGTTTCTGTGTGTGTGTTTCTGTGCGAGTGTGTGTTTCTGTGCGAGTGTGTGTTTCTGTGCGAGTGTGTGTTTCTGTGTGTGTGTTTCTGTGCGATTGTGTGTTTCTGTGTGTGTGTTTCTGTGCGAGTGTGTGTTTCTGTGCGAGTGTGTGTTTCTGTGTGTGTGTTTCTGTGCGAGTGTGTGTTTCTGTGTGTGTGTTTCTGTGCGAGTGTGTGTTTCTGTGCGAGTGTGTGTTTCTGTGTGTGTGTTTCTGTGTGTGTGTTTCTGTATGTGTGTTTCTGTGTGTGTTTCTGTGTGTGTTTCTGTGTGTGTGTTTCTGTGCGAGTGTGTGTTTCTGTGCGAGTGTGTGTTTCTGTGCGAGTGTGTGTTTCTGTGTGAGTGTGTGTTTCTGTATGTGTGTTTCTGTGCTAGTGTGTGTTTCTGTGCGAGTGTGTGTTTCTGTGTGTGTGTTTCTGTGCGAGTGTGTATTTCTGTGCGAGTGTGTGTTTCTGTGCGAGTGTGTGTTTCTGTGTGTGTGTTTCTGTGCGAGTGTGTGTTTCTGTGCGAAAGTGTGATTATGTGTGTGTGTTTCTGTGCTAGTGTGTGTTTCTGTGCGAGTGTGTGTTTCTGTGCGAATGTGTGTTTCTGTGTGTGTATTTCTGTGCGTGTGTGTGTTTCTGTGTGTGTGTTTCTGTGCGAGTGTGTGTTTCTGTGTGTGTGTTTCTGTGCGAGTGTGTGTTTCTGTGCGAGTGTGTGTTTCTGTGCGAGTGTGTGTTTGTGTGTTTCTGTGCGAGTGTGTGTTTCTGTGCGAGTGTGTGTTTGTGTATGTGTGTTTCTGGGCGTGTGTGTGTTTCTGTGTGTGTGTTTCTGTGCGAGTGTGTGTTTCTGTGCGAGTGTGTCTTTCTGTGCGAGTGTGTGTTTCTGTGTGTGTGTTTCTGTGCGAGTGTGTGTTTCTGTGTGTGTGTTTCTGTGCGAGTGTGTGTTTCTGTGCGAGTGTGTGTTTCTGTACGTGTGTTTCTGTGCGAGTGTGTGTTTCTGTGTGTGTTTCTGTGTGAGTGTGTGTTTCTGTGCAAGTGTTTGTTCCTGTATGTGTGTTTCTGTGCGAGTGTGTGTTTCTGTGTGTGTGTTTCTGTGTGAGTGTGTGTTTCTGTGCAAGTGTGTGTTTCTGTGTGTGTGTTTCTGTGCGAGTGTGTGTTTCTGTGTGTGTGTTTCTGTGCGAGTGTGTGTTTCTGTGCGAGTGTGTGTTTCTGTGTGTGTGTTTCTGTGCTAGTGTGTGTTTCTGTGCGAATGTGTGTTTCTGTGCGAGTGTGTGTTTCTGTGTGTGTGTGTTTCTGTGCGAGTGTGTGTTTCTGTGCGAGTGTGTGTTTCTGTGTGTGTGTTTCTGTGCGAGTGTGTGTTTCTGTGCGAGTGTGTGTTTCTGTGTGTGTGTGTTTCTGTGCGAGTGTGTGTTTCTGTGTGTGTGTTTCTGTGCGAGTGTGTGTTTCTGTGCGAGTGTGTGTTTCTGTGCGTGTGTTTCTGTGCGAGTGTGTGTTTCTGTGCGAGTGTGTGTTTCTGTGTGTGTGTTTCTGTGCGAGTGTGTGTTTCTGTGCGAGTGTGTGTTTCTGTATGTTTGTTTCTGTGCAAATGTGTGTTTCTGTGTGTGTTTCTGTGCGAGTGTGTGTTTCTGTGCGAGTGTGTGTTTCTGTGCGAGTGTATGTTTCTGTGTGTGTGTTTCTGTGCGAGTGTGTGTTTCTGTGTGTGTTTCTGTGTTTGTTTCTGTGCGAGTGTGTGTTTGTGTGTTTCTGTGCGTGTGTGTGTTTCTGTATGTGTGTTTCTGTGCGAGTGTGTGTTTCTGTATGTGTGTTTCTGTGCGAGTGTGTGTTTCTGTGCGAGTGTGTGTTTCTGTGCGAGTGTGTGTTTCTGTGTGTGTGTTTCTGTGCGATTGTGTGTTTCTGTGTGTGTGTTTCTGTGCGAGTGTGTGTTTCTGTGCGAGTGTGTGTTTCTGTGTGTGTGTTTCTGTGCGAGTGTGTGTTTCTGTGCGAGTGTGTGTTTCTCTGTGTGTGTTTCTGTGCGAGTGTGTGTTTCTGTGCGAGTGTGTGTTTCTGTGCGAGTGTGTGTTTCTGTGTGTGTGTTTCTGTGCGAGTGTGTGTTTCTGTATGTGTGTTTCTGTGTGTGTTTCTGTGCGAGTTTGTGTTTCTGTGTGTGTGTTTCTGTGCGAGTGTGTGTTTCTGTGTGAGTGTGTGTTTCTGTATGTGTGTTTCTGTATGTGTGTTTCTGTGCTCGTGTGTGTTTCTGTGTGTGTGTTTCTGTGCGAGTGTGTATTTCTGTGCGAGTGTGTGTTTCTGTGCGAGTGTGTGTTTCTGTGTGTGTGTTTCTGTGCGAGTGTGTGTTTCTGTGCGAAAGTGTGATTATGTGTGTGTGTTTCTGTGCTAGTGTGTGTTTCTGTGCGAATGTGTGTTTCTGTGTGTGTATTTCTGTGCGTGTGTGTGTTTCTGTGTGTGTGTTTCTGTGCGAGTGTGTGTTTCTGTGCGAGTGTGTGTTTCTGTGTGTGTGTTTCTGTGCGAGTGTGTGTTTCTGTGCGAGTGTGTGTTTGTGTGTTTCTGTGCGAGTGTGTGTTTCTGTGCGAGTGTGTGTTTGTGTATGTGTGTTTCTGTGCGTGTGTGTGTTTCTGTGTGTGTGTTTCTGTGCGAGTGTGTGTTTCTGTGTGTATGTTTCTGTGCGAGTGTGTGTTTCTGTGCGAGTGTGTGTTTCTGTGTGTGTGTTTCTGTGCGAGTGTGTGTTTCTGTGTGTGTGTTTCTGTGCGAGTGTGTGTTTCTGTGCGAGTGTGTGTTTCTGTACGTGTGTTCCTGTGCGAGTGTGTGTTTCTGTGTGTGTTTCTGTGTGAGTGTGTGTTTCTGTGCAAGTGTGTGTTCCTGTATGTGTGTTTCTGTGCGAGTGTGTGTTTCTGTGTGTGTGTTTCTGAGTGTGTGTTTCTGTGTGAGTGTGTGTTTCTGTGCGAGTGTGTGTTTCTGTGTGTGTGTTTCTGTGCGAGTGTGTGTTTCTGTGCGAGTGTGTGTTTCTGTGCGAGTGTGTGTTTCTGTGTGTGTGTTTCTGTGAGAGTGTGTGTTTCTGTATGTGTGTTTCTGTGCGAGTGTGTGTTTCTGTATGTGTGTTTTTGTGCGAGTGTGTGTTTCTGTGTGTGTTTCTGTGTGTGTTTCTGTGCAAGTGTGTGTTTCTGTGCGAGTGTGTGTTTCTGTGCGAGTGTGTGTTTCTGTGCGAGTGTGTGTTTCTATGTGTTTCTGCGTGTCTGTGTGTGTGTTTCTGTGTGTGTTTCTGTGCGAGTGTTTGTTTCTGTGTGTGTTTCTGTGCGAGTGTGTGTTTCTGTGTGTGTGTTTCTGTGCGAGTGTGTGTTTCTGTGCGAGTGTGTGTTTCGGTGCGAGTGTGTGTTTCTGTGCGAGTGTGTGTTTCTGTGCGTGTGTTTCTGTGCGAGTGTGTGTTTCTGTGCGAGTGTGTGTTTCTGTGCGAGTGTGTGTTTCTGTGTGTGTTTCTGTGCGAGTGTGACTTTCTGTGCTAGTGTGTGTTTCTGTGTGTGTGTTTCTGTGTTTGTTTCTGTGCGAGTGTATGTTTCTGTGCGAGTGTGTGTTTCTGTGCGAATGTGTGTTTCTGTGTGTGTGTTTCTGTGCGAGTGTGTGTTTCTGTGCGAGTGTGTGTTTCTGTGTGTGTGTTTCTGTGCAAGTGTGTGTTTCTGTGCGTGTGTTTCTGTGCGAGTGTGTGTTTCTGTGTGTGTGTTTCTGTGCGAGTGTGTATTTCTGTGCGAGTGTGTGTTTCTGTATGTGTGTTTCTGTGTGTGTTTCTGTGCGAGTGTGTGTTTCTGTGTGTGTGTTTCTGTGCGAGTGTGTGTTTTTGTGTGAGTGTGTGTTTCTGTGTGAGTGTGTGTTTCTGTGTGTGTGTTTCTGTGCGAGTGTGTGTTTCTGTGTGAGTGTGTGTTTCTGAGTGAGTGTGTGTTTCTGTGCGAGTGTGTGTTTCTGTATGTGTGTTTCTGTGCTAGTGTGTGTTTCTGTGTGCGTGTGTGTTTCTGTGCGAGTGTGTGTTTCTGTGCGAGTGTGTGTTTCTGTGCGAGAGTGTGTTTCTGTGTGTGTGTTTCTGTGCTAGTGTGTGTTTCTGTGCGAGTGTGTGTTTCTGTGCGAGTGTGTGTTTCTGTGTGTGTGTTTCTGTGCGAGTGTGTGTTTCTGTGTGTGTGTTTCTGTGCGAGTGTGTGTTTCTGTGCGAGTGTGTGTTTCTGTACGTGTGTTCCTGTGCGAGTGTGTGTTTCTGTGTGTGTTTCTGTGTGAGTGTGTGTTTCTGTGCAAGTGTGTGTTCCTGTATGTGTGTTTCTGTGCGAGTGTGTGTTTCTGTGTGTGTGTTTCTGAGTGTGTGTTTCTGTGTGAGTGTGTGTTTCTGTGCGAGTGTGTGTTTCTGTGTGTGTGTTTCTGTGCGAGTGTGTGTTTCTGTGCGAGTGTGTGTTTCTGTGCGAGTGTGTGTTTCTGTGTGTGTGTTTCTGTGAGAGTGTGTGTTTCTGTATGTGTGTTTCTGTGCGAGTGTGTGTTTCTGTATGTGTGTTTTTGTGCGAGTGTGTGTTTCTGTGTGTGTTTCTGTGTGTGTTTCTGTGCAAGTGTGTGTTTCTGTGCGAGTGTGTGTTTCTGTGCGAGTGTGTGTTTCTGTGCGAGTGTGTGTTTCTATGTGTTTCTGCGTGTCTGTGTGTGTGTTTCTGTGTGTGTTTCTGTGCGAGTGTTTGTTTCTGTGTGTGTTTCTGTGCGAGTGTGTGTTTCTGTGTGTGTGTTTCTGTGCGAGTGTGTGTTTCTGTGCGAGTGTGTGTTTCGGTGCGAGTGTGTGTTTCTGTGCGAGTGTGTGTTTCTGTGCGTGTGTTTCTGTGCGAGTGTGTGTTTCTGTGCGAGTGTGTGTTTCTGTGTGTGTTTCTGTGCGAGTGTGACTTTCTGTGCTAGTGTGTGTTTCTGTGTGTGTGTTTCTGTGTTTGTTTCTGTGCGAGTGTATGTTTCTGTGCGAGTGTGTGTTTCTGTGCGAATGTGTGTTTCTGTGTGTGTGTTTCTGTGCGAGTGTGTGTTTCTGTGCGAGTGTGTGTTTCTGTGCGAGTGTGTGTTTCTGTGTGTGTGTTTCTGTGCGAGTGTGTGTTTCTGTGCGAGTGTGTGTTTCTGTGTGTGTGTTTCTGTGCAAGTGTGTGTTTCTGTGCGTGTGTTTCTGTGCGAGTGTGTGTTTCTGTGTGTGTGTTTCTGTGCGAGTGTGTATTTCTGTGCGAGTGTGTGTTTCTGTATGTGTGTTTCTGTGTGTGTTTCTGTGCGAGTGTGTGTTTCTGTGTGTGTGTTTCTGTGCGAGTGTGTGTTTTTGTGTGAGTGTGTGTTTCTGTGTGAGTGTGTGTTTCTGTGTGTGTGTTTCTGTGCGAGTGTGTGTTTCTGTGTGAGTGTGTGTTTCTGAGTGAGTGTGTGTTTCTGTGCGAGTGTGTGTTTCTGTATGTGTGTTTCTGTGCTAGTGTGTGTTTCTGTGTGCGTGTGTGTTTCTGTGCGAGTGTGTGTTTCTGTGCGAGTGTGTGTTTCTGTGCGAGAGTGTGTTTCTGTGTGTGTGTTTCTGTGCTAGTGTGTGTTTCTGTGTGAGTGTGTGTTTCTGTGCGAATGTGTGTCTGTGTGTGTGTGTTTCTGTGCGAGTGTGTGTTTCTGTGTGTGTGTGTTTCTGTGCGAGTGTGTGTTTCTGTGCGAGTGTGTGTTTCTGTGCGTGTGTTTCTGTGCGAGTGTGTGTTTCTGTGCGAGTGTGTGTTTCTGTGTGTGTGTTTCTGTGCGAGTGTGTGTTTCTGTGCGAGTGTGTGTTTCTGTATGTTTGTTTCTGTGCAAATGTGTGTTTCTGTGTGTGTTTCTGTGCGAGTGTGTGTTTCTGTGCGAGTGTGTGTTTCTGTGCGAGTGTGTGTTTCTGTGTGTGTGTTTCTGTGCGAGTGTGTGTTTCTGTGTTTGTTTCTGTGCGAGTGTGTGTTTCTGTGCGAGTGTGTTTCTGTGCAAGTGTGTGTTTCTGTGTGTGTGTTTCTGTGCGAGTGTGTGTTTCTGTGTGTGTGTTTCTGTGCGAGTGTGTGTTTCTGTGCGAGTGTGTGTTTCTGTGCGAGTGTGTGTTTCTGTGTATGCGTTTCTGTGTGTGTGTGTTTCTGTGTGTGTTTCTGTGCGAGTGTGTGTTTCTGTGCGAGTGTGTGTTTCTGTGCGAGTGTGTGTTTCTGTGCGAGTGTGTGTTTTTGTGCGAGTGTGTGTTTCTGTGTGTGTGTTTCTGTGTGTGTTTCTGTGTGTGTTTCTGTGCGAGTGTGTGTTTCTGTGCGAGTGTATGTTTCTGTGCGAGTGTGTGTTTCTGTGCGAGTGTGTGTTTCTGTGTGTGTGTTTCTGTGCGAGTGTGTGTTTCTGTGCGAGTGTGTGTTTCTGTATGTGTGTTTCTGTGCAAATGTGTGTTTCTGTGTGTGTTTCTGTGCGAGTGTGTGTTTCTGTGCGAGTGTGTGTTTCTGTGCGAGTGTGTGTTTCTGTGTGTGTGTTTCTGTGCGAGTGTGTGTTTCTGTGTGTGTGTTTCTGTGTGTGTTTCTGTGTGTGTTACTGTGTGTGTTTCTGTGCGAGTGTGTGTTTCTGTGCGAGTGTGTGTTTCTGTGCGAGTGTGTGTTTCTGTGCGAGTGTGTTTCTGTGCAAGTGTGTGTTTCTGTGTGTGTGTTTCTGTGCGAGTGTGTGTTTCTGTGTGTGTGTTTCTGTGCGAGTGTGTGTTTCTGTGTATGTGTTTCTGTGTGTGTGTGTTTCTGTGCGAGTGTGTGTTTCTGTGCGAGTGTGTGTTTCTGTGCGAGTGTGTGTTTTTGTGCGAGTGTGTGTTTCTGTGTGTGTGTTTCTGTGTGTGTGTTTCTGTGCGAGTGTGTGTTTCTGTGTGTGTGTTTCTGTGCGAGTGTGTGTTTCTGTGTGTGTGTTTCTGTGTGAGTGTGTGTTTCTGTGTGTGTGTTTGTTTCTGTGCGAGTGTGTGTTTCTGTGCGAGTGTGTGTTTCTGTGTGTGTCTGTGCGAGTGTGTGTTTCTGTGTGAGTGTGTGTTTCTGTGTGTGTTTCTGTGCGAGTGTGTGTTTCTGTGTGTGTGTTTCTGTGCGAGTGTGTGTTTCTGTGTGTGTGTTTCTGTGCGAGTGTGTGTTTCTGTGCGAGTGTGTGTTTCTGTATGTTTGTTTCTGTGCAAATGTGTGTTTCTGTGTGTGTTTCTGTGCGAGTGTGTGTTTCTGTGCGAGTGTGTGTTTCTGTGCGAGTGTGTGTTTCTGTGTGTGTGTTTCTGTGCGAGTGTGTGTTTCTGTGTGTGTTTCTGTGTTTGTTTCTGTGCGAGTGTGTGTTTCTGTGCGAGTGTGTTTCTGTGCAAGTGTGTGTTTCTGTGTGTGTGTTTCTGTGCGAGTGTGTGTTTCTGTGTGTGTGTTTCTGTGCGAGTGTGTGTTTCTGTGCGAGTGTGTGTTTCTGTGCGAGTGTGTGTTTCTGTGTATGCGTTTCTGTGTGTGTGTGTTTCTGTGTGTGTTTCTGTGCGAGTGTGTGTTTCTGTGCGAGTGTGTGTTTCTGTGCGAGTGTGTGTTTCTGTGCGAGTGTGTGTTTTTGTGCGAGTGTGTGTTTCTGTGTGTGTGTTTCTGTGTGTGTTTCTGTGCGAGTGTGTGTTTCTGTGTGTGTGTTTCTGTGTGTGTGTTTCTGTGTGTGTTTCTGTGCGAGTGTGTGTTTCTGTGCGAGTGTATGTTTCTGTGCGAGTGTGTGTTTCTGTGCGAGTGTGTGTTTCTGTGTGTGTGTTTCTGTGCGAGTGTGTGTTTCTGTGCGAGTGTGTGTTTCTGTATGTGTGTTTCTGTGCAAATGTGTGTTTCTGTGTGTGTTTATGTGCGAGTGTGTGTTTCTGTGCGAGTGTGTGTTTCTGTGCGAGTGTGTGTTTCTGTGTGTGTGTTTCTGTGCGAGTGTGTGTTTCTGTGTGTGTGTTTCTGTGTGTGTTTCTGTGTGTGTTACTGTGTGTGTTTCTGTGCGAGTGTGTGTTTCTGTGCGAGTGTGTGTTTCTGTGCGAGTGTGTGTTTCTGTGCGAGTGTGTTTCTGTGCAAGTGTGTGTTTCTGTGTGTGTGTTTCTGTGCGAGTGTGTGTTTCTGTGCAAGTGTGTGTTTCTGTGTGTGTGTTTCTGTGCGAGTGTGTGTTTCTGTGCGAGTGTGTGTTTCTGTGTATGTGTTTCTGTGTGTGTGTGTTTCTGTGCGAGTGTGTGTTTCTGTACGAGTGTGTGTTTCTGTGCGAGTGTGTGTTTTTGTGCGAGTGTGTGTTTCTGTGTGTGTGTTTCTGTGTGTGTGTTTCTGTGCGAGTGTGTGTTTCTGTGTGTGTGTTTCTGTGTGAGTGTGTGTTTCTGTGTGTGTTTCTATGCGAGTGTTTGTTTCTGTGCGAGTGTGTGTTTCTGTGCGAGTGTGTGTTTCTGTGTGTGTCTGTGCGAGTGTGTGTGTCTGTGCGAGTGTGTGTTTCTGTGTGAGTGTGTGTTTCTGTGCGAGTGTGTGTTTCTGTGTGTTTCTGTGTGTGTTTCTGTGCGAGTGTGTGTTTCTGTGTGTGTGTTTCTGTGCGAGTGTGTGTTTCTGTGTGTGTGTTTCTGTGCGAGTGTGTGTTTCTGTATGTGTGTTTCTGTGTGTGTGTTTCTGTGCGAGTGTGTGTTTCTGTACCAGTGTGTGTTTCTGTGCGAGTGTGTGTTTCTGTGAGAGTGTGTATTTCTGTATGTGTGTTTCTGTGCGAGTGTGTGTTTCTGGGCGAGCGTGTTTTTCTGTGCGAGTGTGTGTTTCTGTGCGAGTGTATATTTCTGTAAGTGTGTTTCTGTGCGAGTGTGTGTTTCTGTACGTGTGTTTCTGTGCGAGTGTGTGTTTCTGTGTGTGTTTCTGTGCGAGTGTGTGTTTCTGTGCGAGTGTGTGTTTCTGTACCTGTGTTTTTGTTCGAGTGTGTGTTTCTGTGTGTGTTTCTGTGCGAGTGTGTGTTTCTGTACGAGTGTGTTTTTCTGTGTTTCTGTGCGAGTGTGTGTTTCTGTACGTGTGTTTCTGTGCGAGTGTGTGTTTCTGTGTGTGTTTCTGTGCGAGTGTGTGTTTCTGTACGTGTGTTTTTGTTCGAGTGTGTGTTTCTGTGTGTGTTTCTGTGCGAGTGTGTGTTTCTGTGCGAGTGTGTGTTTCTGTGCGAGTGTGTGTTTGTGTGTTTCTGTGCGAGTGTGTGTTTCTGTGCGAGAGTGTGTTTGTGTATGTGTGTTTCTGTGCGAGTGTGTGTTTGTTTCTGTGCGAGTGTGTGTTTGTTTCTGTGCGAGTGTGTGTTTCTGTGTGTGTGGGGACTTGCCTGCGAGGTCCCCCATGGTTGCCCAGCCTGTCCTCGCTCACTTTTTAATATGAAGATTTCGATGATACAATGGATGTGCACAGGAAGTGCGGTAACCCAGGGCTACGGACCAGGGGCTGGAAAGTGGGATGAGGCTGGATGGCTCTTTCTCGGCCGGCACAGACACGATGGGTCGAGTGGCCTCCTTCTGTGACGTAAATTTCTCGGATCCTATGAAGAGTGAGCACTGTGTTGAGATATTGGGGGGATGGGAAGGGGAGTTCTCTCACCTTCACTGGCCCCCCCTCCCTTCAGGGGACGAGAGGCTGAAAAATTGGTTAATAAATAAATGCGGCCGATCAAGAGCCCTGAACAAAAGATCCGGGATTCAGTGGGGGGGTTTCTGAGCAGCAGCACGGGGCGGGAACTTCTGTTCCAGCAACAAACCAATGTTGAAAACACTGACTCGCCCCTCGCTGCGATTCAAACATTGTCTCCATGTGGTGCGGGGCAAGAGGTGCAATTCCTCAGACTCCTCGCACGGTCCAATTTCCGCCCAGCTTGCCTGAAGAAAGCCAAGAGAGCGGCTCACAATGTCCCAACTCCACTTTCCAACGTGGTCCCAGATCAAAGGGCTGCAGAGAACTGAACCGGACTGTGTGTGAGGATCGAGCGCAAACTTCAGGAATACGTCAAACTCACCAAAATAAAAAAGCAGGATTTCGGAATTGTGTCGAATTCTTCTGGGTCTGCGGAATATCGCACACCATCAGGCGTTTGCGATTCATTGACTGGTATCTGGCCTTTAGGATGTTACCAGGAAATTAAATAGCTTCAAACTCCATTGTGATTCTTACTGGGCTTTGAAGGTTAGTTTTGTAACCTTGGCCCAAGGGTAGTTTTAATTGATCAAAGCTTCACTGGGGGCCACTGCCTCCTGTTCCTTGTCGAAACGCATAAAAGACCAACACACACTGAGATAAATGAAAGAGTTCGGGGGGGTTTCGGTAGCCGGTTGGGAATATTGATGGGGGAGGGGGAGAGTTGCCTGTGCTTAACCCTCGAGGAATTTGAGTAAGTGGAAGGCTGCAGAGAATTTGAAGATGACTCCAGGAGAGATACTTTGAGAGTGACGGCCACGATTTGAAGATCAGGGGAGGACTCCCAGTGTCCTGGGACTAACAGTCGTCCCACAGTCAACACCACCAAAAACTAGATTAACTGGTCGTTTACCTCATCAGCTATTAGTGGGACTTTGCTGTTTGCAAATTGGCTGCTGCATTTGGCCACATTATTACTGGTGAAATGGGTAGACACAAGGCAGATGCAATTTAAAACAGGGAAGTGTGATGGCAGGAAGAACGAGGAGAGGCAATATAAACTAAATGGTACAATTCTAAAGGGGGTGCAGGAACAGAGAGACCTGGGGATGTATGCACACAAATCTTTGAAGGTGGCAAGATAAGAACATAAGAACATAAGAAATAGGAGCAGGAGTAGGCCAATCGGCCCCTCGAGCCTGCTCCGCCATTCAATAAGATCATGGCTGATCTGATCCTAACCTCAAATCTAAATTCATGTCCAATTTCCTGCCCGCTCCCCGTAACCCCTAATTCCCTTTACTTCTAGGAAACTGTCTATTTCTGTTTTAAATTTATTTAATGATGTAGCTTCCACAGCTTCCTGGGGCAGCAAATTCCACAGACCTACTACCGTCTGAGTGAAGAAGTTTCTCCTCGTCTCAGTTTTGAAAGAGCAGCCCCTTATTCTAAGATTATGCCCCCTAGTTCTAGTTTCACCCATCCTTGGGAACATCCTCACCGCATCCACCCGATCAAGCCCCTTCACAATCTTATATGTTTCAATAAGATCGCCTCTCATTCTTCTGAACTCCAATGAGTAGAGTCCCAATCTACTTAACCTCTCCTCATATGTCCACTCCCTCATCCCCGGGATAAACCGAGTGAACCTTCTTTGTACTGCCTCGAGAGCAAGTATGTCTTTTCTTAAGTATGGACACCAAAACTGTATGCAGTATTCCAGGTGCGGTCTCACCAATACTTTATATAACTGCAGCAATACCTCCCTGTTTTTATATTCTATCCCCCTAGCAATAAAAGCCAACATTCCGTTGGCCTTCTTGATCACCTGCTGCACCTGCATACTAACTTTTTGATCTTCTTGCACTAGGACCCCCAGATCCCTTTGTACTGCAGTACTTTCCAGTTTCTCGCCATTAAGATAATAACTTGCTCTCTGATTTTTCCTGCCAAAGTGCATAACCTCACATTTTCCAATGTTGCATTGCATCTGCCAAATCTCCGCCCACTCACCCAGCCTGTCTATATCCCCTTGTAGGTTTTTTATGTCCTCCTCACTCTCTACTTTCCCTCCCATCTTTGTATCATCTGCAAACTTTGATATGTTACACTCGGTCCCCTCCTCCAAATCGTTAATATAGATTGTAAAGAGTTGGGGACCCAGCACCGACCCCTGCGGAACACCACTGGCTACTGGTTGCCAGTCCGAGAATGAACCATTTATCCCAACTCTCTGCTTCCTGTTAGATAACCAATCCTCCACCCATGCCAGAATATTACCCCCAATCCAGTGATTCTTTATCTTGAGCAATAATCTTTTATGTGGCACCTTGTCGAATGCCTTCTGGAAGTCTAAATACACTACGTCCACTGGTTCCCCTTTATCCACCCTGTACGTTATGTCCTCATAAGTTGATAAGACTGTTTAAAAAAAGACCATATTTTAATTGTATCCAGATGATTTATATCAATTAGTGTTAGTTGTATTCAGGTGGTGCGTATCAACTGGGGACTCTCTTGTATCCATATATAAGAGAGCTTATCTAGGGCGTGGTGTGTGTAATGTTGATCTCTGTGAATAAAGGCTTGGAAGCAACTGAAGACCAGGCTCCAGTATTTTACCCTTCACCACCTGGCTATCCAATTTATAACACCATACAGGATTCTGGGCTTTATTAATAGAGGCATAGAGTACAAAAGCAAGGAGGTTATGCTAAACCTTTATAAATCAGCCTGACATAGCCATACTCACAGAATCATACCTTTCAGCCAACGTCCCAGACTCTTCCATCACCATCCCTGGGTATGTCCTGTCCCACCAGCAGGACAGACCCACCAGAGGTGGCGGTACAGTGATATACAGTCAGGAGGGAGTGGCCCTGGGAGTCCTCAACATTGACTCTGGACCCCATGAAATCTCATGGCATCAGGTCAAACATGGGCAAGGAAACCTCCTGCTGATTACCACCTACTGCCCTCCCTCAGCTGATGAATCAGTCCTCCTCCATGTTGAGCGCCACTTGGAGGAAGCACTGAGGGTAGCAAGGGCACAGAATGTACTCTGGGTGGGGGACTTCAATGTCCATCACCAAGAGTGGCTCGGTAGCATCACTACTTACCGAGCTAGCCGAGTCCTGAAGGACATAGCTGCCAGACTGGGCCTGCGGCAGGTGGTGAGCAAACCAACACGAGGGAAAAACTTACTTGACCTCGTCCTCACCAACTTACCTGTCGCAAATGCATCTGTCTATGACAGTATTGGTAAGAGTGACCACCGCACAGTCCTCGTGGAGACAAAGTCCCGTCTTCGCACTGAGGACACCATCCAACGTGTTGTGTGGCACGACCACCATGCTAAATGGGATAGATTCAGAACAGATCTAGCAGCTCAAAACTGGGCATCCATGAGGCACTGTGGGCCATCAGCAGCAGCAGAATTGTATTCCAGCACAATCTGTAACCTCATGACCCGGCATATTCCTCACTCTACCATTACCAACAAGCCAGGGGATCAACCCTGGTTCAATGAGGAGTGTAGAAGAGCATGCCAGGAGCAGCACCAGTCGTACCTAAAAATGAGGTGCCAACCTGGTGAAGCTACAACTCAGGACTACGTGCATGCTAAACAGCGGAAGGAACATAGACAAAGCTAAGCGATTCCACAACCAACGGATCAGATCAAAGCTCTGCAGTCTGCCACATCCAGTCGTGAATGTTGGTGGACAATTAAACAACTAACGGGAGGAGGAGGCTCTGCAAACATCCCCATCCTCAATGATGGCGGAGTCCAGCACGTGAGTGCAAAAGACAAGGCTGAAGCGTTTGCAACCAATTCAATTCTTAAACCAGAAACTTAACTGGACCAGCCATATAAATACTGTGGTTACAAGAGCAGGTCAGAGGCTGGGTATTCTGTGGCGAGTGACTCACCTCCTGACTCCCCAAAGCCTTTCCACCATCTACAAGACACAAGTCAGGAGTGTGATGGAATACTCTCCACTTGCCTGGATGAGTGCAGCTCCAACAACACTCAAGAAGCTCGACACTATCCAGGACAAAGCAGCCCGCTTGATTGGCACCCCATCCACCACCCTAAACATTCACTCCCTTCACCACCGGTGCACTGTGGCTGCAGTGTGTACCATCCACAGGATGCACTGCAGCAACTCGCCAAGGCTTCTTCGACAACACCTCCCAAACCCGCGACCTCTACCACCTAGAAGGACAAGGTCAGCAGGCACATGGGAACAACACCACCTGCACGTTCCCCTCCGAGTCACACACCATCCCGACTTGGAAATATATCGCCGTTCCTTCATCGTCGCTGGGTCAAAATCCTGGAACTCCCTTCCTAACAACACTGTGGGAGAACCTTCACCACACGGACTGCAGCGGTTCAAGAAGGCGGCTCACCACCACCTTCTCAAGGGCAATTAGGGATGGGCAATAAATGCCGGCCTCGCCAGCGACGCCCACATCCCATGAACGAATAAAAAAAAAATCACTGGTTCGGCCTCAGCTGGAGTATTGTGTCCAATTCTGGGCACCGCACTTTAGGAAGGATGTGAAGGCCTTAGAGAGGGTGCAGAGGAGATTTACTAGAATGGTTCCAGGGATGAGGGACTTCAGTTATGTGGAGAGACTGGAGAAGCTGGGGTTGTTCTCCTTAGAGCAGAGAAGGTTACGGGGAGATTTAATAGAGGGGTTCAAAATTATGAAGGGTTTTGATAGAATAAATAAGGAGAAAGTTTTTCCAGTGTCAGGAGGGTCGGTAACCAGAGGACACAGATTTAAGGTAATTGGCAAAAGAACCAGAGGGGAGATGAGGAGAATTTTTTTTTTAAACACAGCGAGTTGTTCTGATCTGGAATGCGCTGCCTGAAAGGGCGGTGGAAGCAGATTCAATAATAAATTTCAAAAGGAAATTGGATAAATACTTGAAAGGGCAAAATTTACAGGGCTATGGGGAAAAAGCAGGGGGAGTGGGACTAATTGGATAGCTCTTTCAAAGAGCCGGCACAGGCACGATGGGCCGAATGACCTCCTCCTGTGCTGTACCTTACTATGATTCGTGCCCTGATCACTATCCAGTGACTCCTGCTGGCAAGTGCGAGTGTGGGGACCGGGTCAGGCTCGGCTGCGATGCCTCAACAGTCAAATAGCTGCCAGTGCTCAAACTCTCTGGGATATCACACGAAGGATGGCCACTTTCGAAAAACACCAGAGGGCAGCTGGTGTCTGTGGAACTAAACTGCAGCAAGATTGAGTGCATTCAGGGACGGAGAGTCATGGGGGTAGGAGTGATGAAGACACTAAATTCGTTAAAAATGTCAACACAAACAACTTGCATTTATACCACGCCTTAAAAGTCGTAAAACATCCCACAGGAGCGATTATCAAACAAAATTTGACACTGAGCCATATAAGGAGATATTCGGACAGGTGACCAAAAGCTTGGTCAAAGAGGTAAGTTTTAAGGAGCGTCTTAAAGGAGGAGAGAGAGGGGGAGAGGTTTAGGGAGGGAATTCCAGAGCTTAGGGTCTCGACAGCTGAAGGCACGGCCGCCAATGGTGGAGCGATGGAAATCGGGGATGCGCAAGAGGCCAGAATTGGAGGAGCGCAGAGATCTCGGAGGGTTGTCGGGCTGGAGGAGGTTACAGAGATAGGGAGGGGCGAGGCCATGGAGGGATTTGAACACAAGGATGAGAATTTTAAAATCAAGATCAGAAAGTGTTTCCCATTGACACACATTTATTTGAAAACTCATCTGATGATATTAACCATGTACATTTCCTGAAAGTGGAGACTCCAGCCTCGATTAGTGTTGAAGTTCACTCAAGGAGAGATCGGGAGAGTGGACAGGCCGACTGACCATGGACGATTGAAGATGGAGTTGGAGGGGTTTTTTTTATTAACTGTTGAATCTTGGGGTGTGCGACAGACCCCCAGATAATGAAAAATACCTGGGGTGCAACAGCACTCGGTGACAGGACACTGCCTGTGTGTGTGTGTTTGTACAAAGAGTGAGGCCGTGTCCTTGTTAGGGTCCCGGGTGGGGGAGGAGGGGGCAGGGGGTGGGAGCAGGAAGGGGCAGGTGGGTGGGAGGGGGTGGGTGCAGGGGGGTGGGAGGGGGGAGGGCAGAGGGGCGAGAGGGGGAGGGGGAGGGGGCAGTCGGGTGGGGGAGAGGGGTTAAGCTGGGGGAGGTGAGGAGTCCCACAGATTGGAGGGGGGTCTGAGGGAGGTGAGGAGTCCCACAGATTGGAGGGGAGTCTGAGGGAGGTGAGGAGTCCCACAGATTGGAGGGGAGTCTGAGGGAGGTGAGGAGTCCCACAGATTGGAGGGGAGTCTGAGGAAGGTGAGGAGTCCCACAGATTGGAGGGGAGTCTGAGGGAGGGGAGGAGTCCCAGAGATTGGAGGGGAGTCTGAGGGAGGTGAGGAGTCCCACAGATTGGAGGCGAGTCTGAGGGAGGTGAGGAATCCCTCAGATTGGAGGGGAGTCTGAGGGAGGTGAGGAGTCCCACAGATTGGAGGGGAGTCTGAGGGAGGGGAGGAGTCCCAGAGATTGGGGGTCCTGGGGAAAACGACGTAGAGTCGGAGACAGTGCGATGAGTCTTGATTCCAACAGCGAGGATGTAAAGAGGAAGAGTGTGTTGGGGGGATGGGGTTGGTATATTTGGAGCATAGGAGGAACAAGAGTGGTGAGTTCAGAAGTGTTTGAATGTTGACTTCTTCCCTCTCGAAGAATTGTTCAATTAGTTTGACACCCAAAGGCAGCAACAACAACAACTCGCATTTATATAGCACCTTTAATGTAGTAAAACGTCCCAAGGGGATTCACAGGAACGTAAATCAGACAAAAATTGACACCGAGCCAAAGAAGGAGATATTAGGAGAGGTGACCAAAAGCTTGGTCAAAGAGGTAGGTCATGAGGAGCATCTTTAAAGGAAGAGAGAGAGGCGGAGAGGTTTAGGGAGGGAATTCCAGAGCTTAGGGCCCAGGCAGCTGAAGGCACGGCCGCCAATGGTGGAGCGAAGGAAGTGGGGGATGGGCAAGAGGCCAGAATTGGAGGAACGCAGAGATCCAGAGAAGGCAGTCAAGTGTCCCAGGAGTGCGGTACATGTGGTGGGACTCCCATTGCGTTGTTCCTGAAGATGGAGATCCAGACCCAGGCGTATGACTGGTGGGCGCATGGGCAGCAAAGGGAGAGGAAGGATTGGCGGTTCCTCGGGGTTATTGTGGTGCAGCCGAGAGGTGAGGAATCAACATTCTCTCGCTGCGACACTACAGCCACAGGTCAGGTTGCGATATTCATCCAGCGACCTTGTCAAGTCAAAGCGTCTGGACGCGACGCAGTAAGTATCGTGACCAGGCTCCGGAGGCCACGTTTGCGGTGGGAGGGGAATGGCACATGAATCTGGTGCTCATCCTTTTTTTATTGTGTAAAAAGTAATTTCTTCTTCATTATTTTCAGATTTCCAGAACCCGTTTTTCAACGCTTCACCCAATGGGACCCAAGGGCCACAAGTATTGATCGTAAACATCCCGACAGTGACCGTGCCTTGCCTGGTGTCCATTCCATATCTCAATGTCACCCTGCGAGAGGTGAGGCTCTTCACCGTCGGGTTTGTTTTTTCCAATTTTCATCCATAGTCTCAACAACATAAATACTGCAGCAAGTGACTCACCTCCTGACTCCCCAAAGCCTTTCCACCATCTACAAGGCACAAGTCAGGAGTGTGATGGAATACTCTCCACTTGCCTGGATGAGTGCAGCACCAACAACACTCAAGAAGCTCGACACCATCCAGGACAAAGCAGCCCGCTTGATTGGCAGCCCATCCACCACCCTAAACATTCACTCCCTTCACCACCGGCGCACAGTGGCTGCAGTGTGTACCATCCACAGGATGCACTGCAGCAACTCGCCAAGGCTTCTTCGACAGCACCTCCCAAACCCGCGACCTCTACCACCCAGAAGGACAAGAGCAGCAGGTACATGGGAACAACACCACCTGCACGTTCCCCTCCAAGTCACACACCATCCCGACTTGGAAATATATCGCCGTTCCTTCATCGTCACTGGGTCAAAATCCTGGAACTCCCTTCCTAACAGCACAGTGGGAGAACCTTCACCACACGGACTGCAGCGGTTCAAGAAGGCGGCTCACCACCACCTTCTCAAGGGCAATTAGGGATGGGCAATAAATGCCGGCCTCGCCAGCGACACCCACATCCCATGAACGAATTTTTTTTAAAATCCCTTTTCCCAGCACCTTTTTTGAAGGAGTTCCTCATCAACTGGGAGTCTTTTCCACATCTTTTACCCTGTGGGAGGAAAAAAAATTGTTTCAATTTATAGTTGGACAAAACGTTCAGGTTCTATCCTCCCTTTAAAACTCTGGACTCTCTGCTAGTGGATCTGAGCATGGTGTCCCAGTGTGTGTTCAATCCTTCTAACCAACTTTCTTTTGGTAATAACCTGCCAGGGTATGACGAAAGCAATGATTTACCCCGATGGAAACAGCGTGATGTGGAATAATAAAGAAGGAATGGTTGTCCCTCGACACAGGCTTGAAAACTTGTTTTACATCACCTGTGAAACTGTCATTGGTGACCGGACCTTCTCGACTGCCCCCTACATCATCCAGGTTACAGGTAAGGCTCTTGTTTCTTGTCTATTTCCCCCCAGGTTTAAAATGCAGCAACCTAATGCACCGTCTCAGTAATCCCTCGTGTTCTTCCTTCCTCTCTCTCGCTGCGGGACCGAGTTATACTTTTAATAGAGGGCTTTCGTTGCCGCTTTGAATGCTGGGTACATCTATCCTCCATAGCATTGAGAGAGGAACACTCACAAATCCCAGGTGATGGGCAAGGAGAGCAAAAGACAAGATAAAGTAAGAGACAAACAGGACAAGGAGGAGCAGAGTTGAACACGTGAATGCCTCTGTGCCATTTTTAACCCTGATTATCTTTTTGATTCAGGTGCATAATTCATGACTCAAACTCTCGCACTGTGTCCGTGTCTGATGCTCTGGCTGCTACAGTCACATGCTCACATGCAGTTAGAGATCTAACTTCAGAAAACACACAATCCATGTCTTGTATCATCAGTCCAGTCACCAAACACGTCCATTTTCTCAATTGGTGCTTTGTGCTGACAAAATGAAACCTGCTGCAATAATCACAGATAGAACAGAGACAGATGTTCCAGTCTCCAATAACACAGAGACAGGTGTTCCAGTCACCAATAACACAGAGACAGATGTTCCAGTCTCCAATAACACAGAGACAGATGTTCCAGTCATCAATAACACAGAGACAGATGTTCCATTCACCAATAACACAGAGACAGATATTTCATTCACCAATAGCACAGACAGATGCTCCAATCGCCAGTAACACAGAGACAGATGTTCCATTCACCAATAACACAGAGACTGATGAGCTCAAGCTTATGGAGGGTGGAAGATGGGAGGCCGGGCAGCAGAGCATTGGAATAGTCAAGTCTGAAGGTAACAAAGGCATGGATGAGGGTTTCAGCAGCAGATGAGCTGAGGCAGGGGCGGAGACGGGCGATGTTACGGAGGTGGAAGTAGGCGGTCTGGGTGATGGAGAGGATATGGGGTCGGAAGCTCATCTCAGGGTCAAATAGGACGCCAAGGTTGTGAACGGTCTGGTTCAGCCTCAGGCAGTGGCCAGGGAGAGGGATGGAGTCGGTGGTGAGGGAACGGAGTTTGTGGCTGGGACCAAAGACAATGGCTTCGGTCTTCCCAATACTTAGTTGGAGGAAATTTTTGCTCATCCAGCACTGGATGTCAGACAAGCAGTGCGACAAATGAGAGACAGTGGAGGGGTCGAGGGAGATGGTGGTGGTGAGGTAGAGCTGGGTGTCGTCAGCGTACATGTGCAATCTGACGTCATGTTTTCAGATGATGTCGCCAAGGGGCAACAAGTAGATGAGAAATAGGAGGGGGCCAAGGATAGATCCTTGGGGGACTCCAGAGGTAACGGTACGGGAGTGGGAAGAGAAGCCATTGCAGGTGATTCTCTGGCTACGACTGGATAGATAGGAATGGAACCAGGTGAGCGCAGTCCCACCCAGCTGGACAACGGAGGAGAGGCATGGAGGAGGACGGTGTGGTCAACCATGTTAAAGGCTGCAGACAGGTCAAAAAGGATGAGGAGGGATAATTTACCTCGGTCACAGTCACAGAGGATGTCATTTGTGACTTTGATAAGGGTTGTTCCAGTACCATGGCAGGGGCGGAAAACCGATTGGAGGGATTTGAACACAGAGTTGCAGGAAAGATGGGCACGGATTTGAGAGGTGCCAACACGTTCAAGGACTTTGGAGAGAAAAGGGAGGTTGGAGATGGGGCGGTAGTTTGCAAGGACAGAGGGGTCAAGGGTGGGATTTTAAGGAGGGGGGGTGATGACGGCAAATTTGAAGGGGAGGGGGACAGTACCTGAGGAGAGGGAACCATTAACCCCGGCCTCCTCTCGATATCCCCACCATCACAGAAGCCAGTCTGCAGATAATTTGATTCACTCCACGTGATATCAAAAAATGGCTGAGTGCACTGGATACAACAAAGGCTATGGGCCCTGACAACATCCCAGCCATAGTGCTGAAGACTTGTGCTCCAGAACTAGCCATGCCTCTAGCCAAGCTGTTCCAGTACAGCTACAACACTGGCATCTACCCGACAATGTGGAAAATAGCCCAGGAATTTCCTATCCACAAAAGGCAGGACAAATCCAATCCGGCCAATTACCGCCCCATCAGTCTACTCTCAATCATCAGCAAAGTGATGGAAGGTGTCATCGACAGTGCTATCATGCGGCACTTACTCACCAATAACCTGCTCACTGATGCTCAATTTGGGTTCCACCAGGACCACTCGGCTCCAGACCTCATTACAGCCTTGGTCCAAATAAGAGCTGAGGTGAGAGTGACTGCCTTTGACATCAAGGCAGCATTTGACCGAGTGTGGCACCAAGGAGCCCTAGTAAAATTGAAGTCAATGGGAATCAGGGGGAAAACTCTCCAGTGGCTGGAGTCATACCTGGCACAAAGGAAGGTGGTAGTGGTTGTTGGAGGCCAATCATCTCAGCCCCAGGACATTGCTGCAGGAGTTCCTCAGGGCAGTATCCTAGGCCCAACCATCTTCAGCTGCTTCATCAATGACCTTCCCTCCATCATAAGGTCAGAAATGGGGATGTTCGCTGATGATTGCACAGTGTTCAGTTCCATTCGCAACCCCTCAGATAATGAAGCAGTCCGAGCCCGCATGCAGCAAGATCTGGACAACATCCAGGCTTGGGCTCATAAGTGGCAAGTAACATTCCCTCCAGAGAAGTGCCAGGCAATGACCATCTCCAACAAGAGAGAGTCAAACCACCTCCACTTGACATTTAACAGCATTACCATCACTGAATCTCGCACCATTCACTCCCTTCACCACCGGCGCACTGTGGCTGCAGTGTGTACCATCCACAGGATGCACTGCAGCAACTCGCCAAGGCTTCTTCAACAGCACCTCCCAAATCCACGACCTCTATCACCTAGAAGGACAAGGGCAGCAGGCACATGGGAACAACACCACCTGCACGTTCCCCTCCAAGTCACACACCATCCCGACTTGGAAATATATCGCCGTTCCTTCATCGTCGCTGGGTCAAAATCCTGGAACTCCCGACCTAACCGCACTGTGGGAGAACCTTCACCACACGGACTGCAGCGGTTCAAGAAGGCGGCTCACCACCACCTTCTCAAGGGCAATTAGGGATGGGCAATAAATGCCGGCCTCGCCAGCGACGCCCACATCCCGAGAATGAATTTTTAAAAAATCAGCTAACATGGGGTCCAGGAAGGGAAGTTGGGTGGTCAGCAGTTTGGTGGGAATAGGGTCGAGGGAGCAGGAGGTGGGTCTCATGGTCAAGATGAGCTCGGAGAGGGCATGAGGGGAGATAGGCGAGAAACTAGAGAGAGATGCAAGTTCAGGGATAGGGCAAGGGGGGAACCTTATGGGAAGTTTGGCTCTGTGGGCTAGGGGAAAGGAGGGAAGTGGCAGAGGCAGCTGAACGGATGGTCTCGATCTTAGTGGCAAAGTAGTCTAGGAGCTCCTTGCACTTGTTGTTGGAGGTGAGGGTGGAGGCAGGGGAGAGGGGTTTGTGGTGGAGAAGAGGAGCTGGGGGTTATCTTTGCATTCCAGGACGATCCTGGAATAGTGAGCAGTTTTGGCAGAGGAGAGCAGGACCCGATAGTGCTTAATGTGGTCCAGCCAGATCTGGTGATGAACGGCTAAACCAGTTGTCCACCATAGACGCTCAAGTCTGGGTCCCTTGGACTTAAGGGAGTGGAGATGAGGGAAAATGATGTCAGGGGATGGATCGATCAGGCTTCACTCTGACGCTGTACCTGGTCGAATAGTCTACCGACACTCACTGTCCAGGGTTGCACATGAAGAGTGGCCACATGGACGAGGTATTGGAGGAGTGGAATCCTATCCCAAAAAGAGTCAGCATCTTCAGGATTCCCTCCGGTGGGTGGAGTTCAGAACAAGGGGGCATAATCTTAACGTTAGAGCTCAGCCGTTCAGGGGTGATGTCAGGAAGCACTTCTTCACACAAAGGGGAGTGGAAATCTGGAACTCTCTCCCCCAAAAAGCTGTGGGAGCTGGGGGTCAGTCGAAGCTTTCAAGGCTCAAAGCGATAGATTTTTGTTGGGTATCGAGGGATATGGAGCAAAGGCGGGTAAATGGAGTTGAGGTACAGATCAGCCATGATCTAATTGAATGGCGGAGCAGGCTCGAGGGTCTGAAAGGCCTGCTCCTGTTCCTATGTAATGGGTTCGAGGGGCTGAATGGCCTCCTCCAGTTCTGACGAAAGGTCATCGACCTGAAACGTTAACCCTGTTTCTCTCTCTGCACAGATGCTGCCTGACTTGCTGAGTATTTCCAGTATTTTCTGTCTTTATTCCTCCTGTTCCTAGTCAAGGGAGTTAATATACATCAGTACATGACTTGTCATTAATTATTGGCCACTGATTTAGGAGAAAGGTTCATGAGGCAGGAGGAACAATTTTTTGGATGTACAAGTTGTGAGCTCTTCACCAACACACTGATTAACTCCTGCATCTGGATTTTGTTTCCCAAAGGACAAGTCATTTATAAGATCACGCTGATGCCGAGTCACACAGAGCTGGCAGTCGGGGAGTCGCTGGTACTGAACTGTACCATCCAGGCGGAGTTTAATGTGGTCATTGACTTTCAGTGGGAGTACCCAGGAAAGAGGGTAAGGCATATTTCTGCTTTTTGTAGACGGTTTGTGTAATAGAATCATAGAAGTTACAACATGGAAACAGGCCCTTCGGCCCAACATGTCCATGTCGCCCAGTTTATACCACTAAGCTAGTCCCAATTTCCTGCACTTGGCCCATATCCCTCTATACCCATCTTACCCATGTAACCATATAATGTTGAAGAACCGACAGAAGAAGTGTGTCTGAGTGAGGTCCAGTCCCCACCACTTGTACTGCCCGCGGCTTATAGCGGGCGACAGTCTATACCGGGCAACTAACGATAACCATTCCCATCACCATTGAAATCAATTACAAAGGCGTTGCTTACAACACATTGAGCTTGCCGGCTATTTAGAGCAATTCAATAAGATTTTCACACCTGGTTACAGTGCGATTACTTTAATTACTTAATCCTCTCTGTTTACCGTTTTAAAAGCTCTGCTGATTTCAGACGAATTGAAGCATTTATTAAATGTTTTCAGTTTGTCCTGCTAACTATTCACCTGAGGAGCCCGAGTACCTCAGTGCTGCGATGCCACAGTTTATATCAGGGAGTGTGGTGAAACAACGGCCGAGTGCTGGGATAACATGCATTTACTCGCCATCGCTCAGGCTCCAGGATTTCATTGTCTTTCTCGTCATCACCTGTCAAAGTAAAGCATCCCTCCCCTCTGTAGGATGTTCACGACTCCTATATGAACAAGATAGAGACAGAAGCTCAACTGGCTGCTGACACTGTCGTTCATAGAATCATAGAAAGTTAAAGCACAGAAGGAGGCCATTCGGCCCATCATGTCCCTGCCGGACCGGTTATTCGACACTTTGCGGTTTTACCGGACACTGTTACGAGCAAATCGCGGTGACACCAACTCGCCTGCTATAAACTATGGGGAGTGTATTGTGTTAGAACACTGAACGTCCACTTCTGGGACCTGGGTATGAATCCAGCCTGGACTCGTGCTTTGAAGATTGTTGGTTGCCCTTGGTAAAATCCTTTAAATACTCAACTATTCCATGGAACAAGGAGCTGCGGGTTAAGATCGTCGAGAGAACAGAGGGCCAGGACTGAGTAGTGGAGAGGTGAAGATAGATGAATATTCTTAGAAGATCAGGGAATGTTTCTACAGAGCTTTCCCTCAGGAGGTTAAATGGGTGGGTAGAGTCCATGATAGGGTAGAGTGTACATGGGCTGTGGAATACCTTGGCATAAACTTGGCTTGTATTCCTGGAGTTTAGAAGATTGAGGGGTCATAGAATCATCAAATTTTATGGCACAGAAGAAGGCCATTCGGTCCATCGTGTCTGTGCCGGCCGAAAAAGCGCTATCCAGCCTAATACCACTTTCCAGCTCTTGGCACGTAACCTTGTAGGTTACAGCACTTCAATGCGTATCTAAGTACTTTTTAAATGAGTTGAGGGTTTCTGCCTCTACCACCCTTTCAGGCAGTGAGTTCCAGACCCCCACCACCCTCTGGGTGAAAAAAATTCTCCTCAACTCCCCTCTAATCCTTCTACCAATTACTTTAAATCTATGGCCCCTGGTTATTGACCCCTCTGCTAAGGGAAATAGGTCCTTCCTATCCACTCTATCTGGGCCACCATAATTTTGTACACCTCAATTAAATCTCCCCTCAGCCTCCTCTGTTCCAAAGAAAACAACCCCAGCCTATTCAATCTTTCCTCATAGCTAAAATTCTCCAGTCCTGACAACATCCTCGTAAATCTCCTCTGTACCCTCTCTAGTGCAATTACATCTTTCCTGTAATGTGGTGACCAGAACTGTACACAGTACTCAAGCTGTGGCCTAACCAGTGTTTTATACAGTTCTAGCATAACCTCCCTGCTCTTATATTCTATGCCTCAGCTAATAAAGGAAAGTATCCCTTATGCCTTCTTAACCACCTTATCTACCTGTCCTGCTACCTTCAGGGATCTGTGGACATGCACTCCAAGGTCTCTCTGTTCCTCAACACCTCTCAGTATCCTCCCATTTATTGTGTATTCCCTTGCCTTGTTTGCCCTCCCTCAATGCATTACCTCACAATTCTCCAGAATGAATTCCATTTGCCACTTTTCTGCCCACCTGACCAGTCCATTGATATCTTCCTGCAGTCTACAGCTTTCCTTCTCACTATCAACCACGGCTAATTTTTGTATCTTCTATAAACTTCTTAATCATACCCCCTACATTTAAGTCCAAATCATTGAAATACACCACAAAAAGCAAGTGACCCAGTACTGAGACCTGCGGAACCCCACTGGAAACAGCCTTCCAGTCGCAAAAACACCCGTCGACCATTACCCTTTGCTTCCTGCCACTGAGCCAATTTTGGATCCAATTTGCCACTTTCCCTTGGATCCCATGGGCTTTTACTTTTCTGACCAGTCTGCCTCATGGGACCTTGTCAAAAGTCTTGCTAAAATCCATGTAGATTACATCAAATACGCTACCCTCATCGACCCTCCTTGTTAACTCCTCAAAAAATTCGATCAAGTTAGTCAGACATGACCTTCCCTTAACAAATCCATGCTGACTGTCCTTGATTAGCCCGTGCCTTTCTAAATGACAATTTATCCTGTTCCTCAGAATCGATTCCAATAATTTGTCCACCACCGAGGTTAGACTGACTGGCCTGTAATTATTCGGTCTATCCCTTTCTCCCTTTTTAAACAATGGTACGTTAGCAGTCCTCCAATCCTCCGGCACCATGCCTGTATCCAGTGAGGATTGGAAAATGATGGTCAGAGCCTCCGCTATTTCCTCCCTTGTTTCTTTTAAAAGCCTGGAATACATTTCATCCGGGCCTGGCGATTTAACAACTTTCAAAGATGCTAAACCCCTGAGTATTTCCTCTCTCACGAAGTTTATCCCATCCAATATTTCACACCCTTCCTCCTTAACTACAATCTCTGCATTGTCCCTCCCTTTTATGAAGACAGATGCAAAGTATTCATTAATTACTTTTGTTAATGAATGTTTGTGCTCGGGCCCCAGCTATTCACAATATATATCAATGATTTGGATGAGGGAACCAAATGTAATATTTCCAAGTTTGCTGACGACACAAAACTAGGTGGGATCGTGAGTTGTGAGGAGGATGCAAAGAGGCTTCAAGGTGATTTAGACAAGTTGAGTGAGTGGGCAAATACATGGCAGATGCAGTGTAATGTGGATAAATGTGAAGTTGTCCACTTCGGAAGGAAAAACAGAAAGGCAGAGTATTATTTAAATGGTGATAGATTGGGAAATGTTGATGTACAAAGGGACCTGGGTGTCCTTGTACACCAGTCACTGAAAGCAAACACGCAGGTGCAGCAAGCAGTTAGGAAGGCAAATGGTATGTTGGCCTTCATTGCAAGAGGATTTGAGTTCAGGAGCAAGGATGTCATTCTGCAGTAATACAGAGCCTTGGTGAGACCACACCTGGAGTATTGTGTGCAGTTTTGGTCTCCATAGAGGGAGTGCAGCGAAGGTTCACCAGACTGATTCCTGGGATGGCAGGACTGTTGTATGAGGAGAGATTGGGTCGACTAGGCCCAAATTCACTCGAGCTTAGAAGAATGAGAGGGGATCTCATGAAACATATAAAATTCTGACAAGGCTCGATAGGGTAGATGCAGGGAGGATGTTTCCCCTGGCTGGGGGGTCCAGAACAAGGGGTCACAGTCTCAGGATACGGGGTAGGGCATTTAGAACCGAGATGAGGAGAAATTTCTTCACTCAGAGGGTGGTGAGCCTGTGGAATTCTCTACCACAGAAGGCTGTGGAGGCCAAGTTACCGAATATATTTAAGAAGGAGCGAGATAGATTTCTAGATACAGAAGGCATCAAGGGGTATGGGGAGAGAGCGGGAATATGGTATTCAGATAGAGGATCAGCCATGATCATATTGAATGGCAGAGCAGGCTCGAAGGGCCGAATGGCCTACTCCTGCTCCTATTTTCTATGTTTCTAAGAACCATACCCACATCTTCCGCCTCCACACATAGGTTACCTTTTTGGTCTCTAATAGGCCCTACTCTTTCCTTAGTTATCCTCTTGCTCTCAGTGTATTTATAAAACATCTCTGGGTTTTCCTTGATCTGATTGTGGTGTTTAAAATGATAAAGGGATTCTACAGGGCAGAAGAGAGCAACTATTTCCTCTGGTGGGAGAGTCCAGAACAAGGGGGCACAAACTTAAAATTAGAGCTCGGCCGTTCAGGAGTGATGTCAGGAAGCACTTCTTCACACAAAGGGGAGTGGAAATCTGGAACCATCTCCCCCAAAAGGTTGTGGGTACCGGGAGTCAATTGAAATATTCAAGACTGAGATTGATAGATTTTTTTTGGGTAAGGGTGTGACGGGATATCGAGCAGAGGCGGGTAAATGGTGTTGAGGTACAGATCAGGCATGATCTAATTGAATGGCAGAACAGGCTTGAGGGGCTGAATGGCCTTCTCCTGTTCCTATGTCCCCCTTTATATCTTTTAATGCTGTAAACCTGAGTGAGTTTGGTCTCTCTGTCTTATTACTAAACACTTTAGGCTTGTGAGCGGGTTAGTAAAGTCTGTGTTTATTTCTCGATTGGCCCAGACTGATCGACCGGCAGTGATTTCATCGCAAAAGCATCAGTTGAATGAAGGGTTGGAGCTGACCAGCGCCCTGGTGATAAACAATGTGACGACCGCTGATCTGGGAACCTACGTTTGCCAGGCCAATAACGGCTTCACCGTACAGGAAAGGAGCGCTGAGGTCATTGTCCACGGTAAAGAAACGCTGCCACCGCCATTGGTCGAGTCGGAGCTTCAAACCTCCTGCGCCCAGGGAAATATTGGACCCTCTTTGCACACGAGGAAGAGTGTGGGGCCGTCACTGGGGGGAGGGGGGCTCTCACCGGGAGAGAGGGGGCCGTCACTGGGGGAGGGGGGCTCTCACCGGGAGAGGGAGGGCCGTCGCTGGGAGAGAGGGGGCCGTCACCGGGAGAGAGGGGCCCATCACCGGGAGAGAGGGGCCCATCACCGGGAGAGGGGGGCTCTCACCGGGAGAGAGGGGCCCATCACCGGGAGAGAGGGGGGCCGTCGCTGGGAGAGAGGGGGGCCGTCGCTGGGAGAGGGGGGCGGTCACTGGGGGAGGGGGGCCGTCGCTGGGAGAGAGGGGGCCGTCGCTGGGAGAGGGGGGCCGTCACTGGGGGAGGGGGGCCGTCGCTGGGAGAGAGGGGGCCGTCGCTGGGAGAGGGGGGATCTGTTGCCAGGAGAGGGGAGGACAGTTGCCAGGAGAGGGGGGTCCATCACCGGGAGAGAGGGTACCGTCACCAGGAGAGGGGGGACCGTTACCAGGAAAGAGGGGGCCGTCACCAGGAAAGTGTGGGCTCATAATCCAGGCCGACACTGCCAGTGAAGTACTGAGGGAGTGCTGCACTGTCGGAGGTGCCGTCTTTCGGATGAGACATTAAACTGAGACCCCGTCTGCCCTCAGGTGGACATAAAAAATCCCACAGCCACTATTTCGAAGAAGAGCAGGGGGAGTTCTCCCCGGTGTCCTGGGGCTGATATTTATCCCTCAACCAACATCACTAAAAAAACAAATTATCTGGTCATTATCACATTGCTGTTTGTGGGATCTTGCTGTGCGCAAATTGGCTGCCACGTTTCCTACATTACAACAGTGATTACACTTCATAAATACTTAATTGGCTGTAAAATGCTTTGGGACATCCTGAGGTGGTGAAAGTCACTATATAAATGCAGGTCTTTCTTTCTTTCAAAGCGCTTCACAATCAATTGAAGTAATTTTTGAAGTGTAGTCACTGTATCGACATCAGGGAGCAACAAGCTCCAGATTAAGCTGCTGTCAGCTCCCGTTTATGGGACGGTTCCTCCTTCCTCATTGTTTTGTCTCCTCGAATTTCCCAGAAAAGCCCTTTATCAGCGTGGATTACGAGCAGGGGCCAGTCATCGAGGCGAAAGCAGGACAGAGAAACGTACGACTTCCCGTGAAAGTCAGAGCCTATCCCAAACCTGAGTTCCAGTGGTGAGTTTTATCGAGAGCCGTCTGGACTCAACATCAACGAGAATCAAGAATATCTTCAGAATTTTATTGTCTGAATATTTCTTGTTTTTTTAAATGCACTTCCTGAATTCCAAAAAAAATCAATTCTTCCACAAAACTCACCTTTTAATGAACTTGGTTTTTTTGCCCTTTGCAGATGTGCCTCTTCCTCTTCCCCTCCTCCTCACCCTCTCCTCCTCCCCGCCTCTCCTCCTCCTCCTCCTCCCCTCCCCTCCTCCTCCTCCTCCTTCTCCTCCCATCCTCCTCCCCTCCTCCTCCTCCTCCTCCTCCCCTCCTCCTCCCCCTCCTCCTCTCCTCTCCTCACCCTCTCCTCCTCCCCTCCTCTCCTCTCCTCACCCTCTCCTCCTCCCCTCCTCCTCCTCCTTCCCTCCCCTCCTCCTCCTCCCCTCCTCTCCCCTTCCTCCCCTCCTCTCCTCCTCCTCCTCCTCCTCCTCTCCTCCCATTCCCTCCTCTCTTCCTCCTCTCCTCCTCCTCCACTTCTCCTCCTCCTCCTCCTCCTCCTCCTCTCCTCCCATCCCCTCCTCTCTTCCTCCTCTCCTCCTCCTCCTCTCCTCCTCCTCCACTTCTCCTCCTCGTCCTCCTCCTCTCCTCCCCTCCTCCTCCTCTCCTCCCCTCCCCCCTCTCCTCCCATCCCCTCCTCTCCTCCTCCTCCTCTCCTCTCCCTTCCTCCTCTCCCTCTCCTCGTCCTCCTCCTCTCCTCTCATCCCCTCCCCTCCTCCCCCGACTCTCGCTAGATTGTGGGCCCGAGCGCCCGTCCTTCCTGCGAGAGCCTGGCCAATCAGCGTCGGCTGGCTTATCGACCACGGAGGCGGCACCAGCCCGATCCTCTCACTTGGCATCCGCGCACTTTCCAGCAGGAACTAGTGGATCGAGAGCAGGAACCCAGTTTGGATCATTGGCCTCAGTATCTTTAGCCCGAGGGTACTGAAGACCATGTGGGGTTTGTCTATCTCTGAGATTGGCCACCTCAGCACAGGTGGAGCATCGAACCACGGCCCCTCCTGAGCTGTATAGCGTCAGAGATAAGAGTACAGCACTATCATAGAATCAATGAATCTCACAGCACAGGAGGCCATTTGGCCCATCGTGCTTCTTTGAAAGATCTATCCAATTAGTCCCACTCCCCCCTGCTCTTTCCCCATAACCCTGCAAATTTTTCCCTTTCAAGTATTTATCCAATTCCCTTTTGAAAGTTATTATTGAATCTGCTTCCACCGCCCTTTCAGGCAGCGCATTCCAGATCAGAACAACTCGCTGCGTAAAAAAGCATTTCTCCTCATCTCCCCTCTGGCTCTTTTGCCAATTACCTTAAATCTGTGTCCTCTGGTCACCGACCCTTCTGCCACTGGAAACAGTTTCTCCTTATTTACTTTATCTAAACCCTTCATGATTTTGAACATCTCTATCAAATCTCCCCCTTAACCCTCTCTGCTCTAAGGAGAACAATCCCAGCTTCTCCAGTCTCTCCACATAACTGACGTCCCTCATCCCTGGAACCGTTCTAGTAAATCTCCTCCGCACCCTCTCTAAGGCCTTGTTGCTATATTAATGGAGGTGTTAACCCGAGCAGATTAATAGCAGAGAAAGAGATTTGCTACGAGTCTGTCGAGGGTTTATGCCGACAGTCATTTCTACTCTTAATTTGTTGTGTTCATGACAGTGTTGACCTTGTAAAGCCGATGATGTAAACATCCACTTAACCTGTGCCTTGTTTCAGGTTCAAAGACGAAAAATTTATCAATAAAAGTCCAACCTTTAACAAGATGAAGCTTTCTCCGTCTGGTTTAGTGATTGGAGAGGTGGCAGAGCAGGACGCCGGGCACTACACCATTGTGCTGAGAAACTCCAAGGCCAAACTAGAAGAACAACTCAAGCTGAAGCTTGTGGTCAACGGTAAAATACCAGCGGGAAGGAAGGAGGGAAGAGGAGTGTTAGTTCAATCAGCTGGTAGAGGTGTCGGTTGGGGGGGGGGGGGTGAGGAATATTCTCTCCCAAAACTGGATTAATCTGAATAATTCCCAATTACCTCTGTTTGGATTTATCCCGATTTGGATGTCGAATCTTGCCAGCTGAAGTGAGTTCCTGAGTATTATTCATCTTCATCCCTAGGATTAGTGCACTACTCCTGACGGTGCTGACTCTCACTGGGATACAGTTCCACAGACACTGACTCTCACTGGGGTACAGTTCCACAGACACTGACTCTCACTGGGATACAGTTCCACAGACACTGACTCTCACTGGGGTACAGTTCCACAGACACTGACTCTCACTGGGATACAGTTCCACAGACACTGACTCTCACTGGGGTACAGTTCCACAGACACTGACTCTCACTGGGGTACAGGTTCCACAGACACTGACTCTCACTGGGATACAGTTCCACAGACACTGACTCTCACTGGGATACAGTTCCACAGACACTGACTCTCACTGGGATACAGTTCCACAGGCACTGACTCTCACTGGGGTACAGTTCCACAGACACTGACTCTCACTGGGATACAGTTCCACAGGCACTGACTCTCACTGGGGTACAGTTCCACAGGCACTGACTCTCACTGGGATACAGTTCCACAGGCACTGACTCTCACTGGGGTACAGTTCCACAGACACTGACTCTCACTGGGATACAGTTCCACAGACACTGACTCTCACTGGGGTACAGTTCCACAGACACTGACTCTCACTGGGGTACAGTTCCACAGACACTGACTCTCACTGGGGTACAGTCCCACAGACACTGACTCTCACTGGGGTACAGTTCCACAGACACTGACTCTCACTGGGATACAGTTCCACAGACACTGACTCTCACTGGGATACAGTCCCACAGACACTGACTCTCACTGGGATACAGTTCCACAGACACTGACTCTCACTGGGATACAGTCCCACAGACACTGACTCTCACTGGGATACAGTCCCACAGACACTGACTCTCACTGGGATACAGTTCCACAGACACTGACTCTCACTGGGATACAGTTCCACAGGCACTGACTCTCACTGGGGTACAGTTCCACAGACACTGACTCTCACTGGGGTACAGTTCCACAGACACTGACTCTCACTGGGGTACAGTTCCACAGACACTGACTCTCACTGGGATACAGTTCCACAGACACTGACTCTCACTGGGGTACAGTTCCACAGGCACTGACTCTCACTGGGGTACAGTTCCACAGACACTGACTCTCACTGGGGTACAGTTCCACAGACACTGACTCTCACTGGGGTACAGTTCCACAGACACTGACTCTCACTGGGGTACAGTTCCACAGACACTGACTCTCACTGGGGTACAGTTCCACAGACACTGACTCTCACTGGGGTACAGTTCCACAGACACTGAGTCTCACTGGGATACAGTTCCACAGACACTGACTCTCACTGGGATACAGTTCCACAGACACTGACTCTCACTGGGGTACGGGTTCCACACACACTGACTCTCACTGGGATACAGTTCCACAGACACTGACTCTCACTGGGGTACAGTTCCACAGACACTGACTCTCACTGGGATACAGTTCCACAGACACTGACTCTCACTGGGGTACAGTTCCACAGACACTGACTCTCACTGGGATACAGTTCCACAGAAACTGACTCTCACTGGGGTACAGTTCCACAGACACTGACTCTCACTGGGGTACAGTTCCACAGGCACTGACTCTCACTGGGATACAGTTCCACAGACACTGACTCTCACTGGGGTACAGTTCCACAGACACTGACTCTCACTGAGATACAGTTCCACAGACACTGACTCTCACTGGGGTACAGTTCCACAGACACTGACTCTCACTGGGGTACAGTTCCACAGACACTGACTCTCACTGGGGTACAGGTTCCACAGACACTGACTCTCACTGGGATACAGTTCCACAGACACTGACTCTCACTGGGATACAGTTCCACAGACACTGACTCTCACTGGGATACAGTTCCACAGGCACTGACTCTCACTGGGGTACAGTTCCACAGACACTGACTCTCACTGGGATACAGTTCCACAGGCACTGACTCTCACTGGGGTAGAGTTCCACAGACACTGACTCTCACTGGGATACAGTTCCACAGGCACTGACTCTCACTGGGGTACAGTTCCACAGGCACTGACTCTCACTGGGATACAGTTCCACAGACACTGACTCTCACTGGGGTACAGTTCCACAGGCTCTGACTCTCACTGGGATACAGTTCCACAGACACTGACCATTACTGGGATACAGTTCCACAGACACTGACTCTCACTGGGGTACAGTTCCACAGACACTGACTCTCACTGGGGTACAGTTCCACAGACACTGACTCTCACTGGGATACAGTTCCACAGACACTGACTCTCACTGGGGTACAGTTCCACAGACACTGACTCTCACTGGGGTACAGTTCCACAGACACTGACTCTCACTGGGGTACAGTTCCACAGACACTGACTCTCACTGGGGTACAGTTCCACAGACACTGACTCTCACTGGGGTACAGTTCCACAGACACTGAGTCTCACTGCGATACAGTTCCACAGACACTGAGTCTCACTGGGATACAGTTCCACAGACACTGACTCTCACTGGGATACAGTTCCACAGACACTGACTCTCACTGGGGTACGGGTTCCACACACACTGACTCTCACTGGGATACAGTTCCACAGACACTGACTCTCACTGGGGTACAGTTCCACAGGCACTGACTCTCACTGGGATACAGTTCCACAGACACTGACTCTCACTGAGATACAGTTCCACAGACACTGACTCTCACTGGGGTACAGTTCCACAGACACTGACTCTCACTGGGGTACAGTTCCACAGACACTGACTCTCACTGGGGTACAGGTTCCACAGACACTGACTCTCACTGGGATACAGTTCCACAGACACTGACTCTCACTGGGATACAGTTCCACAGACACTGACTCTCACTGGGATACAGTTCCACAGGCACTGACTCTCACTGGGGTACAGTTCCACAGACACTGACTCTCACTGGGATACAGTTCCACAGGCACTGACTCTCACTGGGGTACAGTTCCACAGACACTGACTCTCACTGGGATACAGTTCCACAGGCACTTACTCTCACTGGGGTACAGTTCCACAGACACTGACTCTCACTGGGATACAGTTCCACAGACACTGACTCTCACTGGGGTACAGTTCCACAGACACTGACTCTCACTGGGGTACAGTTCCACAGACACTGACTCTCACTGGGGTACAGTTCCACAGACACTGACTCTCACTGGGGTACAGGTTCCACAGACACTGACTCTCACTGGGGTACAGTTCCACAGACACTGACTCTCACTGGGATACAGTTCCACAGACAATGACTCTCACTGGGGTACAGTTCCACAGACACTGACTCTCACTGGGGTACAGTTCCACAGACACTGACTCTCACTGGGGTACAGTTCCACAGACACTGACTCTCACTGGGGTACAGTTCCACAGACACTGACTCTCACTGGGGTACAGTTCCACAGACACTGAGTCTCACTGGGATACAGTTCCACAGACACTGAGTCTCACTGGGATACAGTTCCACAGACACTGACTCTCACTGGGATACAGTTCCACAGACACTGACTCTCACTGGGGTACGGGTTCCACACACACTGACTCTCACTGGGATACAGTTCCACAGACACTGACTCTCACTGGGATACAGTTCCACACACACTGACTCTCACTGGGGTACGGGTTCCACACACACTGACTCTCACTGGGATACAGTTCCACAGACACTGACTCTCACTGGGGTACAGTTCCACAGACACTGACTCTCACTGGGATAAAGTTCCACAGACACTGACTCTCACTGGGGTACAGTTCCACAGACACTGACTCTCACTGGGATACAGTTCCACAGACACTGTCTCTCACTGGGGTACAGTTCCACAGACACTGACTCTCACTGGGGTACAGTTCCACAGGCACTGACTCTCACTGGGATACAGTTCCACAGACACTGACTCTCACTGAGATACAGTTCCACAGACACTGACTCTCACTGGGGTACAGTTCCACAGACACTGACTCTCACTGGGGTACAGTTCCACAGACACTGACTCTCACTGGGGTACAGTTCCACAGACACTGGCTCTCACTGGGGTACAGGTTCCACAGACACTGACTCTCACTGGGGTACAGTTCCACAGACACTGACTCTCACTGGGATACAGTTCCACAGACACTGACTCTCACTGGGATACAGTTCCACAGGCACTGACTCTCACTGGGGTACAGTTCCACAGACACTGACTCTCACTGGGATACTGTTCCACAGGCACTGACTCTCACTGGGGTACAGTTCCACAGACACTGACTCTCACTGGGATACAGTTCCACAGGCACTGACTCTCACTGGGGTACAGTTCCACAGACACTGACTCTCACTGGGGTACAGTTCCACAGGCACTGACTCTCACTGGGATACAGTTCCACAGACACTGACCCTCACTGGGATACAGTTCCACAGACACTGACTCTCACTGGGATACAGTTCCACAGACACTGACTCTCACTGAGATACAGTTCCACAGACACTGACTCTCACTGGGGTACAGTTCCACAGACACTGACTCTCACTGGGGTACAGTTCCACAGACACTGACTCTCACTGGGGTACAGTTCCACAGACACTGGCTCTCACTGGGGTACAGGTTCCACAGACACTGACTCTCACTGGGGTACAGTTCCACAGACACTGACTCTCACTGGGATACAGTTCCACAGACACTGACTCTCACTGGGATACAGTTCCACAGGCACTGACTCTCACTGGGGTACAGTTCCACAGACACTGACTCTCACTGGGATACAGTTCCACAGGCACTGACTCTCACTGGGGTACAGTTCCACAGACACTGACTCTCACTGGGATACAGTTCCACAGGCACTGACTCTCACTGGGGTACAGTTCCACAGACACTGACTCTCACTGGGGTACAGTTCCACAGGCACTGACTCTCACTGGGATACAGTTCCACAGACACTGACCCTCACTGGGATACAGTTCCACAGACACTGACTCTCACTGGGGTACAGTTCCACAGACACTGACTCTCACTGGGGTACAGTTCCACAGACACTGACTCTCACTGGGATACAGTTCCACAGACACTGACTCTCACTGGGGTACAGTTCCACAGACACTGACTCTCACTGGGGTACAGTTCCACAGACACTGACTCTCACTGGGATACAGTTCCACAGACACTGACTCTCACTGGGGTACAGTTCCACAGACACTGACTCTCACTGGGGTACAGTTCCACAGACACTGACTCTCACTGGGATACAGTTCCACAGACACTGACTCTCACTGGGGTACAGTTCCACAGACACTGACTCTCACTGGGGTACAGTTCCACAGACACTGACCCTCACTGGGGTACAGTTCCACAGACACTGACCATCACTGGGGTACAGTTCCACAGACACTGACCCTCACTGGGGTACAGTTCCACAGACACTGACCCTCACTGGGGTACAGTTCCACAGACACTGACCCTCACTGGGGTACAGTTCCAGACACTGACCCTCACTGGGGTACAGTTCCACAGGCACTGACTCTCACTGGGGTACAGTTCCACAGGCACTGACTCTCACTGGGGTACAGTTCCACAGACACTGACTCTCACTGGGGTACAGTTCCACAGACACTGACTCTCACTGGGGTACAGTTAATGGTCGATAACCAGAGGACACTGGTTTATGGTGATTGGCAAAACAGAGGCGACATGAGGAAACAATTTTGTACACAGCGAGTTGTTCTGATCTGGAATGCACTGCCTGAAAGGGCGGTGGTAGCAGATTCAATTATAACTTTCGAAAGGGGATTGAATAAATACTTGAAGGGGAAAAATTTGGAGGGATATGGGGAAAGAGCAGGGGGAGTGGAACTAATTGGATAGCTCTTTCAGAGAGCCGGCGCAGGCACGATGGGCCGAAAGGCCTCCTTCTGTGCTGTATCATACTGATACTATGATTTCACCAGAATCATAATCGGGTGGGTACTATATGGGGGTTCTATCTGGGGGAGGGGATTCTATATCGTGGGGTCTGTGCAGAGGGGTTCCATATAGGAGGGTTCTATATCGGGGGTTCTATATCGGGTGGGGGGTCTATATGGTGGGTCTATATTGGGGGTTCTATATTGGGGGTTCTATATTGGGAGGTTCTATATGGGGAGTTTTATTTGGGGGGGTCTTTATGGGGGGGTTCTATAGCGGGAGGTTCGATATGGGGGGTTCTGTATCGGGGTTCTATATGGGGATTCTGTATGGGGGGTTCTATATCGGGTGGTTCTATATGGAGGGTTCTCTATGGGGGGGTCTATATGGTGGGTCTATATCGGGGGGTCTGTGCGGAGGGGTTCTATATAGGAGGGTTCTATATTGGGGGGTTCTATATGGGGGTCTATATGGTGGGTCTATATCGGGGGGGGTCTATGCAGGGGGGTTCTATATAGGAGGGTTCTATATCGGGAGGTTCTATACGGGGAGTTTTATTTGGGGGGTCTTTATGGGGGGGTTTTATGGGGGGGTTCTATATGGGGGTTCTACATGGGAGGTTTTATATCGGGAGGTTCTATATGGGGGGTTCTGTATGGGGGGTTCTATATGGGGGGTTCTATATGGGAGGTTCTATATGGGGGGTTCTATATGGGGGGTTCTATATGGGGGGTTCTGTATGGGAAGGTTCCACAGTGGGCGGGTGATCAGCTGAGGCACTGAGGACAACAATCTACCCGACTCTCCTTGGGACTCGAGTCAGACTCACTGCCACTTTCTTTCTCTCTAACAGTCCCGCCTCGGATTCACGAGAAGGAGGTGGCCTCTCCCACCAACATCTACCCGCGAGGGAGTCGCCAGACACTCACCTGCACCGTCTACGGGATTCCCAGACCGGCAAAAGTACAGTGGCACTGGAGACCGTGGGGGCCGTGCGGTTTGAACTCGTACCGCAGCCTGTGAGTATCGAGAATCAATAGACCTGAACTAATCCAGTCCCGTTCTGGCACTGACTTTGTTTACGATCCTTTTCCAAGCCCACCTCTTTGACCAAACGTCTGACCACAACAACAACAACTTGCATTTATATAACGCATTTAATGTAATGAAATGTCCCAAGGCTCTTGAGAAAGGTTTGCAAGAAAGAAAGAGGTTGGAGAGCAGATATGAGAAGCAGATTTCCTGTGACCTGTCCAGGTAAAGATGCCTGAAGTACGTCCCCAGGTACGGACCAGTAAAAGAAAGAATTTGCATTTATATAGCACCTTTCCAGAGCTACAGAAAGAGAGTATGAAAAGAAACTTGCAAGGGATATCAAAACCAATGCGAAGAACTTTTATAGTTATATTAGGAAAAAGAGGGTGGTCAGGAGCAGTGTTGGCCCCTTAAAAACTGAAAGTGGGGATATTGTCATTGACAATGGGGAAATGGCGGACATGTTGAATAATTACTTTGCGTCAGTATTTACAGTAGAAAAAGAGGACAGCATGCCGGAAATCCCAAGAAAACTAATATTGAATCGGGGACAGGGACTCGATAAAATTAACATAAGTAAAGCAACAGTAATGAAGAAAATAATAGCACTAAAGAGTGACAAATCCCCAGGACCAGATGGTTTCCATCCCAGGATTTTAAAGGAAGTAGGTGAGCACATTGCAGATCCCTAACTATAATCTTTCAAAGTTCTCTAGATTCAGGAACTGTCCCTCTAGATTGGAAAATTGCACATGTCACTCCGCTTTTTAAGAAAGGAGAGAGAGAGAAACCAGGGAATTATAGACCAGTTAGTCTTACATCTGTTGTGGGGAAAATGCTGGAGTTTATAATTAAGGATAGGGTGACTGAACACCTCGAGAATTTTCAGTTAATCAGAGAGAGCCAGCATGGATTTGTGAAAGGTAGGTCGTGCCTGACAAACCTGATTGAATTTTTTGAAGAGGTGACTAAAGTAGTGGACAGGGGAATGTCAATGGATGTTATTTATATGGACTTCCAGAAGGCATTTGATAAGGTCCCACATAAGAGACTGTTAGATAAGTTAGAAGCCCATGGAATCGAGGGAAAAGTACGGACTTGGTTAGGGAATTCTCTGAGCGAAAGGCGACAGAGAGTAGGGATAATAGGGAGAGTTGTATTCTCTGGAGTTTCGAAGGTTAAGGGGTGATCTGATAGAAGTTTATAAGATATTAAGGGGAATGGATAGGGTGGATAGAGAGAAACTATTTCCGCTGGTTGGGGATTCTAGGAGTAGGGGGCACAGTCTAAAAATTAGAGCCCGACCTTTCAGGAGCGAGATTAGAAAACATTTCTACACACAAAGGGTGGTAGAAGTTTGGAACTCTCTTCCTCAAACGGCAATTGATACTAGCTCAAATGCTAAATTTAAATCTGAGATAGATAGCTTTTTGGCAACCAAAGGTATTAAGGGATATGGGCCAAAGGCAGGTATATGGCGTTAGATCACAGATCAGCCATGACCTTATCAAATGGCGGAGCAGGCACGAGGGGCTGAATGGCCTACTCCTGTTCCTATGTTCCTATGTTCCTTTCACGACCTCAGGACGTCCCAAAGTGCTCCACAGCCAATGATGTACTTTTGAAGTGTGGTTACCGTGTGGTGTCACCTGACCTAACGTTTCCTCCATTGGTTCTGTGTCAGTCTTTGTCTGTGAAGCGCCTCAGGGCGATCTCCCACGTTAATGGCACTGTATGAATACAAGTTATTGTTGATAGTTCAGGTGTTTGTTACCGACGCGCTGCTGGACATAACACCAGTTATAAACTGTTTTGTTCCATCATTTCCTCTGATCTCAAAGTCAACTCCCGCATCTCTTTCATCAAGAAATTTGGTTCCTCCCTTTCTGTCCTGAACACTTCTTTTCCCTCAACAGCTCTTGAGGGGCCAGAAAGCTTTGCTGAACGGAAAACTGGGGGCAAAAATGACCAATTTCTTGTGGCAGTACATTTCTTTTTTTGTATGCAGAGCCAGGAGCAGCAGGGATGCTCCTTCCAGCTGCATACGTTCCCAAGGGACGCTGTCGGCTCCTTGGTCTCTCTCCCATTCCCCCCCCCGCCGTTTCCCGGGGTATTATCTGATCATTGGGCGATGGGTGAGCTGCCTCTGGAGGTCCGACAGGCCTCCAGCAGCTCACTCAAATTATTGAAACGAGGCCCAATTTCGGACGAGCCTCGGACCTACGGGTTGGAACCATTGGTTATCATGGTAGGTACTGCACAGGAGGAGGCCATTCGGCCCATCGTGCCTGTGCCGGCTCTTTGAAAGAGCTTTCCAATTAGTCCCACCCCCCACTCGTTCCCCAAAGCCATGCAATTTTTTTCCCTTCAAGTATTTATCCAGTTCCCTTTTGAAAGTTATTATTGAATCTGCTTCCACCGCCCTTTCAGGCAGCGCGTTCCAGATCATCACAACTCGCTGTGTAAAAAAATGTTTCCTCATGTTGCCTCTGGTTCTTTTGCGAATCACCTTAAATCTGTGTCCTCTGGTTACCGACCCTTCTGTCACTGGAAACAGTTTCTCCTTATTTACTCTGTCAAAACCCTTCATGATTTTGAACACCTCTATCAAATCTCCTCTTAACCCTCTCTGCTCTAAGGAGAACAACCCCAGCTTCTCCAGTCTCTCCACATAACTGAAGTCCCTCATCCCTGGAACCATTCTAGTAAATCTCCTCTGCACCCTCTCTAAGGCCCGAAAATAGGCCTTAACCAATTTCTACCCCTTAAATCTCGAGAAAACCCAAGTCCGCACAAGGCTTGGATGCACCACAGACCTTGGCTCTTCACCCAAGGTTCCTTAACAAGAAGAGAAGGTGGCTCAGCATGTGGACAGGTGTGAGTCCAAGAATTCCCAATTCCCAACGATCCAGTATTCTCCGGGAAAGCTCAGAGGAGGTGCCGGACATAGTCTTCTGGTCTAATGGATGAATAGGACCGAGAGAAGAAAGGTTTGCAAGAAGGAAAGAGGTTGGAGGCCGGATGTGAGAAGCAGATTACCTGTGACCTGTCCAGGTAAAGGTGTTTGAAGAACCTCCCCAGATAGGGACCAGTAAAAGAAAGAAGAAAGAACTTGCATTTCTCCAGCTCCATTCACGATCTCAGGACGTCCCAAAGTGCTTTATAGCCAATGAAATACTTTTTCAAGTGTAGTCACTGTTGTAAAGTAGGAAACATGACAGCCGATTTGTACACAACAAGATCCCACAAACAGCAAAGTGATAAATGACCAGATAATCAGTTTTAGTGATACTGGTTGAGGGATAAATTTTGAACTGGACACCAGGGAGAACTCCCCTGCTCTTCTTTGAAATAGTGACCATGGGATCTTTTACATCCACCTGAGAGAGCAGACGGGGCCTCGGTTTAACATCTCACCTGAAAGATGGCGCCTCCGACAGGGCAGCACTCCCTCAGTACTGGCACTGGCAGTGTCGGCCTGGATTATGGGCTCAAGTCTCCAGGTGAAGCCACAAGCTACTGATCTGCTCGTCCACGGGGCCGGGGAGTGGATGTTAAAATCTGGAAGTGCATGCAAACTAAAGAAAAAATAAAGCTCCAAATCTTAAAACGTTAAAAGCTGGCCGGAGAATTCAAACAATGGAACCCAATGTTTGTGAGGAGATAAATGTCAAGAGTATTTTATGAAGGGGTCATTTTGATTTATCTGGAGCAGCGCAAGGCAAAAAGCAATGGTGCAGCTTTAAATAACTAAGACACTTTGTCAAACGCCAATTTGTTCAGGAAACAGACACTGCGATGAATTCTTCACACCATCTTTTCAGCCAATACATTGCTGTTTGTTCCAAACTGAGAGGATGCTGGAGTATCCTGGAGTATTCCCCCCTCTCAGCCCTCTTCCTGTTTTTGTGAGCTTCTCCTAACGCGTGCCCCAGGACAAGTCTCTGTTCCTCATAACACTGATTATGTCTCAATCATGTCCTGCAGTGTCCAACCCAACAGACAAAACAAGGTCTCACCAATAAGGCAGAATTTCGAGCCTGCTTTTACAAGAAATCTGCGGGCTTGGTCTCCTCCGAGATCCTTGGATTGGAAATTCATAGAATTACATTCAACACAGAAACAGGCCATTCGGCCCAATTGGTCAGTGCCGGTGTTTATGCTCCACACGAGCCTCCTCCCTCCCTTCTTCATCTCACCCTATCAACATATCCTTCTATTCCTTTCTCCCTCATGTGTTTATCTAGCTTCCCCTTAAATGTATCGACACTATTCACCTCAACTACTCCTTGTGGGAGCGAGTTCCACATTCTCACCGCTCTCTGGGTAAAGAAGTTTCTCCTGAATTCCCTATTGGATTTATTAGTGACTATCTTATATTTATGGCTGTCAACCGATATCTATTATAAGCCCACCGACTCCCACAGCTATCTTGATTACATTTCCTCCCACCCCGCTTCCTTTAAGGATTCTATTCCCTTCTCCCAGTTTCTCCGTCTGTCGCATCTGTTCTGATGATGCCAGTGCTTCCGATATGTCTTCCTTTTTCCTCAACCGAGAATTCCCCTCCACTGTAGTTGTCAGGGCCCTCGACCGTGTCCGTCTTCTTTCCCGCACTTCTGCCCTCACACCTTCCCTGCCCTCCCAGAACCATGATAGGGTCCCCCTTGTCCTCACCTTCCACCCCACCAGCCTCCACATTCAACGTATCATCCTCCGCCATTTCCGCCACCTCCAGCGCGATCCCACCACCAAACACATCTTCTCGTCCCCTCCCCTTTCAGCATTCCATAGGGACCGTTCCCTCCGTGATACCCTGGTCCACTCTTCTATCCCCCCAACACCCGCTCTCCTCCCCACGGCAACTTCCCGTGCGAGCGCAGGAGATGCAACACCTGCCCCTTCACCTCCTCCCTTCCCATCGTCCAGGGCCCCAAACACTCCTTCCACTTGTACGTCTTTCAATTTACTACACTGTGTTCACTGCTCACAGTGCGGTCTCCTCTACACTGGGGAAACCAAACGCAGACTGGGTGATCACTTTCCTGAACACCTCCGCTCTGTCCACAAGTGTGACCCTGACCTGCCGGTCATTGGCCATTTTAATTCCCCGTCCCACTCCCACTCTGACCTCTCTGTCCTCGGCCTCTTACACTGTTCCAATGAAGCTCGAGGAACAGCCCCTCATCTTTCGTTTAGGCTCTTTACAACTTTCCGGACTCAACACCGATTTCAATAACTTCAGATCAGAACCACTGCTCCCATTTTTTCGGTCAGCAGGTGCTGGGAATGGTTCTGCTGTTGCCATTTACAGCTGATCAATTGTTTGTTCCTTAACCTGTCCCATTCCCACCCTCCTTGCCTTGCACCATCATCCCTTTTGTCATTTAATCACTCCTGCCCCCCACCCTATCACAGACCTCCAGTTTTGTTCTTCCCTCCCTCTCCCCCCTTTTCCCTGACTCTGTACTTCCTTAAAAACTGTTAACTCTTTAACATCTCCCAGTTCTGACGACAGGTCTCCGACCTGAATCGTTAACTCTGTTTCTTTCTCCACAGATGCTGCCTCACTCGCTGAGCTTCTCCAGCATTTTCTGTTTCTATTTTATATTGATGAGCGATAGTTCTGGTCTCCCCCCACAAGTGGAAACATCTTCTCCACGTCTACCCTATCAAACCCCCTTCCCTAATCTTAAAGACCTCTCTCGGGTCACCCCCTCGGCAGTTCCAGCCTCTCCTGATGGTTATGATCTTTGTGCTTGTTCCCCTCCCGTCTGTAGGGGCCGTCGAGCAACCAGCGTGCGTCGGCCGCGAGACCGCAACCCCGAATGCCGGGATTGGCGGGACATCTCGGCGGGAACCACGGCCAACAAGATCGAGAGCATCGAAACGGGGACCGAGATTCTGGAAGGGAGGAACAAGGTAAACACGCGTTACCCTCACATCTGGATCCTTTCTAACACTGTCATCAACAGCAACAACAACTTGCATTTATATAGCGCCTTTAACGTAGTAAAACGTCCCCGGGCGCTTCACAGGAGCGATTATCAAACAAAATTTGACACCGAGCCACGTAAGGAGATATTAGGACAGGTGACCAAAAGCTTGGTCAAAGAGGTAGGTTTTAAGGAGCGTCTTAAAGGAGGAGAGAGAGGCGGAGAGGTTTAGGGAGGGAATTCCAGAGCTTAGGGCCGAGGCAGCTGAAGGCACGGCCGCCAATGGTGGAGCGATGGAAATCGGGGATGTGCAAGAGGCCGGAATTGGAGCAGCGCAGAGATCTCGGAGGGTTGTAGGGCTGGAGGAGGTTACAGAGATAGGGAGGGGGCGAGGGCCATGGAGGGATTTTAACATGAGGATGAGAATTTTAAAATCGAGGTGTTGCCAGACCGGGAGCCAATGTAGGTCAGCGAGCACAGGGGGTGATGTGTGAACGGGACTTGGTGCGAGTTAGGATACGGGGCAGCAGAGTTTTGGATGAGCTGAAGATGGGAGGCCAGTCAGGAGAGCCCCTGTTATCCCTCGTTCACTGTGTGGCTCAGTGTGTAAATACTCTGCCCAGTGCAGCACTGAGCTGGAGCTGAGACTGCCATCTGTACTGGGTCGCCTGGTTTAGGAAGTCGGTGCCTAGCATTTGGACTCATAGAATCATAGAAAGGTTACAGCATGGAAGGAGGCCATTCGGCCCATTGAGTCGACGCCAATACAATTCGGCTAAAGAGGGGTAAATATCTTAGCCAGGGTCCCCACTCCTCATTTCTGTCCTGCTGAAATATGAACATCCATCAAGCCAGGATCAGTGAAATCAATGGGAGTGACAATCGGACGGTTTCTATAGCAACAGGTGATGCACGATGCGAGTTATAGGCCCAGCGGTAAGTTGAAAATCCACCCCAGGGTGTGAGTGGGGCAGCATGTGGTAAAACAGCGGAGACCGGAGCTCCAGACAGTCCCAGGGAGTGGAGACCGGAGCTCCAGACAGTCCTGGGGAGCGGAGACCGGAGCTCCAGACAGTCCCGGGGAGTGGAGACCGGAGCTCCAGACAGTCCCGGGGAGTGGAGACCGGAGCTCCAGACAGTCCCGGGGAGTGGAGACCGGAGCTCCAGACAGTCCCGGGGAGTGGAGGCCGGAGCTCCAGACAGTCCCGGGGAGTGGAGACCGGAGCTCCAGACAGTCCTGGGGAGCGGAGACCGGAGCTCCAGACAGTCCCGGGGAGTGGAGACCGGAGCTCCAGACAGTCCCGGGGAGCGGAGACCGGAGCTCCAGACAGTCCTGGGGAGCGGAGACCGGAGCTCCAGACAGTCCCAGGGAGTGGAGACCGGAGCTCCAGACAGTCCTGGGGAGCGGAGACCGGAGCTCCAGACAGTCCCGGGGAGTGGAGACCGGAGCTCCAGACAGTCCCGGGGAGTGGAGACCGGAGCTCCAGACAGTCCCGGGGAGCGGAGACCGGAGCTCCAGACAGTCCCGGGGAGTGGAGACCGGAGCTCTGGCTCTGAATTCTGGGTTGACATCCAGTGGGATTCTCGGGCCCGGTGGGTGTGGGTGGCCCCCCCTCATCGTATGGGTTGTGGGAACCCAGAAAACCCTCCCCCTGTAGAGGACTAACCCCCCTATCGGCCGGTATAAGGATGGTTACAGCCATGGAAGGAGCGTTCACGTCACGGCCCGTCAGACTGTTAATCCTCCCACTGTTCTCTGAGGGAAGAGTGTGACGATATGAAAAATAATAAGCTGGTTGTGTGATATAAAGAGAGCATTTAGTACTGTAGCCACTGACATCTTACACAGTGACTTGATGCACAGACTCAAACTCCTTCCAGGCTCTCACCCACTCTGGAAACTGACCATTTTAATCGTTGTGTTCTCTCCCCGGCAGACAGTCAGCAAGCTGGTGATTTTTGCCGCAAATATCTCCGTCATGTACAAATGCTCCGCTTCCAATAAGGTCGGACACGATGACCGAATCATCTACTTCTACGTTACAAGTGAGTAAGGAAACGTTACAGACTTTAATGGAGCGAATCACAGCCAGGGGACACTGACCATTTAATGGAGCGAATCGCAGCCAGGAGATACTGACCAATCACAGTAACGTCGCAAAGGGTCAAGTAAAGCTCTCCTCATGGCCTGGTTCTGTGACGGGACCGTCTGCTGTGGGACTGAGCTGCACAGACCAGAGGCCAGGTTCCATAGACCAGACCTGTATTCCCTCGAGTGTCGAAGATTAAGGGGTGACCTAACTGAGGTGTTTAAGATGATTAAAGGATTTGATAGGGTCGATAGAGAGAAACTATTTCCTCTGGTGGGGGGGAGTCCAGAACAAGGGGGCAGAACCTTAAAATTAGAGCCAGGCCGTTCAGGGGTGATGTCAGGAAGCACTTCATCACACAAAGGGGAGTGGGAATCTGGAACTCTCTCCCCCAAAAAGATTGTTGAGGCCGGGGGTCAATTGAAAATTTCAAAACTGAGATTGACAGATTTTTGTTGGGTGAGGGGATTAAAGGATATAAAATAACAGCCTAATGACCAGATAAACTGACTGTGCTAATGGGAGGCCTCCGAAGATGAACCCTTTCTTATTCAGAGTTCTTCAAAGTAAACTAATCCGTTTCCGTGCAGAGGTCCTGGTGACAAAGCCGTTAATTCTGATTGAAATGAGGAGCTGAATTAACTTGCCTCTTCCCGACCAGGTATTCCAGAAGGATTTGGTATCGACCTGCAGCCTTCGGAGATCCCGGTGGAAGGAGAGAGCGTCCACTTACGATGCAACGCAGATAACTACACGTACGAGAACCTGCGATGGTACCGACTCCTCCCCAGCGCGCTCGAGGGGGAGCTGGGGGACCCTCCGGTCCTCGAGTGTAAGAACATGCATCTCTACGCAAAGAAGCTGCAGGGGCGGATGACGGTGGACTCGAGGATGAAGGGCGTGGCCCTAGAGCTTCAGATCCCGAGTATCACGCTGAACGATGAGGGGGATTACGTGTGTGAGGTACAGAATAAGAAAACCGGAGAGAAACATTGCCACCGGAAGTACGTCTTAGTGAGAGGTGAGTGCCAGAGGCCGTAAGACACGGGTATGTTGAGAGGTGACACTGTCATGAAAAATGTGTATCCTTGCACGATTAAGGAACGACCTGCATTTATATAGCGCCTTTCATGACCTCAGGACGTCCCAAAAATCTTCACAGCCAACGAAGTAGATTTGAAATGTTGTAATGTAGGAAACGCGGCAGCCAATTTGCGCACAGTAAGATCCCACAAACAGCAATGAGATAATTTGACCAGATAATCTGTTTTTAGTGATGTTGGTTGAGGGATAAATATTGGGCCAGGTCACTGTGGAGAACTCCCCTGCTGTTCTTCAAATAGTGCCATGGGATCTTTTACACCCACCAGAAAAGGCAGACGGGGCCTTATCCTGGGTGTGTTTGCGGCAACCATGCAGTCTCCCAGGGCAGGGTACAGCACGGGTTAGATACAGAGTAAAGCTCCCTCTACACTGTCCCATCAAACACTCCCAGGGCAGGTACAGGGTTAGATACAGAGTAAAGCTCCCTCTACACCGTCCCATCAAACACTCCCAGGGCAGGTACAGGGTTAGATACAGAGTAAAGCTCCCTCTACACCGTCCCATCAAACACTCCCAGGGCAGGTACAGGGTTAGATACAGAGTAAAGCTCCCTCTACACTGTCCCATCAAACATTCCCAGGACAGGTACAGCACGGGTTAGATACAGAGTAAAGCTCCCTCTACACTGTCCCATCAAATGCTCCCAGGGCAGGTACAGCACGGGTTAGATACAGAGTAAAGCTCCCTCTACACTGTCCCATCAAATGCTCCCAGGGCAGGTACAGCACGGGTTAGATACAGAGTAAAGCTCCCTCTACACTGTCCCATCAAATGCTCCCAGGGCAGGTACAGCACGGGTTAGATACAGAGTAAAGCTCCCTCTACACTGTCCCATCAAATGCTCCCAGGGCAGGTACAGCACGGGTTAGATACAGAGTAAAGCTCCCTCTACACTGTCCCATCAAATGCTCCCAGGGCAGGTACAGCACGGGTTAGATACAGAGTAAAGCTCCCTCTACACTGTCCCATCAAATGCTCCCAGGGCAGGTACAGCACGGGTTAGATACAGAGTAAAGCTCCCTCTACACTGTCCCATCAAACACTCCCAGGGCAGGGACAGCACGGGTTAGATACAGAGTAAAGCTCCTTCTACACAGCCCCGAAAAACTCTCCCAGGGCAGGTACAGCACGGGTTAGATACAGAGTAAAGCTCCCTCTACACTGTCCCATCAAACACTCCCAAGGCAGGTACAGCACGGATTAGATACAGAGTAAAGCTCCCTCCACACTGTCAACAGATTGCTGAAAAAACTCAACTGGTTCACTGATGTCCTTCAGGGAAGGGAACCTGCCGTCCTTACCCAGTCTGCCCTACATTTGCCTCCGGTCCCACACTACATGCTTGACCAATGCTCTCAGGATGGGCCTTGCCAATGTAGTCTGTCCCAAGAAAAAATTACAGAAAAAGCTCACATGGAGTAAGATTGTGCTCGAAGGTGTTTATCAAGTACTGTGGAGATTCCACTGTGAGTGGAAAAGTTTTGAGAACCTGGATCTGTGCACGTCCGAGATGACCTTCCGACCACATATCCGCTCCTTCACCAAGACCACCTACCTCCACCTCCGTAACATCGCCCGTCTCCGCCCCTGTCTCTGCTCATCTGCTGCTGAAACCCTCATCCATGCCTTTGTCACCTCTGGACTGGACTATTCCAATGCTCTCCTGGTCGACCTCCCATAACTTGGAGCTCATCCAAAACTCTGCTGCCCGTATCCTAACTCGCACCAAGTCCCGTTCACCCATCACCCCCTGTGCTCGCTGACCTACATTGGCTCCCGGTCCGGGAACGTCTCAATTTTAAAATTTTCATCCTCGTTTTCAAATCCCTCCATGGCCCTCGCCCCTCCCTATCTCTGTAACCTCCTCCAGCACGACAACCCTCCGAGATCCCTGCGCTCCTCCAATTCTGGCCTCCTGCACTTCCCTGATTTTCATCACTTCACCGTTGGCGGCCGTGCCTTCAGCAGCCTGGGCCCTAAGCTCTGGAATTCCCTCCCTAAACCTCTCCGCCTCTCTCTCCTCCTTTAAGATGCTCCTTAAAACCTACCTGTTTGACCAAGCTTTCGGTCACCTGTCCTAATATCTCCTGACGTGGCTCAGTATCAAATTTTTGTCTGATAATCGCTCCTGTGAGGCGCCTTGGGATGTTTTACGACATTAAAGGCACTATATAAATGCAAGGCGTTGTTGTGTGTGTGGCCTGAGCATGAGGTCATGGCGGGTGAAATTTACCTGATGCTAAATTCTAAATGTTCCTGCAGCTCAGGAGAGCCCGAGTCTGTTCATCAACCTGACTGACCTCTCCGTCAATGTCAGTGACTCGATCCAGATGAAGTGTAGAGTCAGTGGGACCCCCCTGCCCACGGTCGTGTGGTTCAAAGACGAGAAGCCGCTCCACCAGCTCTCAGGTAAGATGTCAAGTCGGAACATTTTTTTCACTGTCTCTTCGATCCCATCACCGTCGCCCTCTTTCAGGGAGTTGTGTCCGAGAACAAGCAGGGGACGGAGAAAAGGCCCATATACTCCATCGCTGGGTCAGAGATCCTGAGCCAAATCTCAAATCAGTCACCATGAGAAGCAGGTCTGTCACCCAAATGTGATGGGAACCATTATACCAAATACTCCACATAATGTACACCCTCCCCTATCACGGACTCTCCCCACCCATTTAATCCCCTCCCACAGCCCATGTACACTCTCCCCTATCATGGACTCTCCCCACCCATTTAATCTCCTCCCACAGCCCATGTACACTCTCCCCTATCACGGACTCTCCCCACCCATTTAATCCCCTCCCACAGCCCGTGTACACTCTCCCCTATCACGGACTCTCCCCACTCATCCTGTGAGGAAGAGGAAATGTTGTCTGTTTGGGGGGGAGGGGAGATGCAGAAGCCCAGGTTTGAATAGTGGAGATGAGAGGATAGATAAATATTCTGGAGTTTTGCTCGATTTCCTTTGGGGATTCAGAGAGTATTCACACAGAACCATCCCTCGGGTAGTTAATTAGGTGGGTAGGGTACCTGAAGACAGCAGGGTAAAAGGGGGAGGAGTCAGTGCCCCTCCCGCCCTCCTCCCTGAACATATGAAATTGACGGGCAGGAAAAGACCAGCTGGCCTATCAAGGCTGCCCCGCACCATGATGACCAGAGCATCGTAACTAAACACTTCCTCCCTCCCCTGACCTCGCCCCACCTCCCCTCACACCCACCCTCGAGGCCATGTAATCTCCTGGGAGAGGCAAAAAACAAAAGAAAACCCGGCCTATAAGGGGAAAAACACTCTGTAAAATTCCTCTGTGACCCCCTCAGATTTAAGGTGATTGGCAAAAGAACCAGAGGGGACGTGAGGAAACGTTTTTTTTACGCAGCGAGTTGTTCTGATCTGGAATGCGCTGCCTGAAAGGGCGGTGGAAGCAGATTCAATAATAACTTTCAAAAGGGAATTGGATAAATACTTGAAGGGGAAAAATTTGCAGGATGATGGGGAAAGGACAGGGGAATGGGACTAATTGGATAGCTCTTTCAAAGAGCCAGCAACAGGGAGATGGGCCAAACGGCCTCCTTCTATGCTGTACGATTCTATGATTGTTGGGCAAGATACTAGAGGAAGCCCCCAGTGGTGTTCAGGAGAGCGGGGACGAATACGGGAATGTGGGCGAGGGGGGGCGGGGGAGGCGTGAGCCCTCGAATTCAAAGTGTGCTTGTATCAAAACGTAGGGGTGGTGCTGACCGAGCAGAATCAAACGCTGACCATCCAACGGGTGCAAGAGGAGGACTCCGGTCTGTACAAGTGCTTTGCCTGTAACTCCAAGGGGTGCGCGAATTCATCCGCTACAGTCTCCGTCGAAGGTCAGTCAACGTTTCACGTCCACGGTTAAGTAGTGGATCGATAAACGAGTTGAAGCTCGAGAGGGGGAGCAATGGTTGTTCCCCTTTAGCTGAACTCGTCACCTCATGGAGCCCGCCATTCTGGGTCTTCCTCACCGGGGACCTGATCTGGAGCCTTGCAACTCGATGAAGTCTCACAGAGAAAGAATTTGAATTTACAGCACCTTTCACAGGACCAGAGGAAGTCCCAAAGCGCTTCACAGCCAGTGAATTCATTTTTTGAAATGTAGTCACTGTTGTAATGTAGGAAAATACGGCAGCCAATTTGCGCACAGCAAGATCCCACAAACAGCAATTTAATAAATGACCAGATAATCTGTTTTATTTAGTAATGTTGGTTGAGGGATAAATATTGGCCCCTGGACACCAGGAGGGTCTCCCGCCTGCTCTTCTTCAAAACAGTGGCCGTGGGATGTTTTACGTCCACCTTAGAGGGCAGACGGGGCCTCGGTTTAACATCTAATCGAAAAGACAGCACCTCCAACAGTGCAGCACTCCCTCAGTACTGTACTGGGAGTGTCAGCCTAGATTTTGTGTTTAGGTCTGTGAATTTTGTGAATAGCACTAAAGAGTGACAAATCCCCAGGACCAGATGGTTTCCATCCCAGGGTTTTAAAGGAAGTAGGTGAGCAGATTGCAGATGCCCTAACTATAATCTTTCAAAGTTCTCTAGATTCAGGAACTGTCCCTCCAGATTGGAAAATTGCACATGTCACTCTGCTTTTTAAGAAAGGAGAGAGAGGGAAACCTGGGAATTATAGACCAGTTAGCCTAACATCTGTTGTGGGGGAAATGCTGGAGTCTATAATTAAGGATAGGGTGACTGAACACCTCGAGGATTTTCAGTTAATCAGGGACAGCCAGCATGGATTTGTGAAAGGTAGGTCGTGCCTGACAAACCTGATTGAATTTTTTGAAGAGGTGACTAAAGTAGTGGACAGGGGAATGTCAATGGAGGTTATTTATATGGACTTCCAGAAGGCATTTGATAAAGTCCCACATAAGAGACTGTTAGCTAAGATAGAAGCCCATGGAATCGAGGGAAAAGTACGGACTTGGTTAGGAAGTTGGCTGAGCGAAAGGCGACAGAGAGTAGGGATAATGGGAAGGTACTCACATTGGCAGGATGTGACTAGTGGAGTCCCGCAGGGATCTGTCTTGGGGCCTCAATTGTTCACAATATTTATTAACGACTTAGAAGAAGGCATAGAAAGTCTCATATCTAAGTTTGCCGATGACACAAAGATTGGTGGTATTGTAAGCAGTGTAGATGAAAACATAAAATTACAAAGCGATATTGATAGATTAGGTGAATGGGCAAAACTGTGGCAAATGGAATTCAATGTAGACAAATGTGAGGTCATCCACTTTGGATCAAAAAAGGATAGAACAGGGTACTTTCTAAATGGTAAAAAGTTAAAAACAGTGGATGTCCAAAGGGACTTAGGGGTTCAGGTACATAGATCATTGAAGTGTCATGAACAGGTGCAGAAAATAATCAATAAGGCTAATGGAATGCTGGCCTTTATATCTAGAGGACTAGAGTACAAGGGGGCAGAAGTTATGCTGCAGCTATACAAAACCCTGGTTAGACCGCACCTGGAGTACTGTGAGCAGTTCTGGGCACCGCACCTTCGGAAGGACATATTGGCCTTGGAGGGAGTGCAGCGTAGGTTTACTAGAATGATACCCGGAGTTCAAGGGTTAAGTTACGAGGAGAGATTACACAAATTGGGGTTGTATTCTCCGGAGTTTTGAAGGTTAAGGGGTGATCTGATCGAAGTTTATAAGATATTAAGGGGAACAGATAGGGTGGATAGAGAGAAACTATTTCCGCTGGTTGGGGATTCTAGGAGTCGGGGGCACAGTCTAAAAATTAGAGCCAGACCTTTCAGGAGCAAGATTAGAAAACATTTCTACACACAAAGGGTGGTAGAAGTTTGGAACTCTCTTCTGCAAATGGCAATTGATACTAGCTCAATTGCTAAATTTAAATGTGAGATAGATAGCTTTTTGTCAACCAAACGTATTAAGGGATATGGGCCAAAGGCAGGTATATGGAGTTAGATCACAGATCAGCCATGATCTTATCAAATGGTGGAGCAGGCACGAGGGGCTGAATGGCCTACTCCTGTTCCTATGTTCCTGGGTCTCTGGAGTGGGTCTTGAACCCATGACCTTCTGATTCAGAGGCGAGAGTGCTGCCTACTGAGCCACAGCTGAATAGGCGGCCATTTAATGAGGTCACTCCTATTCTTTCCCCTTCTCTTGGCTGCTGTGCTCTGACTGAAATTTTTTTATGCATTTTCAGTAAAACACAGCTTCACCGCGAGGCATTTTTCTCCATCTAGCTACTGTCTAACTCTTTTTTAAATTCATACTTGCGATATGGACATCGCTGGCGAGGCCGGCATTTATTGCCCATCCCTAATTGCCCCTTGAGAAGGTGGTGGTGAGCCGCCTTCTTGAACCGCTGCAGTCCGTGTGGTGAAGATTCTCCCACAGTGCTGTTAGGAAGGGAGTTCCAGGATTTTGACCCAGCGACAATGAAGGAACGGCGATATATTTCCAAGTCGGGATGGTGTGTGACTTGGAGGGGAACGTGCAGGTGGTGTTGTTCCCATGTGCCTGCTGCTCTTGTCCTTCTAGGTGGTAGAGGTCGCAGGTTTGGGAGGTGCTGTCGAAGAAGCCTATAACCATTTTAGTGTTGTATTTAGCAAGGCATCCCAAATCCTGCTTGAAATTATCAGTAATGTGACAATTATGTTAGAATTGGAGACATTTTTTAAAATTATTATTTTCCTGTCTCCAGTTGTGTGCTAGTTTTTGTAACACTGCTACCATTTGCAGTTGTTGAGTCACATGACAGGAAGCGTGCAGCTCATTGAGAACAATAACGGTTAACCACTATCCTGTGTTATAAATATAGATACAGATCTAAACTTCACAGACCCGTCGAGGGATAATCAAAACGAGTCCTTTGGTATTTTGATATTTTAATCCTTTAATCCAAAAATGGCCGAGTTTGAGAGAAACATGAACAACAACAACTTGCATTTATATAGCGCCTTTAACGTAGTAAAACGTCCCAAGGCGCTTCACAGGAGCGATTATCAAACAAAACTTGATACTGAGCCACATAAGGAGATATTAGGACAGGTGACCAAAAGCTTGGTCAAAGAGGTAGGTTCTAAGGAGCGTCTTAAAGGAGGAGAGAGAGGCGGAGAGGTTTAGGGAGGGAATTCCAGAGCTTAGGGCCCGGGCAGCTGAAGGCACGGCCGCCAATGGTGGAGCGATTAAAATCGGGGGATGGACAAGAGGTCAGAATTGGAGGAACGCAGGGATCTCGGAGGGTTGTAGGGCTGGAGGAGGTTACAGAGATAGGGAGGGGGCGAGGGCCATGGAGGGATTTGAAAACAAGGATGAGAATTTTAAAATTGGGTAGCAGAGTTTAGGATGAGCTCAAGTTTGCGGAGGGTGCATACAATGGAATTTTATTTTTTCAATTTCTATCCATTCCTCTCCCAAAGGCGTTGGCTCTTGCTGGGGGGACACCCTTGTATCTGTTGGTCACCCCCAGTACCTCATCCATTGTTCGCGTGTGTGAGCCTGTACAGTGAGTATCGGGAGGCCAATTGACCATGGGGGCCAACCCTCAATCCTCACCCTATTCAATGTCTGCAAATATTTGCATAGAAAGGGTGTGGACTTCCAGTGAGGACTGGACCAGGCTCAGCGGCGAGGACTTTCACGGTCAAATAGTCTGCCAGTGCTCATGAAAGGCTCCGGGTGGCCCATGGAACTGAACTCCGGTGAGAGTCAACGCCTCCTGAGATTGCCACTTGGCTCTTCCTCTCTGCTATAGGTTGACGAATGAAGACGTCAACCATAACATTGATAAATTACATAAAATGGCTGCTGGAACTGTCAATGGTTCAGGTCTTTGCCAAAGCAAAGCTTCAAAGTTGCTCCTGGTCCTAATATTCGATTCATTCCCATTTCAAACAGGAGTTGATGACAAATCAAATATTGAAGTTGTGATCCTGGTTGGGACTGGAGTAATTGCCGTGTTCTTCTGGATCCTGCTCATCCTCATCTTTTGTAATGTCAAGCGGGTAAGATTCCTGGGGGTAAGTGGTGCAGTGGGTTCACTTTTTTATCAATGTATTCAAATTTAGACTCAACGCACCGTCGTCTACTCTTAACTCATTGTTTCACAGAGCCTCCAAACTGTGGGATTCCTCCCCTCCCCTCAGTCTTCCCTTCCTCCTACAATCTAAGTGCATTTCTATAGCTCCTTTTAAAACCTCAGGACCTCCCAAAGTGCTTCACACCCAATGAAATACTTTTGAAGTGTAGTCACTGTTGTAATGTTGGGAAACACGGCATTCAATTTGCGCACAGCAAGATCCCACAAACAGCAATGAGATAAGTGACCAGATAATCTGTTTTTAGTGATGTTGATTGAGGGATAAATATTGGCCCCAGGACACCGGGGAGAACTCCCCCTGCTCTTCTTCAAAAGAGTGGCCACGGGATCTTTTACATCCACCTGAGAGGGCAGACGGGGCCTCGGTTTAACGTCTCATCCGACAGTGTAGCACTCCCTCAGTACTGCACCAGGAGTGTCAGCCTGAATTACGAGCTCAGGTCTCTGGAGTGGGGGCTCGAACACACGACCTTCTGACTCAGAGGCAAGAGTGCAGCCCACTGAGCCCCCACTGACACCGTCCCAATCTATAGTCTTATGAAATCCAAACCTAATGTTACCCAACCACTAGTTCCAGATTTCGGAGATCTTTTCTCCTACTGTTTTCAGCCTTGGTGATATCACACACTGCGGGAATTGTCCCATTACCTGGGCTTCTCAATTTTTAAAAAAAGTTCTGCCATCATAGGTTGGAGACTTAGTAAAGTCCATCAACTATCAGTATAGACTCGTGCTCTCATAGTAGGAACGAGGAGGCCATTCAGCCCCTCAAGCCTGTTCCGCCATTCAATCAGATCACGGCTGATCTGTATCTTAACCCCATTTACCTGCCTTTGCTCCGTATCCCTTAATACCCTAATCCAATAAAATCTATCACTCTCAGTCTTGAAAGTTTCAATTGACCTCCAGCCTTATGGGGGAGTGAGTCCCATTCTGGCTTAACCCACCCAATCTCAGCAACCTCCCCCAGGGTACCCTCCTTCCCCCATCTCACCCCAGAGGAGGGGGGGGAGGGAAATCAAAGCTTATTTACCTGTCAGAAGTTCCATCTCCCTCCATTTTGGTTGTTTGTGTAGACTGGATGTCTTCTTGACTTTGCTCTTAGACTGTATTGTGAACGATGTACTGTATGCTTTAGTAGTGAGGGGACTGGTGCACTGCCTGATATGGTCCCGAGATACACCGTGCCAGTAAGGTGCCAGGTTTAGCTCCTGCCCCTAGCTGAGTTAGCTCCTCTCAATCTCAGCAGTGCCCTGGGTCCCATCCATGTACATCCTGCCCCCTGGGGCAGGTCCTAACTCAAGTCCCACAAGCAAGATTCCGAAGCTACTTACCAGTGAAGAGTTTCCCTCCTCACGGTCGTTATCTTCTCCTATGTGGGCTGTAACCAGAGGTAAAGAGCCCCACCTGCCCTTTACAATGGGTGAGGGGAGGGGCACCCATCAGACACAAGTGCCCTCACAGGAAGTCAACCTGGTATTTAGACCCAGCACTCTGGGCAGTCTGGGCTGGGACTCAAACCAAACCCTTCGGACTCAGAGGGCAGGGATACTACCCCTGAGCCAGCGGTCACTCCGTCCGGACGCGAGTGCCCCCCCCCCCACCCCACCGCTGGACATCAACCCAGTATTTAGAGGCCAAATTCTACTCTCCACTCACCGGGACTGTCTGGAGTGGGAATCGAACCATTCACCACGACTGAGAGGCGGGAACGCTGCCCACTGAGCCAAAGGCTCACTCCCTTTTGGTGGAAAATATCAGGCGGGGTTCCTGCTCCTGGTCCACTGCCCAGAGAACCCCTGCTGGTAAGTGAGTGCAGCATTGGGCGTGAACGGGTGTGATGCTCCCCATGGTACAATAGCTTGCTCGTGCACAGTGGCTCGGCCCACACGTGATGATGGGCCGCTTGGGCCAGGCAAGGCGGGGCTGCGATTCCCAATCCCTCAACCTGAGTGGGCACCTTCAGGAGAGGGGGAGAAGAAATTTGTTTTTTTCAGGTAACAGCCTGAGAATCACAGAGAAATCTGATGCAATGGTCTTTGGTTGCAGACAAACCCGGCCGATATAAAGACCGGATACCTGTCGATCATCATGGATCCGGATGAGATCCCGTTGGACGAGCAGTGCGAGTACCTGCCCTACGATTCCAGCAAGTGGGAGTTCCCCCGGGACAGGCTACGACTGGGTGAGGCCCATTTGGCTCATATACAAAGGATGAGTTGCCCCCTTAAAAAAACAAGTGATTAATCACTTAAAAATCACTTAAGTGATTAATCTACAGGCATATAAATAGTAAACGGGTAGTAAGAGGAGGGATGAGGCCAATTAGGGACCAAAAAGGAGATCTACTCATGGAGGCAGAGGGCATGGCCGAGGTACTAAATGAGTACTTTGCATCTGACTTTCCCAAGGAAGAAGATGCTGCCAAAGTCACAGTAAAAGAGGAGGTAGTTGAGATACTGGATGGGCTAAAAATTGATAAAGAGGAGGTACTAGAAAGACTGGCTGTACTTAAAGTAGATAAGTCACCCGGTCCGGATGGGATGCATCCTAGGTTGCTGAGGGAAGTAAGGGTGGAAATTGCGGAGGTACTGGCCATAATCTTCCAAACATCCTTAGATACAGGGGATGGTGCCAGAGGACTGGAGAATTGCAAATGTTACACCCTTGTTCAAAAAAGGGTGTAAGGATAAACCCAGCAACTACAGGCCAGTCAGTTTAACCTCTGTGGTGGGGAAACTTTTAGAAACGATAATCCGGGACAAAATTAACAATCATTTGGACGAGTGTGGATTAATAAAGGAAAGCCAGCACAGATTTGTTAAAGGCAAATTGTGTTTAACTAACTTGATAGAGTTTTTTGATGAGGTAACAGAGAGGGTTGATGAGGGTAATGCGGCTGATGTTGTGTATATGGACTTTCAAAAGGCATTTGATAAAGTGCCACATAATAGGCTTGTCAGCAAAATTGAAGCCCATGGAATAAAAGGGGCAGTGGCAGCATGGATACGGAATTGTCTAAGTGACAGGAAACAGAGAGTAGTGGTGAACGGTTGTTTTTCGGACTGGAGGGAGGTGTACAGTGGTGTTCCCCAGGGGTCAGTGCTGGGACCACGGCTTTTCGTGATATACATTAATGACTTGGACTTGGGTGTACAGGGCACAATTTCAAAATTTGCAGATGACACAAAACGTGGAAGTGTAGTGAACAGTGAGGAGGATAGTGATAGACTTCAAGAGGATATAGACAAGCTGGTGGAATGGGCGGACACGTGGCAGATGAAATTTATCAAAATTCTGAAGGGGGTACAGGAACAGAGGGACCTGGGGGTATATGTGCACAAGTCGTTGAAGGTGGCAGGGCAGGTTGAGAAAGTGGTTAAAAAAGCATACGGGATCCTGGGCTTTATAAATAGAGGCACAGAGTGCAAAAGCAAGGAAGTTAAGTTGAACTTTTATAAAACACTGGTTCGGCCACAACTGGAGTATTGTGTCCAGTTCTGGGCACCGCACTTTAGGAAAGATGTGAAGGCCTTAGAGAGGGTGCAGAAGAGATTTACTAGAATGATTCCAGGGATGAGGGACTTCAGTTATGTGATTAGACTGGAGAAGCTGGGATTGTTCTCCTTGGAACAGAGAAGGTTGTGAGGAGATTTGATAGAGGTATTCAAAATCATGAAGGGTCTAGACAGAGTAGATAGAGAGAAACTGTTCCCATTGGCGGGAGGGTCAAGAACCAGAGGACACAGATTTAAGGTGATTGGCAAAAGAACCAAAGGTGACATGAGGAAAAACGTTTTTACACAGCGAGTGGCTAGGATCTGGAATGCACTGCCCGAGGGGGAGGTGGAGGCAGATTCAATCATGGCCTTCAAAAGGGAACTGGATAAGTACTTGAAGGGAAAAAATTTGCAGAACTGCAGGGATAGGGCGGGGGAGTGGGACTAGCCGGATTGCTTTTACAAAAAGCCAGCACAGGCTCAACGGGCCGAAGGGTCCCCTTCTGTGCTGTAACCATTCTATAATTCAATCCTGTCAGCCGTTAAACCCTTCCGCCAACCACTGTGTGTTTCTAGGTAAAACCCTAGGTCATGGAGCGTTCGGGAAAGTTGTCGAAGCTTCAGCTTTCGGAATCGACAAAAGCAGTAGCTGCAAGACCGTGGCGGTGAAAATGTTAAAAGGTCAGTCAGCGATTCTCACGTGGGGCTGATGTAAAAATATTTATTAACCAGACAAGGCTGTTGGGCCCACACCCATTCCGTTTTAATTCATCTGAACTCACCATCTCACCATATCCCTCAATCCCACCTTCTCTCCATATCCCTCAATCCCACCTTCTCACCATATCCCTCAATCCCACCTTCTCTCCATATCCCTCAATCCCACCTTCTCTCCATATCCCTCAATCCCACCTTCTCACCATATCCCTCAATCCCACCTTCTCTCCATATCCCTCAATCCCACCTTCTCTCCATATCCCTCAATCCCACCTTCTCACCATATCCCTCAATCCCACCTTCTCTCCATATCCCTCAATCCCACCTTCTGACCATATCCCTCAATCCCACCTTCTCACCATAATCCCTCAATCCCACCTTCTCACCATATCCCTCAATCCCACCTTCTCACCATATCCCACAATCCCATTTTCCCACTAACATCTTTTAGGGAAGGAAACCTGCCATCCTTACCCGGTCTGAGTCTATATGTGACTCCAGTCCCACACTATTATGATCGACCCTTCACTGCCCTCTGAAGTGGCCCAGCGAGCCCCTCAGTTGTTTCAAACCATGTCAACATCTCAGTTGTGTCGAGCTTCTTGAGTGTTGTTGGAGCTGCCCCTATCCAGGCAATTGGAGATTATTCCATCACATTCCTGACTTGTGCCTTGTAGGTGGTGGAGAGGCTTTGTGGAGTCAGGAGGTGAGCCACTCGCTGCAAAATGCCCAGCCTCTGACCTGCTCTAGTAGCCACGGCATTTATGTGTCTGGGTCCAGTTGAGATGATCAAATACTCCAGGGGACACAATACCGGGATGGGACGGATGTGGGGAATGTTGTCTCTGGAGGGCAGCAAGGTTACATTTAAGGGTTAATATGGTTGTGAATTTGCCGTTGTGTAGATGGAGCCACAGCGAACGAACACAAGGCGCTGATGTCAGAACTGAAGATCCTCATTCACATTGGAAACCACCTCAACGTCGTTAATCTCCTGGGAGCCTGCACCAAAGCAAATGGTAAATGGGGACCAGGCGTCATTGTGTTAATCCTTGTACCTCTAAAGGGAGGAGTGGCATTCACTGTAATTTGTCTGCACCACTTCATACTGTTCATTCATTGTCCCATTCTCCAATCCTCCCTGTGCTCGCTGATCGACATTGGCTCCTGGTCCAACGATTTTAAAATTCTCATCCTTGTTTTCAAATCCCTCCATGGCCTTTTCCCTCCCTATCTCTGTCACCTCCTCCAGCCCTACAACCCTCCGAGGTCTCTGCGCTCCTCCAATTCTGGCCTCTTGCATAGTCCCAGTTTTTCATCGCTCCACCATTGGCGGCCGTGCCTTCAGCTGCCTGGGCCCTAAGCTCTGGAATTCCTCCCTAAACCTCTCTGCCTCTCTCTCCTCCTTTAAGATGCTCCTTAAAACCTACCTCTTTGAACAAGCTTTTGGTCACCTGTCCTGATATCTCCTTATGTGGCTCGGTGTCAAATTTTATTTGATAATCACTCCTGTGAAGCGCCTTGGGACGTTTTACTACGTTAAAGGCTCTATCGTTGTTGTGGTGCTGAATCACGCACTGCATATAATTTCGACATTTAAAAATTACTCCAAATGTACCAGCAAATTACCTGTGGCAGCCCTACGTTTAGTTAATGAATGTGGGTTTTATTTTATATACGAGATGGCATCAGAGTTGGGAAAGTAACTTCAGAACCTCCGTCCACCGTGCCACCTGGTGGCCAGAGCCTGCAACTACACCGTGACAGTTGACATAGAAAAATTGAATGGGAAATGTTAAAGTAGCAACTTACAATGGCAAACACTGACAAAAAGCGTGACCGAGTATTGAGACAACAGGAAGGGATGTGGCCAGGAAGTGCACACCCTACGGAATTTTTTAATATCGATATTTCACCAGTTCAGGTGGTTTTCATACAACATTGAAGGTCACGTCTGGTAAGTAACAGCACTGAAAGACCCTGGAGAACCTGCTCCTGAAATGATTCTTGGATTTTCTCGGATTCTCCCCTTTATATTCCAGGACTGCTGCTGAATTGTAACATCCACTGAGCACAACCTGAACCCTTACCTGATCTGCCTGGCGGGCAGGCTTGGCTCAGTGGGCAGCACGCCCTCGTCTCTGAATCAGATGGTCGTGGGTTCAAGCCCCCGCTCCAGAGACTTGCTGGCAATTCTGTCCAGTCCTCCCTTGTAAGTTGCGCCGTTAAACATGAGGTCCCCATCTGCCCGTTCGTGGTGGATGTTAACGGTCCCCCCGAGCAGCGAGGCCTCCCGGCCTCTCCCAACCAAAACATACAAGGCTACCGACCAAATGCTGGAATATGGGATTAGAGTAGACAGGGCTGATGGCCGGCGCGGACACGATGGGCCGAAGGGCCTCTATCCGTGCTGTATGACTCTATGACTCTATGACTCGAAGATCACCGGGGTGGATTCTAACTCTGAGCAGGTTCTCGGTCAGGCTGAGGAGGCCGCGGCTTTCGTGGTGGGGATCAGAGGACGGACTCCTGCTCCTCCTGGGCCCACAAAGGAAAGTCCTTCACCCTCCTGAAGGGCCTCTCCGTCCTCCTCACCGGCTGCCGAGCTGGGCGTGAAATCGGCCGAGGTTTCACCGGCTCCGGTATCGGTTAAAGTGCCGTCGGTGGGGGGAGGGGTCCGATTGACAGAGTATTCACACCAATTTAGGAGGCCCTCCCACCGCCTGCTTTAGGTGGCCACCTGACCTGCCTGACGATCCCCGCAGGTTAATATCAGAGACTGGCGGAAATGGGTGGAGTTCCCAGCGGGTAAGTAACCTGTTCCTTTTCACCCCTCCCCCCCCACAACTTACCCGCTTTCTGCCGGGCGGGTAAGGGTTAAAATCGCCCCCACTGTGCTCATCGCTCCGTGTGTGAGGTGAGGAATGGATGTGTTTACCCACATAACTACAGTCAGCACATTTCAAATAACTCAGCGTGCGAAACAATCGCTCAGTGTTTCTGCAAAGTTATGTTTTATTCTGAGGAGTGTCCCTGTGTGGACGGGTTGACGGCAGCTGGCGATGGGTGAGACTCCAAGCCATCACTCACCTCCGAAACCCATCATTTCCTTAATTATTCTCAGCAAGCCCATAATCATCGCTGGTTGTTGTGTTTTCGCACTGAACCTTGAACAGTTTCTTTTTCTGACGATGAGGAGGCGAGGGCTTCGTCCAATGTCACGCAAGGTCCTGGGGTAATTATTGCAAAACATCTGTTTCCTCTGCTGATTGCCGGACAGATGTGAATCTGGACTAATAGCGACAGCCATTTGAATATAGTTTCACACGGAGCCATTTTATAGAAATCTATAAATGGACTCATGTGTTGAAACGGTTTCATGAACAGCCCCTTCGTTAATCTGGTTAGAAGCGTCACATTCACCCCCAACTAGCAGTGGGGGAGATAGAAAAACAGACCTCCTTACACTCACTGCCGAGTATTACCGAGTGCAACCACGGACAATAAGGTTCCAGGTTCAGTCCTAGTCTTGTACTGAATTAGGAAAGTAGGATCAGGAGGAGGCCATTCAGCCCTTCAAGCCAGCTCTGCCATTCAATTAGATCACGGCTGATCTGTATCTCAACTCCATTCACCTGCCTTTGCTCCATATCCCTCGATACCCTCACCCAACAAAAACCTATCGATCTCAGTCTTGAAATTTCCAATTGATCCACAGCCTTTTGAGGGGAGAGAGTTCCAGATTTCCACTCCCATTTGTGTGAGGAAGTGATTCCTGACATCACCCCTGAACGGCCTGGCTCTAATTTTAAGGTTATGCCCCCCTTGTTCTGGATTCCCCCCACCAGAGGAAATAGTTTCTCTCTATCGACCCTATCAAATCCTTTAATCATCTTAAACACCTCGATTAGATCACCCCTTAATCTTCTATACTCGAGGGAATACAAGCCCAGTCTGTGCAACCTGTCCTCATAATTTAACCCTTTCAGCTCCGGTATCATTCTGGTGAATCTGCGCTGCACCCCCTCCGAGGCCAAGATATCCTTCCTGAGCTGCTTTAGTCCCAACAAGCTCATCCCTTTTTAATAGATCCACCCCACCTACTCACCTTCTCACCATATCCCTCAATCCCACCTACCCACCTTCTCCCCATATCCCTCAATCTCACCTACCCACCTTCTCACCATATCCCTCAACCCCACCTACCCACCTTCTCACCATATCCCTCAATCCCTCCTACCCACCTTCTCACCATATCCCTCAATCTCACCTACCCACCTTCTCCCCATATCCCTCAACTCCACCTACCCACCTTCTCACCATATCCCTCAATCCCTCCTACCCACCTTCTCCCCATATCCCTCAATCTCACCTACCCACCTTCTCACCATATCCCTCAATCCCACCTACCCACCTTCTCACCATATCCCTCAATCACACCTACCCACCTTCTCACCATATCCCTCAACCCCACCTACCCACCTTCTCACCATATCCCTCAATCTCACCTACCCACCTTCTCCCCATATCCCTCAATCTCACCTACCCACCTTCTCACCATATCCCTCAACCCCACCTACCCACCTTCTCACCATATTCCTCAATCCCACCTACCCACCTTCTCACCATATCACTCAACCCCACCTACCCACCTTCTCACCATATCCCTCAATCTCACCTACCCACCTTCTCACCATACCCCTCAATCCCACCTACTCACCTTCTCATCATACGAGAGCATTCCAATTGAATCTAATAGAATGGCAGAACAGGCTCGAGGGGCTGAATGGCCTCCTCCTGTTCCTATGATCTTTTCTCACTCCTAAAAGGTCTAAGTTTGCTAAAACTGAAGCAGTAATTTTCTAATGGAGGAACAGATAACAATGTCATGGTCTATATTAACTTTCTATTCTGTGCTGTTCCAGGTCCTCTGATGGTGATTGTGGAATACTGTAAATATGGAAACCTTTCCAACTATTTGAGGAACAAGCGAGAAGATTTCATCCCCTATAGGGTAATGCCACCCTCCGTACCCCTCCTTCTCCCTACGTCCTCATTGTGTCAAAATCAGGACAGTCTCCAATTTTCGTTCTTTTCTAAGACCTCAATACCCCAAAACCCCTTACCTCTCTTAGTTCTCCTCTCTTTCTACAATCTACAGGTTTTAAAACCCAAGATTAGCCTCACCCTTCCATTGAATCATAGAAACGTACATCACGGAAGGAGGCCATTCGGCCCATCGTGCCGGTGCCGGCTCTTTGAAAGAGCTATCCAATTAATCCCACTCCCCTGCTCTTTCCCCATAACTCTGCAAATTCTTCCTTTTCAAGTGTAGTGAATAGTGAGGAGGATAGTGATAGACCTCAAGAGGACATAGACAGGCTGGTGGAATGGGCGGACACGTGGCAGATGAAATTTAACGCAGAGAAGTGCAAAGTGATACATTTTGGCAGGAAGAATGAGGAGAGGCAATATAAACTAAAGGGTACAATTCTAAAGGAGGTGCAGGAACAGAGAGATCTGGGGGTATATGTGCACAAATCTTTGAAGGTGGCAGAAGAAAGTGGTTAAAAAGCATATGGGATCCTGGGCTTTATAAATAGAGGCACAGAGTACAAAAGCAAGGAAGTTATGCTGAACCTTTATAAAACACTGGTTCGGCCACAATTGGAGTATTGTGTCCAATTCTGGGCACCGCACTTTCAGAAGGATGTGAAGGCCTTAGAGAGGGTGCAGAGGAGATTTACTAGAATGGTTCCAGGGATGAGGGACTTCAGTTACGTGGATAGACTGGAGAAGCTGGGGTTGTTCTCCTTGGAACAGAGAAGGTTGAGAGGAGATTTGATAGAGGTATTCAAAATCATGAAGGGTCGAGATAAAGTAAATAAGGAGAAACTGTTCCCATTGGCATAATTGGCGAGGACCAGAGGACTCAGATTTAAGGTGATTGGCAAAAGAACCAAAGGCGACATGAGGTATATATTAATGATTTGGACTTGAATGTAGGGGGCATGATTAAGAAATTCGCAGGAGGAAAGCTGTAGACTGCAGGAAGATATCAATGGACTGGTCAAGTGGGCAGAAAAGTGGCAAATGGAAGAGTGAGGTAATGCATTTGGGGAGGGCAAACAATGCAAGGGAGTACACAATAAATGGGAGGATACTGAGAGGTGTAGAGGAAGTGAGGGACCTTGGAGTGCATGTCCACAGATCCCTGAAGGTAGCAGGACAGGTACATAAGGTGGTTAAGAAAATATACTTTCCTTTCTTAGCCGAGGCATAGAATATAAGAGCAGGGAGGTTATGCTAGAACTGTATAAAACACTAGTTAGGCCACAGCTTGAGTACTGTGTACAGTTCTGGTCACCACATTACAAGAAGGATGTGATTGCACTAGAGAGGGTACAGAGGAGATTTACGAGGATGTTGCCAGGGCTGAAGAATTTTAGCTATGAGAAAAGATTGGATAGGCTGGGGTTGTTTTCTTTGGAACTTTCTATGGACATGTTGGGCCGAAGGGCCTGTTTCCATGTTGTAAACTTCTAAAGGAGGCTGAGGGGAGATTTAATTGAAGTTTATAAAATAATGAGGGGCCTCGATAGAGTGGATAGGAAGGACCTATTTCCCTTAGCAGAGAGGTCAATAACCAGGGGGCATAGATTTAAAGTGATTGGTAGAAGGATTAGAGGGGAGCTGAGGAGTAATTTTTTCACCCAGAGGGTGGTGGGGGTCTGGAACTCACTGCCTGAAAGGGTGGTAGAGGCAGAAACCCTCAACTCATTTAAAAAGTACTTGGATGAGCACTTGAAGTGCCGTAACCTACAGGGCTACGGACCAAGAGCTGGAAAGTGGGATTAAACTGGATAGCTCTTTTTTGGCCAGCACGGACACAATGGGCCGAATGGCCTCCTTCTGTGCTGTAAGTTTCTGTGATAGGAGGAAAAGCTTTTTTACGCAGCGAGTTGTTATGATCTGGAATGCGCTGCCTGAAAGGACGGTGGAGGCAGATTCAATCGTGGCTTTCAAAAAGGAATTGGATAAATACTTGAAGAGAAAAAATTTGCAGGGCTACGGGGGAAGAGCGGGGGAGTGGGACTAACTGGATTGCTCTTACAAAGAGCCAGCACGGGCTCGAATGGACCAAATGACCTCCTTCTGTGCTGTAACCATTCTATGATTCTAAGTATTTATCCAATTCCCGTTTGAAAGTTATTATTGAATCTGCTTCCACCGCCCTTTCAGGCAGCGCATTCCAGATCAGAACAACTCGCTGCGTAAAAGCATTCTCCTCATCTCCCCCTCTGGCTCTTTTGCCAATTATTTTAGATCTGTGTCCTCTGGTTACCGACCCTCCTGCCGATGGAAACAGTTTCTCCTTATTTACTCCGTCAGACCTCTTCATAATTAATCATGGAACTTTGGGGATGTTGCTACTAATGTGTGAGGTGGTACATTTTGGTCGGAAGAATAAGGAGGCCACACACTGCTTGGATAATAAGAGTCTAAATGGGGTAGAGGAGCAAAGGGATCTGGGGGAACAGATACACAAATCACTAAAAGTAGCGACGCAGGTTAATAAGGCCATAAAAAAAGCAAACCAAGCACTGGGGTTCATTTCTAGAGGGATAGAATTGAAAAGCAGAGAAGTTATGTTAAACTTGTATCGAACCTTGGTTAGACCACACTTGGAGTATTGTGAACAGTTCTGGTCTCCATATTATAGAAAGGATATAGAGGCACTGGAGAAGGTGCAAAAAAGATTCACAAGGATGGTACCAGAACTGGAAGCACGTAACTGTCAGGAAAAATTGAACAGGCTGGGGCTCTTTTCTCTAGAAAAGAGAAGACTGAGGGGTGACCTGATTGAGGTCTTTAAGATTATGAAAGGGTTTGATAGGGTAGACGTAAAGAAGATGTTTCCCCTTGCTGGGGAGACCGGAACTAGAGGCCAGTCACTGGAACTCCCTTCCTAACAGCACTGTGGGAGAACCTTCACCACACGGACTGCAGCGGTTCAAGAAGGCGGCTCACCACCACCTTCTCAAGGGCAATTAGGGATGGGCAATAAATGCCGGCCTCACCAGCGACGCCCACATCCCATGAACAAATAAAAAAAACTAATAAATCCAATAGGGAATTCAGGAGAAATTTCTTTACCCAGAGAGTGGTGAGAATGTGGAACTCGCTACCACAAGGAGTAGTTGAGGTGAATAGTATAGATACATTTAAGGGGAAACTAGATAAACACATGAGGGAGAAAGGAATAGAAGGATATGCTGATAGGGTGAGATGAAGTAGGGAGGGAGGAGGCTCATGTGGAGCATAAACACCGGGATAGACCTGTTGGGCCGAATGGCCTGTTTCTGTGCTGTAAATTCCATGCAATTCTAAGAGTTCTGCCTAAATATTTTTAAGGACTCTTACAACACCAGGTTATAGTCCAACAGTTTTATTTGAAAATCACAAGCTTTCGGAGGCTTTCTCCTTTCTCACCTGATGAAGGAGGAAGCCTCCGAAAGCTTGTGATTTTCAAATAAAACAGTTGGACTATAACCTGGTGTTGTAAGAGTCCTTACATTTGTCCACCCCAGTCCATCACCGGCATCTCCACATCACAAATATTTTTAGGCAGCGAGATGTAATGATCTGGAATGCACTGCCTGAAAGGGAGGTGGAGGCAGGTTTGATGATAACTTTTCAGGTTTATATCCGATTGTGTATCTAACCCGTGCTCGAGTTCCCCCAGATGTAATCAGATTATTGTTGTGCCACAGGACCGGGTGCCGAAGATGAGGAATCAAGTGATCTCACTGGTAGAAGTGGTGAAAGGACTGGACAGTAGGACTCAGAGCAGCACCGGCGAGAGTGCAATCTGTATGCGAGCTGCAATGGAGAAAATCCTCAGCCATCCCAAGGAGATGGAGGAAGGTGAGAATGACTGAACATCTGACGTGGCCTCTAATCAAATGTCTTGTTCGTGCTTTTATATTTTAGATGGGAATTGAAAAAAACGTACCTGGGTAAACTGTCCCCTTGTGGTGAGGGGTTCAAATCTCAAGGTCACAGGTTTTAGGAGTGAGAAGGGAAATCGGGGGAAACGTTTCACCCAAAGGGCAATCACGTGGCTGAATAAATTTATCAGGCAAGGAGATTAATGGGGTCGAGAGACAATTAGATTTGTTTCTGGAGGGAGAAGGGGTTGAGGGAAATGGGGAGAAGGTGGGTAGGCGGACTCGGATTGAGATTGGCAATTCAGTGCCATATTGGGGACACTACATTGAAGATCCCAGATTGTGACTGGGGGCAGTGATCAGCACTGTCACTTGGGGCTACTGAACTGGAACTTTCTGGCTGCGCGTAAGTAAACCCAAGAATATCTGTTCCCCTTCTGACAGCCGACGACCTTTGGCAGTGCCCCCTGACCATGATGGACCTCATCTGCTACAGTTTCCAAGTGGCTCGAGGGATGGAGTTTCTGGCGTCGAGGAAGGTGAGGACTTTGATGAAGGAATGTTCCACCTTTTTTATTCCACTTTAGTCCCCAGATTGATTGGCTCGTACCTGGGAGGGTTTGTGGGTTCTGGACACCTTCTGGTACCTCACCCGAGTGTCCGTTCTCCAAGTGTGAACCTGGACAGTGAGCGTCAGCAGTTATTTCAAAAGCACATTAGATATAAATACTTGAAGGGGAGAAATTTGCAGGGCTTTGGGGAAAGAGCGGGGGAGTGGGACTAATTGGATAGATCTTTGAAAGAGATGGCATAGGCACGATGGGGGCGAATGGCCTCCTTCTGTGCTGTATGATTCTATGATTTGACTATTAGGCTGGGAGGTAATCACAGACACACTCAATATCAATATCCACACACATGCATCGTCCAGCAGGATTCACTGGGCAGCAATCAGGAGCAGGAACCTTGGTTGAATTTTCCCTCCCCTGGCCCGGGGGAGCTCAACCTAATTGTAGCCCCGACCACAGCACCATAGGAAAGGAATTACAGCACTGAAAAAAGCTGTCCTGCCAGTGCCGGAGCCAGAGCCGGTACCAGTGCCAGAGCCAATGCCGGAGCCAGTGCCAGTGCCAGAGCCAGTGCCGGTGCTGGAGCCAGTGCCAGCTCAGACCAGGGACTGAACATGGAGCCGCCTTGCTCAGTGTGATTGGGTTGTTTGTTCACTAACTGGGTACGATCGTGTTGCGGTGATTGTCACTGGACCAATAATCCTGAGAACGTGAGTTCATAATCCCACCGTGGGCAGTTTGAGAATTTGAATTCGGTTTAAAAAATCTGGAATCAGTAAAAGTGACCGTGAAGCTGTCGGATCGTTATGAAAAACCCAACGGGTTCACTAATGTTCCTTTAGGGAAGGAAACCTGACGTCCTTACCCGGTCTGGGCCTGTATGTGACTCCAGTCCTGCACCAACTGTTTAAAAACATGTTCCCAGGGCGGGAGCCAGCAGTATAACTCAGTACCGCCTGGTCCCACTATTCTAAAACAGGTACCAATCCCCTAATTAAAGCAATTACAACAGTGACTGCACTTCAAAAAGTACTTTATTGGCTGTGAAGCACTTTGCGACATCCTGAGGTCGTGATAAGGCGCCATGGAATTTCTCGTCCGTGTTGAGATTGGACAGTTGTCAGTGGCCCGAGTTTCTCAGTCAGTACACGGTGAGGATCGATGGCCTCTCTTGCACAGCTTTTCAGTGCCACCTGCAGCTGGCTGCAGAGAACAGCAGGAGATCCAGACGAGGAAATTATTGCAGGATGTCTGGCTGTTTTATTGGCTGCTAGATTATCGCCCTGTCAGGACTACAAACAATCTGAAAGTACCTGTCTCTATCTGAGACCGACACCTAAAGGCAGTCCTTCATCGAAAGCTGTCTGTCGCCCAGTTGAAGCATCTCCTGACTGATGGACGGACACACAGGACAGGACAGTTGGTACTTTCTTGAACGGCAAACCAACCAATTTCTGGGCTTCATGACAATTTTTTTTTTCAAATTGAGAAACGCAGGACCAAAACATCAGGGTCAGCACCGAGTCTGAAAATAAGATCGAACGCCGGCAATAGTGGCGAGATCACGCCAAGCTTTGGTTTTGAAAAGCCTGGTGATTGGAGGAGGAGGAAGCAAAGATCGAGGGAGGAGAGTTCCATCATTTCGAGGAGCTGGGAGAGAATGAGTGGGAGACGGGGCAATGAATCTCGATTGTAACACAGTTGAGGGTGCAGGGAGGGGGAGGAAGATCCTGCAAAGGATTCGGAGCTTAGGGGGAACAAGTGAGGGCAGTTCAGGCGAGAGCTGGCCAGAGCAGTATCGCTAAAAGAGAGGCCAGAAAGGTTTTGCTGAATGTGCAGCTCTGAAGGTGTCCAAAGATTAGACACTGATCAATCTGTACTTCTGTCTCATTATTGGAGGTAGTTAAAGAACTTGCAAAAGAATTTGTATTTCTAACGTGCCTTGCAAGACCTCAGGACGTCCCAAAGCACTGCACAGCCATCAAAGTACCTTTTGAAGTGTAGTCGCTGTTGTAATATAGAGAACACGGCAGCCAATTTGCTGTGGCAATCTCCCACAAACAGATAATGAGATAAATAATCTGTTTTCAGTGATGTTGGTTGACGGATAAATATTGGCCCAAGACACCGGGAAAACTCCCCTGCTCTTCTTCAAAGTAGTTTCACCTGAGAGGGCGGACAGGGCCTCAGTTTAATGTCTCATCCAAAAAAACAGCACCTCTGACAGTGCAGCACGCCCTCAGTACTGGCACCGGGAGCGTTGGCCTAGATTTTGTGCTGAGGTCCCTGGAGTACGACTTGAACCTACAACCTTCATGACTCAGAGGCAAGAGCTCTGCCCACTGAGCCACAGCTGACACCTAATTGCATCCTTGTAATGATTTAGAGGGGAAAACAAAACTAAGGGAGAAAAAAATTGTGATCTGATTCAATGGTGGTGCAGGCTCGAGGGGCTCAATTACATAGAACTAGACAGAATGTACAGCACGGAAACAGGCCATTCGGCCCAACTGGTCCATGCCGGTGTTTATGCTCCACATGAGCCTCCTCCCTCCCTACTTCATCTCAACCTATCAGCATCTCCTTCTATTCCTTTCTCCCTCATGTGTTTATCGAGCTTCCCCTTAAATGTATCTACACTATTCACCTCAACTACTCCTTGTGGGAGCGAGTTCCACATTCTCACCACTCTCTGGGGAAAGAAGTTTCTCCTGAATTCCCTATTGGGTTTATTAGTGACTATTTTATATTTATGGCCCCTAGTTTTAGTCTCCCCCTCACAAGTGGAAACATTTTCTCTACGTCTACCCTATCAAACCCCTTCATAATCTTAAAGGCCTCTATCAGGTCACCCCTCAGCCTTCTCTTTTCTAGAGAAAAGAGCCCCAGCCTGTTCAGCCTCTCCTGTTCCTGGCCTACTCCTGATCCTGGCCTACTCCTGTTCCAGGCCTACTCCTGATCTGGACCTACTCCTGATCCTCATGCTCCTAATGTTTAATGCGGACTCAATGGGACAGATTTTCCGTCTTCCCTGAAATTAGTGGAACAAAAATCAGGGGGGGGGTTCTGTGATATTCCCGGTCAGGCAGTGAAGATGAATCTCTGTCCCATTCTGTGGTTAACGTCACACAGTGAGTGATTGGGAGCCATGTTCAGTGTATTCACAGGGACCTGGCAGCCCGGAACATTCTCCTCTCGGAAAACAACGTGGTGAAGATCTGTGACTTTGGACTCGCCAGAGATATCTACAAGGACCCCGATTATGTGCGAAAGGGCAACGTAAGTCGAGAGGCCTGAAGTAACTGACGAGAATCATCCTGGGCACTGGGGGGAGAGCGAGCGTTCCCACTGCACACAGACCCCTGAGTCTCCAACAATAATATTGGGGCTTCCAAATGTAAAGGAAGATTTTATATCTTTATCGCTAAAGATGGGAAAGATTCCTCACGCTGTGAATTATCAAAAATACTCCAGATGACCAGAAAGTTTCATTTAAATAATAATTACTTTTTTAAAAACAAGACTAATTGATCATTGCCTGGAGTGTGGTCGATCGATTTTTGTTGGGTGAGGGTATTAAGGGTTACGGAACCAAGGCGGGTAAATGGAGTTACGGTGCAGATCAGCCATGATCTAATTGAATGGCGGAACAGGCTCGAGGGGCTGAATGGCCTCCTCCCATTCCTATGTTCCTGTGTAATGGTGAGTGTAACAGGCTCGGGAGGAACAGGTAACTTTGGACCTCTGGTTCCCAAAACTCTCCCCCACTGGGGGTTTTCCTCACCTCATGTCTGGGTCTGTTGGAGATTCATTGATGGAGATTGATTACTATAATTAATCAACAACTCCATTATGGTTGTATCCTGCGACTCCCAGGATGGGAGAAGGTGAACTGGATGGACTGGATTGATAATCCGGCCAACGCAAATTCAAATTCCACCACAGCAGTTTGAGAATTTGAATTCAATTTTCTTTTAAAATCTGGAAATAAAAACCTGGTCTCAGTAAAAGTGACCGTGAAACTGTCGGATTGTCGTAAAAACCCATCTGGTTCACTGATGTCCCTTTAGGGAAGGAAACCTGCCGTCCTTACCCGGTCTGGGCCTATATGTGACTCCAGTCCCACACCAATGTGGTTGACTCTTAACTGCCCTCTGAAGTGGCCCAGCGAGAAACTCAGTTTGTATCAAAGCCGTTACCAGTGGATCAAGAAGACGGCCCAGCACCACCTTCTCAGGGCAACTAGGGATGGGCAATAAATGCCGGCCTTGGCAGCGATGCCCACATCCCAAGGCAGGCACAAGTGCTTTATCCTGTATCTAACCCTGGGAGTGTTTGAATCTTTCTTGGTTGCTCAGTAGTTTGGGTTAATCACACTAATGTGTTACCTTGCATTTAAGACTATGTTTTTTTTAATTCATTCATGTGGGCATCGCTGGCGAGGCCAGCATTTATTGCCCATCCCTAATTGCCCTTGAGAAGGTGGTGGTGAGCCGCCTTCTTGAACCGCTGCAGTCCATGTGGTGAAGGTTCTCCCACAGTGCTGTTAGGAAGGGAGTTCCAGGATTTTGACCCAGCGACGATGAAGGAACGGCGATATATTTCCAAGTCGGGATGGTTTGTAACTTGGAGGGGAACGTGCAGGTGGTGTTGTTCCCATGCGCCTGCTGCTCTTGTCCTTCTAGGTGGTAGAGATCGCAGGTTTGGGAGGTGCTGTCGAAGAAGCCTTGGCGAGTTGCTGCAGTGCATCCTGTGGATGGTACACACTGCAGCCACGGTGCGCCGGTGGTGAAGGGAGTGAATGTTTAGGGTGGTGGATGGGGTGCCAATCAAGCGGGCTGCTTTATCTTGGATGGTGTCGAGCTTCTTGAGTGTTGTTGGAGCTGCACTCATCCAGGCAAGTGGAGAGTATTCCATCACACTCCTGACTTGTGCCTTGTAGATGGTGGAAAGGCTTTAGGGAGTCAGGAGGTGAGTCACTCGCCGCAGAATACCCAGCCTCTGACCTGCTCTCGTAGCCACAGTATTTATGTGGCTGGTCCAGTTAAGTTTCTGGTCAATGGTGACCCCCAGGATGTTAATGGTGGGGGATTCGGCGATGGTGATGCCGTTGAATGTCGGGGGAGGTGGTTAGACTCTCTCTTGTTGGAGATGGTCATTGCCTGGCACTTGTCCGGTGCGAAAGTTATTTGCCACTTATGAGCCCAAGCCTGGATGTTGTCCAGGTCTTGCTGCATGCGGGCTTGGACTGCTTCATTATCTGAGGGGTTGCAACTGGAACTGAACACTGTGCAATTATCAGCGAACATCCCCATTTTTGACCTTATGATGGAGGGAAGGTCATTGATGAAGCAGCTGAAGATGGTTGGGCCTAGGACACTGCCCTGAGGAACTCCTGCAGCAATATCCTGGGGCTGAGATGATTGGCCTCCAACAACCACTACCATCTTCCTTTGTGCCAGGTATGACTTCAGCCACTGGAGAGTTTTCCCCCTGATTCCCATTGACTTCAATTTTACTAGGGCTCCTTGGTGCCACACTCGGTCAAATGCTGCCTTGATGTCAAGGACAGTCACCCTCACCTCACCTCTGGAATTCAGCTCTTTTGTCCATGTTTGGACCAAGGCTGTAATGAGGTCTGGAGCCGAGTGGTCCTGGCGGAACCCAAACTGAGCATCGGTGAGCAGGTTATTGGTGAGTAAGTGCCGTTTGATAGCACTGTCGACGACACCTTCCATCACTTTACTGATGATTGAGAGTAGACTGATGGGGAGGTAATTGGCCGGATTGGTCTGACCAGAGAACAGATCGTGACTCCTGATTTTCATGCTTTGTTCCAGGCCCGACTCCCGCTCAAATGGATGGCTCCAGAGAGCATCTTTGATAAAGTCTACACCACGCAGAGCGATGTCTGGTCGTTTGGGGTCCTCCTGTGGGAGATCTTTTCTCTAGGTGAGGAGGAATTGTCCTCTCTAGGTTCGTCTGAATGAGATCATCAGTGAGCCGCTCCTCACCGTACTGACATTCCCTCTCGTTCCAGGTGTGTCTCCCTATCCAGGAGTCCAGATCAACGAGGAATTCTGCCAGAGACTGAGGGAAGGCACCAGGATGCGAGCTCCAGAATACGCCACAGCTGAAATGTAATGGGGATATGTCTGAACCTTCGCTCAGAATGTGTTGCAATGTGGTTGCATTAACTGTCAAAGTAAAGAACGTAGAATTGTACAATGCAGAAGGAGGCCATTCGGCCCAAGGTGCCTGTGCCGGCTCTTCGAAAAAGCTATCCTATTAGTCCCACTCCCCCCAATTTTTCCCCATAGCCCCTGCAAATTTTCCTCTTCAAGTATTTATCCAATTCCCTTTTGAAAGTTACTATTGAATCTGCTTCCACCGCCCTTTCAGGCAGCGCACTCCAGATGATATCTAACTCGTGCTGTACTTGCCCTGGGAGTGTTTGATGGGACAGTGTAGAGGGAGCTTTACTCTGTATCTAACTCGTGCTGTACCTGCCCTGGGAGTGTTTGATGGGACAGTGTAGAGGGAGCTTTACTCTGTATCTAACCCTGTACCTGCCCTGGGAGTGTTTGATGGGACAGTGTAGAGGGAGCTTTACTCTGTATCTAACCCGTGCTGTACCTGCCCTGGGAGTGTTTGATGGGACAGTGTAGAGGGAGCTTTACTCTGTATCTAACCCGTGCTGTACCTGCCCTGGGAGTGTTTGATGGGACAGTGTAGAGGGAGCTTTACTCTGTATCTAACCCTGTACCTGCCCTGGGAGTGTTTGATGGGACAGTGTAGAGGGAGCTTTACTCTGTATCTACCCCGTGCTGTACCTGCCCTGGGAGTGTTTGATGGGACAGTGTAGAGGGAGCTTTACTCTGTATCTAACCCTGTACCTGCCCTGGGAGTGTTTGATGGGACAGTGTAGAGGGAGCTTTACTCTGTATCTACCCCGTGCTGTACCTGCCCTGGGAGTGTTTGATGGGACAGTGTAGAGGGAGCTTTACTCTGTATCTAACCCGTGCTGTACCTGCTCTCTGAATCAGAAGGTCGTGGGTTCAAGTCCCACTCCAGAGATCTGAGCACATAATCCATGCTGACATCCTAATGCAATACTGAGGGAGTGTTGCACTGTCGGAGGTGCCGCCATTTCTGCGATGCCCCGTCTGCCCTCTCAGGTGGACGTGAAAGATCCCATGACACTATTTGAAGAAGATCAGGGGAGTTCTCCCAGTGTCCTGGCCAATGTTTATCCGTCAACCAATATCACTAAAACAGAACTGTTTGAAATCTAGTCGTTAACCTCATTGTTGATTGTGGGATCTTGCTGTGCACAAATTGGCTGCCGCGATTCCCTCAATTACAAGAGTGATTTCATTGGCTATGAAGTGCTCTGTGACGGCCTAAGATCATGAAAGGTTTCTATATAAATGCAAAAGTCACTTTATAAATGAGTCCTCCCATCGCAGGAAAGGATGGCAGTTTCCTCATCTGAAAGTTTTAAATTCTAGAAGCCCCTTAACGGTCCGGTCTCTGTTTATAAATTACTTGGCAAATAACTAACAACTTGACCTTTAACTAACAACTGACTTCATTGTTTTATCAGCTATCGTATAATGCTGGGCAGCTGGCAAGGGGAGCCAAAAGACAGGCCAACCTTCTCCGATCTGGTGGAGCTCCTTGGGGACCTGTTGCAAGCTAACGTCCAACAGGTAGGGCCACCTGAGATACATCAACAGGTAGGGCCACCTGAGATACATCAACAGGTAGGGCCACCTGAGATACATCAACAGGTAGGGCCACCTGAGATACATCAACAGGTAGGGCCACCTGAGATACATCAACAGGTAGGGCCACCTGAGATACATCAACAGGTAGGGCCACCTGAGATACATCAACAGGTAGGGCCACCTGAGATACATCAACAGGTAGGGCCACCTGAGATACATCAACAGGTAGGGCCACCTGAGATACATCAACAGGTAGGGCCACCTGAGATACATCAACTGGTCACCCGCGATTGCACCCGACTCAGCCCAACAGAAAGAGCAGTGAATTAATTCAATGTAGATCAGACCAAGACCGAGTCGAGGACAGTTTTACAGGGATTAACCCCCACAGATTCTTTTCAACAAAAATTCAGACAGGGGACTAAACTCATTCCCAGTGACAATCCTCATTGGGTTCCGCCCCCCCCCCCCACCACCCCCCACCAACTCCCAAAATTTCCTCCCCTCCTGAAGGCACGGACTCTCACTGGGTGCCGTTGATCAGAATCCAGCCCCCTCACCCAAATTGCCGTGTGAGGCTGACCATTGATTGCTGGCAAGGTGTCAATCATGGGGCCTGTCAGATCTGAGCCCAGGCCTGTCCTCAACCAACATCCGCTTGTGCCTTCTCCAGGAGGACTTGCTGGGCAGTGATCAGGAATGGGAGCCCTGCTTGGGTTTTTCCTTCCTTGAAGCCAGTTGCCTGTGAAATTGTCCAACACTGGAGGCATGACATGTGGTGGGTGTAGCATAACTTGGGAGGAACAGGTGACTTTGGACCGATGGTTCCCCAAAGCCTTCCACCACTACAGCTGTGGGTAGCACTCAGGCCTCTGAGTCAGAAGGTCGTGGGCTCGTGTCCCACTCCAGAGACTTGAGCACAAAATCTAGGACTGATGCTCCCAGTGCCAGTACTGAGGGAGTGTTGTACTGTCGGAGGTACCGTCTTTTGGATGAGACGTTAAACCAAGGCCCCGTCCGCCGTCTTAGGTGGACGTAAATGATCCCACGGCCACTATTTCAAAGAAAGGCAGGGGGAGCACTCCCCGGTGTCCTGGCCAATATTTATCTCTCAACCAACATCACTATAAAACAGATGATCTGGTGATCATTTCATTGCTGTTGGTGGGATCTTGCTGTGTGCAAATTGGCTGCTGTGTTTCCCACATTACAACAGTGACTATAGCTCAAAAAGTACTTCAGTGATTGTAAAGCGCTTTGGGACATCCTGAGGTCGTGAAAGGCGCTATATAAATGCAATTCTTTCTTTTCTCTCAGGATGGGAAAGACTACATCCCCCTCAGTATATTGCAGTGCACAGAAGATGATTTGGGCTTTTCCCAACCGAATACGTCCACGGGTCATGGAGATGACGAAGAGCCTGAATCAAGATTACGATGTGACAGTATAGGACCAAGGTAGGACCTGTCACTTGGGCAAGTGGTAGAGGAGCAACCAACTCACGGACAACCCTGACATCGGCCAACTCAGTGTAGGAGTGACAGAAGAGATTTACCCACTTAAACCAGGGCAGGTGAATAGGAACAGGGTGAAAGCCTCGTAACCACTTCCCACATTGATTGATCTCAATTCAGCCTTCCCGGGCGGCAGCTCCAACCATCCCATTCCCAGCCATCAGGCCCCTTCCCCAGCCCATTCCCATCCATCAGGCCCCTCCCCCGGCCCAATCACAGTCATCAGGCCCCTCCCCCAGCCCATTCCCATCCATCAGGCCCCTCCCCCAGCCCAATCACAGTCATCAGGCCCCTCCCCCAGCCCATTCCCATCCATCAGGCCCCTCCCCCAGCCCAATCACAGCCATCAGGCCCCTCCCCCATCCCCTCCCCCAGTCATCAGGCCCCTCCCCCAGCCCATTCCCAACCATCAGGCCCCTCCCCCAGCCCAATCACAGCTATTAGGTCCCTCCCCAGCCCAATCACAGCTATTAGGCCCCTCCCCCAGCCCCTTCCCATCCATCAGGCCCCATTCCCGGCCATCAGGCCCCTCTCCCGGCCCATTCCCATCCATCAGGCCCCTCCCCCGGCCCATTCCCATCCATAAGGCCCCTCCCCCACCACATTCCCGGCCCTCAGCCCGTCTCCCGGCCTGAATCCGTCTCTCAGAGACAAATAGATTTTTAATACTTCATTGGCCATGGGCCGACCCGCAAAACATTCAGCAACTGCAATGCTCCAGATTCCAGGCCCCTCCCCAGTGCTGTCTCATCCTGGAATCCTCTGCTCCCACCCCCAGTGCTGCCCCACCCAAGATCCTGCATCCCGAGAACTCCCAGACCCCAGACCCCTCCACGGTACCCAGAGACCCCCCTCATCCTCAGAACTCCCAGACCCCAGAACCCTCCACCCTCAGTACCACAGTACCCGGAGACCCCCTCATCCTCAGTACTCCCAGACCCCAGACTCCAGTAACTTCCCCAATACTCCCAGACCCCAGAGCCCCCGCATTACTCACACACCCCAGGACCACCCAACGCTAACAAAGCCCAACGCCCCTCCACAGCAGCTGCTCAGTCCCACCACACACCGACCAATAGTGTTACACCACACACCGACCAATAGTGTTACACCACACACCGACCAATAGTGTTACACCACAGATCGACCAATAGCGTTACACCACACACCGACCAATAGTGTTACACCACACACCGACCAACAGCGTTACACCACGCACCGACCAATAGTGTTACACCACACACCGACCAATAGTGTTACACCACACACCGACCAATAGCGTTACACCACACACCGACCAATAGTGTTACACCACACACCGACCAACAGCGTTACACCACACACCGACCAACAGCGTTACACCACACACCGACCAACAGCGTTACACCACACACCGACCAATAGTGTTACACCACACACCGACCAATAGTGTTACACCACACACCGACCAATAGTGTTACACCACACACCGACCAATAGTGTTACACCACACACCGACCAATAGTGTTACACCACAGATCGACCAATAGTGTTACACCACACACCGACCAATAGTGTTACACCACACACCGACCAATAGCGTTACACCACACACCGACCAATAGCGTTACACCACACACCGACCAATAGCGTTACACCACACACCGACCAATAGCGTTACACCACAGATCGACCAATAGTGTTACACCACACACCGACCAATAGCGTTACACCACACACCGACCAATAGCGTTACACCACACACCGACCAATAGCGTTACACCACACACCGACCAATAGCGTTACACCACACACCGACCAACAGCGTTACACCACACACCGACCAATAGCGTTACACCACACACCGACCAACAGCGTTACACCACACACCGACCAATAGCGTTACACCACACACCGACCAATAGCGTTACACCACACACCGACCAACAGCGTTACACCACACACCGACCAATAGCGTTGCACCACACACCGACCAATAGCGTTACACCACACACCGACCAATAGCGTTACACCACACACCGACCAACAGCGTTACACCACACACCGACCAATAGCGTTACACCACACACCGACCAATAGCGTTACACCACACACTGACCAATAGCGTTACACCACACACTGACCAATAGCGTTACACCACACACCGACCAACAGCGTTACACCACACACCGACCAATAGCGTTACACCACACACCGACCAACAGCGTTACACCACACACCGACCAATAGCGTTACACCACACACCGACCAATAGCGTTACACCACACACCGACCAACAACGTTACACCACAGGAAGTCATGTCTGACAAATTTGCTTGAGTTCTTTGAGGACATAACGTACAGGGTGGATAAAGGGGAACCAGTGGACGTAGTGTATTTAGACTTCCAGAAGGCATTCGACAAGGTGCCACATAAAAGATTATTGCTCAAGATAAAGAATCACTGGATTGGGGGTAATATTCTGGCATGGGTGGAGGATTGGTTATCTAACAGGAAGCAGAGAGTTGGGATAAATGGTTCATTCTCGGACTGGCAACCAGTAGCCAGTGGTGTTCCGCAGCGGTCGGTGCTGGGTCCCCAACTCTTTACAATCTATATTAACGATTTGGAGGAGGGGACCGAGTATAACATATCAAAGTTTGCAGATGATACAAAGATGGGAGGGAAAGTAAAGAGTGAGGAGGACATAAAAAACCTACAAGGGGATATAGACAGGCTGGGTGAGTGGGTGGAGATTTGGCAGATGCAATACAATATTGGAAAATGTGAGGTTATGCACTTTGGCAGGAAAAATCAGAGAGCGAGTTATTATCTTAATAGCGAGCAACTGGAAAGTAATGCAGTACAAAGGGATCTGGGGGTCCTAGTGCAAGAAAATCAAAGTTAGTATGCAGGTGCAGCAGGTGATCAAGAAGGCCAACGGAATGTTGGCTTTTATTGCTCGGGGGATAGAATATAAAAACAGGGAGGTATTGCTGCAGTTATATAAGGTATTGGTGAGACCGCACCTGGAATACTGCATACAGCTTTGGTGTCCATACTTAAGAAAAGGCATACTTGCTCTCGAGGCAGTACAAAGAAGGTTCACTCGGTTAATCCCGAGGATGAGGGGGTGGACATATGAGGAGAGGTTGAGTAGATTGGGACTCTACTCATTGGAGTTCAGAAGAATGAGAGGCAATCTTATTGAAACATATAAGATTGTGAAGGGGCTTGATCGGGTGGATGCGGTAAGGATGTTCCCAAGGATGGGTGAAACTAGAACTAGGGGGCATAATCTTAGAATAAGGGGCTGCTCTTTCAAAACTGAGATGAGGAGAAACTTCTTCACTCAGAGGGTGGTAGGTCTGTGGAATTTGCTGCCCCAGGAAGCTGTGGAAGCTACATCATTAAATAAATTTAAAACAGAAATCAACAGTTTCCTAGAAGTAACGGGAATTAGGGGTTACGGGGAGCGGGCAGGAAATTGGACATGAATTCAGATTTGAGGTTAGGATCAGATCAGCCATGATCTTATTGAATGGCGGAGCAGGCTCGAGGGGCCGATTGGCCTACTCCTGCTCCTATTTCTTATGTTCTTGTAACAGCGTTACACCACACGCCCACCAACAGCGTTACACCACACGCCCACCAACAGCGTTACACCACACGCCCACCAACAGCGTTACACCACACGCCCACCAACAGCGTTACACCACACGCCCACCAACAGCGTTACACCACACGCCCACCAACAGCGTTACACCACACACCGACCAACAGCGTTACACCACACGCCCACCAACAGTGTTACACCACACGCGGCTGTCTCCAATCTGCTACATGTTGCCCACAATCTTTCTCTATATCTCCGGCTTTTAAAAGGTAGGAGATCAAAATTAAATTTGCAGCAAATAAACGTATAACAGTCATGGACACTCATTTATTGCTTTTGACAATAATAATGGGCAGAGTCATGGATTTTGATTCCCAAAACACCAGTAAAATCCCAGAATACCATTTAGTAAAAATGGAATTTGACTCATTCAGTTACTGTAAACCAGCAGCCCTGATAATATCCCTGAGCTGTTATTAACACCCCCATTGTTACAAAACAGTGAACCCTCAGACATACCATGAGCAACAACACAGGAGGACCAATAGCGAACCCTTGAGATTTGGTACCGGAGCGGAGTTTGTGTTGGAGATTTGGTATCTGATTGGAGTTTGTGTTGACCAACAAATCGTGTCTCACTGGAACTTGTTTCTATTCTGCAGATACTATAACTGTGTCTCTTTCCCCGAACATATAACTGAGGGGAGTCAGATTAAGTGTCCATCAAGGGTGAAAACATTTGAAGATGTCCCAATGGAGCAGACAATGAATCCCATGCAAAATGTGAGTATTCCTTGTCTCCCAATTCCCAGCTAATACTTCGCCCCACTGTAAAGCCTTCCCCCCCCCCATTGTAAAGCCTTCCTCCCCCCCATTGTAAAACCTTTCCCCCCCCCCATTGTAAAGCCTTCCCCCCCCCATTGTAAAGCCTTCCCCCCCCCATTGTAAAGCCTTCCTCCCCCCCATTGTAAAACCTTTCCCCCTCCCCATTGTAAAGCCTTCCCCCCCCCATTGTAAAGCCTTCCCCCCCCCATTGTAAAGCCTTCCTCCCCCCCATTGTAAAACCTTTCCCCCCCCCATTGTAAAGCCTTCCCCCCCCCCATTGTAAAGCCTTCCTCCCCCCCATTGTAAAGCCTTCCCCCCCCCCCATTGTCACCTTCTGCCTCTTTGCTTCCTGCATCTTCTTTCTGCCCCTCCCCCTTCCCGCCATTACTATGCCATGTGCTTTTGAGAGGATCGGCCAACAGCTGGTCAAGAGCATCTGATGGGGGCTTCCCAATTGGCTCCGAGGGCGAATGCACCATATTGTAGAAGTGACCCATGAAGACCGAGTTGCTCTGAGGTTTATCTTTGGTCCGTGATGGTGTGGGTGAGGGTGAAACTGTTACAATTGACCTCAATGGTTCCCCTTGGGTTAGGGAGGTGGAAAAGAGAAATCAGCCAGGGTTCCCGTTTGTGACCCCTATGCAGTGACCCCCCGACTGGAATCTGTGCATTGTTTTGGGCTTCGGGTGAGGGTGGGATCAGGCTTGCTTGGGCCCCGGACTCCCCTGGAACTGAACCCCAGGAAGAGTCCGGGTCGATTCGTTATTGCCTGTTTCATGCGGTCGACTGAGACCAATCTCACCCCCATTGGGTTCAAGTTCTCTTGGTAAACAAGCTGACTCTTGTATCCCATCTACTTTTTCCTGTTATAAGCATCTCTCCTTTATATAAAAACGTATTTGAAATTCTCCCTCTCGTGGGTCCTGCTCCGTTACATCGAACGCAACTGCTGTGTTTATAAGGTCGTTATCAATTGTTGCTGCAATTTAATTTCTTTTATCCTTCAAGTGAAGTTTTCAATTCTCTTTCAATATTCATTTCAGGACAACCAGACAGACAGTGGGATGGTTCTGGCATCTGAAGACTTGGAGAAGATAGAGAACAAGAATAAAAACCAAATGGCGTTCAGGTGAGGCGGTGAGAGTGCCCGGGGTCGAGGGCATCTGTCCCTAGGGTGGGCATCTGTTCTCCAATTGTTTCAGAAACACACAGCTCCGTGCACATGAAAACCTGCAGGACCTCATTTCCCCACTTGATGTTTGTGTGAATTTTTTACGAATCAAGTTAAGGAAATGCCAGTGCTGGGAATGGAACACTTTCCATTACAGGTATCGAGTCTCCACATCAATCACTCCAGGGCAGGGACAGCACGGGGTAGGTACAGAGTAAAGCTCCCTCTACACTGTCCCATCAAACACTCCCAGGGTCAGGTACAGGGTTAGATACAGAGTAAAGCTCCCTCTACACTGTCCCATCAAACACTCCCAGGGTCAGGTACAGGGTTAGATACAGAGTAAAGCTCCCTCTACACTGTCCCATCAAACACTCCCAGGGCAGGTACAGGGTTAGATACAGAGTAAAGCTCCCTCTACACTGTCCCATCAAACACTCCCAGGGCAGGTACAGCACGGGTTAGATACAGAGTAAAGCTCCCTCTACACTGTCCCATCAAACACTCCCAGGGCAGGTACAGGGTTAGATACAGAGTAAAGCTCCCTCTACACTGTCCCATCAAACACTCCCAGGGCAGGTACAGGGTTAGATACAAAGTAAAGCTCCCTCTACACTGTCCCATCAAACACTCCCAGGGCAGGTACAGGGTTAGATACAGAGTAAAGCTCCCTCTACACTGTCCCATCAAACACTCCCAGGGCAGGTATTGCACGGGTTGTCTTTGACACTCCATGGGGGAAGTGGGTAGGAATCTAACCTGAAACCTTGTCAATTTTATCACCGTTTTCTTCCTCACAGTCAAGGTCAACCTGCTTAATCTGCATCATCTGTTCCTCTCAATACCTGGATCACATGCATCATCAACCTTTTATGTTAGCAATAAAAACAAGTTGAACTCCCAGTCTCTCCTCCCACCTAAGTCTCGGTTTCACAGAGTGTAAAGAGATCGAGGGACAGTACACGTTCCACAAGTTCACTTATTGTCTGGTTGGTTAGTGCTAATTCCTGCACAAGGATAGAGGTTAACCAATCACAAGTGGCTGTGGTATAATTGAAACACATGACGCATTTGGTGAAACCTTTATCACATCGACATATTTCTGCCTCCAGCACCACACGATAGCCCCATCTGCCAATCCCCCTCTAACTAGCAACCTGTTGCAGTCATTATATTTTTTTGATTCATTCTCGGGATGTGGGCATCACTGGCAAGGCCGACATTTATTGCCCATCTCTAATTGCCCCTTGAGAAGGTGGTGGTGAGCCTTCACAATCCCTTTGTAATTTTATGTTTTCATCTACACTGCTTACAATGCCATCAATCTTTGTGTCATCGGCAAACTTAGATATGAGACTTTCTATGCCTTCATCTAAGTCGTTAATAAATATTGTGAATAATTGAGGCCCCAAGACAGATCCCTGCGGGACTCCACTAGTCACATCCTGCCAATGTGAGTACCTACCCATTATCCCTACTCTCTGTCGCCTTTTGCTCAGCCAACTTCCTAACCAAGTCTGTACTTTTCCCTCGATTCCATGGGCTTCTATCTTAGCTAACAGTCTCTTATGTGGGACTTTATCAAATGCCTTCTGGAAGTCCATATAAATAACATCCATTGACATTCCCCTGTCCACTACTTTAGTCACCTCTTCAAAAAATTCAATCAGGTTTGTCAGGCACGACCTACCTTTCACAAATCCATGCTGGCTGTCCCTGATTAACTGAAAATTCTCGAGGTGTTCAGTCACCCTATCCTTAATTATAAACTCCAGCATTTTCCCCACAACAGATGTTAGGCTAACTGGTCTATAATTCCCCGGTTTCCCTCTCCTTTCTTAAAAAGCGGAGTGACATGTGCAATTTTCCAATCTAGAGGGACGGTTCCTGAATCTAGAGAACTTTGAAAGATTATAGTTAGGGCATCTGCAATGTGCTCACTGACTTCCTTTAAAACCCTGGGATGGTAACCATCTGTTCCTGGGGATTTATCACTCTTTAGTGCTATTATTTTCTACGTTACTGTTGTTTTACTTATGTTATTTTATTGAGTCCCTGTCCCCGATTCAATATTAGTTTTCTTGGGATTTCCGGCATGCTATCCTCTTTTTCTACTGTAAATACTGACGCAAAGTAATTGTTCAACATGTCCGCCATTTCCCCATTGTCAATGACAATATCCCCACTTTCAGTTTTTAAGGGACCAACACTGCTCCTGACCACCCTCTTTTTCCTAATGTAACTATAAAAGTTCTTTGTATTGGTTTTGATATCCCTTGCAAGTTTCTTTTCATACTCTCTTTTTGTAGCTCTTACTATCTGTTTTGTGACCCTTTGTTGATCTTTGTATCTTTCCCATTCGCCAGGATCTGTGCCATTTTTTGCCTTTTTGTATGCCCTTTCCTTATGTCTTATACTGTCCCTTACCTCTTTAGTTGTCCATAGCTGTTTTTTTTGGCAAGTAGAGTTCTTGCCCCTCGGGGGTATAAACCGATTCTGTATCACGTTAAATGTTTCTTTAAACATTTCCCACTGATCATCAGTCATTTTACCCATTAACAGATTTGCCCAGTTTACTGTGGACAGTCTCTGTCTCATCCCATTGAAGTCGGCCTTACCCAAGTCTAGAATCTTAGCAGCTGATTCACTTTTTTCCCTTTCAAACACTACATTGAACTCGATCATGTTATGATCGCTATTGGATAGATGTTCACACACAGTTAAGCTGTTAACTAAATCTGTTTCTATGCCTCTATGGCAAGTATATCCTTTCTTAGGTAAGGAGACCAAAACTGCACACAATACTCCAGGTGTGGTCTCACCAAGGCTCTGTATAACTGCAGTATGACATCCTTGCTCCTGTACTCAAATCCTCTTGCAATGAAGGTCAACATACCATTTGCCTTCCTAACTGCTTGCTGCACCTGCATGTTTGCTTTCAGTGACTGGTGTACAAGGACACCCAGGTCCCTTTGTACATTAACATTCCCCAATCTATCACCATTTAAATAATACTCTGCCTTTCTGTTTTTCCTTCCGAAGTGGATAACTTCATATTTATCCACATTATACTGCATCTGCCATGTATTTGCCCACTCACTCAACTTGTCTAAATCGCCTTGAAGCCTCTTTGCATCCTCCTCACAACTCACAATCCCACCTAGTTTTGTCATCAGCAAACCTGGAAATATTACATTCAGTTCCCTCATCCAAATCATTGATATGTATTGTGAATAGCTGGGGCCCAAGCACTGATCCCTGCAGTACCCCACTAGTCACTGCCTGTCACCCGAAAAAGCCCCATTTATTCCTACTCTCTGTTTCCTGTCTGTTAACCAATTCTCAATCCATGCCAGTATATTCCCCCCAATCCCATGTGCTTTAATTTTGCACACTAACCTCTTATGTGGGACTTTATCAAAGGCCTTCTGAAAATCCAAATGAACCACATCCACTGGTTCTCCCTTATCTATTCTACCAATTACATCCTCAAAAAACTCCAGTAGGTTTGTCAAACATGATTTCCCTTTCATAAATCCATGTTGACTTTGTCTAATCCTGTTGATATTTTCTAAGTGTCCTGTTATCACATCCTTTATAATAGACTCTAGCATTTTCCCTACTACTGATGTTAGGCTAACCGATCTGTGGTTCCCTGTTTTCTCTCTCCCTCCTATTTTAAATAGTGGGGTTACATTTGCCACCCTCCAATCTTCAGGAACTGTTCCATAATCTATAGAATTTTGGAAGATGACAACTAATGCATCCACTATTTCCATGGCTACCTCTTTTAGTACTCTGGGATGCAGATTATCAGGTCCTGGGGATTTATCAGCTTTCAGTCCCATTAATTTCTCCAGCACTATTTTTTTACTAATACTAATTTCCTTTAATTCCTCCTTCTCACTAGTCCCTTGGTTCCCTAGCACTTCTGGGAAGTTATTTGTGTCCTCTTCCGTGAAGACAGAACCAAAGTATTTGTTTAATTGCTCTGCCATTTCCTTGTTCCCCATTATAAATTCTCCCATTTCTAACTGTAAGGGACCTACATTTGTCTTCACAAATCTTTTTTTTTTACATACTTGTCGAAGCTTTTACAGCCCACTTTTATGTTCCTTGCAAGTTTACTCTCATACTCTATTTTCCCCCTCTTAATCAATCTCTTGGTCCTTTTTTGCTGAATTCTAAACTGTTCCCAATCCTCAGGCTACTTTTTCTGGCAACTTTTTCTGACTCCTCTTTGGATCTAATACTATCCTTAATTTCTTTTGTTAGCCATGGTTGGGCCGCTTTTCCTTTTGTGTTTTTGTGCCAGAAAGGAATGTGTAATTGTTGCAATTCATGCATTCGTTCCTTAAACGTTAGCCAATGCCTATCTACTGTCATGCCTTTTAATGAAGCTTGCCGATCTATCATCGCCAACTCACTCCTTTGACCCAGCGACGATGAAGGAACGGCCGATATATTTCCAAGTCAGGATTGTTAATTGTATCTGTGTGATTTATACCAATTAGTGTTAATTGTATTCAGGTGGTGGGTTTCAATTGGGAACTCTCTTGTATCCATTTATAGGAGAGCAGATCTAGGGTGTGGTGGGGGGGGGGTCTAATGTGAATAAAGGCTTGGAAGCAACTGAAGACTAGGCTCTAGTATTCTATCCTTCACCCCCGGGCTATCCAGTTGGAACAAGGATGGTGTGTGACTCGGAGGGGAATGTGCAGGTGGTGTTGTTCCCATGCACCTGTTGCCCTTGTCCTTCTAGGTGGTAGAGGTCGTGGGTGAGGCCAAGAGGATGCTCTCGTTTTTTCTACACCAGCGTCACCGACCAACATTATTGCCACTGGAAGAAAGGGTCACAACAACAACAACAACTTGCATTTATATAGCGCCTTTAATGTAGTAAAACATCCCAAGGAGTTTCACAGGAGCGATTATCAAACAAGATTTGACACCAAGCCAAGTAAGGAGATATTTGGACAGGTGACCAAAAGCTTGGTCAAAGAGCTAGGTTTTAAGGAGCATCTTAAAGGAGGAGAGAGAGGCGGAGAGGTTTAGGGAGGGAATTCCAGAGCTTAGGGCCCAGGCAGCTGAAGGCACGGCCGCCACTGGAGGAGTGATGAAAATCGGGGATGCGCAAGAGGCCAGAGTTGGAGGAGCGCAGAGATCTGGGAGGGTTGTAGGGCTGGAGGAGGTTACAGAGATAGGGAGGGGCGAGAGATTGGAAAACACAGCATTGTGTGTGCGAACAGCGGCCAGAGAGTACGACATCCCTTTGGGCTGTAATTTTAATTGCTGTCTCTTGTTTTCGTGACAGAAAACCGTCGAGTAAAAACACAGACGTGAGCTCGGAGCTTTGCAGACGACCGGACAGGTGCAGGTGCAGGTCAGCCTGGGCTTGCGGTCAGAATGCGGGACAGATGGCTCACAGCAATGACTATGGACACATCTTACACAGCGCTCAGGAGCGCGAGGGAAGAAGTACACTGCCCTCGGACCCCAGCACCGCAGATACCACCTCCCCCTTCTAGGACCTGATTCCCCACAGGATCGGTCTCTGCAGGAATCCCCCGGTCACTGTATCAGCCCAATGCAACATTAGACTTATCACTAGTCAATATCTTGACCTCACTCTCAGCAGTTCTTCCACTGGAACTGTCCTGAAGTGACTAAATATCGAGGGAACCACAGAGGGGAGATCTTTAACTCACCGCCCTGGGAGGTGTAACTCGCAGTGCAGATCGATGCCCATTGTAGAAACCGTCCACTTTTCTTTTCCAATGATTTCAACGCAAATGAAAATTGGGCAGTTTCTGTAACCAGCTGCCTGGCAGTAAGTTTAAAACCTGACCCAATTGTGTTGGAGGACCATAGCTTTTCAAAAAAATATATATATATATATATAACCAGATTTGTAATTACAACTTTATTTGATGAATCCTTTTGAAAGTTTGTGTTGGGGGGGGGGTTTATAATTTTTTTTCTCTAGTTTTATTATAAAGTTCAGAAATTCACTGGGAATCTTGCTGCCTTGGCTACACGGTAGAGAGTTCTGCGTATTTTGACACTGCAATTTAAGAAATGAAGGGTTTAACTTTGAAGTTTTAAAGTTGTTTGTACACAGGCTTCACACGAGGGGCTGGTGTGACATCCAGTATCTCAGTGTCGACTATTTATCGCGAGATTGTTAATGTTTGTACGGGGAACGTCGATACAATTTTGTTTCAATCTTCCTTCGTTGAGCAAATTCGAGAGACTTCCTTTCTGAAGTATTGTTTAACATTGAGATTTTGACCCATTCAATATTGGTCTGTCGCTCTCTCCCCGTCTCCCAATCCCTCTCACCCGACTGTCACGTACTGCGAGCCTTCACCTGAGGGAAAAAAGAAAGAACTTGCATTTATATAGCACCTTTCGCAACCTCAGGACATCCCCAAAGCGCTTCACAGCAAATGAAGTACTTTTTGAAGTGTATTCCATGTTGTAATGTAGGAAACCCAGCAACCAAATTGCGCACAGCAAGCTCCCATAAACTGCAATGAGATAAATGAACTGGATAATCTGTTTGTTTTAGTTATGTTGTTTGAGGGATAAATATTGACCAGGACACCGGGGAGAACTTCCCTGCTCTTCTTCAAAATAGTGCTTGGTGTCGAGCCCCGACCTCCAGACTCCCGCTCCTGTCTGGCCCCGACCTCCAGACTCCCATCTGTTGTCTAGCCCAAACTCCAGATGCCCTCTTGTGTCTAGCCAATCCCCCACTTACAGCGAGACCTTGGACTATCACCCGTTATTTTTTGAAGCTTCCTACTGTCAGATTTTTGATGTCGATGGAACATAGAAACACCTCATTCCTCTGGAGGTCGTTATCCACCGCACTGCGATATTCTGTGCTCACCTTAGCGTCTTGCTTCATTCCCGTAATATATTCAACTCAGTTAATCCCCACCCACCCCTTCAATTTACAAATTCTACTCTTACACAAAAAAAAATTACACAAAACTGTACAATGACGAGATTTATCGATGTAAATTCTACCGGTTGGTCGGGGAGGGAGGGAGGAGAGGAGATGAGAGGAGAGGGGAGAGAGGGGAGATGACTTCTGTGCATTTCATGTTAACTGGATTTTCATTATTGTTTGTTACTTTTTTGGATGACAAGGAATTTTATTGATGTTAATGACTGGGATCATGGTTTTTGTTGATGCTTCTGTCTTATTGTTGAAACTGATTCTTTTATTGGTAATTCTGGGCAGGTGTCTGCCTTGTAGAGGTATGTGATGCACTGAAATATCATTAATTATTAATTATTATATACAACAACTTGTATTTATATAGTGCCTTTAACGTAGTAAAATGTCCCAAAGCACCTCACAGGATCGATTATCAGACATCGAGCAACATAAGGAGATATTAGGACAGGTGACCAAAAACTTGGTCAAAGAGGTAGGTTTTAAGGAGCGTCTTAAAGGAGAGAGGCGGAGAGGTTTAGGGAGGGAATTCCAGAGCTTCGGGCCCGGGCAGCTGAAGGCACGGCCGCCAATGGTGGAGCGATTAAAATCGTGGATGCGCAAGAGGCCAGAATTGGAGGAGCGCAGAGATCTCGGAGGGTTGTAGGGCTGGAGGAGGTTACAGAGATAGGGAGGGGGAGAGGCCATGGAGGGATTTGAACACAAGGATAAGATTTTTAAAATTGAGGCAGCCCAGGACTGGGACACAGTGCGACAGAGCTGAATAATCCTCTGCTTTTCATTCCCCCAATGTTCTCCCCTTAGCTAATGGCTCGTAATTCCACAGGTGCCGCTTTCCCTGTACCTCATCCAACTGAGCATCCTGCACATGTGAGGCTAAACAGTGAGTGTCGGCAGTGTTGGCATTTGATCGTGGAAGGAGCGTCATAACCGAGTCCAATCTTGTCCTTAACCAACATCAACACACACACACGCACACGCAGACACACACACGGGTCACTGTACCAACATCGACACACACACACACCCGCACACGCAAACACGCACATGGGTCATTGTACCAACATCAACACACACACACACGCACACGCAAACACGCACACGGGTCACTGTACCAACATCAACACACACACACACACGCAAACACACACACACACATGCAAGGGTCACTGTACCAACACCAACACACACGCGCACACACACGGGTCACTGTACCAACATCAACACACACGCACACACACACACAAGAGTCACTGTACCAACATCAACACACACGCGCACACACATGCACACGGGTCACTGTACCAACATCAACACACGCACACGCAAGGGTCACTGTACCAACATCAACACACGCACACACACGCACACGCAAGGGTCACTGTACCAACATCAACACACGCACACACACGCACACGCAAGGGTCACTGTACCAACATCAACACACAAGCACACACTTTCGAGCAAGAGTCACTGTACATCTGTTGAAACACTGAGAACAATCGTACTTCCCTCCCTGAGCTCCGATCCATTAACTCAGCGCAGACCAAGGATCAAAGACGGGACCCTGGGGTAGATTTTGACTTTGTGCGATGGTGTAAAACGAGTAATAGTGAGTCGGCAGCCCGCTTTACACCTCTCCCCATTGTTATTTCCGATGAGTTGAGCGAGTTGTTTTGATCTGGAATGCACTGCCTGAAAGGGCGGTGGAAACTTTCAGAAAGAAATTCGATTAATACTTGAAGGGGAAAAATTTACAGAGCTATGGAGAAAGAGCAAAGGGGAATGGGACTAATTGGATAGCTCTTTCAAAGAGCCGGCACAGACACGATGGGCCGAATGGCCTCCTTATGTGCTGTTTCATTCTATTATTCTATGATTCAATTCAAGGGACACGGTGAGAAGATGGCGAAGTAGAGTTACGGGCTTAGTTAAGTTAGTTTAGGGAGAAAATTCCAGAACCTTCTCAGTGATTTGATTTTATTCCTGCTGTAAACTTATAACAGACAGAGATAATGAGGAAGGTTTTTTATGTAGTTGGTTCGACTGAGAGACAAACAGGAACAGCCTGAGGCTTAGCTGTTATTGGCCTTCTCCCATTAAAGGGAAAATAACTTTAGTAACAGAAAAATGCCATTAGGCCCAACAAGCCTGACCCTTTTTGATAGATCAACCCCACCTTCTCACCACATCCCTCAATCCCACCTACCCACCTCCTCACCATATCCCTCAATCCCACCTACCCACCTTCTCACCATATCCCTCAATCCCACCTACCCACCTTCTCCCCATATCCCTCAATCCCACCTACCCACCTTCTCACCACATCCCTCAATCCCACCTACCCACCTCCTCACCATATCCCTCAATCCCACCTACCCACCTTCTCACCATATCCCTCAATCCCACCTACCCACCTTCTCCCCATATCCCTCAATCCCACCTACCCACCTTCTCACCACATCCCTCAATCCCACCTACTCACCTTCTCTCCATATCCCTCAATCCCACCTACCCACCTTCTCACCATATCCCTCAATCCCACCTACCCACCTTCTCACCACATCCCTCAATCCCACCTACTCACCTTCTCTCCATATCCCTCAATCCCACCTACTCACCTTCTCTCCATATCCCTCAATCCCACCTACCCACCTTCTCCCCATATCCCTCAATCCCACCTACCCACCTTCTCCCCATATCCCTCAATCCCACCCACCCACCTTCTCCCCATATCCCTCAATCCCACCTACCCATCATCTCTCCACATGCTGTGGATATAAATTGAAGCAAAGCTGAGTTGTATTTTGGCCATGGTCTATGTTTGGTCACCTGTCGCCTTCATTTTTATCCATTTGAGTCCATTCATAGAACACGGCACCATTGATATGATCACACTCTGGCCCTTCAGTACTTTTATGAATGAATTTTCAATTGTTACCCTGATGGTCAGCTATTTTGAGTTTGATCAGTGAATTGCTGCTGATTTATTTAATGATATCCTGCTCAGTGTTTATCACATGCCTCTACGTATCAACTGGAAATGCTACTGTGGAGCAGCTTACTGTTAATCAGCACACTGTAACTTTTAAAGATGGGATTGCTATAAAAAGGTCCATGAGTTTTTATTCATTGGCAAAAAGCAGTGACTCCTCACACTCTGTCTCTCTTCCCCTCCCTCAGCCTTCCCTCCAAACTGTGGAACTCGCCCCCTCCCTCCTCCTACAATCGACAGGCTTTCGGAACCTAAGCTTGATGTCACCCTCACCATACACCCTCACCCTATTACCTACACCCTCACCCTCACCCTACACCCTCACCCTACACCCTCACCCTATTACCTAGACCCTCACCCTATTACCTACACCCTCACCCTACACCCTCACCCTACACCCTCACCCTCACCCTACACCCTCACCCTATTACCTAGACCCTCACCCTATTACCTACACCCTCACCCTACACCCTCACCCTATTACCTAGACCCTCACCCTATTACCTACACCCTCACCCTACACCCTCACCCTACACCCTCACCCTCACCCTACACCCTCACCCTACACCCTCACCCTACACCCTCACCCTACACCCTCACCCTACACCCTCACCCTACACCCTCACCCTACCCTACACCCTCACCCTACACCGTCACCCTACACCGTCACCCTACACCGTCACCCTACACCGTCACCCTACACCCTCACCCTACACCCTCACCCTACCCTACACCCTACACCCTACACCCTCACCCTACACTCGCACCCTATTACCTACACCATCACCCTACACCGTCACCCTACACCGTCACCCTACACCGTCACCCTACACCGACACCCTACACTCTTACCCTCACCCTACACCCTCACCCTACACCGTCACCCTATTACCTACACCATCACCCTACACCCTACATTGACACTGTATATCCCTACTCCATGACCCTACATCCTACACCCCCACCCTATTACCTACACCGTCACCCTATATCCCTGCACCGACACCCCAAACTGACACCCCACACCAACACCCTACACCCTGCTAGGATTCAGAGTTGTTCCCTCACTGCAGACAATGTTGCCCAGACAGGACATTTAGCCCTGAAGGGTTGTAATGATTGTCCTGAGTGTTGGCTGTAGTTCTCCCATCTATTAATATGTTATTGGTGATGCTCCTTGTATTTTTATTGTGTCTTTGTTCGGTATCGTACAGTGTTGTTCGAGGATGGAATTCTGCCACGACCTGCTAAAGCTGCAACTATTGTTTACAGTTACATTAATAATAAAAGGGGGTGAATCAGTCCCGGGGGGAGGGGAGGGGCAGACGATATCTCACTTATAGGAGAAATCGCTAAGAAATAAAACATTACACTGAGACTTTATCTACATTTAACAATTTACAGCATAGTAAACATTTTTTTTGTGCGTGACGTATATTGTACATAGCATATTTTGTGTGACTGAATATGAAACATTTCCAAGACCATGTATAACATAATGGAAATAAATCACTGTTTTGGTAGTGAAAGAGCAAGAAAACTCCCTCATGGTTTCATTCACGGGAGCCAAGTTTGTTTGTGTTCAGATTTTTGGAAACTCTGCGTCGAGCTGCACGGGTTACGTTACAAACTGTCGAAAGTCAAAACGACCTGACATGTTACTTTGCTGGGTTTTATCCTGCTCCTTCCGTGTTGTATTTGTGTATCAGAGCCTGTCGGTCACCCCCTGGGGTTGCCAACCCTCCAGGACCATCCTGGAACTGGAGATGAATCTCCAGGACACTCGCTGCCACCAAAAACCCGGGAGAAAAATCATGGGGGCATTTAAAAAAAATTTTTTTTTTTTTTTAAATTCTTTGACCATTTTTGTTTATTATAAAAAATATTGGAGCTGGGGGGGGAGTGAGAAAGATCATAAGAACATAAGAAATAGGAGCAGGAGTAGGCCAATCGGCCCCTCGAGCCTGCTCCGCCATTCAATAAGATCATGGCTGATCTGATCCTAACCTCAAATCTAAATTCATGTCCAATTTCCTGCCCGCTCCCCGTAACCCCTAATTCCCTTTACTTCTAGGAAACTGTCTATTTCTGTTTTAAATTTATTTAATGATGTAGCTTCCACAGCTTCCTGGGGCAGCAAATTCCACAGACCTACTACCCTCTGAGTGAAGAAGTTTCTCCTCATCTCAGTTTTGAAAGAGCAGCCCCTTATTCTAAGATTATGCCCCCTAGTTCTAGTTTCACCCATCCTTGGGAACATCCTCACCACATCCACCCGATCAAGCCCCTTCACAATCTTATATGTTTCAATAAGATCGCCTCTCATTCTTCTGAACTCCAATGAGTAGAGTCCCAATCTACTCAACCTCTCCTCATATGTCCGCCCCCTCATCCCCGGGATTAACCGAGTGAACCTTCTTTGTACTGCCTCGAGAGCAAGTATGTCTTTTCTTAAATATGGACACCAAAGCTGTATGCAGTATTCCAGGTGCGGTCTCACCAATACCTTTATATAACTGCAGCAATACCTCCCTGTTTTTATATTCTATCCCCCGAGCAATAAAAGCCAACATTCCGTTGGCCTTCTTGATCACTGAAAGAGGCTGTTTGACCGGGCGGTGTTGGAGGTCATGTGATGAAACCTCCTGGAATACATCCAACCAGAGTTGGCAACCCCTCCTCACTCCACCTGACGACCATTGATTACTTGTTCACCCTCGCTCTTAATAAAGGTTTTATTTTCCGTTTCTCTCCTTCCTCTGCTGGAGGGTGCTGATCGACTCGGTCTCCACAGGCACTGGGCTCCCCTCGTACAAGTTGCCGTTCTCAGACAGCAAGCCCTCAGCAGGCCGTTCAACTACGGAGGTGTCACAGTTGAGGTGGATCCCGTTGTCACCAAATTACAGGAGCACAGGAACAGGAGGAGGCCATTCAGCCCCTCAAGCCTGTCCCGCCATTCAATGAGATCATGGCTGATCTGTATCCCAACTCCACCCACCCACCTTGGCTCCATATCCCTGAATACCCTCGGTTAGCAAAAATCCATCGACCTCAGATTTAAAATTATCAATTGAGTTAGCATCTACTGCTTTTCGGAGAAAGTTCCACACTTCTCCCACCCTTTGTGTGAAGAAGTGTTTCCTAACTTCTCTCCTGAATGGCCAGGCTCTGATTTTAAGGTTATGTCCCCTTGTCCTAGACTCCCCCACCAGCGGAAAAAGTCAAAATCCTGGAACTCCCTTCCTAACAGCACTGTGGGAGAACCTTCACCACACGGACTGCAGCGGTTCAAGAAGGCGGCTCACCACCACCTTCTCAAGGGCAATTAGGGATGGGCAATAAATGCCGGCCTCGCCAGCGACGCCCACATCCCATGAACGAATAAAAAAAATCCTATCAATTCCTTTCACAATCCTAAAAACCTCATTCATATCTACCCTTAACCTTCTATATTCCAGGGAATACAAGCCTGGTTTATATAATCTCGCCTCATAATCTAACCTTTGGAGTCCTGGTAACATTCTGGTGAATCTGCGCTGCACTCTTTCCAAGGCCAGTATATCCTCTCCAAGGTGAGGTGCCCAGAACTGTACCCAGTACTCCAGGTGTGGTCTAACCAGGGCTGTGTAGAGGGTCCCATTTATATTCTAGCCCTCTAGTTATAAAGGCTAATCTTCCATTAACATTTTTGATTATTTTCTGCACCTGTCCATGACATTTTAATGATCTATGTACATGGACCCGTGAGTCTCTTTGGACCTCCATTGTTTTGAGCTTGTCACCATTTAGAAAGTACTCTGATCCTTTTTAGGTCCAAAGTGGATGACCTCACACTTACCTGGATTGAAATCCATCTGCCACAGTTTTGCCCATTCACTTAATCTCTCAGACACGCTCACTCTCCGACTGGGGCTCATTTGATAGTGATGATCAGGGGGACAGAGATCCTGGCTGATTTCCCCCCTACACCCCCCCACTCCCCAGCTCAGGGGCACTGAGACCAATTGCGACACCAGTGCCGGCCCCCTGAGCGAGAAACGGACACACCAGCCCCCCAAGCTCGAAAGTCGGATGTGTGCTCTCGGTGAATGAAGCTCGAGACTGGCAACTCAACAAATTGCCCAATTTTGGGTGGGGAGGGGGGAAAGGCAATGGGAGGATTTGGGGGGAGGGGGGAAGCATGGGCATAGGTCCAAGTCCCTTCAACTTGTGAGGCAGATAACTGCTGCAGCCCAACAGTTGAAGAAAGAATTTGCATTTATATAGCGCCTTTCACAACCTCACCACATCCCCAAAGCACTTTACAGCCAATGAAGTACTTTTTTTTAAGTGTAGTCACTGTTGTTATGTAGGAAACACAGCAGCCAATTTGCGCACAGCAAGATCCCACAAACAGTAATGTGATAATGACCTGATCATCTGTTTTCGTGATGTTGGTTGAGGGATGAATATTGGACTGGACACCAGGAGAACTCTCCTGCTTATCTTCGAAATACCGCAATGGGATCTTTCACGTTTACTTGAGCAGGCAGTCAAGACCTCGGTTTAACGTCTCATCCGAAAGACGGCACCTCAGACAGTGCAGCACTCCCTCGGTACTGACCCTCCGACAATGCGGCGCTCCCTCGGTACTGACCCTCCGACAGTGCGGCGCTCCCTCGGTACTGACCCTCCGACAGTACGGCGCTCCCTCGGTACTGACCCTCCGACAGTGCGTCGCTCCCTCGGTACTGACCCTCCGACAGTGCGGCGCTCCCTCGGTACTGACCCTCCGACAGTGCGGCGCTCCCTCGGTACTGACCCTCCGACAGTGCGGCGCTCCCTCGGTACTGACCCTCCGACAGTGCGGCGCTCCCTCGGTACTGACCCTCCGACAGTGCGGCGCACCCTCGGTACTGACCCTCCGACAGTGCGGCGCTCCCTCGGTACTGACCCTCCGACAGTGCGGCGCTCCCTCGGTACTGACCCTCCGACAGTGCGGCGCTCCCTCGGTACTGACCCTCCGACAGTGCGGCGCTCCCTCGGTACTGACCCTCCGACAGTGCGGCGCTCCCTCCGTACTGACCCTCCGACAGTGCATCCCTCCCTCAGTACTGACCCTCCGACAGTGCGGCGCTCCCTCAGTACTGACCTTCCGACAGTGCGGCGCTCCCTCAGTACTGACCCTCCGACAGTGCAGCGCTCCCTCAGTACTGACCCTCCGACAGTGCAGCCCTCCCTCAGTACTGACCCTCCGACAGTGCAGCCCTCCCTCAGTACTGACCCTCCGACAGTGCAGCCCTCCCTCAGTACTGACCCTCCGACAGTGCGGCGCTCCCTCGGTACTGACCCTCCGACAGTGCAGCGCTCCCTCAGTACTGACCCACCGACAGTGCATCACTCCCTCAGTACTGACCCTCCGACAGTGCGGCGCTCCCTCAGTACTGACCCTCCGACAGTGCGGCGCTCCCTCAGTACTGACCCTCCGACAATGAGGCGCTCCCTCAGTACTGACCCTCCGACAGTGCATCGCTCCCTCAGTACTGACCCTCCGACAGTGCATCTCTCCCTCAGTACTGACCCTCCGACAGTGCAGCGCTCCCTCAGTACTGACCCTCCGACAGTGCGGCGCTCCCTCAGTACTGACCCTCCGACAGTGCGGCTCTCCCTCAGTACTGACCCTCCGACAGTGCAGCTCTCCCTCAGTACTGACCCTCCGACAGTGCAGCCCTCCCTCAGTACTGACCCTCCGACAGTGCAGCCCTCCCTCAGTACTGACCCTCCGACAGTGCGGCGCTCCCTCGGTACTGACCCTCCGACAGTGCGGCGCTCCCTCAGTACTGACCCTCCGACAGTGCATCACTCCCTCAGTACTGACCCTCCGACAGTGCGGCGCTCCCTCAGTACTGACCCTCCGACAGTGCGGCGCTCCCTCAGTACTGACCCTCCGACAGTGCGGCGCTCCCTCAGTACTGACCCTCCGACAGTGCGGCGCTCCCTCAGTACTGACCCTCCGACAGTGCGGCGCTCCCTCAGTACTGACCCTCCGACAGTGCGGCGCTCCCTCGGTACTGACCCTCCGACAGTACGGCGCTCCCTCGGTACTGACCCTCCGACAGTGCGGCGCTCCCTCGGTACTGACCCTCCGACAGTGCGGCGCTCCCTCGGTACTGACCCTCCGACAGTGCGGTGCTCCCTCGGTACTGACCCTCCGACAGTGCGGCGCTCCCTCGGTACTGACCCTCCGACAGTGCGGCGCTCCCTCGGTACTGACCCTCCGAAAGTGCGGCGCTCCCTCGGTACTGACCCTCCGACAGTGCGGCGCTCCCTCGGTACTGACCCTCCGACAGTGCGGCGCTCCCTCGGTACTGACCCTCCGACAGTGCGGCGCTCCCTCGGTACTGACCCTCCGACAGTGCGGCGCTCCCTCTGTACTGACCCTCCGACAGTGCATCCCTCCCTCAGTACTGACCCTCCGACAGTGCGGCGCTCCCTCAGTACTGACCTTCCGACAGTGCGGCGCTCCCTCAGTACTGACCCTCCGACAGTGCGGCTCTCCCTCAGTACTGACCCTCCGACAGTGCAGCGCTCCCTCGGTACTGACCCTCCGACAGTGCAGCGCTCCCTCAGTACTGACCCTCCGACAGTGCAGCCCTCCCTCAGTACTGACCCTCCGACAGTGCAGCCCTCCCTCAGTACTGACCCTCCGACAGTGCGGCGCTCCCTCGGTACTGACCCTCCGACAGTGCGGCGCTCCCTCGGTACTGACCCTCCGACAGTGCGGCGCTCCCTCGGTACTGACCCTCCGACAGTGCAGCGCTCCCTCAGTACTGACCCACCGACAGAGCATCACTCCCTCAGTACTGACCCTCCGACAGTGCGGCGCTCCCTCAGTACTGACCCTCCGACAGTGCGGCGCTCCCTCAGTACTGACCCTCCGACAGTGCGGCGCTCCCTCAGTACTGACCCTCCGACAGTGCGGCGCTCCCTCAGTACTGACCCTCCGACAGTGCGGCGCTCCCTCAGTACTGACCCTCCGACAGTGCGGCGCTCCCTCAGTACTGACCCTCCGACAGTGCGGCGCTCCCTCAGTACTGACCCTCCGACAGTGCGGCGCTCCCTCAGTACTGACCCTCCGACAGTGCGGCGCTCCCTCAGTACTGACCCTCCGACAGTGCGGCGCTCCCTCAGTACTGACCCTCCGACAGTGCATCGCTCCCTCAGTACTGACCCTCCGACAGTGCATCTCTCCCTCAGTACTGACCCTCCGACAGTGCAGCCCTCCCTCAGTACTGACCCTCCGACAGTGCGGCGCTCCCTCAGTACTGACCCTCCGACAGTGCGGCTCTCCCTCAGTACTGACCCTCCGACAGTGCAGCTCTCCCTCAGTACTGACCCTCCGACAGTGCAGCCCTCCCTCAGTACTGACCCTCCGACAGTGCAGCCCTCCCTCAGTACTGACCCTCCGACAGTGCGGCGCTCCCTCGGTACTGACCCTCCGACAGTGCGGCGCTCCCTCAGTACTGACCCTCCGACAGTGCATCACTCCCTCAGTACTGACCCTCCGACAGTGCGGCGCTCCCTCAGTACTGACCCTCCGACAGTGCGGCGCTCCCTCAGTACTGACCCTCCGACAGTGCGGCGCTCCCTCAGTACTGACCCTCCGACAGTGCGGCGCTCCCTCAGTACTGACCCTCCGACAGTGCGGCGCTCCCTCAGTACTGACCCTCCGACAGTGCGGCGCTCCCTCAGTACTGACCCTCCGACAGTGCGGCGCTCCCTCAATACTGACCCTCCGACAGTGCGGCGCTCCCTCTGTACTGACCCTCCGACAGTGCGGCGCTCCCTCAGTACTGACCCTCCGACAGTGCATCACTCCCTCAGTACTGACCCTCCGACAGTGCGGCGCTCCCTCAGTACTGACCCTCCGACAGTGCGGCGCTCCCTCAGTACTGACCCTCCGACAGTGCGGCGCTCCCTGAGTACTGACCCTCCGACAGTGCGGCGCTCCCTCAGTACTGACCCTCCGACAGTGCGGCGCTCCCTCAGTACTGACCCTCCGACAGTGCGGCGCTCCCTCAGTACTGACCCTCCGACAGTGCGGCGCTCCCTCAGTACTGACCCTCCGACAGTGCGGCGCTCCCTGAGCACTGACCCTCCGACAGTGCGGCGCTCCCTCAGTACTGACCCTCCGACAGTGCGGCGCTCCCTCAGTACTGACCCTCCGACAGTGCGGCGCTCCCTCAGTACTGACCCTCCGACAGTGCGGCGCTCCCTCAGTACTGACCCTCCGACAGTGCGGCGCTCCCTCAGTACTGACCCTCCGACAGTGCGGCGCTCCCTCAGTACTGACCCTCCGACAGTGCGGCGCTCCCTCAGTACTGACCCTCCGACAGTGCGGCGCTCCCTCAGTACTGACCCTCCGACAGTGCGGCGCTCCCTCAGTACTGACCCTCCGACAGTGCATCACTCCCTCAGTACTGACCCTCCGACAGTGCGGCGCTCCCTCAGTACTGACCCTCCGACAGTGCGGCGCTCCCTCAGTACTGACCCTCCGACAGTGCGGCGCTCCCTCAGTACTGACCCTCCGACAGTGCGGCGCTCCCTCAGTACTGACCCTCCGACAGTGCGGCGCTCCCTCAGTACTGACCCTCCGACAGTGCGGCGCTCCCTCAGTACTGACCCTCCGACAGTGCGGCGCTCCCTCAGTACTGACCCTCCGACAGTGCGGCGCTCCCTCAGTACTGACCCTCCGACAGTGCGGCGCTCCCTCAGTACTGACCCTCCGACAGTGCGGCGCTCCCTCAGTACTGACCCTCCGACAGTGCGGCGCTCCCTCAGTACTGACCCTCCGACAGTGCGGCTCTCCCTCAGTACTGACCCTCCGACAGTGCAGCCCTCCCTCAGTACTGACCCTCCGACAGTGCAGCCCTCCCTCAGTACTGACCCTCCGACAGTGCGGCGCTCCCTCAGTACTGACCCTCCGACAGTGCGGCGCTCCCTCAGTACTGACCCTCCGACAGTGCATCGCTCCCTCAGTACTGACCCTCCGACAGTGCATCTCTCCCTCAGTACTGACCCTCCGACAGTGCAGCGCTCCCTCAGTACTGACCCTCCGACAGTGCGGCGCTCCCTCAGTACTGACCCTCCGACAGTGCGGCTCTCCCTCAGTACTGACCCTCCGACAGTGCGGCGCTCCCTCAGTACTGACCCTCCGACAGTGCGGCTCTCCCTCAGTACTGACCCTCCGACAGTGCAGCTCTCCCTCAGTACTGACCCTCCGACAGTGCAGCCCTCCCTCAGTACTGACCCTCCGACAGTGCAGCCCTCCCTCAGTACTGACCCTCCGACAGTGCGGCGCTCCCTCGGTACTGACCCTCCGACAGTGCGGCGCTCCCTCAGTACTGACCCTCCGACAGTGCATCACTCCCTCAGTACTGACCCTCCGACAGTGCGGCGCTCCCTCAGTACTGACCCTCCGACAGTGCGGCGCTCCCTCAGTACTGACCCTCCGACAGTGCGGCGCTCCCTCAGTACTGACCCTCCGACAGTGCGGCGCTCCCTCAGTACTGACCCTCCGACAGTGCGGCGCTCCCTCAGTACTGACCCTCCGACAGTGTGGCGCTCCCTCAGTACTGACCCTCCGACAGTGCGGCGCTCCCTCAATACTGACCCTCCGACAGTGCGGCGCTCCCTCTGTACTGACCCTCCGACAGTGCGGCGCTCCCTCAGTACTGACCCTCCGACAGTGCATCACTCCCTCAGTACTGACCCTCCGACAGTGCGGCGCTCCCTCAGTACTGACCCTCCGACAGTGCGGCGCTCCCTCAGTACTGACCCTCCGACAGTGCGGCGCTCCCTCAGTACTGACCCTCCGACAGTGCGGCGCTCCCTCAGTACTGACCCTCCGACAGTGCGGCGCTCCCTGAGTACTGACCCTCCGACAGTGCGGCGCTCCCTCAGTACTGACCCTCCGACAGTGCGGCGCTCCCTCAGTACTGACCCTCCGACAGTGCGGCGCTCCCTCAGTACTGACCCTCCGACAGTGCGGCGCTCCCTCAGTACTGACCCTCCGACAGTGCATCACTCCCTCAGTACTGACCCTCCGACAGTGCGGCGCTCCCTCAGTACTGACCCTCCGACAGTGCGGCGCTCCCTCAGTACTGACCCTCCCTCAGTACTGACCCTCCGACAGTGCGGCGCTCCCTCAGTACTGACCCTCCGACAGTGCGGCGCTCCCTCAGTACTGACCCTCCGACAGTGCATCACTCCCTCAGTACTGACCCTCCGACAGTGCGGCGCTCCCTCAGTACTGACCCTCCGACAGTGCGGCGCTCCCTCAGTACTGACCCTCCGACAGTGCGGCGCTCCCTCAGTACTGACCCTCCGACAGTGCGGCGCTCCCTCAGTACTGACCCTCCGACAGTGCGGCGCTCCCTCAGTACTGACCCTCCGACAGTGCGGCGCTCCCTCAGTACTGACCCTCCGACAGTGCGGCGCTCCCTCAGTACTGACCCTCCGACAGTGCGGCGCTCCCTCAGTACTGACCCTCCGACAGTGCGGCGCTCCCTCAGTACTGACCCTCCGACAGTGCGGCGCTCCCTCAGTACTGACCCTCCGACAGTGCGGCGCTCCCTCAGTACTGACCCTGGGAGTGTCGGCCTGGATTATATGCTCAGGTTTCTGAACTCACGACCCTCTGACTCAGGGGGGAATATTGTTATCACTGAGCCACAGCTGACGCATTATTTGTTCAAAGTAAAGTTTAAGACTAACCCAACATTAAATCGTCAACTCCGGTCTCCATATTATAAAAAGGATATGGAAGCACTGGAGAAGGTGCAAAAAAGATTCACAAGGCTGATACCAGAACTGAGAGGTTATATCTATCAGGAAAGGCTGAACAGGCTGGGGCTCTTTTCTCTAGAAAAGAGAAGACTGAGGGGTGACCTGATAGAGGTCTTTAAGATTATGAAGGGGTTTGATAGGGTAGACGTAGACAAGATGTTTCCCCTTGTGGGGGAGACCAGAACTAGAGGTCATAAATATAAAATAGTGACTAATAAATCCAATAGGAAATTCAGGAGAAACTTCTTTACCCAGAGAGTGGTGAGAATGTGGAACTCACTCCCACAAGTAGTTGGGGCGAATAGTGTCGATACATTTAAGGAGAAGCTAGAGGAAGAAAGGTATAGAAAGATATATTGATGGGTTTAGATGAAGTAGAGTGGGAGGAGGCTCATGTGGAGCATTAACACCGGGATGGACCAGTTGGGCCGAATGGCCTGTTTCCGTGCTGTACATTCTATGTGAAAACTGATATTAGCTTGCTGTGCCGCCTTGTCTCAAGTCACAAGGTAGTGAGAACCTGAATAAACCAAAGGGAACTGAGCAATCCCATTCTCCCAGTGGTAACCACATTTGAATGAAGTGTGAGCAGGAGAATTGGTGCCGTATGCTGCAGACTGATTTTCGATGCCAGCTCCCTTCAAGTGCGGCTCCAGTCTGGGAGGCGGGAATGAGTCACTCGGCCTTCAGACGATTCGAAAGGAATTTCAACAGAGGCAGAAATGCAAGGGATGAGGGACTTCAGTTATGTGGAGAGACTGGAGAAGCTGGGATTGTTCTCCTTAGAGCAGAGAAGGTTAAGGGGAGATTTAATAGAGGTGTTCAAAATCATGAAGAGTTTTGATAGAGTAAATAAGGAGAAACCGTTTCTATCGGCAGGAGGGTCGGTAACCAGAGGACACAGATTTAAGGTAATTGGCAAAAGAACCAGAGGGGAGATAAGAAGAACTTTTTTTTAACGCAGCGAGTTGTTCTGATCTGGAATGCGCTGCCTGAAAGGGAGGTGGAAGCAGATTCAATAATAACTTTCAAAAGGGAATTGGATAATTACTTGAAGGGGAAAAATTTGCAGGGCTGTGGGGAAAGAGCAGGGGAATGGGACTAATTGGAGAGCTCTTTCAAAGAGCCTCCTTCTGTGCTGTAAGATTCTATGATTCACCTTTAATCAATGGAACAGCATCTGAGTATTAAAATGTTGAGAGATATTAACTAATTTTAAAAGAGGAAAGTCTGGTTGGGAACAGGTTTGGTGGCTTTAGGGGTCGGAGCAGTCTGAGATCCAGTGTACCTCAGGCAGAGTCGGCTGGGGAGGGGGTGACAGGCATTGTCCCTGGGGGGGCGGGGTGGGGGGGGCAGAAGCCCTGGGTTGAATAGTGGAGATGTGAGGATGGATAAATATTCTGGAGTTTTGCTCGATTACCTTGAGGATCGGGAGTGTGGATGGGCTGTGGGAGGAGATTAAATGGGTGGGGAGAGTCTATGATAGGGGAGAGTGTACATGGGCTGTGGGAGGGGATTAAATGGGTGGGGAGAGTCCATGATAGGGGAGAGTGTACATGGGCTGTGGGAGGGGATTAAATGGGTGGGTAGAGTCTATGATAGGGGAGAGTGTACATGGGCTGTGGGGGGAGATTAAATGGGTGGGGAGAGTCCGTGATAGGGGAGAGTGTACATGGGCTGTGGGAGGGGGGGTGTTAATCTATTAAATAGCCTTTTTGTGGCATGTGCTTTCTCATGTCCTTTTTTCACGGAATTGATCGTCTGTTCAACAGGTCTCTCTGTCACTCGTCCTGTGCAGATGGTAAATTACCTTCATGTATTTATTACTCTGTATAATTGAAATTGGTATTTGCTCACAGTGTAACTTTCCTGAAAGATTTATTATGCCTTTCAATTAGTGAACTTCACTCAATCGATAACAATTTTCTTAGTATTAAAACATATTAAGCGAATGACAAGCTTTTCTATAATGTGTAGTTACAGTTCATTGCTGAGGCCTTTTAAAGAATGGGCAGTGATTTTCATATTGATTTCTAGATCGGGTTTTATTATAATATTAAAACAAATTGAAAATCGATGCATTGTTTCACTATTTTTTGTTCTTTGTGACTTCAAGCTGGAATCTGATAAGGAATCAGAAGCCTGACAATTTTATCTTAATCTGTTATCTGAGAATAAGGAAGCCTTAAAACGAACTTCGGTTCAATATTTATGTTTGATGAAAAACGTAAAGAAAAAGACCCATTTCTTCATTTTGTCCTCATGATAAAATGTTCACCGAGAAACAAGTAACAGTAAGCTTCTTTAAAACTGAGAATCTAACAATGATTTACGTTCTGATCGATCGTGTCATGCAAAAAATGGTCCAAAATGTTTACAAGAAATTGAAGGTCACTGTGCAAGAAAGACTTCGATTTCTACAGAGCCTTTCATCACCTCAGGACGCCCAGAGCGTTTTACAGCAAGTGAAGTCATTTTGAAGTGTAGTCAGTGTTGTAATGTAGGAAATGCAGCAGCCAATTTGTGCACAGCAAATAATCGATTGATCTGTTTTTTTTTTGTGGCCTGGACTTCCTACTCTTCTCCGAATAGACCCACAGGATCTTTTACATCCACCTGAGGGGGCACGGTTTAATGCCTCATCTAAAAGACGGCTCCTCCGACAGTGCAGCACTCCCTCAGTACTGAGCACTGGGAGTGTCGGCTTAGATTTTGTGTTCAAATCTCTGGAGTGGGGTTCGAACCCACGAACTTTCTGACTCAGAGACGAGAGAGAGAGTCACCCACTGAGTCACGGCTGGCACCGAGCAGGAAGTGGGAGGGGAGTTGGTGATGGACAAAGACCCGATCGAAGAGATAGGGTTTTGAGAAGAATTTTGAAGGTGGAGAGAGGCAGTTCCAGAGTACAGGGGACACGGTAGCTGAAGGCTGTAACTCGTCATAGGTCAGAGTTGGAGAGGGGGTAATAAAAGCAGAAAGTGCTGGAGAAGCTCAGCATTTCAGGCAGCATCTGTGGAGAAAGAAACAGAGTTAACGCTTCAGGTCGATGACCTTTCGTCAGAACTGGAAGATGTTAAAGAGTTAAAGTTTTTGAGCAAGTACAGAGCCGGGGAAAGGGGGGAGGGGAGGAAAGAACAAAAGGGGAAGGGTCTGTGATAGGGTGGGGGGCAGGATTGATTAAATAACAAAAGGGATGATGGTGCAAGGCAAGGAGGGTGGGAATGGGACAGGTTAAGAAACAAAAGATTGGTCAGGAGTAGCTGTAAATGGCAACAGCAGAATCATTAGCAGCACCTGCTGACCGAAAAAAATGGGAGCAGTGGTTCTGATCTGAAGTTATTGAAATCGGTGTTGAGTCCGGAAGGTTGTAAAGTGCCTAAACGAAAGATGAGGTGCTGTTCCTCGAGCTTCCATTGAGCTTCATTGGAACAGAGTAAGAGGCCGAGGACAGAGAGGTCAGAGTGGGAGTGGGACGGGGAATTAAAATGGCCAACGACCGGCAGGTCAGGGTCACACTTGCGGACAGAGCGGAGGTGTTCAGGAAAGTGATGTTTGGTGGTGGGATCGCGCTGGAGGTGGCGGAAATGGCGGAGGATGATACGTTGAATGTGGAGGCTGGTGGGGTGGAAGGTGAGGACAAGGGGAATCCTATCATGGTTCTGGGAAGGAAGGGAAGGGATGGGGTGAGGGCAGAAGTACAGGAAATAGGACGGACATGGTCGAGGGCCCAGTCAACTACAGCGGAGGGGAATCCTCGGTAGAGGATAAAGGAAGACATATTGGACATAGGGGGGTGTTCTGGCATCCAGTGCCGGAGAAGATTGGCTGGAGCGAGATCCTGAAGAGATTTGCAACATGAACAAGAATCCTAAAAGTTAGTACGTTGGGGATGTGGAGACGATGGGCGATAAGTGAACGGAACCTAGTGGAGGGACAGGAAACGAGCAGCTGAGGCTTTGACGAGTTGAGCCTATGTAGGTTGGGGCTCGAGCAACCAGCGAGGAAAGATCTAGCCTTGAGGTGACAACTGTGTTCTGCCCACATGGAGAGGTGTTAAGCGTTCATTCTGTTAATATTCGCTCAATGTAATTTTAATCCCAGATCTTCACTGCTCCAATGTTGCTGTTTCTCTGTTGGCCACCAGAGAGAGCAGCCAGCACAACGAGAAAAAATGACCAGATAATTATTTTGTTTTCAGTGATGTTGGTGGAGGGATAAATATCGGCCCCAGGACCCCGGGGAGAACTCCCCCTGCTCTTCTTCAAAATACCGCCATGGGAACTTTCATGTCTGCTTGAGTAGGCAGACAAGACCTCGGTTTAACATCTCATCTGAAAGACGGCACCTCCGACAGTGCAGCACTCCCTCAGTACTGACCCTCCGACAGTGCAGCGCTCCCTCAGTACTGACCCTCCGACAGTGCGGCGCTCCCTCAGTACTGACCCTCCAACAGTGCAGCGCTCCCTCAGTACTGACCCTCCAACAGTGCAGCACTCCCTCAGTACTGACCCTCCAACAGTGCAGCACTCCCTCAGTACTGACCCTCCGACAGTGCAGCGCTCCCTCAGTACTGACCCTCCGACAGTGCAGCGCACCCTCGGCACTGACCCTCCGATAGTGCAGCGCTCCCTCAGTACTGCCCCTCCGACAGTGCAGCGCTCCCTCAGTACTGACCCTCCGACAGTGCAGCGCTCCCTCGGTACTGACCCTCCGACAGTGCAGCGCTCCCTCGGTACTGACCCTCCGACAGTGCAGCGCTCCCTCAGTACTGTGTTGGGAGTGTCAGCTTGGATTTTGTGCTCAAGTGTGTGGATTGGGGCTTGAACCCATGGCTGTGCTGACTCAGAGGCGGGAGTGCGACCCACTGAGCCACACTGCCCCTCTCGATCCCGTCCCCATTCACCATCCACACTTTCCACCTGGAATCACTGAAGCAGCGAGTGGCAGCAGGTACACTGGTTGGATTTGCCCCTCCTACCACTGCCCTTCTTGCCATCAGCTGACTCGGCACAGACCAAGGCCCAGACCTGTGTCGCCGGTATAACTCCGTTCTACCCTGGGCCCGTGCAGGGATTAATTTGACACAATCTCTTGGATTCCTGATGCTGCTTTCGACCTGCAAAAAAAAATCCACATTTCTTTACCGGATCAGTTTAAAGGGGCTGCAGAATCGAAACCAATTCAGGGCTCACCCAGTGTGGCAGCAGTCAGTGTGGACCTCATATTGCATTCTGTACTAAGGTGTGTTACAATCTCCGCCCCTGCCTCAGCTCATCTGCTGCTGAAACCCTCATCCGTGCCTTTGTTACCTCCAGACTCGACTATTCCAATGCTCTCCTGGCCGGCCTCCCATCTTCCACCCTCCGTAAACTTGAACTCATCCAAAATCTGCTGCCCCGTATCCTAACTCTCACCAAGCCCCGTTCACCCATCACCCCCTGCGCTCGCTGACCTACATTGGCTCTCGGCCCAGGAAAGCCTCGATTTTAAAATTCTCATCCTTGTTTTCAAATCCCTCCATGGCCCTCGCCCCCTCCCTATCTCTGTAACCTCCTCCGGCCCTACAACCCTCCGAGATCTCTGCGCTCCTCCAATTCTGGCCTCTTGCACATCCCCGATTTTCATCGCTCCACCATTGCCAGCCGTGCCTTCAACTGCCTGGGCCCTGAGCTCTGGAATTCCCTCCCTAAACCTGTCCATCTCTCTACCTCTCTCTCCTCCTTTAACATAAGAACATAAGAAATAGGAGTAGATCATAAGGCCCTTTGAGCCTGCTCCGCCATTCAATACGATCATGGCTGATCTTCTACCTCAACTCCATTTTCCTGCCCGATCCCCATATCCATTGATTCCCTTAGTGTCCAAAAATCCATCGATCTCAGTCTTGAATATACTCAACGACTGAGGGTCCGCAGGCCTCTGGGGGAGAGAATTCCAAAGAGTCACAACTCCCTGAGTGAGAAAATTTTTCCTCATCTCGGTCCTAAACAGCTGACCCCTTATCTTGAGACTATGACCCCTGGTTCCAGACTCTCCAGCCAATGGAAACAGCCTCTCAGCATCTACCCTGTCAAGCCCTCTAAGAATTTTATGTTTCAATGAGATCACCTCTCATTTTTCTAAACTCCAGAGAGTATAGGCCCATTCTACTCAATCTCTCCTCATAGGACAACCCTCTCATCCCAGGAATTAATCGAGTGAACCTTCTTGCACCGCCTCTAAGGCAAGTATATCCTTCCTTAGGTAAGGAGACCAAAACTGTACACAGTACACTGATGCTCCTTAAAACCTACCTCTTTGACCAAGCTTTTGGTCACCTGTCCAAATATCTCCTAATGTGGCTCGGTGACACATTTTGTTTGATAATCGCTCCTGTGAAGTGCCTTGGGGACGTTTTACTACGTTAAAGGCGCAATATAAATGCAAGTTGTTGTTGTAGTAATATTCCTGCAAATGCAAACATGACACAGCCCTAAATCCCCTGTTCAAGTTCACCCATGTCACCATAGCGAACTCAGTGACCTCTGCCCCTGTGGGTATGAACCTGCGATTACTTTGTCCTTTCAGAAACTTTTGTAGCACAATCCATCCCCTTTCAAACGACGTTGCAAGTACCACATTAATATTCACAAACACCTGGTGAGTTTTTATGCTGGGACGTCAGTGCTGGGGAATGGATTGCTTCCCATTTCAAGCGGCCAACAGTATCAAGCACTCCCAGGGTTAGATGCAGAGTGATGCTCCTTCTACTCTGCCCCAACAAAGTCCCCGGTCCCCCGCCTCGGAGAGGAAAGGCTTACTGCGACAATCTGAAATTGGGAAAATGTCCTCTCATCTCTCTGAGCAAAGCTGTGAACCTGGTGTTAAAGTAGTGGTTGTTGGAGGCCAATCATCCCAGCCCCAGGGCATTGCTGCAGGAGTTCCTCAAGGCAGTGTCCTAGGCCCAACCATCTTCAACTGCTTCATCAATGACCTTCCCTCCATCATAAGGTCAGAAATGGGGATGTTCGCTGATGACTGCACAGTGTTCAGTTCCATTCGCAGCCCCTCAGATAATGAAGCAGTCCGAGCCCGCATGCAGCAAGACCTGGACAACATCCAGGCTTGGGCTCATAAGTGGCCAGTAACATTCGTGCCAGATAAGTGCCAGGCAATGACCATCTCCAACAAGAGAGAGTCTAACCACCTCCCCTTGACATTCAACTGCATTACCATCGCTGAATCCCCCACCATCAACATCCTGGGGGTCACCATTGACCAGAAACTTAACTGGACCAGCCATATAAATACTGTGGCTACGAGAGCAGGTCAGAGGCTGGGTATTTTGTGGCGAGTGACTCACCTCCTGACTCCCCAAAGCCTTTCCACCATCTACAAGGCACAAGTCAGGAGTGTGATGGAATACTCTCCACTTGCCTGGATGAGTGCAGCTCCAACAACACTCAAGAAGCTCGACACCATCCAAGATAAAGCAGCCCGCTTGATTGGCACCCCATCCACCACCCTAAATATTCACTCCCTTCACCACCGGCGCACTGTGGCTGCAGTGTGCACCATCCACAGGATGCACTGCAGCAACTCGCCAAGGCTTCTTCGACAGCACCTCCCAAACCTGTACCACCTAGAAGGACAAGAACAGCAGGCACATGGGAACAACACCACCTGCACGTTCCCCTCCAAGTCACACACCATCCCAACTTGGAAATATATCGCCGTTCCTTCATCGTCGCTGGGTCAAAATCCTGGAACTCCCTTCCTAACAGCACTGTGGGAGAACCTTCACCACACGGACTGCAGCGGTTCAAGAAGGCAGCTCACCACCACCTTGTCAAGGGCAATTAGGGATGGGCAATAAATGCCGGCCTCGCCAGCGATGCCCACATCCCATGAACGAATGAAAAAAAGTAGAGACCTGTTTTGCACTGAACAGCCAAAACTCATTTCATGTGGAGTCCTTACCAAAAGGTCTGGAACAGTAATTTCTCAGCTTGATCAGCTGGGACGTGAGCAATTACTTAACTCATCATTATTACTGGGAGAAAAAAATCACCTGCCTCCATTGAATGGCCCCGGCTCAGTGGGCAGCACTCTCACCTCTGAGTCAGAAAGTTGTGAGTTCAAGTCCCACTGCAGAGACTTGAGCCCCATAATCTAGGCTGACACTCCCAGTGTCAGTACTGAGGGAGTGCTGCACTGTCAGACTGTGCTGTCTTTCAGATGAGATGATAAACTGAGGCCCCATTTGCCTTCTCATGTGGATGTAAAACATCCCTCGGCACTATTTTGAGCAAGAGCGGGGGAGTTCTCCCTGGTGTCCTGGCCCAATATTTATTCCTCAACCAGCACCTACAGCAGATTACCTGGTCGTTTATCTGATTGTTGTTTATGGGACCTTGCTGTGCACAATTTTTAAATATAGAGGAGCAAATAGATTTGGCAGTCCAAGTTCACAAATCTTTAAAAGCTATTGGACAGGTTCAAAAAGGAATCAAAGATCGTAATGGAATGTTGGCTTTTATCTCAAGGGGATTGGAATATAAAGGGGGGGGGGGGGAGTTATGCTTCAGGTGTACTGAGCTCTGGTCAGACCAACTGGGGAGACCGTGTTCAGTTCTGGGCACCGCACCTCAGGAAGGATATATTGGCCTTGGAGAGGGAGCAGCCCAGATTCACCAGAATAAATGGCAAATGAATTTCAATATAGACAAGTGTGAGGTGGTGCATTTTGGTAGGAAGAATAAGGAGGCCACACACTGCTTGGATAATAAGAGTCTAAATGGGATAGAGGAGCAAAGGGATCTGGGGGAACAGATACACAAATCACTAAAAGCAGCGACACAGGTTAATAAGGCCATAAAAAAAGCAAACCAAGCACTGGGGTTCATTTCTAGAGGGATAGAATTGAAAAGCAGAGAAGTTATGTTAAACTTGTATGGAACCTTGGTTAGATCCCACTTGGAGTATTGTGAACAGTTCTGGTCTCCATATTATAGAAAGGATATAGAGGCACTGGAGAAGGTGCAAAAAAGATTTACTAGGATGTTACCAGAAATGAGAGGTTATACCTATCAGGAAAGATTGAGCAGGCTGGGGCTCTTTTCTCTAGAAAAAAGACTGAGGGGTGACCTGATAGAGGTCTTTATAATTATGAAGGGATTTGATAGGGTGGACGAAGAAATGTTTCCTCTTGTGGGGAGACCAGAACTAGAGGCCATAAATATAAGATAGTCACTAATAAATCCAATAGGGAATTCAGGAGAAACTTCTTTACCCAGAGAGCGGTGAGAATGTGGAACTCACTCCCACAAGGAGTAGTTCAGGCGAGTAGTGTAGATACATTTAAGGGGAAGCTGGATAAACACATGAGGGAGAGAGGAATAGAAGGATATGGTGATAGGGTGAGATGAAGTAAAGCGAGTGGGAGAAGGCCCCTGTGGCACAGGCCTGTTGGGCCAAGAGGCCTGTTTCTGTTCCATAAATTCTACGTAAGAATGATACTGGGGCTTAAATTTTGAGGACAGGTTGCATAAACTTGGCTTGTACGGTGACAGTGGAAGAACAAAAGTGGGGGGGGGGGGTGTGAAGATAAGTCTGGAGGAAGTTGCGCAGGCAGGCCACGCTATCCGAAAGCCGGCTCTGGGCTCTCACGTTCAGTCAAGAGCGGGTGCTGGAAATCGAAATAAAAACAGAAAACGCTGGGGCAGGTCAGGCAGCACCTGTGGAGAGGAGAAACAGAGCTAACGTTTCAGGCCGACGACCCTTCGTCAGAACATTGACCGGAAACCTTAACTCTGTTCCTTCCCTCGCATTCAGTGCTTGACCAGGTTTTGAATATTTCAATACAATGGTCTTAGACCTTTTTTTTTGGTCATTGAATTCCCTTTTGCTGGATAAGGTCAGGACACTGGGAAAGAGACAGATGCAGGAATGCAAATCCAGAGGTGGAGGAGAAGGTCTCAGGCTCAGGACCCAACCAGCCTCCACTGCACCTGCGCAACGCCGGCCAGCGGCTGGCCCTGGAACTGCGCATGCGGAAAACCAAACCTGCCTTAAATTGACACCACGGATTTACACCTTGCACGAAATCTATAAATCTGTGCACGCGCCTCAATGTTTTAACACTTTTTTTTTTGTTGTGTGGTGGAGGGGGGGAGTTGTGTGTGTGGTGTTTGTCTGTCTGCCAATTTAATAGGACAAAGTCAGCATGGCTTTACGAAGGGGAAGTCATGTCTGACAAATTTGCTTGAGTTCTTTGAGGACATAACGTACAGGGTGGATAAAGGGGAACCAGTGGACGTAGTGTATTTAGACTTCCAGAAGGCATTCGACAAGGTGCCACATAAAGGATTATTGCTCAAGATAAAGAATCACTAGATTGGGGGTAATATTCTGGCATGGGTGGAGGATTGGTTATCTAACAGGAAGCAGAGAGTTGGGATAAATGGTTCATTCTCGGACTGGCAACCAGTAGCCAGTGGTGTTCCGCAGGGGTCGGTGCTGGGTCCCCAACTCTTTACAATCTATATTAACGATTTGGAGGAGGGGACCGAGTGTAACATATCAAAGTCTGCAGATGATACAAAGATGGGAGGGAAAGTAGAGAGTGAGGAGGACATAAAAAACCTACAAGGGGATATAGACAGGCTGGGTGAGTGGGCGGAGATTTGGCAGATGCAATACAATATTGGAAAATGTGAGGTTATGCACTTTGGCAGGAAAAATCAGAGAGCAAGTTATTATCTCAATGGCGAGAAACTGGAAAGTACTGCAGTTCAAAGGGATCTGGGGGTCCTAGTGCAAGAAAATCACAAAGTTAGTATGCAGGTGCAGCAGGTGATCAAGAAGGCCAAGGGGGATAGAGTATAAAAACAGGGAGGTATTGCTGCAGTTATAGAAGATATTGGTGAGATCGCACCTGGAATACTGCATACAGTTTTGGTCTCCATACTTAAGAAAAGACATACTTGCTCTCGAGGCAGTACAAAGAAGGTTCACTCGGTTAATCCCGGAGATGAGGGGGCGGACATATGAGGAGAGGTTGAGTAGATTGGGACTCTACTCATTGGAGTTCAGAAGAATGAGAGGCGATCTTATTGAAACATATAAGATTGTGAAGGGGCTTGATCGGGTGGATGCGGTAAGGATGTTCCCAAGGATGGGTGAAACTAGAACTAGAGGGCATAATCTTAGAATAAGGGGCTGCTCTTTCAAAACTGAGATGAGGAGAAACTTCTTCACTCAGAGGGTAGTAGGTCTGTGGAATTTGCTGCCCCAGGAAGCTGTGGAAGCTACATCATTAAATAAATTTAAAATAGAAATAGACAGTTTCCTAGAAGTAAAGGGAATTAGGGGTTACGGGGAGCGGGCAGGAAATTGGACATGAATTTAGGTTTGAGGTTCGGATCAGATCAGCCATGATCTTATTGAATGGCGGAACAGGCTCGAGGGGCCGAGTGGCCTCCTCCTGCTCCTATTTCTTATGTTCTTATGACCCCAATGGCATTTCGAGAGGGCACCTGCACACATGTGGGAATAGCGGCGTGAATGCGCATGCGTAGCGGGGGGAGGGGGGGGGGGCTGGGGCACGCATGCTCAGTAGAGGGGGGGCGGGTTCGTTCGCGGGGGGGGGGGGGGGGGCTCGCGTGCGCATGCGCGCGTGGGGGCGGTGGCGCTCAGCTGTCAGGCGGATGTTTTTTTTAACGGACACGCGGCGGGAGCGCGAGGAGGAGGAAGAGGGAGCGGGACGAAAGAGGAAAAACCGATTAGAATCGACTGCTGAAAATGTTTCTGGGGGGAAAAGCTGAGGTGAAGTGGGATCGGTTTTAATCGGGGGAGCGGGAAAGATCGAAAAAAAAACGTTTTTCTTTTTCGTCTTCTTGTTGTTGTTGTTGTTGAGCGGCGGTTGGGGCGCGCGCGCTCTCGAGGATGAGGCGGGCGTCCCGCGCGGGGCCGCCGCCACCGCCGCGGCTCGTGCTTCCCGCCGCCTACTTGTTGCTGCTCCTCCTGTTACCGGGCCGGGCCCAGGCCGAGCCCTCGGATCACTACAGCGCCAAGGAAGAGCTGGTGGTCGCCGTGGTGATCGTGTCGTATGTGGATCCGTCCAGCGGGCACCTGAGGCCGTTGATGAGCCGCATCGAGGACGGGCGCTACGGCCAGCACTCCCCCAAGGTGGAGGTGGATGGCGGCACGGTGCTGGCGCCGGTCTGGGTGCCCGGCACCCACCGCAACCGGCAGGGCTGCGACCCCCACACCCGCTTCGTGGTGCCGCCCAACACCAGGCAGTGGATCGCGCTGCTGCACCGGGGCAACTGCACCTTCAAGGAGAAGATCCTGAGGGCGGCCGCTCAGAGGGCGACGGCCGTGGTCGTTTACAACAACATGTCGGACGAGAACCCGATCGTCATGTCCCACAAAGGTAAAGAGGAGTGGGGAGGGGGAGTGAGCTGTCGTGGGGGGGGGGGGGGGGTGCTGGTACTCGGCATGGGGGGATAAACCAGCAGAGAGAGAGAGAGAGAGAAGAGGGGGGGGGGGGGGATAAACCAGCAGAGCGAGAGGAGGACGAGGGGGGGGGGATAAACCAGCAGAGAGAGAGAGAGGAGTGGGGGGGGATAAACCAGCAGAGAGAGAGAGAGGAGTGGGGGGGGATAAACCAGCAGAGAGAGCGAGGAGGGGGGGGGGGTAAACCAGCAGAGAGAGAGAGGAGGGGGGGGGGGTAAACCAGCAGAGAGAGAGAAGAGTGGGGGGGGATAAACCAGCAGAGAGAGAGAGGAGGGGGGGGGGATAAACCAGCAGAGAGAGAGAGAGAGAGGAGTGGGGGGGGGGTAAACCAGCAGAGAGAGAGAGAGGAGTGGGGGGGGGTAAACCAGCAGAAAGAGAGAGAGGAGGGGGGGGGGATAAACCAGCAGAGAGAGAGAGAGGAGTGGGGGGGGATAAACCAGCAGAGCGAGAGGAGGACGAGGGGGGGGGGGATAAACCAGCAGAGAGAGAGAGAGGAGTGGGGGGGGATAAACCAGCAGAGAGAGAGAGAGGAGTGGGGGGGGATAAACCAGCAGAGAGAGCGAGGAGGGGGGGGGGTAAACCAGCAGAGAGAGAGAGGAGGGGGGGGGGGTAAACCAGCAGAGAGAGAGAAGAGTGGGGGGGGATAAACCAGCAGAGAGAGAGAGGAGGGGGGGGGGATAAACCAGCAGAGAGAGAGAGAGAGAGGAGTGGGGGGGGGGGTAAACCAGCAGAGAGAGAGAGAGGAGTGGGGGGGGGTAAACCAGCAGAAAGAGAGAGAGGAGGGGGGGGGGGATAAACCAGCAGAGAGAGAGAGAGGAGTGGGGGGGGATAAACCAGCAGAGCGAGAGGAGGACGAGGGGGGGGGGATAAACCAGCAGAGAGAGAGAGAGGAGTGGGGGGGGATAAACCAGCAGAGAGAGCGAGAGGAGGGGGGGTAAACCAGCAGAGAGAGAGAGAGGAGGGGGGGGTAAACCAGCAGAGAGAGAGAGGAGGGGGGGGGGTAAACCAGCAGAGAGAGAGAGGAGGGGGGGGGGTAAACCAGCAGAGAGAGAGAAGAGTGGGGGGGGATAAACCAGCAGAGAGAGAGAGGAGGGGGGGGGGATAAACCAGCAGAGAGAGAGAGAGGAGTGGGGGGGGGGGGTAAACCAGCAGAGAGAGAGAGAGGAGTGGGGGGGGGTAAACCAGCAGAAAGAGAGAGAGGAGGGGGGGGGGATAAACCAGCAGAGAGAGAGAGAGGAGTGGGGGGGGATAAACCAGCAGAGAGAGCGAGAGGAGGGGGGGTAAACCAGCAGAGAGAGAGAGAGGAGGGGGGGGTAAACCAGCAGAGAGAGAGAGAGAGAGGAGGGGGGGGGGGTAAACCAGCAGAGAGAGAGAGGAGGGGGGGGGGGTAAACCAGCAGAGAGAGAGAGAGAGAAGAGTGGGGGGGGATAAACCAGCAGAGAGAGAGAGGAGGGGGGGGGGATAAACCAGCAGAGAGAGAGAGAGAGAGGAGTGGGGGGGGGGTAAACCAGCAGAGAGAGAGAGAGGAGTGGGGGGGGGTAAACCAGCAGAAAGAGAGAGAGGAGGGGGGGTAAACCAGCAGAGAGAGAGAGAGGAGGGGGGGGTAAACCAGCAGAGAGAGAGAGAGAGAGGAGGGGGGGGGGGTAAACCAGCAGAGAGAGAGAGGAGGGGGGGGGGGTAAACCAGCAGAGAGAGAGAGAGGAGTGGGGGGGGATAAACCAGCAGAGAGAGGAGGGGGGGGGGGATAAACCAGCAGAGAGAGAGAGAGAGAGGAGTGGGGGGGGGGGTAAACCAGCAGAGAGAGAGAGAGGAGTGGGGGGGGGGTAAACCAGCAGAAAGAGAGAGAGAGGAGGGGGGGGGGGTAAACCAGCAGAGAGAGAGAGAGCGAGAGGAGGGGGGGTAAACCAGCAGAGAGAGAGAGAGGAGGGGGGGGGGGTAAACCAGCAGAGAGAGAGAGAGAGGAGGGGGGGGGTAAACCAGCAGAGAGAGAGAGGAGGAGGGGGGGGGGGTAAACCAGCAGAGAGAGAGAGGAGGAGGGGGGGGGGTAAACCAGCAGAGAGAGAGAGGAGTGGGGGGGGATAAACCAGCAGAGAGAGAGAGAGAGAGAGGAGGGGGGGGGATAAACCAGCAGAGAGAGAGAGAGGAGTGGGGGGGGATAAACCAGCAGAGAGAGCGAGAGGAGGGGGGGTAAACCAGCAGAGAGAGAGAGAGGAGGGGGGGGGTAAACCAGCAGAGAGAGAGAGAGAGAGGAGGGGGGGGGGTATACCAGCAGAGAGAGAGAGGAGGGGGGGGGGGTAAACCAGCAGAGAGAGAGAGGAGTGGGGGGGGATAAACCAGCAGAGAGAGAGAGAGAGAGGAGGGGGGGGGGATAAACCAGCAGAGAGAGAGAGAGAGAGAGGAGTGGGGGGGGGGTAAACCAGCAGAGAGAGAGAGAGGAGTGGGGGTGGGGTAAACCAGCAGAAAGAGAGAGAGAGGAGGGGGGGGGGGGTAAACCAGCAGAGAGAGAGAGAGCGAGAGGAGGGGGGGTAAACCAGCAGAGAGAGAGAGAGAGGAGGGGGGGGGTAAACCAGCAGAGAGAGAGAGAGGAGGGGGGGGGGGTAAACCAGCAGAGAGAGAGAGAGAGAGGAGGGGGGGGTAAACCAGCAGAGAGAGAGAGGAGGGGGGGGTAAACCAGCAGAGAGAGAGAGAGAGAGGAGGGGGGGGGTAAACCAGCAGAGAGAGAGAGAGAGAGAGGAGGGGGGGGTAAACCAGGAGAGAGAGAGAGAGAGAGAGAGGAGGGGGGGGGGTAAACCAGCAGAGAGAGAGAGAGAGGAGGGGGGGGGGGGGTAAACCAGAAGAGAGAGAGAGGAGGGGGGGGGGTAAACCAGCAGAGAGAGAGAGAGGAGGGGGGGGGTAAACCAGCAGAGAGAGAGAGAGGAGGGGGGGGGGTAAACCAGCAGAGAGAGAGAGAGGAGGGGGGGGGTAAACCAGCAGAGAGAGAGAGAGAGAGAGGAGGGGGGGGGTAAACCAGCAGAGAGAGAGAGAGGAGGGGGGGGGGGTAAACCAGCAGAGAGAGAGAGAGAGGAGGGGGGGGGGTAAACCAGCAGAGAGAGAGAGAGAGGAGGGGGGGGGGTAAACCAGCAGAGAGAGAGAGAGAGAGAGGAGGGGGGGGGTAAACCAGCAGAGAGAGAGAGAGAGAGAGAGGAGGGGGGGGTAAACCAGGAGAGAGAGAGAGGAGGGGGGGGGGTAAACCAGCAGAGAGAGAGAGAGAGAGAGAGGAGGGGGGGGGGGTAAACCAGCAGAGAGAGAGAGAGAGAGAGAGGAGGGGGGGGGTAAACCAGAAGAGAGAGAGAGGAGGGGGGGGGGGGGGTAAACCAGCAGAGAGAGAGAGAGAGGAGGGGGGGGGGTAAACCAGCAGAGAGAGAGGAGGGGGGGGGGGTAAACCAGCAGAGAGAGAGAGGAGGGGGGGGTAAACCAGCAGAGAGAGAGAGGAGGGGGGGGGTAAACCAGCAGAGAGAGAGAGAGGAGGGGGGGGGTAAACCAGCAGAGAGAGAGAGAGAGGAGGGGGGGGTAAACCAGCAGAGAGAGAGAGAGAGAGAGAGGAGGGGGGGGGGTAAACCAGCAGAGAGAGAGAGAGAGGAGGAGGAGGGGGGGGGGGTAAACCAGCAGAGAGAGAGGAGGGGGGGGGGGTAAACCAGCAGAGAGAGAGAGAGAGAGAGAGGAGTGGGGGGGGATAAACCAGCAGAGAGAGAGGGAGGAGGGGGGGGGGATAAACCAGCAGAGAGAGAGAGAGAGAGGAGGGGGGGGGATAAACCAGCAGAGAGAGAGAGAGAGGAGGGGGGGGGGTAAACCAGCAGAGAGAGAGAGAGAGAGGAGGGGGGGGGGTAAACCAGAAGAGAGAGAGAGGAGGGGGGGGGGGGGGGTAAACCAGCAGAGAGAGAGAGAGAGGAGGGGGGGGGTAAACCAGCAGAGAGAGAGGAGGGGGGGGGGGTAAACCAGCAGAGAGAGAGAGGAGGGGGGGGGTAAACCAGCAGAGAGAGAGAGAGAGGAGGGGGGGGGGTAAACCAGCAGAGAGAGAGAGAGGAGGGGGGGGGTAAACCAGCAGAGAGAGAGAGAGAGGAGGGGGGGGGGTAAACCAGCAGAGAGAGAGAGAGAGAGAGGAGGGGGGGGGTAAACCAGCAGAGAGAGAGAGAGGAGGAGGAGGGGGGGGGGTAAACCAGCAGAGAGAGAGAGAGAGGAGGGGGGGGGGTAAACCAGCAGAGAGAGAGAGAGAGAGAGAGAGGAGTGGGGGGGGATAAACCAGCAGAGAGAGAGGGAGGAGGGGGGGGGGATAAACCAGCAGAGAGAGAGAGAGAGGAGGGGGGGGGATAAACCAGCAGAGAGAGAGGAGGGGGGGGGATAAACCAGCAGAGAGAGAGGAGGGGAGGGGGCGGGGGATAAACCAGCAGAGAGAGAGGAGAGGAGGGGGCGATAAACCAGCAGAGGAGGGGGGGGGGCGATAAACCAGCAGAGAGAGGAGGGGGCGATAAACCAGCAGAGAGAGGAGGGGGGGCGATAAACCAGCGGGGAGAGGGAGATAAAGCAGCACAGATTAAAAAGAAGGAAATAAACCAGCAGTGAGAGAGAGAGAGCGCGTGCAATAAATCAGCAGGGAGAGTGGGGGTGAATAACACAGCAGGGAGAGAGAGAGAGAGTGGGGGAGGGAAATAACCCAGCACAGAGAGAGTGAGGGGGGAATAACCCAGCAGGGTGAGACACACTTGGGGGAATAACCCAGCAGGAAGGAGGAGAGAGAGAGAGAGAGAGAGTGGGGGGGAATAACCCAGCAGGAAGAAGGAGGAGGAGAGAGAGAGAGAGAGAGTGGGGAATAACCCAGCAGGAAGGAGGAGAGAGAGAGAGTGGGGGGAATAACCCAGCAGGAAGGAGGAGAGAGAGAGTGGGGGGAATAACCCAGCAGGAAGGAAGAGAGAGAGAGAGAGAGAGAGAGTGGGAGGAATAACCCAGCAGGAAGGAGGAGAGAGCGTGGGAGGAATAACCCAGCAGAGAGAGAGAGAGGGGGGGAATAACCCAGCAGGCAGAGAGAGAGAGAGAGAGAGAGAGAGAAAGGAAGGAATCACTCAGCAGGGAGGGAGAGAGAGAGAGAGAGAAATAACCCAGCAGGGGTACAGAGGGAGCAATAAACCAGCAGAGAGAGGGAGTGAGGAATAAACCAGCAGGGAGGGAGAAAAAAACAGGGAGAGGGATGGGGGTGGGGGATAAACCAGCATGGAAAGGGGGGAGTGAATGAACCAGCAGAGAGAGGGGGAATAAACCAGCAGAGGTGGGGTGGAAAGTGCAGTAGCATGTGAGTAAACTAGTGGAGAGCTAGTGAGGAATAAACCAGAAGGGAGGGCAGAGGGAATAAACCAGCCGGGAGGGAGAATAAACCAGGAAGAGAAAGGAGGGGGGTAAACCAGCAGTGAATGGGTTGGTGGGGAGGAATGAACCAGCAGAGGAGGGGCAGAAAGTACAGTAGCAGAGGAATGAACCTGGAGAGAGTGGAGGAATTAAAAAGCAAAACAACGGGATTGTGAGCTATATTATAGTTTGGTATGGAGCAGTGCTTCTCATTATACCTTAAACTGAGAGAGAGAAATTCATAACATAACATATACTGAGATAAAAAGAAGTGCTGCAAATGTTGAAAATTTGAAATGAGAAAATGCTGGAAATGCACAGCAGACCCATTAACATCTGAGTAAGGGAAGAGACGGGTTAATATTTCAGCTAGAGAGCCTTCCTATAACTCTTGCATGACTCCGTGTTGTTTTTCAGCTTTGCAACATACCAGCCATGCTCAGTGAATGCCTCACGGTTTGGTTATATTGCACTTATGGATTTTATGTCTGATTGATTTTGAGAATAGTGTGTGTGGTTTTGTGCAAAGCTTTCCTGCCCCATCTCATTAGGGAATAGAAGACCTTTAGTGCATTTGTGCTTAAATGCTATGCATAGCTCTGCTTGTCACCTTCCAGTTGGCATTGAAATCTCTAATGTTGGAAACAAAACAATTGTCCCTTTGGCTCTTTTCTAACATTAAAAGCTTTTTCGAAGGCCATTCAGTGAGTCATCTGGGCTCCATTTAAATAAGGTTTCAAAAAGTTATTCTATATCCCAAAGGTAAATTCACAATCGATTTAAAATTCTAGACTGACATTGGTTTGTTTGCTTTTTATCCTTTTAGTTTAAATTGAGAAATGAAAATGAAAGGGCCAAGAGCTATAAGGCAGGACACCACCAAGGTTGAAAAGATGAGATAAATTGAGTATGGGCTTAGCTGACACACAGCTTTACTTTTTATTCCACCTTTTTTAAATATACCAAACATTTTGCACTGCTGCAAAGCTGAAACCACTTTGCAGCGATGGAAATGTTATTGTAACTACTATTAAAGTGTAATCTGTTGCAAAAAGTGTAATGTTTGTGCTTGTTCTGCTGTTGTCACCGACGTTTGCGTTTAGGATTAGTTTCTTATGTCACCGCTGTCATGTTTCATTGCTGTGGTTTGGATTGCTCACATCCTCTGCAGCTGTTGCACCCCAAGTGCTTACACTGGGACAACATGTGACTTGGCAAGGTGGCCATTCCTTTTAGCAATATATTATGAGGATGTTCTGTTTTCTGTTGGGAGAAAATGTAACTCCTTCCAAAGGTTTGACACCTACACCAGGAATAAGCCTGTCTGGATCAGTAATCCAGCGTAAATTATTTAAAAATAAACATTGTCTATTTGCCAAAGTTTATTGCAAATTAGATAGATTTTTTTCAGAAAATAATATTTTGGGATACAGTATACAAGTAATTTGAGTCATGACATGTGGTGCGTGTAACAGGCTCGGGAGAAACAGGTGACTTTGGACCTATGGTTCCCAAAACTCTCCCCCACTGGGGGTTCTCTTCACCTCATGTCTGGGTCTGTTGTAGACTAATTGATGGAGATTGATTACTATAATTAATCAACAACTCCATTATGGTTGTATCCTGCGACTCCCAGGATGGGAGAAGGTGAACTGGATGGACCTTGGGTTTTTTTTTCTCTCTCAATTCCTATGTTCCAAAGGCACCATCTGTTACAGAAAGACAAGCAGTGACCAAATTGCTGCAGGTAGATTATAGATAGCACTAGACAATGAGTGGACAAGTGATGTGTTATCGCCAGCACTGAGAGAGCAAAACATTAACTATGTGAATAAAGATGGATCATGATGGCTGCCCACTGCTATTCTGAGGGTTGTAAACTTTCTAGTTGCAGTTTCACTCTGATTTAGTAATCATGTCTAATCTATCTTTGTGTGGGGGTGAGTGAGGGGATAATTTTTGCCTGGTAAAAATATATTCTGTCATCACTGATGATCTGTTGCCTAGCTGCCACTCATATAATTGTAAAAAAACAAAACCCTCTAAGTTGTGATTGCATTTCATGCACTTTATTTTATAAATAATCTTAAAAATGTATGAAACGTATCCAGGGGCATGTAGCATCCGGAATTACTTTTAGAAACTACTGCCCTTTCATAGATCAAAGAGGATTACGTTAATAGTTTTCCTGTCAGTTGCACCTGTGGTGTTTGTGGATGACATTATTACCTTCATCTAAAAGGATGATTGAAAGTAGTGTCCGACTGAATGCCTGCACGTAGTTAGCGCATGACAGGCAGCATCATGAATCTCTTCAGTTTCACTGCATTATTAGAGACTACACACAAATCATAATATAAGGTCCTGCCTTCTTTGACCGTATTTATGCAAAAAATACCATTCCCCCTGTAGAAAGGTCCTCATTTTTTCATTAAAAAAATTTGACTGCACTAGCTGGCTCCCTGATCGGGGTCACTGTCATGCCTTTCACAAAGCTTGGATGTTGGAACAGGATATTAAGTTTATTGTATTTGTCCTCTGCTCCCTGCACTGCCTGCTCCTTGTTGCTTTCATTGAAGCACCTGGGTTTGATTGGAGCTGGGGCTGAATGGCAAAATATCACATTTCAATACATCATCCTGAGAAACAGCAAGATGACGGCAGCTCTGGTTGGGAGGCCAGCTACTTAATGGTAAAAATTCAAAGAAAACAAAAAAAAAAAATCTGCTGGTGGTTATGTATGTGCTTTTTGGCCAGTGTTCAAGGTTAAGAACCATTGTGCTGGAGAGTTCATTTTAATTAAAAAGCAGTTTCATATAAATAACTCCCTGCGACGGTGTGTTACTAGTTCCAACACAAATGTGAAAGGCAGATCTGACTCATGAGGTTTATTTTTCTTGTGTATTTTTAAATTTAAATCCAGTTGCAGACAATCACAAATATGTTCTCCAAAGCATTTTGTGGATATGAAGCTTATGTCCTTGCATGTAAATATTTTTGACTGGAGCTAAGTTTGCATTCCTGGATGTTTTGGATGGAAACTAAACTGCATCCTTTTATTTGATACTCAGGTAGTTTTCTGAAAGAGAGGCTGTGGTAGACATTAGTTGTAACAACCCTCTAATTCTGCATTATTTCTCATTCCATAATAATTGTGCACCATGATGGTTGTGGCCAACACATGCATTGAAATATTTTTTTAAACCAGACAAATAGCTGCCTTTTCTAGGCTGTACAATCTAAAACATTTTGTGTACCCTCTTTGTGTACCTTCAGTGCTCTCTTTCCCTCCCCTCCCCCTCTCATGAATATATGTGTTTGTATATGTAACATACTAAACAGGAAATAAAAATTGTCGATTTGGCTTGAGCATATTAGAGGATCCAAAATTCAGATCTGGATCTAGCTTTTTCAGATGACTGATATTTGTATTTGGTTTCTTATTGTTAGAATCAGTTTTATGGAGTGCTTCAAAGATCTGTTACTGACTTATGACTTGGCAGCATTGGCATCTGAAATAAATTGGCAAATTGATAAATGTTAGAATTTGTACAATTCACATTCAGAATCTACCTGTACAGCTCCATATTGGGTCTGTAGTGGTATTTTGTTCTTGTGGAGGCTTAAAAGGGCAAGAATTTTGACCAGAAAATATTAATTTTCCCCTCTCTTACCCTACGGTGGTTGTCTTTCTGGACCTGCAGTAATGCTGTTGTATTCTACAAATGCACATTTCATGAAAATTTCTTGGCCCTGCCATTACCGTTTTTAAAAAAAATTAACGGTAATGGTTTCATAAGTCCCAGTTCTCCGATAAGATTAATACAATTAAAAAATGACTATACATCAGTATGACATTACATGTAGCGAACTGATGTACGCAGAATAAATGTTCGATGCGTTTTATATGTTGGTCTTATTTCAATATGGCTAAATATTTTGTTCCACATAAAGGCAAATGATAGGAATTAAATGGAGAGAATATTTCCAGTTGTCTAAAGTTTATTAGTCATAGTTGGAGTGATCAGCTAGGAATATGTAAGGAAAATCTAAATCTGTTACTTGGGTTAATTAAACATTTGCTGTACTGTATCAAGACTAAATGTATATCACCTAAAGGATTTTTATCTATAATGTCAATCATAAAAAGCTAAAATGGATCCGTACTGACATATTTGTTGCCTATGTTATCTTATTATTGGATGTTTTTGTATAATTAAATAAAAAGGACACTTTCTCCCCTTTCCCCATTGTTTAAATCTCTTGATTTAATGTGCATTGCTTCCAACACTGTTTGGATACTGGGTAGAATATTCTCGTCATCATCAACATTCTTTTAACTCCTCTTTTATTTCTGTAGTAATTCTAAGAGGGAGTGTGTCAGATCATAAGGGACTTTTGGGGGGTTTCTAATGATGTATATTTCAGTACCTTGTGCCAAAATGGTTTGATTAAACAACAAAATATTTGATAAAGATGGGTATAGAGGGATATGGGCCAAGTGCAAGCAACTGGGACTAGCTTAGTGGTATAAACTGGGTGACATGGACATGTTGGGCCGAAGGGCCTGTTTCCATGTTGTAAACTTCTATGATTCTAAAGGGATCTTGCTTCGTCATATTCTTAGAAGCACATTGGAACATTCGATTCTTTTATAGGTCTGGTTGGAGTCGGGTACCAGTGGATGGTTCAGAATCGGGAATTGAACGATGTATAACTTGTGCTGCAGTCCAAATCTCTTCCCGCTTAACAATTTTTTATTGTACGTGTAGTGATCCAAGGCATTGTGTATTTTGGGCGTACTCTGGGACTTGTTTCATTGGTTTAATGTATGTACTTGCTTATAAAGCTAGAAATTGTTATCCTGTTTGGGGCTGAACATTGGGGGAGGGATGCTTATCGTCTTTGTAAATGGGTCACATTCTCAACTTTCCTGCCAGATTTCAGTTTAGGCTGCTGCTATACTGCTAGAATAGATAAGGGGGAACCAAAGTGGATGTGGTGTATTTGGATTTTCAGAAGGCTTTCAATAAGGTCCCACACAGGAGGTTGGTGAACAAAATTGGAGCACATGGAATTGGGGGTAATATACTGGCAAGGATTGAGAATTTGTTTTCTGTCTGTTAACCGAGAGTAGGAATAAATGGGTCTTTTTCAGGTTGGCAGACTGTGACTAGTAGGGTATCGTGGGGATCGGTGTTTGGGCCCCAGCTAGTCACAATCTATATCGATAATTTGGACGAGGGGACCAAATGTAATATTTCCAAGTTTGCTGATGACACAAAACTGGGTGGGAATGTGAGTTGTGAGGAGAATGCAAAGAGGCTTCAAGGGGATATAGACAGGCTAAGTGAGTGGGCAAGAACATGGCAGATGGAATATAATGTGGAAAAATGTGAAGTTATCCACTTTGGTAGGAAAAAGAGAAATGCAGAGTATTTTTTAAATGGTGAAATTGGGAAATATTGATGTTCAAAGGGACCGTTGTGTCCATTTACACAACATTCACCTGAGGAAGGAGGAAGCCTCCGAAAGCTTGTGAATTTCAAATAAAATTGCTGGACTATAACTTGGTGTTGTAAAATTGTTTACAATTGTCAACCCCAGTCCATCACCGGCATCTCCACATCCTTGTAATGAGTCACTGAAAGCTAACCTGCAGGTGCAGCAAGCAATTTGGAAGGCAGATGGTATGTTGGCGTTTATTACAAGAGGATTTAAGTACAGGAGTAAAGATGTCTTACTGCAATTATATAGGGCCTTGGTGAGACCACACCTGGAGTATTGTGTACAATTTTGGTCTCCTTACCTAAGAAAGGATATACTTGCCATAGAGGGAGAGCATTGAAGGTTCACCAGGCTGATTCCTGGGATGGCGGGATTGTTGTATGAGGAGAGATTGAGTACAGTAGACATGTATTCTCTAGAGTTTAGAAGAATGAGAGATGATCTCATTGAAATATACAAAATTCTTACAGGGCTCGACAGGGTAGATGGAGGGAGGATGTTTCCCCTGGCTGGGGAGTCTAGAACCAGGGGTCACAGTCTCAGAATAAGGGGTCGGCCATTTAGGACTGAGATGAGGAGAAATTTCTTCACTCGGGGTGGTGAATCTTTGGAATTCTCTACCCCAGAGGGCTGTGGAGGCTCAGTTATGGAGTACATTCAAAACAGATCGATAGATTTCTAAATACTAAAGGCATCAAGGGATATGGGGATCGTGCAGGAAAATGGCGTTGAGATAGAAGTTCAGCCATGATCTTACTGAATGGCGGAGCAGGCTCGAGGTGCTGGATGTCCTACTCCTGCTCCTATTTCTTATGTTCTTATGTTTAAATTAGAGACTGCCCAACAGGATAAAGACATGGAGATATTTAAAATCAGCAGCAGGAGCCAACCAGAACTGAAGTTGGGAGGATGAGTTGCCTTTTAAATATCTCTGCACAAGAGGAGAGGTGCAACAGCAGATTGGAAAGCCTTATTTGAAATGAGAGCAAATGCACTTACGGAGACGTGCATCTTGTATGAACGTCATGGATATTTTGGAGGCTGGGGCATCTTCTTACATGAGTTGCTTTAAGCACGAGCATATTACTTTGAAATAATTAGTTTTAAACCTTTGTTGTTTTACAGTTAGATGTCAGCTGTGGCTCAGTTGGTAGCACTCTTGCCTCTGAGTCAGAAGGTTGTCGGTTCAAGTCCGACTCCAGAGACTTTAGCACAAAGTCCAGATTGATGTTTCAGTGCAGTACTGAAGGAGTGCTGCACTGTCATAGGTGCCGTCCTTCGGATGAGATGTTAATCCGTCTGTCCCCTCAGGTGGATGCAAAAGATCTTGTGCCGCTATTTCTAATGAGATGGGGAGTTTCCCCAATATGTCCTGGCCAAGATTTTTCCATCAACCAGCGTCACTTTTTTAAAAAAAAATCGGATTATCTGGTCATTTATCTTTTTGTGGGACCTTGTTGTGCACAAATTGGCTGCCATGTTTCCCACATTACAAGAGTGACTACACTTCAAAAGTATTTCATTGGCTGTATATCACTTTGGGACGTTCTGAGGTCGTGAAAAATGTTATATAAATGCAAGTCCTTTTCTATTATCTTTTAAAAAATTTTTTCCTTTTTTCTTTCTCCATTTGCAGTAATTATGACATTTGTAAACTTGCATATGGTACTTCACTTTCCTAACTAAAACAAGGTACTGATTTATTTAGACCTTTTAATAAGTCTTTAAGGAACTGGAGAGAGGTGATCTTTGAAAAAGATAACCAAGATCATGTAATACTACACATTGTATTTGTTATACTTGGACATTTTTCATGATTTATTGTGTTACACTGGTGCTCAGTGCTCTCCTGAGGCTTGCTTACAGCACCTTGAGGTCACTCTGTGACTTCAAGTTATGGAGAGACATTTGAAGTGGCTCTGTGGTGTTGGAAGCAATATTGTAGTGGTGGGTTTATTTGATGCGGCCAGTTACTCTGGTGTAAGGCTCTCCTCCGAACGATGTGTCACATGGCTAGTATCATTGCAAATCTGTTACTTCGTGTATGCAAAAGCTAGACATTTATTATACATGGGTGAAATGTCCACCCAAAAAACTGGTATCAGTAAAAGTGACCATGAAGTGACCGTCGTAAAAACCCAACTGGTTCACTAATGTCCTTCAGGGAAGGGAACCTGCCGTCCTTACCCGATCTGGGACTATGTGTGACTTCAGTATCGCGTCAATGTGGTTCACTTCTTAACTGCCCTCTGAAGTGGCCTAACAAGCCCCATAGTTGTTAGGGATGGACATTAAATGCCAGCCTTGCCACCGACGCCCGCATCCCAAGAATGAATACTTAAAAACTGAAACTAGTTTCTCATGAACCATAAGCAGTTAGAAACAATCTAAATAATTGTACACTAATACACAGGAGCAGTAAGTATTGGAGCATAAAATGTTTTCTAGAAAATGAACCGGAAAAGCCCGTTAGACCCAACAAGTCCATTCATTTTTCATGGATCAACCTTACCTTATGATGATCCTTCCCACCATGTTTCTCCATCCCCTCTCTAGAAACAAATGTAGTCGTGTCTTGAGCCTATTTATGTTGATTTAAACTCTGTAATGATAGCCAAGTGCCTGGTAACTGTGTTAAGCTTTTGTGGCATTACTACCCCAAACCAAGAATATTTGCGTGCCACAAGTGGTAATATATCAGTGGTAATGAGCATCCTTACAAGTTCACAAGTGTCCAACATATTTCTTGGTGCTATGCTTTGCTTCAGTAAGGACACAAAACAATGTGCCAGACCAAACTCCACCACTAAGAGGTAATTTCATTTTGAATTTTTAACCAAACAAAATGAAACTACAATACCACGTAGGAAATTGTCATGTTTGATTTTTAATTCCATTTGTAAGGTCGCCTGTACAGCTCACTTGCAGCTTTGTTGCTTGTGAGTTGTGGGATCTTAACTTTGGAGAAAACACCAGTGGTGTTCAGCAACTTTTTGTGCAGCGTTCTATGTATCTGACATGTTCGAAAAAATGAACCACAAAGTTAGAGGCAGCATGGATAAACATGCCACATTACACTTCTTCCTTTGACCACAAATGTTTTTTTCCCCCCTTCTAATCTTCTCCTGATTTGCTTACGTCAAGTAAAAGGGGAGCTGGTTGAGATACTGGGTGGGGTGAAAATTGATAGAGGAAGTAGTGGAAAGGCTAGCTGTACTTAAAGTAGATAAGTCACCCTGTCTGGATGGGATGCATCCTAGGTTGCTGAGGGAAGTAAGGGTAGAAATTGCAGAGGTGCTGACCATAATCTTCCAATCCTCCTTAGATACGGGGGTGGTGCCAGAGGACTGGAGAATTGCAAGTGTTTACACCCTTGTTCTAAAAAGGGTGTAAGGATAAACCCGGCAACTACAAGCCAGTCAGTTTAACCTTGGTGGTGGGGAAGCTTTTAGAAACAATAATCCAGGACAAAATTAATAGTCACTTGGACAAGTGTGGATTAATGAAGGAAAGCCAGCATGGATTTGTTAAAAGCAAATTGTGTTTAACTAACTTGATTGAGTTTTTTGATGAGGTAACAGAGAGGATTGATGAAGGCAATGCGGTTAATATTGTGTATATGGACTTTCAAAAGGCGTTTGATAAAGTGCCACATAATAAGCTTGTCAGCAAAGTTGAAACCCATGGAATAAAAGGGGCAGTGGCAGCGTGGATATGAAAGTGACTAAGTGACAGGAAACAGCAAGTAGTGGTGAACGGTTGTGTTCCGAACTGGAGGAAGGCATACAGTGGTGGTCCCCAGGGGTCGGTACGCAGACCGCTGCTTTTTTTGATATTTATTAATGACTTGGACTTGGGTGTACCGGGCACACTCATTTACAGATGACACAAAACTTGGAAGTGTAGTAAACAGGGAGGAGGATAGTAACAGACTTCAAGAGAGCGTAGACACGTGGCAGATGAAATTTAATACAGAGAAGTGCAAAGTGATATATTTTTGCAGGAAGAACGAGGAGAGACAATATAAACCAAATGGTACAATTCTAAAGGGGGTGTGGGAGCATTGACCTGAGCGTATATGTGCACAAATCTTTGGTGGCAGGACAGGTTGAGAAAGTGGTTAAAAAAGCAGATGGGATCCTGGACTTTATAAATAGAGTTCAAAAGTAAGGAAGTTATGTTGAACCTTTATAAAACACTGGTTTGGCCACAACTGGAGTATTGTGCCCAATTCTGGGCACTGCACTTTCGGAAGGATGTGAAGGCCTTAGAGAGGGTGTGGAAAAGATTTACTGGAATGGTTCCAGCAACGAGGGACTTCAGTTACGTGGAGAAGCTGGGGTTGTTTTCCTTCGAGCAGAGAACGTTGGGAGGAGATTTGATAGAAGTATTCCAAGTCATGACCGGTTAGGTAAAGTAAATAGAGAAGCTGTTCCCATTAGCGGAAGGGTTGAGAACCAGAGGACACAGATTTAAGATGATTGACAAAAGAACCAAAGGCGACATGAGGAAAACTTTTTTAGGCAGCGAGTGGTTATGATCTGGAATGCGCTGCCTGAAAGGGTGGTGGATGCAGATTCAATTATGACTTTCAAAAAGGAATTGGATCAATATTTGAAGAGAAAAAATTTGCAGGCCTATGGGGAAAGAGCGGGGGAATGGGACTAACTGGATTCCTCTTACAAAGAGCCGACACAGGCTCAGTGGGCCAAATGGCCGCTTCCTGTGCTGTTATGATTCTGTGAACTACTTCTGAAGCTGCTGACTCTTGCCAGGGTATGGACCTGTGGGTATCTTGTCCATTCATTTCTTGTAAGCTTAAGATGGTGATTGGTTGAAGCCTTTCAGCTGTGGTAGGCAATCACAGCCGAGTCCAATCCTGTCCTTTTCCATTTGGGGCCACTGGGTAGTGATGAGGAATGGAATTGGGAAACTTTGGTTGGCTCTTTTATTTTCCAACCCAACGCATGGTTGCTGACGTGAAATGTAACTCCCTGACAGTTACCTCGGCTGAAATGAGCAAATTCAGCACAGAAGAGCGACCACTTGGTACTAGTATTTGCTTATATAAAAAAAGTATTTGTTGCAAACTACAATTGAATCACAAAAATGATGTGATTGTAATTGAGGATGGCAGTTGGATTGAAAGATTCGAACTGTGGTTTTGCCCTTAAATCAACCTGCTGTTCTCAATTATAACCCAAAGCACGGCACTCCCTTATGTCCATTATTTTATTAAAAGGCATTATCCTTTTCAGTATTGTGCCTACATGTCACTTCATTTCAAAGCTAATTCATTTTTGAAGAGATAAAAATAGCAAAATGCTGGAAACACTCAGCAGGTCAGGCAGCCTCTGTGGAGAGAGAAAGGTTGGGTTAATGTTTCCGATCGATGACCTTTCGTCAACACCCTTGGTGCCTGACCTGCTGAGTGTTTCCAACATCTTCTGTTTTTATTTCAGATTTCCAGCATATGCAGCATTCTGCTATTTTTTTCACATTTTAGCAGAGTGAAACCTGTATCAATGGGCAATCCCAAAAAACGTACACTTATTGAGAGACCCAAATAACTTGCATGGTAAAATATACAAGAGGCACTCTGGAACTTAAGAAACAAGAGCAGGAGTAGGCCATACCGTCCTTCGAGCTTGCTCCACCATTCAATAAGATAATGGCTGATCATCTACCTCAACTCCACTTTCCTGTCTGATCCCCATATCCCTTGATTCCCCTAGAGTCCAAATATCTATCTATCTATCTATCTCAGCCTTGAACATATTCAACGACTGAGCATCCACAGCCCTCTGGGGTAGAGAATTCCAAAGATTCACAGCCCTCTGAAGAAATTCCTCCTCATCTTAAACGGCTGACCCCTTATCCTGAGACTATGCCACCTAGTTCTAGACTCTCCAGCCAGGAGAAACAACCTCTAAGCATCTACCCTGTCAAGCCCCCTCAGAATCTTGTATGTTTCACTGAGATCACCTCTCATTCTTCTAAACTCCAGAGAGTATAGGCCCATCCTACTCAATCTCTCCTCATAGGACAACCCTCTCACCCCAGGAACCAGTCTAGTGAACCTTTGTTGCACTGCCTCTAAGGCAAGTATATACCTTCCTTAGATAAACAGACCAAAACTGTACACAGTACTCCAGGCGAGGTCTCATCAAAGCCCTGTACAATTGTAGTAGGACTTCCTTACTCTTGTACTCCAACCCCCTTTGCAATAAAGGCCAACGTGCCAATTGCCTTCCTAATTACATGCTAACTTTTTCTGTTTCTTGTACGCGGACACCCAAGTCTCTCTGAACACCAACATTTAATAGTTTCAAACCATTTTTAAAAATTCTGTTTTTCTATTCTTCAGTCATTAATATAGATCATAAATAGCTGAGGCCCAAGCACTGATCCTTGTGGCACTCCACTTGTTGCAGTCTGCCAACCTGAAAATGATACATTGATCCCTACTCTGTTTTCTGTCCAATAACCAATCCTCTATCCATGCTAATATATTACCCCCAATCCCATGAGCCCTTATCTTGTGTAACAACCTTTTATGTGGCACCTCATCAAATGCCTTTTGAAAATCCAAATATACTACATCCATTAGTTCCCCTTTATCTACTCTGCTCGTTACATCCTCAAAAAACTCTAGATCTGTCAAACACTATTTCCCTTCCATAAAACCGTGTTGACTCTGCCTAATCATATGATTTTCTAAGTGCCCTGATACCACTTCCTTTGATAATGGATTGCAGCATTTTCCCGACGACAGATGTCAGGCTAACTGGCCTGTAGTTCCCTGTTTTTTCTTTTTCCCTCCTTTCTTGAATAGCATGTTACGTTTGCTAGCTTCCAATCTGCTGGGACCATTTTAGAATCTAGGGAATTTTGGAAGATCATAACCAATGCATTCATTATCTCTTTTAGAGGCAGCCACCTCTTTTAGAACCCTAGGATGTAGACCAACAGATCCAGTGGATTTATCAGCTTTTAGTCCTATTAGTTTCTCCAGTACCTTTTCTCTACTGATATTAATTACTTTAAGTTCCTCACTTTCATTAACCCCTTGATTCCCCACTATTTCTGGAATGCTTTTTGTATCTTCTACTGTGAAGATAGATACAAAATATTTGTTTAACATCTCTGCCATTTCCTTATTCCCCATTATAATTTCTCCTGTCTCAGCCTCTAAGGGACCAACGTTTACTTTTGGTACTCTCTTCCTTTTTACATACTTGTAGAAGCTCTTACAATCCATTTTTATTTTTCTTGCTAGTTTACATTCATATTCTAATTTCTCCCTTTTTATCAATTTGTTGGTCATCCTTTGCTGATTTCTAAAACTCTCCCAATCCTCGGGCTTACTACTGTTCTGCGCAACATTATAGGCTTCTTTTAATCTAATACTATCCTTAACTTCTTTAGTTAGCCACGGATGAATCACTTTTATCGTGGAGTTTTTATTTCTCAATGGAATGTATATTCGTTGAGAATATTAAAGTATTTCTTCAAATGTTTGCCATTGTTTATCTATAGTCATACCCTTTAATCTAATTTCGCAGTCGAACTTAGCCAACTCGCCCCTCATACCTATGTAATTGGCTTCGGACACGTGCAAATTACGAACTACGGACATCCTTCAATGCACCATGCCCTTTTGCAACTTCAAGCACGGGACACACAGGTCAGTGCGAGGTGGCAGCGTTTTTTGTGAAAGAAACGGCTTTTGTGGGATGGGGGAGCCTTTTACCCAGCATCCATAGCGGCAGAGAAACCGCTCTACCTCTGGGATTGAATGCTTACACAACTCTAGCCCCGGGATAGAGCGGCTTCTCTGCCACTATGGATGATGGATAATGAAATCCCGATTCGACAAAAGCTGTTTCTCTCTCAAAACCCACAGCTGCCTCGTGCTGATCTGCATGGACCGACCCCACCAGCTACCCGAATTAAGGAAAGCGCATATGAACAGCGAGAGGGGCCGTCCTTTCCTGCCCCATCATTGTAAACAATTTTACAACACCAAGTTATAGTCCAGCAATTTTATTTTAAATTCACAAGCTTTCGGAGGCTTCCTCCTTCCTCAGGTGAATGTTGTGGAAATGAAATCCTCGAAATGAAATCACATTTATAAATCACAGAACAATGCTTGGTGATTACAGACAGTCTTTTCAACTGCCCGTTGCCAAGGCAATCAGTGTGCAGACAGACAGGTGTTACCTACAAGGTCTCCGAATATACAAATCACCAAAAAAAACAGAGATAGAGAGGTAGAAACATAGAAAAGACAGCAACTGACCCGTTATATTAAAAACAGATAACATTTGTTCGCTGGTGGGGTAACGTGTAGCGTGACATGAACCCAAGATCCCGGTTGAGGCTGTCCTCATGGGTGCGGAACTTGGCTATCAATTTCTGCTCGACGATTTTGCGTTGTCGTGTGTCTCGAAGGCCGCCTTGGAGTACGCTTACCCGAAGGTTGGTGGCTGAATGTCCTTGACTGCTGAAGTGTTCCCCGACTGGGAGGGAACCCTCCTGTTTGGTGATTGTTGCGCGGTGTCTGTTCATCCATTGTCGCAGCGTCTGCATGGTCTCGCCAATGTACCATGCTCTGAAGCATCCTTTCCTGCAACGTATGAGGTAGAGAACGTTGGCCGAGTCACAGGAGTATGAACCATGCACCTGGTGGGTGGTGTCCTCTCGTGTGATGGTGGTATCTGTGTCGATGATCTGGCATGTCATGCAGAGGTTACCGTGGCAGGGTTGTGTGGTGTCGTGGACGCTGTTCTCCTGAAAGCTAGGTAATTTGCTGCGAACGATGGTCTATTTGAGGTTGGGTGGCTGTTTAAAGGCGAGTAGTGGAGGAGACTAACACGGGACGCAACCAACAGAGTACCCTTTGTCGTCCAGTACTTCCCCGGAGCGGAGAAACTACGCCATGTTCTCCGCAGCCTTCAACATGCCATCAATGACGACGAACACCTCGCTATGGCCATCCCCACACCTCCACTACTCGCCTTTAAACAATTGTAAACAATTTTACAACACCAAGTTATAGTCCAGCAATTTTATTTTAAATTCACAAGCTTTCGGAGGCTTCCCCCTTCGTCAGGTGAACGTCACCTGACGAAGGGGGAAGCCTCCGAAAGCTTGTGAATTTAAAATAAAATTGCTGGACTATAACTTGGTGTTGTAAAATTGTTTACAATTGTCAACCCCAGTCCATCACCGGCATCTCCACATCACGCCTTTAAACAGACCAGGCTGAAGCGTTTGGCACTTCAGCCAGAAGTGCCAAACGCTTCAGCCTTGTCTTTTACACTCGCATGCTGGACTCTGCCATCATTGAAGATGGGGATATTTACAGAGCCTCCTCCTCCCGTTAGTTGTTTAATTGTCCACCACCATTCACGACTGGATGTGGCAAGACTGCAGACCGTTGATCTGATCTGTTAGTTGTGGAATTGTTTAGCTTTGTCTATAGTATATTGCTTCCGCTGTTTAGCAGGCATGTAGTCCTGAGTCGTAGCTTCACCAGGTTGGCACCTGGTGCTGCTCCTGGCATGCTCTTCTACACTCCTCATTGAACCAGGGTTGATCCCCTGGCTTGTTGGTAATGGTAGAGTGAGGAATATGCTGGACCATGAGGTTACAGATTGTGCTGGAATACAATCCTGCTGCTGCTGATGGCCCACAGTGCCTCATGGATGCCCAGTTTTGAGCTGCTAGATCTGTTCTGAATCTATCCCATTTAGCATGGTGGTAGTGCCACACAACACGTTGGATGGTATCCTCAGTGCGAAGACGGGACTTCGTCTCCACGAGGACTGTGCGGTGGTCACTCCTACCAATACTGTCATGGACAGATGCATTTGCGACAGGTAGATTGGTGAGGACGAGGTCAAGTAACTTTTTCCCTCGTGTTGGTTTGCTCACCACTTGCCGCATGCCCAATCTGGCAGCTATGTCCTTCAGGACTCGGCCAGCTCGGTCAGTAGTGGTGCTACCGAGCCACTCTTGGTGATGGACATTGAAGTCCTCCACCCAGAGTACATTCTGTGCCCTTGCTACCCTCAGTGCTTCCTTCAAGTGGTGTTCAACATGGAGGACTGATTCATCAGCTGAGGGAAGGCGGTAGGAGGTAATCAGCAGGAGGTTTCCTTGCCCGTGTTTGACCTGATGCCATGAGATTTCATGGGGTCCAGAGTCAATGTTGAGGACTCACAGGGCCACTCCCTCCTGACTGTATATCACTGTACCGCCACCTCTGGTGGGTCTGTCCTGCCGGTGGCACAGGACATACCCAGGGATGGTGATGGAAGAGTCTGGGACGTTGGCTGAAAGGTATGATTCTGTGAGCATGGCTATGTCATGCTGTTGCTTGACTAATCTGTGGGACAGCTCTCCCAATTTTGGCACAAATCCCCAGATGTTAGTGAGGAGGATTTTGTAGGGTTGACTGGGCTTGGTTTGCCTTTGTCGTGTCCGATGCCTAGTGGTCCGTCCGGTTTTATTCTTATTGTGACTTTTTTTAAGCGAGATTTTACAACTGAGTGGCTTGCTAGGCCATTTCAGAGGGCAATTAAGAATCAACCACATTGCTGTGGGTCTGGAGTCACATATAGGCCAGACCGGGTAAGGACGGCAGGTTTCCTTCCCTAAAGGACATTTCTGATGGCTTTGCTTCTTTGAGGAGCTTTGGCTTTGGGGAGTGAAGGTGGATGGCTGTCCCTGGCCTCTTTTTCTCTGCTGCTCTATAGGGTGATGGACAAACCTGTCCCAGCTATCAGCCAGTCTTCCTGCAGACTCACTGCTCAACCAGAAAACTGTAGTTTCACTCCTACAAATAACGTGACCTGTTGCGTTTTCCCTCCCAAATGTTCTCAATTCGTTCTAAGACTTACCTTTGGAAGCTTCATTATACCTGCACAACATGTCATCACATTTCCAATTTTGTCTGTCCTGTGACTGTCCTAATGCAGGTAAGTCGAACTGAGAAATGCAGTTCATTATTGAAGTTGCACACTGTTCCAAGTGAGAGTGGTTTGAAATGAAACAGGAATTTAGACTGCAAAACTGTTAAGTGAACAGAGCTTGAACACTGGTGTGTGGGAGGGTGTTCTTAGCATTATTGCAGCTGATTAGGTGTTGATTGTAATCTCAGCTGGTTCTCCAAGATTGTTGGGAAAATTTTTACAGTACATACAATGATCATTTTGAAAATAAGAGCTCCTGCCCTTGCAAAAAGTTGGCCGATGCCAGTCCCTAAGGTGTCCGTAACTTACAGGTTTCACTGTAAATGGACGTATTATATTTGTATATTGGAAGTGAGCAAGCATTTTAGTTTTAATTTTTTGTGTCCAAGACCTGTACTCTAGATCAATAGTCTTAAAATATTTAATTCCTAATGCTTCTGTTGCCATATCTGGGCAAATGCTTATCATGTATGCTCTAAGTGATGGTTAGTAATAGGTGATGCTTTAATCTTTTAAAGAGGGCTGGTTGAATTTTTAATATGTTGTCGAGTTAAACTCTTGATTGACCTCAGTTGGTGTATAAATCGGGCAAAAAAGGGAAAGTGAATGAAATGTTTGCGCACTTGACAATGAAACTGGCATTTGGTAACTGCAGATCATTTTGGCAGAGGCAAATTAAATATTGAAGTGGTAGTGGCAGATAGAATTGAAGCCTTTGCTGTTTCACTGTTCCTGAAACGATCTTCTGATGTAGAAAGAGTAAACCATTGAAAAGACTCGCATATTTTTCCAGGCTTTTCAAAATTAGTTGAATGTGTACATCTCCTCCTTACACTTCTTGTGCCATATCCCCTCTCTTACCCAGAGGGTAGGTCGGCGACCTGCTCCCCAAGCCTTTGGCTACACTGCTGTTGAGCTGGCTACTGCTATGTGAGAATAGATGTGTTTGAGTTTTTCTTTCTCCCTGTAGAGAGTTCCCCTAGCTTTACTTGGTGTATCCGCCCGGCTGCCTGAATTAGATCAGTAACTCATTATTACAAGATAATTATGAATGAGAAAAACCATTTAGCCCGTCTCAGTTCATCCATGCAGAAAGTCCCCCCCCCCCACCCCATTGTAGAATCCAATTGGCTGTTAAATGATTCTAAGGTTTTCACCTCCACTACCGTATCTGAGAGTCCATTCGTATGCACGGAAGAAGTACTTCCTAATATCAGTCCTAAATTTGCCTTTCAGTTGTTTAAACCGTTGTCTCTGTTTCCTACTCCAGCAATTTACATTTTCCATATTGTTTACTTTCTTCTATCTCACCAAAGGAACCTCTTTTTAAGGCTGAAAAGTCAATGTTTCTCCAATCTTTCCACAGTCAAATCCCTGACACTAAGGCCCTGATTTTAACTCGGGGCCATAAAGAGTTGGCGGGGTGGGGGGGATGATTTTCGGTTGGGAAACCCAGAAGTATGGGTTTCCTGAGCGTCCTGACAATTTTGACATCATGATGCCTTTAGCAGGTTTCCAGCCCGACAGGCTTGGCTGCCTGTTTGGATGGGGAGTGGATGCCAGGTAAGTGGGACATCGGTGGGGGGGATTATGGCCGGGGATCGTGTGGGGGTGGGGGGGATTATGGCCGGGGATCGTGTGGGGGTGGGGGGGATTATGGCCGGGGATCGTGTGGGGGTGGGGGAGGATGGCCGGGGATCGTGTGGGGGTGGGGGAGGATGGCCGGGGATCGTGTGGGGGTGGGGGAGGATGGCTGGGGGTCGTGTGGGGGTGGGGGAGGATGGCCGGGGGTCGTGTGGGGGTGGGGGAGGATGGCTGGGGATCGGGTGGCTGGAAATTGTGTGAGGGTGGCTGGAGATCGTGTTTGGGGTGGGTGGGGCAGTCGGCCGTCGTGTGTCGGTGGGTGGGGCAGTCGGCCGTCGTGTGTCGGTGGGTGGGGCAGTCGGCCGTCGTGTGTCGGGAGGTGGTCGGTCGGCCGTCGTGTGTCGGGAGGTGGTCGGTCGGCCGTCGTGTGTCGGGAGGTGGTCGGCCGGCCGTCGTGTGTCGGGAGGTGGTCGGTCGGCCGTCGTGTGTCGGGAGGTGGTCGGTCGGCCAATGTGTGTGTGGGATCGCAGTGGTTATGCTTGTTGGTCCTGGAGGAAAACACTCCTGCTCCACCTGGTCCACAGGCTGTGTGATGAAGGCAATTACCTGTTGAATCGGGCCTTCTCGCCGCCTCTTACGTGGTGTGAATCAGAAAGCCCGGGAATCCCGGCTCCCAGGAGTTAAAAATAAAAAACCTATTAAAATGGTGGCACGCAGCCTCCTTAAAAGATTTTACTGACCGACCCTCCCCCTGAGAGTGGATTGGTTGCTGTTCTCCCAACACGCTTCTGTTAAAACCGGAAGTGGGTTGGGGTCGGGTTTTATAATTTTACCTTCCCACCCACCCCCAACTCACCAGTTCTGGGGGGTTAAAATTACCCCCTAGGTATCAGCCCCATGGCTTTTGTCTGCACTGTCTCTCGCACTAAAATGCCTCCCTGGTGTCTCAGTGACCTGAACTGCACACAATTCTCAGGGTGTGACTGTACAGTTTGATCTCAACTTCCTCTGACATAAAGTCTACTGTTTTCACCATGTGGTTCAGTATTTAATTAGCTTTGTTGATTTCTGCTCTACATCGTTTGGGACGTGTTGAGTCTACTAATTAAGACTCCCAGGTCTCTTTCAACTTGATCCTCAGCTATTTTATGGAATCCGTGCGTTGCCCATTTTTCCTTCTTAAGTTACACTTGTCCGCATTGAATTTCATCTGACATTGTTTTTCTAATTTTGTCCAACTCATTCTGTAATTTCTAGGCAGCCTCCTCCGATTTCATTCCCTCTCGTAGTTTGGTATCATTTGAAAATTTGATCAGTTTGTATTGAGTTTCTGAATGCAAGTCATTGATGTAGTTTCCCAACAGTGGTCCCAGGGGAATTCCACTTACTGCTCCCCTCCCCCGCTCTAACAAATACTCGTCGTTTTGTACCCTTCAGCAGGTTGTGGTGAATTATACTTGAAAACAATGGCCCGGAATTTCCTGAAAACTTACGCCATAGTAATGATGCAACTATGGTGTACACCAGTATTGTGGTGCAGATTTTCCTGGAAATTATGGCGTACGTGACTTACGCCAGTACTTATGCCACGTCAAAATTTTCTGGGACCCTCTGCATCGCTCAGCCATTTGCCTCGTCAAAACAGTGAGAATTTAATTATCATAGCTCTGCCCTTCATTAAAATTAATGGCTTTCACCATTTTGCAGCATTTAAAACAGTTTTCACACCACTGCCACTTAGACTGAAAAATAATGGTCTAAATAGCCTAGCAGTGGCGTGATTAAAGGGTGCATTCTCTGATAGAATTTAAATGACGTGCTAAAATGTGTTTGCTGAACAGGACATTAATTGGGACAATAAGTTTGGGGCCCCTAAGTAATAAGAGAAAATTAACCTTATTTCATCTTTTGAAAGAGATTGATCCGTGCCTGGGATTCTTGGGGATTGTAAGTATATCATGAATCATTCAGTCACCTGTTCAAACACCTATAATTATTTCATCCACACCATACATCTTTGGATGTGTTTGTTCCATTGTGATAATCTGATCACTCAAATTGATGAATGTTTGATTAATTTTGTTTGCAGCAAATTACTGTTTAATTTGCTGTTTTAAAATCAAACTCCAATTTGATTTTCATTGTTAGCATCTATAAGCAAGCCTTAAATTGAAAGTAAGGGTTGAGAAATCAGGAAGGAGAAATGGAAGTAGAGAGAGGCAACATGATGGAAACCTACTTTTTATTATTAAGACAAGTATAACAATTCAACATTCAAATGACACAATAAATCAATCTAAAACTTTTACAATTGACAAGTCCCAAATTATAGATTCTGGTCAGAGATACTGACGCATGTAATGTTTGTTGATTACTGAAACGTACAATATAAAAGAAAATTTTATATGCAATCCATTGCCATTTTCTTTTCTGAAAGTGAGTCAAGATTTGACTAATTTCAACAGTGGGCAGCCCAAGGAAAACAAAGTGTAGGGAAGTTAAAGTTCTAACTGTGTAACAAGCCCTGTGAAAGTAGTATGGAAAGGCACCATCTAAAAGAATCTCTGAATCACTGTTTCAGTGGGCAACAGTATTCAGCATCTGGGGGAAATTTTCATTTCCATATCGGCCACTTGCATTAATCTATCAGAGGTGACAGGCTGTAAAAAAAAAGATATCCTGAATATCACAGCCATAGAAACAAAATAAATAAATTAACTAATTAGTCCACGAGAGCCTCCCTTAGCTGAAAAAAGCCAGGAATTCTCGGCCAATTGCTTCATGCAAATATTCTGACAACGCGAACTTGTGCAAAGCCTCAAATATTTCACTGAAACAAAGTTACTATTTAAGCATTCTGTTTAAATTAACCTCGACTGTACAGCAACACTATCGATAACTCCTTACAACTATGCAAATATGTCAGCAAAAAGAAAAAGCTTTTCTCATAACCGTGGTTATACATACTATTTTTCTTTCGAAGTATTAGTGTTCTTAAAAAAAAATTAAAAGACTAACTCCGATTCAATTACTTTTTTTAAAAAACTTTTTTTTAATCTTTCAGAATTTGAAAATGTGATAGAAAGTACAATGGCCAGTGGCTGCGCTGCTTCAGCGTATTCTAATTATTTTTCCAGCAAACTGTAGTGTGAATTCGCCACTGGAGGATCGGGGAGCACAGCGGTCTAACTTACGGTGTTCGTTGCCAATATTGTCATTGTAATGAATTCCGGGCCATTGTTTTATCACTGGGATGCAGAATATTTGTGCAGCAACTTGCTATACCTCAGGAAAGTTCTCATGAAGCAGCTCCATTTTGTTTCAGATTTCCAGCATCCACTGTATTTTGCTTTTGTTTCTGTTTTATCAAGATTTGAATTTTTACATATTTCAGTCTTAAGTATTCTGCTAACATGAAATTATGGTAATTGGGTCACGTGCTTTTAGTTGTGTTGCAATATGTACTTAAATATACTGTTTGCCCACATATGATTGCACAGTTTTGTGTAGTTTTTATTTCCTTGCAGTAATCGTACATGTAGAAATAACATTGTTTGACGACAGTGAAACTTAATACTTTGGAGAACAATGTTAGGTCAGCACGGTGATCCAGACTGGTGCAACTCAGACAATGTGGTATTGGTGTGCTGGAAACAATAATATAACATCATTCTCAAATATGGGAGCTAGAGGGAAAGAAAGTTAAGATTGTTTAAACTCCATTGCTGGTTGTAGTGAGAAGGACCTTGGAGTGCCTGAAATAAAATTTCATCATCTGCCAAAGGGCTGAAATATGGTAATTGTTATACCCTTTTTCAAGAAAGGGGAAAGAAAAATTGTAGATAATTTAATCTTGCGGGTAAACTTCTTTAGTTTATATTATGGGAGAAACTTAATGAGCGCTTAGAAAGGCATGGGCTTATCGGGCATTCAGTTTGGATTAATAATTAACTAATCCAATTTTATTGAAGAAACCTCAAGTAAAGGGAATTCAATGGATGTTTTTTATACATATATATATATTTCAAAAGGCATTTGATAAAATGTTATGAGATTTATATGAAATTTAAGACACTTATTAAAGGGTATACAGCTACATGGATAGAGGAATGGGACAGAAAACAAATAATAGGGATAAGTATTTTTTGGATTGATGGGATGGGATAGTAGTGTAATACAGGGACCTGTCCTCGAACCTCTTTCCATTTATATAAATAACATAGCTGTTGGCACTAAAGGTATAATAGTGAAGGATGCTAATGATATCAAATTAGGGGCCATCAATAATTAAAGAAGAATGCAGAAGACAAGAGGCAGGCATAGACAGGTTAGCAGCTTGCGCAATTAGATGGCAGATGCAATTCAAAGCAGAGAAATGTAAAGAGCACATTGTGTACTTCTGGGCACACCCCATTATTGGAAGGATATTAGGGTACGGTAAAGATTCATAATGATACTAGGAATGAGCAATAGTAATTATGAAGAAAAACTTGAACAATTGGGACTTTTCTTCACTGCATCATAGAGGTTAAGGGGTGGGGGGTTGTCGAATAGAGATTTTCAAAATTATGAAAGATTTTGAGAGGGTAAGTAGTGGAAGATTGTTTCCACTGATCGGAGAATTGGTTATGGGTCCATGGCTTAAGAATTATCATGACATTAGAAGAAATGTTTTTACAAAAGTTTATTCGTACCATGGGATAGTTTCCCCAAGTGCCTCATTTAAAAGGGAGCCGGATATGTATTTAAAATGGAAGAATATAAAAGGTTATGGGGAAAGGGCAAAAAATAGGGTTTGAGCAGATAACTAGTTGAAGTGTAGGCATGATAGGCCAAAATGATTGCCTCCTTCTGTGTTTTAACTTCTATGATGAAGCAATCAAATTGTACAGTTACCTGTAGGAAATTTAAAAATATTTTCCTTTGGTGGATAATGAAACAGTTGCTGCCGGCTTATACTTGACACATTTTCTGAATCCACAAGGGCTGATGCTGGTACTGGTGTGGTGACTTGAGTATAAAATGAATGCATTGATTAGGGACATACCAGGAGCTTTTATTTTAATTCTTGGAAAAACAAGTTCAAAGGCCAAGGAGAATACCAAAGTTGAAAAGAGTAAAGAGAAGGCTTAGCATGCCTGGTAAACAATAACTTGCATTTATATAGCACCTATAATGTAGAAAAATGTCACAGGGCACTTCACAGAAGTGTAATCAAATGAAAATAGACGCCGATCCAAAGAAGGAGATGATATGACCAAAAATTAGGACAAAGAGGTGGGTTTTAAGGAGCAGAGGGAGGTGGAGAGGCGGAGTGGTTTAGGGAAGGAATTCCAGAACTTAAAGCTTGGCCACCAATGATTGAGTGGGGGGGGCGGGGGAGGGAGGGATGCACAAAAGGCTAGAGTCAGAGGAATGCAGTTTTCTAGGGGGTGGGGTATAAGGCTGGAAGAGGTTACAGAGATAGGGAGGGGTGTGGCCATGAAGGGATTTAAACACTAGAACAAGAATTTTTAAATTTAATGCATTGGGGGAACCAGAGTCGATGTATGTCAGCGTGCACAAGGGTGGTGGTTGAATGGGACTTGGTGTGGGATAGCATATGGGCAGCAGAGTTTTGGATGAGCTGAACTTTACAGAGGGTGGGAGGATGAAAAGCCAGCCAGAAGACCATTAGAATTTGGAGAGGTCTGTGCCAATTAAGCAGGTGGCTGAATAATGGCAAATATAGATTAATGTCATGTATATTTGAACTGGAAGCAACAAATATGTACAAAATGAAAAGGGTGTAACTTAGCAAAAGTGGAGAAGGTTTTGGACATGATTATTAAACATTCACTGAAGGTTTCCACTCAACCTGTAGCTGTTACCAAAATAGGTTGCATTTTGATAGCATTTGTCATAAGTCAAAATCAGTTATTCTAACCTTCTATAAATCATTGGTAAGATTACCTTTGGAATATTGTATCCAGTTTTGAGTGCATCCTCCAGATGGTGCAAAGCAGAGTGATGAGAATGAATCCAGGGCCTAAGTAAGGAGAGGCTCATAGAGCTGCATTTGTTTTCACTACAAGAAACAAAATTGAAGGAGTAAATGATCTAAACATAGAAACATAGAAAATAGGAGCAAGAGTAGGCCATTAGGCCCTTCGGACCTGCTCCGCCATTCAAAATGATCATGGCTGATCGTCTAACTCAGTACCCTGTTCCCGTTTTTTCCCCATATCCCTTGAACCCTTTAGCATCAAGAAATATATCTATCTCCTTCTTGAAAACATCTAATGACTCGGCCGCCACTGCCTTCTGTGGTAGAGAATTCCACAGGTTCACCACCCTCTGAGTGAAGAAATTTCTCCTCATCTCGGTTCTGTATGGCATATCCCATATCCTGAGACTGTGACCTCCTGGTTCTGGACTCCCCAGCCATCAGGAACATCCTCCCTGCATCTAGTCTGTCTAGTCCTGTTAAAATTTTATATGTTTCAATAAGATCCCCTCTCATTCTTCCAAACTCGAGTGAATATAGGCCTAGTCGACCCAATCTCTCCTCATCTGTCAGTCCTGCCATCCCAGGATTCAGTCTGGTAAACCTTTGTTGCACTCCCTCCATGGCAAGGATATCCTTCCTCAGATAAGGAGACCAAAACTGCACACACTACTCCAGATGTGGTCTCACCAAGGCCCTGCAGTATAACTGCAGTAAGACAGCCCTGCTCCTGTATTCAAATCCTCATGCAGTGAAGACCAACATACCATTCGCCTTCCTGACTGCTTGCTGCACCTGAATGCTCGCTTTCAGTGACTGATTTACAAGGACACCCAGGTCTCATTGCACCTCCCCTTTTCCCAATCTATCACCATTCAGATAATCTGCCTTTTCTGTTTTTACAACCAAAGTGGATAACCTCACATTTATTCACGTTATACTGCATCTGCCATGTTCTTGCCCACTTACCCAACTTGTCTAAATCACATTGCAGCCTCTTTGCATCCTCCTCACAGCTCACATTCCACCCCAGCTTTGTGTCGTCTGCAAACTCGGAAATATTACATTTAGTTCCCTCATCCAAATCATTGATATATATTGTGAATAGCTGGGGCCCAAGCACTGATCCCTGCGGCACCCCACTAGTCACTGCCTGCCACCCGGAAAAAGACCCGTTTATTCCTGCTTTTAAAAATGCTGAGAGGCATAGATTTCTTTGAAGTGCTTAGGTGCGTGCTGTCACTAGTCTTGTTTAGCACATTGTGTCACTAGTCTTGTTTAGCACATTGTGTCACTAGTCTTGTTTAGCACATTGTGTCACTAGTCTTGTTTAGCACATTGTGTCACTAGTCTTGTTTAGCACATTGTGTCACTAGTCTATAGCACACCTCCTACAAGCAAGTCCACTTTAATGGTATGTCAGTACACTGCCTGTGCAATACTCTTCATCACTTCAAATTACTTCCATCATTACCTCCAACAGTGACAGATCTATAACTACTTTTGAGTTATATAGCTCAAAGTACTCTAGACACAATTCAAGTTTGGAAGGACAGAATCTACCGGGTGTTTTCCATAGTTTAAATGGGGTTAATTTGAAAACCTCACACATCCATCATTAGGTTTTATTGAAGGATGAGACACAACAATAAAGGCTGTTAGAGTGTGAGCAAAGAGCTAGAGGACACAGGTTTAATACAAGGCTCAAATGAAAGTAGAGAAAAAAAGAAACTTTTTTAACTCCACTGAGTAGTGGACTCCCAACAAAAGCAGCTTAACTTCTTCAAAAAGGAACTCGATAAAAATCTGATTTATGAATGATGACAGATATAGATACAGGTTGAGTTGATTAACTATTCCACAGGACCATATGGTTATTTTCTGCGGGGTATGGTGAATTGGCTGAATGACAATGCGCCAGCGTGGAATCTTGTGATGCGAGGAAAGATTAATATTTAGGAGTTTTGGTTGCTTTTCGTTGCAAAAATGTAACTTTTTGTTCCGTCTGCATGTGTTTTCAGGTTTATATTTGAGTGCATTATTGATTGGATCATTGTATTCAAATTGTGAATGCCTAATTCACAAATGTTCTTATGGAAGATAACTTTGCACACATTTCTGAATGAATATAATGCTTTGAACTTCATAAAAGATAAGGGAAAATAGAAGCTTCAAAGCATAAAATGTATGTTAACTGTTTTCTAAAACTTCAAAATCAAAATGGAGTTGGTCAACCATCAGTGAAGCTGAAATTTTATTTACGTGGGGTACTTAACTAGCAATTTAAATTGAATTCCTTTTTTTAAAAAAATCTTTTTCTACCAGTGATCGAGTGGGAAACCTATTTATTTTTCCCCTCCTTAACTCAAGGCACTAAGTCTAATTATAGCAGCCTATTTATCACCCAGCCCATATCAGAAAATCTAGTGCACATTGGTAATTGAGCAACTTTTTGTCTGCGTGGTTTCGCTCCTCAGTGCCATAACTAGCTGAGCCAATGGAATAGCCTGAATTTTTATTCCATATAGTTTCTGTGCTATAGTTAGCTCTCTCCTCATTATCCACCCTCCCAGGAAGGACAGATAAAGGAACCTCCTTTAAGGTTTCCACCACAGCTGTTTATCTAATTGCTTGCTAATGGCTAAGAAAAATGGCTGGTTCTGTTCTTCCTTCACCCCTCCCCAAATGTAGAAACAATATAGCTTTTGCTTGTCTTCTTTCTCACCCTTTGAATATGCCCCTTTACCTCTCTTCTCCTGAAGGTGATAATTCTTGCTTAATTACTGGTTCTCGGGCAGATTCTCAGGACATTCGTGCTTGACAAACCTTATAGAATTCTTTGATAAATGGGGGAAATGCAATGGATGTAGTACATGGACTTTAGGAAAGCCTTTGACAAAGTACCACACGGATGATCATTAGAGAAGATTGGGGGTATGGAATTAGGGGGAGGATAGAAAACTAGATCAAAAATTGTCGAGAAGGGAGGAAATCAGAGAGTAAGAGTTAAGGGCAATTTTTCTGAGTGGTTAGAAGTAAGTAGTGGTGTCCCTTAGGCTTCAGTTCTGGATGCATTTCTGATCACTATATATCAATAATTTAGAGATAGGCATAGAGGTTGTAGTGTTGAAATTTGCATATGATACCAAAATAGGAGATATAGTCAATTCTTTAGAAGACCAAAAAAAACTGCAAAGGGATATTGATAAGATGGGGGAATGGGCTAAAAAGTGACAGATAGAATTCAATGTCAGTAAATGTGAGGTGTTGTTAAAAAAAAAAATAACAGCAGTTATTATACTCTGAATGAAAGTAGGCTCGGTGCTGTGGAAAAACAGAGGGATTTGGGGGTAAAGGTTCACAGAACATTAAAGGCAGAAGCTCAGATTGATAAGGCTGTGAAAAAAGCTGATAGAATTCTAGGTTTTATCTTGAGGTATAAAATATAAAAGTCAAGAGGTAATGATGAGCCTATATAAAACCTTAAGACCTCAGTTAGAGTACAGTGCAGTATTGGGCTGCACACTGCAGGAAGGATATTGAGGCTTTGGAGACAGTACAGCAAAGATTCACTAAGATGCTGCCTGATATGAGGAAATACAAACAGGAAAAAGACTTGCAGAAGTTTCCTGGAATTTACCGTTAATCATAACACTGGTCAGTGGCACTTCAAAAAATAATTCATTGTGTAAAAGGTACTAACTACATGCAAGTATTCTCAGTATTTCCATGTAATGGGAAGTGTTTTTGTTAATGTTTGTATTGTTACTGCAGTGATTTGGAAGGATACTGTTACTGGTAGTTGCTTCACTTTTAACAAAATTCAGCATATGCACTCACCTGACATTACCAGCTCTCTGGTTTAAGGGTAGAAGCTTCAATGATATCGCCAAGCACGGTATACTTGAACCAGTGCACTGCTTCATTTTGTATTGATTGTAATAATGGTTGCAAAACACTATTTCTGAATTAGTAATGTGCTGTGCTGAATATAGTTTCTAATTTGAAGAAATAAATGCCAGTATTCAATGTTATTCATGGCATGGTGTGGTAATACTAAAAACTGCTAATTTAGGTGGCTATCTCTACAATAATAAGCTTAGCAGGGAGAACTGGATGGTGCAGTGGGTTAGACATTTTACTTCGAGATGAATGGGTTCACATTCAGCCCAGACTAATGGAATGAAAATATTTTCTGTCTGCTGCTGTAAAGGTCCAATGCACAGTGAATTTGGGCAGCCTCAATCCAGTCCCCGGTGCGCATGGGCCCACAAGACGACAATTTCCCCAATTCAGCACTAATAGGCAATCTCATTCAGAGAGGCCACAGGCTGGTGTGACAAACAGGAAAAAATGCAACATTGGTACAATATGGGGTGCTTTTCTGAGTTTGGGGCTAAGGCACGTTATTGGGGCAAAGTAGAAGGAGCTTACTTTGTATCTGGCAGTGCTATACCTGGCCTGTAAGTGGGGTGTCGGAAATGGAAAGAGTACTATTCCCCAGCATTAACATTTGTCAGCATGATGGATAATATTTTTTAAACTTTAAATTATATGTATTAAAAAAATGAGCTTAGCAAACCTCTCTCCTAATGCTATTGAACTGGAATCTTATGAAAAGAAAGACTTCTTAAAAATTTGTTCATGGGATGTGGGCGTCGCTGGCGAGGCTTACATTTATTGCCCATCCTGAATTGCCCTTGAGAAGGTGGTGGTGAGCCGCCGCCTTGAACCGCTGCAGTCTGTGTGGTGAAGGTTCTCCCAAAGTGCTGTTAGGAAGGGAGTTCCAGGATTTTGATCCAGCGACGATGAAGGAACGGCGATATATTTCCAAGTTGGGATGGTGTGTGACTTGGAGGGGAACGTGCAGGTGGTGGTATTCTCATGTACCTGCTGCTCTTGTCCTTCTAGGTGGTAGAGGTCGCAGGTTTGGGAGGTGCTGTTGAAGAAGCCTTGGCGAGTTGCTGCAGTGCATCCTGTGGATGGTACACACTGCAGCCACTGTGCGCCGGTGGTGAAGGGAGTGAATGTTTAGGGTGGTGGATGGGGTGCCAATCAAGTGGGTTGCTTTGTCCTGGATGGTGTCGAGCTTCTTGAGTGTTGTTGGATCTGCAATCATCCAGGCAGGTGGAGAGTATTCCATCACACTCCTGACTTGTGCCTTGTAGATGGTGGAAAGGCTTTGGGGAGTCAGGAGGTGAGTCACCTGCCGCAGAATATCCAGCCTCTGACCTGCTCTTGTAGCCACAGTATTTATATGGCTGGTCCAGTTAAGTTTCTGGTCAATGGTGACCCCCAGGATGTTGATGGTGGGGGATTTGGCGATAGTAATGCCGTTGAATGTCAAGGGAGGTGGTTACCATCTCTCTTGTTGAAGATGGTCATTGCCTGGCGCAAATGTTCATTGCCACTTATGAGCCCAAGCCTGGATGTTGTCCAGGTCTTGCTGCATGCGGGCTCGGACTGCTTCGTTATCTGAGGGGTTGCAGTGCAGGCATCAGCAAACATCCCCATTTCTGACCTTATGATGGAGGGAAGGTCATTGATGAAGCAGCTGAAGATGGTTGGGCTGAGGACACTGCCTTGAGGAGCTCCTGCAGCAATGTCCTGGGGCTGAGATGATTAGCCTCCAACAACCACTACCATCTTCCTTTGTGCAATGTATGACTCCAGCCACTGGAGAGTTTTCCCCCGATTCCCATTGATTTTAATTTTACTAGGGCTCCTTGGTTCCACACTCTGTCAAATGCTGCCTTGATGTCAAGGACAGTCACTCTCACCCCACCTCTGGAATTCAGCTCTTTTGTCCATGTTTGGACCATGTTTGTAATGAGGTCTGGAGCAGAGTGGTCCTGGTGGAACCCAAACTGAGCATCGGTGAGTAAGTGCCGCTTGATAGCACTGTCGACGACACCGTCCATCACTTTGCTGATGATTGAGAGTGGACTGATGGGGCAGTAATTGGCCGGATTGGATTTGTCCTGCTTTTTGTGGACAGAACATACCTGGGTAATTTTCTACGTTGCCGGGTAGATGCCAGTGTTGTAGCTGTACTGGAACAGCTTGGCGAGAGGCACAGCTAGTTCTGGAGCACAAGTCGTCAGCACTACAGCCGGGATTTTGTCAGGGCCCATAGACTTTGCTGTATACAGTGCACTCAGCCGTTTCTTGATATCACGTGGAGTGAATCGAATTGGCTGAAGACTGGCTTCTGTGATGGTGGGGATATCGGGAGGAGGCCGAGATGGATCATCTACTCGGCACTTCTGGCTGAAGATGGTTGCAAACGCTTCAGCCTTGTCTTTTGCACTCACGTGCTGAACTCCGCCATCGTTGAGGATGGGGATGTTTACAGAGCCTCCTCCTCCCGTTAGTTGTTTAATTGTCCACCACCATTCACGACTGGATATGGCAGGACTGCAGAGCTTTGATCTGATCCGTTGGTTGTGGAATCGCTTAGCTCTGTCTATAGTATATTGCTTCCGATGTTTAGCATGCATGTAATCCTGAGTTGTAGAGGTGACTAAAGTAGTGGACAGGGGAATGTCAATGGATGTTCTTTATATGGACTTCCACAAGGCATTTGATGAAGTCCCACATAAGAAACTGTTAGCTAAGAAAGAAGCCCATGGAATCGAGGGAAAAGTATGGACTTGGTTAGGAAGATGGCTGAGCGAAAGGCGACAGAGAGTAGGGATAATGCGTAGGTACTCACATTGGCAGGATGTGACTAGTGGAGTCCCGCAGGGATCTGTCTTGGGGCCTCAATTGTTCACAATATTTATTAACGACTTAGATGAAGGCATAGAAAGTCTCATATCTAAGTTTGCCGATGACACAAAGATTGGTGGCATTGTAAGCAGTGTAGATGAAACATAAAATTACAAAGGGATATTGATAGATTAGATGAATGGGCAAAACTGTGGCAAATGGAATTCAATGTAGACAAATGTGAGGTCATCCACTTTGGATCAAAAAAGGATAGAACAGGGTACTTTCTAAATGGTAAAAAGTTAAAAACAGTGGATGTCCAAAGGGACTTAGGGGTTCAGGTGCATAAATCATTGAAGTGTCATGAACAGGTGCAGAAAATAATCAATAAGGCTAATGGAATGGTGGCCTTTATATCTCGAGGACTAGAATACAAGGGGGCAGAAGTTATGCTGCAGCTATACAAAACCCTGGTTAGACCGCACCTGGAGTACTGTGAGCAGTTCTGGGCACCGCACCTTCGGAAGGACATTGGCCTTGGAGGGAGCGCAGCGTAGGTTTACTAGAATGATACCCGGACTGCAAGGGTTAAGTTACGAGGAGAGATTACACAAATTGGGGTTGTATTCTCCGCAGTTTCGAAGGCTAAGGGTGATCTGATTGAAGTTTATGAAGTATTAAGGGGAACAGATAGGCTGGGTGGAGAGAAACTATTTCCGCCGGTTGGGGATTCTAGGAGTAGGGGGCACAGTCTAAAAATTAGAGCCAGACCTTTCAGGAGCGAGATTAGAAAACATTTCTACACACAAAGGTTGGTAGAAGTTTGGAACTCTCTTCCGCAATCGGCAATTGATACTAGCTCAATTGCTAAATTTAAATCTGAGATCGATAGCTTTTTGGCAACCAAAGGTATTAAGGGATATGGGCCAAAGGCGTGTATATGGAGTTAGATCACAGATCAGCCATGATCTTATCAATTGACTGAGCAGGCACGAGGTGCTGAATGGCCTACTCATGATCCTTTATGTTCTTCTACACTCCTCATTGAACCAGGGTTGATCCCCTGGCTTGTTGGTAATGATAGTGAGGAATATGCCGGGCCATGAGGTTACAGATTGTGCTGGAATACAATTCTGCTGCTGCTGATGGCCCACGGCGCCTCATGGATGCTCAGTTTTGAGCTGCTAGATCTGTTCTGAATCTATCCCATTTAGCACAGTGGTCGTGCCACACAACACGTTGTGTGTTGTGTGGCGAAAACAGGACTTCATCTCCATGAGGACTGTGCGGTGGTCACTCCTACCAATACTGTCATGGACAGATGCATTTGCGACAGGTAGATTGGTGAGGACGAGGTCAAGTAACTTTTTCCCTCGTGTTGGTTTGCTCACCACCTGCCGCAGGCCCAGTCTAGCAGCTATGTCCTTCAGGACTCTGCCAGTAGTGATGCTACCGAGCCACTCTTGGTGATGGACATTGAAGTCCCCCACCCAGAGTACATTCTGTGCCCTTGCTACCCTCAGTGCTTCCTCCAAGTGATGCTCAACATGGAGGAAGACTGATTCATCAGCTGAGGGAGGGCAGTAGGTGGTAATCAGCAGGAGGTTTCCTTGCCCATGTTTGACCTGATGCCATGAGATTTCATGGGGTCCAGAGTCAATGTTGAGGACTCCCAGGGCCACTCCCTCCTGACTGTATATCACTGTACCGCCACCTCTGGTGGGTCTGTTCTGCCAGTGGGACAGGACATACCCAGGGATGGTGATGGAAGAGTCTGGGACATTGGCTGCATGGTATTATTCTGAGTGTGGCAATGTCAGGCTGTTGCTTGACTGGTCTGTGGGACAGCTCTCCCAATTTTGGCACAAGTCCCCAGATGTTAGTGAGGAGGACTTTGCAGGGTCGACTGGGCTTGGTTTGCCTTTGTTGTGTCTGGTGCCTAGTGGTCTGATGCCGGGTGGTCCGTCCGGTTTTATTCTTATTGTGACCTTTTTTAAGCGAGATTTTACAACTGAGTGGCTTGTTAGGCCATTTCAGAGGGCAATTAAGAATCAACCACATTGCTGTGGGTGTGCAGTCACATATCGGCCAGACCGGGTAAGGATGGCAGGTTTCCTTTCCTAACGGTCATTAGTGAACCAGATGGGTTTTTACGACAATCCGGTCGTTTCGTGGCCACTATTACTGATACTAGTATTTTCATTCCAGATTTTATTTAATTAATTGAATTTAAATTCCCCAGGGGCCATGGTGGGATTTGAACTCATGACTCAGGATTATTAGTCCAGGCTTCTGGATTACTAGTTCAGTAACATAACCACTATGCTACCATACCCCTTTGGGGAACCTACTGAAAAATGTAGAATTGCAGTGAAGGGTGGGACATGTAGAAATATGAGACACAGCAGGCCTGCCAGTGGGACCGGAGATTAACAAAATAAAGTATATGTAGCATATCTAGCCGTTGTATATGTCTTTTCCCTTTCTGTTCTCGAATAACACAAAAATAACTGTACCTCCAATTTAAAGCTTTGTTTCAACTGCTCATATTGGGTCTAATCATCTACCTCCCTATGTTTCACACCCAGAACTAGCTGGTAAGTTTTGTAAAGACTAACCAAAACATTACAGCTGAAGGGTGGAATCATTGCAACTCCAGTGGAAACATCCTGTGACATTTCTAGACTAACGCATGCCATTAGATGTAATGAAAGCAAAGGACCACATTGTGTTCTGTGAACATTCTAGAGCGGTTTTATTGTTCGAGCTTTGTAGTGTGATCCTTTAAAACGTTAAATATCTATTTACATACAGTACATAACTTTTTACAATTTAGCATGCTTTGCGTTTTTCTTTATTATTGCGGAGCTCACTGTGGCTTGTGGCCAGCTGGAGAACTTAGCTAACAGAAAAATTTAAAAATTTAATTTTAAATTTAAACACAAAGCATCTTCATGTAAAAAAAACTGCAATTCAGCTACATATTGGAAAACATTACAGTGGTAAAGCTGCTCTAAGTTTAAGATTGCTTTGGGTTTTTTAATGTTTTTTACAAACTTTATTGGCCCTTTTGAAGGTTTCTAAATGTGGCTTTTTTTGATCCAGGTATCCCTGGATAACGTTATGCACATAACCAAATGCTCAAAGTGTCCCTATGGGGTACTTCTATTGGAATGATGCACCCCTCCCCCATGAAAAAATTGCCTTTGGAAGGCTTTCCCACCTCCTGCCACTGAGGAATCAGTTGTATTTCCTCTCTTTCCCCCCCCCCCCCCCCACTCCCCCAGCTGAGACAGCATTTACCCCTTCCCTCCCCATCTCTTTCCCTTCCCCCTTACCTGCCTTGGTTCAATTATCAGCCACCCTTTAACCCTGTTTGACCTGAAAAGTGCCGTTGGTCTTGACTCCCCATGTGCACTGCCACGGGACATAACTAGTCTATACAATATATTCTAGGTGTGCACTTTTGTGTACTCTAGAGTAAAGTATGCTGCTTGCTGTCTTATACGACAGTATCCGACACATGATGCAGTATATACCTCTTCTATCCACCCTTGGACACACTGACTCATGTTGGAATATAATTCCATGACACCATGCATTCTTCAGTACTTTGCCCAATGAGCTTTCTTTATGTGTGAGCTTCCCTATACAGTGAGTATTGGCAGGCTATTACACATTGGAAGGCACCGCAACAATTAATCTGTCCACACTTGACAACCGTGCACGCACACTAACCAGCAGGAGTCATTGGATCTTTTCTATTGAACCTGGTATTTATTTTAGTACCACTTCTTCATTGTCACTTTTTTCACCTTGCATCCAATTAATTATTTTTTAATAGCTTGAATTACAACCTTGTGACTCAGTCCCAGATAGGCGTAACAACGAATGACCCACTCCTGACTCATTACAATGACATTTTTGGCCTGTATGCATGCTATTTTTTAGTTACGCTCTATTTTGAGCTTTATTTTTGACATTGCAGCTATTATCTTTCCAAAAAAATGTTCAAGGTGGTTGCTGATCACTGGAGTTCTCAATTGTTCAGATTCTAAATGGATGCCACTGTCATAATAAATGGGAGCGATTTAAAAGTGTGTGGACCACCAATTTTGATACCCTGAAGCATTGTTGCCATTTTTATTTTGTTAAACATAAGAATTTTTAGAAATAGGAAGAGACTATTTTCGGCCAAGCAAGCTTGACCCTTTTTCATAGATCAACCCTACCTGTCTTTGATTTGGAAACAACAACTTGCATTTATATAAGCTGCATTTTCAGCACATTCCTCAAACCAATCTCTTTCCAGAAATCCATCTATGGGCTCGATTTTAAAAGGGCGGCGGGATGGCAGCGTCATTGGGCGTGCAGCAAATGCGAATAATAAAAACCTACAGTTTCCCACACAATCGCGACTTAATTGTGGCCCCTCGACCTTGTTCTGGGTTTGCCGTCCGAAAGCTGCGTAATGGGTGGACTGTGCACCCGCGTGACAGACTGCAGGCTGAAGCGTCCAGATTTAAAAGGCCATTGCTCCAATGAATTTTGCTAGAACAAAAAGCAAGAAGACCCAATGGAGCAGCACAGGGGCATGGCTGCTCCAAGATGCCTCACTTCAGCTGCTACTGGCCAGGGTGAGGAGGAGGAGGGAACTATTTTACCCGGCCGACAGGAGGAAGCGCTCTGCCTCTGCCACCAAGAAGGCCTGGCTTGAGGTAGCAGAGGAGTCACCAGCAGCAGAAACATCTGCCACACTTGGGTCCAGTGCAGGAAATATTTCAATGAGCTAACTAGGTCAGCAAAAGTGAGTATACTTATTGATTCTCCAGCATTCCGTGTTGCACATCACCCGTTTCCCCGCCACCCCAACATAATTTTGCACTGCCATGACTACTGTATCACATCACTCCTCACGTCCACTTAAGGCACATCCTTGACTTACCTTCACTTCCTGAGCATTTCCTCACCTCCCCATTTGCGACCCCACCCCTACCACTCACCCCAATCCAGATCCAATGTGATGTCTCTGTCTGATACTCACCCTCTGATGCACCTCTTTCACGGTCAGCCTCACCCAAAGCAATGCATTCATCGGCTGACCACTTCACTATCACTCACTCGCACGTCACTGCTTTATCCCCTTCAAGGAGAAGAGAGCGCAAATCGCACGTGAGAGGGTGAGGACTGGAGGGGGGGCCACAACAAATAGAGGCGGAGGAGGAGGCCTTGGAAATTAGCCGCACCCTCGAGTGCCTGTCCGTCGGGGACGCCGAGACTGGCACCGCACAAACGTCTGGTGATGCAACTTTAACGTTCATCGCACACGACATAAATTGATGTTAACAATGCTTGGCATGTTGAACATCTCAGTATGCTCATCGCAACATGACACATCTGTTAATGGGTAAAACGACTGATGATCAGTGGGAAATGTTTAAAGAAACATTTAATGAGATACAGAACCGGTTTATTCCCCTGAGGGGCAAGAACTCTACTTGCCAAAAAAAACCAGCCATGGACAAGTAAAGAGGTACGGGACAGTATAAGACATAAGGAAAGGGCATACCAAAAGGCAAAAAATGGCACAGATCCTGGCGAATGGGAAAGATACAAAGATCAACAAAGGGTCACAAAACAGATTGTAATAGCTACAAAAAGAGAGTATGAAAAGAAACTTGCAAGGAATATCAAAACCAATACGAAGAACTTTTATAGTTATATTAGGAAAAAGAGGGTGGTCAGGAGCAGTGTTGGCCTCTTAAAAACTGAAAGTATGGATATTGTCATTGACAATGGGAAAATGGCGGACATGTTGAATAATTACTTTGCGTCAGTATTTACAGTAGAAAAAGAGGATAGCATGCCGGAAATCCCAAGAAAACTAATATTGAATCGGGGACATGGACTCGATTAAAATTAACATAAGTAAAGCAACAGTAATGAAGAAAATAATAGCACTAAAGAGTGACAAATCCCCAGGACCAGATGGTTTCCATCCCAGGGTTTTAAAGGAAGTAGGTGAGCAGATTGCAGATCCCTAACTATAATCTTTCAAAGTTCTCTAGATTCAGGAACTGTTCCTCTAGATTGGAAAATTGTACATGTCACTCCACTTTTTAAGAAAGGAGAGAGAGGGAAACCGGGGAATTATAGACCAGTTAGCCTAACATCTGTTGTGGGGAAAATGCTGGAGTTTATAATTAAGGATAGGGTGACTGAACACCTCGAGAATTTTCAGTTAATCAGGGAGAGCCAGCATGGATTTGTGAAAGGTAGGTCGTGCCTGACAAAGCTGATTGAATTTTTTGAAGAGGTGACTAAAGTAATGGACAGGGGAATGTCAATGGATGTTATTTATATGGACTTCCAGAAGGCATTTGATAAGGTCCCACATAAGAGACTGTTAGCTAAGTTAGAAGCCCATGGAATTGAGGGAAAAGTACGGACTTGGTTAGGAAATTGGCTGAGCGAAAGGCGACAGAGAGTAGGGATAATGGGTAAGTATTCACATTGGCAGGATGTGACTAGTGGAGTCCCGCAGGGATCTGTCTTGGGGCCTCAATTATTCACAATATTTATTAATGACTTGGATGAAGGCATAGAAAGTCTCATATCTAAGTTTGCCGATGACACAGAGATTGGTGGCATTGTAAGCAGTGTGGATGAAAACATAAAATTACAAAGGGATATTGATAGATTAGGTGAATGGGCAAAACTGTGGCAGATGGAATTCAATGTAGACAAATGTGAGGTCATCTACTTTGGATCAAAAAAGGATAGAACGGTACTTTCTAAATGATAAAAAGTTAAAAACAGTGGATGTCCAAAGGGACTCGGGTTCAGGTTGCACCATCACATCTTAGTGAGCCATCCATCAGCGCAGATACTCACACCTCGGGTGGGTCCTAGTAGTCAGTTGGTTGATTTGGAACCTGGTGAGTCTCCACACACAAGGGAGCACGAGCAGACACTGGTGGGAGGGGCAGCTGTGGAGAGTCTGCGTCGGTGGGCGCACTCCTCTTCAGACTCTGCTCAGCTGGATGCAGATGCTGAACCCCAGAGGACGTACTTTAAAAGGAGAATGATCAAGGGAGAGCAGAACATTTGCGAGGTACTGGAACAGGTGCCATGCGCACTCTCCACAATAGCGAAGAGGATGGAGGAGTCCAACTTCTGCATTAATGGAATGGTATCACAGGGACTTGAGGGAATTTATTTTTTATTTATTCGTTCATGGGATGCGGGCGTCTCTGGCAAGGCTAGCATTTATTGCCCATCCCTAATTGCCCTTGAGAAGGTGGTGGTGAGCCGCCTTCTTGAACCGCTGCAGTCCGTCTGGTGAAGGTTCTCCCGCAGTGCTGTTAGGTAGGGAGTTCCAGGATTTTGACCCAGCGACAATGAAGGAACAGCGTTATATTTCCAAGTCGGGATGGTGTGTGACTTGGAGGGGAACGTGCAGGTGGTGTTGTTCCCATGTGCCTGCTGCCTGTCCTTCTAGGTAGTAGAGGTTGCAGGTTAGGGAGGTGCTGTCGAAGAAGCGTTGGCGAGTTGCTGCAGTGCATCCTGTGGATGGTACACACTGCAGCCACTGTGCACTGGTGGTGGAGGGAGTGAATGTTTAGGGTGGTGGATGGGGTGCCAATCAAGTGGGCTGCTTTATCCTGAATGGTGTCGAGCTTCTTGAGTGTTGTTGGAGCTGCACTCATCCAGGCAAGTGGAGACTATTCCATCACACTCCTGACTTGTGCCTTGTAGATGGTGGAAAGGCTTTAGGGAGTCAGGAGGTGACTCACTTGCTGCAGAATACCCAGCCTCTGACCTGCTCTTGTAGCCACATTATTTATGTGGCTGGTCCAATTAAGTTTCTGGTCAATGGTGACCCCCAGGATATTGATGGTGGGGAATTTGGCGATAGTAATGCCGTTGAATATCAATGGAGGTGGTTAGACTCTCTCTTGTTGGAGATGGTCATTGCCTGGCACTTGTCTGGCGCGAATGTTGCTTGCCACTTATGAGCCCAAGCCTGGATGTTGTCCAGGTCTTGCTGCATGTGGGTACGGACTGCTTCATTATCTGAGGGGTTGCGAATGGAACTGAACACTGAGATAGCGTCGCAGGGACGTGAGCAACTGTCTGAGATTAGTGTCGCAGTTAACTGTGGAAATGTCCAAGATAGTGTCGCAGGTAAGTGCGGGGTTGTCTGCAATGGAGAGAAGGCTAGCCTCCATTGAGCTTCAAGCACGGCTCACAAATGAGTGCGTTCAAGCCCTGACAATGGCTGTCGGACTCACGGTGAACAACATTCTGCCGCCTTAAACAGGCAGACAAAAACTTTACAATCGGGCTTCCAAGGCATCATACCCTATGTCTTCCAAACAGTTCTCCAGCAGGTTGGTGAGTAATGTGGGTCTGGTCCAGGAGAAGGATGATGGCAAAAGGGGACATGGAAGTGGGGACGTCTCACCCGTTGCCCCCCCCAACCTGTACCCACAATGCTGCCTCCTCTCCAGGTGGCCGAGTTTACCCCTGCACAGGTGCAGGTGGAGCAGTCTTTGGAGGAGCCGTCACGGGCTCCAAAACCCAGAGGGCGTAGGCAGAAAGCATCTAAGCAGTCCGGCCATGGACACGAGCAACCTGCCACTACCTCTGCTGCAATCACAGGGGATGCACCACGTAGAAGCGGTAGGAAGGGAAAGGCTAAGGATTTGTGATCATGAAGGGCCTGCACAAGGGTGACTGACAGTCTGTCATGTTTTTCATTTATATTCGTTTTTTGTTAAAGTCACATTAAATGTTATCATTCTCATCACTACTGCCACGTCTTGCCCATTCTTGACTGGCTTTTGTGATAGACCCCTTTCATGTGCTTCATCATGAACGGCGACGCTTGATGCCACCCAGTGGGTCACTTTACAGTGGGTGTATGTGTAGTTGTAGGACTGTTTTGTGCGGAGTGGGGGTGGGGCGCTGGTGTTGGCACTGCTCTTTCCAGATGGTGTGAGGACTGGAGTCTTATCACTTTCTGATCTTACAAGAACCAAGAATCTTACATGAGTGACTCCCTGGCCTCACGAGCAGCCAGGTGAGCTGCTGCTCTGCCCATGGGTTCGTGCTCGTGCTCCTCCTCAATTTGAATGGTGGATGAGTGCATGGGGCCTCATCAACTGGTACCCCTTTCTGTTGCACCATGTTGTGCAAGACACAACACACCACTATATTGCAAGGTGCGTATTGAAGTGCTCCCCCAGAACAATCGAGGCACCGAAATCGCATCTTCAGCAGTCCTATTGCATTTTCAATTATAGACCTGGTGGCAATGTGGCTGTCGTATCAACGCTGTTGCTTGCAGATGGAGTTCCTCAGAGGTGGCATGAACTACATGTGCAGGGGGTATCCCTTGTCCCCGAGGAGCCAGCCCTTAAGGGTGCTCGCTACGTGGAAGAGGCCCAGGATGTTGGCTTCCCTCAGAATGAACAAATCGTGGCAGTGCCAGGGAATCTGGTGCACATGTGAAGAAATCTTTTGTGGTGGCCACAATCGAGCTGAGCGTTGATAGAGTGATAACCCTTTCTATTGATGAACAGTCCTGGCTCGTGTGGAGGTGCTCGGATTGCTATTTGCGTGCAATCGATTGCACCCTGTACACGTGGGAATCCAGCCACAGAGTGAAACCCCTCTGCCCTTTCCCTCCAAGAATTTTCAGTCTATACACAAAGATCTCCCAGCCAAAAGTTTGTCTGAGAGAACTGAGTGCCCTGCTGCAATAACTGACCTTTTATCCCTATCTGTCAAACAGGGATTTAAATGTCCAAATGACTGCCGTCTGAAACATGACTCGCTCCCCATGGTGTGTTACACACGGCATGGAAAACACGCAGAGGCAGCGTTGAAAACGCTTGCCTTCACTCTTAATTAGATTTATGTATTTTAAGTACTTGAATTCTTGTTTTAAATATTGTCCTGCCGGCTTTAATTGCCGGGTTCGGGAACGGCGCAGGCACCCAGAAGACCGTGGGTTGTGCGTGTTCTTAGGCGTGTTGGAGCCGGGAATTCTGCCCGCTCCCAGAAATCCCAGTTTTCTTCGTACCCCGGTCCCCAACGCACCCGCAGTTCCATTTTAAAATCAAGCCCTATTTGTCTCTTGAATCCATTTATATTGTTTACTTCAATTGATTTTTCGGGTAACTTAGTCGACAGTTCTTTTGCCCTTTACTTGAATTCCAAGGGATTTCCCTTTTTTTTTAATTCATTCATGGGACGTGGGCGTCGCTGGCAAGGCCAGCATTTAATGCCCATCCTAATTGCCCTTGAGAAGGTGGTGGTGAGCCGCTGCCTTGAACCGCTTCAGTCCGTGTGGTGAAGGTTCTCCCACAGTGCTGTTAGGTAGGGAGTTCCAGGATTTTGACCAAGCAACGATGAAGGAACAGAGATATATTTCCAAGTCAGGGTGGTGTGAGACTTGTAGGGGAACTTGGTGGTGTTGTTCCCATGCGCCTGGTGCTCTTGTCCCTTCTAGGTGGTAGAGGTCGTGGGTTTAGGAGGTGCTGTCGAAGAAACCTTTGTGAGTTGCTGCAGTGCATCTTGTAAATGGTACACATTGCAGCCACTGTGCGTCGGTGGTGGAGGGGGTGAATGTTTAAGTGGGTGGGTGAGGTGCCAATCGAGCGGGCTACTTTGTCCTGGATGGTGTTGAGCTTCTTGAGTGTTGTTGGTGCTGCACTCATCCAGGCAAGTGGAGAGTATTCCATCACACTCCTGTCTTCTGCCTTGTAGATGGGGAAAGACTTTGGGGAGTCAGGAGGTGACTCGCTCAGCGCAGAATACCCAGCCTCTGACCTACTCTTGTAGCCACAGTATTCTTATTCAACTTCCTCATTTTTAACATGTTTCTTGGTATTTGCAGCCTTCGCCATTGTGAATAATTTGGCTGATTCTGTTTTTTTCAATTCACATCATAATCTTGAAGCTCAGTTAGATTATCTTGAAATCTCTCTTTAAAACTAAGTAAACTCATTCTTTCCTCATAACTTTTTATTCTTGATGCCCATGATTCAGAAGATCAAAAACATGTCTTTAAAATCCATTTTTATTTAAGATTTGTAATTCAAGGAATACAGCTTCTTGTGTTATCAATTGGAACATATTAGTTTACTGTAGAAATCATATCCAGAAAGATTTTATTTACATGGGAGTGAGAAAGAAAGGGAAATAAATTATCAGTCCCACATTTGCCATTGGGTGGTTCAGCCATTGTCCCTCTGGGTATAATAGTGCTAGATTATGTTGTCTGGTGACATCTCTCGCTTTGGGATAGGGTATAATCACTGTAATAGCTTCCAGGCTTGAGATGTACATTGCATTTTGATGGTGAGGAGAATTGCACATCTAATGCACTCTGGATTTGTATTTTATTTTTAAAATCAAATGAACAGCTTTTTTTTAAGAAATTGTAATCTGAGCAACTCAGGCCATGAAAATCTTGCTGTGATCTGAATGCTTCTGAAATATGGAGCTAATTATTGAATGTTCCTCCCCACTTCCCAAATCCCAACTGTAAAAAATTAAATCAGAAGTTTGGGGGTTGGTGATGCAATTTATATCCAAAATTTTATGAATGAATGCTCATAAAACTGGATCAAATAAAACCAAATTTGATCAAAATTGAAGTTAATTCTTAAAGCAAGCAATGCTGGTCTTGCAACTCTTACAAGTAACATTTTGTGTTTAACTAGTCCATTAGTATTAGCACATTGGGTATTTATGCACATCCTGTTTTGATCAATATTTAGTGTGTCTTATTTCTGCAAGCCAGCTCTCGCTTGTCCCCCTGTATCAGTGGTACGCATAATAAAATGCAAGGGGCTCTTGTGGCCCAAACAGATCTGTTGCTCCTTCTAGCTCTAGGCAGCAAATCACAGCTCACCAGCTGCAGCTGGGATTCCAGAGGGGGTAAGAGAGGGTTAAAATAGTAACATGGAGTTTTTTTATGGTGAGTCAGTAAGAGTATCCCTGAACCAAGTAGCTTCTCAGGATTATTGCACATTTTGGCCAATTAACCTGTACCAGCTAATTGTGGAATTTTCTGTGCACTTGAATGATTTTCAGCAGGCAAAGAGTTTGAAAGAAATTGTACAGGTCCGACATTAACCCTGTCCTCCAGTACTCTTAGGGAAAAATATATCCTCCTCCCATATCTGTATTACAGTAAATACTTTTTAGATGTACTTTGTAATCATTGTACAATCAGAGCTACTAATAACAATGAAATGAACTGCTGTCAGTGTAAGAGCACTCACTGCCTTAACCTTCTTGCAGAATTTCCTCAAGATTTCAAATTTTTATACTTAGGATTTCAAAGAAACTAATTTGGCCAGATGCAATTGACTGGAGAAATGGAGAGGCAGCCCAAAAACTAAGATAAATAACTTATTACAGCATTTTATTGGCTGTTATTTACCAAAGAATCTTTGACTTCTCTTTTTTTCATTCTTGCCAGACAAGACAACTGCTCTGCTTCAACGTGGGTTTTCTGCTACATTTTTTATAGATGGATGTGTTGGCAAGCCATTTTTTTCCTGTTTTAAGATTTTGGCAGTGGTCCCTGCCATTTCTGATAGTATGAGTTATTCAATTGATCTATTCAAATATTCATCTCATCTGTCAATAAGTTTTTTTTTTTGCAAACTGATTAATTATCTTTTGCTCCTGAGTGAATTTGTTCCTTAACTTCAAATAAACATTCATCAGAAAAGTAGAGGGAACTTTAAAATGACTGCAGTGTACTTTTTATTTTTGTGTTCCAAAACATCATACAAGTGTCTTTTTAAGCAGAAATTGCTAATATTGGTGAAATACCACAGCAAAATATCTTAACTGTATTTCCTAATTTCCCCCGCATATTTTTCAATGAAGCAAAGTCGGCAACACTTTTCCTGAGCTTATATTTTATATTTTTGCACTACTCTCCCACACTGCAGCCCATGAAATCTATTATATTTTTAATTCTCCCCTGGTTTTGCATAGCAGTGCTTTCCAGACATGCCATTTGTATAATTGCACTCCATCCATTATTGGATACTTGGATACTGTTCCAGAACTGCAGAGACATATGCTTAGCCAAGAGAATATCTAGGAAAAATGTATTTTGAATCTTTCTTGCATACTTAGTAGCACAAAGGATGGTTCAAATACCACTTCTAGTTCAATAATCTTGTTTAACATATTTTGGATTTCCTTCCATAATTCCTCTGAAACTGCCTTCCTTTGCTTCCCATCCCAACATCAACAAAGTAAGCCAGATAAAAAAGCAAACCTTATTTTAAAAGTTAATTTTATGGCCCCTGGAGACCTGCCAATTTTAGACGAGTTGAGCAATGATCCTGTAGGAAATCCCACGCAGTTGCAGCCAGGAGCCGATCAGGAGGCCCAGAAGGCAGGAAATGTCCATAATGGCCATACAGTAATATACTTAGCCATTGTTAACATTTCTGGCATAGATACCTCCCAATCTGCATCTAGGCTGATATCAGATACCAAAGATCTGTTGCTTGAAGAAAGGGATTGAATGTTGTGGGATTGATTATAAACATGGATGATGAAATATTCTGTGGAACACTGGACTTCTTTCTCTGCTGGGACAGTGGGAAAGTCAGTGGAATGCAGCTAGACAGGCTTGAATATAATTAAAAATTTTACTGAGACCTTTGGTCAACTTTTTTTGAAGGTGGGGAGAGAAATAAGGTAGAAATCCTCAATTTTATGCATTCTTGGAACTTTGGACCTGTGGTCAATCTCTCTGGAGATTAAGTACATTATTTTTGCTTCTTTCAGGAACTGGTAATATAGTCGCCATCACGATTTCTGAGCGTAGAGGTCGTGAGATTCTGAGCTATGTGGATAAAAACCTCACTGTATTGATGTCCATAGCAGTTGGACCACAACAGTATCCAAAGTACAGCCGTGGCTCTCTCGTCTTCGTGTCCATCTCATTTATTGTACTGATGATCATTTCATTGGCATGGCTGATCTTCTATTTCATCCAGAAGTTCAGATACGCAAACCTACGTGGACGGAACCAGGTCAGTGACTTTCATTTTTAAATATTTATTTGATTCACTGAGAATTAGCATGGTGCTAATAATTCGAAGTGTGATTGTGATTGTGATTTGTTTTTTGGAGAAGAGGGTGGAGAAAACCAGATTAGAGGAGACTGGTTTTATGGAGAAATTTCACATTGTCCATGTTACCATTTGGTGCAGTGCCAAAGAATGCACTGAAAATAATCACTGAATTGAGTGTCTAAACCAGCTGTGGTATCTACATTGTTGCTTTTGATGCAAAGGGATAGATTTGCAAAACTATTGTAAATCCTACCTTCCCAATCCCACAACATGTTCTGTGTGTCCAAAGTGTGTCTATTAGCCCTCTAAAATTACAGCAGGCCATCAAAGTACTAGAGATTTCATTCAATGCAAGAATTTGCCTGAATACTTCGATAAATTAACATCGCGAATCGAACCCAAGTAAATTCTGACCCATTAGCCTGATATCAGTACAAGTGAAATAATGGAAAACTATTTTAAGGACTAGACTGGAGAAGTACCCAAAAAGTACTAACTTAGAGGGGAAAAAAGCATACAAGGAATATTTTTTGCTCAAAGTATTCCCCTTTTTTAATGGAATAAAATTATGCTTTTACCAGGTTTTTTTTAAACAACAGTTTTATCACTGACTCTCAAGTAAGATTTTCCTCCCTTCTCCAGCAGGGAGCATCCCTGTACCTATCACGATTTACATAGAATTACATGGAATGTACAGCATAGAAACTGGCCATTTGGCCCAACAGGTCCATGCTGGGCTGTAGTTATACAGGGCCTTGGTGAGACCACACCTTGAATATTATGTGCAGTTTTGGTTTCCTTACCTAAGAAAGGACATACTTGGTATCGAGAGAGTGCAGCGAAGGTTCACCAGACTGATTCCTGAGATGGCAGGACTGTCTTATGAGGGGAGATTGGGTCAACTCGGCCTATATTCACTTGAATTTAGAAGAACGAGAGGTGATCTCATTGAAACATATAAAATTCTGACGGGGCTAGACAGACTGGATGCAGGGAGGATGTTTCCCCTGGCTGGGTGGTGCAGAACGAGGGGTCACAGTCTCAGGATACGGGGTAGGATGTTTAGGACTGAGATGAGGAGAAATTTCTTCACTCAGAGGCTGGTGAACCTGTGGAATTTTCTTCCACGGAAGGCTTTGGAGGCCAAGTCACTGAATATATTTAAGAAAGAGATAAACAGATTTCTAGACACAAGGCATCAAGGGGTAAGGGGATAGTGCAGCGGGAATGTGGTATTGAGATAGAGGATCAGCCATGATCATATTGAATGACGGAGCAGGCTCGAATGGCCTACTCCTGCCCCTATTTTCTATGTTTCTATGGTGTTTATGCTCCACACGAGCATAATTTGATTCCATCCAGTGGGGGAATAACTTCCATCTACTAACTGATCCAAAGCCACCTGACTCCAGAAAACCCTGCTGCAGACTTGGAAATTTGTATTCCCAGCAGGTAGCATGGTTTTCTAGGATTGTGTGGGCCTGGAGCAACACTCAGCCTGTTCTCATGTTGCATTTTCCCATTTTTTGCAATGTAGCCGTTCCAGCAGCCGTGGAGGGTGGAGACCCTCATTGGGGGTCTCTATCATCAATAAAATCAACTTTAAAAAAAAAAGTTGTATACCTGGTATGAGTGCAAGTTTCTTCTACATTTAAAAAAGCACTCCCATACTCTCAGTTTAATAAGAAATAGCCAGTCTGGATTTAGAAAGGAAAATTCCTGCCTGACAAATTTCCTTGACTTCTTTAGATAAATTTATGCCAAATTTGGATTTTTTTCTAAAAGCTTTTGACAAAATTCCACGTGCAAAACTTCTAATTACATTTTTAAAAAAAGCGCAAACAGCAATTCAGGGTGGAAATCTTGGATAAGAATTAAGTTTAAAAAAGATTTAAGAATATCAATGTACTGGTAATTGTGAACAATTTTACAACACCAAGTTATAGTCCAACAATTTTTATTTGAAATCTACAAGCTTTCGGAGGCTTCCTCCTTCGTCAGGTAAATGTTCAGGAGCTCCTCGAAGCCTACGCATATATACATATAGAACAATACATGGTGTTTACAGACTGCCCCTGCAACTGCCCGTTGCCAAGGCAATCACCGTGTTCAGACAGAGAGGTGTCACCTACAGAACCCCCGAATACACATTCAACAAAAAAACAAACAGGGAAAAAAAAACAGAGAGGCAGAAACATCCGGAAGGCAGAGAAAGCCAGCAAATGACCCATTATATTAAAAACAGATAGCTTTTGTTCGCTGGTGGGGTAACGTGTAGCGTGACATGAACCCAAGATCCCGGTTGAGGCCGTCCTCATGGGTGCGGAACTTGGCTATCCATTTCTGCTCGACGATTTTGCGTTGTCGTGTGTCTTGAAGGCCGCCTTGGAGAACGCTTACCCGAAAATCGGTGACTGAATGTCCCTGACTGCTGAAGTGTTCTCCAACTGGGAGGGAACCCTCCTGTCTGGCAATTGTTGCGCGGTGTCCGTTCATCCGTTGTCGCAGTGTCTGCATGGTCTCGCCAATGTACCATGCTCCGGGGCATCCTTTCCTGCAACGTATGAGGTAGACAACGTTGGCCGAGTCTCAGGAGTATGAACCATGCACCTGGTGGGTGGTGTCCTCTCGTGTGATGGTGGTATCTGTGTCGATGATCTGGCATGTCTTGCAGAGGTTGCCGTGGCAGGGTTGTGTGGTGTCGTGGACGCTGTTCTCCTGAAAGCTGGGTAATTTGCTGCGAACGATAGTCTGTTTGAGGTTGGGTGGCTGTTTAAAGGCGAGTAGTGGAGGTGTGGGGAAGGCCATAGCGAGGTGTTCGTCATTGATGATATGTTGAAGGCTGCGGAGAACATGGCGTAGTTTCTCCGCTCCGGGGAAGTACTGGACGACGAAGGGTACTCTGTTGGTTGTGTCCCGTGTTTGTCTTCTGAGGAGGTCTATGCGATTTTTCATTGTGGCCCGTCGGAACTGTCGATCGATGAGTCGAGCGTCATATCCCGTTCTTACCAGGGCGTCTTTCAGCGTCTGTAGGTGTCCATCCCGTTCCTCCTCGTCTGAGCAGACCCTGTGTATTCGCAGGGCCTGTCCATAGGGGATGGCCTCTTTGACGTGGTTAGGGTGGAAGCTGGAAAAGTGGAGCATTGTGAGATTGTCCGTGGGCTTGCGGTAGAGTGAGGTGCTGAGGTGCCCGTCTTTGATGAAGATTCGTGTGTCCAAGAAAGAAACTGATTCTGAGGAGTAGTCCATGGTGAGCTTGATGGTGGGATGGAACTTGTTGATGTTATCGTGTAGTCTCTTCAGTGATTCTTCGCCGTGCGTCCATAGAAAGAAAATGTCGTCGATGTATCTGGTGTATGGTGTTGGTTGGAGGTTCTGTGCAGTGAAGAAGTCCTGCTCGAACTTGTGCGTGAAAATGTTGGCGTATTGGGGTGCAAATTTGGTCCCCATGGCTGTTCCGTGTGTTTGGGTAAAGAACTGGTTATCGAAGGTGAAGACATTGTGATCCAGGATGAAGCGGATGAGTTGTAGGATGGCGTCTGGAGATTGGCTGTTGTTGGTGTTGAGTATTGATGCTGTCACAGCGATGCCGTCATCGTGGGGGATACTGGTGTAGAGTGCCGAGACGTCCATCGTGGTGAGAAGTGTTCCTGGTTCAACTGGTCCGTGGGTACTGAGTTTTTGTAGGAAGTCTGTAGTGTCGCGACAGAAGCTGGGGGTTCCCTGTACCATGGGTTTCAGGATGCCCTCGATGTATCCAGAGAGGTTCTCACACAGGGTTCCGTTGCCTGATACGATAGGACGTCTGGGTGTGTTGGCTTTGTGTATCTTTGGGAGGCAGTAGAAGTCTCCCACGCGGGGAGTACGTGGGATGAGGGTGCGTAGGATGCTTTGAAGGTCTGGATCGAAGGTCTTGATCAGTTTGTTGAGCTGGTGGGTGTGTTCTTTGGTCGGATCTGCGGGTAACCGTCTGTAGTGTTCCTGGTTGTCCAGTTGTCGGTATGCTTCTTTGCAATAGTCCGTTCTGTTCTGGTAAGGGGTGTAATGTCCGATTGTGTGTTGTATGGGGGGAGAGAGAATGTTGAGTTAACTTCTGCAAGGGTAACTGGACCTCTGTTGTTTTCCAATCTGCATGAAAACCTGGATGCTGACAGCAAAAATAAACTTGTCAAATTGCTGATGACACTAAATTAGGAAGATATAGCTAAAGATTTGCAGATGGATTTTGATCAGTTATGCAATTGGCCAAATGCAAGTGAACTTTAATGCTGAGAAATGTAAAGAACTGTACATTGGTGGAAGAAATATGGGTTGTAATATACAGTGAATGGAATTGAATCAGCAAAGGGAGACTTAGAAAAGGACCTGGGAGAAACAGACTGGACTTTAGACAAACACTTAGACAATGTGCTGAAGCAATTTTATTAAAAAGATATAGCCAAAATAGTAGATTACACACCACAGAAAACAGAAATAGGCATTGAAAAGAGTGCAGAGAAGAGCATCTTACCTCAAGTTTAAAGAGGATGAGCTATGAAGGAAAATAAAAAAGTTCCAGTTTATAGTCCAGGAAGAAAGTAATGGGGGAGAGGGAAGACATCTTTGACGTAGATCTGTATGTTAAAAAATCTTCCATAGGGCGCACACTTCCTGTCTATAAACCTTACTTTGACACTTTTTGGTCAACATTTATCACTGGGTAAACTTAATACAGCAATTTATATTCAGTTTTGCGATGTTGACTGTCATTACTAAGCTAAGAAGTGATTTAGCAAAAGTGGAATGGAAACATTTACTTGAAGGTAAATCGATGTCAGAGCAGTGGGGAGGTATTCAAGGGGAAGATTCTAGGGGTTCAGAGTAAACGTGTTCCACAAAGAAAAAGGGTGCGGCCATCAAATCTAGAGCCTCCTGGATGTCTAGGAGCATATAGGGTAAGATAAGGCAGAAAAGGAAAGCTTATGTCAAACCCAGAGAACTCAATACTACAGAAAGCCGAGAGGAGTATAAAAAGTGCAGGGGTGAAATTAAAAAGGAAATTAGGAAAACAAAAAGAGGGCATGAAAAGATATTGGCAAGTAAAATCAAAGAAAACCTAAAAATGTTCGATAAATACATTAAGAGCAAGAGGATAACTAAAGAGTAGGGCCTATAAGGGGCCAAAAAGGTAATCTATGAATGGAGGCGGAAGATGTTGGTATGGTTCTTAATGAATACTTTGCATCTGTCTTCACAAAAGGGAGGGACAATGCAGACATTGTAGTTAAGGAGGAGGAGTGTGAAATATTGGATGGGATAATCTTAGTGAGAGGGGAAGTATTAAGGGGATTAGCATCTTTGAAAGTAGATAAATAACCAGGGCTAGATGAAATGTATCCCAAGCTGTTAAAAGAAGCAAGGGAGGAAATAGCGGAGGCTCTGACCATCATTTTCCAATCCTCACTGGATACAGGCGTGGTGTCGGAGGATTGGAGGACTGCTAACGTTGTACCGTTGTTTAAAAAGGGAGCAAGGGATAGACTGAGTAATTCCAGGCCAGTCAGTCCAACCTCGGTGGTGGGCAAATTATTGGAATCAATTCTGAGGGACAGGATAAACGGTCTGACTAACTTGATTGAATTTTTTGAGGGGGTAACAAGGAGGGTCGATGCATTTGATTTGGTGTACATGGATTTAGCAAGGCTTTTGACAAGGTCCCACATGACAGACTGGCCAAAAAAGTACAAGCCCATGGGATCCAAGGCAGAGTGGCTGGTTGGATCCAAAATTGGGTCATTGGTGGGAAGCAAAGGATAATGGTCGATGGGTGTTTTTGTGACTGGAAGGCTGTTTCCAGTGGGGTTCCGCAGGGCTCAGTACTAGGTCCCTTGCTTTTTGTTATATATTAATGATTTGGACTTAATTGTAGGGGGCATGGTTAAGAAGTTTGCAGATGATACAAAAATTGGCTGTGTGATTGAAAGTGAGGAGGAAAGCTGTAGACTGCAGGAAGATATCAATGGACTGGTCAGGTGGGCAGAAAAGTGGCAAATGGAGTTCAATCCGGAAAGAGGCCATTTGACCCAACGACACCGGGCCGGCTCTTTGTAAGAGCAATCCAGTTAGTCCCATTCCCCCGCTCTTTCCCCGTAGCCCTGCAAATTTTTTCCCTTCAAGTATTTATCCAATTCCTTTTTGAAAGCCACAACTTGCACCACCATTTCAGGCAGCGCATTCCAGATCATAACCACCCGCTGAGTTAAAAAGTTTTTCCTCATGTCGCCTTTAGTTCTTCTGCCAGTTGCCTTAAATCTGAGTCCTCTGGTTCTCGACCCTTCCGCCAATGGGAACAATTTCTCTTTATTTTATCTAAACCTGTCATGGTTTTGAACATTTCTATCAAATCTTAACCTTCTCTGCTCTAAGGAAAACTACCCCAGCTTCTCCAGTCTATCCACGTAACTGAAGTCCCTCATCCCTGGAACCATTCTAGTAAATCTTTTCTGCACTGTCTCTAAGACCTTCACATCCATCCTGAAGTGCGGTGCTCAGAATTGGACACAATACTCCAGGCGTGCCTGAATCAGTATTTATAAAGATTCAACATAACTTCCTTTTGTGCTCTATGCCTCTATTTATAAAACCGATGCTTTTAACTGCTTTCTCAACCTGTCCTACCACCTTCAAAGATTTGTGTACACGTACCCCCAGGTCTCTTTTCCTGCACCCCATTTAGTTTATATTGCCTCTCCTCATTCTTCCTGCCAAAATATATCACTTCACACTTCTCTGCATTAAATTTCATTTGCCATATGTCCGCCCATTCCACCAACCTGTTTATGTCCTCTTGAAGTCTATTACTATCCTCTGCATTGTTTACTACACTTCTGAGTTTTGTGTCATCTGCAGATTTTGAAATTGTGCCCTGTACACCCAAGTCCAAGTCATTAATATATATCAGAAAAAGCAGTGGTCCTAGTACCGACTGCTGGGGAACACCACTGTGTACCTTCCAGTCTGTTCTTAACCGTTCACCACTACTCTCTGTTTCCTGGCACTTAGTCAATTTTGTATCCATGCTGCCACTGCCCTGTTTATTCCTATTTAATAAATGACTACGTGGTAGCTTGACTTGTTTAAAAAATAGTCATCTCTTTTGCCCCCACCATATTTGCACACTGTGCCTCAACTGACAGGATTGAGAGTCGGTACTAGGACCACTGCTTTTTCTGATATATATTAATGACTTGGACTTGGGTGTACAGGGCACAATTTCAAAATCTGCAGTGCTACTCAAAATTTTCACAAAATGAACCAAGAGTTGATTCAGCTTCCGAGTATCAAACATTAATCTTCATCCTTTGGAAAACACCAAACCTCTTCTTGTTACACCCACCACCGATAGAAACGAGCTCTTCATATGAAGTTCAAGGCCATGTCCCAACAGTCTGTAGTTGGACTGACAGTTCTACAGGGAAAATCGTACTGTGTAACTGAAATCTCCTGGAACACTTAAAATTCATTGTGAGGGAGAGAGCTGAGCCCTGTATCTGGATAAAATACTGCCCTTTCATCTCTAGGACACGCACTGGTTCAACAACAGTCCCAGCACTAAATTGGCAGTCTCATTTAGAGAACACTGAAGAGTTGTTGCTGGAAGTGGAAGGGTCGCAATCATTAAGTAGAGTGCTGTTTTGATCTTCTATTAAGGTGCTCTAGAGTGGGTTGAAGTATAAGCCGCAGTTGATCTTAATGAATCCAGGAGTACTTGCTACTGGATGCAGAAAGAAAAAGTATTCCATTTCCTGCATTTCTAACACTGATACCCCTTACCTTGATGAATCTCAGAAAAATACAAACAGACCTTGCTTTTACAAGTTAAAACATTAATGTTTCCAAGACTGGAAGTTGCTGTGTTGATACAGTCCTTGCCATTAATGCCATTTTGCTGTTTCTGAAGCCAGTGTTCTCTAACTGACAAATTAAGTGCAATTTTCTATTTTGATTGATTAGGTTATAGATGTATGTGTTTTACTTCCAATTTATCCTTCACAATTTAAAATGATTGACAGTGAAAATCGATGCCAAATGCTATTTGAATCTGTCATGTCTTGTTAAAACTTAAACCAAGTTGATGGTGCCTTTCCACATGAATAGGTCTGTAAAAGATTCCACAATCTGCTTTAAAAGCCATAATTTAAAATTGGCAGTATTGATTAGAATATTGTTTTCTGTATCTGTTCAGTTGCCTTTATTGTGGTTTTGTATTATATTAGTTTAAAAGACAGATCATGAAAATTTTATGTGGCAAAATACTTAACTGATTAAAAATTTCAAGTGCTGGAACCTCCACTGGTACTTATGTTGACTAGTTTATAGCCTCGCACTGCAGGCCGATTTTTAATGGCTCATTTTGCTTTTTTAGACTGCACTAACTGTAGAGGTGACTTGACAGAAACCAGGGCTCATTAGCTCAGGTTTGTCTAGTTCATATGAATACTTTCAATAAGTTTAGCCATGGCATGATATAAATACAGAATAACAAACTATCTTTGCAATCACTAGGAGCATTTTGTTCAAAACATGTAGATATTTTTGTTTTCAATTTGATAGATGCTTTAGGATTGCTGGTCTTTCCCAAATTTGCAAGTTTGTACACTTTTATGTATTGTTAGTTGCATATTGTGCTTATTCGCAGGACTTCATCAGCAAAGGTACCCAACCATCCTGTGAGTAGGTTGCTAGGGCCACAGAGGTTGGTTGCATGAGGGCGAAAAAGTTCTTGGGGAGAAGTGGATATAATGTCGCTCTCTTGTGGTCGCTCTCGCTCTCTTCCCCTCTCTCTACACCACCCCCCCGCCCCCTCCAATTCAGTGGTGAAGCAGTGAAACCTGTGTTAGCTTGCACACCATGTGGAAACCAGTGTCCCTGGCTGTGATGCTAAGTAGGTAGTGTTGTCCTAAGGGACTGTCGAGCTGTTACAGCCCTAATGGTTTCCAGGATCTTGTCAGAGGATTTGGAGATAGTGGAATATGTCATGTTGGTGGGGCAGATATTTGCCGGCCAACTTTTGAAAGGGCATGAACTCTCCAGTGTTCAGGAGTTTGCCAAGTTCCATGGTGCCTTTCTCAGGAAAGCAGATACCAGACTCTTTGCCCACCATGTGGAGATAGACAGTTTGCATCCTCTACATCTTCCTGTACACTCTTTAAAAAAGGGTACATACCAGGAAATAAAGTATTAACTATCTGGCGTTCCCCCATCCCCCCAAACGCATCAAAGCTGACAAATAATCCTAGGATTCCTCGATCCCAGCAGGTGAAATCTGAAATGGGGTGAAGAACTTACATTCTGGGAAAACACCAGAACCCTATAACCCCCTTCGCTTGAAAGTCCCTTTCCATGAGTTGATATTGCCAATGACCTTTCAATCAGCACAATCATTCGGTTGCACAGAAGAGGTAAGGACCTGATCTGGTGCTTTCCACATGCTCATATTCCTTCGAAACAGTAACTGATACTGAAGCCCTGCTAAGACATATATCGGACCTAGTGGCTCCCAACCGGCCACCTGCCAAAACTGAACAGTGCCATGAGAGATTCCTCCTAGTCATAACATAGGGAAGTTTAGGAAGAGGAGAAGGCCATTCGGACCAAATAAGCCCAAAAGTTAAATCACTACACTGACCTGTTATTCCATATGACCAGCCTCACATGTGCCTTCCCGACTGAGATTTTGGCAGATTCCATGGATAAAATTCAGCGGGGATAAATTTCAACTTCTGGGCTAGTGGAGTGGACCATCCGCCCTTTGTAGAACCTACCCGATATTCATCCTCTTAAAATCACTATTCCATTGTTCTCCTGGCTGGCCTCCCACCTTCCACCCTCCATAAACTTGAGCTCATCCAAAACTATGCTATCCGTATCCTAACTCGCATGAAGTCCCGTTCACCTGTCACCCCTGTGCTCGCTGACCTACATTGGCTCCCAGACTGGCAACGCCTCGATTTTAAAATTCTCATCCTTGTTTTCAAATCCCTCCATGGCTTCGTCCCTCCCTATCTCTGTAACCTCCTCCAGCTCTACAACCCTCCAAGGTCTCTGCGCTTCTCCAATTCTGGCCTTTTTAAAAATTCCTTCATGGGATGTGGGCATTGCTGGCCAGGCCAGCATTTATTGCCCATCCCTAATTGCTCTTGAGAAGGTGTTCGGAGCTGCCTTCTTGAACCGCTGCAGTCCATGTGGTGAAGGTTCTCCCACAGTGCTGTTAGGTAGGGAGTTCCAGGATTTTGACCCAGCGACGATGAAGGAACGGCGCTATATTTCCAAGTCAGGATGGTGTGTGACGTGGAGGGGAACGTGCAGGTGGTGGTGTTCCCATGTGCCTGCTGCCCTTGTCCTTCTAGGTGTTAGAGGTCGCGGGTTTGAGAGGTGCTGTCGAAGAAGCCTTGGCAAGTTGCTGCAGTGCATCCTTTGGATGGTACATACCGCAGGCACTGTGCGCCAGTGGTGAAGGGAGTGCAAATCAAGCGGGCTGCTTTGTCCTGGATGGTGTCGAGCTTCTTGAGTGTTGGAGCTGCACTCATCCAGGCAAGTGGAGAGTATTCCATCACACTCCTGACTTGTGCCTTTATAGATGGTGGAAAGGCTCTGGGGAGTCAGGAGGTAAGTCACTCGCCGCAGAATAGGCAGCCTCTGACCTGCTGTTGTAGCCACAGTATTTATATGGCTGGTCCAGTTAAATTTCTGGTCAATGGTGTATTCAAATCCTCATGCAATGAAGGCCAACATACCATTCGCCTTCCTGACTGCTTGCTGCACCTGAATGCTCGCTTTCAGCGACTGGTGTACAAGGACACCCAGGTCTCGTTGCACCTCCCCTTTTCCCAATCTATCACCATTCAGATAATCTGCCTTTTCTGTTTTTACAACCAAAGTGGATAACTTCACATTTATCCACGTTGTACTGCATCTGCCATGTTCTTGCCCACTCACCCAACTTGTCGAAATCACATTGGAGCCTCTTTGCATCCTCCTCACAGCTCACATTCCACCCCAACTTTGAGTCGTCTGCAAACTTGGAGATGTTACATTTAGTTCCCTCATCCAAATCATTGATATATATTGTGAATAGCTGGGGCCCAAGCATTGATCCCTGCGGTACCCCACTAGTCACTGCCTGCCACCCAGAAAAAGACCCGTTTATTCCTACTCTCTGTCAACCAATTCTCAATCCATGCCAGTATATTCCCCCCAATCCCATGTGCTTTAATTTTGCACATTAACCTCTTGTGTGGGACCTTATCAAAAGCCTTTTGAAAATCCAAATACACTACATCCACTGGTTCTCCCCTATCTATTCTACTAGTTACATCCTCAAAAAACTCCAATAGATTTGTTAAGCATGATTTCCCTTCCATAAACCCATGCTGACTTTGTCCAATCCCGTTAATGCCCTCCAAGTGTTCTGTTATCACATCTTTTATAATAGACTCTAGCATTTTCCCCACTACTTATCAGCCCAAGCCTGGATGTTGTCCAGGTCTTGCTGCATGCGGGCATGGACTGCTTCATTACCTGAGGGGTTGCGAATGGAAATGAACACTGTGCAATCATCAGCGAACATCCCCATTTCTGACCTTATGATGGAGGGAAGGTCATTGATGAAGCAGCTGAAAATGGTTGAGCCTAGGACACTGCCCTGAGGAACTCCTGCAGCAACGTCCTGGGGCAGAGATGATTGGCCTCCAACAACCACTACCATCTTCCTTTTGTGTTAGGTATGACTCCAGCCACTGGAGAGTTTTCCCCCTGATTCCCATTGACTTCAATTTTACTAGGGCTCCTTGGTGCCACACTCTGTCAAATGCTGCCTTGATGTCAAGGGCAGTTACTCTCACCTCACCTCTGGAATTCAGCTCTTTTGTCCATGTTTGGACCAAGGCTGTAATGAGATCTGTAGCCGAGTGGTCCTGGTGGAACCCAAACTGAGCATCGGTGAGCAGGTTATTGGTGAGTAAGTGCTGCTTGATTGCACTGTTGACAATACCTTCCATCAATTTGCTGATGATTTGAGAGTAGACTGATGGGGCGGTAATTGGCCGGATTGGATTTGTCCTGCTTTTTGTGAACAGGACTTACCTGGGCAATTTTCCACATTGTCGGTTAGATGCCAGTGTTGTAACTGTACTGGAACAGTTTGGCTGGAGGCTCGGCTAGTTCTGGAGCACAAGTCTTCAGCACTACAGCAGAGATGTTGTCGGGGTCCAGAGCCTTTGTTGTATCCAGTGCACTCAGCCGTTTCTTGATATCACGTGGAGTGTATCGAATTGGCTGAAGACTGGCTTCTGTGATGGTGGGGATATCTGGAGGAGGCCGAGATGGATCATCTATTCGGCACTTCTGGCTGAAGATGGTTGCAAACGCTTCAGCCTTGTCTTTTGCACTCACGTGCTGGACTCCGCCATCATTGAGGATGGAGATGTTTGCAGAGCCTCCTTCTCCCATTAGTTGTTTAATTGTCCACCACCATTCACAACTGGATGTGGCAGGACTGCATCCCCGATTTTCATCGCTCCATCGTTGCCAACCGGGCCTTCAGCTGCCTAGGCCCTGGAATTCCCTCCGTGAACCTCTTCACCTTTCTACCTCTCTCTCCTTCTTTAAGATGTTCCTGAAACCCTACCTCTTTGACTAAGCTTTTGGTCACTTGTCCTTAAATCCCTTTATGTAGCTCGGTGTTCAATTTTGTTTGATAATCACCCCTGTGAAGTGCCTTGGGACGTTTTACAGCATTAAAGGCACTGTATAAATGCAAGTTCTTGATGTTGTTATGAGAACAGGATGAGCACATGGGATTAATACTACCGCTGATGTGGAGGATACACACCAAGACGGATTGTTTGGGCCAAACGGCCTGTTTGCATGTTATCATTTCTGTGTAATTGGATGTAACAAACCTCCATGTTTCAATTCCTTTGTTAAGTTCATTAATCCTTGTGTGCCATGTCCGCCTTTACTTGTTCAGGTGTTATCAGGTTATTTGGACCTCAAATAATTATACTTCGCCAATTTTTTGTGTCAAAGATTGACTTGGTTTCATCATAGCTGTGACGAAGTCAGTCTTTACCATTCAATTGGCTGAAAAATTGACCTCTGGCTAAGATTCAATCCAAAAAAAATTTTTAAAGTTCCTCTTGCCTCTAAGAGGAATGCTGGAAGCAGGGAGGTAGAAGGTGGAACAAATTATCCTCTATTAGAAACAGTAAAAGTAAAGTTAAAATAACATAAATGGAACAGGGAGAAAATGGGGGGAAAGGAAAGAATGGATAAGTGGAAGAGTTCTTTCGAATTTTTAATCAAAATTGCATATTAAAAGTTAAGTCAGGGTTAATATTACAGCAGTAAAACTACTGACATTTCAATAATGTAGCAAAGATGTGCGGAATCTGGGTGTTTGTTGTGACAGGAGTGCCATCGAACCTCTCGATTGACTTTGCTATTTGTTTCCTTTGAAGTTCTCTAAACTGCGTGGACTGTTGTGCTAAAGTTGTGATTCAAAACTTCATTTCTTTACTTTCTGGGAGCTGAAACTTCCTCAGTGGTTGTACAAAACTTTGGTGTATGGGTGATGGAAATACGTCACTGGTCTGTACAGGTGAACTGAGCCACTCTAGTCTGTTGGTGGCCAGAAGAAATGGACCCCCCTCTGTCTCCAGGGGTAGGGGCCTCATTTACCTTACTGAGCTACTGCTGAAGTCATCATGCTGTGAACTAAGTGCATTATTAAGTTGTGTATTTTTAAAACTGAAGCACGTTTACCTTGTGATCCTTTTATGAAAAGAAATTACTGCTTGTCTCTGGCAAGATTCCATGGATGTAGTTAACTGGACATAGGAACAGGAGTAGGCCATTCAGCCCCTCGTGCCTGCTCCGCCATTTGATAAGACCATGGCTGATCTGTGATCTAACTCCATATACCTGCCTTTGGCCCATATCCCTTAATACCTTTGATTGCCAAAAAGCTATCTATCTCAGATTTAAATTTAGCAATTGAGCTAGCATCAATTGCCGTTTGAGGAATAGAGTTCCAAACTTGTACCAACCTTTGTGTGTAGAAATGTTTTCTAATCTCGCTCCTGAAAGGTCTGGCTCTAATTTTTAGACTGTGCCCCCTACTCCTAGAATCCCCAACCAGCGGAAATAGTTTCTCTCTATCCACCCTATCCGTTCTCCTTAATATCCCCATATAAATTTCAATCAGATCACCCCTTAACCTTCGAAACTCCAGAGAATACAACCCCAATTTGTGTAATCTCTCCTTGTAACTTAACCCTTGAAGTCCGGGTATCATTCTAGTAAATCTACGCTGCACTCCCTCCAAGGCCAATATGTCCTTTCGAAGGTGCGGTGCCCAGAACTGCTCACAGTACTCCAGGTGCGGTCTAACCAGGATTTTGTATAGCTGCAGTATAACTTCTGCCCCCTTGTACTCTAGTCCTCTAGATATAAGGGCCAGCATTCCATTAGCCTTCTTGATTATTTTCTGCACCTGTTCATGACACTTCAATGATCTATGTACCTGAACCCCTAGGTCCCTTTGGATATCCACTGTTTTAAACTTTTTACCATTTAGAAAGTACCCTGTTCTATCCTTTTTTGATCCAAAGTGGATGACCTCACATTTGCCTACATTGAATTCCATTTGCCACAGATTTACCCATTCTATCAATATCGCTTTGTAATTTTATGTTTTCATTTACACTGCTTACAATGCCACCAATCTTTGTTTCATTGGCACAAAGTAGTCTTTTTTTCTCTCTCACTTCCTCTCTTGCCCCTGCCCCCAGGTATTTTGTTCCCTTCCACGTATCCTATCCTGCTTTGGAGGATGAAACAGGCCACCCCCGCAGGTGTCATCTATTTGTGGGGGAGCCAAGAGGAAGCTAGTGGGAGAGCAACACTGTTTAGAAAATGTTCCTCCCTTCTTCCCGAGGTTTGGTCTACCCAGCCAAGCGAACCCTCCTGGGCTGGAGGGAGGAGTGGGTGTGCTCATCTGTGAAAATCTTGATGATGATTGGGTAATATTAGATTTTATACTCGAGTCACTTGCTTGTCAACTCATTGTTTTAGATTTGTAACATGTTAGTAGTTACCAGATTGCTATAGTATAAATTCCACTCCGTGTGGTCCATTACATTTTGTTCTCCATTTAAGTCTTACTTTTATTTTCCACTTTTGTAAACAACTTCCAAAAGATCTTCATTTTTTTTTTGCTAATGTTTCCTTCATCAGTCATTGTACAGATGAAGTTTTTACAATAAAATTGCATAATTAATGAGAAGTATATTAGTGTCTCCTCTGGACAATTCAAAATCTTTTCCCAAAGGTAGGGGAGTCTATAACGAGGGGGCATAGATTTAAGGTGAGAGGGGAGAGATACAAAAGGGTCCAGAGGGGCAATTTTTTCACTCAAAGGGTGGTGAGTGTCTGGAACGAGCTGCCAGAGGCAGTAGTGGAGGCAGGTACAATTTTGTCGTTTTAAAAAGCATTTGGACAGTTACATGGGTAAGATGGGTATAGAGGGATATGGGCCAAGTGCAGGCAACTGGGGACTAGCTTAGTGGTATAAACTGGGCGACATGGACATGTTGGGCCGAAGGGCCTGTTTCCATGTTGTAAACTTCTTTGATTCTATGATTCTATCACCTTTGATCCTTTTGCAAACAAATGTTTTTAAAGCCTGCACAATTTAAATTTTTCTGCAGAAAGTTGCCAGCCATTCTGTGTAACTGGAAGGACAATTTTATCTGTTTACTGAGAATGTTGTGTGTTAAATATTAATGTATGGGATTGTGCAAATAGTGGAATAAAGATTATCCTGTGAGCCGTGGTTTTTACCTGTTTAATGGATGTGTATACATCAGTCACTGCAGCATAGTTATAAATTCAGTATTATGCAAGTATTCCAGTGGGAGTGATCAGCGCAGAACAGTCACTCATCATCAATTCTGTTTTTCCCTATTCTTTTTATTCATCTTGAGATTACAATAAGATCAGAGAAAAACAAATATATCTTTTTTTCTCCCCAGATGAATTCTTTAGCAGACTGTCAAGCTTTTATAAAACTGTATGTTAGTAGCATAGGTGGAAAAAAAACACTTAGTATGCTACTAGGTAACATTAATAGAGGGGTTGTCTAGAAATGGTAACCGTTTGTTTTGCTGTTGTAAAAGAAACATTAATCAGAATCATTTAAAGTACTGTGTGCAGTTCTGGGTACCTAATTATAAAGATGATATTGCCCCTGAGAGGGTACAGGTATGAGCAACAAAGTTTATTCCAGGTGCAGTACTGGAAATTTAAATTATAAGGAAGGTTAAAAGAAATTTTAGCTATGATGACAGATTGGATAGGCTGGGGTGGTTTTCCTTGGAACAGAGGAGGCTGAGGGGTGATTTGATTGAGGAGTACAAAATTATGAGGTGCCTAGATAGAGTGGATAGGAAGGACTTATTTCCCTTAGCAGAGGGGTCAGTAACCAGGGGGCATAGATTTAAAGTGATTGATAGAAGGATTAGAGTGGCAATGAGGAAAAAGTTTTTTACCCAGAGGTTGGTGGGGGTCTGGACCTCACTGCCTGAGAGGATGGTAGAGGCAGAAACCTTCAACTCATTTTTTAAAAAAAATACCTGGATGTGCACCTGAAGAGCCATGACCTGCAGGGCTACGGACCAAATGCAGGAAAGTGGGATTAGGCTGGGTGGCTCGTTTCTCAGCCGGCGCAGACATGATGGGCCAAATAGCCTCCTTCTGTGCCGTAAATTTTCTATGATTCTAGATGGGCTTGTTCTCTTTGGAAAATGCACCAGTATGATATTATTCAAATTTTCAAGATTGTCAGGGAGGTTAACAAAGTTGAAGCAGGCAGATTTGCCATTCTAGCGATGGGCCCTAATACGAGGGGGTGCAAGTTTAAAAATAAGGAAGTTAAGAGTAAAAAGGGAAGTCAGAAGAAGTTTTCCACATGTGGGCTAACAGTCATGGGTCAAGATACAAGGAAGGTCCCTATGGCAGATCATGATGAATGGATGAAAGAGACAATTAAATATGTTTCTGCAGAGATAGGATTGAGGAATGGTGAGCAGATATGTTAGATTGAATTAAATTAAAAGGGGTTGGGTTTGTTGAGCCTAATGGCATTTTCCTATTCCTAAAAATTATGTTGTATACTGAAAATGAAATCAGTGCAAGTTTACGTACAGGCAGTGGCATTTTGCCAATAGGCTGAGGCCCATCCAAATATTTTTTTAGCCAAAGTACACAATATTGCGATTGATATCCAAATCTGGATCTTCATTGTGACATTTTGCAAATTGCAAGAGCTGCTTGATATTTCCACTATGCCAGCATGTTTGCTCCCATATTTATTTAAGCATGCTAGGGTCCATATAAGAACTTAAGAATTTTAAGGAATAAGAAAAGGCCACAATGAGGCAGAATTATAATGGTATTTGGCTTAACCCTTGAAAGGGAACAGACTGTGACTTTAGTGTGGCTTCTGTTACCAGCATAAGACTGTAGCTACCTGGAGGTGCCTTAAGATTTGGCATGATTTTTTCTTCCTTGATGGGATGCCTTGCTTTGTGACCTAGCTGAGAACTGACATTGTTATTTCTACATATCGGGAGGCAGGGACGGTTACAGTGTTTATCAACTTGAATGTATGATTTCAGTGGTAAATAGGTGTGAAATTAAAGCATGAAGTATAATTTATTTCTTGTGCAATTTGACAACTGTTCAGTTTTAATGGTCACCTGGCAATTGCAGATGGTTCCTGCAGATACTCAAGCAAAGTCCATTTAGCGTCAGCTTTTGGCCCAGCTGCAAAATAGGATTCTTTGTGGTATAGAATTATCTTGTGTTACAGGAAGGGAAAAAATGCTGATTCTTTCCTTCCACTAAGTGCATTTTCTGTTGGATGAGCTTGTAGCAGAATTTACATCAGAGAAATCTGTAGATCACTTGCTCATCCTCTCAGCTAAAGGTGAAATAATAAATCAAGCCAAATAAAATTAAAATTGGAGAGATATTTAAAAAGTTCAACTTTTATTATTGCATATTTTGGTGCAAGTAATTTCTAGAAAGTAACCTGTAAGGAAAATACTGTAACTTTTATCCCAAGCCTGTGAATTGTATATTTAGGACATTCTTTTTAAGTTGAAAGTGCACATTGCACCAGAAGTAACACACTTGAACGGAGTTGGTTGTACTGCATCAATCTTGGTGGCGTGTTTGTGGCTTCAAAATTGCAAAGAGTATGTACAATGGATGTAGGCCTTTTAAAGTGAAGTCACTTTTTTTAGTCTACCATAATTACTACAAAACCTCTTAACTTAAAAGTACTTCACTAGATTTCAATCTTTTTTTTTGAAGCTTTACCTCTCAATTTTCTTGTTTTGTTAGATCCTTTCACCTGTCTACCATATCTCTCTGTATAATTGCTCGACAGAGAATGTCCTGCAATGGCTTTTCTTCACGCTCCAGCACCATTTTACCTATGGAGTCCCCTCCTATTTCTCATCTACGTGCTGCCCCTTGGCGACATCATCCGAAAACACATCAGATTCCACATGTACGCTGACTATTCCCACCTCGCCCCCACCTCTCTCGACCCCTCCATTGCCTCTAACTTGTCGCGCTGCTTGTCCGATATCCAGTATTAGATGAGCAGAAATTTCCACCAATTAAATGTTGAGAAGACTGAAGCCATTGTCTTCGGTCCCCGCCAGAAACTCCATTCCCTAGCCACTGACTCTATCCCTCTCCCTGACCACTTGTCCAAGGCTGAACCAGACTTTGCAAACTGGGAGTCCTATTTGACCCTGAGCTGAGCTTCAAACCCCATAATCCTCTCCATCACCAAGAACGCCTACTTCCACCTCCAAGTCACCTGGTCCGGATGGGATGCATCCTAGGTTGCTGAGGGAAGTGAGAGGGGAAATTGCAGAGTTGCTGGCCATAATCTTCCAATCCTCCTTAGATATGGGGGTGGTGCCAGAAGACTGGAGAATTGCAAATGTACACCCTTGTTCAAAAAAGGGTGTAAGGATAAACCTGGCAACTACCGGCTAGTCAGTTTAACCTCTGTGGTGGGGAAACTTTTAGAAACGATAATCCAGAACAAAATTAATAGTCACCTGGACAAATGTGGATTAATAAAGGAAAGCCAGTATGGATTTGTTAAAGGCAAATCATGTTTAACTAATTTGATTGAGTCTTTTGATGAGGGAACAGAGGGTTGATGAGGGCAATGCGGCTGATGTGTATATGGACTTTCAAAAGGCATTTGATAAAGTGCCATACAATAGGCTTGTAAGCAAAATTGAAGCCTGTGGAATAAGAGTCAGTGGTAGCATGAATATGAAATTGGCTAAGTGACATGAAACAGTAGTGGTGAACGGTTGTTTTTCAGACTGGAGAAAGGTATACAGTGGTGTTCCCCAGGGGTCGGTACTAGGACCACTGCTTTTATTGATATATAGTAATGACTTGGGTGTGCAGGGCACAATTTCATAATTTGCAGATGACACAAAACTTGGAAGTGTATTGAACAGTGAGGAGGATAGTAATAGACTTCAAGAGGACAAACAGTCTGGTGGAATAGGCGGACACATGCACATGAAGTTTAAGGCAGAGGAGTGATACATTTTGGCAGGAAGAATGAGGAGAGGCAATATAAACTAAATGGTACAATTCTAAAGGGGGTGCAGGAACAGAGAGACCTGGGGGTATATGTGCACAAATCTTTGAAGGACAGGTTGAGAAAGCGGTTAAAAAAGCATACAGGATCCTGGGCTTTATAAATAGAGGCATAGAGTACAAAAGCAAAGAAGTTTTGTTGAACCTTTATAAAACACTGGAGTATTGTGTCCAAAGGGTACTGCACTTTCGGAAAGATGTGAAGGCCTTAGATAGAACCATAGAAAAGATACAGCACATAAGGGGGCCATTCGGCCCATCGTGTCTGCACCGGCTCGAAGAACAACCAGGTGCCCATTCTAATCCCACCTTCCAGCACCCAGTCTGTAGCCCTGCAGCTTACAGCACTTTAGGTGCAGCTCCAGGTACTTTTTAAAAGAGTTGAGGGTCCTTGCCTCCACCACCAATTCGGGCAGCAAATTCCATACACCCACCACCCTCTGGTCCGCTCTAATCCTTCCACCAATCAGCTTAAATCTATGCCCTCTAGTTCTTGAACTCTCCGCTAGGGGGAACAGGTACTTCCTGTCTACTCTATCTAGGCCCCTCATAATTTTGTACACCTCAATCAAGTCTCCCCTCAGCCTCCTTTGCTCTAAGGAAAACAACCCCAGCCTATCCAATCTCCTCTTAGCTGCAATTTTCAAGCCCTGGCAACATTCTTGTAAATCTTCTCTGCACTCTCTCCAGAGCAATTACGTCCTTCCTGTAATGTGGTGACCAGAACTGCGCACAATACTCCAGCTGTGGCCTTACCAGCGCTTTATACAGTTCCGTCATTACATCCCTGCTTTTGTATTCTATACCTTGGCTAATAACGGAGAGCATTCTGTATGCCTTCTTCACAACTTTATCTACCTGTATTGCCACCTTCAAGGACCTGTGCACATGAACTCCAAGGTCTCTCATTTCCTCTACCCCTCTCAGTATATTCCCGTTTACTGCATATTCCCTTTTACTGTTTGCCCTCCCTAAGTGCATTACCTCACACTTCTCCGGGTTGAACTCCATTTGCCACTTTTCCGCCCACTCCACCAACCCATTGATATCCTTTTGGAGTCGACAGCTATCCTCTTCACTATCAACTACACGGCCAATTTTTGTGTCGTCTGCAAATTTTCCAATCGTGCCCCCTACATTCACGTCCAAATCATTAATATATACCACAAACAGCAAGGGACCCAACACTGAGCCCTGTGGCACACCACTGGAAACGGATTTCCATTTGCAAAGACATCCATCAACTTTTACCCTTTGTTTCCTGTTACTGAACCAATTTTGGATCCAATTCGCCTGTATCCCAGGGCTTTTACCTTTCTGACCAGTCTGCCATGTGGGACCTTGTCGGATACCTTACTAAAATCCATGTAGATAACATCCACTACACTACCCTCATCAATCCTCCTGCTCACTTCCTCAAAGAATTCAATCAGATTTGTAAGGCATGACCTTCCCTGAACAAATCCATGCTGACTATCCCTGATCAAACCATGCCTTTCCAAGTGACAGTTTATCCTATCTCTCAGTATTGATTCTAATAGTTTGCCCACCACTGAGGTAAGACTGACCGGCCTATAATTGTACAGCCTTTCCCTCGTAACCTTTTTAAACAATGGTACTATGTTTGCAGTCTTCCAGTACCTTTCCTGTATCTAGTGAGGATTGGAAAATGATCCTCCGAGCATCCGCTATTTCCTCCCTGGCTTCCTTCAATAGTCTAGGAAACAGTCCATCTGGCCCTGGTGACTTATCAACTTTCAAGGATTCCAGTCCCTCGAGTACTTCCTCTCTCGTTATGTTTACCTTATCCAATATTTCACATCTCTCCTCTTTAACTACTACGTCCAGATCATCCCTTTCCTTTGTGAATACGGAGACAAAATATTCATTTAAAACCCTACCCACATCCTCTGCTTCTACACACAAGTTACCCTTATCATCCCTGATAGAACCCACCTTTTCCTTAGCTATCCTCTTGTTCTTAATGTACTGATAAAACATCTTTGGGTTTTCTTTAATCTTACCAGCTAATATTTTTTTCATGCGCTCTCTTTGCCTTCCTTATTTCCTTTTTTACGTCATCCCTGTACAGTCTATATTCCTCTAGGCTTTCTGCAGAATTTAGTTTTCTGTGACAGTCATACCCTTTTTCTGCTTTATCTTGCCCCGTATACTTCCAGACAACCAGGGGGCTCTAGATTTGGCAGTGCCGCCCTTTTTCTTTGAGGGGATGTATCTGCATTGTACCTGTAGAATTTCACTTTTTAATGCCTCCCACTGGCTTGCCACTGATTTCTCCTCAAGTAATTGTGTCCAGTCCACTTCTGCCAAATCACCTCTTAGTTCTGTAAAATTTGCCTTCCCCCAATTTAAAACATTTACTCCTGATTTAACTCTGTCCTTTTCTATAATAATGCTAAAACTAACTGAATTGTGGTCACTATCCCCAATATGGTCACCCACTGTCACTTCACCCACTTGCCCATCTTCATTTTGCAGGACTAAATCTAGAATTGCATCCCCTCTTGTTGGGCTTGTCATGTACTGGCTAAAAAAGTTCTTCTGGACACCGATGAAGAATTTTGCGCCCTCTGTGCCCCTCACACTGTTTGAATCCCAGTTGATGTTAGGGTAGTTGAAGTCCCCCACTATTATTGCCCTCTTACTTTTGCACTCAGAAATTTGCCTACATATTTGTTCTTCTATCTCCCTTTCACTATTCGGGTTGATGGTGCAGAAAAGATTTACTAGAATGTTTCTAGGGAAGAGGGACTTAATTTACGTGGATAGATTGGAGAAGCTGTTTTCCTTAGAGCAGAAAAGGTTAAGAGGAGATTTGATAGAAGTGTTTAAAATCATGAAGGATTTAGATAAAGTAAATAAAGAGAAACTGTTCTCATTGGCGTAAGGGTCAAGAATCAGGACACAGATTTACAAAATGTGCTCTGCGCTTCATCTGTTATGGCCTCCAGCACATCCCTGATTCTCATCGTTCCACCATTGGCAGCCGTGCCCACAAAAAAGAACCAAAGGCGTCTTGAGGAGAAGCTTTTTTATTCAGCGAGTAGTTATGATCAGGAATGTGCTGCCTGAAAGGGTGGTGGAAGCAGATTTAATAGTGACTTTCAAAAAAGAATTGGATAAATACTTGAACGGAAAAAATTTGCAGGGCTGCAGGGAAAGAGTGGGGTAATGGGACTAACTGGATTACTCTTACAAAGAGCCGGCACAGGCTCACTGGGCCGAATGGCCTCCTTCTGTGCTGTAACCATTCTATGGTTCTATAATGACGCCTGCCTTAGCCAATCGGCTGCTGAAACCCTCATCCATGTCTTTGTTACCTCCAGGCTCAACTATTCCAATGCTCTCTTGGCCAGCCTCCCGTCTTCCACTCTCCGAAAACTTCAGCTCACCCAAAACTTTGCTGCCTGTATCCTAACTCACACCAAGTCCTGTTCACTTATCACCGCTGTGCTCGCTGATCTACATCTCATCCTTGTGTTCAAATCCCTCCGTGGCCTTGCCCCTCCCTATCTCTGTAACTATCTCCAGCCCTACAAGCCTCCAAGATCTCTGCGTTCCATCAATTCTGGCCTCCGGCACATCCCCGATTCTCATCGCTCCACCATTGGCAGCCGTGCCTTCAGCTGCCTGGGCACTAAGTTCTGGAATTCCCTCCCTAAACCCCTCTGCCTCTCTCTACTTCAAGATACTCCTTAATACCTAGCTCTTTGACCAAGCTTTTGGTTACCTGTTCTAACATCTCTTTAGGTGGCTCGGTGTCAAATTTTATTTGATGACACTCCTGTGAAGTGCCTTGGGATGTTTTACTATGTTAAATGCCCTATATAAATACAAGTTGGTGACAGCTGAGTTTCTAGCCACCCAGAGCTGCAGTTTATCATATCTCTTTTTGGTGTCATCTCCATTAACTTGCATATCTAATTGATTTGTTGTTTATAAGTCAGTGATGGATTAATGAGGATAGTTATTTTCTTTGGGTGGCAGGAGAGAATACCTTGTGTGTAAAAAAAACCACAAACTTATCCCTTGTGCATTTCTTGGGAAATATGGGAAGTTTGCACCCTGTTTTATCCAGAATTTCTCTCCTCCCCTCATCCATCTCATGCCTTCGAGATGGTTGGGGGAAGAGGCGCATGACAATTTTTTTCCTGGTTCGTAGTCTCTGCTCATTGCCTCCATGCGTGCTTGAGCGAGATTATGAACTTTGTGGAGCAGGGACTTGATAGAGTGGGATTGAATCTGCATCCCCTTTTTCCATGTCGGTAGTCCAGCATGTACAGCCCAGAATAATTCTCTTCTGAATTTCTTCTCTGTATAATCGTTGGACCAACATTAAATTGAGAGTACACATGTACAAGTAGGGAGAGGAGGAATCCTCATTAGTCAGTCCACCGGCCATTAGTGAACATTCCATCTTTATTTTGTGTATCTGGATTGAGTGTCATGTTTTACACTTGAATTCTTTGCGTGTTAATTTGGGTTTTATTGGTAGCACACTCACCTCTGGTTCAGAAGTTTGTTGATTCAGCCTTATCTTGATTTGAGTACTTTGTAGACTGACACGAGCGCAGTACTGAAAATCTACATTCCACTTTAGCACAATTTTCTGGAGTTGGACAGTTTGCTGTTCTGCCTCCCACCTTTCTGTTTTCAGTAGAGCTGCTTTGGATGCCTCCTCCTTTAAGTGGCATCAGCAGAACAGCCCAGGAGGGAGAGAAACTACTTGAAGGTGTCTATGCCAACAACAAAATTGGCACTTTTGTTTTTTAAAAAAAAGTCAAAGAAATATTCGGGTAAGATTACTTTTTCCTAATTTGAAAAAGGAGAGTACTTTAAACATTAAGTACTCCCCTAGCCTTCTTCCACCTTTTAACGTTCTATTCCTGATGCTTTTCTGTTTATTTCTTTTGTCTTTTTCTGCTTTCTGACCTATTCCATCGTTGGCTCTGTCAGCTCATTGTTGTAAACATAAATATGATGTAAATATGTTCCTGCCATGATCTGATAACTTTTACAAATGACCAAAATCTGCAAGGATCAATGTCAAATCTTTATTTTGCAATGCTTATTTGGGAGTTATATTTTCAAACTCATCCTTCACTTCCTCAAATACCACTCAAAAACAGTTTAACTGGTCGTTCACCCTATTGCTGCTGGGGTATGCAAAATAGCCGTTGCATTTCCCTATAGTTGTTGCTTTGGGACGTGATAGCACTAAATAAATATCAGCCTTTTATGCCTTAATTTAAACTATAAAAAAAGACAGTACCAAACACACAGCAGCAGTTTGTTAGTGCTACCCATTACTCTAGAGCTTCTGGCATCATGCCAATAGTTTCTACACCGTCAGCTGGTCTGGTTTTGTCAAAATGTGAAACTGACTGTAATGGAAAATGCATCACGTTTGTACAAACAACATTAAGATTATGATCCGTAAGAGTTTTAAAAAAAAAATCTTCGACTCTGCCAGTGGATCCAGTGAGTTTGTCTAGTGAGTGACTGGGTCGCACAGACCAGGCAGGTCCCAGATTCATTTCTGGATCTGTGCCATTAGATGATTTCAGCAGGGACATTGGAATAACCCTCAGTGCTCCTGCTTTAGGGGAGGGGAAAACAGGCCTGGGTACTGCTTCAATCCTGCTTGAAATGCACGCGTATGCTTGTTGGGGTTGGAGGAGTTAAGATCAGCTATTTGTCTTTGTGGTAGAATAGCTCGGCTCTCTGTTGAGGCTGATGCATAAAGAATGGCCATTTCAGCAAGGAACTGGAGGCTAGCCAGTACTCAAGAAACCTTAAGAGGGCAGGAAATAAAATAAGTGTAAAAAGTGGGGAAAATCCTTCCTTAGTGCAAGTGCCTGAAATCTCACTTGTTATACAGTTATTGGTTGGACAAGATAAGTGGGGAAATCCCAGTAAGAGGTGGGTGGGAAAGTTAATAGAAGCTTATGAACAACTTGCTTGCAGTTAGTTAGAACGTAGGACATAGGAACAGGAGTAGGCCATTCAGCCCCTCGTGCCTGCTCCGCCATTTGATAAGATCATGGCTGATCTGTGATCTAACTCCATATACCTGCCTTTGGCCCATATCCCTTAATACCTTTCGTTGCCAAAAAGCTATCTATCTCAGATTTAAATTTAGCAATTGAGCTAGTATCAATTGCCATTTGCGGAAGAGAGTTCCAAACTTCTACCACCCTTTGTGTGTAGAAATGTTTTCTAATCTCGCTCCTGAAAGGTCTGGCTCTAATTTTTAGACTGTGCCCCCTACTTCTCCTAGAATCCCCAACCAGCGGAAATAGTTTCTCTCTATCCACCCTATCCGTTCCCCTTAATATCTTATAAACTTCGATCAGATCACCCCTTAACCTACGAAATTCCAGAGAATACAACCCCAATTTGTGTAATCTCTCCTCTTAACTTAACCCTTGAAGTCCGGGTATCATTCTAGTAAACCTACGCTGCACTCCCTCCAAGGCCAATATGTCCTTCCAAAGGTGCGGTGCCCAGAACTGCTCACAGTACTCCAGGTGCGGTCGAACCAGGGTTTTGTATAGCTGCAGCATAACTTCTGCCCCATTGTACTTCAGTCCTCTAGATATAAGGGCCAGCATTCCATTAGCCTTCTTGATTATTTTCTGCACCTGTTCATGACACTTCAATGATCTATGTACCTGAACCCCTAAGTCCCTTTGGACATCCACTGTTTTTAACTTTTTACCATTTAGAAAGTACCCTGTTCTATCCTTTTTTGCTCCAAAGTGGATGACCTCACATTTGTCTACATTGAATTCCATTTGCCACAGTTTTGCCCATTCACCTAATCTATCAATATCCCTTTGTAATTTTATGTTTTCATCTACACTGCTTACAATGTCACCAATCTTTGTGTCATCGGCAAACTTAGATATGAGACTTTCTATGCCTTCATCTAAGTCGTTAATAAATATTGTGAATAATTGAGGCCCCAAGACAGATCCCTGCGGGACTCCACTAGTCACATCCTGCCAATGTGAGGACCTACCCATTATCCCTACTCTCTGTCTCCTTTTGCTCAGCCAACTTCCTAACCAAGTCTGTACTTTTCCCTCGATTCCATGGGCTTCTATCTTAGCTAACAGTCTCTTATGTGGGACTTCATCAGATGCCTTGTGGAAGTCCATATAAATAACATCCATTGACATTCCCCTGTCCACTACTTTAGTCACCTCTTCAAAAAATTCCATCAGGTTTGTCAGGCACGACCTACCTTTCACAAATCCATACTCGCTCTCTCTGATTGATTAACTGAAAATTCTCGGTGTTCAGTCACTCGATCCTTAATTATAAACTCCAGCATTTTCCCCACAACAGATGTTAGGCTAACTGTTCTATAATTCCCTGGTTTCCCCCTCTCTCCTTTCTTAAAAAGCGGAGTGACATGTGCAATTTTCCAATCTGGAGGGACAGTTCCTGAATCTCAAGAACTTTGAAAGATTATAGTTATGGCATCTGCAATGTGCTCACCTACTTCCTTTAAAACCCTGGGATGGAAACCATCTGGTCCTGGGGATTTGTCACTCTTTCGTGCTATTATTTTCTTCGTTAATGTTGCTTTACTTATGTTAATTTTATTGAGTCCCTGTCCCCAATTCAGTATTAGTTTTCTTGGGATTTCCAGCATGCTCGCCTCTTTTTCAACTGTAAATACTGACAAAATGTAATTGTTCAACATGTCTGCCATTTCCCCATTGTCAATGACAATATCCCCACTTTCAGTTTTTAAGGGGCCAACACTGCCCCTGACCACCCTCTTTTTCCTAATATAACTATAAAATTTCTTTGTATTGGTTTTGATATCCTTTGCAAGTTTCTTTTCATACTCTCTTTTTGTAGCTCTCAATATCTGTTTTGTGACCCTTTGTTGATCTTTGTGTCTTTCCCATTCGCCAGGATCTCTGCCATTTTTTTGCCTTTTTGTATGCCCTTTCCTTATGTCTTATACTGTCCCTTACCTCTTTAGTTGTCCATGGCTGTTTTTTTTGGCAATCATGGGTATAAACCGATTCTTTATCACGTTAAATGTTTCTTTAAACATTTCCCACTGATCATCAGTCGTTTTACCCATTAACAGATTTGCCCAGTTTACTGTGGACAGTCTGTCTCATTCCACTGAAGTTGGCCTTACCCAAGTCGAGAATCTTAGCAGCTGACTCACTTTTTTCCCTTTCAAACACTACCTTGAACTCGATCATGTTATGATCGCTATTGGATAGATGTTCACGCACAGTTAAGCCGTTAACTAAATCTGGTTCATTACTCATTACTAAATCTAGTATGGCTTGCCCCCTTGTTGCCTATAGGACATACTGCTGTAGAAAACTATCCTGGACACACTCAAGAAATTCACTACCTTTCTGACAGTTGCTAGTCTGCTTTTCCCACTCTGTGAAGGTTAAAGTCCCCCATTAAGACCACTATGCCTTTCTTACACGCTTGTCTAATCTCTGCATTTATACAATCTAGCACTTCAGAGTTGCTGCTAGGGGTCCTATACACAACTCCCACTATGGTCTTAGATCCTTTCCTATTTATTAATTCAACCCCTAAGGTCTCGTTATATCCTCCTTTATCATTGAAGTGATTTCATCTCTAATCACTAAGGCTACTCCTCCCCCTCTTCCATTTTCCCCATCTCTCCTGTAGACCTTATAACCCGGTATATTTAGTTCCCAATCCTGACCCTCCTGCAGCCATGCTCAGTAATAGCTATCATGTGATACCCTCCAATTTGAGTTTGAACCTGTAGTTCATTTAATTTATTCCTTATACTCCGTGCATTTGTATATAGAACTCTTAGTTGGGCCACACACCCTAGCCTAACCTTCAGCTTTGATGCTGGGTTAATTGCTTTACGCCTTCTAGTTTTCACTTTATCTGTAGTGCCTAAAGTACACTTTCTTTCCGCTGCTCTACGCTTTTCCCTTTCACTTGTTCTTGAACAATTGTTTGTACTATTTGTATTGTAAATTTCCCCTGGATCTTCCCCTCTCTTGCTGCTCTCAACTTTACTCCCTTCTGACTCCCCGCTCAAGGTTCCCACCCCTTGCCACTCTAGTTTAAACCTTCTCCGACAGCACTAGCAAACATCCCCGAGAGGACAGGTCCCACCTTCCCCAGAACCGGTCCCAATATTCCAGGAATCGAAATCCTTCCCTCCTACACCATCCCTGCAGCCACTCATTCATCCGGTGTATTCTCCTGTTCCTATACTCACTAGCACGTAGCACTGGTAGTAATCCCGAGATCATTATCTTTGTTGTCTTAGTGCTAAAAAGGCAGTGGCCATATGGGGGAAGAAAACAGTAAGGAAATATCTGGACGAAAGGTCATCGACCTGAAATGTTAACTCCGTTTCTTTCTCCACAGATGCTGCCTGTCTTGCTGAGTGTCTGCAGCATTTTCTGTTTTTATATTCGGAAGTATCTGGATCCATTCTTCCTTTCAATTCACTCACTTCCAGCTCTGCATAAATTTGTGTTTAACATTAAGATCCCCATCGAACTGGGAGCTGTATGCCATAAGTGAAGAATTCAGAGTAGAACTTTATTCACAAAATCCTTAACAGCTACTAGAGATTGTAATCAGGTTGTATTTAAACTGATTCACAGATGAAAGGTTTGTTTTAACACACAACACCCAGTTGCCTCGAATCATGTCAAGTTGGAACGCAGCTGTGAAATATGTTGCTGTTTGTAAGCTAAGAGACTATTTTATATCTAGAGAAACCAGTAGAACACCTGCAGTAAATAACTGATTCCCCCAAATGTTTTTTTAAAAAAATACTCTTTGTTTGAAACTGCAGTCAGATCTGATAGTCTCACTTTATCTGTTTATTAACTTTTCAGCCCTTTTTAAGGGGATTGTACCTATTTTTACTGGCAAATTTCTCTTCTAAGAAATTGTAATAAAAAAGTGATGGGTTTACCAACATGGGTAAAGTTCTGAAACAGTCATATGCTATATGTGATCACAAGATGATTATGGATAAGGAAGTGCATTCGGCCCATCTTCGTGCATCCAATCCCCCTATTGTAGCATCCAATTGTTTCTTTAATGATTCTAGAGTTTTTGCTTCCACTACTCTATCTAGTAGTTTATTCCACACGTTGGTCACCCTGTGAAGAATTTCTGATACCAATCCTAAAATTACCTGTTACTAGTTTAAACCCATGTCCCCCAGTTCCACTTCCGCAGTTTAATTTAAAGTAATATTCGAGGTTAACTTCCTCCAGTCTTAACTCAGACCCCTAACACTGGATATGAGGAATCAGTGTAGTAAATCTTCTCTACACTGTCGCCAGTGCTTGAATATCTCTTGAATCTCTTGACAACCGGAAATGCGTGCAGTATTCAAAGTGCAGTCTGACGAGCACTATATGCAGAAATGGGCATAATTCATTATATTACTGGAGAGAAGTCTTGTGTTGTAGGTTAAATGTGGTACAGCATTGTAATATATACAAAGTTCTAGATACTTAGTATTAGGACCACTGCTCTTTTAAACTCCAGAGAGTATCGGCTCATTCCACTCGATCTCTCCTCATAGTACAACCCTCTCATCCTAGGAATCAATCTAGTGAACGTTCATTGCACCGCCTCTAAGGCAAGTATATCCTTCCCTAGATCAAAAGCAAAATTCTGCGGATTCTGGAAATCTGAAATAAAAACAGAAAATGCTAGAGAAGCTCAGCAAGTCAGGCAGCATCTGTGGAGAAAGAAACAGAGTTAGCGTTTCAGGTCGCCATAGCACTGATCTTTGCAGCACCCCACTAGTTACAACCTGCCAACTTGAAAAAGAGCTGTTTATTCCTACTGTTTTCTGTCCGTTAACCATTCCTCCATCCATGTTAATATATTTCCCCCAAACCCATGAGCCCTTGGCTTTATTAATAGAGGCATAGAGTACGAAAGCTGGAGTGTTGTGTTCAATTCTGGGCACTGCACTTTTGGAAAGATGTCAAGGCCTTAGAGAGGATGCAGAAGAGGTGTACCAAAATGGTACCAGTGATGAGGAACTTCAGTTATATAGAGAGACTGGAGAAGCTGGAGTTGTTCTCCTTGGAGCAGAGAAGGTTAAGAGGAGATTTGATAGAGGTATTCAAAATCATGCAGTTTTGATAGAGTAAATAAGGGGAAGCTGTTTCCAGTGGCAGAAGGTAACCAGAGGACAGAGATTTAAGGTGATTGGCAGAAGGACAGAGGTGACATGAGGGAACATTTTTTTACGCAGCGAGATGTTATGATCTGGAATGCGCTGCCTGAAAGTGTGGTGGAAACAGATTCAGTAGTAACTTTCAAAAGGGAAATGGATAAATACTTGAAGGAAAAAGATTACAGGGTTATGGGGAAAGAGCAGGGGAGTGGGAGGAATTGGATAGCTCTTTCAAAGAGCCGGCACAGGCATGATAGACCGAATGGCTGCCTCCTGTACTGTACCATACTTTGACATTACAATGATACTTTATCCCCCAGTTTCATATTAAAACACCTGTAAGATGAATGTTCTGATATCAGATTGCAGAGGTTATTTTCTTGAAACTTTGCATCTTTGATTTCAAATGCTGATTCCTTCTTACATAAACCATGCTGAACTGAGTTGTAGTGTTAAAGATATTACAAAAATTAATACATGTTGGCGTTTCTCAGTGCAGTATTTCACTCAAACTGCTGGTTAGAGGGAACAGACCTCTCGTATAAAATCCCTCTTCAGTGATACCAGGAAGTTCCTAATCAGTGGCATAGTGAGTTCAGAGTACTGTACTCAGTCCTTCTCTCACTATAGTAAGTTAATTCAGTAGAATACCCTTCTGCATATTATGGTGATGCTTGAATGATGATTCATAAAACGTCACCAGAAGGATCTTTTGTTGAAATGTGGAAAATTTTCTTTATGGCATGTTCTAAAAAGGAAAATATTCAGCAGACACTTGAGAACAAAAAGAAAACCAGTAAATAGGCTACTTTTTAGTACAAAAAGTGGGCTTCATGTTTCACTACAGAGTGGTGTTATTTTTTTATCCCAAAGACTAGACTAATGACAGCAGTTTAGTAATACTATGAATACTAATACAAATAAAATGGTTTGTTTTGCTGCACTTTCAGGGTTGCTGACTTAGTGCATTGCACCTTTTCCACAGGAGATCTGAGTCAGCTTAAAATTAGAAAGAACACTTGGAATATGAGATGTTCTTCACAGAAGTGTCTAAATCCCAAGACCTGCTGCTAATCTCGTTTTGATTCTAGATTACAATCTGGCATTTTATCAAACATCTGAGAAATTACTATAAATATTTTCACATCCTAAATAATTTTGTTTTGGCTGGTTTTGCTTTTTATTTAATTTTTAAAATGTTTGTTAATAGTAGGGAACTTTAATAGAATTAAATCATAATCGGCACAAAATGTTGTTTTTGCATCAGAACATATGAGAATTTTTGCATCAAAGTGACAGTTGTCCTCACTAGGAAATGGAACACTTTCCTTTTGGGCTCCCAGTACCAGCAGTTTCTACTGCACTGCAGACATATCTACTTCTGTGTTTGGTAGTTTTCCATGACTTCAATAACATTTGGATCTCTCTCACTCTCTCTCTCTCTCTCTCTCTCTCTCTCTCTCTCTCTCTCTCTGATGTATTGTTGGTTCAATTTAAAGAAAAGATGGCAGTATCATTGATTTGTGTTTATTATAATAGATTTTTAAAAATTTTTGCAAAAATGAAATGATGCACCAAAGACCCAAATGTTATAGGTGTTCTAGATCTAGAAATTCTACAAACAAATAATTATTTTCCTCTTTTTAAAAAAAAAAATGTTTTCTCTCTCACCCAAGTAGTGTTGGTAAGATACTCTGCTGTGAGGGGCATCACAGCTAAACTCAATCCTCTGCACACAGGTGCAGTTCCAGCAGGGGTCACAGGAGCCTCAGCCCATTTCCCCATTCCCTAACCAAAGGGTGTTGATAGGTTGGAGCACCTCTACTGCCATCCTGACTGAGATCAGCTAACTCTGCTCAACACAGACTGTGTCTGCAGTGAACTATGGAATATGTTCTTCAGAAATCCTGACTCTGGTATTCCAATTGGATGAATCATTATTTTGTTATAAGTAAGGCAATGTCCTCTAGAGTGTGACCAGATTCGCATCAAAGATCTGTAACCTGTTTTTATCCTTGCTCCCTTCTTTTAAATTAAGCATGTTTTTAATGTTTTATTTCTCTGTTTTTACAGCGTCATCTGGGAGATGTTGCCAGAAAAGCTATCAGCAAACTAACCACGAGAACTGTTAAAAAAGGTGATAAGGTAAGCACTGATTTTGACACACACTTCTTGTGGTGCTGACTTGTTTTTTGACTATAAGAGTGATGATGTCTGTGTTATACTACGGCGAGGCTCAATACCCAGTGCCACCTCACTTGCGTCGGCAGATGTAGTGTATGCATGTCTGTATGTACACAATTGTGCTTCGTGTGTGAGAGGAAACTGGAGTGCCAGTGACTGCAGTTAGTAGAATATGGCAGGAAGCATTGAATTCTACTTAATGCCACAAGTTTACTTGCCCGAGAGGCAGTGGGGGGTGGCGAGCTCCGAAGGAAGCCTGGGAGTCTAGATTTGTGTCACGGCACGGTGATGACATGACTGGGGTTGGTTTCTGGGGTTTTGTGCCGGCTGCAGCTGGTCTACTGGAAACCATCATACATTACTGCAATGTCAAAATGCTAGGAGCAGTTCAGCTGCTCTTGAAGATTTCTGCATCAAAATTCTGCTGCTGCATGCTTAAGCTCAGCACAAAAATCTTAATATCTAAGGAGATTGGACAGGTTGGCTCTCCCCCCATTGAAGAGCATTCCAGCATGAGGCCTCTTTTAAAGCAGCATGGTCTGAGTTCATAAACTAGGCTGACGCTCCAGTGCAGTACTGAGGAAGTGCTGCATTGCCAGAGACAAAGTTAAATCGAGGCTCCAGCTGGTGGTTTCAGTGGATGTTATCGATCCCACTCACCTGGCCAACATTCTTCCCTGCACTAACACCATCAAAAATAGATCAGCTGGGCATCCCGCTCATTGCTGTTTGTGGAATCTTGTTGCGTTTTGCCTACATAAGTCACTGCACTTCAAAGCAATCAATTGTTGTAAAGTGCTTTAAGGCAATTCTGAGAGATATGATAAAGCACTATATAAATTCAAGTAATTGCACCATCCTCTGCCTGACCCTGAGACAACACACTACATTCTGGAAATAGAGTACGTTCCTATATTCATCTTTTGATTGAAGAGTATTGTCTTGCAAGTACCATAAATCTCTCGTGTATTATGCACATCCCCTTGGAAAAAGTGTATCTGTACATAATATGCCCCACCTCAATCCACTTTGTGCTGTTGAAAACTGTTAAATTATTCAGTGCCTGCCCTTGTGAGAGCCATAGTGCAGTGGAGAAACTTGGGACTGTTCGGTGTACTGAGGTGTATGATAATGGTTCAAGGTAAAAGGATCTAACGTGTGACAGCGGCAAGGTTGCAGAAACAAACTGGCGAGCATTCCAAAAGGAACAGGAAATGAGCCTGTTAGGTTAGCAGCTTTTCCTGAGCTGGAGAAAGCTTTTGGTGTGGTTCAGTGACTAGTATGAAGGGGATAGGGTCAGCATGACTAAAGACAGAGTTAAAGCTGTATCACTATAAAAGGAAGTCTAAGACAGTCTTGCAGTGGCATGACCTGTCTATTGAGCAATGCACTGAAACCTTCTGCTAACTTTGAGGGTAAATTAACCTAGTTTCAACATATTAAAGCAGCCCCAAAAAAACAAATTTAAACTGGCACACAGATCAGACTCCACTCACATTTGACATACCATACAAATATACTGTTACAAAAGGTGGCAAATCGATTTCCATCACTACTTCAGGGCATGAAAAACCAGGATTCTTATGCACGGCAGACAGAACCAAGTTACCTCCATACATTTTGTTTAAAAGGAAGACACTGCCTACAATAAAATTCCCAAGGGCACTCGTGTTTGAGTGCATCCTAGGGGATGAATGAGATCCCACAATGGATCTGATCAGGGACTGTTAGAACTAGTGTTCTGATTAAGATTAAATGTTCTCTAGTTATCCTGAATGTTTTCCATCAAAAAAAGAGCTACAAAAACACAGAACTTACCTGGGAATAGTTGTGGTTATCAAACTGATGGAGTGCTCTGTAAGTGAAGTGAAATAGTTGGGTGACTAATGGTATACAGACCTTCACTGCCTGAGGCTATATGCTAATCAAAACCTACCAATGAGCAGTGGATGCATGGAGTGCATTAAATCCACAGATTATTGTGAACAGCTTCAAGCAATGCTATATATGTAACGTCATGGATAGCACTGAGGATTCTGTATGTTCTGTGATAGGGAGACAATTCTTGGCTTGATCCAGTGCAACAAAACAATCATTAATGTGTCGATGTTGAGTTAAATAAATCTAATGACAATTATGAATTTGAGGATTTCTAAAAGTTTATTTTTTTTACAAATACTCTTACTGTTGTACTTTTACCAATTTAATTCATGAATTGCTCTTTAAGCAGTCCAATTAAGACTTGTTCAAAAATTTTTGCCCACCTTGCACATTATTTTCATTGCAGTATCCATGTATTATGCGCTCACCCAGTTTTGGCATATTTGGGAGGGGAAGATTTACGTAATGTTTCTAGTACAATGATAAATCATTGTTACATAAAGAAGAATGACACCGCTGACTTTGGAACAAGATATTTATTCCATTCCTCTTTAGTTATTTTTTGATGTGGAGATGCCGGTGATGGACTGGGGTTGACAATTGTAAACAATTTTACAACACCAAGTTATAGTCCAACAAATTTATTTTAAATTCCACAAGCTTTCGGAGGCTTCCTCCTTCCTCAGGTGAACGGTGTGGAAGGAGGAAGCCTCCGAAAGCTTGTGGAATTTAAAATAAATTTGTTGGACTATAACTTGGTGTTGTAAAATTGTTTACAATAGTTATTTCTTGACTGCTACAGATTTGCATGGAAACCTAGTAAGAGCCAATATGTTTAGTACTTATTCATTGTGCTCTGGCCTGCAATAATGCAGTCTCATTCATTGTCCTGACCTTTTGCATGTATCGAATTGAGTCTGCATACATCAGAATGCTGTTGACATGTCCTATATAGAACACTTCCTTTGTACACATTTAATTACTTAAAAAAAAATTACTATATGCTAATCTTTCAATTGCTAGTGTTGCTTGTTTTACAAAATCGAATCAAAAAAAATTATTGGAATTTATTTTTTACAGTTTAGATGAGTTGATTTTTTGAACGAACTTAAAACCCCTCTGTTGAGGTTGTTTAAACAGCTTTTTTAAAAGTTGATAGATCCTCTGATGGCCCTGTGTAAGTGTAGCTCCCAGTGTAGAACTGAACCAATTGGATCCCCGGGCTGTGCTGAGTTAACTGATCTCATCTGGGGGGACAACATGGCTACTGTAGTTGGCTTCAGTTACACTAGACTAGTGTGTGGAAAATCATCCTGAGTTCCCACTTTTGATCGCTATTCACTCCTACAGTGTGTGTGGATGCCGGTCGAGGACAGGATTGGGCTCAACTTAGTTTCGCCCATGGTTGAATAAGTTACCAACATACTAGGTCACACTTGAAGCATGAGTCAGCACCTTCAGAAAACTGGGAAGTGGCTGATTTAAATACTTGCCATAACCAGAAACGCGACAAATGTTCAAAATACCACAAAAGAGCAGCAGGTGAAAAGCTATTTCTGAAAAGATTGAACTGAAGGTAGAGGCGTTACTTTATAAGGCACTTAACTCCTAAACACAGCAACTTGGAATGATAAACAATGAATAAATGAATCAGAGCACAGATAGTAAGAAGAGGATGATTATAATTGGTCTTTGGCAGCCCAGAAATGTCTTCTAGACACTTGAACAAACACTTCCCCATTGTCCTTTATTTGTGGCTGTATAAAATTAAACAGATTTTTAAAAAAACATCATGATGAGGCAAAGAAAAAGGAATCTATGTAAATATTGGCCAATAACAGTTAGATTCGAATAAGTAGCATGTCGTATTTAGAAAACATCAATGTAAAGCACACAGCCAGATGCCTCCCTGTGATATGCACAACTCCATTGATCACATGTCTATGGCTCCATTGATTTGTGGGCTTGGGCAGTGCACTACCCATATTGGTTAAAAATGTCATGTGTATAGAGCTCAGGCCACTCCGTAGTAATGTGTAGACATTAAATTACCAAATAATCGTGCACCTCATTTCTGTGATTATTAATCAAAATGAGTACAGCTTGAAGTGTAAATGGAAAAAATGGGTATGAATTGCCTTCTATTATAGATTTTAGGGTTATATGTGTGTGTATGTATATATATATATATATATATATATATATATATATATATATTATATATACTTCAAAGAGCAGTGTGATTCATATTTTGCCCTGAGGCAGCATGCAGTAGCAGGATCCATTTTCAAGTAACTTGATAAATAACTTTGTCTTTTTTTCTCTAGGTGCTACACTAAATGATCGGGTAACTTAGCTGTTTTGAGTACTGATTCCAAAATGGCAGTTATAGCAAAGTTTGTGACAGATTGGTTCAATAAAATAGATTGTTTATAAATATAATTGAAAAAGATCCAGGCATGCCGTGAACATCAAATAACTAAAGTTTTAATAATCTTGATTTTAACATTAATCCCTTCAGTAAATAAAACAGTAACAGGACAAGACTGACAAGACTGTTAACTTGTCGAGAGCCAAGCAAAATTATGTGTAAAAAGGAGCTGTGGGACAATTCAACCCGCTACACTGTGGGATACAACCTAAACTCCCAACTAATATAGAGTTGTAAATTCCCAGGGAACATATTGAAAGGCACATACCGTGGTATTGCACATCCACATTTTCTAAAGAGAATAATTACATTCAATAAAATTGCCGTGGTACAGGCTTACTGTAGAACTCTTATCTTGTTGCTTAGTGTGTACTTGTTTATGAATCATTCATGACAGATGCTGCTAATTTATTTAAACATTTATAACACTGAATACCTGCACCTCTTATCTAACAATGGAAACAACTCTAAATTATTGTAGACAATGTTTCTGCCTCAAGTACACATTTTTTTGCCAAGTGGATTTTTCTCCCCTCCCCTTGATGGCATTGACTCCTTGCTGGTGACCAATTCTGTAGGCACGATTAACCTTAGTGCCGTAATCATTCTTCACATGCGTCTCGATCGAGCGCGTTGGCAGTCTAATTGATTACAGGGGGCACAGGATCCGAGCCTGATCCTGTTTTCACCAATGTCCGCATGCCCAGTTCCAGCCACAGTAGCTCGGTAGTGATTAGGAACAGTAACTTTGGCTGTTTCTTTCCCTTCCCCAACCCAAGCGTGCTGAGGCCAATTAAAACACAACAGCTCCCATTTATATAGTGCCTTTAATTTAGTAAAACGTCCCAAGGCGCTTCACAAGAGTGTTATCAGACAAAATTTGACACCGAACTACATAATAGAAATTAGGTCATGTGACCAAAAGCTTGGTCAAAGATGTAGGTTTTAAGGAGCGTCTTAAAGGAGGAGAGAGAAGTGGAGAGATTTAGGGAGGGAATTCCAGAGCTTAAGGCCCAGGCAGCTGAAGGCACAGCCGCCAATGGTGGAGTGATGAAAATCGGGGATGCGCAAGAGCATCAGAGCACTTATTTTCTGTTGCCCTTTATTTTAATATGCTTTAGCAGGGAGGGAAGACATCCCATTTTTAAAAAAAAACAAAGTAGGGAACTGATTTCATTAACCATTCACTTTTTGAGAGGGGTGGGGGAATAAGCAAAAGATGTATAACTTCCACTTGTGATTAGAAAATGGCATTTTTTTAATGTACAGCTCTGTGATATACTGAAAATGCCCAAAATGTAACTTTTGTGATCCATCTTGAGTAAAATAATAACTGAATGCGTACTAGCTGTTTTATAAGGACGGGAACATTACATGATGTAAAACAATGTATTACTCCTCTGCTAAGGGGAAGTGTGTGTCCCTTTATGGCTAGATTGTGTAGTTGGTCTTTATTTTTGAAAGATATGCTCAGTCGATTGCAGGTCATGCTGCAGATCAGAACCTTGACTTTGTTTGTGGGGTCGGAAAATTAAGAAGGTGCAGACATTCTGGCTCCAGTGTTACTGACCCAGAAACCTGCATTACACTCAGTCCAGGCATCATGCTTTGTTACAGATGGAAATTAATCATAAGCTGCTGCATACATCTTGGCTGCAACCTGGAACTGATGAGCACATTCCAGATTCTACAGCTCTCCGACCAAACAATTAAACTCAGTGACCTTTTTGAGTAACAATTAAACTTCTAAACAAAAAGTGAAAGCATTCCCAATCTGACTTAGAATCATAGAATGGTTACAGAACAGAAGGAGGCCATTTGGCCCATCGAGGCTGTGCCGGCTCCCTGCAAGAGCAATCCAGTTAGTCCCATTGTTAATTGTATCCATATGATTGATATCAATTAACAGATTCCCTTCTCTCTCTTTAAATAACAAATAAACTTTATTTAAAGTTTAACTTTTTATTTAGAGAGAGATGGGAATCTGTTAATTGTATCCATATGGTTTATATCAGTTAAAACCTTCCCTGCTCTTTCCCATAGCCCTGCAAATTTTTTCCCTTCAAGCATTTATCCAATTCCTTTTTGAAAGCCATGATTGAATCTACACTTCCACCACCCTTGCAAGCAGCGATTTCCAGATCACAGCTACTCGTTGCATAAAAAAGTTTTTCCTCATGTCGCATTTGGTTCTTTTGCCAATCACTTTAAATCTGTGTTGTCTGGCTCTTGACTCTTCCACCATTGGGAACAGTTTCTCTTTATTTACTTTATCTAAACCCTTCAAGATTTTGAACACGTCTATCAAATCTCCTCTCAACCTTCTCTGCTCTAAGGAGAACAATCCCAGCTTCTCCAGTCTGTCCACTTAACTGAAGTCCCTCATCCTTGGAACCATTCTAGTAAATCTCTTCTGCACCCTCTCAAGGCCTTCACATTCTCCCTAAAGTGCGGTGCCCAGAATTGGACACAATACTCCAGTTGTGGCCGAACCAGTGTTTTATAAAGGTTCGACATAACTTCCTTGCTTTTGTACTCCATGCCTCTATTTATAAAGCCCAGGATCCCGTATGCTTTTTTAACTGCTTTCTCAGCCTGTCCTGCCAGCTTCAGAGATTTGTGCACATATACCCCCAGGCCACTCTGTTCCTGCACCCCCTTTAGAATTGTACCATTTAGTTTATATTGCCTCTCACATTCTATCTCCCAAAATGTATGACTTTGCACTTCTCTGCATTAAATTTCATCTGCCATGTGTCCGCCCATTCCACCAGCCTGTGTCTGTCCTCTTGAAATCTATTTACTATCCTCCTCACTGTTTACTGCACTTCCAAGTTTTGTGTCATCTGCAAATTTTGAAATTATGCTCTGTACGCCCAAGTCCAAGTCATTACTATATATCAAAAAAAGCAGTGGTCCTAGTCTGACCCCTGGGGAACACAGCTGCGTACCTCCCTCCAATCCGAAAAACAACCGTTCACCACTACTTTGTTTCCTGTCACTTAGCCAATTTCGTATCCACGCTGCCACTGCCCCTTTTATTCCATGGGCTTCAATTTTGCTGACAAGCTTATTATGTGGCACTTTATCAAATGCCTTTTGAAAGTCCATATATACAACATCAACTGCATTGCCCTCATCAACCCTGTTACCTCATTTAAAAAAAACTCAATCAAGTTAGTTAAACACGATTTGCCATTAACAAATCCATGCTGGCTTTCTTTTATTAATCCACACTTGTCCAAGTGACTGATAATGTTGTCTCAGATTATCGTTTCTGAAAGCTTCCCCACCACCAAGGGTAAACTGACTGGCCTGTAGTTGCTGGTTGTATCCTTACACCCTTTTTTTTAACAAGGTTGTAACATTTGCAATTCTCCAGTCCTCTGGCACCATCCCCATATCTAAGGAGGATTGGAAAATTATGGCCAGTACCTCTGCTATTCCCACTCCTACTTCCCTCAGCAACCTAGGATGCATCCTATCCTGACCGGGTGACTTATCTACTTTAAGTACAACTTTGTAGACAATTTAAGGACTGATTTCAAGAGCAGTTGATGGTTATGCTGCCATTGGTGGGGCCAGGTGGAGAGAGGTTTCTAAAAAGGGCAAGAGTTCAAAAGAGCAGTGTTGGGGGCGGTGAATATAGGGCTGGAGGAGATTGCAGAGGTATGGTGGGATGAGGTCGTAGAAGGATTTAAAAATGGGATTTTAAATTTAAATATGTTGAGTGAGGAAGCCAATGTAGGTCAGCGAGGATGGGGATGATGGAGGTGTGGAATGGGATGTATGCAGCAGAGTTCTGCAACATTTGGACTTTATGAAGGAAGACAGGCCAGTGCATGAAGTGTTGGAGTAGTCGAGCCGGGAATGACATAGGCATGAGGATTTCAGTGATGATGGGACAGAGGTGGACAATGTTACTGAGGTAGTCATTCTTCATCTATCAATAATCTGTGTTTCACTCCTTCCTCTCATTTTTAAATGAGCTCATCTATTGCTAAAGATGCCGCTAAGAAACTGGTTCCTCGTTTCTGCAAAACGCTTCATTTCTCCTCAACAACTCAAACCTCTCTAAAGCTCAAATCCATCCAAGACATGAATACACGTCCCATATCTGTGGCGGCTTCTTATAAAACCTCTGTTACACTTACGCAACTGAGCACCGGAGCCGAATGGGCAGCCCCAGCATTAGAACAGTGCAAGTGGCAGAAAACATTGCAGGAACAACCTTTGCCTCATTTGCCTGTGATTTGCATGCCCCTGCCCTCAAATGGGCTTCCCCGAGAGGAACCAAGTTTTTACAGTGCAATAAATCACTCAGTACACTGCTCAGATGTACCATCTCTTGCCCACGTGGTCCTCTCTTATTCATCATCTATATGTCATCCCTCAGCAACATCATCCATATGTACCAATTTCGCTTTCACTTGTATGCTGATGATGTCTAACTCTACTTTTTCACCAGCACCATCAACTCCAAGACTGTTGCTGTACTATTGGACTGCCTATCTGACGTCAAGTTGTGTATAAGTTGAAAGTTCATTTAGCTCAAAATCTGCAAAAGCAAAGCCATTTTATTTTGGTTTCATTGTACCTCTGGCTGTAGTTTCATCAGCCCTTTGGTTGCCCACTCAGAATCAAGTGATGCATATTCCTGTTGCTCTTCTTGACTCTGAGTTGCCCTTACGGCATGCTTTGTAAGTTGTCAAGACTATAATTTTTCCACCTCCACAATGCTGTTTGTTTGTGCCCCCTGCTACCAAAAGCCTTGTTCGTGCTTTCATCCACCTCAGGTGACGATTTTCCAAATTGTTGTTCTTCCCTCCTCTACCTTCCACAAACTTCATTTAATCCAGAACTTTGCACCCAAGTCCACTCTTGCTTAAAGTCCCTCACACCTATTACATTGTTCAGATACTGGCTCCCTTTCCTGCAGTGTATCGACTTCAGGATCTTCTTCCTTCTCTTCAAATGCCTCCAAAGTGTTGCTTCACTTACCTTCTCTAACCATATGTCCCACCCCACACCCTTTGCTTCTCTGACTCGGTTATTGATTGCCCTTTACTCCACTATCAGAGGCTAAACGGTCAGCTCCTGTTCCCTTGGGCTTTGGAACTCGCTCCCATAATCTCTTCATTTTGTGACTATCTCCCCTTCCTTCAAAAGCCTTGTAAAAATCATTTTTTTTTGCCCGTGCCTTCTGTTCCTTGCTCTCAGACTTTCCCATGTCCTGCTTGGTGTCTCAGCTGAAGTGCTTTGAAACACTGTTCTTTGTGAAGGGCATTACATAAATTCTCTACCTATCCAGCTGGCCTCTCCTGTCTTTCTAGATCCGCTGTTCATCCCTTTGGCACCAAAGACACAGATTTATTCATGCTACATCCTCCCCCCTCCCAGAAAAACTTTTAGTTTTGTTTTTGATTTTAGAACATTTCTCAGGGCTGACAGATTTATTTACAGCCCCAGCTGTTGCACACGAGGCTTTTCGCTCAATCCTGGGCTGCCAACACAGAGATGTTAGATGAACACAATGTTTGTGCTTCATGAACACATTGTTTGTGCTTTACAAACACTCTTGCACAAAAGCTAATTCTGGACATTTCTGTATGTTGTAGAATTATTATTTGTTGATTTTATTAAAATTTGTTAAGTTGTACGGGTCATCAATACGAGCACCGTTTCAGATTTACTAGTAAATACCAGCTAGTGGGACATGAGAGGGCCAGAGTTTTTTCAATGCAGCCTAAAATAGTTTCAGAACCACTGTTAGAAAATAAAAGATCAGTAAGGGCTTTCAAATCTACCTAGCTTCCTCCACTGCGATCCAGCAATCGCTATATCTTAATTTTCAATACCACCGTAGTATCTCGTACAACTTTTTTTTTCTTCTCTCTCATTTTTCTTAATTTCAAGAAAATATGATCTTGTAACTCGCCGATTCTGTTTGGAACATATTTGTTAAAGCTCTTGTTAAATGAATATATTGTTACTGGGTTAACTCCAGGGCTGAGGGCTAATTCCAGTATAAACTCCAGGGCACAGAATGTACTCTGGGTGGGGGACTTCAATGTCCATCACCAAGAGTGGCTCGGTAGCACCACTACTGACCGAGCTGGCCGAGTCCTGAAGGACATAGCTGCCAGATTGGGTATGCGGCAAGTGGTGAGCAAACCAACACGAGGGAAAAAGTTACTTGACCTCGTCCTCACCAATCTACCTGTCGCAAATGCATCTGTCCATGACAGTATTGGTAGGAGTGACCACCGCACCGTTCTTGTGGAAACGAAGTCCCGCCTTCACACTAAGGGCGCCATCCAACGTATTGTGCGGCACTACCTCGGTGTTAAATGGGATAGATTCAGAACAGATCTAGCAGCTCAAAACTGGGCATCCATGAGGTGCTGTGGGCCATCAGCAGCAGCAGAATTGTATTCCAGCACAATCTGTAACCTCATGGCCCGGCATATTCCTCACTCTACCATTACCAACAAGCCAGGGAATCAACCTTGGCTCAATGAGGAGTGTAGAAGAGCATGCCAGGAGCAGCACCAAGCGTACCTAAAAATGAGGTGCCAACCTGGTGAAGCTACAACTCAGGACTACATGCATGCTATAGACAGAGCTAAGTGATTCCACAACCAACGGATCAGATCAAAGCTCTGCAGTCCTGCCACATCCAGTCGTGAATGGTGGTGGACAATTAAACAACTAACGGGAGGAGGAGGCTCTGTGAACATCCCCATCCTCAATGATGGCAGAGTCCAGCATGTGAGTGCAAAAGACAAGGCTGAAGCGTTTGCAACCATCTTCAGCCAGAAGCGACAAGTGGATGATCCATCTCAGCCTCCTCCTGATATCCCCACCATCACAGAAGCCAGTCCTCAGCCAATTCGACTTACTCCACGTGATATCAAGAAATGGTTGAGTGCACTGGATACAATAAAGGCCATGGGCCCCGACAACATCCCAGCTGTAGTGTTGAAGACTTGTGCTCCAGAACTAGCTGCACCTCTAGCCAACTGTTCCAGTACAGCAGCAACACAGCATCTAACTGACAATGTGGAAAGTTGCCCAGGTATGTCCTATCCTCAAAAAGCAGGATAGATCTAATCCGGCCAATTACCGCCCCATCATTCTACTCTCAATCATCAGCAAAGTGATGGAAGGTGTCGTCGACAGTGCTATCAAGCGGCACTTACTCACCAATAACCTGCTCACTGATGCTCAGTTTGGGTTCCGCCAGGACCACTCAGCTCCAGACCTCATTACAGCCTTGGTCCAAACATGGACAAAAAAGCTGAATTCCAGAGGTGAGGTGAGAGTGACTGTCCTTGACATCAAGGCAGCATTTGACCGAGTGTGGCACCAAGGAACCCTGGTAAAATTGAAGTCAATGGGAATCAGGGGGCAAACTCTCCAGTGGCTGGAGTTATACTAGCACAAAGGAAGATGGTAGTGGTTGTTGGAGGCCAATCATCTCAGCCCCAGGACATTGCTGCAGGAGTTCCTCAGGGCAGTGTCCTAGGCCCAACTATCTTCAGCTGCTTCATCAATGACATTCCCTCCATCATCAGGTCAGAAATGGGGATGTTCGCTGATGATTGCAGTGTTCAGTTCCATTCGCAACCCCTCAGATAATGAAGCAGTCCGAGCCCGCATGCAACAAGACCTGGACAACATCCAGGCTTGGGCTGATAAGTGGCAGGTAACATTTGCGCCAGACAAGTGCTAGGCAATGACCATCTCCAACAAGAGAGAGTCTGACCATAAGACCATAAGAGATGGGAGCAGGAGTAGGCCATTCGGCCCTTCGAGCCTGCTCCACCATTAAACGAGATCATGGCTGATCTGGTTTTTACCTCAACTCCACTTTCCCGCCCTTTCCCCAAATCCTTTGACCCCCTTGCTGATCAAAAATTTGTCTAACTCAGCCTTGAATGTATTCAATGACTCAGCCTCCACAGCTTTTTGGGTAAAGACTTCCAAAGATTCACGACCCTCTGGGAGAAGAAATCCCTCCTCATTTCCGTCTTAAACAGCTGACCACCTCCCCTTGATATTTAACGGCATTACCATCGCCAAATCCCCCACCACCAACATCCTAGGGGTCACCACTGACCAGAAACTTAACTGGACCAGCCATATAAATACTGTGGCTACAAGAGCAGGTCAGAGGCTGGGTATTGTGCGGCGAGTGACTCACCTCCTGACTCCCCAAAGCCTTTCCACCATCTACAAGGCACAAGTCAGGAGTGTGATGGAATACCGACAACACTCGAAGCTCGACACCATCCAGGACAAAGCAGCCCGCTTGATTGGCACCCCATCCACCACCCTAAACATTCACTCCCTTCACCACCGGCGCACCATGGCTGAAGTGTGTACCATTTACAGGATGCACTGCAGCAACTCGCCTAGGCTTCTTCGACAGAACATCCCAAACCCGCGACCTCTACAACCTGGAAGGACAAGGGCAGCAGGCACATGGGAACAAACCACCTGCACGTTCCGCTCCAAGTCACACACCATCCCGTTCCTTCATCGTCGCTGGGACAAAATCCTGGAACTCCCTACCTAACAGCACTGTGGGAGAACGGACTGCAGCGGTTCAAGAAGGCTGCTCACCACCACCTTTTCAAGGGCAATTAGGGATGGGCAATAAATGCTGGCCTTGCCAGTGACACCCACATCCCATGAACGAATTTTTAAAAAAAAAATTCCAGATTTTTAAACTGGAAGCCATGGCTACTGCTGTGTCTGTTAAGAATTCTGTTTTTGGAAACTGGCTTAATTGGCAGTTCTGCATCCGGAGGCCTCCGAGGCTAAGGAAAAAGCCGACAGCCAATGGCCGTTGCGTTCGTTCATTGGGTTGAGCTGGATATCCAAGTCGCTGCAGTGACGTGGAATCCATGAAGGTTGAGGTGTGTTCAGTGTAACATTATCAAAGGATGTGAAGAATCTCCAAACGCTATCTCAAATCCAGTTTCAATGTAAAAAGTGAAAATTAAAGACACTTGCTATTTTTATCTTATAGAAGGAGGCCATTTGTCCCATTGTGCCTATACTGGCTCTGAAAAAGCTATGCAATTGGTCCCACTCTCTTACTCTTTCCCCATAGTCCTGCAAATTTTTCCCCTTCAAGTATTTATCCAATTCATTTTTGAAAGTTGCTATTGAATCTGCTTCCACCGCCCTTTCAGGCAGTACATTCCAGATCATAACAACTCGGTGCGTTAAAAGAAAATGTCACCTCTTCTCGTCTCTGGTTCTTTTGCCAATTACATTAAAGTTATCTGCTGACTGTATTCTTATAAAAATTTGCATCAGATATGAATTAGTAATTTTAGCCTGAACTACACTGTCTGTCAGTGGGATATTTTTCTTTCCTTTGGAGATGATCAGAGTTATATGATGGAATCCCAACCTATTTCTAGCGCACACTGCAGGGATATACCCATGAGGTGACGTTTTGGTTCATAGGAAGCATGAGTTTAAGTTTGAAAGCTGACTTTTGTGTTGAGCAAGTAAAGAGTATTGGAAAGAAGCCTGAATTATACAAGACCTTCCCATCCAAATCTTAGTCATGCTTTTTGGCTCTGCTGCTAATATGCTTTGCAAAGGGCTTTTAACCTTTCTTAATAGTTATCTATTCACTTCAATGGGACCAACTCAGTAGTCGATCTAAAGCAGCCTGACTCTTGAAAAACCACACTAATGGCTGGATGTGCAGCATTAGAATCCAATATTAATGTCCAGTCACAAAGTGATTGACTCTTAACTGCTCTCTGAAGTGGTCGAGCAAGCCACTCGGTTGTATCAAACCGCTACAAAGAATAACAAAAACCACACGGACTGCAGTGGTTCAAGAAGGTAGCCCACTGCGACCTTGCCAGTGACGCCCACGTCCTGAGAATGAATTTTTAAAAAGCTCCAGGTATTGATTATGATGTTACTTTCTTTCTCTAGTCCTTCTGTACTTTCAGAAACTGCTTTGCAAGCTCAAATAGTAACCAATAACTTAATTGCAGTTGACATTTAAAGGTAGTGATTGGTTGGCATCTTGTTGCATGTTGGCTCAAAATTTGATTTAGGATACGCTTGTGAAATGTGTAATCGAAAGCTCTCTTTTTAAAAAAAAATCATTGATTTATAAATCATGCGTAACCTTTGAACAATTCTCAATGGGTTAAGATATTTTTGTGCTCTTGTTTGTGTGGACAGGGATGACATCCTTAATGTGTGAATTTATACATATTGATGATGATTGGCGGAGTCAAGAACTGTAACACACTCAAAGGGTTAAAATGACTTTGAAAATTGTGGGACTATTACTCAAGATTTACAAAGTCATCAACATTGTAGGACTGTAATGTGAACGTGCATTCCCAAACATGATTTCCTTTTATAAAATGTTTACATATTCAGAACTTCCTGTTTACTTTTCGACTGTAATGTTTCTGTATTCAGTTGCTGATGGCAGTTGTAGCACAGTTTTCTGTACCACTGTGCCACTCGTAACAGGAAAAACTTTTTACACCCCTGTGATGCTAGAATTACATAGAATGTACAGCACGGAAACAGGCCATTCGGCCCAACAGGTCCATGCCGGTGTTTATGCTCCACACGAACCTCCTCCCACTTCATCGAACCCTGTCAACATATCCTTCTATTTCTTTCTCCCTCATATGTACCCTCAGGTTACGGTAGCATAGTGGTTATGTTACTGGACCAGTAATCCAGAGGCCTGGACTAATAATCTGGAGTCATGAGTTCAAATCCCGCCACGGCAGCTGGGGAATTTAAATTCAATTAATTAAATAAAATCTGGAATTAAAATACTAGTATCAGTAATGGTGGCCATGAAACTACCGAATTGTCGTAAAAACCCATCTGGTTCACTAATGTCCTTTAGGGAAGAAAACCTGCCGTCCTTACCTGGTCTGGCCTATATGTGACTCCAGACCCACAGCAATGTGGATAATTCTTAATTGCCCTCTGAAATGGCCGAGCAAGCCACTCAGTTGTAAAATCTCGCTTAAAAAAGTCACAATAAGAATAAAACCGGACGGACCACCCGGCATCGGACCACTAGGCACCGGACACGACAAAGGCAAACCAAGCCCAGTCGACCCTGCAAGGTCCTCCTTACTAACATCTGGGGACTTGTGCCAAAATTGGGAGAGCTGTCCCACAGACCAGTCAAGCAACAGCCTGACATAGCCGTACTCACAGAATCATACCTTTCAGCCAACGTCCCAGACTCTTCCATCACCATCCCTGGGTATGTCCTGTCCCACTGGCAGGACAGACCCACCAGAGGTGGCGGTACAGCGATATACAGTCAGGAGGGAGTGGCCCTGGGAGTCCTCAACATTGACTCTGGACCCCATGAAATCTCATGGCATCAGGTCAAACATGGGCAAGGAAACCTCCTGCTGATTACCACCTCCCGTCCTCCCTCAGCTGATGAATCAGTCCTCCTTCACGTTGAGCACCACTTGGAGGAAGCACTGAGGGTAGCAAGGGCACAGAATGTACTCTGGGTGGGGGACTTCAATGTCCATCACCAAGAGTGGGTCGGTAGCACCACTACTGGCCGAGTCCTGAAGGGCATAGCTGCTAGACTGGGCCTGCGGCAGGTGGTGAGCGAACCAACACGAGGGAAAAACTTACTTGATCTCATCCTCACCAATCGACCTGTCACAAATGCATCTGTCCATGACATGGAATCATAGAAGTTTACAACATGGAAACAGGCCCTTCGGCCCAACATGTCCATGCGCCCAGTTTATACCACTAAGCAAGTCCCAATTGCCTGCACTTGGCCCATATCCCTCTATACCCATCTTACCCATGTAACTGTCCAAATGCTTTTTAAAAGACAAAATTGTACCTGCCTCTACTACTGCCTCTGGCAGCTCGTTCCAGACACTCGCCACCCTTTGAGTGAAAAAATTGCCCCTCTGGACCCTTTTGTATCTCTCACCTTAAATCTATGCCCCCTCGTTATAGACTCCCCTACCTTTGGGAAAAGATTTTGACTATCTACCTTATCTATGCCCCTCATTATTTTATAGATTTCTAAAAGATCACCCCTAAACCTCCTACTCTCCAGGGAAAAAAGTCTGTCTATCCAACCTCTCCCTATAAGTCAAACCATCAAGTCCCGGTAGCATCCTAGTAAATCTTTTCTGCACTCTTTCTAGTTTAATAATATCCTTTCTATAATAGGGTGACCAGAACTGTACATAGTATTCCAAGTGTGGCCTTACTAATGTCTTGTACAACTTCAACAAGACATCCCAACTCCTGTATTCAATGTTCTGACCAATGAAACCAAGCATGCTGAATGCCTTCTTCACCACCTTATCCACCTGTGACTCCACTTTCAAGGAGCTATGAACCTGTACTCCTAGATCTTTGTTCTATAACTCTCCCCAACGCCCTACCATTAACGGAGTAGGTCCTGGCCCGATTCGATCTACCAAAATGCATCACCTCACATTTATCTAAATTAAACTCCATCTGCCATTCTTCGGCCCACTGGCCCAATTTATCAAGATCCCGTTGCAATCCTAGATAACCTTCTTCACTGTCCACAATGCCACCAATCTTGGTGTCATCTGCAAACTTACTAACCATGCCTCCTAAATTCTCATCCAAATCATTAATATAAATAACAAATAACAGCGGACCCAGCACCGATCCCTGAGGCACACCGATCCCTGAGGCACACCGCTGGTCACAGGCCTCCAGTTTGTAAAACAACCCTCTACAACCACCCTCTGTTTTCTGTCGTCAATCCAATTTTGTATCCAATTGGCTACCTCACCTTGGATCCCGTGAGATTTAACTTTATGTAACAACCAACCATGCGGTACCTTGTCAAAGGCTTTGCTGAAGTCCATGTAGACCACGTTGACTGCACAGCCCTCATCTATCTTCTTGGTTACCCCTTCAAAAAACTCAATCAAATTCGTGAGACATGATTTTCCTCTCACAAAACCATGCTGACTGTTCCTAATCAGTCCCTGCCTCTCCAAATGCCTGCAGATCCTGTCCCTCAGAATACCCTCTAACAACTTACCCACTACAGATGTCAGGCTCACCGGTCTGTAGTTCCCAGGCTTTTCCCTGCCGCCCTTCTTAAACAAAGGCACAACATTTGCTACCCTCCAATCTTCAGGCACCTCACCTGTAGTTGTCGATGATTCAAATATCTCTGCTAGGGTACCCGCAATTTCCTCCCTAACCTCCCATAACGTCCTGGGATACATTTCATCAGGTCCCGGAGATTTATCTACCTTGATGCGCGTTAAGACTTCCCCACCTCCCTCTCTGTAATATGTACACTCCTCAAGACATCACTATTTATTTCCCCAAGTTCCCTAACATCCATGCCTTTCTCAACCGTAAATACCGATGTGAAATATTCATTCAGGATCTCACCCATCTCTTGTGGTTCCGCACATAGATGACCTTGTTGATCCTTAAGAGGCCCTACTCTCTCCCTAGTTACTCTTTTGCCCTTTATGTATTTGTAGAAGCTCTTTGGATTCTCCTTTGCCTTATCTGCCAAAGCAATCTCATGTCCCCTTTTTGCCCTCCTGATTTCTCTCTTAACTCTACTCCGGCAATCTCTATACTCTTCAAGGGATCCACTTGATCCCAGCTGCCTATGCATGTCATATGCCTCCTTCTTCTTTTTGACTAGGGCCTCAATCTCCCGAGTCATCCAAGGCTCCCTACTTCTACCAGCCTTGCCCTACACTTTATAAGGAATGTGCTTACCCTGAACCCTGGTTAATACACTTTTGAAAGCCTCCCACTTACCAGATGTCCCTTTGCCTGCCAACAGACTCTCCCAATCAACTTCTGAAAGTTCCTGTCTAATACCATCAAAATTGGCCTTTCCCCAATTTAGAATTTTAACTTTTGGGCCAGACCTATCATTCTCCATAGCTATCTTAAAACTAATGGAATTATGATCACTGGTCCCAAAGTGATCCCTCACCAACACTTCTGTCACCTGCCCTTCCTTATTTCCCAAGAGGAGGTCAAGTTTTGCCCCCTCTCTAGTCGGGCCATCCACATACCGAATGAGAAATTCCTCCTGAATACACTCAACAAATTTCTCTCCATCCAAGCCCCTAATGCTATGGCTGTCCCAGTCAATGTTGGGAAAGTTAAAGTCCCCTACTATTACCACCCTATTTTTCTTGCAGCTGTCTGTAATCTCCTTACATATTTGCTCCTCAATTTCCTGTTGACTATTTGGGGGTCTGTAGTACAATCCTATCAGTGATCTCTTCCTTCTTATTTTTCAGTTCTACCCATATGGACTTAGTGGGCGAACCCTCGGATATATCCCCTTTCACTACTGCCGTGATGTTCTCCCTAATCAAGAACGCAACTCCCCCTCCTCTCTTACCTCCTGCTCTATCTTTCCTATAGCATCTGTACCCTGGAACATTGAGCTGCCAGTCCTGCCCCTCCCTTAGCCATGTTTCAGTAATAGCTATAACATCCCAGTCCCATGTACCCATCCATGCCCTGAGTTCATCTGCCTTGCCCATCAGACTTCTTGCATTGAAATAAATGCAGTTTAATCTAGACTTCCCTTGGTCTTTGCCCTGCTTTCTCAGACCATCTGTCCTGTCATGTTTTGTACACTCTCCCTTACTGCCTTTTGTTTCTGTCACCACTTTACTTCCCACTGACTTCCTGCAACGGTTCCCATCCCCCTGCTACATTAGTTTAAACTCTCCCCAACAGCACTAGCAAACACTCCCCCTAGGACATTGGTTCCAGTCCTGCCCAGATGCAGACCGTCCAATTTGCACTGGTCCCACCTCCCCCAGAACCGGTTCCAATGGCCCAGGAATTTGAATCCCTCCCTCTTGCACCATCTCTCAAGCCACGTATTCATCCTAGCTATCCTGTTATTCCTACTCTGACTAGCCCGTGGCACTGGTAGCAATCCTGAGATTACTACCTTTGAGGTCCTACTTTTTAGTTTAACTCCTAACTCCCTAAATTCAGCTTGTAGGACCTCATCCCGTTTTTTACCTATATCGTTGGTACCTATATGCACCACGACAACTGGCTGTTCACTCTCCCCCTCCAGAATGTCCTGCAGCCGCTCCAAGACATCCCTGACCCTTGCACCAGGGAGGCAACATACCATCCTGGAGTCTCGGTTGCGTCCGCAGAAACGCCTGTCTATTCCCCTTACAATCGAGTCCCCTATCACTATAGCTCTGCCACTCTTTTTCCTGCCCTCCTGTGCAGCAGAGCCAGCTACGGTGCCATGAACCTGGCCGCTGTCATCTTCCCCTGGTGAGCCATCTCCCCCAACAGTATCCAAAACGGTATACCTGTTTTGGAGGGAGATGACCGCAGGGGACCCCTGCACTGCCTTCCTACTCTTCCTCTGACTGTTGGTCACCCATTCACTATCTCCCTCAGTAATTTTTATCTGTGGTGTGACCAACTCACTGAACGTGCTATCCACGACTTTCTCAGCATCGCGGATGCTCCAAAGTGAGTCCATCCGCAGCTCCAGAGCCGTCAAGCGGTCAAACAGTAGCTGCAGCTGGACACACTTCCCGCAGGTGAATGAACCAGGGACACAGGAAGGATCCCTGAATTCCCATATCCCACAAGAGGAACATGACACGGGTCTGGGATCTTCTGCCATGACTTAACCCTTAAGTTAGCTTAACAACAACTACAATGTCAAAAAAAAAAGGAAAGAAAAACTACTTACCAGTCACCAGCCAATCACTTACCTGTTGACTGTGACTTCGTGCCTCCAGCAGCTGCAGCCCAAATAAACGAAAGACTTAAAAAAAAAAAGACGGTAAAAGAAACCCTCACTAGCTAGCAGCCAATCAGCTCCTCCCCTTGTGCTGACGTCACTTTTGATTGTCTGACCTCGCTCCTTGAAGCCCTGAACTCTTTATCGCTGATCCGGCGCTCCGACGCACTGCCCCCGACTCCGAACAGGTCCGCTCCTTACCTCAGGCACTCCGATTGAGTAGGAGTGACCACCGCACAGTCCTCGTGGAGACGAAGTCCCGTCTTCGCACGGAGGATACCATCCAACGTGTTGTGTGGCACTACCACCGTGCTAAATGGGATAGATTCAGAACACATCTCGCAGCTCAAAACTGGGCATCCATGAGGCACTGTGGGCCATCAGCAGCAGCAGAATTGTATTCCAGCACAATCTGTAACCTCATGGCCCAGCATATTCCTCACTACCATTACCAATAAGCCAGGGAATCAACCTTGGTTCAATGAGGAGTGTAGAAGAGCATGCCAGGAGCAGCACCGGGCGTACCTAAAAATGAGGTGCCAACCTGGTGAAGCTCCAACGTAGGAGTTAAATATATGCTAAACAGCACAACCAACGGATCAGATCAAAGCTCTGCAGTCATATCACATCCAGTTATGAATGGTGGTGGACAATTGAACAACTAACTGGAGGAGGAGGCTCTGCAAACATCCCCATCCTCAATGATGGCGGAGTCCAGCACGTGAGTGCAAAAGACAAGGCTGAAGCGTTTGCAACCATCTTCAACCAGAAGTGCCGAGTGGATGATCCATCTCTGCCTCCTCCCGATATCCCCACCATCACAGAAGCCAGTCTTCAGCTAATTCGATTCACTCCACGTGATATCAAGAAATGGCTGAGTGCACTGGATACAGCAAAGGCTATGGGCCCCGACAACATCCCAGCTGTAGTGCTGAAGACTTGTGCTCCAGAACTAGCTGCACCTCGAGTCTAGCTGTTCCAATACAGCTACAACACTGGCATCTACACGACAATGTGGAAAATTGCCCAGGTATGTCCTGTCCACAAAAAGCAGGACATATCCAATCCGGCCAATTACCGCCCCATCAGTCTATTCTCAATCATCAGCAAAGCGATGGAAGCTGTCGTCGACAGTGCTATCAAGCGGCACTTACTCACCAATAACCTGCTCACCGATGCACTCGGCTCGAGACCTCATTGCAGCCTTGGTCCAAACATGGACAAAAGAGCTGAATTCCAGAGGTGAGGTGAGAGTGACTGCCCTTGACATCAAGGCAGCATTTGACCGAGTGTGGCACCAAGGAGCCCTAGTAAAATTGAAGTCAATGGGAATCAGGGGGAAAACTCTCCAGTGGCTGCAGTCATACCTAGCACAAAGGAAGATGGTAGGGGTTGTTGGAGGCCAATCATCTCAGCCCCAGGACATTGCTGCAGGAGTTCCTCAGGGCAGTGTCCGAGGCCCAACCATCTTCAGCTGCTTCATCAATGACCTTCCCTCCATCATCAGGTCAGAAATGGGGATGTTCGCTGATGATTGCACAGTGTTCAGTTCCATTCGCAACCCCTCAAATAATGAAGCAGTCCGTGCCCGCATGCAGCAAGACCTGGACAACATCCAAGCTTGGGCTGATAAATGGCAAGTAACATTCATGCCAGGCAATGACCATCTCCAACAAGAGAGAGTCTAACCACCTCCCCTTGACATTCAACGGCATTACCATCGCCGAATCCCCCACCGTCAACATCCTGGGGGTCACCATTGACCAGAAACTTAACTGGACCAGCCACATAAATACTGTGGCTACAAGAGCTGGTCAGAGGCTGGGTATTCTGCGGCAAGTGACTCACCACCTGACTCCCCAAAGCCTTTCCGCCATCTACAAGGCACAAGTCAGGAGTGTGATGAATACTCTCCACTTGCCTGGATGAGTGCAGCTCCAACAACACTCAAGAAGCTCAACACAATCCAGGACAAAGCAGCCTGCTGGATTGGCACCCCATCAACCACCCTAAACGTTCACTCCCTTCACCACCGGCACACCATGGCTGCAGTGTGTACCATCCGCAGGATGCACTGCAGCAAATCGCCAAGGCTTCTTCGACAGCACCTCACAAACCCGCGACCTCTACCACCTGGAAGGACAAGAGTAGCAGGTAGATGGGAACAACACCACCTGCACGTTCCCTTCCAAGTCTGACACCATCCCGACTTGGAAATATTTCACCATTCCTTCATCGTCGCTGGGTCAAAATCCTGGAACTCCCTTCCTAACAGCACTGTGGGAGAACCTTCACCACATGGACTGCAGCGGTTCAAGAAGGTGGTTCACCACCACCTTCTCAACGGCAATTCGGGATGGGCAATAAATGCTGGCCTCGCCAGCAACGCCCACATCCCATGATCGAATATAAAAAAAAATTATGTTTATCTAGTTTCCCCTTCAATGTATCTATGCTTGTCGCCTCAGCTACTCCTTGTGGTAGTGAGTTTCACGTTCTAACCACTCTCTGGGTAAAGAAGTTTCTCCTGAATTCCCTATTGGATTTATTAGTGACTATCTTATATTTATGACCTCTAGTTCTGGTCTCCCCACAAGTGGAAACATCTTCTCCACGTCTACTCTATCAGACCCTTTCATAATCTTAAAGACCTCGATCAGATCACCCCTCAGTGATCTCTTTTCTGGAGAAAAGATCCCCAGTTACAACAGGAACAGCTGGTGATGGAGGAAATGGTTTTGCTCACACCTTATGCACTCTGTTTTACACTGTCAGCTTGGCTGAGTTGATGGTACTCTCACTTCAGAGTCAGGAATCGAGTACATACTCTAGGCTGCTATCCATGCAAGAGAGAGCAATTTTCCTGCCCTTTTTATTTCCTTTTTCTCCCTCAGTGGGAGATGTCAGGCCTTTGCTTGGAACCTCCCCTTAGTGGAGTCGCTGAGATCTCAAACTCTGGAGCATGGGCCATCTCTACCAAATAACTATTCTTTATTTGTAAACCTGACGGTGGGTGCCATCAGACTATTTGACTATGGCTGCATCGCCACCCATGCCCCACTATAGCCTTACTGGGTATCCACACCAGCAAGGGTCACTGGAAGAGGTCACAAGTGGGCATGCCATCTTTTCTACCCTTGCCTGGCCCTGGACTATTGAGGCCAAGTATATCGCTTGGCTGGGATCAACTAACTCAGCATAGATCTGGAAACTTCCTGATGTTTTAGGCCAGGTGATGTATTTGCTCACAAAGCTATTAGGGAAGCTTGATATGTTATTTTAACCATAAAAATTAAGCATGACCTATTCTGTTGCTCATGTAGTCGCTGATACTGCCCAGCGTGCTCCCTTTAGTTGATAGGCAGTAACATAAATCATGATTACTTGGAAGATTTTATCTGCAGTGGGTTCTTGGGAAATATTTTAGCCTATTGTGTCAATGTGTAGATTAAACAATACCTGGTAAGAGTAGTAAGACTATTCCAATGCCCTCCAGGCTGGCCTCCCACCCTGCACCCTCCATAAACTTGAGCTCATTACCTGTATCCTTACTCGCACCAAGTCCTGCTCACCCATTACCCCTGTGCTCGCTGACCTACATTGGCTCCCGGTCCGGCAACACTTCGATTTTAAAATTCTCGTCCTTGTTTACAAATCCCTCCATGGCTTCGTCCCTCCCTATCTCTGTAAGCTCTTCCACCCCAAAGCCCTCCGAGAGATCTCTGCTCCTCCAATTCTGGCCTCTTGCGCGCCCCCGATTTTCATCGCTCCACCATTGGCCGCCGTGCCTTCAGCTGCCTAGGCTCTAAGCTCTGGAATTCCCTCCCTAAACCTCTCTGCTTCTCTACCTCTCTCTCCTCCTTTAAGATGCTCCTCAAAACCTACCTCTTTGACCAAGATTTTGGTCACCCATCCTAATATTTCCTTATGTGGCTTGGTGTCAAAAATTTTGTTTGATTATGTTCCTGTGAAACGCCTTAAGACATTTTACTACGTTAAAGGCCTCTATATAAATGCAAGCTGTTGTTGTGGTTGGATAGGACTTTTATTTTAAAAATCGAAACTTACTTGCTGCAAGCAATAATTAACTGAATTATATCTTTTTGTATTTTTCAGGAAACTGACCCAGAGTTTGATCACTGTGCCGTCTGCATCGAAGGATACAAATCCAGTGATGTGGTCAAGATTCTGCCGTGCAAGTAAGCTATTTTATGCTTATTTACATACTGGGCACTTCATATTATGCCTTTTGCAGAAATAAATTGTGTTACATCTCTGCCTACAATATTATACATGTTAATACAGCAATTACATACACTTATAAAGCATCTATGACATAGAAAATGTCCCAAAGTACTTAGCGAACAAAGGAGGTGAAAATAAAAGCAGACACGCAATAGTAGACGAGTAGTTAGAGGAAGTGACTAGAAGCGTGGTTAAAGAAGTAGGTTTGATGAGAGTTTTGAAGATGGCAAGAGGCGAAAAGGCGAAGACTTTAGTGGATAGTTTGAGTGTAGGGTCAAGGTGGCTGGAGGCTGAATTACCGAAGATGAAATGTGGTTGGGAAGTGCACAGGAGGCTGAAGTTGAAAGAGCAGAGCACATGTACTGGCATATAGGGCTGACTTTGCAAAGATAGGGAATGCTGAAGCTGTGAGATTTTTAAATGAGTATGATGATTTTGAATTCAATATATTGGGGGATGGGGAGCAAATGGAGGTCAACGGGAATGGGTATGATAGCCAAGGAGGACTTAGTGTGGGATCAGAATTGGGCGGTGGAGTTTTGGACAAATTGGAGTTTGAGGAGTTGAGCATGGGAGGACAGCAGTCGTGGTAATCTCCACTATGTATCAGTGTCTCTGTGCATCATGGTCATATATAGAAATTATTTTTTTAATGGAAATTGCACCAGATGGAGAAAAATCTGGGTTTACAGTAATGTTGGTGGATTTTTTTTGAATGATGCTTCTGGATAGTCAGAATAAACATTAATAAAACCCAAGGAAGCTATTTTGGGACTGGATACAAAACAAGATGTAAAATTATTCTGAATCTGCTAGTTTTCCAGTATTCCTTACTATGTGCAACGTGGTCTCGTTCTTACTGTGTAGATATTGGGTGATAACCACATTGGGCTTGGCTTTGATACTTGCCATACAGTCTTTGCTCATTTAAAGAATTGCCACTTGGGTGAGCTACAAAAGTGAGAAAAGTAAGGAGGAGGAGACTAGCTTTAGGAAATTAATTCTTATTAAGGTAATGGAATGTTGGCCTTTATTTTATTGGGGTTGGAATACAAAAATGAGGCAGTGATGTTTCAGTTATATGGTGCTTTGGTCAGACCTCATCTGGAGTACTACATTCAGTTTTGGGCACCGCATATCAGGAAGGATATATTGACCTTGATGAAGGTACCGTACAGATTGACCAGAATGATACCAGGATTTAAAGGGTTAAATTATGAGCACAGGTTGCATAAACTTGGTTTGTATTCTCTTGAGTTTAAAAGGTTCAGGGGTGATCTGATCGAGGTCTTTAAAATGATTAAGGGATTTGATCGGGTAATACAGAGAAATTGTTTCCTCTGGTGGGGGAATCCAGAACAAGAGGGCTTAATTTTAAAATTAGAGCCAAGCCATTTAAAAGTGAAATCAGGAAGCACTTTTTCACACAAAGGGTAGTGAAAATTTGGAACTCCCAAAAGGCTGTGGATGTTGGGGGTCAATTCAAATTTTTCAAGACTGAGATTGACAGATTTTTGTTAAGTAAGGGTATCAAGGGATATGGAGCAAAGGAGAGTAAATGAGTTGAGGCACAGATCAGCCATGATCCATAATGGTGGAGCAGGTTTGAGGGGCTGAATGGACTACTCCTATTCCATACAAAGCAGTAGCTGGCATGTCTGCTGAATTTGTAGATTACTTGTTCTTGGGCATAGCTCCTTATTTTTGAGGGCCTGATAAGTAAACGAGCACTTGCAATTGCACAGGGTTTAGATGCACATTTCTAAATTAGTGATTCAGTTGAATGTGTGTGCACAATTATGAGGGACTTAAATTGTCCAGCTACACCCTAATTATAAGCCAAAGCCCTGCTTCCAAGTGAGCTAGGTCTGCCAGGGTAGCGAATGTAAAATTGAACCAAAAAAGACAAAGGAACAGGGAAGGGGATTTTTTTTTAGCTTCAAGTCAGACCATATTTCTTAAAATATTACTATGGCTAAACCCACAATACAGCATATCTCATTGTTTGCCCATTTTTTCATCAGCCTGCTTAAAAATAAGCAAATTCACGAAATTCAATTTTAAAAATAATTTTTAAAAATAATCAATATTAAACTAGGTTTTCCCCTCCGGGAAACGAATATGTTTGTGTTTCCATCCTGTGTTTTAGTAATTCTACCAGCATTATGACCTTTTTATCAAAGCCTTATTGCATTTGAGATGCATTTACATTTTATTGATGGGAGTGATCTCATTCAGAGCACATCTCTCTCCAGTATCGTGTTACAGAAATGAGCTTTCAGTTGGAATTGAAAATTTGCTATTAATTTTGTATGGTGGAAACTGCCAATAAGAAGTAAAAACTGTAACCTGTTTTTCCACACCCTTATCAAGAATATACCTCATTAAAACTTGAAGGGTAGCATGAAGGTGTCAAATGTAGTATATGCCTTTTAACATCTTACTAAACGCTTTCAGTATTGTAAATAGTTTTCTCTATTACATTGCCCTGTCCTGTTGGCCATCTTGCATCCATGCTATGGTGTTGAACAAAGCAACAGAACCATCCAACATCCATATAACATGGAAAGAGTATCTGGTCCATCAAGGCTGTTCCATCCAGATATAATGCAGCCCACCTGCATTATCAATCGCCTGGAAAAGGCAAGGAACCAGAGCCAAAGAACCGAAGGCCAATCTAAGAACAACTGGGAAATTCCTCTCTAACCGCTAAAGGCAATCAAGCAAGTTCCAGAAAATTGCAATAACCCATGACACTATGCGAAGAAGAACAGGGAAATTCTGGTGGTGTCTTTGCCAACAGATTTCCTGGCCATTTATCTCACTGCTATTTCTGAGACCTTGCTGTATGCAAATTGGCTGCTGTGTCTCCCTGCATTACAACAGTGACTGCACTGAGAGGTTGTGGAGGGCACCATATGGTGAAGGTGCTCCCACAGTGCTGTTAGGTAGGGAGCTCCAGGATTTGACCCAGCGACGATGAAGGAATGGCGATATGTGTCCCAAGTCAGGATGGTGTGTCACTTGGAGGTGGTGGCGTTCCAATGCACCTGCTGCCCTTGTCCTTCCAGGTGGTGGATGTCACGGGTTTGGGAGGTCATTCATTGGTTGTGAAGCATTTTGGGGTGTCCTAAGGTCATGAAAGGTGCTAAATGAAAATGTTTTTTATTTCTATGTGTCTCTCTCTCTCTCTCTCTCTCTCTCTCTCATAGCAAATGTAAGGAATCTTACAACACCAGGTTATAGATTCCTTACATTTGTCCACCCCAATCCATCACCGGCATCTCCACATCATCTCTGATAGCAAGAGCAGGATCTCTGGACAGTTTTCTTTTCCCTTAACCCATTGGTTCTGAGGGGAATTATAATAACACTCACTACGATCAGCCACTCTGAAATGTGTTTGCTGTAAAATTATATGTGATTCTATGTAAATTCCATCAAAAGAACAGGCCATTCGGCCCAACAGATCAATGCTTATGTGTTTATGCTCCACTCGAGCCTCCTCCACTTTACCAAACCCCATCAACATATTCTTCTATTCCTTTCTCTCTCATGTACTTATCTAGCTTCCCCTTAAATGCATCTATGCTATTTGCCTCAACCACTCCTTACGGTAGCGAGTTCCACATCCTCACACTGTCTGAATAAAGAAGTTTCTCCTTTTAGTTATGGACTCCCTCCCATCTCATCCACCCTATCAAACCCCTTCATAATTTTAAAGACATCCACCTCTCGGTCTTCTGTTTTCTAGAGGAAAAAAGCCCCAGCCTGTTCAGTCTTTCCTGCTAGTTGTACCCTCAGTTCTGGTATCATCCTTGTAAATCTTTTTTTGCCCTTTCCCCAGTGCTTCTATATCCTTTTTGTAATTTGGAAACCAGAACTGTGCACAATAATCCAAGTGTGGTCTAAGGTTCTATATGAGTTCAACATAACTTCTCTGGTTTTGAATTCTGTTCCTCCAGAAATAAGCCCCAGTGCTTTATTTGCACTTTCTTTAGCTTTGTTAAACTGCATTGCTACTTTTAATGATTTGTGAGTCTATACCCCAGATCCCCTTGGGCCTCTATCCCATTTAGACTCTTATTTTCCAGGGAGTAGGTGACCTCCTTATTCTTCCTACCAAAATACACCAACTCTCATTTATCTCTATTGAAAATCATTTGCCATTAACACACCCATTCTGCAAGTTTGTTAATATCTTCTTCTATTTTGTCGCCGCCTTAGAAACATAGAAAATTGGAGCAGGAGAAGGCCATTCAGCCCTTCGAACCTGCTCCACCATTCATTATGATCATGGCTGATCCTCTATCTCAATACCATATTCCCGCTCTCTCCCCATACCCCTTGATGCCTTTTTTGTCTATAAATCTATCTCGCTCCTTCTTAAATATATTCAGTGACTTGGCCGCCACAGCGTTCTATGGTAGAGAATTCCACAGGTACACCACCCTCTGAGTGAAGAAATTTCTCCTCATCTCAGTCCTAAATGACCTACCCTGTATCCTGAGACTCTGACCCCTCGTTCTGGACCCCCCCGCCCCCAACCAGGGGAAACGCCCTTCCTGCATCCAGTCTGTCTAGCCCTGTCAGAATTTTATATGTTTCAATGAGATCCCCTTTCATCTAAACTCAAGTGAATACAGGCCGAGTCGACCCAATCTTTCCTCATATGACAGGCCTGCCATCCCAGGAATCAGTCTGGTGAACCTTCGCTGCACTCCCTCTATGGCAAGTACATCCTTTCTTAGGTAAGGAGACCAAAACTGCACACAATACTCCAGGTGTGGTCTCACCAAGCCCTGTATAACTGCAGTATGACATCCTTGCTCCTGTACTTAAATCCTCTTGCAATGAAGGCCAACATACCATTTGCCTTCCTAACTGCTTGCTGCACCTGCCTGTTTGCTTTCAGTGACTGGTGTACAAGGACACGCAGATCCCTTTGTACATCAACATTCCCCAATCTATCACCATTTAAATAATACTTTGCCTTTCTGTTTTTCCTTCCGAAGTGGATAACTTCATATTTATCCACGTTATACTGCATCTGCCTTGTTCTTGCCCACTCACTCAACTTGTCTAAATCGCCTTGAAGCCTCTTTGCATCCTCCTCACAACTCACAATCCCACCTAGTTTTGTTGTCAGCAAACTTGGAAATATTACATTTGGTTCCCTCATCCAAATCATTGATATACATTGTGAATAGCTGGGGCCCAAGCACTGATCCCTGCAGTACCCCACTAGTCACCGCCTGCCACCCCGAAAAAGACCCATTTATTCCTACTCTCTGTTTCCTGTCTGTTAACCAATTTTCAATCCATGCTAGTATATTCCCCCCAATCCCATGTGCTTTAATTTTGTACAATAACCTCTTAGGTGGGACTTTATCAAAGGCCTTCTGAAAATCCAAATAAACCGCATCCACTGGCTCTCCCTTATCTATTCTACCAGTTACATCCTCAAACTCTATGAAGGTTTGTCAAACATGATTTCCCTTTCATAAATCCATATTGACTTTGTCTAATCCCATTGATATTTTCTACGTGTCCTGTTATCACATCCTTTATAATAGACTCTAGCATTTTCACTACTACTGATGTTAGGCTAACCGATCTGTGGTTCCCTGTTTTGTCTCCCTTTTTTAAATAGTGGGGTTACATTTGCCACCCTCCAATCTGCAGGAACTGTTCCATAATCTATAGAATTTTGGAAGGTGACAACTAATGCATCCACTATTTCCATGGCTACCTCTTTTAGTACTCTGGGATGCAGATTATCAGGCCCTGGGGATTTATCGGCATTTAGTCCCATTAATTTCTCCAGCACTTTTTTTTACTAATACTAATTTCCTTTAATTCCTCCTTCTCACTAGTCCCCTGGTTCCCTCGCATTTCTGGGAAGTTATTCGGTTCTGTCTTCACAGAAGAGGACACAAAGTATTTGTTTAATTGCTCTGCCATTTCCTTGTCCCCCATTATAAATTCTCCCATTGCTGATTGTAAGGGACCTACATTTGTCTTCACTAATCTTTTTCTTTTTATTTACTTGTCGAAGCTTTTACAGTCCACTTCTATGTTCCTTGCAAGTTTACTCTCATACTCTATTTTTCCCCTCTTAATCAATCTCTTGGTCCTTTTTTGCTGAATTCTAAACTGCTCCCATTCCTTAGGCTAGCAACTTTATACGACTCCTCTTTGGATCTAATACTATCCTTAATTTCTTTTGTTAGCCATGGTTGGGCCACTTTTCCTTTTGTGTTTTTGTGCCAGAAAGGAATGTATAATTGTTGCAATTCATGCATTCGTTCCTTAGATGTTAGCCATTGCCTATCCACTGTCATGCCTTCTAATGAAGCTTCCCAATCTATCATAGACAACTCACTCCTCATACCTTTGTAGTTTGCTTTGTTTAGATTTAGGACCCTAGTTTCGGATTGGACTACTTCACTTTCCATCTTAATGAAGAATTCTATCATGTTATGGTCACTCTTCCCTAAAGGACCCTGCATAAGAAGATTATTAATTAACCCCTTCTCATTTCATAATACCCAATCTAGGATAGCCTGTTCCCTGGTTGGCTTCTCAATGTACTGGTCTAGAAAACCATCTCATACACACTCCAGGAATTCATCCTCCACAGTATTATTGCTAATTTGGTTTGGCCAGTCTATATGCAGATTGAAGTCACCCATGATTACTGTAGTACCCTTGTTACTTGTTGTTGTAGTACCCTTGTTTCATTTCCTGTTTGATGCCGTCCCCTACATTACCACTACTGTTTGGAGGCCTATAGACAACTCCCACCAGTGTTTTCTGCCCGTTGGTGCTTCTTGACTCCACCCAGATTGATGCTAGATCTTGATTTTCTGAGCCATTATCCTTTCTCACTAATGCTCAGATTTCATCCTTTACTAACAACACCACTGCACCTTTTCCTTTTTGCCTGTCCTTCCGAAATATCGAGTACCCTTGGATATTCAGCTCCAGCTTTAGTCACCCTGCAACCATGTCTCTGTAATTGCAATTATATCATATCCGTTTACATCTATTTGCGCTGTTAATTCGTCCACCTTATTAGGAATGCTTCGTGCTTTCAGATACAGTGCCTTTTTAGATTTGTCTTTTTAACATTTTTAGACATTTTAACATTTTTTTTGTACAATGGTCCTATTTGTCTTATTACCATTTTTTCTTACCTGGACCCTATTTGTTAGTGCACTCTTTTGTTTGTGCACTCTGTCCCTTCCTGACACAATCTGGTATCCTTACCCCAATCACTTTCCTGCACTGCTACTTTGTCTTTTCTCTTCAGCATTCTAGATTTCTCTCCACCAGGACCCGGACCCCCCCCCCCCCCCCCCTTTAATTTAGTTCAAAGCCCTATCTACCTCCCTAGTTATTCGATTTGCTAGAACTCTGGTCCCAGCATGGTTCAGGTGTAGTCCGTCCCAACGGAACCGCTCTCTTTCCCCAATACTGGTGCCAGTGCCCCACGAATCAAAACCCACTTCTCCCACACCAATCTTTGAGCCACACATTCATCTCCCTGATCCGATTGACCCTATGCTAATTTGCTCGTGGCTCAGGTAATAATCCAGAGATGATTACCTTTGTGGTTCTGCTTTTTAATTTAGTCCCTAGCTGCTCAAACTCTCTCAGCAGAACCTTTTTCTTAGTCCTACCTATGTCGTTGGTACCTACGTGGACCACGACAACTGGATCATCTCCCTCCCACTCCAAGTTCTTCTCCAGCCCGGAAGAGATGTTCCTAACCCTGGCACCGGGTAGGCAACAATAGCCTTCAGGACTCATGCTCCTGGCTGCAGAGAACGGTGTCTATCCCCCTAACTATACTGTCTCTGACTACAACCACCGTCCTTTTTACTCCCCCCACTTGAACAGCTTCCTGTACTACGGTGCCGTGGTCAATTTGCTGGTCCTCCCCTCAGTCCCGGCACTTGTCCACAAAGATTGCAAGAACCTCAAATCTATTGGACAAGCGCAGGGACTGAGGCTCCTGCAATATTAACTCATGGATCCCCATACCTGCCTCCCTCGTAGTCACACCCTCCTGTCCCTGACCAATTCTGAAGTATTTAATCTAAGGGGTGTGGCTGCCTCCTGAAGCAAAAGGTCCAGGTAGCTTTCTCCCTCCCTGATGTCTCGCAATGTCTGCAGCTCGGACTCCAGCTCCTCAACTCGGAGCCAAAGTTCCTCGAGCTGCAAACACTTACTGCAGATGTAGTCGCCCTGGACAAAACTATTCAGCTGAATTGAGAGTTCACTGTTGATTCGGTCTAATTTTGTACAACACAGCATCTACATTTACTATTGATTGTTTTGTGAAGATGCAAGACTCGCCCTGTTTTGTAGTCTTCTCGATCGAAATTGCGGGTCCCCTAGCAGAGATATTTGAATCATCGACAGCTACAGGTGAGGTGCCTGAAGATTGGAGGGTAGCAAATGTTGTGCTTTGTTTAAGAAGGGCGGCAGGGAAAAGCCTGGGAACTACAGACCGGTGAGCCTGACATCTGTAGTGGGTAAGTTGTTAGAGGGTATTCTGAGGGACAGGATCTACAGGCATTTGGAGAGGCAGGGACTGATTAGGAACAGTCAGCATGGTTTTGTGAGAGGAAAATCATGTCTCACGAATTTGATTGAGTTTTTTGAAGGGGTAACCAAGAAGATAGATGAGGGCTGTGCAGTAGACGTGGTCTACATGGACTTCAGCAAAGCCTTTGACAAGGTACCGCATGGTAGGTTGTTACATAAGGTTAAATCTCACGGGATCCAAGGTGAGGTAGCCAATTGGATACAAAATTGGATTGACGACAGAAGACAGAGGGTGGTTGTAGAGGGTTGTTTTCCAAACTGGAGGCCTGTGACCAGCGGTGTGCCTCAGGGATCGGTGCTGGGTCCGCTGTTATTTGTTATTTATAATAATGATTTGGAAGAGAATTTAGGAGGCATGGTTAGTAAGTTTGCAGATGACACCAAGATTGGTGGCATCGTGGACAGTGAAGAAGGTTATCTAGGATTGCAACGGGATCTTGATAAATTGGGCCAGTGGGCCGATGAATGGCAGATGGAGTTTAATTTAGATAAATGTGAGGTGATGCATTTTGGTAGATCGAATCGGGCCAGGACCTACTCCGTTAATGGTAGGGCGTTGGGGAGAGTTATAGAACAAAGAGATCTAGGAGTACAGGTTCATAGCTCCTTGAAAGTGGAGTCACAGGCGGATAGGGTGGTGAAGAAGGCATTCAGCATGCTTGGTTTCATTGGTCAGAACATTGAATACAGGAGTTGGGATGTCTTGTTGAAGTTGTACAAGACATTAGTAAGGCCACACTTGGAATACTGTGTACAGTTCTGGTCACCCTATTATAGAAAGGATATTATTAAACTAGAAAGAGTGCAGAAAAGATTTACTAGGATGCTACCGGGACTTGATGGTTTGCCTTATAGGGAGAGGTTGGATAGACTGAGACTTTTTTCCCTGGAGAGTAGGAGGTTTAGGGGTGATCTTATAGAAATCTGTAAAATAATGAGGGGCATAGATAAGGTAGATAGTCAAAATCTTTTCCCAAAGGTAGGGGAGTCTATCACGAGGGGGCATAGATTTAAGGTGAGAGGGCAGAGATACAAAAGGGTCCAGAGGGGCAATTTTTTCAGACACTCACTCAAAAGGTGGTGAGTGTCTGGAACGAGCTGCCAGAGGCAGTAGTAGAGGCGGGTACAATTTTGTCTTTTAAAAAGCATTTGGACAGTTACATGGGTAAGATGGGTATAGAGGGATATGGGCCAAGTGCAGGTAATTGGGACTAGCTTAGTGGTATAAACTGGGCGACATGGACATGTTGGGCCGAAGGGCCTGTTTCCATGTTGTAAACTTCTATGATTCTGTGCCAGTGCACCATGGCTGCAGCATGCACCATCTGCAGCATGCCCTGCAGCAACTCGCCAAGGCTTCTTCGACAGCATCTTCCAAACCCACGACCTCTACCACCTCGAAGGACAAGGGCAGCAGGCACATGGGAACAGCACCACCTGCACTTTCCCCTCCAAGTCACACACCATCCTGACTTGGAAATATATCGCCATTCCTTCATCGTCGCTGGGTCAAAATCCTGGAACTCCTCCCTAACAGCACTGTGGGAGAATCTTCACCACACGGACTGCAGCGGTTCAAGAAAGCAGCTCACTACCACCTTCTCGAGGGCAATTAGGGATGGGCAATAAATGCTGGCCTTGCCAGCAACGCCCACATCCCATGAACGAATACAAAAAAGCCAGAAGTTAATCACTCTTATGAAATGGTAATGAAATCATTCTTAAATAAAGGCAAAAAGAATTGTTGCAATTAGCACCAGTATTTCTAGGTTGAAAAGGATTAATAAATTTCACATGATTTGGTAATCTGGTTGTGCAGTTAATATGTTTGTTCACTTCACATTGCTAACTGAACCTGGAGTGGAGTGAAAACTGCTGTATAACTATATCCTCGAACTCGATTCGCTTTGCTATAATATATTATGTACGTTTTAAAACTAATTATACTGTGCATTGTTTCAGGCATGTCTTCCACAAACTCTGCGTTGATCCCTGGCTGAATGAACACTGTACTTGCCCCATCTGCAAACTAAACATCCTGAAGGCTCTGGGAATCCTGGTAGGGGTAAAAGCCAGTTTTAATAATGTGTACATTCATTTTCTATTAAAACTGCCAGCAATATTGTATGACTAGAACAATTCTTAGTGAACATAGGTTAGGCATGTGTCATGTGTACTTTCAACACTTTGAGTGATAGCAGTAATGGAGGTGTAAGATGGCACAGTACAAAACAGCACCAAAGTAGCCAGAATAAAAATATACTGGCGTCTGATTCCTTTATATATTTTTCATCTTCAGCTAGTTTATGATAGCATGAAGGCAGTGCTTTTGTGTTGTGTTAAAATTTCTCATCAATTCTACTGAAAGAGATTTGCTTCACAATTCCACAGCCCCCTGTTAAATTTGATACTCTGCTTTCGCTGGTACCTTGGTGCGCTCGCGGTAGTTCCCTCTAGGAATCGGAGTAGAATCCTCTATGCTAATGGAAGGAGGGAAAAATCCAAATCTGCAAACTCACTCTGCACAAAGTATGTGGTTAGCTCACAATGGAGCAGGCAGCTATTTCTATTAAACTTTGGTGAAGTCTACAGCTTGGTAACCTAACTTCCCTGCTAAGAAAGTGAGATTTAACGGGAAAAGTGGTTTCCTCAGTTGAAAGTACTTCTCACCCAGTCTGTAAAATAAGAAAAGTCACACACATCTTCTACTTTAGAGGAGATATTTTTTGATTAATTGTTCTTCATTGTCATGAATCAGTTTGGGTCTTCGCTGGAAATCCCAGCAATCAATCTACGTTCTAGTGCTGGATGGTGATTAGGAGGTTTGAGTTGAGATGATGTCCACACCTCAGATTAAACTATTTTTAAAAGCATTTTGCTTAATGATGTGCTCTTGAATGAATGAATAAATAAATAAACACAGTTGATTGATCCCTTACAGCCAGACACACACTTTGCAGAGAATTCAACGCTTGATATGGAGAGATCGATTAGAGGATCACCCACCAATCGGAGATCCATGCCTGGTGATGTGGCTGGTGATGGCTCCATAAGTCTCGAACCACTCCGATTTCTGGGGAGCTCGCAGATGGGTCAGGAAGAAGAATTTTTACCACGAACCAGGGAGATGAATGTCACCGTAACCAGTAAGATTTTCCGTAGTCAGTAATGTTAGAATGGGAAGTGCCTGCTGAAGGACGCAAAGAATAAAGCAATGCAATTTCTTTCCTCTTATAAAGGAGTGGACCATTCCTTGATGTTACCTCCAACAATATTCTTACACTTGTACCTTGATAGAAAGGATGCATGTAGGGCTTTGGGAACAATATCCCATTTAGTATTATGATGAGATGTTCCATTCCTATCACATGGAACATTTAATTTTGTAAATCACCAATTACACATGAATTTTGTTTGACAGTATGTTTTTCTGAAGAAATATTTTTTTAACCTATTGTTTTAGACTAACAGGTGCCATCATACACAATCGGGAGGGAGGCCTATCCAACCTTTAGTGGAACATAAGAACATAAGAAATTGGAGCAGGAGTAGGCCAATCGGCCCCTCGAGCCTGCTCCGCCATTCAATAAGATCATGGCTGATCTGATCCCAACCACAAATCTAAAGAACACAAGAAGTCGGAGCAGGACCCGGCCACATAGCCCCTGGGCCCTCTCCGCCACCCTGCTGGTATGAGACCATTATGGTTAAAAGCTGCTGCTCTCTTTTAAAATGCTGGGTTGTTTTGAACTTTGGTGCCACCATGTGGCAGAAAATAATTTTTTATTATTTGTTCATGGGAAGCGGGCGTCGCTGGCAAGGCCAGCATTATTGACCATCCCTAATTGCCCTTGAGAAGGTGGTGGTGAGCTGCCTTCTTGAACCGCTGCAGTCCGTGTGGTGAAGGTTCTCCCACAGTTAGGAAGGGAGTTCCAGGATTTTGACCCAGCGACGTTGAAGGAACGGCGATATATTTCCAAGTCGGGATGGTGTGTGACTTGGAGGGGAACGTGCAGGTGGTGGTGTTCCCATGTGCCTGCTGCCCTTGTCCTTCTAGGTATTAGAGGTCGTGGGTTTTGGAGATGTTGTCGAAGAATCCTTGGCGAGTTGCTGCAGTATATCCTGGAGCCATGGTGCGCCGGTGGTGAAGGGAGTGAATGTTTAGGGTGGTTGATGGGGTGCCAATCAAGCGTGCCATTGTCCTGAATGGTGTTGAGCTTCTTGAGTGTTGTTGGAGCTGCACTCATCCAGGCAAGTGGAGAGTATTCCATCATACTCCTGACTTGTGCCTTGTAGATGGTGGAAAAGCTTGGGGAGTCAGGAGGTGAGTCACTTGCTGCAGAATACCCAGCCTCTGACCTGCTCTTGTAGCCACAGTATTTATATGGCTGGTCCAGTTAAGTTTCTGGTCAATGGTGACCCCCAGGATGTTGATGGGGGAATTTAGCAATGGTTATGCCATTGAATGTCATGGGGAGGTGGTTAGACACTCTCTTGTTGGAGATGGTCATTGCCTGGCAGTAATGTTACTTACCACTTATCAGCCCAAGCCTGGATGTTGTCCAGCTCTTGCTGCATGCGGACGCGGACTGCTGCATTATCTGAGGGGTTGCGAATGGAACTGAACACTGTGCAATCATCAGCGAACAGCCCCATTTCTGACCTTATGATGGAGGGAAGGTCATTTATGAAGCAGCTGAAGATGGTTGGGCCAAGGACGCTACCCCGAGGAGCTCCTGCAGCAATGTCCTGGGGCTGAGATGATTGGCCTCCAACAACCACTACCATCTTCCTTTGTGCTAGGTATGACTCCAGCCACTGGAGAGTTTTCCCCCTGATTCCCATTGACTTCAATTTCACGAGGGCTCCTTGGTGCCACACTCGGTCAAATGCTGCCTTGATGTCAAGGGCAGTCACTCTCACCTCACCTCTGGAATTCAGCTCTTTTGTCTATGTTTAGACCAAGGCTGTAATGAGGTCTGGAATCGAGTGGTCCTGGCGGAACCCAAACTGAGCATCGGTGAGCAGGATATTGGTGAGTAATTTCCTGCTTAATACTTTATAGCTGCTCTTCCCTGAGCAGTCAGGGTTTTATAGTATTCCACATCACAACCACATTGAATCACATTTGTTTTTACTTTGTTTTATTTCCCCCCCCCCCCCCCCCCCCCCCCCCGAGAATGTCCACGTGGCACCCCCTCTAATGAAAATGCATATGTGGTAAGCTTTTAGTAGATGAAAATGCATATAAGCTTTTAGTAGTTCAGTGAGATACCTCCATAGCAAAGTAGCAGTGTGGTGAACCAAGGGTTAATTAAGTAGCCCGTTTTGCTAGCTAGAATTAGAAACAATGAGCTCTTCTTTGACCACCTTGTTTACATTATTAATTTCCTTTATGTATAAGCATGCCTTGTGTTAATCAAGTGAAGAGATAAGATAAAGGTGTATTCGTCTGGTGTAGGGGTCTTATGCAGCTGCATAATGAATGGATCACCCTTTGCAGGCAAGGCCGAAAAACATACCAAGCCAAAGATAAGGAAGCCTCCCTTTTCCTTGGCATACCATTGTGAGTGGTCGACCATTATGTCACTCAGCCTGGCTTGCCCAGACTCAGCTTATGATTGGTGTTAACCCTTTGATAATCTCTGTAAAAGTATAACTGTATGGATCTTCGTATGTAATTTTGCCTGTTCTATGAGATTGACCAGACTCAATCAGAGTTGAAATCAATTCTGTAGAATAGGTCAGCTGCAGCTAATAAAATTGTGTTGAACTTTAAAGGTGTATTCGACTCAGTGTTTGCTGAACCAGACTAAGGGTAAAAGAATCCAATTCGTCACCCCCCCCCCCCCCCACCCAAACTTTCTTCAGTGTCATGAGTGAAAGGTTGAGATTTGTTTTTTAAACAGGAAAATCACTTACTAACCTTTTTCTGTTTGACAAACGTGGCAAAATTTGCATTATGAGTAAGAACAATGTGAAACTGTTAACATTCCCCAGTGTCTTTTTATAAAATTACACCAGTATCTAATTTTTATTTTCTTTACTCTTGTTGTAGTTTTCGTATCAAAATCATTTCCACCACTATCAGTGGCACTCTAAAATGAGTGGTTAATGGATAGAATTATGGCTTGCTTACTACAGCTGTTTATCCCTAAGTATTCGTCTCTAATCAGACTGGGATGTATTGTTTTGATAATACATCAGAAAGCGTTCCACAATTATCAATCATTGAAACAATCTGTTATACTGTTAAAATGCTTCTGCTGAGCTTAAATGCCACACATCTGATTCAGTGACCTTCTCACTGCTCCAACATACTATGGGTTTTGCTGCACATCTTTCTCACCTCATTGATCAAATTGCAAAGCTGTTATGAGACTTTATGCAGATAGAAAATTTGAGGCCGGAGTGTGGAGTAATGGCACACAGTGGGACCTCCTGATCATTTCTGCTAAAATAAATGAATGGCTGGCCCTTCTAATTTACAAGCACTTTGTCTACAAACTGCTAATATTGATGCTTGTGTTACTTAATATAGTAAAATAATATATAACCAGAGGTCACAGATTTAAGATAATTGGCCAAAGTACTCGAGGGGAGATGAAGAGAAAATTTTTTCCGCAGCGAGTTGTTATGATCTGGAACTTTCAAAACTGAATTGGATAAATACTTGGAGGAAAATTTGCAGGGCTATGGGGAAAGAGCGGGGAGTGTGGGACGAATTGGATAGCTCTTTCAAAAAGCCGGCACAGGCTCGATGGGACGAATGGCCTCCTCCTATGCTGTACGATTCTATGCTGAATATAGTATGTGTTACTTTTGAAAACATACATAATGCTATAAATGTTTTGCAAGTTACGCATAAGGAGATTTTCTGTGGAGCAATTTCAGTAAAGGGTAACTATTTATATTTGTGCCCTGAAATTATACAGTTCCAGCCGAATTCGTGTGCGATATCACTGGTTTTAAGATTTTTTTTAAAAAAGCAGATTCATTGTTCCCCAGCTTTTTCCAAGCCTCTGCTTTAATGTTTACAATCATACAGCCTTTTTTCAGTTTTTGTTTCTTCCATATAATTTATTGCTAAACGGCTTTTATCAGTCCTCCTCCATGTTGAGCACCACTTGGAGGCAGCACTGAGGGTAGCAAGGGCACAGAATGTACTCTGGGTGGGGGACTTCAATGTCCATCACCAAGAGTGGCTCGGTAGCACCACTACTGACCGAGCTGGCCGAGTCCTGAAGGACATAGCTGCTAGACTGGGCCTGCGGCAGGTGGTGAGCAAACCAACACGAGGGAAAAACTTACTTGACCTCGTCCTCACCAATCTACCTGTCGCAAATGCATCTGTCCATGACAGTATTGGTAGGAGTGACCACCGCACAGTCCTCGTGGAGACGAAGTCCCGTCTTCGCACTGAGGACACCATCCAACGTGTTGTTTGGCACTACCACCGTGCTAAATGGGATAGATTCAGAACAGATCTAGCAGCTCAAAACTGGGCATCCATGAGGCGCTGTGGGCCATCAGCAGCAGCAGAATTGTATTCCAGCACAATCTGTAACCTCATGGCCCGGCATATTCCTCACTCTACCATTACCAACAAGCCAAGGGATCAACCCTGGTTCAATGAGGAGTGTAGAAGAGCATGCCAGGAGCAGCACCAGGCGTACCTAAAAATGAGGTGCCAACCTGGTGAAGCTACAACTCAGGACTACATGCATGCTAAACAGCGGAAGCAACATGCTATAGACAGAGCTAAGCGATTCCACAACCAACGGATCAGATCAAAGCTCTGCAGTCCTGCCACATCCAGTCGTGAATGGTGGTGGACAATTAAATAACTAACTGGAGGAGGAGGCTCTGCAAACATCCCCATCCTCAATGATGGCGGAGTCCAGCACGTGAGTGCAAAAGACAAGGCTGAAGCGTTTGCAACCATCTTCAGCCAGAAGTGCCGAGTGGATGATCCATCTCAGCCTCCTCCCGATATCCCCACCATCACGGAAGCCAGTCTTCGGCCAATTCTATTCACTCCACGTGATATCAAGAAACGGCTGAGTGCACTGGATACAGCAAAGGCTATGGGCCCCGACAACATCCCAGCTGTCGTGCTGAAGACTTGTGCTCCAGAACGAGCTGCGCCTCTAGCCAAGCTGTTCCAGTATAGCTACAACACTGGCATCCACCCGACAATGTGGAAAATTGCCCAGGTATGTCCTGTCCACAAAAAGCAGGACAAATCCAATCCGGCCAATTACTGCCCCATCAGTCTACTCTCAATCATCAGCAAAGTGATGGAAGGTGTCGTCGACAGTGCTATCAAGCGGCACAGAGGCCTGGACTAAAGTCATGAGTTCAAATCCCGCCACGGCAGCTGGCGAATTTAAATTCAATTAATTAAATAAAAATCTGGAATTAAAATACTAGTATCAGTAATGATGGCCATGAAACTACCGGATTGTCGTAAAAACCCATCTGGTTCACTAATGTCCTTTAGGGAAGGAAACCTGCCATCCTTACCCGGTCTGGCCTATATGTGACTCCAGACCCACAGCAATGTGGTTGATTCTTAATTGCCCTCTGAAATGGCCGAGCAAGCCACTCAGTTGTAAAATCTCGCTACGAAAAGTCATAATAAGAATAAAACCGGACGGACCACCCGGCATCGGAACACTGGACATGACAACAGCAAAACACCAAACCCAGTCGACCCTGCAAGGCCCTCCTTACTAACATCTGGGGACTTGTGCCAAAATTGGGAGAGCTATCCCACAGACGAGTCAAGCAACAGCCTGACACAGCCATACTCACAGAATCATACCTTTCAGCCAACGTCCCAGACTCTTCCATCACCATCCCTGGGTATGCCCTGTCCCACCGGCAGGACAGACCCAGCAGAGGTGGCGGTACAGTGATACACAGTCAGGAGGGAGTGGCCCTGGGAGTCCTCAACATTGACTCTGGACCCCATGAAATCTCATGGCATCAGGTCAAACATGGGCAAGGAAACCTCCTGCTGATTACCACCTACCGTCCTCCCTCAGCTGATGAATCAGTCCTCCTCCATTTTGAGCACCACTTGGAGGCAGCACTGAGGGTAGCAAGGGCACAGAATGTACTCTGGGTGGGGGACTTCAATGTCCATCACCAAGAATGGCTCGGTAGCACCACGACTGACCGAGCTGGCCGAGTCCTGAAGGACATAGCTGCTAGACTGGGCCTGCGGCAGGTGGTGAGTGAACCAAGACGAGGGAAAAAGTTACTTGACCTCGTCCTCACCAATCTACCTGTCGCAAATGCATCTGTCCATGACAGTATTGGTAGGAGTGACCACCGCACAGTCCTCGTGGAGATGAAGTCCCGTCTTCGCACTGAGGACACCATCCAACGTGTTGTGTGGCACGACCACCGTGCTAAATGGGATAGATTCAGAACAGATCTAGCAGCTCAAAACTGGGCATCCATGAGGCGCTGTGGGCCATCAGCAGCAGCAGAATTGTATTCCAGCACAATCTGTAACCTCGTGGCCCGGCATATTCCTCACTCTACCATTACCAACAAGCCAGGGGATCAACCCTGGTTCAATGAGGAGTGTAGAAGAGCATGCCAGGAGCAGCACCAGGCGTACCCAAAAATGAGGTGCCAACCTGGTGAAGCTACAACTCAGGACGACATGCATGCTAAACAGCGGAAGCAACGCGCTATAGACAGAGCTAAGCGATTCCGCAACCAAGGGATCAGATCAAAGCTCTGCAGTCCTGCCACATCCAGTCGTGAATGGTGGTGGACAATTAAACAACTAACGGGAGGAGGAGGCTCTGCAAACATCCCCATTCTCAATGATGGCGGAGTCCAGCACTTGAGTGCACAAGACAAAGCTGAAGCGTTTGCAACCATCTTCAGCCAGAAGTGCCGAGTGGATGATCCATCTCACCCTCCCCCGATATCCCCACCATCACGGAAGCCAGTCTTCGGCCAATTTGATTCACTCCACGCGATATCAAGAAACGGCTGAGTGCACTGGATACAGCAAAGGCTATGGGCCCCGACAACATCCCAGCTGTAGTGCTGAAGACTTGTGCTCCAGAACTAGCTGCGCCTTAAGCCAAGCTGTTCCAGTACAGCTACAACACTGGCATCTACCCGACAATGTGGAAAATTGCCCAGGTATGTCCTGTCCACAAAAAGCAGGACAAATCCAATCCGGCCAATTACCGCCCCATCCGTCTACTCTCGATCATTAGCAAAGTGATGGAAGGTGTCGTCGACAGTGCTATCATGCGGCACTTACTCACCAATAACCTGCTCACCGATGCTCAGTTTGGGTTCCGCCAGGACCACTCGGCTCCAGACCTCATTACAGCCTTGGTCCAAACATGGACAAAAGAGCTGAATTCCAGAGGTGAGGTGAGAGTGACTGCCCTTGACATCAAGGCAGCATTTGACTGAGTGTGACACCAAGGAGCCCTAGTAAAATTGAAGTCAATGGGAATCAGGGGGAAAACTCTCCAGTGGCTGGAGTCATACCTGGCACAAAGGAAGGTGGTAGTGGTTGTTGGAGGCCAATCATCTCAGCCCCAGGACATTGCTGCAGGAGTTCCTCAGGGCAGTGTCCTTGGCCCAACCATCTTCAGCTGCTTCATCAATGACCTTCCCTCCATCATAAGGTCAGAAATGGGGATGTTCGCTGATGACTGCACAGTGTTCAGTTCCATTCGCAACCCCTCAGATAATGAAGCAGTCCGAGCCCGCATGCAGCAAGACCTGGACAACATCCAGGCTTGGGCTCATAAGTGGCAAGTAACATTCGTGCCAGATAAGTGCCAGGCAATGACCATCTCCAACAAGAGAGAGTCTAACCACCTCCCCTTGACATTCAACAGCATTACCATCGCCAAATCCCCCACCATCAACATCCTGGGGGTCACCATTGACCAGAAACTGAACTGGACCAGCCATATAAATACTGTGGCTACGAGAGCAGGTCAGAGGCTGGGTATTCTGAGGCGAGTGACTCACCTCCTGACTCCCCAAAGCCTTTCCACCATCTGCAAGGCACAAGTCAGGAGTGTGATGGAATACTCTCCACTTGCCTGGATGAGTGCAGCTCCAACAACACTCAAGAAGCTCGACACCATCCAAGATAAAGCAGCCCGCTTGATTGGCACCCCATCCACCACCCTAAACATTCACTCCCTTCACCACCAGCGCACTGTGGCTGCAGTGTGCACCATCCACAGGATGCACTGCAGCAACTCGCCAAGGCTTCTTCGACAGCACCTCCCAAACCCGCGACCTCTACCACCTCGAAGGATAAGAGCAGCAGGCACATGGGAACAACACCACCTGCACGTTCCCCTCCAAGTCACACACCATCCCGACTTGGAAATATATCGCCGTTCCTTCATTGTGGCTGGGTCAAAATCCTGGAACTCCCTTCCTAACAGCACTGTGGGAGAACCTTCACCACACGGACTGCAGCGGTTCAAGACGGCGGGTCACCACCACCTTCTCGAGGGCAATTAGGGATGGGCAATAAATGCTGGCCTCGCCAACGACGCCCACATCCCGTGAACGAATAAAAAAAATAAAAAAAAGTTTTTGTCGAAGGAGATGATTGACCTCGGACTTAGACAAAATCTTCACATCTCAGTACCGATGTGTTTAACACAATAGTCTCTTCCGCTTTCTTTCCATTTTGATTTGTGAATTTTTATAACCCAATAGGAGCTGTGCCATTGTATCCCATGGTGGTTCTGCTTGGTACGCAAACGTACTTCCAGGCAAGCTGGCAATGGCTAAAAGTAGGATTGCCACCTTTTGCCAAGTCCAAACCCAAACACAGGGCAGGACAAGGAGTGGGGTCATCTCTTTAGATCTGAGTTTTTCTCTTCTGATGAATTCATCAAAAACCTTAAGAACCTCAATCATTAATCATCAGACACAATAAAAGTCGGTTTAAAAAACTGACTTTTGTTTCCAAAAGTAGACTTGTGGTCTATATATCAACATCTTGCAACTTTTTGGACACTCCTCTCTCAAAACTGGACTCCAAAACCCAATAGGTGGCAACCCTACTTGTTGAATTTGCAAGTTCAACACAAGGTTGGTGAGTGCTCTCTTTATGGGAATAGATCGAGTAATAATTTACTTAGTGTGTTTCCAAATGTAAAGTGACAAACTCGTTTTGAGGAAGCAGTAGGTTCACAGTTACCGTTTTCTTTTTAATCACAATTTCGCTGCCAAACATCTGATACAAGGACAGATGATGTGAGGGGACTGCTACATTGTGATCATGGTTGTGCTTAGAGTTAGGTGGCTGGAGACCAAAGAGTGGCTTGCTAACATGTCATGCATATTTATAATATCTTACACACTGGCCAGAATAGCACAAATTGTGTCTGTACCCTCAATATTTTCAAGGTGACTGAAAGGGGAGAGGACAAGACGTGAATGTTGTACCCTGGTCTCAGAATACCACCAACAATCTCCACATTTTCCTAGTGATTCACGTGCTTTATAGCATCGAATATAAGATGCCTACCACCAGGCTTCACTTTTGTTTTTTATCTTTTGTACAGTTCAAACTACCGAGATCAATAGAGACAGAATGTGGGAAACTGAGACATGTTGTCGGAGTTGATTGTAAAACACAGCTCCACACTGCAAGTAGATATACTCAATTTTTTGATTTAAAGAGAACATTGTATCATATTCAACAGCTTTTTGAACACTTGCATCTAGATTTATTTTTAAAGCATAGCTGTGTATCTTTTTTAAAAAAAATTATACATTTTTTTTTCTCCCTCCATACAGTATTTACATGTATGGACTGGATCCCAGATTGTAGTTGAGGTAAAAATCTGCTCATTTGTTACTTTGTTCATCTTGTTAAAATAATGGTGAAATCTAAACTGTGATGCTTCTGATATTTTCTAATTAGTTTTAGTTTTACAAACACCTAAAAGTATTTGAAGGAGAAGGAATTCCTCGGGTTAGAACTTTCGGTTCAAAGTGTCCCCCATCTCTCAAAAAACTGAAACTTACAATACTTGGTACTAAATATCATTGCTTGTCCAGGCCTGATGAAGGCCAGTTTTGTCTTTTCCCATTCCACTGGTTAAGATTCATGGCTTACAGGCATCTGGAGCATTTCCATTGGCAGCAAGGCTTTGGACTGCAGGGTGTCGATCTGAAGCTGCATGAACCCAGAAAGCTGCCTATCGGCTAAATGTGTAGTACCTGACTGCTCAGATTCCCCCTTCCCCCAGGCAGGGATCAGTGGGCTCTGGATCGATATCCAAAAGATTCCAAAGTATCAGCTCCCTTTGAAGTTAATGATCCACTGCAGACACCAGAGTTGCGGAGGGGAGGAAACAAATGGTTAAAATGCCCGTCTCAAGGGCTTGACAGGGTAGATGCTGAGAGGCTGTTTCCACTGGCTGGACAGCCTAGAACTAGAGTCACAGTCTCAAGATAAGGGGGTGACAATTTAGGACTGAGATCAGGAAAAATTTCCTCACTCAGGATTGTGATTCTTTGAAATTCCCTACCCTAGAGAGCTGTGGATGCTCAGTCGTTGAGTACATTCAAGACCAAAATCAATGGATATTTGGACACTGAGGGAATCAATGGATATGGGGATCGGGCGGGAAAGTAGAGTTGAGGTGGAAAATCAGCCATGATTTTATAGATTAGCAGAGCAGGCTCGAGGGGCACTATGGCCTACTCCTGCTCCTGTTTTCTCTGTTCTTATGTTCAATGAGGCCAAAAGTTAGCTGGGAAATCAGGTTTTTAGTGCTAGGCACTAACAGACATATCCTCATTTGTAAAAGCAATTGGCAGAGGGTGGGGAGGAGTACTTTCTGTTCAAAGTACTCCTTTCTCCCTCCCACCCCCTTCTTCCTTGGAGTCGGAGGCTCTTGGGCTGTTATATTACTTGGCTCAGTAAGATTAATCTTGGTCTTTCTATATGACCCGTCAAGTGTGTGTGGATAATTTACAAATGTTAAATCGCTGACTTTCAGCAATTCCTTTAGGCTGATTATATTGTACAATTTACAGCGATGTTGCCTTCACATCGTCATCAAATGTGCGTTGTGATGGAGTGTGAAGTCGCTTGAATAGCAAGCGGTGTCTGAGAGACCGCCTCACACCACAGTATAACTGCAACTGATCCAAACTCTTTTATTTTTTATCTCTCATGTTAATAGTCAGCTGTCTACTAATATTTACTATTTAACCAGCATTCGGATGCAGGCGAGCAGAGCAAAGCACCTTGCATTCATGTTTTCTCTGGCCAGAGGGTGAGACAGAGCCAGCTGTATAATTCTGGTTAGCTCCACATCTCTCGAAACAGATACCAGACTGAGATCAGAATGTGTAGTGTAACAGCACTCTCACTATAGAGATTCTGAACTAAAATTAGATATGTGGCTCTGACCATGTATATGTACAAATCTAAACTATCAAAGGGGTAACTGGATGATCAGTTGAAGAAGATATTAAAGGTTTTGGGGAGATGAGCAGGGGAATGGGATTAGAGTAGATGGCTCCAATGTGGATCTAGTACCAGCACTTCGGGCCACATGGACTGTTGTGCTCAAATTTCAGTGGTTCTATGAACTGAGTGTCCAAGTATTTCACATGTCTTGTCGGCTGGTTAATTGTATAAAAGGCTGTACTTCTAAGCAATAAACAGCAGCAATGAGCATCAGTTTAGTATCAATATTAATATGCTGATACAAGGTGACATCTTCATCCTGAATTGTCAAAAATTTGTGTTGCATGATAATGGTAGCAAACAGATGGGCCATTGTTTTACCTTCATGGCAAAGAACAGCAATTTTCTAAGATTGAATTTGAGTTGGTACCTGGCAAATGAGAATTCATATTTTCCAAGGAAGCACTAGCTTAATTGTCCTAGAAGTGATTTAAAGCAGGACCTACTCCGTTAATGGTAGGGCGTTGGGGAGAGTTATAGAACAAAGAGATCTAGGAGTACAGATTCATAGCTCCTTGAAAGTGGAGTCACAGGTGGATAGGGTGGTGAAGAAGGCATTCAGCATGCTTGGTTTCATTGGTCAGAACATTGAATGCAGGAGTTGGGATGTCTTGTTGAAGTTGTACAGGGCATTGGTGAGGCCACACTTGGAGTACTGTGTACAGTTCTGGTCACCCTATTATAGAAAGGATATTATTAAACTAGAAAGAGTGCAGAAAAGATTTACTAGGATGCTACCGGGACTTGATGGTTTGCCTTATAGGGAGAGGTTAGACAGACTGGGACTTTATTCCCTGGAGAGTAGGAGGTTAAGGGGTGATCTTATAGAAGTCTATAAAATAATGAGGGGCATAGATAAGGTCGATAGTCAAAATCTTTTCCCAAAGGTAGGGGAGTCTATAACGAGGGGGCACAGATTTAAGGTGAGAGGGGAGAGATACAAAAGGATCCAGAGGGGCAATTTTTTTCACTCAAAGGGTGGTGAGTGTCTGGAACGAGCTGCCAGAGGCAGTAGTAGAGGCGGGTACAATTTTGTCTTTTAAAAAGCATTTGGACAGTTACATGGGTAAGATGGGTATCGAGGGATATGGGCCAAGTGCAGGCAATTGGGACTAGCTTAGTGGTATAAACTGGGCGACATGGACATGTTGGGCCGAAGGGCCTGTTTCCATGTTGTAACTTCAATGATTCTATGATTCTATCTGTACGTGTAAAGAGTTAAAGAAGGAACTTGCATTAGTGTAATGCTTTTCACATCCTTACGACATCCCAAAATGCTTCACAACCAATGAATTATTTTTGAAATGCAATCACTTTTGGTATGTATGCAAACATGGCAGCTTATTTGCACACAACGGGATCCCCCAAAGAGATGGGATAAATGGCCAATTAAACTGTATTGGTGGTGGTGGTACGGTTGGAGGATAAATATAGGCCAGGACATGGTGAGAACTCCTGTTCCTCAAATATTGCCATGGATTGAGGATCTTATACGCCCACCTGAACAGGCAGATAGTAGTGGCATTGGTTTAATGGCTTATCCAAAGGACTGCACTTCTGACCAGTGCAGTACTGGCGGATTACTGCATTAAATGTCCGTCTAGATTATATGCTCAAATCCTGATATGGGGCTTAAACCCACGATCTTCTGACTTGCAGGCAAAATTGGCATCAACTGAGCCAAGCTGACACTTAGTTGATACCAAGTTCCAGCTTTTTGCTGATACTCAATATGTTATTGCTGTATTTATGTATGTAATAGCTGTATAATCCCCATGTGTGTGAAGAAACAGTCATTTACAGTAATGGCAATTGCATTTTGGTTTTGATTGAAAAGTGGATGGAATCTCAGAATTTGAGTCCCCAAACAGCGGTTACAAATCCCACATTCCCGTGTAATATAACTGAATTTTATTACTCATTCAGTGAGTTGTTATTCAGTCAACAGAACAAAATTTGGGGAGGAAAAGAGGCAAAGTATTTAAAATTCAGTGTACTTTTTTTTCCATGCACACCCCCAAAAAAAACCCTAGAGAGAAATTGCTTGGCCTGTGACTTCTGAGATGAGATGTTCACCCACAAAACTGAGAAGTGAGAACATGCAAGCTCATGGAGGCTGGACCTGGATCCCGGTGCAGTGCCGGACCATTGGGTTGAGTTTGTACGTTGGGAGTGGTATCCAGGATGAGGAGAAATGCTATTTGCATTTTATTAATCTAATAAAAACAGAAGATGCTGGAAAAGCTCAGCAAGACTCTAGGGGAATCGAGGGATATGGGGATCGGGCAAGAAAGTGGAGTTGAGGTCGAAGATCAGCCATGATCTGATTGAATGGTGGAGCAGGCTCGAGGGGCCGTATGGTCTACTCCTGCTCCTATTTCTTATGTTCTAAGTGAGGCAGTGGAGAAAGAAACAGAGTTAACGTTTCAGGTCAGAAAGACGAAAGGTCTTCGACCAGAAACGTTAATTCTGTTTCTTTCTCCACAGATGGTGCCTCACTTGCTGAGCTTTTCCAGAATTTTCTGTTTTTTTATTTGATTTCCAGCATCCGCAGTATTTTTGCTTTTGATATTATCTAAGCAAGTGTTTTCTCACTGGGACACCTGATGCCTGCATTTTGACTGGTGGAAAATTTTGCTTGCAGAGGAGATGTTTTTACTAAATGTCTTTCCGAGCTGCTGTTGTGATTTCTGTCAGGAGGGTAGAGGGAAGATCAATATTTGTACTTGGATGGTCCTTGGCAGCCTGAGAGTAGGCTGAATATTTGTCCTCTCAGTTGCAGCAAAGAAGCCATGTGCAAAGAAATGAGGATAAAAATTATAAAATGGAAAAAGATTGTTGAGATGCCCTGGTGCTACATAATATTATCAGTAGCACAGTACAGTGAGATGAACAAAATGTTCCAAAAATGATCCTTTGCACTTGCTCAGTACTGTGAAACAGGCATAATGCAAAATATTTTTTATGTAGGGCAGTACAAACTATACATTTAAAAATGTTTTTAATTGGTTTTATGAGTTTGGCAATGAATGAAGAGATGGATTTGTTCAGTATGGAACATCCCCCAACCCTGTGTGTACTTTGTAAAATGCTTATATAAAAGTGTTCTTTCCATTTAAAAAAAAATCTTTGACAAATTGCACAACAGCTAGTAATATTACTTGGACAGAACAATTAATGGTATTGTCACTGCAGAAGACTAACCAGATGTGACACTGAGTGTAAAGTTAGGAGTATGATGCTTACAATATTTTGCTGTGACTAGCATCAATTTTAACGATACAGAGCATATGATATTCTGAAGTGAGTGTGTGTAAATGTACTTGAATTTGAGATATTTTAAAGCAAATTGAAGACTGGGGACCAGTGATTTTAGTTCCAAATATCCACTTTAGCTTTTTTTCCTGTAATATATAATCAGTGTTTTGAAGTGTATGAGAAGTACATTATTTTTAGTTTGGGTTTGCTGCTCACCAGGTGCATTTGTATATTGTAGATTTTATATCACTGCTGTAGTATATTGATGTGGAGATGCCGGTGATGGACTGGGGTTGACAATTGTAAACAATTTTACAACACCAAGTTATAGTCCAGCAATTTTATTTTAAATTCACAAGCTTTCGGAGGCTTCCTCCTTGGTCAGGTGAACGATGTGAAAATGAAATCCTCGAAATGAAATCGCATTTATAATTCACAGAACAATGCTTGGTGATTACAGACAGTTTTTTCAACTGCCCGTTGCCAAGGCAATCAGTGTGCAGACAGACAGGTGTTACCTGCCAGGTCTCAGAATATACAAATCACCAAAAAAAACAACAAACAAAAAAAAAGAGATAGAGAGGTAGAAACATAGAAAAGACAGCAACTGACCCGTTATATTAAAAACAGATAACATTTGTTCGCTGGTGGGGTAACGTGTAGCGTGACATGAACCCAAGATCCCGGTTGAGGCCGTCCTCATGGGTGCGGAACTTGGCTATCAATTTCTGCTCGACGATTTTGCGTTGTCGTGTGTCTCGAAGGCCGCCTTGGAGTACGCTTACCCGAAGGTCGGTGGCTGAATGTCCATGACTGCTGAAGTGTTCCCCGACTGGGAGGGAACCCTCCTGTTTGGCGATTGTTGCGCGGTGTCCGTTCATCCGTTGTCACAGCGTCTGCATGGTCTCGCCAATGTACCATGCTCTGGGGCATCCTTTCCTGCAACGTATGAGGTAGACAACGTTGGCCGAGTCACAGGAGTATGAACCATGCACCTGGTGGGTGGTGTCCTCTCGTGTGATGGTGGTATCTGTGTCGATGATCTGGCATGTCTTGCAGAGGTTACCGTGGCAGGGTTGTGTGGTGTCGTGGACGCTGTTCTCCTGAAGGCTGGGTAATTTGCTGCGAACGATGGTCTGTTTGAGGTTGGGTGGCTGTTTAAAGGCGAATAGTGGAGGTGTGGGGATGGCCATAGCGAGGTGTTTGTCCTCATTGATGACATGTTGAAGGCTGCGGAGAACATGGCGTAGTTTCTCCGCTCCGGGGAAGTACTGGACAACAAAGGGTACTCTGTTGGTTGCGTCCCGTGTTAGTCTCCTGAGGAGGTCTATGCGATTTTTTGCTGTGGCCCGTCGGAACTGTCGATCGATGAGTCGAGCGTCATATCCCGTTCTTACCAGGGCGTCTTTCAGCGTCTGTAGGTGTCCATCCCGTTCCTCCTCGTCTGAGCAGACCCTGTGTATTCGCAGGGCCTGTCCATAGGGGATGGCCTCTTTGACGTGGTTAGGGTGGAAGCTGGAAAAGTGGAGCATCGTGAGATTGTCCGTGGGCTTGCGGTAGAGTGAGGTGCTGAGGTGCCCGTCTTTGATGGAGATTCGTGTGTCCAAGAAAGAAACTGATTCTGAGGAGTAGTCCATGGTGAGCTTGATGGTGGGATGGAACTTGTTGATGTTATCGTGTAGTCTCTTTAGTGATTCCTTGCCGTGGGTCCATAGAAAGAAAATGTCGTCGATGTATCTGGTGTATAGTGTTGGTTGGAGGTCTTGTGCAGTGAAGAAGTCCTGCTCGAACTTGTGCATGAAAATGTTGGCGTATTGGGGTGCGAATTTGGTCCCCATGGCTGTTCCGTGTGTTTGGGTAAAGAACTGGTTATCGAAGGTGAAGACATTGTGATCCAGGATGAAGCGGATGAGTTGTAGGATGGCGTCTGGAGATTGGCTGTTGTTGGTGTTGAGTATTGATGCTGTCGCAGCGATGCCGTCATCGTGGGGGATACTGGTGTAGAGTGCCGAGACGTCCATCGTGGTGAGAAGTGTTCCTGGTTCAACTGGTCCGTGGGTACTGAGTTTTTGTAGGAAGTCTGTAGTGTCGCGACAGAAGCTGGGGGTTCCCTGTACCATGGGTTTCAGGATGCCCTCGATGTATCCAGAGAGGTTCTCACACAGGGTTCCGTTGCCTGATACGATAGGACGTCCGGGTGTGTTGGCTTTGTGTATCTTTGGGAGGCAGTAGAAGTCTCCCACGCGGGGAGTACGTAGGATGAGGGTGCGTAGGATGCTTTGAAGGTCTGGATCGAAGGTCTTGATCAGTTTGTTGAGCTGGTGGGTGTGTTCTTTGGTCGGATCTGCGAGTAACCGTCTGTAGTGTTCCTGGTTGTCCAGTTGTCGGTATGCTTCTTTGCAATAGTCCGTTCTGTGGCTATGGCTCCTCCTTTGTCCGCTGGTTTGATGACGATGTTGCGGTTGGTCTTGAGAGCTTTGATGGCGTTGCGTTGTGCTCGGGTGACATCAAACCAGCGGACAAAGGAGGAGCCATAGCCACAGAACGGACTATTGCAAAGAAGCATACCGACAACTGGACAACCAGGAACACTACAGACGGTTACCCGCAGATCCGACCAAAGAACACACCCACCAGCTCAACAAACTGATCAAGACCTTCGATCCAGACCTTCAAAGCATCCTACGCACCCTCATCCTACGTACTCCCCGCGTGGGAGACTTCTACTGCCTCCCAAAGATACACAAAGCCAACACACCCGGACGTCCTATCGTATCAGGCAACGGAACCCTGTGTGAGAACCTCTCTGGATACATCGAGGGCATCCTGAAACCCATGGTACAGGGAACCCCCAGCTTCTGTCGCGACACTACAGACTTCCTACAAAAACTCAGTACCCACGGACCAGTTGAACCAGGAACACTTCTCACCACGATGGACGTCTCGGCACTCTACACCAGTATCCCCCACGATGACGGCATCGCTGCGACAGCATCAATACTCAACACCAACAACAGCCAATCTCCAGACGCCATCCTACAACTCATCCGCTTCATCCTGGATCACAATGTCTTCACCTTCGATAACCAGTTCTTTACCCAAACACACGGAACAGCCATGGGGACCAAATTCGCACCCCAATACGCCAACATTTTCATGCACAAGTTCGAGCAGGACTTCTTCACTGCACAAGACCTCCAACCAACACTATACACCAGATACATCGACGACATTTTCTTTCTATGGACCCATGGCAAGGAATCACTAAAGAGACTACACGATAACATCAACAAGTTCCATCCCACCATCAAGCTCACCATGGACTACTCCTCAGAATCAGTTTCTTTCTTGGACACACGAATCTCCATCAAAGACGGGCACCTCAGCACCTCACTCTACCGCAAGCCCACGGACAACCTCACGATGCTCCACTTTTCCAGCTTCCACCCTAACCACGTCAAAGAGGCCATCCCCTATGGACAGGCCCTGCGAATACACAGGGTCTGCTCAGACGAGGAGGAACGGGATGGACACCTACAGACGCTGAAAGACGCCCTGGTAAGAACGGGATATGACGCTCGACTCATCGATCGACAGTTCCGACGGGCCACAGCAAAAAATCGCATAGACCTCCTCAGGAGACTAACACGGGACGCAACCAACAGAGTACCCTTTGTTGTCCAGTACTTCCCCGGAGCGGAGAAACTACGCCATGTTCTCCGCAGCCTTCAACATGTCATCAATGAGGACAAACACCTCGCTATGGCCATCCCCACACCTCCACTACTCGCCTTTAAACAGCCACCCAACCTCAAACAGACCATCGTTCGCAGCAAATTACCCAGCCTTCAGGAGAACAGCGTCCACGACACCACACAACCCTGCCACGGTAACCTCTGCAAGACATGCCAGATCATCGACACAGATACCACCATCACACGAGAGGACACCACCCACCAGGTGCATGGTTCATACTCCTGTGACTCGGCCAACGTTGTCTACCTCATACGTTGCAGGAAAGGATGCCCCAGAGCATGGTACATTGGCGAGACCATGCAGACGCTGCGACAACGGATGAACGGACACCGCGCAACAATCGCCAAACAGGAGGGTTCCCTCCCAGTCGGGGAACACTTCAGCAGTCATGGACATTCAGCCACCGACCTTCGGGTAAGCGTACTCCAAGGCGGCCTTCGAGACACACGACAACGCAAAATCGTCGAGCAGAAATTGATAGCCAAGTTCCGCACCCATGAGGACGGCCTCAACCGGGATCTTGGGTTCATGTCACGCTACACGTTACCCCACCAGCGAACAAATGTTATCTGTTTTTAATATAACGGGTCAGTTGCTGTCTTTTCTATGTTTCTGCCTCTCTATCTCTTTTTTTTTTTGTTTGTTGTTTTTTTTGGTGATTTGTATATTCTGAGACCTGGCAGGTAATACCTGTCTGTCTGCACACTAATTGCCTTGGCAACGGGCAGTTGAAAAAACTGTCTGTAATCACCAAGCATTGTTCTGTGAATTATAAATGCGATTTCATTTCGAGGATTTCATTTTCACATCGTTCACCTGACGAAGGGGGAAGCCTCCAAAAGCTTGTGAATTTAAAATAAAATTGCTGGACTATAACTTGGTGTTGTAAAATTGTTTACAGTAGTATATTGAAACCATTAATTAAAAAGTGATAACATGCTGGTGATCTATCAAGACTTGCACTGTTTTCACTTTCTGACTGTCCTTTATACATCCACCCTTAATGGTGTGTGTGTGTGTGTCTGTGTGTGTGTCCTCCCATCTCCTGAAGACTGTGACGTGAACTTGGGATATGCTTCCACAAGCTCTGGTAACCTTCCAGTATTTTGCTCAAGTGATGATTCTTCACTCTTGACCCTGGAAGGTGAGTGTCAACTGGCTACTTGACCATGTGGAATCACAGCTCGGCCTGATCCCGATCTCATCTGTTGCATGTGTCTGTATGTACACGTGTGGCAGCTTTCTACTGGGGGCCATTTATGATCATGAGCAGGAACCTCTTTCCCCATTCCCTCTGCATTTGCGGACATTGAATTGAAGTGGCAATGCTACAGTCCCAGCTGAGATCATCGAATTGAGCGTAGACTGAAGATTGAACCAGAGACTGTAACTAATTCTTAAGGCCCCAGCGACCTAGCAACTGATGCATTTACCCGCTCAGCCATTAAGAAATGTTAACTGATTTTTTTTTCAAGAAATCAAATTAGGATGTGTTGATCCATATTTCCTAACATCAACTGGGATTCAAACAGTGTGAGAGGCACAGAGGGCGCAAAATTCTTGATCGGTGTCCAGGAGAACTTTTTTAGCCAGTATGTGACAAGCCCAACAAGAGGGGATACAATTCTAGATTTAGTCTTGGGAAATGAAGATGGGCAAGTGTGTGAAGTGACAGTGGGTGACCATATTGGGGATAGTGACCACAATTCAGTTAGTTTTAGCATTATTATGGAAAAGGACAGAGTTAAATCAGGAGTAAACGTTTTAAATTGGGGGAAGGCAAATTTTACAGAACTAAGAGTTGATTTGGCAGAAGTGGACTGGACACAACTACTTGAGGAGAAATCAGTGGCAAGCCGATGGGAGGCACTAAAAAGTGAAATTCTACGGGTACAATGCAGACACGTCCCCTCAAAGAAAAAGGGTGGCACTGCCAAATCTAGAGCCCCCTGGTTGTCTAGAAGTATACGGGGCAAGATAAAGCAGAAAAAGAAATCTTATGACTGTCACAGAAAACTAAATACTGCAGAAAGCCGAGAGGAGTATAGACTGTACAGGGATGACGTAAAAAAGGAAATAAGGAAAGCAAAGAGAGGGCATGAGAAAATATTAGCTGGAAAGATTAAAGAAAACCCAAAGATGTTTTATCAGTACATTAAGAACAAGAGGAAAGCTAAGGAAAAGGTGGGATCTATCAGGGATGATCAGGGTAACTTGTGTGTAGAAGCAGAGGATGTGGGTAGGGTTTTAAATTAATATTTTGTCTCCGTATTCACGAAGGAAAGGGATGATCCGGACATAGTAGTTAAAGAGGAGAGGTGTGAAATATTGGATAAGGTAAACATAACGAGAGAGGAAGTACTCGAGGGACTGGAATCCTTAAAAGTTGATAAGTCACCAGGGCCAGATGGATTGTTTCCTTGGCTATTGAAGGAAGCCAGGGAGGAAATAGCGGATGCTCTGAGGATCATTTTCCAATCCTCACTAGATACAGGGGAGGTACTGGAAGACTGCAAACATAGTACCATTGTTTAAAAAGGTTATGAGGGAAAGGCCGAACAATTATAGGCTGGTCAGTCTTACCTCAGTGGTGGGCAAACTATTAGAATCAATACTGAAAGATAGGATAAACTGTCACTTGGAAAGGCATGGTTTGATCAGGGATAGTCAGCATGGATTTGTTCAGGGAAGGTCATGCCTTACAAATCTGATTGAATTCTTTGAGGAAGTGACGAGGAGGATTGATGAGGATAGGCAGTGGATGTTGTCTACATGGATTTTAGTAAGGCATTTGACAAGGTCCCACATGGCAGACTGGTCAGAAAGTTAAAAGCCCATGGGATACAGGGAAATGTGGCGTATTGGATTCAAAATTGGCTGAGTAACAGAAAACAAAGGGTAAAAGTGGATTGATGTCTTTGCAAATGGAAATCCGTTTCCATTGGTCTGCCACAGGGCTCAGTGTTGGGTCCCTTGCTGTTTGTGGTATATATTAATGATTTGGACTTGAATGTAGGGGGCATGATTGGCAAATTTGCAGACGACACAAAAATTGGCCGTGTAGTTGATAGTGAAGAGGATAGCTGTAGACTCCAAGAGGATATCAATGGGTTGGTGGAGTGGGCGGAAAAGTGGCAAATGGAGTTCAACCCGGAGAAGTGTGAGGTAATGCACTTAGGGAGGGCAAACAGTAAAAGGGATTATGCAGTAAACAGGAATATATTGAGAGGGGTAGAGGAAATGAGAGACCTTGGAGTTCATATGCACAGGTCCCTGAAGGTAGATAAGGTTGTGAAGAAGGCATACAGAATGCTCTCCGTTATTAGCCGAGGTATAGAATACAAAAGCAGGGATGTAATGACGGAACTGTATAAAGCGCTGGTAAGGCCACAGCTGAAGTATTGTGCGCAGTTCTGGTCACCATGTTACAGGAAGAACGTAATTGCTCCGGAGAGAGTGCAGAGAAGATTTACGAGAATGTTGCCAGGGCTTGAAAATTGCAGCTACGAGGAGAGATTGGATAGGCTGGGGTTGTTTTCCTTGGAGCAGAGGAGGCTGAGGGGAGACTTGATTGAGGTGTAAAAAATTATGAGTGGCCTAGATAGAGTAGACAGGAAGTAGCTGTTTCCCCTGGCGGAGAGTTCAGGAACTAGAGGACATAGATTTAAGCTGATTGGCGGAAGGATTAGAGGGGACATGAGGAAAAACTTTTTTACCCAGAGGGTGGTGGGTGTATGGAATTTGCTGCCCGAATTGGTGGTAGAGGCAGGGACCCTCAACTCTCTTTTAAAAAGCACCTGGACCTGCACCTAAAGTGCTGTAAGCTGCAGGGCTATGGACCGGGTGCTGGAAGGTGGGATTAGAATGGGCACCTGGTTGTTCTTGGAGCTGGTGCGGATGGGCCGAATGGCCCCCTTCTGTGCTGTATCTTTTCTATGGTTCTAACTGAATGACTGGATATTGTAATTCAGAGGAGTTAACGAATTAACTATAGATTACTCTGCCCTTAGTCTTTTTGTTTAAAACCTGTTACATTTTGCAAATGTACAGACTCAGGAATAATTTCATATGGTCATGTAGATTTATTCCTCATATAGTAAATTATTAGGAGGATGAATAATATATTTCCAAATGGTGTATGATTTTTTTTGATGCCTGATAATCTTGCTGTCCATTTTCTCGCACTGTGCACTGTCATTGATCCTGCTTTACTGTGTGATCCATATTTTCCTGGACCCACTCACTTGTGCTGCCGCAACTGCTGCTGTATAGGGGAATCTCGTCATTTTTCACATGCCGTTCCCAGAGTGATTTACCTTTCCTTTGTTAACAGAAGAATGGCTTATTATCGCAAGTTTTGGCGTGCTTAGTGCTCTCACTCTCTTCTACATGATAATCAAAGCAACCACAGCTACAGCAGCAGATGAGTAAGTATTCAGACCTTTTCCCTTTGGTTTGTTTCATAAATCATGTTGTTTACCAACTGACGTTTCAAAGTGTGCTGATTTGTAATTTGAGTTTGTTTGGAGGTGACCTGCATGTACTCTCTGTGAGTTGTACGAGACAGGATTTTGCTCGCTTAATGCTTGGTTACTTAACCTAAACTAGGTTCAGTTATTAGTGTAGCAGACAAAGCCTGTTCTAATCTCTGCCCAGTAAAAATAAATAAATTGTGGACAATTCACATTTTCACTGTTCAGAGATGGCAACAACCTTTACCAATCATAGTTATTTGTTCTGAATTTCACACAGTGACGGTACAGTTTATTACAGGACATTTGTACCACGTGGTGATGGGACTTGCTTCTGCTGGGTCCAATAAGAACTGATTTCAGCAGTTGAGCCAACCTGACCTTGAATCAGTGGCCTTTAATGTAGTGCTTGCATATTTAATCCAGTCAGTTTTTTTTTAGTGTGAACTTATATTTTTATCAAGTCATGTACTACTTGATAGTGGGTGTACAATCTGATTTGTTTGCGCTGTATCAGACAGTGGACTGAAGGAATTCAGTCGTACAGGGATGGATAGCAGGCTGGTAGAATAGTGGCTAGAGATAAATAATGCAGGGCAGCAGGTGCACTTTGGCATCCCCTTGGTTACATACAAACATATGAATTAAGAGCAGGAGTAGGCCATTCGGCCCCTCGAGTCTGCTCTGCCATTTGATAAGATCATGGCTAGTCTGATTGCGACCTCAACCCTACTTTCGTGTCTACCTACTATAACCTTTGACTCCCTTGTTAATCAGGAATCTATCTAACTCAGCCTTAAAAATATTCAATGATCCTGCCTCCACCGCTCTCTGGGGAAGGGAGTTCCACAGACTCACAACCCTCAGAGAAAAAATTTCTCCTCATCTCCGTCTTAAATGGGAGACCCCTTATTTATAAACTGTGGCTCCTCGTTCTGGTCTCTTCCACAAGGGGAAACATCCCCCTCAGCATCTACCCCTTCTAGTCCCCTCAGGAACTTATATGTTTCAATAAGATCACCTCTCACTCTTCTAAACTCCGGTGTATATAGGCCCAATTTGTCCAACCTTTCCTCATAAGATAACCTCCTCCCAGGAATCAGTCGAGTGAACCTTCTCTGTCCTTTCTTAAATAAGGAGACCAAAACTGCACACAGTATTCTAGATGTGGTCTCACCAATGCACTGTGCAACTGTAGCAAAACATCTCTACTTTTATATTCCATCCCCCTTGCAATAAATGACAACATTCCATTTGCCTTCCTAACCGCTTGCTGTACCTGCATACTAACTTTTTATGATTCATGTACTAGGACACCCTCTGTACCTCAGAGTTCTGCGCTCTCTCTCCATTTAAATAACATACTGCTTTTCTATTCCTCCTGCCAAAATGGATAAGTTCACATTTTCCCATATTATACTCCATCTGCCAAATTTTTGCCTACTCACTTAACCTATCTATATCCCTTTGCAGACTCCTTATGTCCTCTTCAAAACTTACTTTCCTACCTACCTTTGTGTCATCAGCAAATTTAGCAACCATACATTCGGTCCCTTCATCCAAGTCATTGATATAGATTGTAAATAGTTCAGGCCCAAGCACTGATCCCTGTGACATTCCACTCATTACATCTTGCCAACCTGAAAATGACCCATTTATGCCTACTCTCTGTTTCCTGTTAGCTAACTAATCCTTTATCCATGCTAATATGTTACTCTCTTCACTTATTTTGTGTAGTAGCCTTTGATGTGGCACCTTGTCAAAAGCTTTCTGGAAATCCAAGTACATCACATCCATAGGATCCCGTTTATCTCTTATATCCCTTATATAAAATCCTAACAGGACTAGACAGACTAGATGCAGGGAGGATATTCCCGATGGCTGGGGAGTCCAGAACCAGGGGTCACAATCTCAGGATACGGGGTATGCCATTTAGAACCGAGATAAGGAGAAATTTCTTCACTCAGAGGGTGGTGAACCTGTGGAATTCTCTACCACAGAAGGCAGTGGAGGCTAAGTCATTGGATGTATTCAAGAAGGAGATAGATATATTTCTTAATGCTAAAGGGATCAAGGGAAATGGGGAAAAAGCGGAAACGGGGCACTGAGTTAGAGGATCAGCCATGATCATTTTGAATGGCGGAGCAGGCCCGAAGGGCCTAATGACCTACTCTTGCTCCTCTTTTCTATGTTTCTATCCACGTTGCTTGTTACTTCCTCAAAGAACTCTAATAAATTAGTCAAACACAATTTCCCTTTCACAAAGCCATGTTGACTCTGCCTGATTGCATCAAGATTTTCTAAGTGCCCTGCTATAACCTCCTTTAATAAATTCTAGCATTTTCCCTATGGCAGATGTTAAGCTAACTTGCCTGTAGTTTCCTGCTTTCTGTCTCCCTCCTTTTCTTGAATAGAGGAGTTACATTCGCTATTTTCCAATCTGATGGGACCGTTCCAGAATCTAGGGAATTTTGGAAAATTAATACCAATGCATCTACTATCTCTGCAGCCACTTATTTTAAGACCCTAGGATGAAGTCCGTCAGGACCTGGGGACTTGTCAGCTTTTAGTTCTAATAATTTTTTCAAAACCCATTCCCTGGTGATTGTAAATGTTTTAAGTTTCTCCCTCCCTTTCACCTCTTGATTCACAATTATTTCTGGCATGTTATTTGTATCCTCCACAGTTGAAGACCATCGCAAATTATCTGTTCAGTTCATCTGCCATTTCCTTATTCTCCATTATTAATTCCTCAGACTCTCTCTGGAGGACCAACGCTCACTTTACTTGCTCTTTTACTTTTTAAATACCTGTAGAAACTCTTATTATCTGTTTTTATATTTCTAGCCAGCTTACTCTCGTATTCTAATTTCTCCCTCATTATTCTTTTAGTCATTCTTTGCTGTTTTTTATCTTCTGACCTGCCACTAATCTTTGCGGAATTGTATGCTTTTTCTTTCAATTTGATACTATCTTTAACTTCCTGAGTTAGCCACGGATGGTAAGTCCTTCCCCTAGAGTCTTTCTTTCTCAGTGGAATGTATCTTTGCTGAGTGTTATGAAATATATCATTAAATGTCTGCCACTGCATCTCTGCTGACCTATCCCTCAACCTAATTTCCCAGTTCATTTTAGCCAACTCTGTCTTCATGCCCTCATAATTGCCCTTATTTAAGTTTAAAACACTAGTCTTAGACTTACTCTTCTCTCCCTCAAACTGAATGTGAAATTCAATCATATTGTGATCACTGCTACCTAGAGGCTCCTTTACAATGAGGTCATTAATTAATCCTGTCTCATTAAACATTACCAGATCTAGAATAGCCTGGTTGGCTGTAGAACGTGCTGCTCTAAGAAACTTTCCCGAAAGCACTCTATGAACTCATCTTCCAGGCTACCTTTGCCAATCAGATTCTTCCAATCTATATGTAGATTAAAATCACCCATGATTATCGTTGTCCCTTTCTCACAAGCCCCCATTATTTCATCCTGTATACCCTGTCCTACAGTGTGGTTACTGTTAGGGGGCCTATAAACTACTCCCACAAGTGACTTTACTATTTCTTATCTCTACCCAAACTGATTCGACATCTTGGTCTTTAGAATTAAGGTAATTTCTCTCTATTAAATTCATGTCATCCTTAATTAACCCCTCCACCTTTTCCTAGCTTCCTGTCCTTCCGAAATGTCAAGTACCCCGGTTAGACCGCACCTGGAGTACTGTGAGCAGTTCTGGGCACCGCACCTTCGGAAGGACATATTGGCCTTGGAGGGAGTGTAGCGTAGGTTTACTAGAATGATACCTGGACTTCAAGGGTTAAGTTACGAGGAGAGATTACACAAATTGGGGTTGTATTCTCCAGAGTTTCGAAGGTTAAGGGGTGATCTGATCGAAGTTTATAAGATATTAAGGGAAACAAATAGGGTGGATAGAGAGAAACTATTTCTGCTGGTTGGGGATTCTAGGAGTAGGGGGCACAGTCTAAAAATTAGAGCCAGACCTTTCAGGAGCGAGATTAGAAAACATTTCTACACACAAAGGGTGGTAGAAGTTTGGAACTCTCTTCCGCAAACGGCAATTGATACTAGCTCAATTGCTAAATTTAAATCTGAGATAGATAGCTTTTTGGCAATCAAAGGTATTAAGGGATATGGGCCAAAGGCAGGTATATGGAGTTAGATCACAGATCAGCCATGATCTTATCAAATGGCGGAGCAGGCACGAGGGGCTGAATGGCCTACTCCTGTTCCTATGTTCCTATTCAGGTTCTAGCCTTTGTCATGCAGCCATGTCTAGGTCATGACTATCAGATCTTACATATTTATTTCTATTGGAGCTGTCAATTCATCCATTTTGTTACAAATGCTAAATTGTGCTGATTTTGAAACCCAGCAAGGACAATGAACTGACTGTTCTATATTTAGTCTGAGATGGGCTTCAGTTGACTTCAGGGTAAGATGGCCATTAGATTTTCTGGTGCACTCGGCAATTATCACCATTGATCATGTCAATATTTCGTTGCCTTGATGCATTTAGGAAGAGTTAACTGAATAGTAGCTCTAAATTAATTCCTCCCCAAAGTTGTAGCATATTAACAATATTGAGCCTGTGTTCTGCCCAGAGATGTGTATTGTGCACTGTGTAGGTGTAGTCTGCTAGAAATGTTAAACTGGGAGTAGGTGGGGGACACAAAGAATCCATCTTAGGGCAGTAGGGAGAAGTATCTAGCTTCCACCACTGATGAATCAGTATAACTACCAAGTGGACCACAGTGGCATTAGTCACGTTAGTAGGACAAAGACCATCTTATGACATGTTTGAGGTCATTGATTTTCAAGAAATGAATTGCTGCTGCTGAATTAGGGCATACATTTAAACCACGTGCAGCTATTAAAGAGTCAGTTGTTGCAGAAGATAGCCATTACATGGAATTTCTGAGCATCATTTACTCTCTCATACTATACATTTAAACAAGATACAAAAGTCAGATTAATGTTCTGAAGTACAATTAATGAAGTTTAGAATACACAAGTTAAATGAACAGTATGATTCCCATTTTAGATATGAAAATGAAACAGCACAGGGGTGAAAGATTGGAAATGAAAGAAGATAATTGTGCAGGTAAGTACCATCAGGACAAGTACTTCAACAATAGACCTTCGCCATATCAATTTTAAAGGTGTTTGATTTTGAGTGAATACTTTTTTGTAGGGTTCACTGTAGCTGTCTGGTACAGAGCAGAACCATTGGGGGATGGCAGCTGGGCTATCCATTTCAGCCTATCCCATTGTCACTTGAACAGTCTCCTGGAAACTGATCCCAGTAGAGAAAGTATTTTCCCACCCTGAATATATGTGAAAGGAAATCAATGAGTCAGAATGGTTCAAAATGAAGCTAGTATCATGTCAGTATTGGATCTTGTCACCCACCCCACCCAAAGCTAGGTGGGAAAGTAAGTTGTGAGGAGGACACAAATAGTCAGCAAAGGGATATAGACATGTTAAGTGAGTGGGCAAGAAGGTGGCAGATGGGGTATAATGTGGGGAAATGTGAGGTTATTCACTTTGGTAAGAAGAATAGAAAAACAGTATATTTTTTAAATGGTGAGAAACAATTAAATGTTGGTGCCAGAGAGTCTTGGGTGTCCTAGTACAAGAAACACAAAAAGTTAGCATGCAAGTACAGCAAGCAATTAGGAAGGCAAATGGCATGTTGGCCTTTATTGCAAGGGGGTTGGAGTACCAGAGTAAGGAAGTCTTACTGTTGTACAGGGCTTTGGTGAGACATCACCTGGAGTACTGTATACAGTTTTGGTCTCCTTATGTAGGGAAGGATATACTTGCAGTGCAACAAAGGTTCACTAGATTAATTCCTGGAATGAGAGGGTTGTGCTCTGAGGAGAGGTTGAGTAGATTGGGCCTATATTCTCTGGAGTTTAGAAGAAGGAGAGGTGCGCTCATTAAAACATATAAGATTCTGAGGGGGCTTGACAGGGTAGATGCTGAGAGGTTGTTTCCCTTGGCTGGAGAGTCTAGAAATAGAGGGCATAGCTGCAGGATAAAGGGTTGGCTTTTTAAGACTGAGATGAGGGGGCATTTCTTCGCTCAGAGGGTTGTGAATCTTTGGAATTCTCTACCTCAGAGGGCTGTGGATGCTGAGTATATTCAAAGCTGAGATAGATAGATTTTTGGACACTAAGGGAATCATGGTTAGTAAGTTTGCAGATGACACCAAGATTGGTGGCATTGTGGACAGTGAAGAAGGTTATCTAGGATTGCAAAGGGATCTTGATAAATTGGGCCAGTGGGCCGATGAATGGCAGATGGAGTTTAATTTAGATAAATGTGAGGTGATGCATTTTGGTAGATCAAATCGGGCCAGGACCTACTCCGTTAATGGTAGGGCGTTGGGGAGAGTTATAGAACAAAGAGATCTCGGAGTACAGGTTCATAGCTCCTTGAAAGTGGAGTCACAGGTGGATAGGGTGGTGAAGAAGGCATTCGGCATGCTTGGTTTCATTGGTCAGAACATTGAATGCAGGAGTTGGGATGTCTTGTTGAAGTTGTACAAGACATTAGTTAGGCCACACTTGGAATACTGTGTACAGTTCTGGTCACCCTATTATAGAAAGGATATTATTAAACTAGAAAGAGTGCAGAAAAGATTTACTAGGATGCTACCGGGACTTGATGGTTTGACTTATAGGGAGAGGCTAGATAGACTGGGACTTTTTTCCCTGGAGAGTAGGATGTTAAGGGGTGATCTTATAGAAGTCTACAAAATAATGAGGGGCATAGATAAGGTAGATAGTCAAAATCTTTTCCCAAAGGTAGGGGAGTCTATAACGAGGGGACATAGATTTAAGGTGAGAGGGGAGAGATACAAAAGGGTCCAGAGGGGCAATTTTTTCACTCAAAGGGTGGTGAGTGTCTGGAACGAGCTGCCAGAGGCAGTAGTAGAGGCGGGTACAATTTTGTCTTTTAAAAAGCATTTGGACAGTTACATGGGTAAGATGGGTATAGAGGGATATGGGCCAAGTGCAGGCAATTGGGACTAGCTTAGTGGTATAAACTGGGCGACATGGACATGTTGGGCCGAAGGGCCTGTTTCCATGTTGTAACTTCTATGATTCTATGATAAGGGATATGGGGATCGGGCAGGAAAGTAGAGTTGAGGTCAAAGATCAGCCATGATCTGATTGAATGGCGGAGCAGGCTCGAGGGGCCGTATGGCCTATTCCTGCTCCTATTTCTTATGTTCTTATGTTGTCATGGATCATATAAACCTCGAAATAGGAAATAAAGTGAAGTCTGAGAGTAGGCCTTGGTAAAGAACCTGGAAGGTGTTGCAATTCTCATTGGAACCTTGGTTGCCCTCTTCCTCATTGAAAAGGTGGCATTAAAAGAAAGACACAGCGACTCAGCATCAGTTTCTCAAAGACCAAGATTATCAAGAGCAATGAAGGAAAATCAAATAAAGGGAGCATAAATGGTTAGAGGAAATTGCTGAGTTTATATACCAGTTGTATGCCCAATATACAAGAATGATGTGAAGGGATTAATTGTTCTAGCTAAATGTGTTTTTATTAGATTGTGAATACTCATCCTGAGAAGGAAACATTTCATGGGATGTGAAAGAGAGCATGTCCAAAGTTGGTGTTCAATCAGCATTGCCCTATGATGCTAAGAGCTGGACTATGAAATTGACATGCTGCAGTAGTTGTAACTTTTTGGAACATAAGGCAAATATAAAGCAGAGACTGAGGGCCCACAGTTAAGCAACAGAATTAACCAGGAGTGATCTATGTGTAGTAACCGAGCGTGTTATAACGAGGAAATGCAATGGGCAGTGTATGCGTACTGTATGTGAGAAGGTGATGGAATGGGACCGCGTTGGGAGTAGACTTGTGCAACAACATTGCTGAGACAGTATCTGAAGACCTCTGTGGAAGAGTGACACCACTGAAAAAGGAGTGGGGACTTAATGAATACTTTGCGTCTGTCATCACAAAAGAGGGGGATGATGCAGAGATTGTGGTTAAGGCGGAGAAGGAGTGTGAAGTATTGGATGGGATAAACTTAGTGAGAGAGGAAGTATTAAGGGGATTAGCATCTTTGAAAGTAGATAAATCAGCAGGCCGGGATGAAATGTATCCCAGGCTGTTAAGGGAAGCAAAGGAGGAAATAGTGACGGCTCTGACCGTCATTTTCCGATCCTCCCTGGCTACAGGCGTGGTGCTGGAGGATTGGAGGACTGCTAAAGTTGTACAGTTATTTAAAAAGGGAGAAAGGGATAGACTGAGTAATTACAGGCTAGTCAGTCTACTGTCAGTGATGGGCAATTTATTGGAATCAATTCTGAGGGACAGCATAAATCGTCATTTAGAAGGGCACGGGTTAATCGAGGACAGTCAGTATGGATTCGTTATGGGAAAGTCTTGTCTGACTAACTTGATTGAATTTTTTGAGGAGATAACAAGGGAAGGTCCATGAGGGTAATGCATTTGATGTAGTGTACATGGATTTTAGCAAGGCTTTTGACAAGGTCCCACATGGCACACTGGTCAGAAAAGTAAAAACCCATGGGATCGAGGGAAAATGGCTCAGTGGCAGGAAGCAAAGGGTAATGGTTGAAGGGTGTTTTTGCGACTGGAAGGCTGTTTCCATTGGGGTTTTGCAAGGCTCAGTACTAGGTCCCTTGCTTTTTGTGGTATATATTAATGATTTGGGCTTGAATGTGAGGGGCTTGATCAAGAAGTTTGTAGATGATACAAAAATTGGTCGTGTGGTTGATAGTAAGGAGGAAAGCTGTAGACGGCAGGAAGATATCAGCTGACTGGTTAGGTGAGCAGAAAAATGGCAAATGGAATTCAATCCGGGGAAGTGTGAGGTAATGCACTTGGGGAGGGCAAACAAGGTAAGGGAGTACAGAATAAATGGGAGGATACTGAGAGGTGTAGAGGAAGTGAGGGACCTTGGAGTGCATGAGCACAGATCGCTGAAGGTAGCAGGACAGGTAGATAAGGTGGTTAAGAAGGCATACGGGATATTTTCCTTTATTAGCCGAGGCATTGGGAGGTTATGCTAGAACTGTATAAAACACTAGTTAGGTCGCAGCTTGAGTACTGCATACAGTTCTGGTCAGTACATTACAGGAAAGATGTGATTTCACTAGAGAGGGTGAAGAGGAGGTTTACGAGGATGTTGCTGGAGAATTTTAGCTATGAGAAAAGATTGTATAGGCTGGGGTTGTTTTCTTTGGAACAGAGGAGATTTAATTAAGGTATATAAAATTATGACTGGACTAGATAGAGTGGATAAGGAGGACCTATTTCCCTTAGCAGAGGGGTCGGTGACCAGGGGGCATAGATTTAAAGTAATTGGTAGAAGGATTTTAGACTGGAGCTGAGGAGAAATATTTTCACCCAGAGGGTGGTGGGGGTCTGGGACTCACTGCCTGATAGGTTGGTATGATGTGGAGATGCCGGTGATGGACTGGGGTGGACAAATGTAAGGAATCTTACAACACCAGGTTATAGTCCAACAAATTTATTTTAAAATCACAAGCTTTCGGAGATTATCCCCTTCGTCAGGTGAATGAGTGAAAAGGTTCTCAAATCGCATATCTTATACTAGGCTGGGACAGCATCACACCAATCAAAAGGTGTCGTCGTTGTTCAAACAGGCCAGTCACGGAGAACAGCACGTCCCAGTACACTGGATATACAATTACACAGACAGACAGAAAGAAACCCAAATGGCAGAGAGAGAGAGAATATTAAAAACATAACTTTTTTTTCCCTTTTTGCTGGTGGGGTTACGTGTAGCGTGACATGAACCCAAGATCCCGGTTGAGGCCGTCCTCATGGGTGCGGAACTTGGCTATCAACTTCTGCTCGACGATTTTGCGTTGTCGTGTGTCTCGAAGGCCGCCTTGGGTGGCTGTTTAAAGGCGAGTAGTGGAGGCGTGGGGATGGCCTTAGCGAGGTGTTCGTCGTCATCGATGACATGTTGAAGGCTGCGGAGAACATGGCGTAGTTTCTCCGCTCCGGGGAAGAACTGGACGACGAAGAGTACTCTGTTGGTTGCGTCCCGTGTTTGTCTTCTGAGGAGGTCTATGCGATTCTTCGCTGTGGCCCGTCGGAACTGTCGATCGACAAGTCGATAGGTTGGTAGGTTGGTGGAGGTAGAAACCCTCAAATTCATTTTAAAAGTACTTGGATGTGCACTGGAAGTGCCTTAACCTATAGGGCTACGGACCAAGTGCTGGAGAGTGGGATTAAGTTGGATTGCTCTTTTTCAGCTGGCACGGACATGATGGGACAAATGGCCTCCTTCTATGCCGTAACTTTATGATTCTGTGATTAACCAGTCAACATAACTGAGGGATCCTAGACTTCACAATTAATGTGAAGAATTTTTCTTTCATAAAATGAGTAGGAGTACAGAATGTTTAAACATCTTTGTTTAGTTTTTAGTGGTTTGTTTTTGTCTAAATAAAATTTTAGGCAGCTGACTCACTATTTTGGTAGGCTGAGGTGTTCCAGTACTTTTAGTAATTTAATACAGTAGATTTTACCCGTGCTAAATTTTTTGTTTCCATGTATGAATTTTGCTGACTCTGCTGATGCTGATTGCAGCAAATAGTATCCTATATTAATTACAGTCCCATCAGCAGAAATCTAACTGTCCATTAATACCCACACACAAACAAATCTATTTTAATGCTAACAAACCAAAGCTTGAGTTCCCTTTTGCTTCTATCCACTGGTGAAGGATAACTTGGTGACTTTACCTCCGTTTGTAAGATTCTTTCCAAATATGCAGGGGGATTTTTTTTTAAAAGTAATCAAGCATTAGATTTCCTAACAATTAAGTTTGGAAAGATGTTTTTCTTTTATTCTTGTATAGGATAGAAATTTCTAACATTAAGTTAAGTAGTTCTTTTCCTTTTTATCAGATGTAAGGAGTCTTACAACACCAGGTTATAGTCGAACAGCTTTATTTGGAATCACAAGCTTTCGGAGCTTTCCTCCTTAGTCAGGTGAGTGTAGGATTCCGTAAATGCACAGCATATATAGTCAGAGAACAATGCCTGGTGATTACAGATAATCTTTGCAACTGCCCGTTATCACACCTCGGCATAGATATAATCAAAGCAATCAAAGGAGTGGATGGTGTTCAGACAGAGAAACATTACATCCCAGACTACTGAATACACAAGCGGTCATAACACAAAGACAGAGAGAGAGAGAGAGAGACACAGAGAATGACCAGTTGTATTAAAAACAGATAACTTTTTTTTGCTGGTGGGGTTACATATAGCGTGACGTGAACCCAAGATCCCGATTGAGGCCATCCTCATGGGTGCGGAACTTGGCTATCAATTTCTGCTCGACGATTTTGCGTTGTCGTGTCTCTCGAAGGCCGCCTTGGAGAACGCTTACCCGAAGGTCGGAGGCTGAATATCCTTGACTGCTGAAGTGTTCCCCAACTGGGAGGGAACCCTCCTGTCTGGCGATTGTTGCGCGGTGTCCGTTCATCCTTTGTCGCAGTGTCTGCATGGTCTCGCCGACGTACCATGCTTCGGGGCATCCTTTCCTGCAACGTATGAGGTAGACAACGTTGGCCGAGTCACAGGAGTATGAACCATGTACCTGGTGGGTGGTGTCCTCTCGTGTGATGGTGGTATCTGTGTCGATGATCTGGCATGTCTTGCAGAGGTTGCCGTGGCAGGGTTGTGTGGTGTCGTGGACGCTGTTCTCCTGAAAGCTGGGTAATTTGCTGCGAACGATGGGAGTCTATAACGAGGGGACATAGATTTAAGGTGAGAGGGGAGAGATACAAAAGGGTCCAGAGGGGCAATTTTTTCACTCAAAGGGTGGTGAGTGTCTGGAACGAGCTGCCAGAGGCAGTAGTAGAAGCGGGAACAATTTTGTCTTTTAAAAAGCATTTGGACAGTTACATGGGTAAGATGGGTATAGAGGGATATGGGCCAAGTGCAGGCAATTGGGACTAGCTTAATGGTATAAACTGGGCGACATGGACATGTTGGGCCGAAGGGCCTGTTTCCATGTTGTAACTTCTATGATTCTATGATGGTCTGTTTGAGGTTAGGTTGCTGTTTGAAGGCGAGTAGTGGAGGCGTGGGGATGGCCTTAGCGAGGTGTTCGTCATCGATGACATGTTGAAGGCTGCGAAGAACATGGCGTAGTTTCTCCGCTCCGGGGAAGTACTGGACGACAAAGGGTACTCTGTTGGTTGTGTCCCGTGTTTGTCTTCTGAGGAGGTCTATGCGATTTTTTGCTGTGGCCCGTCGGAACTGTCGATCGACGAGTCGAGCATCATATCCCGTTCTTACGAGGGCGTCTTTCAGCGTCTGTAGGTGTCCATCGCGTTCCTCCTCGTCTGAGCAGATCCTGTGTATTCGCAGGGCCTGTCCATAGGGGATGGCCTCTTTGACGGGCACCTCAGCACCTCACTCTACCGCAAGCCCACGGACAACCTCACGATGCTCCACTTTTGCGGCTTCCACCCTAACCATGTCAAAGAGGCCATCCCCTATGGACAGGCCCTGCGAATACACAGGATCTGCTCAGACGAGGAGGAACGCGATGGGCACCTACAGACGCTGAAAGACGCCCTCGTAAGAACGGGATATGACGCTCAACTCGTCGATCGACAGTTCCAACGGGCCACAGCGAAAAATCTCATAGACCTCCTCAGAAGACAAACACGGGACACAACCAACAGAGTACCCTTTGTCGTCCAGTACTTCCCCGGAGCGGAGAAACTACGCCATGTTCTCCGCAGCCTTCAACATGTCATCGATGAGGACAAACACCTCGCTAAGGCCATCCCCACGCCTCCACTACTCGCCTTCAAACAGCCACCTAACCTCAAACAGACCATCGTTCGCAGCAAATTACCCAGCTTTCAGGAGAACAGCGTCCACGACACCACACAACCCTGCCACGGCAACCTCTGCAAGACATGCCAGATCATCGACACAGATACCACCATCACACGAGAGGACACCACCCACCACCCACATGGTTCATACTCCTGTGACTCGGCCAATGTTGTCTACCTCATACGTTGCAGGAAAGGATGCCCCGAAGCATGGTACGTCGGCGAGACCATGCAGACACTGCGACAACGGATGAACGGACACCGCGCAACAATCGCCAGACAGGAGGGTTCCCTCCCAGTTGGGGAACACTTCAGCAGTCAAGGACATTCAGCCTCCGACCTTCGGGTAAGCGTTCTCCAAGGCGGCCTTCGAGACACACGACAACGCAAAATCGTCGAGCAGAAATTGATAGCCAAGTTCCGCACCCATGAGGATGGCCTCAAACGGGATCTTGGGTTCATGTCACGCTACATGTAACCCCACCAGCAAAAAAAAGTTTCTGTTTTTAATACAACTGGTCATTCTGTGTGAGTGTCTCTGTCTGTCTGTCTTTGTGTTATGACCGCTTGTGTATTCAGTAGTCTGGGATGTAATGTTTCTCTGTCTGAACACCATCCACTCCTTTGATTGCTTTGATTATATCTATGCCGAGGTGTGATAACGGGCAGTTGCAAAGATTATCTGTAATCACCAGGCATTGTTCTCTGACTATATATGCTGTGCATTTACGGAATCCTACACTCACCTGACGAAGGAGGAAAGCTCTGAAAGCTTGTGATTCCAAATAAAGCTGTTCGATTATAACCTGGTGTTGTAAGACTCCTTACATTTGTCCACCCCAGTCCATCACCGGCATCTCCGCATCATGGCCTTTGTATCAGAGCAGGTTTATTCCTCATTGGCAGAATTGCCAGGCATTTCTTTCACCTTTTTGAGGAAGCCAAACAGCCTACACACTTGAAAAAATGAAAACTCATATAATTTTCATTTCTTACAAATGGAATTTATAAATTCTTATATAAAAAAAGTAATTTAACCTGGAATAGCTTGACCTCACTTTCATAAAATTGCTCCTCGGATTATCTGATTTAGAACTGTTACATAGAATGTACAGCACAGAAATAGATCATTCAGCCCAACAGGTCTATGCCGGTTTTTATGCTCCACTAAATTATGAGTTCTCTCCCACGCTTCTTCATGTAACCCCATTTGAATCTAAAACAGGTTCTCTACTACCATATTAAGCTGCTGCTGCTAGGTATAGAGCCAGAACGTGGCTGTAGTTTAAAAATCTCTTCCGCTCTCATCCTCCCCGCCCCCCCCCCCCCCCCCACCTCCTCTGCTCACCCACTTCCTGAGCTGTTAATATTGTGTATTGGCTCCTTTCATTATTATGTTCAATTGTTCAATGCATTGCTGTCCAATTTGAGGCCTTCCTCACATCAGCAAACAACGCTGTTAATGCATCTATTAATGTGAAATTGCTCACATTACATCTGTCACTAACTGTACATTCTCCACACTCTGACACGTGACAGATGGTGCAGTACAGTAACATTTACCTATACAATTCAACTATGAATCTCACAGCAGTGACTTTTTAATTTGTCATCCCTCTTTTTCAATTATGCCTAGCCTCTTATTGCAACAAACCATGAATGTCAAGTGAAGCTTAGCAGGATGGCAGCATGTGTGAGTAGAGCAACGTTGGGTTGATTACTCCTGAAGCTTAAAGGAGACTGAACAAAATGGTGGAGGCAACAAAAAAAAACTGATCAGGATGGTGGCAACAGTGGGCGAGAGCTGAAGTGTTTCTGCGGAACAAGAAAAGCTTCTTCATCGATATTGACTTTTAGCCATGGTAGTGGTCATGAAAGAGGGGAGACTGGTATGGTAGCAGTTGTGAGTGAGAGAGCAAGCAGGACAGCAATGTGTGTAGGTAAGGGGAGATAGGTCGGAATGGCCACTTCTTTGGCCAAAGTACCAAGTGGGAGGGATGTGCAAAAAGACACCGATACCATTGCAGCAACAGTAGCAAATGGGGCAGGAATATATGAAGGACTTTTCTTGATTGTGTTACTGCACTCCAATGCTGGAGACAAAACATTTTTCTAATCTGCTCAAAAATCTTTTGCTAACAATCTTTCAAACAATGTAGTGTATTATTTTTGTTTATAATCTTGCATTTGCTGCTGCTCTATATTAAATTACATACTCACTGCCTGTTGTACTTATCTCTCAAATTCCTCTTACCGTCTGTGCTGTAGCTGGTGGCTCATCTTCTGAATCTTTTCATTTACTTGGGCTCTACCCTCTTCCTTCTTCATATTGATGGTTTTCACTCATCATCCAATCCCATCCACTCTCCTACTGATCATTTCAGTCCACTGTATATTTATTGAATTCCTCCAGATCATTGCCTCAGTATGTAGCCTCAGTGCAATGGCTCAATCTTGATCTCCTTTAAGCCTTAAATGGGGCAGTGAACATTTTTTTCAATTCTTCAGACAGACAGTTTGTTCATGTTTCTCACATCTTTACAGCTGTGCCTCTTTGATAGCTCAAGCCTTGGGCTTCCATTTTCTGACATTCTTGGCTTCTATCTCCTCTGACCTTAACTGGAACTCCTGAATCTTCTCCATTGCTGAAGCTGCTATTCAAAAAGCATGATTTTCTTTTTTATGGTAAATGCTTTTCCCAATGAATTCTCTAGAGAACCTAACTCTGTTGAAAACTTAAATACTGCTCCCCTTCTGGATAGACTGTTCTAACACCATATGTACTCCTGGACACGAGACAGGGAGAAACTTCTAGTCCAATCGATGATCCATCCATCACCTCTATCCTCCAATCTCTCTCTCTCTCTCTCTCTCTCTCCCAACCTTGCATGTATCTCTTTATCAGCATAAGAAAGAAAAGAAAGACTTGCATTTATATAATGCCTTTCATGACCTTGGGACGTCCCAAAGCGCTTTACAGCCAACGAAGTACTTTTGAAGTGTAGTTACTGTTGTAATGTAGGAAACGCAGCAGCCAATTTACACACAGCAAGCTCCTAAAAACAGCAACTGATAATGATCAGATAATTTGTTTTAGTGGTGTTGGTTGAGGGATAAATGTTGGTCAGGACACCGGGCAGAACTCCCCTGCTCTATATTACGGTTAGTGCTGTTCTGACCTTTCATTTTTTTTTCCTTCGAAGTTCCAACTAAATCATCTAAAGTTTTTCCTTCTCTCTACTTCCTTTTTTGGTTCAAAACTTATGACAGTCTCCTAATACGTATCTCATTCATTCCAAGAACCTCAGAACTGGAATCTTTAGCTCCCTTAGTCTTTCCTTCTTCATAAGAAATAAGAGCAAGAGTAGGCCATCCGGCCCCTCTAGCCTGCTCCGCCATTCAACAAAATTATAGCTGATCTTTTTTATTTGTTCATGGGATGTGGGCTTTGCTGGCAAGGCCAGCATTTATTGCCCATCCCTAATTGCCCTTGAGAAGGTGGTGGTGAGCCGCCTTCATGAACTGCTGCAGTCCGTGTGGTGAATGTTCTCCCACAGTGCTGTTAGGAAGGGAGTTCCAGGATTTTGACCCAGCGACGATGAAGGAACGGCGATATATTTCCAAGTCGGGATGGTGTGTGACTTGGAGGGGAAAGTGCAGGTGGTGTTGTTCCCATGTGCCTGCTGCCCTTGTCCTTCTAGGTGGTAGAGGTCGTGGGTTTGGGAGGTGCTGTTGAAGAAGCCTTGGCGAGTTGCTGCAGTGCATCCGATGGATGGTACACACTGCAGCCACAGTACGCCGGTGGTGAAGGAGTGAATGTTTAGGGTGGTGGATGGGGTGCCAAACAAGCTGGCTGCTTTGTCCTGGATGGTGTTGAGCTTCTTGAATTTGTAGGATCTGCACTCATCCAGGCAAGTGGAGAGTATTCCATCACACTCCTGATTTGTGCCTTGTAGATGGTGGAAAGGCTTTGGGGAGTCAGGAGGTGAGTCACTCGCCGCAGAATACCCAGCCTCTGATCTGCTCTTGTAGCCACAGTATTTATTTATATGGCTGGTCCAGTTATGTTTCTGGTCAATGGTGACCCCCAGTATGTTGATGGTGAGGGATTCGGCAATGGTAATGCAGTTGAATGTCATGGGGAGGTGGTTAGACTCTCTCTTGTTGGAGAAGGTGATTGCCTGGCACTTGTCTGGCGCGAATGTTACTTGCCACTTATGAGTCCAAGGCTGGATGTTGTCCAGGTCTTGCTGCATGCGGGCACAGACTGCTTCATTATCTGAGGGGTTGCGAATGGAACTGAACACTGCGCAATCATTAGCGAACATCCCCATTTCTGACCTTATGATGGAGGGAAGGTCATTGATGAAGCAGCTGAAGATGGTTGGGCCTAGGACACTGCCCTGAGGAACTCCTGCAGCAATGTCCTGGGGCTGAGATGATTGGCCTCCAACAACCACTACCACCTTCCTTTGTGCCAGGTATGACTCCAGCCACTGGAGAGTTTTCCCTCTGATTCACATTGACTTCAATTTTACTCGGGCTCCTTGGTGCCACACTCGGTCAAATGCTGCCTTGATGTCAAGGGCAGACACTCTTACCTCACCTCTGGAATTCAGCTCTTTTGTCCACGTTTGGACCAAGGCTGTAATGAGGTCTGGAGCCGAGTGGTCCTGGCGGAACCCAAACTGAGCATCGTGCGCAGGTTATTGGTGAGTAAGTGCCGCTTGATAGCACTGTCGACCTTCTACCTCAATGCCATTTTCCTGCACTATCCCCATATCCCTTGATGCGTTTAATATCTAGAAATCTATCGATCTCTGTTTTGAATGTACTCAGTGACTGAGCCTCCACAGCCCTCTGGGGTAGAGAATTCCAACGATTCACCATCCTCTGTGTGAAGAAATTTCTCCTCTTCTCAGTCCTAAATGGCCTACCCCTTATTCTGAGACTGTGACCCCTGATTCTAGACGTCCCAGCCAGGGGAAACATCCTCCCTGCATCTACCCTGTTGAGGCTTGTAAGAATTTTGTATGTTTCAATGCGATCACCTCTCATTCTTCAAAACTCTGGAGAATACAGGCCTCGTCTACTCAATCTTTCCTCAAATGACACTCCCGCCATCCCAGGAATCAGTCTGGTAAACCTACATTGCACTCCCTCTGTGGCAAGTATATCCTTTCTTGGGTAAGGAGACCAAATTGCTTGCTGTACCTGCATGTTAGCTTTCAGTGACTCATGTACAAGAACATCAACATTTCCCAATCTCTCACCATTTAAAAAATACTCTGCATTTCTCTTTTTCCTTCCAAAGTGGATAACTTCAAATTTTTCCACATTATATTCCATCTGCCATGTTCTTGCCCACTCACTTAGCCTGTCTATATCCCCATGAAGCCTGTTTGCATCCTCCTCACAACTCACATTCCCACCTAGTTTTGTGTCATCAGCAAACTTTTACATTTGGTCCCCTCATCTAAATCATTGATATAAATTGTGAATAGCTGGGGCCCAAGCACCGATCCCTGCGGTACCACTCGTCTCAGTCTGCCAACCTGAAAAAGACCCGTTTATTCCGACTCTCTGTTTCCTGTCCGTTAACCAATTCTCAATCCATGCCAGTATATTACCCCCAATTCCACATGCTCTAACTTTGTTCACCAACCTCCTGTGTGAGACCTTATCGAAAGCCTTCTGAAAATCCAAATACACCACATCCACTGGTTCCCCCTTATCTATTCTACTCGTTACATCCCCAAAGAACTCCAATAGGTTTGTCAAACATGATTTCCCATTCATAAATCCATGTTGACTCTGCCAAATCCTATTATTATTTTCTAAGTGTCTTGTTATCACATCCTTTATAATAGATTCTAGCATTTTCCCTGCTACTGATGTCAGGCTAATAGGTCTGTCGTTCCCTGTTTTCTCTCCCTCCTTTCTTAAATAGTGGGGTTACATTTGCTACCCTCCAATCTACAGGAACTGTTCCAGAATCTATTTAATTTTGGAAGATGACAACCAATGCATCCACTATCTCTATAGCCATGATGTGGAGATGCCGGTGATGGACTGGAGTGGACAAATGTAAGGAATCTTACAACACCAGGTTATAGTCCAACAGTTTTATTTGAAAATCACAAGCTTTCGGAGATTATCTCCTTCGTCAGGTGAGTGAGTGAATGAGGGGTTCTCAAATATCTTCTATTGGGCTGGGACACCACCACACCACTCATAGGTGTCGTTGGTGTTCAGACAGGTTAGCCACGGAAAACAGTAGGTCCCAGTATACTGAATACACAATGGGTCAAATTACACAGACAAAGAGAGAAAGAGACCCGAAAGGCAGAGAGAGAGAGAGAGAGAATGTCCAGTTGTATTAAAAATAGATAATTTTTTTTCCTGCTGGTGGGGTTACGTGTAGCGTGACATGAACCCAAGATCCCGGTTGAGGCCGTCCTCATGGGTGCAGAACTTGGCTATCAAAATGGCTATCAATAGAAATTGATAGCCAAGTTCCGCACCCATGAGGACGGCCTCAACCGGGATCTTGGGATTATTGTCACGCTACACGTAACCCCACCAGCAGGAAAAAAAGTTATCTGTTTTTAATACAACTGGACATTCTCTCTCTCTCTCTCTCTCTCTCTCTCTCTCTCTTTGTCTGTGTAATTTGACCCATTGTGTATTCAGTATACTGGGACCAACTGTTTTCCGTGGCTAACCTGTCTGAACACCAACGACACCTTTGATTGGTGTGATGGTGTCCCAGCCCAATATAAGATGTGCGATTTGAGAACCTCTCATTCACTCACTCACCTGACGAAGGAGATAATCTCCAAAAGCTTGTGATTTTCAAATAAAACTGTTGGACTATAACCTGGTGTTGTAAGATTCCGTACATTTATCTCTATAGCCACCTCTTTCAAAACCCTGTGATGTGGATCATCAGGTCCTTGGGATTTATCGACTTTCAGTCCTATTAATTTCTCTAGTATTTTTTTACTAATACGAATTTCTTTCAGTTCCTCATTCTCGCCAGACCCTTGGTTCTCTAGTATTTCTGAGAGGTTTTTTGTGTCTTCTTCCATGAAGACAGACACACAATATTTGTTTAATTTCTCTGCCTTATTCCCCATTATAAATTCTCCCGTCTGTCTGTACGGGACCCACTTTTGCCTTCACCAGTCTTTTCCTTTTTACATACTTATTGAAGCTTTTACAGTCTGTTTTTATGTTTCTTGCTAGTTTACTCTCATATTCTGTTTTTCCTTTCTTTAACAATTTCTTGGTCCTCCTTTGCTGAATTCTAAAATGCTCCCAATCCTCAGGCTTTCTGCTTTTTCTGGCAACTTTATATGCCTCTTCCTTTGATTTAATATTATCTTTAATTTCTCTTGTTAGCCACGGTCCATTTCTGCCATAATCATCTCCTATCCGTCACCAAATCTCAGACGTTTGTTTTTCTTCCTGCCCCCTTTTTACTGGCTCTGTTCCTCCTTACAAGCTATTCCCCCATATCACCTTCTGGTTCTGACGATAGGTCATCGAGCTGAAATATTAACCCCACCTTCCTCTCTCCAAAGGTGCTGCCTGACCTGCTGAGTGCTTCCAGCATTTTCTGTTTTCATTCATAATTTACCTTGCTTTGTTTACTCTCTTCACCCTTGGTGGTGTTTTTTAAATTAATTCTCTGGATGGGGGGGTTGCTGGCAAGGCCGGCATTCATTGCCCATCGCTAGTTGCCCTGAGAGGGTGGTGGCCACCACCTTGAACTGCTGCAGTCCATGTGGTGAAGGTGCTCCCACAGTGCTGTTAGGTCGGGATTTGACCCAGCGAGGATGAAGGAACGAAGATATATGCCCAAGTTGGGATAGTGTGCGAGACTTGGAGGGAAACTTGGAGGTGATGGTGTTCCCATACGCCTGCTGCCCTTGTCCTTCTAGGTGGTGGAGGTCACGGGTTTGGGAGGTGCTGCTGCAGAATCCTTGGTGAGTTGTAGTGGTGAATCCTGTAGATCATACATACTGTAGCCACAGTATGCTGGTGATTAAAGGGGGCAGATGTTTAGGCCAGTGGATGTGGTGCTAATCAAGCATTTGAGTAGTCTGAATAAAGTAGTCACATTATTCAATGCTGCCCACATAGTAAACAAGGACAGTAGCTATAATACCCGGGGATGAGGGGGCGGACATATGAGGAGAGGTTGAGTAGATTGGGACTCTACTCATTGGAGTTCAGAAGAATGAGAGGCGATCTTATTGAAACATATAAGATTGTGAAGGGTCTTGATCGGTGGATGCAGTAAGGATGTTCCCAAAGATGGGTGAAACTAGAACTAGGGGGCATAATCTTAGAATAAGGGGCTGCTCTTTCAAAACTGAGATGAGGAGAAACTTCTTCACTCAGAGGGTGGTAGGTCTGTGGAATTTGCTGCCCCAGGAAGCTGTGGAAGCTACATCATTAGATAAATTTAAAACAGAAATAGACAGTTTCCTAGAAGTAAAGGGAATTAGGGGTTATGGGGAGCGGGCAGGAAATTGGACATGAAGCTGAGTTCGGATCGGTCAATGCCCTGTGGGTGGCGGAGAGGGCCCAGGGGCTATGTGGCCGGGTTCTGCTCCGACTTCTTGTGTTCTTTAGATTTGTGGTTGGGATCAGATCAGCCATGATCTTATTGAATGGCGGAGCAGGCTCGAGGGGCCGATTGGCCTACTCCTGCTCCAATTTCTTATGTTCTTATGTTCTTATGTTCTTAATTCCAAATAATCAGTGAGAGCTACTGAAAGGTTCATATACTTCCAGTACACGTGGCAGACTTTTGGTCCAGTATCAGTTCTTTTTCTCCTCTCTCCCCCTCTTTTTTTCCCCCCCACCCCTCCCCCAACCAAAAAAATATTTTTTTACAACGTATCTTTCAGTCACTGTCAAGCACCTACATCTCCAGTGGCCCACATGCTGACCTTCATAAAAGATTGGTTCATGGAATCTCACTCTCCAGGATGGACAAAGAAAACAGTCCTCCAGATATTTCATTCTTCAGCTATCACCAACCCAAAGAAGTCCAAATGGCGCTCTGCCAAGACCGTATTACATTTCAATAAAAAGTATTCATTGTTGACTGCGTCACTTGTATCTTAGGAGCAGGTAACCAAGAGTTGTAAAGGCATGTCACTTTGGGAGAGAAAAGGACTGTGTGGTGACCCTAATAATAACTGCCTCATTCTGAGTCAAGCTGTGTAGACTGTCAACACTATATTCACCTTTTGAACAAGCAGGGAAGAACACTATCTCTTGTATTCTGAAGACTGATGCAGAATCCTCAATAGGGCAACACCTAGTTAAACATGATTCAGCCTTAGTGCTGGTATTCGATTTGGAAAGTAATCTCTATTAAGCTCCAAAAACGGGTCACCAGGACCTTTTTTCACAAGAACATAACTACAAAAAAATTAACTAGTTTTGCTGGTCAACAATCTTCCCAAAACCTGGTAGGCTGTATGCTCTTCTCCCTCTACTAGATTGCTAAAACCTGGTGGCTTTTAGGGCGGACCAGACGCTGTGGGCACTCTGTGGCTCTGGTTCGTTGGTCGTGGCCAGGTTGGTTGTAAGGCGACGGCTGAATAGGTCTGTCTTCTCAGGGTCTTTGAGTCCAGCGACATTAAGTCTCCTGCGGCAGAGTTTTTTCTGCAGCTGCCGGTTTGGGGCTAGGTTGATGGAGATGGTAGAGCGGATTAGTCGGTGGTCAGTCCAGCAGTCGTCTGCTCCAGTCGTGGCGCGGTTGATGCGGACATCTTTGCGGTCCCTCGTTCGGACGATGATGTAATCTATTAGGTGCTAGTGCTTAGAGCAGGGGTGTTGCCATAAGGTCTTGTACTTGTCCCTCTGGCGGAACAGGGTGTTCGTTATGACAAGGTCCTGTTCTAGGCATTTTGTCAGGAGGAGGACTCCATTGGGGTTTGCTTTCCCTACGCCTTCCTTGCCTAACACGCTTTTTCAAAGGTTTGCGTCCCTCCCGACTCTGGCATTGAAGTCGCCGAGGAGAATCAGCTTGTCTCCCTTTGGGATACGGGACATCAATTGGTCAAGGCTAGAGTAGAATGCCTCTTTTATTTCGTCCGTTGCGTCTAGAGTCGGGGCGTAGGCACTGATGATTGGTGTGCTGCTTTTGGGCCAGGGTGAGCTGTAGGGTCATGAGGCATTCATTTACCCCACAGGGGGACTCGTTGAGACGTCCAACCAGTTTGTTTTTTACGGCAAAGCCGACCCCATAGAGACAGCGTTCTTCTTCTGGTTTGCCTTTCCAGAAGAAGGTATATCCGCCGCCTTGTTCTTTAAGTTGGCCTTCTCCTGCCAGCCGTGTCTCACTCAGGGCGGCGATGTCGATGTTGTAACGCCGGAGTTCCCAGGCTATGATGGCAGTGTGACGTTCAGGTCTATCACTGTTGGGATTGACCATAAGGGTCCTGACATTCCAGGTCCCGAAATTCATTTGGATAGGTAGGGTGGGGTTGGGGTGGAAGATGCCTGTGCGTGGATTCTTTTAACGTGGGGTGGTCATTGCACACCAACCACCACACGGTCCCAGTGGAGCGAGGTCTTGGCCCAATGGCAGGGAAATCCAGGACGATTGGAGACCAGGCTCTGCTGTAGGATGGGGACTAACAAACACTCATCGTCCACCAATCCACTGGAGCAGCGGGAGCGTCGAGGAAGGAGCGAAGGAGCCAGGAAACACCAAGACTGGTTCGACGAGAACGATCAGGAGATCCAGGATCTCCTAGACCACAAACGCAAGGCGTTCCTAAATTAGCAGCTCCACCAAAACTCGAGCAAGAGGAAACAAGCCTACAGGCAACTGAAGGCCAAGATGCAACAAAGAACCCGTGACCTAAAGGACAGATGACTGGTTGAAAGAGCACAGGAGACTCAGCAACTCGCCGACAACCACGACGTGCGCGGTTTCTTCATCGCAATTAAAGCCGTCTACGGTCCGAGTACTCAGGGACCGACCCCACTGAGAGCCAAAAACGGAGAGGCGCTCATCAAAGACAGAGAGGCAGTCAACGCCCGCTGGAGAGAGCACTTCGAGGACCTCCTCAATCAAGACGCAGCCCTCGACACCATCCTGCAACACGCAACCAGACACCATCTCAGCACAACCCCAGCCTGCTGTGAGGTCGAAAAAGTCATTCGACAGCTGAAAAACAACAAGGCCCCCGGCGCAGATGGAATCCCCGCTGAGGCACTCTTGACACGAATACACGGCCTTATCACCCTTGTCTGGAAGGAAGAGAGCATGCCGGGAGCTCTCAGACGCCGTAATTGTGACTATCTTCAAGAAAGGAGATAGGTCCGACTGCGGAAATTACAGAGGGATTTCCCTACTGTCCGCCATCGGAACGTTCATCGCGAGAATCCTCCTCAACCGCCTTCTTCCATTGGCCGAAGAGCTCCTCCATGAGTCTCAATGTGGCTTCCCCCCTCGAGGCACAATGGACATGATCTTTAGTGCACGACAAGTCCAGGAAAAGTGCAGGGAGCAGCATCAACCTCTGTACATGGCCTTCTTCGATCTTGCAAAGGCCTTCGACTCTGTCAACCGTGAGGGATTGTGGAGCATCCTCCTCAAATTCGGCTGCCCACAGAAATTCGTCACCATTCTCCACCTGCTCCACGATGACATGCGAGCCGTGATCCTCACCAACGGATCCACCACAGACCCAATACGAGTGCAAACTGAGGTCAAGCAGGGCTGCGTCATCACACCAACGCTCTTCTCCATCTTCCTCGCTGCAACACTCCACCCCATCACCATGAAGCTCCCCGCCGGAGTGGAGCTAACCTGCAGGAAAAGCGGAAAACTGTTCAACCTTCGACACCTCCAGGCCAGAACCAAGACCACCCCAACTTCTGTCATCGAAATGCAGTACGCAGATGACGCCTGCACGCGCGCACACTGAGGCCGAGCTACAAACCATCATCGATGCATTCACCGAGGTGTATGAGAGAATGGGCCTCAGGCTAAACATCCCGAAAACAAAGGTCCTCCACCAGCCCGCTCCTGCCACACAACACTGCCCCCCCCGACCATCAAGATCCACGGTGAGCCTCTGGACAACGTGGATCATTTCCCATATCTCAGGAGCCTCCTCTAGGCGCGATCAGACATCGACAATGAAATTCAACATCGACTCCAATGCGCCAGTGTAGCCTTCGGACGCCTGAGGAACAGAGTGTTCGAAGACCGAGACCTCAAATTCAGTACCAAGCTCATGGTCGACAGTGATCCCCGCCCTCCTGTACGCATCAGAAACATGGACAATGTACAGCAGACATCTTAAATCCCTGGAGAGATATCACCAACGTTGCTTCCGCAAAATCCTGCAAATCCACTGGCAGGATAGGAAACATTGGAACAGGAGTAGGCCATTCAGCCCCTCGTGCCTGCTCCGCCATGTGATAAGATCGTGGCTGATCTGTGATCTAACTCCATGTACCTGCCTTTGGCCCATATCCCTTAATACCTTTGGTTGCCAAAAAGCTATCTATCTCAGATTTAAATTTAGCAATTGAGCTAGTATCAATTGCCATTTGCGGAAGAGAGTTCCAAACTTCTACCACCCTTTGTGTGTAGAAATGTTTTCTAATCTCGCTCCTGAAAGGTCTGGCTCTAATTTTTAGACTATGTCCCCTACTCCTAAAATCCCCAACCAGCAGAAATAGTTTCTCTCTATCCACCCTATCTGTTCCCCTTAATATCTTATAAACTTCGATCAGATCACCCCTTAACCTTCGAAACTCCAGAGAATACAACCCCAATTTGTGTAATCTCTCCTCGTAACTTAACCCTTGAAGTCCGGGTATCATTCCACTAAACCTACGCTGCACTCCCTCCGAGGCCAATATGTCCTTCCGAAGGTGCGGTGCCCAGAACTGCACACAGTACTCCAGGTGCGGTCTGACCAAGGTTTTATATGATGTGGAGATGCCGGTGATGGACTGGGGTTGACAATTGTAAACAATTTTACAACACCAAGTTATAGTCCAGCAATTTTATTTTAAATTCACAAGCTTTCGGAGGCTTCTTCCTTCCTCAGGTGAAAGCTTGTGAATTTAAAATAAAATTGCTGGACTATAACTTGGTGTTGTAAAATTGTTTACAAGGTTTTATATAGCTGCAGCATAACTTCTGCCCCCTTGTACTCCAGTCCTCTAGATATAAAGGCCAGCATTCCATTAGCCTTGATTATTTTCTGCACATGTTCATGACACATAGGCGTACCAACTTGAGCGTTCTCTCTCAGGCTACCATCCCCAGTATCGAGGCACTGGTCATGCTCAACAGCTGCAATGGGTGGGCCACATTGTCCGCATGCCCGATGCAAGATTCCTTAAACAAGTGCTCTACTCCGCGCACCACAATGGCAGGCGATCACTGGGGGGGGCAGAGGAAACGCTATAAGGACACTCTCAAAGCTTCCCTCAAAAAAATGCAACATCCCCACCGACACGTGGGAATCGCTTACCCTAGAACGCCCAAACTGGAGAAGGAGCATCCGCGAAGGTGCCAATCACCTCAAGCGTCACCGAGTGGAGCACGTGGAGGCCAAGCATAAGCAGAGGAAAGAGCGTGCAGAGTCCAGAGCGTATCACCCATCCACCTTATTAAACACTACCTGCCCCACCTGCGGGAGAGTCTGCGGCTCCAGGATTGGACTATTCAGCCACCGCAGAACCCACCCTCCCGGAGTGGATGCAAGTCATCCTCGACCCTGAGGGACTGCCAAAGAAGAAGAAGAGGGGAACCTTGTGAAAATGAAGCAAAAGGATTAAGAATTACTTCAATTATACCTGTTGGGGAGCTCCCATTATTTTTCAACTCTTTGATAAATGCTTGGAAGACCAGGCCATCCTTTAAACTCTTGGTTAACGCTCCTGTGAAGCGCCTTGGGACATTTTACTATGTTAAAGGTGCTATATAAATGCGTGTTGGTTACACGTGTTAATATTTCCTCACTATGAACTAGTGGTGGCATTTGACATGAAGTTTCTTGACATGAAATATAGTTTTAAGAGTAGTGTCAAGCTTGTAGGCAACCTAATTTACCCCCATGTGTGAAGGGTAACTTCATTGTAAGAACATTATACTTAAAGGTCACTAATCCAACTTTAGCACAGATTGACTTTAAAAATCAGAAGCTAAAACGTATCTTGGTCCTCTTTCACCTATTGTGTATATTTGAATTCCAAGTATGAAAATCATCAAGTATATTCGTGTGTGAATTGATCAGAATTTGGCTTTACCCTGCATTAAAAATGCTCTTGAAATTCCATGTGGTAGATTTACCACAGAAATCCTGTTTGCATTTTAACTGTTAAAGGACAGTAACACATTAAAAGTAGAGGTAACATGTCTTTAGTAAAGAAGAGGATGCTGCCAATGTCACAGTAAAAGTGGAGGGGGTAGAGAAAGAATAGGATAGAAATAGATAAAGGGGAGGTACTAAAATGGCTAGCAGTGCTCAAAGTAGAAAAGTCACCCCGTCTGGATGGGATGCATCCCTAGGTTGCTGAGGGAAGTAAGGCCACAATCTTCCAACCCTCCTTGGATATGGAAGTGGTGCCAGATGACTGGAGGGTTGCAAATGTTACACCCTTCTTCAAAAAAGGGGAGAGGGATGAACTCGGTAACTACTGGCCAGTCAGACCAACATCAGTGGTGGGAAAACTTTTAGAGACTCTAATCCGGGACAAAATTAATTATCACTTGGAAGAACACGGGTTAATAAATGACAACCAACATGGATTTGTAAAAGGCAAATCGTGTCGGACAAACTTGATTGAGTTCATCAATTAAATAACTGAGAGGGTTGAAGAAGTTGAAAGCAGCAAGAGAGAGGAGGACCCAGGGGAAATTTACAATACGAATAGTACAAATAGTTGTTCAAGAACAAGTGAAAGGAAAAAGCGTAGAGCAGCAGAAAGAAAGTGTACTTTAGGCACTACAGATAAAGTGAAAACTAGAAGGTGTAAAGCGATTAACCCAGCATCAAAGCTGAAGATCAGACTAGGGTGTGTGGCCCAACTAAGAGTTCTAAATACAAATGCACAGAATATAAGGAATGAATTAAATGAACTACAGGCACAAATTCAAATTAGAGGGTATGACATGATAGCTATCACTGAGACATGGCTGCAGGATGGTCAGGATTGGGAACTAAATAAAGCAGGTTATAAGGTCTACAGGAGAGATAGGGAAAATGGAAGAGGGGGAGGAATAGCCTTAGTGATTAGAGATGAAATCACTTCAATGATAAAGGAGGATATAATGAGAGGTAAGCAGCCAACAGAGACCTTATGGGTTTAATTGAGAAATAGGAAAGGATCCAGGACTACAGTGGGAGTTGTGTATAGGACAGCAGCTCTGAAGTGCGAGATTGTATAAATGCAGAGGTTAGACAAGCGTGTAACAAAGGCATAGTGGTCTTAATGGGGGACTTTAACCTTTACACAGATTGGGAAAAGCAGACTAGCAACAGTGAGAAAGTAGTGAATTTCTTGAGTGTGTCCAGGATAGTTTTCTACAGCAGTATGTCCTAGAGGCAACACGGGGGCAAGCCATACTAGATTTAGTAATGAGTAATGAACCAGATTTAGTTAACAGCTTAACTGTGCGTGAACATCTATCCAATAGCGATCATTACATTGAACTTGATCATGTTGTGTTTGAAAGGGAAGAAAGTGAATTAGCTGCTAAGATTCTAGACTTGGGAAAGGCCGACTTCAATGGGATGAGACAGAGACTATCTACAGTAAACTGAGTAAATCTGTTAATGGGTAAAACGATTGATGATCAGTGGGAAATGTTTAAAGAAACATTTAACGTGATACTGAATCGGTTTATACCCCTGAGGGGCAAGAAGTCTACTTGCCAAAAATAACAGCCATGGACAACTAAAGAGGTAAGGGACAGTATAAGACATAAGGAAAGGGCATACAAAAAGGCAAAAAAAATGGCACAGATCCTGGCGAATGGGAAAGATACAAAGATCAACAAAAGGTCACAAAACAGATAGTAAGAGCGACGAAAAGAGAGTATGAAAAGAAACTTGCAAGGGATATCAAAACCAATACGAAGAACTTTTATACTTAGGAAAAAGAGGGTGGTCAGGAGCAGTGTTGGCCCCTTAAAAACTGAAAGTGGGGATATTGTCATTGACGATGGGGAAATGGCGGACATGTTGAACAATTACTTTGCGTCAGTATTTACAGTAGAAAAAGAGGATAGCATGCCGGAAATCCCAAGAAAACTAATATTGAATCGGGGACAGAGACTCAATAAAATTAACATAAGTCAAACAACAGTAATGAAGAAAATAATAGCACTAAAGAGTGACAAATCCCCAGGACCAGATGGTTACCATCCCAGGGTTTTAAAGGAAGTAGGTGAGCACATTGCAGATGCCCTAACTATAATCTTTCAAAGTTCTCTAGATTCAGGAACCGTCCCTCCAGATTGGAAAATTGCACATCACTCTGCTTTTTAAGAAAGGAGAGAGGGGGAAACCAGGGAATTATAGACCAGTTAACCTAACATCTGTTGTGGGGAAAATGCTGGAGTCTATAATCAAGGATAGGGTGACTGAACACCTCGAGAATTTTCAGTTAATCAGGGAGAGCCAGCATGGATTTGTGAAAGGTAGGTTGTGCCTGACAAACCTGATTGAATTTTTTGAAGAGGTGACTGAAGTAGTGGACAGGGGAATGTCAATGGATGTTATTTATATGGACTTCCAGAAGGCATTTGATAAGGTCCCACATAAGAGACTGTTAGCTAAGTTAGAAGCCCATGGAATCGAAGGAAAAGTACGGACTTGGTTAGGAAGTTGGCTGAGCGAAAGGCGACAGAGAGTAGGGATAATGGGTAGGTACTCACATTGGCAGGATGTGACTAGTGGAGTCCCGCAGGGATCTGTCTTGGGGCCTCAATTATTCACAATATTTATTAACGACTTAGATGAAGGCATAGAAAGTCTCATAACTAAGTTTGCCGATGACACAAAGATTGGTGGCATTGTAAGCGGTGTAGATGAAAACATAAAATTACAAAGTGATATTGATAGATTAGGTGAATGGGCAAAACTGTGGCAAATGGAATTCAATGTAGACAAATGTGAGGTCATCCATTTTGGAGCAAAAAAGGATAGAACAGGGTACTTTCTAAATGGTAAAAAGTTAAGAACAGTGGCTGTCCAAAGGGACTTAGGGGTTCAGATACAAAGATCATTGAAGTGTCATGAACATGTGCAGAAAATCATCAGTAAGGCTAATGGAATGCTGGCCTTTATATCTAGAGGACTAGAGTACAAGGGGGCAGAAGTTATGCTGCAGCTATACAAAACCCTGGTTAGACCGCACCTGGAGTACTGTGAGCAATTCTGGGCACCGCACCTTTGGAAGGACATATTGGCCTTGGAGGGAGTGCAGCGTAGGTTTACTAGAATGATACCTGGACTTCAAGGGTTAAATTACAAGGAGAGATTACACAAATTGGGGTTGTATTCTCGAGTTTCGATGGTTAAGGGGTGATCTGATCAAAGTTTATAAGATATTAAGGGGAACAGATAGGGTGGATAGAGATAAACTATTTCCACTGGTTGGGGATTCTAGGAATAGGGGGCACAGTCTAAAAATTAGAGCCAGACCTTTCAGGAGTGAGATTAGAAAACACTTCTACACACAAAGGGTGGTAGAAATTTGGAACTCTCTTCCGCAAACGGCAATTGATGCTAGCTCAATTGTTAATTTTAAATCTGAGATAGATAGCTTTTTGGCAACGAAAGGTATTAAGGGATATGGGCCAAAGGCAGGTTTATGGAGTTCGATCACAGATCAGCCATGATCTTATCAAATGGTGGAGTGGGCTCGAGGGGCTGAATGGCCTACTCCTGTTCCTGTGTTCCTATGTTCCTAAGGTAGTGTAGTTGATCACAGAATCATAGAAAGTTACAGCACAGAAGGAGGCCGTTCGGCCCATCATGTCATTGTCGGCCGAGAAAGAGCTATCCAGCTTAATCCCACTTTCCAGCACTTGGTCCGTAGCCCTGTAGGTTGCAGCACTACAAGTGCTCATCCAAGTACTTTTTAAATGATTTGAGGGTTTCTGCCTCTACCACCCTTTTAAGCAGTGAGTTCCAGACTCCCACCCTCTGGGTGAAAAAATTTCTCTTCCACTCCCATCTAATCCTTTTACCAATTACTTTAAATCTATACCCCCTGGTCACTGACCCCTCTGCTAAGGGAAATAGGCCCTCCCAATCCACTCTATCTAGTCCCGTCATAATTTTATACACCTCAATTAAATCTCCCCTCAGCCTCCTTTGTTCCAAAGAAAACAATCCCAGCCGATCCAATCTTTCCTCATAGCTAAAATTCTCCATCCCTGGCAACGTCCTCGTAAATCTCCTCTGTACCCTCTCTAGAGCAATCACATCTTTCCTGTAATGTGATCAGAACTGTATGCAGTACTCAAGCTGTGCCCTAATCAATGTTTGATACAGTTCTAGCATAATCTCCCTGCTCTTATATTCTATGCCTCGGCTAATAAAGGAAAGTATCCTGTATGCCTTTTTACCCTACCTACCCGTCCTGCTACCTTCAAGGATCTGTAGACATGCACTCCAAGGTCTCTCACTTCCTCTACACCTCTCAGTATCCTCCCATTTATTGTGTACTCCCTTGCTTTGTTTGCCCTCCCCAAATGCATTACTTCACACTTATTTGGATTGAATTCCATTTGCCACTTTTCTGCTCACCTAACCAGTCCATTGATATCTTCCTGCAGTCTACAGCTTTCCTTCTCACTATCAACCACATGGCCAATTTTTGTTTCACCTTTCAAGTCCAAATCATTGATGAATACCACAAAAAGTAAGGGACCTAGTACTGAGCCTTGTGGGGCCCCACTGGAAACAGCCCTTCAGTCTCAAAAACACCTGTCAACCATTACCCTTTGCTTCCTGCCACTGAGCCAATTTTGGATCCAACTAACCACTTTAACTTAGATTGCATGGGCTTTTACTTTTTTGACCAGTCTGCTGTGTGGGATCTTGTCAAAAGCCTTGCTAAAATCCATGTACACTACATCAAATGTGCTATCCTCATCGACCCTCCTTGTTGCCTCCTCAAAAAATTCAATCAAGTTAGTCAGACATGACCTTCCCATAATAAATCCATGCTGACTGTCCTTGATTAACCCGTGCCTTTCTAAATGACGATTTATGCTGTCCCTCAGAATTGATTCCAATAATTTATAGTTGATGTCATGTATATGGACTTTCAGAAGGCATTTGATAAAATCGCACATAATAGACTTATTAGCAAAGTTGAAGCCCATGGGAATAAAGGGACAGTGGCAGCATGGGTACAAAATTGGCTAAGAGACAGAAAGCACAGAGTAGTGGTGAATGGTTGTTTTTCAAACTGGAGTGAAGTGTACAGTGGTGTCCCCCAGGGGTTGGTATTGGGACATGATCTCATTAAATGGCAGAGCAGGCTCGAAGGGCCAAATGGCCTACTCCTGCTCCTATCTCTGACTGTCTTATGGACCACTGGCCTTTTTGATATATATCAATGGCCTGGATTTGGATATAGGGGGCATAATTTCAAAGTTTGCAGATAACATAAAGCTTGGAAATGTATTGAACAGTGAGGAGGATAGTAACAGACTTCAGGAGGATGTGGAAGGCCTGGTGAAATTGGCAGACACATGGCAGATGAAATTTAATGCAGAGAATTGTGCATTTTGGAAGGAAAAATGAGGAGAGGCAATATAAACTAAATGATATAAGTTTAAAAGGGGTGAAGGAACCGAGAGACCGGGGAGTTCATGCTCACAAATCTTTGAAGGTGACAGGACAAGTTGATACAGCTGTTATAAAAGCATATTGGATCCATGACTTTATAAGTAGAGGCATAAGTACAAAAGCGAGGAAGTGATGGTAAACCCTTATAAAACACTAGTTTGGCCACAGCTGGAGTATTGTGTTCAATTCTCGGCACCACACTTTAGGAAGGATGTCAAGGCCTTGGAGAGCGTGCAGAGGAGATGTGCCAAGGATGAGGGACTTCAGTTATGTGGAGAGACTGGAGAAGTTGGGCTTGTTCTCCTTTGAGCAGAGAAGGTTAAGATGAGATTTAATAGAGGGGTTCAAAATAATGAGGGGTTTTGATAGAGTAAATAAGGAGAAACTGTTTCCACTGGCAGGAGGGTCGGTAACCAGAGGACACAGATTTTAAAAAATTTGCAAAAAATCCAGGAGGGAGATGAGGAGAATTTTTTTTAAGCAGCGAGTTGTTATGATCTGGAATGTACTGCCTGAAAGGTTGGTGGAAGCAGATTCAATAGTAACTTTCAAAAATGAATTGCATATATACTTAAAAAGGAAAAATTTGCAGGGCAATCGGAAAGGAGTACGGGAGTGGAACTAATTGGATAGCTCTTTCAAAGAGCCAGCACAGACATAATGGGCCAAATAGCTGCCTCTTCTGCTGTATGATTCTTGTTAACTTTTTTTTAAGAGGTACAACTGGATAAAAGTCCAGCCACGGAGAATGTGGAAGATCCTTACATTATAAAGTATCAAATATCTCTGCTACGTAAAATTATGCACAATTGCAATTAACAAGCCAATCCGATACTAAAGCAAGATATCATAAGCATATTTACAAAATAACCCAGTTCCAGTACGCACACTGTCTCTTAAGTAAAATGGGACAATAAATTATATAGAATGTGCAGCACAGATCTATGCTGGTGTTTATAGTTCACACGAGCCTCCTCCCCTCTTACTTCATCTAACCCTATCAGCATATCCTTCTATTCCTTTCTCCCTCATGTGTTTATCTAGCTTCCCCTTAAATATATCTATGCTAGTCGCCTCAATTAATCCTTGTGGTAGTGAGTTCCACATTCTCAAGACTGTCTGGGTAAAGAAGTTTCTCCTGAATTCCCTATTGGATTTATTAGTGACTATCTTATATTTATGGCCCCTAGTTTTGGTCTCCCCTGCAAGTGGAAACATCTTCTCTATGTCTATCCTATCAAACCCCTTCATAATCTTAAAGACCTCCATCAGGTCACCCCTCAGTCTTTTTTCTAGAGAAAAGAACCCCAGCTGCTCAACCTTTCCTGAATCTCTCAATTCTGTTATCATCCTGGTAAATCTTTTTTGCAACTTCTCCAGTACCTCTATATCCTTTCTATAGTATGGAGACCAGAATTGCGTACACTACTCCAAGGGGGTGATTTTAACCCCCAAGAATGGTTGGGTTGGGGGCGAGTGGGAGTTAAACATTGTTTTTTGGGTCGCGACTGCAACCCGGCTTCACTTCCGGGATTAATGTGGGCGCGTAAAAGTACAGGCTTCCCACTGGGAATGCAAAGTCTGAAAATTTTGCGGTTGCGACCCAAATAAACAACTATTTTCAACTCCAACCCACCTGTTCTTGGGGGTTAAAATCACCCCCAAGTGTGGTCTAACCAAGGTTCCAGACAAATTTAACGTAACTTCTTGGCTTTTCAATTCTATCCCTCTAGAAATTAACCCCAGTGCTTGATTTGCTTTTTTTATGACCTTATTAACCTGTGTCGCTGCTTTTAGTGATTTGTATATCTGTTCCCCCAGATCCCTCTGCTCCTCTACCCCATTTAGACTCTTATTTTCCAAGCAGTGTGTGGCCCTCTTATTCTTCCTACCAAAATGTACCACCTCACACTTATCTATATTGTATGCCTGTATATAAGTACATCAATTATATGCCCATTCTGCAAATGTCTTCCTGTATTTTATCGCAGTCCTTGGTGTCATCCGCAAATTTTGAAATTGTACTTCTGATTCCCGAGTCCAAATCATTAATGTAAATAGTGAACAACAGTGGTCCCAGCACCGATCCTTGTGGAACACCACTGCCCACCTTTGCCAATCTGAGTGTAACCCCTACTCTTTTTTGTTTTGCAGCCAGTTTGCTATCCATTCTGCTACGTGTCCCCTGACTCCACATGCTCTGACCTTAGTCATGAGTCTACTATGCAGTACCTTATCGAAGGCCTTTTGAGAATCCAAATATATTACACCTACTGCATTATCTTTGTCTACCCTTTGTTACTTCAGTTACACCAGTTGCATCCGCTACTCAGTCCCATGGAACAGCGGGACAAGTAGCGCTGGCTATCTAGAAAGAATTTAATACTCTGCAGGTTGCCCCCTCATTTCAAGTGTTTTCTTCCCCTTTATTGTATATCCTAGATCACGTGGCTGCCTCCCTCCAATCCCAGTTATTCCTGCACACCCTGTACTGGCCACGCTACCCCTGGCCAGTACAGGGCGTGCAGGAGTAACAGAAGTCAGCACTGTCCCCTAAGGTGACTTCAGCTGAAATTCAGCACGTAGAGGAGCTCAGCTGTAAACTTGAATCCAGCACTGCATAAGCCAGTAGGCTGAAGGACTGGCAAACAGCCCCATCCACTGCTGGGCACTGCACCATTAATGTACAACCTGTGTGTTCAAAGTGATCTGTATGTTTTTTTTTCTTTTTCTGCATTAAAATTATCCTGTATCCATGAAAGCATTACTTTGCATCTGCGTACTATTGTTTAAATAGTATTGGGAAAAGAACATTTTTTTAAAAAGTATCCATTACTCTTGGAGGCAGCTATCATGATACAGATTATCCATAGAAATTTCAGTTTCCAGTTGAACTTTCAACTTAAAACAAATGTTAATGGAACTTTATAATAAAAGTAAACCTAATTTATTGAGTAATTTTCAATTGTACAGCGCCTTTCAGAACATCCCAAAGCGCTTCACAGCCAATGAATTACTTTTGAAATCTAGTCACATGTAGGTGAACAGAGCAGCCAATTTGCACAGAGCAAATAAGGTGAATGACCTCTTAATTTATTTTGGAGCTGTTGGTCGAGGGATAAATATTGGCTAGGCCACCAGGAGAACTCCCCTGCTCTTCAAATAGCGCCATGGGATCTTTACATTCATCGGAACCGGCAGGCAGGATCTCGGATTAATGTCTCTGTTGAAAGACAAGAATTCTAGACTTTCTGATCATTATATAAATGGTAACTCATTTAAAATGAATGGGTTACGATCACAAAAACTAGGCTAGTACCTCTGACAAGACACCACCTAGTCTGTACTGCATTGAAGTGTCAGCCTAGATTATGTGCTTAAGCACTGGATCAGGGCTTGTGCCCACAACTTTCTCTTTCAGAGGCGAGAGTCTACCAACTGAGCTAAGCTGACACTGGTGTTGAGACTTGACTTGAGGTTTATTTTGTTTTACAGTGACACCACCATATATAAAAAGGAAGTAATGGGTGTGAATAAAATTAATTCTTGGTTACCTGTATTTCATAACCAGTTTATGTAAACTATAATAGAATGATTGGTTTTTTTTTAAAAAAGTCACTTTTTAAAAACTTAAAATAATGAACCTTTTTATAGCATAGCTTTTAATAAAGTTTTCCTTCTGTCCCCAGGCCTCTGTCGTGTTGAATCCAGCCCTGCTGTTATAACAGAGCATTTGGATATGCCTTTCTGCTACTGGGAGTTCTGCTAAAGCAAAATCTATTTTTTATATGTTATTTTTTCACATTCCTCCACTTAATGAAAGCTTTGTAAGAAATGTCTTTCAATTAAAAAAAAATGGAACTACACTTGTTTATGTTTTTATTTGTCTGGTTACACAAATTACATTGAGATTCCTTTAGCATTCACACACAATCTGTTGTAAGGTTCTTAGCCCTCGGGAATCTTATCAATTAATGTTCTTGGGGGATGATAACTTTGAGGACCTCGCTTATTGCATTTTCATTTAGTATAATTTTAAATCGCATGATAGATACAGTCTGACTCTTGTTTCAGCTCATCAGAAATAAATGTTTATGTAGCAAAATGCAACCAGCAAGTTTTTTTCCCACCCTTTTATATAGAGGTGCTAATATTCAAAGGGTATGTGGCGATCCCTGTTGTACTGTTCTTTCCTTGAATAAATTGGACAGCTTGCGTAGAGCACAAGTGAGGTGAGTCTTGGGCAATTTACAAGCAAGAAAGTAAACTGTGTGCAGGTCCCGGTAGATTATTTTGTCCATAATATTCAAGTGAAATTTAATTTTGTAATTAAATTACCTTGCATTATTACAAATGGAGGGAGTTCCTAATAGTTTCTCTATGCCCCCACTTCGCAAGCAAAACAGAAATCATATCAGATCCATTTGCTTCTCACTTCTTTACAAAGAAGCCTGCCAAAATATTAACAGGTCCATGAACTGTAGTGAATTGTCAGCCCATCGGCATCAAATGCAACTCACTTCAGGGAACACATCGCAGAGATGGTAGCTTTATTTTTTTTAATGAATTTATAGATCCACAAAATAAATACACATTTACACTTAAGTCTGCAAATTCACTCTTTTATTTTAATTCAATAGCCTGAAAATACAGCAATGATTTTGATAGGCTTGTGCTTCGTCAATCAGTCTTTGCAAGTCTTCTAAACTCGTTTTATTTCAGTAATGATGTAACTAAACTTATGGTTTAGTGACTTGGCACTAAATGTATGGGTTTTATTTCAGAAAGTGATGTGGCTAAATCCGTATTTTTATTTCAATAGTGGTATATCACTAAGCACGTGATAATATTTCAGTCGCGATGTAACTAAACACTATTTATTTCAGTAGACAGGTCACTACACCCATGGATTTATTTCAGTAGTGACATGTCACTGCATCCATGGTTTTATTTCAGCATGTCACTAAACACATTGTATTGCAATAATGACATGTCACTAAACAGTGGTTCTATTTTACTAGTGGCATGTCATGCATTTTTAAAACATTTTTTACTTGCGATGCGGCCGATGCTGGTAAGACTGCATTTATTGCCTATATCTGATTGCCCTGCGACGGTAGCGGTGGGCCGCTTTAAGTCGTTGCAGTCCTGTGCTGATCGTCGTCCCACAGTGTTGTTAGGGAAATCCAGGATATTTACCCAGTGACGATGAAGGAACGCCGATATATGTCCAAGTCAGGATGGTATGGAGGTGGGTCGCAGATCATCCATGATCTCATTAAATGGCGGAACAGGCTTAAGGGGCTAAATGGCCTACTCCTGTTCCTATGATTTGATTGAAGTTTTCAAGATATTAAGAGGAACTGATAGGGTAGATAGAGAGAAACTGTTTCTGCTGGTTGGGGAGTCTAGGACTAGGGGACATAACCTAAAAGTTAGAGCCAGGACTTTCAGGAGTGATGTTGGGAACACTTCTACACACAAAGGATGGTAGAAGTTTGGAACTCTCTTCTGCAAACGGCAGTTGATGCTAGCTCAATTGTTAATTTTAAATCTAAGGTATAGATTTTTGTTAACCAAAGGTATTAAGGGATATGGGGCTAATGCAGGTATATGGAGTTAGGTCACAGATCAGCCATGATCTCATTGAATGGCAGAACAGGCTCAAGGGGCTAAATGGCCTCCTCCTGTTCCTGTATTTGTGACTTGGAGGTGATGCTGTCCCCATCGCATTGCTGCTCTTGTCCTTCCTCTTGATAGAAGTTGCAGGGTAGGAACATGCTGTCAAAATAACTTTGGTGAATTGCTGCAGTGTATCCTGTAGATCGTACACACTGCAGCCATAGTGCGCCGAAGATAGATGTAGTGGATTTGAGTCCAATGGCAGAAGCGCTAATCAAGTGACACCTGGGTGGTGTTGAATTTCCTGAGTATTTTTGTGACTGCACCCATCCAGGCAAGTGGTGAGTATTCCACCACACTCCTGACTTGACCCTTGTAGATGACGGAGAGGCTTTGAGAGATCATGAGCTGTGCCACTTGTCGCAGAATACCCAACCTGTGCTTTTGTAGCCATGATGTTGACGTGGCTGGTCCAGGGGTCAGTCTCTGGTTAGTAGGAACCCCCAAGATGTTAATGTTGGGGGACTCAGCGACGTTGATGCTGTAGGAGGTTGGGGGAGACGGCTGGGCTTTCTCTTGTTGGAGGTGGCTACTACTTGGCACATATGTGCCGTGACTGTTATTGCTGCTTGTCAGCCCAAGCCTGGATGTAGGCTGGTGTGGGCTGCTTCATTAACAAAAGAATTTGGAACAAAACTGAACATTGTGGAATCATCAACGAACAGCCGGACTCCTGACGTATGATGGAGGGAAGATCCCTGATGAAGTAGTTGAAGATGGTCCGAGGACATATCCCTGCGGACCTCCTACAGTGATGTCCTGGGGCTGTGATGACTGCCCGCTGATATCCTTTGCAGGTATGACACCAGCCACTGGACAGTTTTCCCTTTGACCCCATTGACCTCAGGTTTTTGCTAGGGCTCTTTAGCTCCCTGTTCGGTCGAATGCTGCCTTGAGGGCGGCTAATCTCGCCTCTCTGGCATTCAGCTCTTGTGCTCGCGTCTAGATCAAGGCTGTAATGAGATCTGGAGCTGATTGGTTCTGGCAGAACCCAGACAGGGTGCCTATGAGCAGCTTTTTGTGGAGCAGGTGTCGTTTGACGATGCTTTGACTACTCCTTCCATCACTGCTGAAGATTAAGGAAGGAGGCTGTGTCGAAAACTTAATTACCTATTATACACAATGCATTAACTCCAAACACTTAATTCAGACAAGTAAGAATTTATTAAGAAACTTGTACAAGTTGGAAGCTGTGTCCAAGCAATGGTTGGAATCACCTCTTCGCTGAGCAGATGAAATGGTTAACTTTTATACAGTTCAATTAGTAATGTCTGTCCATCATAGAATATGGGCGTACATGCATACTCTCATTGGTTCAAGTGGTTCGTCAATCAAAATTAGGGAACCTACCCTTTTGGTTCCCATGCCTGTTCAACATCACGAGACAATGTCTGGGGAAAGTGGCTTTCCCCTAAGAAAGTGTCTTTATTATCAGTTCTGTACTCAGTCTCAAGGCTATATGGTCATTCATTTCTGCTAGTCAGACAGTTATCTCATAAGCAGACAATAGCTCTTCTGTGTGTCTTTGCTGGGAACCGAACATAAGCGTTCTATTGTATTCAGCTGGTCAGCTAACGTGGCCAACTTATTCCATCATGCTTTGCTTCTTTTATGGTTCAGTACTTCTACATTAATATGGTCAGCTTTATGGTTTAAGTGTATTAGAAAGTCAATTTAGCCAGGCAAAACTTATAGTTTTCCACATCCCCACCTTTTGTCCTATATATATATATATATATATATATAAATATAAATATAATATATATATAAAAGGACAACACTTTAATAAGGCATTATTCCACCCAGACGTTCAAACTCCTGTGTCACCTCATCCTGTGTCACCCCTACTTGCACCATCAAATTTGTGGGCGCTATATGTGTACCCAGGTTGGACATCATAACACAGCAGCATTTGACAAAGCAATAGGCTATAAGAATTATAACAACAAATATGACTAGTCCCTGAACTAGAGAAGTCCCAATAGAACCCAGCCATCCTGTTGCCCAGCCCCAAAGAGTGAATGAGGGGGGCTGCTTGAATTTCTCAACTTCCCTTTGGATGTGATTGGCCAAATTAGTAATATTCTCTGAACTATCAGGTATGTAGGTACAACATTCAGATCCAATTAGTGCGCATGTTCCTCCTTTCTCTGCCAACAGGTAATCAAGTGCCATACGGTTTTGTAAGGTGACCGTACGAATGGCTATCATTTCTGCGCTTATTTCCTTTAAGGCTTCTGCCGTATCATTAGCAACTATTTCCCGGATATTGGCTGATTTAATAATTTCTCTGGTGGCCATGCTCACTCCCCACCTAGGGAAAGCAATGGCCCAGAATCGGTCGGCCTCAGTAATTACCCTCTTTACTCGTTGCCCAGCAGGATATTGAGGCAGGGATGATGAGTGTCGGACATATGGGATCACATATCCCAAGTAACATGATCCTGTCCATCTTTGAGGCAACCATGGGTATGTCTTGTGGCCACAAATAAAGTAGGTTTCATTATACGCAGTAATTTCAGGGGAATTCTTTGTTTATTCTATCTATGTAAATTTGGCCACCTGTGCAAGACTTCCATCTGATGGTACTACTGATGCTGGTTACTGTCATATTTATATACTGAGTGCAATTACTCCATCCCATTATATCACCCCCTACTGAATTCTTATTCAAACATATTGCTCCATTAGTTCTTGGTGTATTTGTAAGGATTAAAAAAGGTTTATGGGTCTGATCGTAATTAGGTTGGTACCACCCTTGAAATCTGGTTTCACATTTTGTTGTGATTGTGTACCCCTTCCATTGCTTTCTCACAAACATTGTCTTATTTGTTCTCGCACTCATCCAGCCACTATCTCGCATTCTGTTCCCATTAATTTCAATTTGATTTATTACCCACTCTGCTATTTCTTGGGAATTGTAAACAATTTTACAACACCAAGTTATAGTCCAGCAATTTTATTTTAAATTCACAAGCTTTCGGAGATTTTCTCCTTCCTCAGGCAAATGTTTCAAGAGCTCCTTGAAGCCTACGCATTTATACATATTGAACAATACATGGTGTTTACAGACTGCCCCTGCAACTGCCCGTTGCCAAGGCAATCACCGTGTTCAGACAGAGAGGTGTCACCTGCAGAACCCCCGAATACACATTCAACAAATACACATTCGCGAACAAATGTTATCTGTTTTTAATATAATGGGTCATTTGCTGGCTCTCTCTGCCTTCCGGATGTTTCTGCCTCTCTGTGTTTTTTTTTCTCTGTTTTTTTTCCCTGTTTGTTTTTTTGTTGAATGTGTATTCGGGGGTTCTGCAGGTGACACCTCTCTGTCTGAACACGGTGATTGCCTTGGCAACGGGCAGTTGCAGGGGCAGTCTGTAAACACCATGTATTGTTCAATATGTATAAATGTGTAGGCTTCAAGGAGCTCTTGAAACATTTGCCTGAGGAAGGAGAAAATCTCCGAAAGCTTGTGAATTTAAAATAAAATTGCTGGACTATAACTTGGTGTTGTAAAATTGTTTACAATTGTCAACCCCAGTCCATCACCGGCATCTCCACATCATTTCTTGGGAAGTTAGGGGGACTGGTCTGAGTGGAATGCCTCCCTTGGATTGAATTGGGATATGTGAGCACACCCAGCAACTTGCCTTGACGTTTTACATACGTATATGACATGTATAAAAAGGTATTGACATGCAGTTCTCTTGAAACACGGTTGAGTCTGCTTGCAGCAGGGGTTGTAGCAGGTTTTATGCCAGTTCCCACCCACACGATCAGGCATGCCGAGCCAATTATTCTCATTTGATTTAAAAGTTTAGGACATGCCATGCTGCAACAGTCTCTTATAACAGTTTAATTAATCAGTCAGTTTTTTTTTCTCTGGTACGCCACCACTGGGGTCCTTGTATGGGGATTTATGGGTTAATTAATCAACTACTAGGCCTGACCTTTGAACTCGAGATTGGGACCCACCCCTTTTTTTCCCTTAATCCAAATTTTATCCCTACAATATCCCGTTAGATGCTGTACCTCATCTTAACCAGGTTCCCTTCGTGTTGGCCACCAGTCCGGGTGGAAGAGAGGCAGAGCATCTGATAATCCTATCAAACTATGATTGTCTTCCCTTTTACATGCACCTTACCCCAGCGGGTACTACTCCCGGTACCACTAAGATGTTTTCTTAGTTGAAATCACAGAGACAATGGGGACATTCTCACCCAGGCTCTGTTTTACTATCTTTGCCAAACCCTTCATCCTCTGCTTACATTTATTACATGCAATGAAAATCAAGAATTATATTGCAACAAACTGCACTACGACTAATACATGTGAAATTAATCTAATCCAAGGATGGATTTGTATATTCAGTCCCAAATTCCAGAGGTCATCTCACCAAGTGGTGACTTTAATTTGGTCAATGTCATGCTTAATGTTTTTATTGTCCTGTTGTAGGTTATAATAAACCTTCTGGGAGAGGCGTATCTCCATTCGCAATGCTCTCAAGTATTTAGGCAACAGGGGTGTCAGATACCTAAATGTGTCCTGATATTCTTTTAAGTCCTTTTTGACATTCTCAGAAACTTGTAAGGTGGTGAGGTTATGCCAGTGTATCTCTACCAGTTCCTCGGGTCCAATCCGAACCAGGACTTCAGGAATGGAGTAGAATTCTGGACTTAAAATATCACAAGTTAGATTGGCATATTTAAACGTTTTCAAATTCGCCATCTCCGGCATATGCCACTTGAGTGGGTTTTAGATCCGCCTCTAGGGCTTCCATGGTACCGGTATTGTTAAACCCACACTGTGCTTCTGGGCTGTGGACATACAGTGACAGCATGTCTAGTAACACATCCCTTTAATTTTGTTTCAGCCAAATTCCCTTTAAAAAAAAAATTTTCAGCATATGGTAACATATTGTGATGGGATCTGTGCATTCCGTCCTTCACTACCCCAATATTCTGTACTTGGTACACCTCTCGTCCCTGGGTTTCGGGTGCCATCCGCGGTATTACTAGTACCAACCCTAGGAGCCCTCCTCCGTCAGGTTTACACTCCACTTGAGTGGGGTACACTCGCACCATTGCCCTGAATTGGCAAGGGGTGATGTTCTTGTTTGCTAACAGCCGCTTGGAGGTACCACCTCCATCATGCCCACAGGTCAGGCTCACCCTCAGTTTGTTGATTTGTTATCCATAAGGGTACTTCCCCTGCCTGTATCTGGGCTAGGTTCTCTCGTGTCTGTTCCACAATCCAGTTACCATATGTACTGCGGATGTCATTAGCAGCCGCCTGCTAAGATACGTTATATTCCTCTTTTATTAATTTATTAATGGTTTGGGCATGTGTTTCTAGCACTGTAGCTATCCTGTGCAAATGTATGATCAGTATTTGATCCTTAGACAATTCCTTATCTGTATTTCATTTATTTTTAAATATATCTTTAATGCGAGACCCTAAATCTCTGACCTTTTGATCTAATGTTGCTAAATCAATGTTACTGTCCGATACAATATTTACAGTCAGCTCCAATATCCCAAAATTTGTTTATTTTACGTAATTTCTTCTTGAACCGCTTTTCATTTCCCAAAATATCCCACTACATTGTGCCCGAGTCCCTTCTATCATTTCACAATTATCCCAACTTGAGAGCAGTATTGTTGGACTGACAGGACTTGTCAATGTAAAATGTTCTTCCCTCTCGAAAAGAATTCTTCCTTGATACACAGCATTCAATAGGAACCATTTAGACTGGACTTCTTTTATTTTAAAATATAATTTGATTATCCCCTTAAATTACAAGTAAATTTTTCTTATCAATTCCAATTTCAGAAACAAATTATGTCCAGGCTTTGTAGTTTTATAGTAGAGACAGAAGTACTTGTAATTACTTTTGGATGTAACTCCCATATCTTCCCACCTCAAGCACTCTGTCTTGGAAGACAATAAATGGGTTAAAACAAAACAAATCAAAATGTTTTCAAAAGAAGAGAATCAGGTTGATATCACCACGCTGTGACATTTGGTATCTGCTGATGTCTGCAGCTAAAGTCTTAAATCTTTAACACCACTGGATCGTTTCCTGCACCAAATTTCTCCAGCAAAGGTTGCACCGTAACTTTGTAACTACTGTTGGTAATCCTGCACCATCAACACTCACGTGGTCCCAAAAAAAACAGGGTCACCTGTTTTAAAAGAAACACAGAAAATCCATTGCGGCTCTTCTTGAGAGCCCAAGTGGTTAATTTGTCAAATCATCATTTATTATTTATTTATCCAAAGGAATAATCCTTTTACCCGAAACAAATCCAGAAAATAAAACAGGAGAGAGAAATTGCCTAGTCCCTCTCTCTCTCTCTCTCTCTGGAGCACGCAGCCTGTCTGAAATAAACACTGTCTCTCCCACATACAGATGTATGTAGGACTGCAGACTGTAATTTCTAACTCCAAGTCCTAATCTCTGTGTTTTCAAGATGTACAAATCTATCTCTTTTACGATGTCCACCTCCATTCCATGTCTCGCTTTGTTTTAACACTTGAGTTAGGAGGTGTTGATATAATTGTTGAATTTTCTTAGAATTCTCAATGCGAGTTATATAATTTGTCAGGGAAGGTCTCCCCTCTTTGGTCACATCTTGTATTGGAGCTACTATTAGTTTCAAATGAAATTGAATAGCCCCAGAACTTGTCGAACTTCGTTATCATACTGTGGTGGGGTAAAACTGATAGGCGTTTAGTACCCTGTGTCAGTACATAGCTCAAGTAATGGACTTCCAATTGTCTAACCTATACCAATTGTTACCTCATGTTCACCTGTGTTCTGGGCAAGCCTCAGACAGTTCTCAACCGACTGGGTCATTTCTATCTGTTTGAACTGCTCTTGGCATGACAGTCTGGCTTCTTGGGATGGAAGGGGTTAATATAAACTGGCTCTCTCGTGTAACAGTAATTCGATACTTCTCCCTCTGAGAAGGGGTTATCAGATTCACGCAGCGTTCTCAGCATACGTCAACGTAATTTTCACATAAATTCTTTTTTAAAAAAAATTCATACCGGGAAGCAACATCTCCCATCGTACACTTCAGCCCACAGCTGGTCCAGCACCTCCAGACTGCTGTGATCAACCCCCGTCCAGGTTCACCTTGCTCCGTAAGTTTTATAATTTGCTGTCCAATTCATTTTTTTTTTACTTTTCGTGGGTGTGATTATAATCAACGCTCCGAGCTGTTCCAGCTTTCCGACTTTTCCTATCACGGTGATACCAGATAGTTGGGTTTTTTTTATCTGTCTCGTTAATTTTTTTTTTAACCTTTTTTTTCACAGCCAACCACAAGATAAAAAAATTCAAAATGCCAATTTTTAGAAGATCCCATGTCTGGAATTTGACATGCTCACATTTTACAAGAATCAGAATTTAATTGGTCACTTAACCTCAATAACTCCAATTTTAATTCAGTAATATCAGAATCAAACACAAGACAAAACAGATACATCACACAAAAGAAGAAAACACGTAAGACGCAGTAAGAAGGGGGCGTGGCCCACAACACCGATAAAACGCTCACAATCAGGACAGGCTTTTTTTAAAGAGACAGTACGCCAAAACAAAAGGACCCTTTCTTTTCCGGGTCTCCGTCTTTTAAACATTTTTCTAGTCACTTAATTCTATCCATATTAAATGCACCGTCTTTGGGAAAGGGATATTTCTTAGTTCTGGTCTATTTGGACCAAACTATCAACTCGTCAGTTGTTTCTTTCCCAAAGTTTCTGTACATGTAAGCAGCAGGTGTTCCCTTTTTTAGGGATTTTGCTTATAGTTCCTCCACACTGTAATTACACAACAATCAAGGCCTATCTTAACTATCACAATTCTATACTTGATAATTCAGCTGATTGGACAAGATGTCATGTGTTCTCCACACCCACTCCAGGGTCCTGGCCCCAATAACCAGCCCAGGCTAGGTGCGTGAGAGAAACGTCTGCACTTAGTTGAATCAGCTGACTTACGCAAGACTTTTTTTTAAAGTGCTCCTTCCCTTGAGCATAGAATCATAGAATCATAGAAGTTACAACATGGAAACAGGCCCTTCGGCCCAACATGTCCATGTCGCCCAGTTTATACCACTAAGCTAGTCCCAATTGCCTGCACTTGGCCCATATCCCTCGATACCCATCTTACCCATGTAACTGTCCAAATGCTTTTTAAAAGACAAAATTGTACCCGCCTCTACTACTGCCTCTGGCAGCTCGTTCCAGACATTCACCACCCTTTGAGTGAAAAAATTGCCCCTCTGGACCCTTTTGTATCTCTCCCCTCTCACCTTAAATCTGTGCCCCCTCGTTATAGACTCCCCTACCTTTGGGAAAAGATTTTGACTATCGACCTTATCTATGCCCCTCATTATTTTATAGACTTCTATAAGATCTCCCCTTAACCTCCTACTCTCCAGGGAAAAAAGTCCCAGTCTGTCTAACCTCTCCCTGTAAGTCAAACCATCAAGTCCCGGTAGCATCCTCGTAAATCTTTTCTGCACTCTTTCTAGTTTAATAATATCCTTTCTATAATAGGGTGACCAGAACTGTACACAGTACTCCAAGTGTGGCCTCACCAATGCCCTGTACAACTTCAACAAGACATCCCAACTCCTGCATTCAATGTTCTGACCAATGAAACCAAGCATGCTGAATGCCTTCTTCACCACCCTATCCACCTGTGACTCCACTTTCAAGGAGCTATGAATCTGTACTCCCAGATCTCTTTGTTCTATAACTCTCCCCAACGCCCTACCATTAACGGAGTAGGTCCTGGCCCGATTCGATCTACCAAAATGCATCACCTCACATTTATCTAAATTAAACTCCATCTGCCATTCATCGGCCCACTGGCCCAATTTATCAAGATCCCGTTGCAATCCTAGATAACCTTCTTCACTGTCCACAATGCCACCAATCTTGGTGTCATCTGCAAACTTACTAACCATGCCTCCTAAATTCTCATCCAAATCATTAATATAAATAACAAATAACAGCGGACCCAGCACCGATCCCTGAGGCACACCGCTGGACACAGGCATCCAGTTTGAAAAACAACCCTCGACAACCACCCTCTGTCTTCTGTCGTCAAGCCAATTTTGTATCCAATTGGCTACCTCACCTTGGATCCCATGAGATTTAACCTTATGTAACAACCTACCTTGCGGTACCTTGTCAAATGCTTTGCTGAAGTCCATGTAGACCACGTCTACTGCACAGCCCTCATCTATCTTCTTGGTTACCCCTTCAAAAAACTCAATCAAATTCGTGAGACATGATTTTCCTCTCACAAAACCATGCTGACTGTTCCTAATTAGTCCCTGCCTCTCCAAATGCCTGTAGATCCTGTCCCTCAGAATACCCTCTAACAACTTACCCACTACAGATGTCAGGCTCACTGGTCTGTAGTTCCCAGGCTTTTCCCTGCCGCCCTTCTTAAACAAAGGCACAACATTTGCTACCCTCCAATCTTCAGGCACCTCACCTGTAGCGGTGGATGATTCAAATATCTCTGCTAGGGGACACGCAATTTCCTCCCTAACCTCCCATAACGTCCTGGGATACATTTCATCAGGTCCCGGAGATTTATCTACCTTGATGCGCGTTAAGACTTCCAGCACCTCCCTCTCTGTAATATGTACACTCCTCAAGACATCACTATTTATTTCCCCAAGTTCCCTAACATCCATGCCTTTCTCAACCGTAAATACCGATGTGAAATATTCATTCAGGATCTCACCCATCTCTTGTGGTTCCGCACATAGATGACCTTGTTGATCCTTAAGAGGCCCTACTCTCTCCCTAGTTACCCTTTTGCCCTTTATGTACCGAAACACTTAATTCAGGTAAACCAGAATTTCACATTTTCCCGAATCCACGACATCCACACCAGTCTGCGTTTGTCGCCACTACAGACTTGCAATTTCACACTTTTCAGAATTACGCAACATCTAGTCTGCGCTTGTCCAAATTACAACTTTACACTAAAAATTTTTTTTATAAAAAACAAGTCTGCAACCGGTTACCTCTTTTCCTGGCACCTTTTTCCTGGCGCCTTCACTAGGAGCTGACAGTCTGTTGGTCCTTACCACGACCTCAACTTCACTCTAGTCACTGGTATTCACAGATCTACTCCGTTATTGCTCTCTCTCAGCCCGTTACTACAACACCGCAGCTGACAATATTGAGTAATCTGTCGCGCGTCACACTCTGTCCCCTTTTTCTTTCCTTGTCTATACGAAACACATTTCTAATGATCGCCTTCCAATTCCTAAAGGCAAACAGAAGAATTAGTTACGTCAGTTAATGCATTCACTTATCCAATCGCTGTGTGTCTGGGTTCATACAGACAACTTGTGTCCGTAGTTACCGGAGATCACAAGCGATCTCGGTGGGACCTCCAAGAAACTGTCGAAAACTTAATTACCTATTATACATAATGCATTAACTCCAAACACTTAATTCAGACAAGTAAGAATTTATTAAGAAACTTGTACAAGTTGGAAGCTGTGTCCAAGCAATGGTTGGAACCACCTCTTCGCTGAGCAGATGAAATGGTTAACTTTTATACAGTTCAATTAGTAATGTCTGTCCATCATAGAATATGGGCGTACATGTACACTCTCATTGGTTCAAGTGGTTCGTCAATCAAAATTAGAGAACCCACCCTTATGGTTCCCATGCCTGTTCAACATCACGAGACAATGTCTGGGGAAAGTGGCTTTCCCCTAAGAAAGTGTCTTTATTATCAGTTCTGTACTCAGTCTCAAGGCTATATGGTCATTCATTTCTGCTAGTCAGACAGTTATCTCATAAGCAGACAATAGCTCTTCTGTGTGTCTTTGCTGGGAACCGAACATAAGCGTTCTATTGTATTCAGCTGGTCAGCTAACATGGTCAACTTATTCCATCATGCTTTGCTTCTTTTATGGTTCAGTACTTCTACATTAATATGGTCAGCTTTATGGTTTAAGTGTATTAGAAAGTCAATTTAGTCAGGCAAAACTTATAGTTTTCCACATCTGATAGGGCAGTAAATGGCTGGACGAAATTTGTCCTGTTTTTTTTGTGGATAGGACATACTTATTTTAGTAATGACATTTAACTAAACTCGTCGTTTTATTTCAGTACTTCAAAGTAATTCAGTATTTAAGGCATTTGATGTATACGTAAAAGTGGTGAGGTGCTACATAAGAGCAAATCTTTTACGTGTACATCAAATCAGAATTTTTAGCATATACGTTATAATAACTACAGAGATGGAGTCATAAGAGGGTAATTGTATTGAGGAGTTTTAATTTTTGTTTATATTTGTTCTTGGGTTGTGGGCAACTCTGAAGGGCAGTATTTATTGCATGAACACTCAACCACATCATGTGGGAATGGAGTCACGTTTAGGCCAGACCGGGTTGGGGCACCAAGTTCCCTTCTCTGAAGGACATTAGTGAACCAGTTGGATTTTTATGAAAATCCGGCAGCCTCTCGTGGTCATTTTTCTGGCGTCAGCCCACAAATTGGCAGATTTATTAAATTCAGTTTCACAACTCGACCTCTGGGTTACCAGTGCAGTTCTGAACCACCACTAATAAGCTACCAGAACATAGCCTGTGACGCTGCTGAAATCAAACGATATTGTTCCGTACTGGATGATCTCCTCTGGCTCTGCTCAGGAGTAATCTTTGGTCTAGAGGTCTGGTTGTGATATATGGTCCCTTTCTGAGCTGAAGGGTGAAGCCCAGGGGAGGGTGGGAGGGGGAGCTGTGGCATGGGTTCCAGAATTTCAAACGGAAAACTACTACAGCTCAGGAGAAACAGGTTATGGTTTTTCTTCAGGTAACTGGTTAACTTTAAAATAGATTCAGGTAACTTACCAAAGCAGTGAAAAAAAAACTTTGTAGTTTATTCACTGCAGTTCCAAATGACTTCCCTGCTGCAGATCCCACTGCTTGTTGATAAGCTAAATGCTGCTTGCTAGTTCATTTTACTGCAAGACTTGCCTCCATATTCGACTATTCTAATGCTCTCTTGGCTGGTCTCCATTCTCCACCTTCTGTAAACCAGCCCATCTAAATTTCTGCTGTCCATTTCCTATCCAACACCAAGTCACGTTCGCCCAACATCTGTCCCTGCTGACCTACATTGGCTGCCAATCCCCCAACGTCTCAAATGTAAAATTCTCACCTTGTGTTTAAATCCCCTCACGGCTTACCCCTTCCTATCTCTAACCTTCTCCAGCCCTATAACCCCCCAGAACTTTGTTCTTCCAACTCTGGCTTTTTGTGCATCACCCCTTCCTTTCACGTGCCTTCAGCCATCTAGGCCCCACACTCTGGAATTCCCTCTCAAAACCCTCCGCCTCACCTCCTCCCACTCCTCCTTTAAGCTCCTCCTTAAAACCTACCTCTTTGACCAAGCTTTTGGTCACCGCTGCTAATATCTCCTTTATCTCTGCATCCTTTATATGTTAAAGGCGCTATGTATGTGCTAAGAATATCCCAACACTGGACAAACAGGGGGCTCTAGGGGGGGAGGAGCTAAATACGATTAAAATCACTAAGGAATTGGTACTCAGCAAATTAATGGGACTCGAGGCGGATAAATCCCCTGGACCTGATGGCTTACATCCTAGGGTCTTGAGGGAAGTGGCAGTAGGGATTGTGGATGCTTTGGTGGTAATTTTCCAAAATTCTCTGGACTCGGCAAAGGTCCCGGCAGATTGGAAAACTGCTAATTATTTAAAAAGGGTAGTAGGCAGAAGGCTGGAAATTATAGACCAGTTAGCCTAACATCTGTGGTGGGTAAAATTTTGGAGTCTATTATTAAGGAGACAGTAGCGGAACATTTGGATAAACATAATTTAATAGGACAAAGTCAGCATGGCTTTACGAAGGGGAAGTCATGTCTGACAAATTTGCTTCAGTTCTTTGAGGACATAACGTACAGGGTGGATAAAGGGGAACCAGTGGACGTAGCGTATTTAGACTTCCAGAAGGCACTTGACAAGGTGCCACATAAAAGATTATTGCTCAAGATAAAGAATCACTGGATTCTGGCATGGGTGGAGGATTGGTTATCTAACAGGAAGCAGAGAGTTGGGATAAATGGTTCATTCTCGGACTGGCAACCAGTAGCCAGTGGTATTCCGCAGGGGTCGGTGCTGGGTCCCCAACTCTTTACAATCTATATTAACGATTTGGAGGAGGGGACCGAGTGTAACATATCAAAGTTTGCAGATGATACAAAGATGGGAGGGAAAGTAGAGAGTGAGGAGGACATAAAAAACCTACAAGGGGATATAGACAGGCTGGGTGAGTGGGCGGAGATTTGGCAGATGCAATACAATATTGGAAAATGTGAGGTTATGCACTTTGGCAGGAAAAATCAGAGAGCAAGTTATTATCTTAATGGCGAGAAACTGGAAAGTACTGCAGTACAAAGGGATCTGGGGGTCCTAGTGCAAGAAAATCAAAAGGTTAGTATGCAGGTGCAGCAGGTGATCAAGAAGGCCAACGGAATGTTGGCTTTTATTGCTGGGGGGATAGAATATAAAAACAGGGAGGTATTGCTGCAGTTATATAAGGTATTGGTGAGACCGCACCTGGAATACTGCATACAGTTTTGGTCTCCATACTTAAGAAAAGACATACTTGCTCTCGAGGCAGTACAAAGAAGGTTCACTCGGTTAATCCTGGGGATGAGGGGGCGGACATATGAGGAGAGGTTGAGTAGATTGGGACTCTACTCATTGGAGTTCAGAAGAATGAGAGGCGATCTTATTGAAACATATAAGATTGTGAAGGGGCTTGATCGGGTGGATGCGGTAAGGATGTTCCCAAGGATGGGTGAAACTAGAACGAGGGGGCATAATCTTAGAATAAGGGGCTGCTCTTTCAAAACTGAGATGAGGAGAAACTTTTTCACTCAGAGGGTAGTAGGTCTGTGGAATTTGCTGCCCCAGGAAGCTGTGGAAGCTACATCATTAAATAAATTTAAAACAGAAATAGACAGTTTCCTAGAAGTAAAGGGAATTAGGGGTTACGGGGAGCGGGCAGGAAATTGGACATGAATTTAGATTTGAGGTTAGGATCAGATCAGCCATGATCTTATTGAATGGCGGAGCAGGCTCGAGGGGCCGATTGGCCTACTCCTGCTCCTATTTCTTATGTTCTTATGTTAAGTTGGTGTTTAAAATTGCAAGGAATGTTGGAAATTGCAAGGGCTGCTGCTTTTTTGACCATGCAGAAAATCGAGCTGTGTCTTTAAAACACAGAATTGTTTTTAATATGATAACAGCAGGATTGGCCTTTCATACAGTTTGCCACAAATTCCTGCTTGTAATCCCTGCCCTCTTGGTCCAGTATAAGTGACAAGCTTAAACTGAATTCTGGTAGTTGCAGATCATCAAAGTGATGTAAACAGAGTGGCACTGGTGTGATCTGGGAGTCTGCTGCACAATGCAAACTGGAATGCAGCAGAACCTAAGACCCAGGCTTCAGAGAAAGGGACAGACCTGTGTGTGGGACATTTCTTGGAGCATTTTTAACATACAGTTAATGACTTTCATAGAATCATAGCGCATAGAAGGAGGCCATTCAGCCCATCGTGCCTGTGCCGGCTCTTTGAAAGGCAATTAGTCCCATTTACCTGCACTTTCCCCATAGCCCTGCAAATGTTTCCTTTTCAAGTATACAATTCCTTTTTAAAAGTTATTATTGAATCTGCTTCCACCACCATTTCAGGTAGTGCATTCCAGATCATAACAACTTGCTACGTTAAAAAAAAATTCTCCTCATCTGCCCCCTGATTCTTTTACCAATTATCTTAAATCTGTGTCCTCTGGTTACTGACCCTCCTGCCAGTGGAAACAGTTTAGAGAAACTTTGGAGTATTTTTTCCTGAATTACTTAACTTTTTATGTATTGATTAGTTTATAAATCTTATTTTTGCAGCTGTATATTCTGCTGAGTTGGAAATCAATATTGTGGAGGAAACATATTTGAAGAAAATTAATTAAGCAATGTGATAGGTACAATGTGTTGTAACTGCTGGCCTTAGAAAAACTTGTTTTTTCTATCATAATTGTTCGCTTTCGTATCAGTTTCTCCAACTGACCATAGGTGTTTTTTTCTTTTTAAAATGATTTTGCGTCAAACGCTGCTACTAAGCAGCTGAAGGCAGCAGGAGATGTGCCAACACCCAATGTGCACTACATCCAAACAAGCGCATACACGACAAAACTTTGTGCTCGTTTAAAAATGAATACCAATTCAATAAACAGCGATTTAAAAAAAATATATATATATATGTATATATTGATCTGAGCAAGCCCTCGCACCTGGTTGGTAGTTTTGATGTCTATATTTGAACAAATCAGCACGGTTAACTCTACAGAAAGTGGTTATTTAGGTGTCAGCCGTGGCTCAGTGGTAGCGTTCTCGCTGCTGAGTCAGAAGGCCGTGGGTTCAAGCCTCACTTCAGGGACTTGAGCACAAAATAGAGGCCGACACTCCAGTGTAGTACTGAGGGAGTGCTGCACTGTCTTTCAGATGAGACATTAAACCGAAGCCCTGTCTTCCCCCTCAGGTGGATGTAAAAGAAGAGGAGCAAGGGGAGTTCTCCCCGGTGTCCTGGCTAATATTTATCCCTCAACTAAAAACTGATTTTCTCATCATCATCACATTGCTGTTTGTGGGAGCTTGCTGTGTGCAAATTGGCTGCCGCGTTTCCTGCATTATGGTGACTACACTTCAAAAGTACTTAATTGGCTACAAAGTGCTTTGGGACGTCCTGGAGTCGTGAAAGGTGCTATATAAATGCAAGTTCTTTTCTTTCTTTTATTTGAGCCAATCAGAAAAGCATGATAGATCATTCGTACAATAGACCTATTTAAAGTGTGATGTGTACCGCACAAAAGAGTTTTGAGACACTTTTATATTAGTCTTAATTCGGATTCTAGTCGTCGGCTACTGATATTTATACTGTGAAATCCAGTTTGTGTGGACATGGTTTTACCCGGGTCTACAAGTTTGTTGCTGGTCTGCAGAAAACAGCTTTAATAGTGTAAATGTCAGGTGCTGCTTCATAGATAATCTACACTGTATTGCCATTGAGTTAGTATCTTACCAGAGGTTTGAGGACTTTAGTACTGGCTGGGAGGGAGATCAATATATCATGGTGGCATGTTTATCAGAAATGAAGATTTTTTTTTATTAATCAGGAATGCTGCAGCATGGAAACCAGAAGGTATTTGACACTGCTAACATTCTCACTTTCTGAAGTTTATTGTTAGTTATTTTGTATTTTCGGAACGGTGATCATGGTGCGGAAATCACTGCATAACCTTAAGTTTTACTACGGCTCCTTGGTGCCATGCTCAGTCTTTATGTTCAGGACAGTTACTTACCTCTGACTTTCAGCTCTTGCATGACCTCATCAGAGCCCTGATTCAGACATGGACATGAGCTGACTGACAGAGGAATGGTGCCCTTAACTAGTGAAACTTGAATTGAGTATTGGTGAATTACTGGCAGTTGATTCCGATTCTGGCCTCTTGCACGTCCCCGATTTTCATTGCTCCACCATTGGTGGCCGTACCTTCAGCTGCCTAGGCCCTAAGCTCTGGAATTCCCTTCGTAAACCGCTCCACTTCTCTATCTCTCCTTTAAAATGCTTCTTAAGACCTACCCCTTTGACCAAGCTTTTGGTCACCTGTCTACTATCTCCTTATGTGGCTCGGATAACGCTCGTGTGAAGCCCCTTGGGATGTTTTGCTATGTTCAGGCGCTCCACTATATAAATGCAAGTTGTTGTTTTTGTTAATGGCAATATTGGTGACTCCTTCCATCGCTTTACTGATGATGGGGAGGAGGCTGATCATTGGCCGGGTTAGATTTGTCCTACTTATTGTGGATAGGACCTGCTTCCATGTTGTTGGTTGGATGCCAATGTAATAATTGCATTGGAACAGCTTGGCTGGGCGGCATCTAGTTTTGGTGCATGGGTCTTCAATGCTACAGGTGGGATGTTGTCGGGGCCGATGACAACCTATTTCATCTTGTCCAGAACAGTAGAACCTGAGGACAAGGCCTGAGCTTGAAGGGAAGTAAATTCCAAACTAGTCTTCAGAAACAATATTTCAGTGAACGAGTGGTCAATCTATGGAACAGATTTCCTAGGGAGACGGTGAAAGCAGTTGGTATTGATACATTCAAATTAAAATTAAATAGATTTCTTTCAAAGAATAATATTTTGGGGTACAGTATATGAGTAATTTGAGACATGACGTGGTGAGTGTAACAGGCTCGGGAGAAACAGGTGACTTTGGACCTATGGTTCCCAAAACTGTCCACCACTGGGGTTTTCTTGTGTCATGCCTGGGTCTGTTGTAGACTAATTTGATAGAGATTTATTGCTATGATTAGTCACCAACTCCTTTATCATTGTTTGTTCCAAAATTGCTGCTGCTTCTAGCCTGAGCCCAATTTGCATTATGGGGAACTTCAACTTTCCTTTTATTAAATGGTCTGATGATGAACCATCTCGTGTCACGGGGAGAGTAGCTGAGACCTTTGTAAACACCATAAATGATTGTTTCTTCACACAGCATGTTGGTGAGACAACTTGGGATAAACAAATTCTAGATGTGTTTTTTAGCAGTGACCTTCGTGCTGTATCAAATCTCCATGTGGGGAACACCTGGACAGCTCTGATCATAATATCATTAGGTTTCATCTTACTGACCAATCCAAGGCCGCAGCCAATCTAATGCTGGTCCCAGATTTTAAGAGGACTAACTGTACAAAAATGGCTGAAGAACTGGCAAAAGTTGGCTGGGCAACTCTACTAGATAGGCAATCAAGAGGACCAATGAGTTCTATTTAAAACCAGAATGAAGCCATATATGTCCCAGTGGTTAAAAGAAGGGCATGAGGTAAAACAAAACCATTATGGTTGATGAGGAATGTACAGAGGCAAATTCGAACGAAACAGAAGGCATTCTACATTCTTACGGCCATTAACTCGCAGGAGAACAGGGAAAAGTATCGCATGCAATTAAGGAAGACCAAACAGCCATAAGATTAGCCAAGAAATCTCTGGATAAGAAGATGGTGCGTAATTATGGCAGTAATAGCAAAACCTTTTTTAGCTCTGTCAATAGTCAGATGACCATAAAAAACCGTATAACTCATAAAGGGCCAGTGAAGGATACTGCACGGCAGATTCAAATTGATTCTCAGGTTATGGCAGAGTTGCTAAATGACTATTTTGCATCCGTCTGTACTTCTGTAGATGATGCTGATGTTCCAGATGAGGGATGCTCAGTATTGAATAGCATTATTAGTATTAAAATAGATAGTAATGTCCTCTTGGATAGGTTAGGAAAGCTCAACATTGATAGGGCTCCAGGTGCGGATAATATCCATCCAAGGGTGATTAAAGGGATGGGACGGGTGCTCTGTGAGCCCCTTTCCCGTATCTTTAATAGTTCAGTAGCGTCAGGGAAAGTTCCCTTAGACTGGAAGCTGGTTCATGTAGTTGCTATTTTCAAAAAAGGGGACAAATCAGAGCCGGGGAACTACAGACCTATCAGCCTGGCATCCATTATTGGGAAGATGCTAGAAGGGATGGTAAGAGATGCCCTTTCTGATCACTGGGGAAAGGGATGGGGCCATTAGAAATATTCAACATGGCTTCTGATAAAATAGGTCGTGCCTAACAAATTTGATAGTTTTGTGAGGAAGTCACCAGGGTAGTGGATGAAGGTAATCCTGGACTACCTGGACTTTCAGAAAGCCTTTGATAAAGTACTTCACAAGATAGAATCTTGTGGTATCAGTAGAAATTTGACAAGCTGGATTAGGAATTGGTTCCAATCTAACAGCCAAAACGTTGTAGTCAATGGACGTGGTTCAGCTTGGAGACATGTTACTAGTGGTGTCCCCCAGGGATCGGTCCTGGGCCCACTACTCTTCACGGTCTTTGTTAATGGCCTGGACAGTGGTGTTGGGAGTATGGTAAGCAAGTTTGCAGATGACACCAAAATCTGTGCAAGGGTTAAGAGGGTAGAGGAGTGCAATCAAATCCAAAAAGATTTCGATGTGCCAGGGGAGTGGTCCACACATTGGCAAATGGCGTTTAATTTAGATAAATGTAGTGTCATGCATGTTGGTGGGGCCAACACAGAATACATGTATCATTTGCAGGGAACAATACTGAAAGAGGTTGGGTGAGAAAAATACCTTGATGTTATTGTGCACAGATCACTAAAGGTTAATGACCATTGAAGAGAAACTGTAGCTAAAGCTAACACTGTATTGTGTTGTATTACTAGAACCACTCAGTATAAATCAAAGGACACCATTTTGTCCCTATACAGGTCGCTGGTCAGATCGCATCTAGAGTACTGTGCCCAGTTTTGGTCCCAGCACATGATGGGTGATATAACGGTCCTGGAAAAGGTCCAGAGAAGAGCTACAAGACTGATTCCTAGCATAAAGAACCTCAGCTGCTCAGGAAAGCGCAAGGACCTTGGTCTATTTACTGTAGAGCAGCATAGACTCAGAGGTGACCTGATAGAGGCCTATAAAATAATTAAAGGGCTGGATAGTGTCCCAATTGATAGATTATTCCAGTTTAACAGGTTGGGAAGGACCAGGGACACGAGTTTAAACTATGGGAGAGTAGGAATAGACTGGGCGTTGGGCGGTTCGTCTTTTCCCAGAGAATAGTGAGTCTCTGGAATATATTGCCGGCTGGTGAGGTCGGTGCCGACTCTCTGCCTTCAAGAGGGAGCTGGACCAGTTCCTGACTGGGGCAGAGATCGCATCATAGAGAAGGTCAGTGTCTTTATAGATAACACTCGGTCCGTGTGATCTCCTGGACTGGTTTCGATCGCCTGAGGGGGTCGGAGAGGAACTTTAGAGTATTTTTTCCCTTATAGGCCCGGGGTTTTTTCTGTTCCTTGCCTCTGCCAGGAGATTACATGGCTGCGGGGGTGGGGGAAGGTCAGGGGAGGGAAGAAGTGTTTAGTCACGATGCTCCGGCCATCGTGGTGTGGGGCAGACTTGATGGACCAGTTGGTCTTTTCCTGCCTGTCAATTTTGTGTGTTTGTATTGTATCGTGCAATGGTAGAAGACGAAATAGATGGTCTTTTTTCATCTAGCAATTCCTATGTTCCTATAGTCTTCACTGTGTGCAGTGCACTCAGTCATTCCCTAATGTCTCACAGTGAACCAAATTGGCTGGACATTGGCATCCATGATGGCAGGGTCACAGGTGATGGCTGATTAGGATGATCTACTCAGCACTTCTGGATGAAGATGGATGCAGACACTTCAGTCCATCTCTTGTCCTGGGCTCCACCATGGTTGAGGATGGGAATGCTCGTGGAGTCTCCTCCTCCCATAATTTGCCTGAATGGTTCACCACCAATCTCAACTGCACATACTTTGATCCATTGTTTGTGAGAAAAATTAGCTCTGTTTATAACTTGCTACTTTTGTGTTTAGCGTGCAGGCAACCAGTGTTGTAGCTTCACTAGTTTGGCCACCTCATTCTAGGGTATGTTTGATGCTGCTCCTGGCATGTCCTTCCACCATGCGCATTGGGCCACTGTTGGTCTCCCAGCTTGATAATGGAGGAGTGAGGGGCCACAAGGTCACCGATTGTGTGAGAGAGGCCATTCGGCCCATCTTGTCTCATCTGTCCAGAATAGAACTTACAGTGCCCCAAAATAACATGCGTCTAGATCTTGAGTGAGTCTAAAATGTTTGCTTCCAACACCCCACCCGAGGGATCAGTCTCTTTTTTTAATTAATTCTCTGGAAGGTGCTCCCACAATGCTCCTAGGTCCGGATTTCCAGGATTTTGACACAGCAACGATGAAGGAACTGCAATATATTTCCAAGTTGAGATGGTATTTGACTTGGAGGGGAACGTGCAGGTGGTGTTGTTCCCACGCATCTGCTACCCTTGTCCTTCTAGGTGGTGGAGGTCGCGGGCTTGGGAGGTGCTGTCGAAGAAGCCTTGGCGAGTTGCTGCAGTGCATCTTGTGGATGGTACACACTGTAGCCACTTTTTTTTTATTCGTTCATGGGATGTGGGCGTCGCTGGCGAGGCCGGCATTTATTGCCCATCCCTAATTACCCTTGAGAAGGTGGTGGTGAGCCGGAGGTGAATGGAGTGAATGTTTAGGGTGGCGGATGGGGTGCCAATCAAGCGGGCTGCTTTGTCCTGAATGGTGTCGAGTTTCTTGAGTGTTGTGGGAGCTGCACTCATCCAGACAAGTGGAGAGTATTCCATCGCACTCCTGACTTGTGCCTTGGAGATGGTGGAAAGGCTTTGGGGAGTCAGGAGGTGAGTCACTCGCCGCAGAATACCCAGCCTCTGACCTGCTCTTGTCTAAAATGTTGATCATCCTTTAAGTGGAGATATTCTTCCTCGCATCGGTCTTTCACCAGTTTTAACCTATGGTTATTGCTCCAGATCCATCCTTTCTGTACCATTCAGTGTCTCATACATAACTCTTAGATTTTGCTGTGATGTTTTAAAAGTGAACGATAAGGTACTTTGGCTGTTTGGAATTCAGATCGCAATATCAGTAAGCAATCAATTCGATTTATTAGAATCAATGCTAATAAAAACAAGACTTCAGGCCAAGTCCAGGCATCAGGTCTTCCAGATTTTAATTATCAGATATCGCTCCTATAACTCAAGAAATTTCTCACCTGTTTACTGTTTGCATTTTTTAATAACAGGTTCCATTTTTGCAGCAGCTTTACAAACCATTTCTTTTTTAAAAAAAATAAAAATATGAGCTACCATTGGTGTTACACAGGACAGCATAGACCAGCTGTTCAGAGTTTTAATGAGGTCAGGTCAATAAAATAGATTGTTTTTAAGGAACTAGTTGAAGTTTAAAATGGCCCAGATTGTTCAGTCTCCAGGCATCAGTGGGGAAGATTTCCTATTTGTCATTTGCGGTGAAATTGAAAGTGCGGTTTTGACGATTAAATTATTTAAAGACAATCTCCCTTAGTTTCCCTGTTCTCTGATTCACCAAATTCAAGCTCCTTGTCCTTGTCTACAAATCCTTCCGCAGCTTCACCCATCTCTATCTCTGCGACCTCCTCCAAACTTACATGCCAGCACAAAAACTTGCATTTATCATAGAATCATACAGCACAGAAAGAGGCCATTCGGCCCATCGTGCCCGTGCTGACTCTTTGAAAGAGCTATTCAATTAGTCCCACTCCCCTGCCCTTTCCCCATACCCCAGCAAATTTCTCCTTTTCAAATATTTATCCAATTCTCTTTTGAAAGTTGCTATTGAATCTGCTTTCACCACACTTTCAGGCAGCGCATTCCAGCTCATAACCGCTCGCTGTGTAAAAGAAGTTTCTCCTCATTTCCCTCAGGCTTTTTTTGCCAATGATCTTAAATCTGTGTAATCTGGTTACCGACTCTCCTGCCATTGGAAACAGTTTCTTAACGCCTTTAACCTCCTAAAACCATTAACAGACATGAGAAAAATAGATGCCATAGCTTGCAAGCAAGAGGTTAGTAAGGGCGGCTGAAGGCTTGCTCAGAAAATGAGTTTTCAGAAGGTTAGTACGGAGGGGTTTAGAGAGGGGAAATCCAGAGTATCACCCAGGCATCTGAAGGCATTTGCTGCCATGGTGGGGTGAAAGGAGGAGGTAATGCACAGGGCCAGAGTCAGAGGGATGAAGTGTTTGTGGGGAATGTAGGGCTGGAGAAGATTGTAGAGGTAGGGTCGGCTAGGCCACAGAGGGATTTAAAGATGAACAATTTAAATTCAATTTGTTGGGGCAAGGGGAACTATCCAATTAGTCCCACTCCCCCTGTCTTTCCCCACAGCCCTGCAAATCATAGAAAGGTAAAATCCTAGAAAGGTTACAGCTCGGAAGGAGGCCATTCAGCCCATCAAGTCCACGCCGGCTCAATGCAAGAGCAATCCAGCTGGTCCCACTCCCCCCGCCCTATCCCCGTAGCCCTGCAATTTTTTTAATTTCAAGTACTTATCCAGTTCCCTTTTGAAGGCCATGATTGAATCTGCCTCCACCACCCCCTCGGGCAGTGCATTCCAGATCCTAACCACTCACTGTGTAAAAAAGTTTTTCCTCATGTCACCTTTGGTTCTTTTGCCAATCACCTTAAATCTATGCCCTCTGGTTCTTGACCCTTCCGCCAATGGGAACAGTTTCTCTCTACTCTGTCTAGACCCTTCATGATTTTGAACACCTCTATCAAATCTCCTCGCAACCTTCTCTGTTCCAAGGAGAACAACCCCAGCTTCTCCAGTCTATCCACATATCTAAAGTCCCTCATCCCTGGAATCATTCTAGTAAATCTCTTCTGCACCCTCTCTCTAAGGCCTTCACATCTTTCCTAAAGTGCGGTGCCCAGAACTCGACACAATACTCCAGTTGTGGCCTAACCAGTGTTTTATAAAGGTTCATCATGACTTCCTTACTTTTGTACTCTATGCCTCTATTTATAAAGCCCAGAATCCCGTATGCTTTTTTAATTGCTTTCTCAACCTGCCCTGCCACCTTCGATTTGTGCACATATGCCCCAGATCTCTCTGTTCCTGTAGACCTTTTAGAATTGTGCCCTTTAGTTTATATTGCTTCTCCTCACTCTTCCTACTGAAATGTATTACTTCACATCTTTCTGCGTTAAATTTCATCTACCACGTGTCCGCTCATGCCACCAGCCTTAAATTTCTCCTTTTCAAGTATTTATCCAATTCCCTTTTGAAAGTTACCATTGAATCTGCTTCCTCCATCATTTCAGGCAGCGCATTCCAGAGAAAAATAAACGTGACAAGCTACAGCGTTTAAACATTGATATACCCATCTAAAATTCTGTTTTTAGTGTTTATTTCAGTCGTTGTGGGGTTAATACAAAAGTAAACCTATCCCTGGTGCTTGAGTAGAATTGCTACTGTAATACTAGTGTTTGTTTCAGCAACATGGGCTTATATCAGCAAACCAACTCAGTCACCAGTGAGAGTTGGGCGGGAGTCTCCCCGAGTCTGTCAGCTGTCTGAAGGGTGATTCAATCGCCTGTAACGTAATTGGGAGAATTCCAAGTTGTTGATCAGTAACTTTTCTAGAAGAGTGCTTGGACTTCACAATCCAGCCTGGAGCCAGCAGCAGGTGTCAGAGTAAAACCCACAGCCTCACAATACCTGCAGCTTTACTGAAACAAAAAAAACCCAGAACAGGCCAGACGCACGGCAGCAGGTGGGGCCGTGGACACTGTGGAGAGGACAGACAAGTTTAATGTTTCGGATGTGGCCCCTTCATCAGAAATGGTGAACCCAGTTCTGATGAGGTGTCCAGACAGGAAAAGGAGGAGGCCATTCAGCCCCTCGAGTCTGTTCCACCATTCAATTAGGTCAGGGCTGATCTGTATCTTAACTCCATCTACCCGCCTTGGTTCTGTAACCCTTAATACCCTCGCCCAACAAAATTCTATCAATTTCAATTTCGAAATTTTCAATTGACCCCCAGCCGTTACCGCTCGTTGGGGGAGAGAGTTCCAGATTTCCACTCCCCTTTGTGTGAAGAAGTGCTTCCTGACACCACCCCTGAACGGCCGAGCTCTAATTTTAAGATTATTCCTCCTTGTTCTGGACTCCCCCCACCAGAGGAAATAGTTTCTCTCTATCCAACCTAACAAATCCTTTAATCATCTTAAACACAAATCACTAAAAGTAGCGACGCAGGTTAATAAGGCCATAAAAATGTGAACCAAGCACTGGGGTTCATTTCTAGAGGGATAGAATTGAAAAACAAGGAAGTTGTGTTAAACTTATATAGAACCTTGGTTAGACCACACTTGGAGGATTGTGCACAGTTCTGGTCTCCATATTATAAAAAGGATATAGAGGCACTGGAGAAGGTGCAAAAAGGATTCACAAGGATGATACCGGAACTGAGAGGATATTCTTATCAGGGAAGGACAAACAAGCTGGGGCTCTTTTCTCTTTTTAAAAAAAAGAGAAGGCTGAGGGGTGACCTGATAGAGCTTTAAGATAATGAAAGGGTTTGATAGGGTAGACGTAGAGAAAATGTTTTCACTTTTAAGGGAGTCCAAATCTAGAGGTCATAAATATAAAATAGTAGCTACTAAATCCTGTAGTGAATTCGGGTTAGAATGTGGAACACACTACCACGAGGAGTAGAATCATAGAAAGGTTACAGCACGGAAGGAGGCCATTCGGCCCATCGAGTCCGTGCCGGCTCTTGGCAAGAGCAATCCAGCAAGTCCCACTCCCCCGCCCTATCCCCGCTTTTTTCCTTTCAAGTACTTATCCAGTTCCCTTTTGAAAGCCATGATCGAATCTGCCTCCACCTCCCCTTCGGGCAGTGTATTCCAGATCATAAACACTCGCTGTGTAAAAAAGTTTTTCCTCATGTCACCTTTGGTTCTTTTGCCAATCACCTTAAATCTATGCCCTCTGATTCTTGACCCTTCTGCCAATGGGAACAGTTTCTCTCTATCTACTCTGCTAGACCCTTCATGATTTTGAATACCTCTATCAAATCTCCTCTCAACCTCCTCTGTTCCAAGGAGAAAAACCCCAGCTTCTCCAGTCTATCCAGGTAACTAAAGTCCTTCATCCCTGGAATCATTCTAGTAAATCTCTTCTGCACCCTTTCTAAGGACTTCACATCCTTCTTAAAGTGTGGTGCCCAGAGCTGGACACAATACTCCAGTTGTGGCTGAACCAGTGTTTTATAAAGGTTCATCATAACTTCCTTGCTTTTGTACTTTATGCCTCTATTTATAAAGCCCAGAATCCCATATGGATTTTAACCGCTATCTCAACCTGCCCTCCACTTTCAATGATTTGTGTACATACACCCCCAGATCTCTATGTTCCTGTAACCCTTTTAGAATTGTGCCCTCTAGTTTATATTGCCTCTCCTCATTCTTCCTACTGAAATGTATCACCTTGCATTTTTCTGCACTAAATTTCATCTGCCACGTGCCCGCCCATTCCACCAGCCTGTCCATATCCTCTTGAAATCTCTCACTATCCTCCTCGCTGTTTACTACACTTCCAAGTTTTGTGTCATCTGCAAATTTTGAAATTGTGCCCTGTACACCCAAGTCCAAGTCATTAATATATATATCAGGAAAGGTAGTTGAGGCAAATTGCATAGATGCATTTAAGGGGAATCTAGATAAACACCTAAGGGAGAAAGGAATAGAAGGGTATCCTGATAGGGTTCGATGAAGTAGAGAGGGAGGAGCATAAACACCAGCATAGGCCATTTGGGCCGAATGGCCTACTTCTGTGCCTTAGTCATTCCTTAATCTTCTATACACAAGGGAATACAAGCCGTGTCTATGCAAATTGGCCTCATAATTTAACCCTTTTAGCCCCAGTATCATTGTGGTGAATCTGCGCTGCACCCCCTCCAAGGCCAGTATATCCTTCCTGAGGTGCAGTGCCCAGAACTGAATGCAGTATCTCCAGATGGGGTCTGACCAGAGCTTTTATATAACTGTAACATAACATCCATCCTTTTGCATTCCAGCCCCTTTGAGATAAAGGCCAACATTCCATTAGCCTTTTTAATTATGAAACCTTAACTCATCTGTTCTCCCCACAGAAGCTGCCTGACCTGCTGACTGTTTCCAGCATCTTCCATTGTTCTCTTGAACTCCCAGCATCCGCAGACTTTCTGCTTCCCGCAACTTTACTGTTTTTGCTGCTCACTGTCACCCTCTAATGGCAAAAACCTCATCCTGCAGCATTACAACCCAGGCAGACTCCTCGTGGAATGTCCAGGACCCCCCCCCCACCTCCATCAGATTCTATTCTGTGTCTAATGGAGAGGTGATGGTGTTGTAATCCGTTGTAGAACTCAATGTTACATTGTGCATTTTATGCTGGTTTATAGTAAAATACAGTCACCAGAAACCTCGGTGTTAAATGATCGTTTCTCTGCATCTACCCTATTTCCTCTGGTGGGGCGAACCCAAAAAAGGGGGCAATGAGGTTGTTAGTTTTTAAGATTTAATTATTTACAGTCCACACTGCTTATCGCGGGCATGTTTGTGGGAACTGGATTTACCCACTTTACGCGATGGCCTGTGTAACGTTTGACAAGCTTTACGGTGAGCTCATAAAATAATGCCAGTGCCACTACTTTTAATAAGTGTAAGGAGTGTCACCAAGTTCTGAGGGCTGGCAGAGAGCAGCGTCACATCACATCGCATCGCATGTCAGCAACTTTAACTTGAAAGCCGCTGGTCAATTTCAAAGTTCCTTAACCGCTGTTTGTGAATGTCTCAAATTAACGTTTAATAAGGAGGTGATTCAAAGAAGGCAGTACAGCTGCTGAGTACATTTGGTCTGAAAGTCTCGACTTCGCTAAAGAAGATACTCAACCAGATTCCTTTTTTTACCGATGTACATTAAACCAATGCCCCGGGGGAACGGCGGTGGACAGAAGGTGATCCCTCCCCAAACATCTGCTCGAAATAACCAGCCCCCTTAATACGGTTTAAGCTTTGTAATTGACGGCTATGGTGATGGCAAATGATTACCGCAGCTGTCCAGGATAAGCAGGGACGGTGTAAGTAGTGGGGACTGTACATAGAATTGCATAATATTTACAGCACAGAAGCAGGCCATTCGGCCCAACTGGTCTATGCCGGCGTTTATGCTCCACACGAGCCGCCTCCTCCCACCCTACTTCATCTCCCCCTATAAAGCTGTGGTTAGACTCCATTGAGAGTACTCCGTTCAGTTCTGGGCACTGCACCTCAGGAGGGATATATTTGCCTTGGAGGGGTGTGAAGCGCAGATTTATCAGAATGAAATTATGAGGACAGGTTGCACAGACTGGGCTTGTAGTCCCTTGAGTTTAGAAGATTAAGGGGTGATCTAATTGAGGTGTTTAAGATGATCAAAGGAGTTGATAGGGTCGATAGAGAGAAACTATTCCCTCTGGTGGGGGGAGTCCAGAACAAGGGGGCAGAACCTTAAAATTAGAGCCAGGCCGTTCAGGGGTGATGTCAGGAAGCATTTCTTCACACAAAGGGGAGTGGAAATCTGGAACTCTCTCCCTCAAAAAGCTGTTGAGGCCGGGGGTCAATTGAAAATTTCAAAACTGAGGTTGATAGATTTTTGTTAGGCGAGGGTATTAAGGGTTACAGAACCAAGGCGGGTAGATGGAGTTAAGATACAGATCAGCTGTGATCCAATTGAATGGCGGAACAGACTCAAGGGGCTGAATGACTGCCTTCTGTTCCTGTGTTGCTATCAACATATTCTTCTATTCCTTTCTCCCTCGTGTACTTATCTAGCTTCCCCTTTAAATGCATCGTGTAGTCATGGGACTGCGGTTATTGGCGTAAACGTACCCATAAATCGCTTCTTTTGGAAAGCAGAAAGCATTTATAGAATCATAGAATCATAGAAGTTACAACATGGAAACAGGCCCTTCGGCCCAACATGTCCATGTCGCCCAGTTTATACCACTAAGCTAGTCCCAATTGCCTGCACTTGGCCCATATCCCTCGATACCCATCTTCCCCATGTAACTGTCCAAATGCTTTTTAAAAGACAAAATTGTACCCGCCTCTACTACTGCCTCTGGCAGCTCGTTCCAGACACTCACCACCCTTTGAGTGAAAAAATTGCCCCTCTGGATCCTTTTGTATCTCTCCCCTCTCACCTTAAATCTGTGCCCCCTCGTTATAGACTCCCCTACCTTTGGGAAAAGATTTTGACTATCGACCTTATCTATGCCCCTCATTATTTTATAGACTTCTATAAGATCACCCCTTAACCTCCTACTCTCCAGGGAATAAAGTCCCAGTCTGTCTAACCTCTCCCTGTAAGTCAAACCATCAAGTCCCGGTAGCATCCTAGTAAATCTTTTCTGCACTCTTTCTAGTTTAATAATATCCTTTCTATAATAGGGTGACCAGAACTGTACACAGTACTCCAAGTGTGGCCTCACCAATGCCCTGTACAACTTCAACAAGACATCCCAACTCCTGCATTCAATGTTCTGACCAATGAAACCAAGCATGCTGAATGCCTTCTTCACCACCCTATCCACCTGTGACTCCACTTTCAAGGAGCTATGAATCTGTACTCCTAGATCTCTTTGTTCTATAACTCTCCCCAACGCCCTACCATTAACGGAGTAGGTCCTGGCCCGATTCGATCTACCAAAATGCATCACCTCACATTTATCTAAATTAAACTCCATCTGCCATTCATCGGCCCACTGGCCCAATTTATCAAGATCCCGTTGCAATCCTAGATAACCTTCTTCACTGTCCACAATGCCACCAATCTTGGTGTCATCTGCAAACTTACTAACCATGCCTCCTAAATTCTCATCCAAATCATTAATATAAATAACAAATAACAGCGGACCCAGCACCGATCCCTGAGGCACACCGCTGGACACAGGCATCCAGTTTGAAAAACAACCCTCGACAACCACCCTCTGTCTTCTGTCGTCAAGCCAATTTTGTATCCAATTGGCTACCTCACCTTGGATCCCATGAGATTTAACCTTATGTAACAACCTACCATGCGGTACCTTGTCAAATGCTTTGCTGAAGTCCATGTAGACCACATCTACTGCACAGCCCTCATCTATCTTCTTGGTTACCCCTTCAAAAAACTCAATCAAATTCGTGAGACATGATTTTCCTCTCACAAAACCATGCTGACTGTTCCTAATTAGTCCCTGCCTCTCCAAATGCCTGTAGATCCTGTCCCTCAGAATACCCTCTAACAACTTACCCACTACAGATGTCAGGCTCACTGGTCTGTAGTTCCCAGGCTTTTCCCTGCCGCCCTTCTTAAACAAAGGCACAACATTTGCTACCCTCCAATCTTCAGGCACCTCACCTGTAGCGGTGGATGATTCAAATATCTCTGCTAGGGGACCCGCAATTTCCTCCCTAACCTCCCATAACGTCCTGGGATACATTTCATCAGGTCCCGGAGATTTATCTACCTTGATGCGCGTTAAGACTTCCAGCACCTCCCTCTCTGTAATATGTACACTCCTCAAGACATCACTATTTATTTCCCCAAGTTCCCTAACATCCATGCCTTTCTCAACCGTAAATACCGATGTGAAATATTCATTCAGGATCTCACCCATCTCTTGTGGTTCCGCACATAGATGACCTTGTTGATCCTTAAGAGGCCCTACTCTCTCCCTAGTTACCCTTTTGCCCTTTATGTATTTGTAGAAGCTCTTTGGATTCACCTTTGCCTGATCTGCCAAAGCAATCTCATATCCCCTTTTTGCCCTCCTGATTTCTCTCTTAACTCTACTCCGGCAATCTCTATACTCTTCAAGGGATCCACTTGATCCCAGCTGCCTATGCATGTCATATGCCTCCTTCTTATTTTTGACTAGTGCCTCAATCTCCCGAGTCATCCAAGGTTCCCTACTTCTACCAGCCTTGCCCTTCACTTTATAAGGAATGTGCTTACACTGAACCCTGGTTAACACACTTTTGAAAGCCTCCCACTTACCAGACGTCCCTTTGCCTGCCAACAGACTCTCCCAATCAACTTCTGAAAGTTCCTGTCTAATACCATCAAAATTGGCCTTTCCCCAATTTAGAATTTTAACTTTTGGGCCAGACCTATCCTTCTCCATAGCTATCTTAAAACTAATGGAATTATGATCACTGGTCCCAAAGTGATCCCTCACTAACACTTCTGTCACCTGCCCTTCCTTATTTCCCAAGAGGAGGTCAAGTTTTGCCCCCTCTCTAGTCGGGCCATCCACATACTGAATGAGAAATTCCTCCTGAATACACTCAACAAATTTCTCTCCATCCAAGCCCCTAATGCTATGGCTGTCCCAGTCAATGTTGGGAAAGTTAAAGTCCCCTACTATTACCACCCTATTTTTCTTGCAGCTGTCTGTAATCTCCTTACATATTTGCTCCTCAATTTCCCGTTGACTATTTGGGGGTCTGTAGTACAATCCTATCAAAGTGATCTCTCCCTTCTTATTTTTCAGTTCTACCCATATGGACTCAGTGGGCGAACCCTCGGATATATCCCCTCTCACTACTGCCGTGATGTTCTCCCTAATCAAGAACGCAACTCCCCCTCCTCTCTTACCTCCTGCTCTATCTTTCCTATAGCATCTGTACCCTGGAACATTGAGCTGCCAGTCCTGCCCCTCCCTTAGCCATGTTTCAGTAATAGCTATAACATCCCAGTCCCATGTACCCATCCATGCCCTGAGTTCATCTGCCTTGCCCATCAGACTTCTTGCATTGAAATAAATGCAGTTTAATCTAGTCTTCCCTTGGTCTTTGCCCTGCTTTCTCAGACCATCTGTCCGGTCATGTTCTGTACACTCTCCCTTACTGCCTTTTGTTTCTGTCACCACTTTATTTCCCACTGACTTCCTGCATCGGTTCCCATCCCCCTGCCACATTAGTTTAAACCCTCCCCAACAGCACTAGCAAACACTCCCCCTAGGACATTGGTTCCAGTCCTGCCCAGATGCAGACCGTCCAATTTGTACTGGTCCCACCTCCCCCAGAACCGGTTCCAATGGCCCAGGAATTTGAATCCCTCCCTCTTGCACCATCTCTCAAGCCACGTATTCATCTTAGCTATCCTGTCATTCCTACTCTGACTAGCCCGTGGCACTGGTAGCAATCCTGAGATTACTACCTTTGAGGTCCTACTCTTTAGTTTAACTCCTAACTCCCTAAATTCAGCTTGTAGGACCTCATCCTGTTTTTTACCTATATCGTTGGTGCCTATATGCACCACGACAACTGGCTGTTCACCCTCCCCCTCCAGAATGTCCTGCAGCCGCTCCGAGACATCCTTGACCCTTGCACCAGGGAGGCAACATACCATCCTGGAGTCTCGGTTGCGTCCGCAGAAACGCCTGTCTATTCCCCTTACAATCGAGTCCCCTATCACTATAGCTCTGCCACTCTTTTTCCTGCCCTCCTGTGCAGCAGAGCCAGCCACGGTGCCATGAACCTGGCCACTGCCACCTTCCCCTGGTGAGCCATCTCCGCCAACAGTATCCAAAACGGTATACCTGTTTTGGAGGGAGATGACCGCAGGGGACCCCTGCACTGCCTTCCTACTCTTCCTCTGTCTGTTGGTCACCCATTCACTATCTCCCTCAGTAATTTTTATCTGCGGTGTGACCAACTCACTGAACGTGCTATCCACGACTTTCTCAGCATCGCGGATGCTCCAAAGTGAGTCCATCCGCAGCTCCAGAGCCGTCAAGCGGTCAAACAATAGCTGCAGCTGGACACACTTCCCGCAGGTGAAGGAATCAGGGATACAGGAAGGATCCCTGAATTCCCACATCCCACAAGAGGAACATGACACGGCGCTGGGATCTCCTGCCATGACTTAACCCTTAAATTAGCTTAAGAACAACTACAGTGTCAAGAGAAAAAAAAAGGAAAGAAAAACTACTTACCACTCCCTTTAAGGAGTTTACTCCTTTAAATTGTTCTCAATTTAGAGAATGTTAACTACACTAGGGACCTTGATTCACTAAAAAATAAACGCTACTTCCTATAAGACCTGCAGACCTTCCCTTTCCTTTCACTTTAGTTACTGTCGATAAGTAGAAATACTCACCTGAACCTACTCACCAATCAGGTGCCTCCCCTGTGTCGCGTCCCGATCTGATTCCTGACGTCACTTCGAACTCGGTCGCAGCTCCGCTCGGCTCCTCTCAGCTGTTCTCAGCGCTCTGAAATCCCGCCTTTTATCGGACGCTCCCTCCGCTCGGCTCGGCTCCTCTCAGCTGTTCTCAGCGCTCTGAAATCCCGCCTTTTATCGGACGCTCCCTCCGCTCGGCTCGGCTCCTCTCAGCGCTCTGAAATCCCGCCTTTTATCGGACGCTCCCTCCGCTCGGCTCGGCTCCTCTCAGCTGTTCTCAGCACTGTCGCCCCTTTCATCCTAGATATGAAATAAAACCATGCGCACTTAGTTTTTTTTTCCCTGTGTGTGTTTTCCAGGTGGTCAGAGTGTAAACGGTTACTCCAGCCCCCGGCAGACGATGTTGTACGAGCTTGAGCTGTCAGCCATTCAGCCTTCCATTGGCCGCTGTGACGACACCAAATTGTGAGGCCCGATTCTACCCCGCCGGATTTCAGACCAGTCTCAGCCTTTACCGCACAAAAAACAAAATAAGCTGAGATATGTCAAACATTCTCTCTCCGCTCTTGGGATCGTGATCAAATGCACCAAAACGTAGAGGTGAACAGTACCACACGCTGCCTGTGTTTGCATCGGGTTTTTTTTTTGTAATCGTTCTTCCTCATGATGTCCTCAAACGAAGATTATCACGTTGGGATGGATATTAGCGTTATTGCCCATTCCTGCAAAAACCTCCGTTAAGGATACTCTCGGTAAGAAATTACTGTGTTTAGTTTACTGTTCTGCTGGTGAGCAGAAGATGCTGGCCAAACGACCCCAATATGTTGGAAGTGTCCCCGACCAGCTTCCATTTACTTTCCCTGTGGTGTGGTGCTCATGCAGTGGATGTATAGTGATTGCAGTGGACATTTCCCCAGCAGCAGCAGCACCGGTACTGGAGGCATCTACCGGCCCTTGGACTCTTCACACTGATACCAGGCGGCTGCCTGAAGTGGGTTGAATTCACGTAGCATGTTCAGCTCTGATGGGAACAGTAATGATGAGAATCAAGACTTCTCTGTGTACATGGGATTTGACTTTCAGAAGGTTTCTGATGATTATCGCGGTTTTGACAGCGATGGCTCTCTGGTGAGGATGAGCAGCGGTTCTGATGGATGATGACATATGTTGCATGTTGAACGTGTCCCCCTGGAAGAGACCCATTCATCCTGTGGATCTGCTGGCTCCTCGGGGAGCCTGTACTATTGCTCTTCAGCACTTTCTCTAATCATTTGCTCTGATTTTTTTTTTGTTTGCTTTCATTACAGTGTGTCCAGAGCATTTGGACTTGCCAGACAAGAATGATACCGGGACTTAGAGGGTTAAATTATGAGGACTGGTTGCATAACCTAATTATACCGCTGTGTGAAATGAGTAGAACACATTGTTCCCTGGGTGACCCAGCGTTGATTTTTGACTCTAGCATTGGGCACTCGAGCTGATAGCATCAGTGCACAGAAACAAAAAGAAAGTCCATAAATGCTGGAAACCCTTAAAGGGTTAAATTATGAGGACAGGTTGCATAAACTTGGCTTGTATTCCCTTGAGTTCAGCAGGTTGAGGGGTGATCAGATTGAGGTGTTTGAAATGATAAAGGGAGTTGATAAGGTCGATACAGAGAAACTATTTCCTCTGGTGGGGGGAATCCAGAACAAGGGGGCAACAAGGGGAGCAAAATTAGAGCCAGGCCGTTCAAGAGTGAAGTCAGGAAGCACTTTTTTGTGACACAAAGAGTAGTGGAAATCTGGATCGCTCTTTCCCCCCCCCCCCCCCGCAGAAGGCTGTTGAGGTTGGGGGTAAATTGGAGCTTTCAAGTCTGAGATCGATAGAGTTTTGTTAGGTAAGGATATCAAGGGATATGGAGCAAAGGCGGGAAATTGGAGTTAAGATACAGAAAAGCCATGATCTAATTGAATGGCGGGACAGGCTCGAGGGGCTGAATGGCCTCCTCATGTTCCTATGTTGGGCGCACTGGGTTCAGTGAAGAGAGACTTTTTGGTTCTTAAAGCTGTTCGTATGTAATATTTGGCCCTACCACTTCTCTTTGCTGTGGTTAATTCAGTAAGCTGCTTCAAAGTTTCGTTGCAACATTCAAAATTGGATTTGCAAAGGCTGCTCAGCTGAGCTTGGTGTTAATAAGCTGGCACCAAGCTTCCATGGATGGCTCACTTGATGAAGGCAGTGCACAGTGAACAGAGAGTCCCAGGTTTGATCCCCAGTCTGGCCGGTCACAGAGTCAGAGTGACAGCAGGAGAATAACAAATTGGCTTCATTGCTTCTTGGGGTAGGGAGGGGAAATGATCATGGGATCCCTGCTCCTGATCACTATCCAGGGATCCCTGCTCCTGATCACTATCCAGGGATCCCTGCTCCTGATCACTATCCAGGGATCCCTGCTCCTGATCACTATCCAGGGATCCCTGCTCCTGATCACTATCCAGGGATCCCTGCTCCTGATCACTATCCAGGGATCCCTGCTCCTGATCACTATCCAGGGATCACTATCCAGGGATCCCTGCTCCTGATCACTATCCAGGGATCCCTGCTCCTGATCACTATCCAGGGATCACTATCCAGGGATCCCTGCTCCTGATCACTATCCAGGGATTCCTGCTCCTGATCACTATCCAGGGATCCCTGCTCCTGATCACTATCCAGGGATCCCTGCTCCTGATCACTATCCAGGGATCACTATCCAGGGATCCCTGCTCCTGATCACTATCCAGGTATCCCTGCTCCTGATCACTATCCAGGGATCCCTGCTCCTGATCACTATCCAGGGATCCCTGCTCCTGATCACTATCCAGGGATCCCTGCTCCTGATCACTATCCAGGGATCCCTGCTCAGATGGCGCAGATGCTGTGCCGCACAGCGCGCCCCCTGTGTGATACAGACTCTATTTGATAGAGCACATGGTATAGGTGCACCTAACTGGTTATTAAACTTGTTTTGAGTCCCGAAGGGGGAGGTTTAACAATCTAAAAATAAACCTAGTATGTATGACACCAGTTCAGTGAATACTGGGAATCATGAAATGTTCTGTTCATCATCTTCTGCCTGATGGCATTCAGCATTGGAAATTAACAGTGTTATTTTTTTTTGAAGAAGCTGCAAGACCTGAGCATGAGAAACACCTGTTCTCAGTTCACTTGATTGGACTTCACGCCATTGAAGGTCAAATATTTTTCCACGCCATTTATAAACATTTCTGACAGCAGGTTGTTCGTTATTATTTATTTATGTTTTTAATTATATAGAACGTGATATTTTGATTGGTTAAAAGCATCAAATGTAAACCGAGGCATTTCTGCACTTTTTTATGTTTGAAGTATTTTCTGCACCTGGTGTTCTTTGAGTAAATGGCTGAAAAGCCTCAACACTCACTGTTTGGGCTGACACATGAAAAATAATCACATGAGTGAGGTATGGGAGGGTCGCTGGTGCCAGTGGAACTGCCTCCCGCACAGGAATCAGCACCTTCACAGCAGGAGGGGAGAAGATTATGGGATGGGGAACTCCGGCGACTTGCATTGAGCACCTTATACATGACAGGTATGTTCTGTTACCCACAAGACACCTGTATCGTTCAGTTGTTCTTAACTTTACTCTTTAGTGCAATGTGAATGAGATTAAGAGTGTTATATTTATTGTGGATTTCATTGTACTGTAATGAGAATCTCTAGGGAGAAATGACACTTAAAACGCGTAAAATGTCCTTCCCACCGTTCATGTTCGAGAAGGCACGCACCTCCAGAACGATTCAATCCATTCTGACTGAACATTGCCCTGTTAGCACTGGAGCTTTCTGACCGGCCTGGGCTCAGGAACTGCACTTCTCTAATTGTGCCATTACATTCATCCCACTGACTCGCTAAACTAACCCCCTCCCCTCCCACCAGAAAACAAACCGCTTGCCAATAACTAACACTGGCTTTTATGTGGTGAAATGGATTTTTATTTGGCTGATACAATACATTTTGACAAATTAGTATCGTGGCTATCCCGTTGTATTGAAGGAGTTGGCTAATAAATTTCAGATGTGGCTAACTGTGATGAATATTTGGATTATAGATGGTCCAAAACTTGGATCCTCCAAATCTGAACATTGAATGCTGAGTCAAGTGGGCGAAATAGCTCGCCTGCACTGCGAGGCAATGCAACATTGCCACCAGAACCTGGGAATGTGCCCATTTGTGGGACGACTTCTTCGCTGCTCCTCCATCGACCACTACGGACTGGACATAATAGGGAAAAAAACCTTTGATGCTATGATTTTAGTCACCATGATGGCTGCAGCTGTTCAATGGGCCATTGACATTGGTATGGTACCACACTGCCAACTCTCTTGGAAGGATGTGAACTGGTTCAAATTGGGACAAATTTGAATGTTCTTACGTAAATCCAAAAATATCCATCGGCCTCCCTGACTAGTGCCAGAGTATCCAATTCGCTTGGCCAGACCATTCCTCCCTTTGTGGATTTGGCCTCTGGTTGGTGTCTGTATCTTTGAGATGTGACATAAGCATTTCTACAAAACAATGGTGAAGGAGTTACGTAGGAACATAGACAATAAAAGACCAAGGTCCATTTAGTTTGCCTTCTACCGCCCTGATATTCGCATAATGCAACGAGTTGACGAATTGTGGCAATTGGTCTCTATCAATTATTCTACAACAGACCCAGATATGAGGCGAGGAAAACCCCCCTGTGGTGGAGAGCTTTGGGAACCATAAGTCCAAATTCCACTGTTCCTCACCCTATGCTACATTTACCCCATGTCATGTCCAAAATATTATTGTTGCAGCCTCCTGAACAAACAAAGCCAGCCACAGAGCAACCAAGTCAGCTCCTCTATACTGCAAACAAAAGGCCCATTCAGACATCCACAGGCGCCTTCAGGGTATCGCACAGTGAAGAAAGGCCCCAAAGACTTGCCAGAAGTTATTAGGCTGCAGCGTAGACGCAGACAGACTATGCATTCACAGAAGGGAACACTTTAGAAAAGTACAAACAAAGCAAGAAATACAGCAAGGGGAACTCCTGGAGAGACTCTACAGATTATAATGGAAAGAACGCGAACTGGGATAATGAATGGGGACAGAAGTTGTAAAGAAACACACATGTTGAGGACAGATACTAGGTCACATGATGGCCTTGTGGGTAAAGATAGTTCCTAGTGTGGAAGGATTCGTATTACATAGAATTAGATAGAATTTACAGCACAGAAACAGGCCATTCGGCCCAACAGGTCTATTCCAGCATTTATGCTCCACATGAGCCTCCTCCCACCCTTCTTCATCTAACCATATCAGTATAACTCTTCTGTTCCTTTCTCCTTCATGTACTTATCGAGCTTCCCCTTAAATGTATCTACACTATTCGCCTCAACTACTCCTTGTGGGAGCGAGTTCCACATTCTCACCACTCTCTGGGTAAAGAAGTTTCTCCTGAATTCCCTATTGGATTGTTTAGTGACTCTCTTATATTTATGACCCCTGGTTCTGGTCTCCCCCACAAGTGGAAACATCGTCTCTATGTCTACCCTATCAAACCCATATGCACGATCTTATGCAGGAGTAGCTGAGCTGAGCTGAGCCAGGACAGCACTTTGTGGTGTTACAATTGGCCTCAGAGCTCCTGAACTAGGGGAAAGGGAGAGATCGGCCAGGGATTTCACCCCCCGTCGCTACCCAGTGACCGCTGCGCGCATGTGGGTGTGGGCCGAGGAGAGGATGGGACTTGCCTACGATGCCCGCCACAACTGATTGGCCTGCCGAGGCTCACATAAGAAGAATGGACCACCTGGGTGAGGGGCCAGAGGGCTGTACCTCAGAAATGCCTTCGGGAGCAATGTGGGGGGGGGGTGGGAGGAAACTTGGCAAATAAAAAAAGTTTTAATTAGGCTAGAATTAAACAATCCCAGTCCTCAAGGAGATGAGAAAATTGGACCCATGTGGTCCCCAGATGTTGGCGTTAACTCACCAAAGGCACAAAATTGTGCAGATTAAAAGTGCAGTATGCAAAATGCTTTATTTTTTCGCAATTATAGAATCTTACAGTGCAAGAGGAGGCCATTCGGCCCATCGTGCCCGTGCCGGCTCTTTGAAAGAGCTATCCAATTAGTCCCACTGCCTTCCTCTTTTCCCATAGCCCTGCACATTTTTCCCTTTCAAGTATTTGTCCAATTTCCTTTTGAAAGTTATTATTGAATCTGCTTCCACCTCCCTTTCAGGCAGCGCATTCCAGATCAGAACAACTCGTCGCGTTAAAAAAAAATTCTCCTCATCTCCCCTCTGGTTCTTTTGCCGATCACCTTAAATCTGTGTCCTCTGGTCACCGACCCTCCTGCCACTGGAAACAGTTTCTCCTCATTTACTCTATCAAAAACCGTTTATAATTTTAAACATCCCTATTAATTCTCCTGCTCTAAGGAGAACGACTCCAGCTGGTTAGATGTAAAAAAGCAAATTCCCAGTGATGAAGCTGCATTTATATTTTTTTTAAGAAGCAGGGCTGATTTGAAAGTCCAGGAACAGGAAACTTTCACTCACTGCTGTTCGTGCATAAGGGTTAAGAGGTGTAGATTATCTCCCCGTACATTTCTGCCACACAGCTGCATCTCCTCACCTACACAAGTCCTTGTCACGGTTTCCATGTTTCACTCTGTGCCGTGACCATTTTTCCCCCTCACTGCGATTTATCAAATTACCTTAGCGTTTCACAAACATTTTAATAGAAGAGTTTTGATTTTGTAATATAAAAGATTCAATATAGTCTGTGCCTAGTGGTGAGCTTTAAAGTGGGTTTAATTTTCAATGATGGGGCATTGGTCAATATTTCACACCTAACCCACCTAACATTATTACGTAACTCAAGAGATTACCAACTCCTCGAAAATAGTATCCAAAGAAATATTACCTGAACACATTGAGCCACCAAGAAAGGAAAGCAAAAACTTGCGTTACATGGCATCTCATCGCATCTTTCAGAAACAGCTCTAAACTCTTCACAAAAGCTCGATTACAAAGCCCGTACTTCCATCGCCCCCCAGCTGGCCCAAGCACCAGTGACTCCCTGTCTTCCAGCGAATTAATTTCAAGATTCTCGTCCTCGCTTTCAAATCGTTCCATGGCCTCTCCCAACCCGACATCAGCCATCTCCTCCAGTCATAAAGAAAGTACTTGCATTTATATAGTGCCTTTCGTGACCTCAGGACGTCCCAAAGCGCTTCACAGCCAATTATTAAGTACTGTTGTATTAAGTACTTTTTTGAAATGTCGTCACTAAAGTAATGTAGGAAACGCGGCAACCAATTTGCGCACAGCAAGCTCCCACAAACTGCAATGAGATAAATGACCAGATAATCTGTTTTTAGTGATATTGCTTGAGGGATGAATATTGGCCAGGAACTCCCCTGCTCGTCTTCGAATAGTGGCCGTGGGATCTTTTACATCCACCTGAGAGGGCAGACGGGGCCTCAGTCTCACCTCTGACTCAGGTGAGAGTGCGACCCATTGATCCACGGCTAACACCTTTATACTTCCCTGCAACTACCTTCTGCTCCTCTGAAACCAACTATGTCTTGTCCCCCTGCGCCTTCCACTGCGCCTTAGGGCGTTTTGCTATGTTAAAGGCGCTATATAAATGCAAGTTGTTGTTATTTCGCTCACTTTCTTCAGCCGCTACATTCCTGCTTTCTGGGACCTTGCTTGATTCCTCCATCTTGTCAAAGGCCTCCTCAAAATCCTTCCCCTAACCACACACTAAGCCTCTCTGTTGTCCATTTTTACTGCTCAGGGTTCCTTGTATTTGCTCGATGCAAAGTACATTCCGAGGTCTTCCTGAACACGAGCAATCCATTGATGTGCAATGACTGTTGTTATGTAGGCAAACTAAACGAAAGAGAATTAAACCCCAGAGTATCGGCAGGAGGGGGCTTTAAAACGCTTCTCTGGAGATTATTTAAAACACAATTTAGCTAAATTGTACATCATAGAATCATACAAAGGTTACGGCACGGAAGCAGGCCATTCAGCCGATCAAGTCCATGCTAGCTCTAGGCAAGAGCAATCCAGCTAATCCTACTCCCCTGCCCTATTCCTGTAGCCCTGCAAATTTTTTCCTTTCAAGTACTTATCCAGTTCCCTTATGAAGGCCATGATTGAATCTACCTCCTCCACCCTCTGACAGTGCATTCCAGATCCTAACCACTCGCTGTGTAAAAAAAAGTTTTTCTTCATGTCACCTTTGGTTCTTTTGCCAATCACCTTAAATCTATGTCCTGTGGTTCTTGACCCTTCTGCCAGTAGGAACAGTTTCTCTCTATCTACTCTGTCTAGACCCTTCATGATTTTGAAATCTATCAAATCTCTTCTCAACCTTCTCTGTTCCAAGGAGAACAACCCCAGCTTCTCCAGTCTATCCACGTAACTAAAGTCCCTCATCCCTGGAATCGTTCTAGTAAATCTTTTCTGCACCCTCTCTAAGGCCTTCACATCTTTCCTAAAGTGCGGTGCCCAGAACTGGACACAATACTCCAGTTGTGGCCGAACCAGTGTTTTATAAAGGTTCATCATGACTTCCTTGCTTTTGTACTCTGTGCCTCTATTTATAAAGCCCAGGATCCCGTATGCTTTTTTAACAGCTTTCTCAACCTGCCCTGCCACCTTCAATGAATTGTGTACATATACCCCCCCCTCCACCGCAGATCTCTCTGTTCCTGTACCCCTTTTAGAATTGTGCCCTTTAGTTTATATTGCCTCTCCTCATTCTTCCCACCTAAATGTATCACCTCGCATTTTTCTGCATTAAATTTCATCTGCCATGTGTCCGCCCATGCTACCAAGCCTGTCTATGTCCTCTTGAAGTCTATCACTATCCTCCTCACTGTTCACTACACTTCCAAGTTTTGTGTCATCTGCCAACTTGGAAATTGTGCCCTGTACACCCAAGTCCAAATTATTAATTTATATCAAGAAAAGCAGTGGTCCCAGCACTGACCCCTGGGGAACACCACTGTACACCTCCCTCCAGTCTGAAAAACAACCGTTCACCACTACTCTCTGTTTCCTGTCACTTAGCCAATTTCATATCCATGCTGCCACTGCCCCTTTTATTCCATGGGCTTCAATCTTGATGACAAGCCTATTATGCGGCACTTTATTGAATGCCTCCTCTTACTATCTGTTTCTGTTTACATGCGTATAGAAGACTTTTGGATTCCCTTTTATGTTGGCTGCCAGTCTATTCTCATACTCTCTCTTTGCCCCTCTTATTTCCTTTTTCACTTCCCCTCTGAACTTTCTATATTCAACCTGGTTCTCACTTGTGTTATCAACCTGACATCTGTCATACTTTTCTCTGCCTCGTTTTACTCTCTATCTCTTTTGTCATCCAGGGAGCTCTGGCTTTAGTTGCCCTACCGTTCTCCCTCGTACCTTCATTGTACCTGAACCATCTCCTCCTTAAAGGCTGCCCATTGTTCAGTTAGTTTTGCCTGCCAATCTTTGATTCCAATTTACCCGGGCCAGATATGTTCTCATCCCATTGAAATTGGCCCTCCTCCAATTGAGTATTTTTACTTTAGAGTGGTCCATGTCCTTTTCCATAGCTATTCTAAACCTTATGATACTATGATTGCTGCTCCCTAAATGTTCCCCCATTGACACTTGCTCCACTTGGCCCGCCTCATTCCCTAGAACCAAGTCCAGCAATGCCCCCTTCCTCATTGGGCTGGAAATGTACTGGTCAAGAAAGTTCTCCTGAACACACTTCAAAAATTCCTCCCCCTCTTTGCCCCTTATTATCACTTTCTCAATCTATATTAGGATAGTTGAAGTCCCCAGTTATCACTACTCTATGGCTTTTGCACATCTCTGTAATTTCCCTGCAAATTTGCTCCTCTATCTCCTTCCCACTAGTTGGTGGCCTATAGAATACACCCAGTAGTGTAATGGCACCTCTATTGTTTCTTAACTCTAACCAAATAAATTCTGTCCTTGACCCCTCCAGGACATCCTCTCTCTCCAGCACTGCAATATTCTCCTTAATCAATACTGCCACCCCCTCCCCTCCTTTCTTTCCTTCCCTATCTTTCCTGAACATCTTGTATCCAGGAATATTTATTACCCAATCCTGCCCTTTTTTGAGCCAGGTCTCCGTTATCACCACATCATATTCCCATGTGGCTATTTATGCCTGCAGCTCACCAACCTTGTTTACCACACTTCGTGCGTTTACACATACGCACTGTAAACCAATCTCAGACTTTCTTGTACTCTCTCTTAGTCTGTTCCCTCCTAATACCGTACTATTTCTTGCTCTAGTGCTATCTTTCCCTCCCAATCCTTTGTGCACCTTGTTTCTCCTTTCCAATGCTACATTCTGGTGCCCATCACCCTACCAAATTAATTTAAACCCCCCCACCCACAGCACTAGCGAACCGCCCCGCGAGGACATTGTTCCCAGCTCCATTGAGGTGCAACCCGTCTCGTTTGTACAGGTCCCACTCCCCGCCCCCCCCCACCCCCCCCAGAACTAGTCCCAACGCCCCAGGAATCTAAAGCCCTCCCTTCTGCACCATCTCTCCAGCCGCGCATTCATCTGCTCTATCCTCCTATTTCTATACTCGCTAGTGCATGGCACCGGGAGTAATCCGGAGATTACTACCTCTGAGGTCCTGCTCTTTCCTAACTCCTTAAAATCTGCTTGCAGGACCTCATCCCTCTTCCTACCTATGACATTGGACCGATATGGACCACGACCTCTGGCTGTTCCCCTTCCCCCTCCAGAATGTTCTTCAGCCGCTCAGTGACATCCTTGACCCTGGCACCAGGGAGGACAAATACCATCCTGGAATCACATCTGCGGCCGCAGAAATACCTGCCTGTTCCCCCTAACCATAGAATCCCCTATCACTATTGCTCTCCTGACCTTTCTCTTCCCTGCCCCCTCCTGTACAACTGAGTCACCCATGGTGCGATGGTCTTTGCTCTGGCTGCACTCCCTAGAGGTACCCTCTCCCCCACCAGCATTCAGAACTGAATACTGGTTGGAGAGCGAGATGCCCTCAGGGGACTCCTGCACTATCTGCCTGGTCCTCCTTGTCTGCCTGGCAGTCACTCAGACCCTCTCTGCCTGCACTCTCAAGCTGTGGGGTGACCACCTCCTGAAAAGTCCTATCCACGTGGCTCTCAGCCTCACGGATGCTCTGCAGCGATGCCAGCTGATGCTCAAGCTCCGAAATCCAGAGTTCGAGCTCCTCCAGCTGGTGACACTTCCTGCACCTGTGGTTGTCCAGGACACGGGAAGCATCCTGGAGTTCCCACATACCTCGATTTATTAGATTACTAACTAAACTTAACTGAAATTAAACTAAGCCTTAAAAAATGGAAAAAGAAACACTCACCAGCTACCGACCAATTCACTCCTTCCCTTGTGCTGACGTTACTTTTGATTTTCTTACCTCACTCCCTGAAGCCCCTCGCTCTTTATCTGCTCCGGCAATCGAAACAAAAGTTCGAGTTAACCTCTGCACCAGTTGGTTGGGTCCATTTTATGACTGTTCCGATGTCTATGGAGGGACGTTTGAACATTTATTTTTTGTCGGCTTGTCTCTTCACGTTTTTTTTTGGCGAAGTTCTTAAGTCTCCTTAATGCTCCATTCACGAATCAATCCCCTGTTTGCCCAAAAGCGCCAGGCTAGTCCGAATGTAAATCTGGGATGTTCTGAAGATACACTGGAGGACGACCTGCTTGTCGTTGTCAGAAACACAAAGACGTTCTCTGCTTATTGTGAACTTTTTCAAACAAGATTAGCTTGAAGGTTCTGCTGGAAATAGCAACCGAAGCAATTTATTTTTTATTCCATTATCGGGATGTGGGTTGTGCTGGCAAGGCCGGCATTTATTGCCCACCCCTTGTTGCCCTTGAGAAGGTGGCGATGAGCCGCTTTCTTGAACCACTGCGGTCACTCCCAAAGTGCTGTTAGGTAGTGCGCTCCAGAATCTTCACAAACACACTTACATCATCACTAAACAGGGCCAGAGTAATTCTAAGGTCCGTCTTTCCCCTCCCACCGCCCCACGCAGTGGTTAGAACCTGGTGAAGTGGTTGATCAAATCAGGCTTCAGTTAAATCAACTCAGCCATTCGTCAAGTGACCCCTCTCAGGAGCCCCGCTAAGTAAGCTTTTGGAGACAGTTTTACACTAAAGAATTCTGCAATGTCTCTTGGATGAAACGCCTGAAGTGTAGGAGTTGTGTGTCTTATTCAACCAGCCCACTACATCTCAGTTCAAAACTGTGGCAGATGGATTTCAACGCAAGTGAGTGTGAGGTCATCCGTTTTGGACCAAAAAAGGATCGATCCGAGTGATTTTAAATGGTGGAAAGCTAGGAACAGTGGAGGTCCAAAGAGATTATGGGGTCCACGTAAACAGATCACTAAAATGTAGTGGTCAGGTAGAAAAAATAATCAAATTGGCTAATGGAATTCTAACTAGAGGGCTAGAATATAAAGGGGAGGAAGTTTTGCTACAGCTATACACAGCCCTGGTTAGACCACATCCGCAGTACTGTGTACAGTTCTGGGCACTGCACCTTAGAAAGGATATACCGGCCTTGGAAAGAGTGCAGCGCAGATTCCCCAGAATGTTACCAGGGCTCCAATGGTTAGATTATGAGGAGAAATTATATAAACTAGGCTTGTATTCTAGAAACCAAAATTGGAGCAGGCTCGGGGGGCCGTATGGCCTACTCCTGCTCCAATTTCTTATGTTTGTTACGTATTCCCTGGGATATAGAAGGTTAGGGGCCGATTTGATTGAGGTTTTTAGGAATTGATAGGGTAGATAGAGAGAAACTTTTTCCGCTCTTGGGAGAGTCTAGGACAAGGGGACGTAACCTTAAAATCAGAGCCAGGCCATTCAGGAGAGAAGTTAGGAAACACTTCTTCACACAAAGGGTGGGAGAAGTTTGGAACTCCCATTAAAAGCAGTAGATGCTAGCTCAATTTATAATTTTAAATCTGAGATCAATAGACTTTTGCTAGCCAAGGTTATTAAGGGATATGGAACCAAAACGGGTGATGGGAGTTGGGTCACAGATCAGCCAAGATCTAATTGAATGGCAGAACAAGCTTGAGGGGCTGAATGCCTACTCCTGTTCCAATGTTCAACTGACCCAGTGTCCCAATTTAACAGACCCACTGCGCCTCAGTTTTTGGGTGCATATATCAAATAGTTTGCTCTAGTGTGACACTAGACCCATCTCAATTAATGGATGAAAAGGCCTTTGTAACATGCCCGCCAGTCACCAGCTAATTCATCCTGTTCTGTGTCACAAGTTAATTTGACACTGCAAGTATGAAAATTTGACTGCCCAGAAAAGTTTGGATTTATGCAACGCAAATTAGGGACAAGAAATGGAAAATGAAAGAAGCTACTGTATTTGATTGGACACTTAAAATCCAAACTGTCTGACTGATAAATTAACATGAAATACAGTAACATATTATACAGGTTTTTTTTGGTTTATTTATTCTGTGGTACAAATGTGTAGAAAGTTGGTGACAGTTTGGACAATCAAAGCTTATACCAATGTGATAATGTAGCATAGTAGAAAAATATCATCAACATATGCTTAAACTTTTGATATACTGTATAGTGCCGACACTAAGTACTGTACGTGGTGTATGTCAGTGTTATGTTCAGATAATATCCTGTTCCAACAACTGAGGCTCACAAGTGGATTAATTTCAAATAAATCTCCCTTTAATGGTTTTCATACAGTGTGACATTTCCTGTGTTGCTTTCCGTTACTTAAATCCATTTTGAAATTTATGCCAAGGGCACCGATTAATAAATTGGCCAGCAGCCATCATCGCTGCAGTCTGGGATGGTTACATTACAGATTGGTTCCACAGTCACATCTCTTTATGTCCCGGGGTCAGGAAGACATGGATTTAGATGGCTGATAGCAGCCGACTATTCCAATGCTGTGCTGGCCAGTCTTCCATCCTCTGTAAACTTCAGCTCATCTGAAACTCTGCTGCCCCGTATCCTAACTCGCACCAAGTCCCGTTCACCCATCACCCCCTGTGCTCGCTGACCTACGTTGCCTCCCAGTCAAGCAATGCCTTGATTTTAAAATTCTCATCCTTGTTTTCAAATCCTTCCATGGCCTCACCCCTCCCTATCTCTGTAACCCCGTCCAGCCCAACAACTCTCCGAGATCTCTGCGCTCCTCCAATTCTGGCCTCTTGCATATCTCCGATTTTCATCGCTCCACCATTGGCGGCCGTGTCTTCAGCTGCCTCGGCCCTAAGCTCTGGAATTCCCTCCCAACACCTCTCCATCTCTCTACTTCTCCCTCCTTTAAGACACTTCTTAAAACCTACCTCTTTGACCAAGCTATCTCCTTATGTGTCTCGGTGACAATTTTTGTCCGAGTTTTTACTACTTTAAAGGTGCTTTATAAATAAAAGAAGCACCTGCACCCCCTGACGAATAGCAGGAAGTGGCTGCCAGGCTGAACACTGGGTTAAACACGGATGGAGGAGCTGGGAAAAGGCACGGAAGAAGATGGCAAACCTTAAAGGGGCTGCCGAGGTAAGATTAACAAATAGGTGCCCTTAGTTCGCATTTAGCAGGTGATGGAGGCCTCACACAAGGTTATGGGTGTTGGCCATGTGTGTTTGTGTGGGGGAATTGATGTGCAGGATGAGATTGAGGGAGGGAAAGAGGGGAAGGAAATTGCTGTGGTGGAGATGGTGAGGATTGAAATCACCAAGGGATATAAATGGGGAATGGGGTGTTCACTGATTGCACACTATTCAGTTCCATTCGCAACCCCTCAGATAACGAAGCAGTCCGTACACGCATGCAGCAAGAACTGGACAACATAAGTGGCAAGCAATATACGTGCCAGACAAGTTCCAGACGATGACCATCTCCAACAAGACAGAGTCTAACCACCTCCCCTTGACGTTCAATGGCATTACCATCGCCGAATCTCCCACCAGTAACATCTGGGGGTCCCATTGACCAGAAACTTAACTGGACCAGCCATATAAATACTGTGGCTACAAGTGCAGGTTAGAGGCTGGGTATTCTGCGGCAAGTGACTCACCTCCTGACTCCCCAAAGCCTTTCCACCATCTACAAGGCACAAGACAGGAGTGTGATGGAATACTCTCCACTTGCCTGGATGAGTGCAGCTCCAACAACGTTCAAGAAGCTCGACACCATCCAGGACAAAGCAGTCCGCTTGATTGGCACCCCATCCACCACCCTAAACGTTCACTCCCTTCACCACCGGCGCACAGTGGCTGCAGTGTGTACCATCCACAGGATGCACTGCAGCAACTCGCCAAGGCTTCCTCGACAGCACCTCCTAAACCCGCGACCTCTACCACCTAGAAGGACAAGGGCAGCAGGCACATGGGAACACCGCGACCTGCACGTTCCCCTCCAAGTCACACACCATCCCGACTAGGAAATACAGCGGCCGTTCCTTCTTTGTCGCTGGGTCAAAATCCTGGAACTCCCTTCCTAACAGCACTGTGGGAGAACCTTCACCACACGACTGCAGCGGTTCAAGAAGGCGGCTCACCACCACCTTCTCAAGGGGCAATTAGGGTTGGGCAATAAATGCTGGCCTTGCCCACATCCCACGAATGAATAAAAAAAACTCTCATTGCTCAAACTGAGAGCAGCCAGAAGGGAATACAATTGGGTGAGGAAGGCACCCGAGGGTCTGGAGGGACAGTAGAGGGGAGGAGGAGCATGCGATGTTCGAACGTAGGGAAAGTGGCCAAGGATTAGAGGGAGAGACCTGGGTGGAATTTGGAACTGAGTGCCATGATAGGGTTGGGGTTGCCGCTGAGGCTGCCTGGGTTGGAGGTAGGGGATTGGCCAAAGTTACCGCCACGATCCAAGTGGACATGCGTGTGTGTGAACATTAACTGAGGGCGTGGTCATGCTGCATTACACCGGCAAATAGCCTGCTGCCACTCCAGCCTGGATTTTCTGATCAGGTCCACCCAATTTATGGTTGTGAATTGGGCAGATCTAATTGTAAAACTGAGGGTGTCGTTTTGACTTTGGTCGATCGTGTAAAACGTGCGATATCGATTCAGCCGCCCGTTACACATCTCTCCACGTTTTCCAAAGACCGGGAGAGATATGTAGCAGGCGGCTGAATTGATTTTGCCCGTTTTACAGTATCGCTCAAATCAAAACTACCCCTTGAAAGTGCTTACTGGTGCCAGATGCCCTCCAGCCTTAACTGTCCATTGTTCATGTAGTTAACAGCAGGTTGTTTCACCATGAAGCACATCACAGACAAGCCCAAGCTTGTCAGAGCTCACGCATATAAAGCTGCAGTTTCCACCCAGAGTCACGAAACCTTGAACATTCACCTGAAGCATTCGCCTGCATCGGGTTCCACCTGAAGCATTCGCCTGCATCGGGTTCCACCTGAAGCATTCGCCTGCATCGGGTTCCACCTGAAGCATTCGCCTGCATCGGGTTCCACCTGAAGCATTCGCCTGCATCGGGTTCCACCTGAAGCATTCGCCTGCATCGGGTTCCACCTGAAGCATTCGCCTGCATCGGGTTCCACCTGAAGCATTCGCCTGCATCGGGTTCCACCTGAAGCATTCGCCTGCATCGGGTTCCACCTGAAGCATTCGCCTGCATCGGGTTCCACCTGAAGCATTCGCCTGCATCGGGTTCCACCTGAAGCATTCGCCTGCATCGGGTTCCACCTGAAGCATTCGCCTGCATCGGGTTCCACCTGAAGCATTCGCCTGCATCGGGTTCCACCTGAAGCATTCGCCTATAATCGGATCTCTTTCTTATATCTAATATTAGGAGGTGGGTGACACTGGCAAGGCACTGGCATCCCTAATTGTCCTGAGGGCATTGAGAGTTAACCAGGTGGTGAGGACTGGAGGCACATAAGTCAGACCAGGTAGGAATACCATGTTCCCTCCCCTGAAGGACAATAGTGAACCTGTTGTGTTTTTTAACCTGATATAGGTGAATGTTTTTAACAACAATCCTGTGGCTTTCATAGTCGTTATTCCCAGGTCCTAGCCCACAAATTACAAGATTTGTTGAATTTAACCCATGATGGGATTTTAACTCACGACCTCTGGGTTACTAGTGCAGTACCATAACCGTTAGGCAATCGTACATTTTGGAGAAGTTGAGGCCAATTACAGCCCCCCTACCATTGGAGTCAATTTGACTCTCTGTTCAATTGTTTGAGACTGACACCATAATGGTTAATAGCCATATGACTTTATTCAGCACAAGTAAGAATCAATACCTTACGGTATTGAAGCAGTAGTTTACAAAGAACAATGGAAAATTATATTACCCCATCGTCCTTTGGGTGGAGGCTGTGACTCCATTCCACGTGTACACTCGTTCTCGTTTCCCTGCTAGGGTACCTTCTTTTCTGCCCTCTACAACCTGACTCTAGCAAGGTGTCTCTCTTTTATACTACTTTTGGGGGCAGGCACAGGGGCTGGTACTGACGCAGGTGTTTACCCTATCGGGATCTCTCTAAAGGGCGAGGTGGCCAAGGAGGCATCGTGTATCTCTTTAGACAAAGGAAGAAGAGTCAGCCCACTTCTCACCTCTACATTTCGCGGACAAGGGGTGTTTGAGTGGCCCTCAAAAATGTCAAACCCACTGGTTGACCAATCACCAGCTTCCAACATTAGAGGGGGCCTACCCCTCCAACTTACCTTGTTCTAACTTCTCTTCAAGGCCGGAGCCGGCGGCTTGGACCTGTTATCTCTCAATTCCTGTCTTGTCCCAGGCTGTTAGCTCTAAGATTTCATTGTCTGATATGGACAGCTAGCTCCTTATCTCGTGGGCATGACTGAGTAACTTGTTAATGTAGCTATGGTTACTGCTTGTGTGCAGTGCTAGCAATTTATTCTCTTTAATTGTATTAAAGGATTTTAAGGATTTTTGTAAAGCTTGACAGATTTATATGGTTTATATGGTTAATTACTACATACTTGCTTGATTAGTACAAAAGGGAAAAGGGTGCTCCTATAAGGATAGCAAAAGTTACATATCAAAAATACATGTGGTACAATGAGTCAAGTTACATGTGTGATCACAGCAACACATTTATTAACAATCATCAGATATAAGCAGTTAAAAAAGCATACGGGATCCTGGGCTTTATAAATAGAGGCATAGAGTACAAAAGCAAGGAAGTTATAATGAACCTTTATAAAACACTGGTTCGGCTACAACTGGATTATTGTGTCCAGTTCTGGGCACTGCACTTTCAGAAGGATGTGAAGGCCTTAGAGATGGTGCAGAAAAGATTTACTAGAATGATTCCAGGGATGAGGGACTTCAGTTACGTGGATAGACTGGGGTTATTCTCCTTGGAACAGAGAAGGTTGAGAGGATATTTGATAGAGATATTTAAAATCATAAAGGGTCTAGACAGAGTAGATAGAGAGAAACTGTTCCCATTGGTGGAAGGGTCAAGAATCAGAGGTCACAGATTTAAGGTGATTGGCAAAAGAGCCAAAGGTGACATGAGGAAAAACTTTTTTTACACAGCGAGTGGTTAGGATCTGGAATGCACTGCCAGGGGAGTGGTGGAGGCAGATTCAGTCGTGGCCTTCAAAAGGGAACTGGATAAGTACTTGAAAGGAAAAAGTGTGCAGGGCTATAGGGATGGGGTGGAGAAGTGAGACTAGTTGGATTGCTCTTGCATAAAGCCGGCATGGACTCGATGGGCCGAATAGCCTCCTTTCATGCTGTAACCTTTCTATGATATGTTTGATTAATGCAAAGGTGAATTACATAAAATGCATATTCAATACAGATTCAACAGGTGATGGTTTAATCTTACACCATCACCCCAGTTGAGATCAGCAAGCTCAATGCGAACAAGGGATTAAATCTAGGCCTTCTTGGTCTATAGGGCTCAGTTCCACACTGGACACAGCACTTACCAACCGACCTTATGGTTACTTGCCTTAAGGCAAAGACCATTGGCATCATCCTTAAAACATCATGTCTGTAAAGCTGCTCTTGTCTCGAATTCCTCAAGATCAAGCTCTTCCAATCTCAGCATCTAGTTAGGTAGTCAAGAACAACAGGACATGCACATATTGGATTAAAAGCAAGAGAAATACAGGTGAACGCATCAGGTAGGACGCCATAGGAACAGGAGTAGGCCATTCAGCCCCTCGAACCTGTTTTGCTATTCAATTAGGAAAGCAAAGAGAGGGCATCAAAAATTATCGGGAAGGAAAACGCAAAGATGTTTTATAAATACATAAAGAGCAAGAGGATAACTAAGGAAAGAGTAGGGCCTATTAGAGACCAAAAAGGTAACCTATGTGTAGAAGATGTGGGTATTTAATGGTTCTTAATGAATACTTTGCGTCTGTCTTCACAAAGGAGAGGGACGATGCAGACATTGTAGTTAAGGAGGAGGAGTGTGAAATATCGGATGGGATAAACAGTGAGTGAGGAAATATTCAGGGGTTTAGCATCCTTGAAAGTAAATAAAACGCCAGGCCCTGATGAAATGTATCCCAGGCTGTTAAGAGAAGCAAGAGAAAAAGTGGCAGAGGCTCTCCCCATCATTTTCCAATCCTCTCTGGCTACAGGCGTGGTGCGCGGAGGACTGGCAGACTGATAACTTTGTACAGTTGTTTAAAAAGGGAGAAAGAGATAGACCGAGTAATTGTAGGCCAGTCAGTCTACCTCGGCGGTGGGCAAATTATTGGAAAAAATTCTGAGGGACAGTATTAATCGTCATTTAGAAAGGCACGGATTAATCAAGGACAGTCAGCATGGATTTGTTAAGGGAAGGTCGTGTCTGACTAACTTGATTGAATTTTTTGAGGAGGTAACAAGGAGGGTCGATGAGGGTAACGTGTTTGATAATAAGACCACAAGAGATAGGAGCAGGAGTAGGCCAATTGGCCCCTCGAGCCTGCTCCGCCATTCAATCAGATCATGGCTGATCTGATTTTTACCTCAACTCCACTTTCCCGCATTTTCCCCATATCCTTTGACTCCCTTGCTGATCAAAAATTTGTCTAACTCAGCCTTGAACGTATTCAATGACTCAGCCTCCACAGCTTTTTGGGGTAAAGAATTCCAAAGATTCACAACCCTCTGGGAGAAGAAATTCCTCCTCATTTCCGTCTTAAACGGGCGACCCCTTATTCTGACACTATGCCCCCTAGTTTTAGATTCCCCCACGAGGGGTAACATCCTCTCAGCATCTACCCTATCGAGTCCCCTCAGAATCTTGTATGTTTCAAAAAGATCGCCTCTCATTCTTCTGAACTCCGATGAGTATAGACCCAACCTGTTCAATCTTTCCTCATAAGACAACCCTTCCATACCCGGAATCTACCTAGTGAATTTTTTCTCTGTCCTTCCTTAAATAAGGGCACCAGAACTGTACGCAGTACTCCGGGTGTGGTCTCACCAGCACCCTGTACAGTTGTACTATGACTTCCCTGCTTTTATACTCCATCCCCTTGATGTAGTGAACATGGATTTTAGCAAGGCTTTTGACAAGGTCCCACATGGCAGACTGGTCAGAAAAGTAAAAGCTCATGGGATACAGGGAAAGTGGCAAGTTGGAAAAGGGATGAGGTCCTGCAAGGTGAATTTAAGGAGTTAGGAGATAAATTAAAAAGCAGGACCTCAAAGGTAGTGGTCTCAGGATTACTACCAGTGCCACGTGCTAGTGAGTATAGGAACAGGAGAATAGACCAGATGAATGTGTAGCTGCAGAGATGGTGTAGGAGGGAGGGATTTAGATTCCTGGGACATTGGGACCGGTTCTGGGGAAGGTGGGACTTGTACAAGTGGGACGGGTTACACCAGAGCAGAATCAGGACCGATGTCCTCGCGGGGGTGTTTGCTAGTGCTGTTGGGGAAGGTTTAAACTAGAATGGAGGGGGGAATGGGAACCTGAGCAGGGAAAGAGAGGAGGGGGAAACAAGGATAGAAACAAAAGACAGAAAGGGAAGAAGCAATAGTGGAAGGCAGAGAAAACCAGGGCGATAAACAAATAGGGCCATAGTGCAAAATAAAACTAAGATGACTAGCAATCTTAAAAAGACAAGTCTAAAGGCATTGGGCCCGATGTTAGCAGGGCTGCGGGTTCTCGGCGGGGGGGCTATCCGGCGCGTGGGTAACGCGCCCGGTGAAATTAGTCAGCTTCCCGCGCGATTGTAGCATCCAATCCACTAATTGGATCCACTTACCTGCTCCTCCGGGTTCCCCACTGCTGATCTGCGCGTCGGGCGGGCTGCACATGCGCAGTACGATCTGTCAGCTGAAGGTGCTCTATTTAAAGGGGCAGTCCTCCACTGACAGATGCTGCAACAAATAGAAAAAATTACAGCATGGAGCAGCCCAGGGGGAAGGCTGCTCCCAGTTTAATGATGCCTCACTCCAGGTATCAATACATGGGGTGAGGAGGAGGGGGAGGACAGAGATCTTCCCCCCGGCGGGCGGGAGGAAGCGGCCTGCCTCTGCCACCAGGAAGGCCTGGCTCGAGGTGGCAGAGGAGGTCACCAGCGCAACCAACATATCGCCCACCTGCATACAGTGCAGGAGGCGCTCCAATGACCTCAGTAGGTCAGCCAAAGTGAGTACACGTAGTCTTTCCCCTACACTCCGTCTGCCACATCACTGCCCCCACCCCACATCTCCTTCAGCACTGCCAACACTACTCTGTCACATCACCCCTCACACCCACTCAAACCTCATCCTCATCTTACCTGCACCTACTCACCTCGCCAGTACTCATCCCGCCACTACCACTCAACCCAATCCTCATACAATCTCATGGCTCTATCTCATACTCACCCTCTCGTGCATCTCTCTCACGGCCAGCCTCACTCAACCTGCCATTACCTGTGCTGCAGCCACAGGGCATGCATCACATATGTGCAGTAGGCAGCATAAGGCAAACGTGTCGTGAGCATTAAGGGGATGCACAAGGGTGTTTGAGAGTTTGTCATGGGTGTTACTTATATTGAATTTCTGACCAACTCACATTACATATTATATTGGCACCACTACTGCCATGTCTTCGCGAATCTTGTCTGGTTTGTGCAATAATGCCCTGAGGATCACTATGAGGACCCACAACTGACGCCACCCATTGTGTCACTGCAGAGTGGGTGTAGGTGTATTTGCAGGGCTCTTTTGCGCAGACGACTGAGACATCGGCGATGTCCCCGGTTGCACCCTGGAAGGATGCGGAGGAGAAGTTGTTGAGGGCAGTGGTGACTTTGACAGCGACAGGTAAGAAGATGGTGCTCGGGCCAGCCAGGAGCAGCTCGGCATGAAAGAGGCTGCAGATGTCCACGACTACATGTCGAGTGACTCTGAGCCTCCGTGTGCACTGCTGCTCAGAGAGGTCCAGGAAGCTGAGCCTCGGTCTGTGGACCCTGTGGCGAGGGTAGTGCCCTCTGCGACGCATCTCTCTCTGCGGTAGCCCTCCCTCCTGCTGTACAGGTGGATGTGTCACAGCACTGTGTTGTGGAGCTCCACGTGTCAGAGGTAGACGGCATGGATGGCGAGGCTGGTGATGCTGTTCACCCTCCGAGGAGGTCACGACTGCAGCTACGGCGGCCCCCATCCGGAAGATGTACATCTGAGGGGGTCCACAAGGTAGGTACATGTGTCTAGACACTGGGGTAAGTGTGCAAGTTGGTGACTTTGATTGTCAGGAGGAGGGTGGTGGAGGCCAAACTCTGTCCCAAGTGACAGAGTGGCCTCCTGCAATGGGTGAGGGTCTCCCCCCACCACCTGTCAAATGGACCTTTGCAGCTGCCACAGGCTGATGGCTGCAACACGTCCATTTGACCTGGGAGTGTTTCCCCCAGTGTGGGAAACAGTCCCAGTTTGCTCCAAAATCCCACCCCTCCTCACATAATCCCTTAATCAGGTCAGTCAATGACCTGAAATACCTAAATAAATACTTTCAAGTGGAACCCTGCTGGCTTTAATTTCCTGTGGGATTCCCACCAGCGGGGGCTGCGCACGCACGCCGGCGCGTCAGCGGGGAACCCGGAAGGCCGGATAGCTCTTTTTCGGCCGGCACCAACATTTTTTTATTCGTTCACGGGATGTGGGCGTCGCTGGCGAGGCCGGCATTTATTGCCCATCCCTAATTGCCCCTTGAGAAGGTGGTGGTGAGCCGCCTTCTTGAACCGCTGCAGTCGGTGTGGTGAAGGTTCTCCCACAGTGCTGTTAGGAAGGGAGTTCCAGGATTTTGACCCAGCCACAATGAAGGAACGGCGATATATTTCCAAGTCGGGATGGTGTGTGACTTGGAGGGGAACGTGCAGGTGGTGTTGTTCCCATGTACCTGCTGCTCTTGTCCTTCCAGGTGGTAGAGGTCGCGGGTTTGGGAAGTGCTGTCGAAGAAGCCTTGGCGAGTTGCTGCAGTGCATCCTGTGGATGGTACACACTGCAGCCACTGTGCGTCGGTGCTGAAGGGAGTGAATATTTAGGGTGGTGGATGGGGTGCCAATCAAGCGGGCTGCTTTGTCCTGGATGGTGTCGAGCTTCTTGAGTGTTGTTGGAGCTGCACTCATCTAGGCAAGTGGAGAGTATTCCATCGCACTCCTGACTTGTGCCTTGGAGATGGTGGAAAGGCTTTGGGGAGTCAGGAGGTGAGTCACTCGCCATAGAATACCCAGCCTCTGGCCTGCTCTTGTAGCCACAGTATTTATATGGCTGGTCCAGTTAAGTTCCTGGTCAATGGTGACCCCCAGGATGTTGATGGTGGGGGATTCGGTGATGGTAATGCAGTTGAATGTCAAGGGGAGGTGGTTAGATTCTCTCGTTGGAGATGGTCATTGCCTGGCACTTGTCTGGCGCGAATGTTACTTGCCACTTACGAGCCCAAGCCTGGATGTTGTCCAGGTCTTGCTGCATGCGGGCTCGGACTGCTTCATTATTTGAGGGGTTGCGAATGGAACTGAACTCTGTGCAATCATCAGCGAACATCCCCATTTCTGACCTTATGATGGAGGGAAGGTCATTGATGAAGAAGCTGAAGATGGTTGGGCCTAGGACAATGCCCTGAGGAACTCCTGCAGCAATGTCCTGGGGCTGAGATGATTGGCCTCCAACAACCACTACCATCTTCCTTTCTGCTAAGTATGACTCCAGCCACTGGAGAGTTTTCCCCCTGATTCGACGAATGACCTCCTTCTGTGCTGTAAATTTCTATGATTCTATGATAGATCAGCTTCATTAACCCTCCTTTGCTCCATATGCCTTGGTCCCCTCACCCAACAAAAATCTATCAACCTCAGTTTTGAAATTTCAATTGACTCCCAGCGTCCACAACCTTCTGGGGGAAGAGAGTTCCAGATTTCCACTCCCCTTTGTGTGAGAAAGTGCTTCCTGATTTCACTCCTGAATGGCCTGTTCTAATTTTGAGATTATGTTCCCTTGTTCTGTACTCCCCCACCAGAGGAAATAGTTTTTCTGTATCTATCCTATCAAATCCCTTAAATCATTTTAAGTAACTCGACTTCAATCTTCTAAACTCAAGGGAATACAAACCTAGCCTATGCAACCTGTCCTCGTTATTAAACCCTTTAAGCCCCTAGTCTAAGTCTGGTGAATCTGCACTGTACCCCCTCCAAAGTCAATATATCTTTCCTGAGGTGTGGTAACCAAAACTGAATGCAGTAAGTACTCCAGATGAGGTCTGACCAAGACTCTATGCAACTGAAGCACCACTTCTTCACTTTTGAATTCTAACCTTCTTGAGATAAAGGCCAACATTCCTTTTTGATTACTTTTTGTAGCTGTGCACTAGCTTCTAGTGATTTGTGTACATGGACACCCAAATCCCTTTGCTCCTCCACAGCTCCTAGTCTCTCACCATTAAGAAAATATTCCGATTTGTCTGGGATACCTCACACTTCCAGACACTCATATTTAATCTGTGCTTCCAAACTTGGATATACAACTCTCTCTCCCTTCATCCAAGTCATTGACCTATATGAAATTCTGAGGTCCCAGTACAGATCCCCGGGAAACCCCACTTATCACATCCCGTCAATCAGAGAACAAACCTTTTATCCCTACTCTCTGTCTCCTACCTTCCAACCAATTACCAACCCATGTCGCAAGGTTACCTCCAATTCCATGTGCTCTCATTTTTGCTGAAATGTCTTCTGGAAGTCCAAATAGACAACGTCCATAGACACTCCTCTATTCACCATGCTGGTTGTTAGGAAGTGGATGTTCTTACTTATAAATTTATCAGTTATTCCACAAGATAATAGGGTTCAAAGACATGTATTGGCTTTCATAGGAATTTAGCATACAATGAAAACAATTATTACCAATAACTACACATATACAATGACGACCATTATTACCAATAACTACACATATACAATGATGACCATTATTACCAATAACTGCACATATAAAATGATGACCATTATTACCAATAATTGCACATATACAATGATGACCATTATTACCAATAACTGCACATATAAAATGATGACCATTATTACCAATAACTGCACAAAAACAATGATGACCATTATTACCAATAACTACACATATACAATGATGACCATTATTACCAATAACTACACATATACAATGATGACCATTATTACCAATAACTGCACATATAAAATGATGACCATTATTACCAATAACTGCACATATAAAATGATGACCATTATTACCAATAACTGCACAAAAACAATGATGACCATTATTACCAATAACTACACATATACAATGATGACCATTATTACCAATAACTACACATATACAATGATGACCATTATTACCAATAACTGCACATATAAAATGATGACCATTATTACCAATAACTGCACATATAAAATGATGACCATTATTACCAATAACTGCACAAAAACAATGATGACCATTATTACCAATAACTACACATATACAATGATGACCATTATTACCAATAACTACACATATACAATGATGACCATTATTACCAATAACTACACATACTTATGGTAAAACGAATTACCGGACAATTCACCGGGTCACAGGTTTCAAGCTCGAGGGGAACGGCTGGCCAAAGCCTTGTCAAATTCGTAAGTATCTGTTCTACCCCCCACCAACCCCACCACCTTTTTATACCTTTGTTTCACTTTGGCTACAGGAAAATCCGCAAGTTTCAAAGTATTACTTCATCCAATTAGCTGGACTTAACTAGAATAACTCCTCCAAGCCTTCACCTTGACTGAACTGTCAATCAAGTCATTCAACTGGAGACAGTTACTGAGGCAGAGAATAGGGATAACGGGCAGATACTCAAATTGGCAGGATATGACTGGTGGTGTCCCACAGGAATCTGTTTTGGGACCTCAACTATTCACTGTATTTATTAACGACAGGATAGAGAGTCACATATCCAAGTTTGCCGATGACACAAAGATAGCCATCATTGTAAGCAGTGTAGATGGAAACATAAAATTACAGAAATATTTTAATAAATTAAGTGACTGGGCAAGACTGTGGCAAATGGATTTCACTGTAGGCAATTGTGAGGTCATCCACTTTGGACCTAAAATGGATAGATCAGAGTACTTTCTAAATGGTGAAAAGCTCGCAACAGTGGAGGTCTAAAGACACTTGGGGGTCCATGTACATAAATCATTAAAATGTCATGGACAGGTACAGAAAATAATCAAGAAGGCTAATGGAATACTAGCCTTTATATCTAGAGGACCAGAATACAAGGGTGTGGAAGTTATGCTACAGCTATACAAAACCCTGGTTAGACCGCATCTGGAGTACTGTGTTCAGTTCTGGGCACTGCACCTTCGGAAGGACATATTGGCCTTGGAGGGAGTGCAGCGTAGATTTACTAGAATGATACCTGGACTCCAAGGGTTAAGTTACGAGGAGCGATTACACAAACTAGGGTTGTATTCCCTGGAATTTAGAAGATTAAGCGGTGATTTGATCGAAGTTTTCAAGATATTAAGGGGAACTGATAGGGTAGATAGAGAGAAACTATTTCCGTTGGATGGGGAGTCTAGAACTAGAGGATATAGCCTAAAAATTAGAGCCAGGACTTTCAGGACTGAAGTTGAGAAACATTTCTACACACAAAGGGTGGTAGAAGTTTGGAACTCTCTTCCGCAAACGGCAGCTGATGCTAGCTCAATTGTTAATTTTAAATCTGACATTGATAGATTTTTGTTAACCAAAGGTATTAAGGGATATGGGGCTAAGGTGAGTATATGGAGTTAGATCACAGATCAGCCATGATCTCATTGAATGAGGGAACAGGCTCGAGGGGCTAAATGGCTTATTCCTGTTCCTGTGTTCCCCCTTCAGGGATGTTACACAGCTGTCCTCGGAGGAGTCACTATACCGTATGTGGCCTCTCCTTCTCAGTTAAAACTCTGTCTGACTGGAATCCCTTTCACTAACTGAAAATTGCCTGACATCAGTAGTGGGGAAAATGCTAGAATCTGTTAATAAGGACATAGTAACAGGGCATTTAGAAAATCATAATATGATTAGGCAGAGTCAACATGATTTTATGAAAGAGAAATCGTGTTTGATAAATCTATTAGAATTTTTTGAGGGTATAACTAGCAGGTAGATAAGAGGAACCAGTGGATGTAATATACTTGGATTTTCAAAAGGCATTCCATAAGGTGTTACACAAGATTAGGACTCATGGGATTGGGGGTAATTTATTAGCATGGATTGAGGATTGGTTAATGAACAGAAAACAGAGAGTAGGAATAAACGGGTCATTTTCGGGTTGGCAGGTTGTAACTAGTGGGGTGCCGCAAGGATCGGTGCTTGGGCCTCAGCTATTTACAATCTATATTAATGACTTGGAGCAAGGGACCGAGTGTAATGTATCCAAGTTTGCTGACAATACAAAACCAGGTGGGAAAGTAAGCTGTGAGGAGGACTCAAAGAGGCTGCAAAAGCATTTAATCATGTTAAGAGATTGGACAAGAAGGTGGCAGATGGAGTATAATGTGGGGAAATGTGAAATTATCCACTTTGGTAGCAAGAATAGAAAAGCAGAATTTTTTTAAAAGGTGAGAGACTAAGAAATGTTGGTAGTCAGAGGGATTTGGGTGTCCCTGTACACGAGTCACAGAAAGTTAACAAGCAGGTACAGCAAGCAATTAGGAAGACAAATGGTATGTTCATCTTTATTGCAAGGAGCTTGGAGACTAAAAGTAAGGAGGTCTTGCTGCAAATATATAGGGTTCTGGTGAGACCACACCTGGAGTACTGTGTACAGTTTTGGTCTCCTGATCTAAGGAAAGATATACTTGCCTTAGAGGGGGTGCAACGAAGGTTCATTAGATTGATTCCTGGGATGAGAGGGTTGTCCTATGAGGAGAGGTCAAGTATTCTCTAGAGTTTAGAAGAATGAGAGGTGATCTCTTGAAACTTATAAAATTCATGGAGGGCTTGACAGGGTAGATGCTGAGAGGGTGTTTCCCCTGGCTGGAGAGTCCAGAACCAGGGGTCATAGTCTCAAGATAAGGGGTCGGCCATTTAGGACCAAGATGAGGAAAAATTTCTTCACTCAGGGTTGTGAATCTTTGGAATTCTCTACCCCAGAGGGCTGTGGATGTTGAGTCGTTGAGTATATTCAAGGCTGAGATCGATGGATTTTTGGACTATAAGGGAATCAAGGGTTATGTGGATTGGGTGGGAAAATGGAGTTGAGGTTGAAGATCAGCCATGATCTTATTGATTGGCGGAGCAGGCTCGAGGGCCTACTCCTGCTCCTATTTCTGATGTTCTTATGGAACGTTTACTTATCTTTCTCTTTCAGATGCTAACCGACTTGCTGTGTGTTCATGTTTTTTTATATATATATCTTGGAATATATTGGGTGTTTGTTGTAGTAAACTCCCTGATCAGAGCGGGTGTTGGAGCTTCCTACAGCCCACATCCTGTTCTGTTTTAAGTTAAACACGCTAAAACTGTCCAAACATCATACTACAGAACCAAACGATAACTAATTCACACCAGCCACAATCTTCACACAAACATGCGCTGGGGATTTATTTAAAAGGAGTGACGTCTTCAGGAAACAGTGTTGGAAAGATAAAGCAGCCCGCTTGATTGGCACCCCATCTACCACCCTAAACATTCACTCCCTTCACCACTGGCGCACAGTGGCTGCCGTGTGTACCATCCACAGGATGCACTGTAGCAACTCGCCAAGGCTTCTTCGACAGCACCTCCCAAAGGACAAGAGCAGCAGGCACATGGGAACAACACCACCTGCACGTTCCCCTCCAAGTCACACACCATCCCGACTTGGAAATATATCGCCGTTCCTTCATCGTCGCTGGGTCAAAATCCTGGAACTCCCTACCTAACAGCACTGCGGGAGAACCTTCACCACACGGACTGCAGCGGTTCAAGACGGCGGCTCACCACCACCTTCTCAAGGGCAATTAGGGATGGGCAATAAATGCCGGCCTCGCCAGCGACGCCCACATCCCATGAACGAATAAAAAAAAAATCTATTTTCACAAGCATATTATGTGGTGGTTTAGTTTGAGTCAGAACACGTCTTTGTGACACTTGGAAGTGACGTCGTGATTGACGTGATCAGGTGCCCTGCTCCCTGCTCCAAACTAAAAAGGTTGGCCACTTTTACACGGGGTGACCAAACCTCCCAGATTGTCTGGGAGCCTCCTGGAATGGAAGATGAATCTCCCGGGCACTGTCGCTAGCAACCCCTGGAGTAGAGCAGAGCTCGCACTTCGTATTCATGGTTCGCGCCTGTAGAATCGCACCTGTGTACTCCCTTCATCTGCTCACAGTTCTTGGAGCTGGTTCTTGGAGCTTCTCGCACGACAGCTGCTGGTGCAAAACCACGAGTAACGGTACTCAACCGCAGGGGAGCCAACCTTTATAGGGTAAATGCAATAACATTTGCAAACTGCAGGCAAATGCCACATGATCAACGGTCACGTGATCAAACCTCCAGGAATACCTCTAACCCGAGATGGCAACCCTACTTTTACATAAAGCCCCATTAAAATTCTAAAGCCAATACTTTTGACTATTGTACCATTCTCAATCATTTGATTTACAGTCATTTCACAGAACCTAACAGCCTTGTTTACATAGAATTACACAGAATGTACAGCACAGCAACAGGCCATTCGGCCCATCAGGTCCGTGCCGGTGTTTATGCTTCACACGAGCCTCCTCCCTACTTCATCTCACCCTATCAGCATATCCTTCTATTCCTTTCTCCCTCGTGTTTATCCAGCTTCCCCTCAAATGCATCTCTGATATTCGCCTCAACTACTCCTTGTGGGAGCGAACATTCATTCCAGCACATATAAAAGTCCATTACTGACTGTGAGAAATCTAATAACTATAATGAGGAAGCAGATAATCAGAAAACCACATTTCTTAGTTTTTTTTTCCAAATATACTTTCAAAAGTAAAAATTAGTTTTGTTTTCTTAGGGATTTCAGGGACAATCCTGTTGGTTGATACACTCCTAGATAGGGATACCAACTCCTGTTGGAGGCCTTCCTGGAGATTTCATCATGTAATGTTCTGACCTCTGATCACATGATGTCTACAAATGTTATTGCATTTACCGTAAAAAAGTTGGGTCCCTGTAGGTGACCCGGGAGACTGGAGGACAAGGGAAACCGAGGGTGGGGGGGTGGGGAAAAGAGGGGAAACCGAGGGTGGGGGGGAAGAGAAGGGAAACTGATGATGGGAGGAGAGAAGACGGTGGGGGGAGAAAAGAGGGGAAACTGATGATGGGAGGAGAAAGAGAAAAGGGTGGGGGGGGGGGGAAAGAGGAAAGAGAGTAAAGGGTGGGGGGGGGGGGGGGGGGAAGAGGAGAAACCGAGGGGGGAGAAAGTGAAAAGGGGGGGGAAACAGTGGTGGGGGGGGGGGGTGGTGAAGAGGGGAAACCAGAGGTGGGGGGATCTTTGATTCCACTAGTAACTAATGGCAACTAATTGAAATTGCACTGATAACTAATAGTAACACTGATAACACTTGGATTCCTCTCAACCAATGGTAATACAGTAGCCCACTGATAGTCTATATGTAACCAGTAGTAATAGGTGTAACGCCCCGATATCCTACCTGTAACTAGTGATAATCCTATAACCCACTGATATTCACCCTGAAACCAGTGTCAGAGTCCCCCTGCACTGCACAAGGTGCGGTTGGGCTCCTCGATGACACTTTTAACAGGTCCCTCCCTCTCCCTCTCCCCTCGAACTCTGGTTCCGTGTGAAGTGACAAACTCTGAACTGGGAGCCTGAGTCAAAGACGATCTGTACCTGGACTTCACACGTCAAAACCGGCCGGCACAGACCGACCGGAACCAAACCAAGAGATCGCACAAAGGGCACCGGGTTCAGTGTTTGGGACATTTCTCAATGGGCACCTCGTCCTAAACTCAGCTCAACACCAACATTTCTAAACCACTCAATAAAGGAGAGTTTTCATAGAACTTTAGAAATTAAAGCACAGGAGGAGGCCAGTCTGATCCCGGTGCTGGTCCTCCCTCCTGTAACCCCATTTCCCCCCACCCGCCCTCCAGATACTTTTATCATAGAATTGGTTACAGCATAGAAGGAGGCCGTTCGGCCCATCAAGCCCGTGCCGGCTCTCTGCAAGAGCAATCCAGCTAGCCCCACTCCCCCGCCCTTTCCCTGTAGCTCTGCAATTTTTTTTCCTTCAAGTATTTATCCAATTCCCTTTTGAAGGCCACAATTGAATCTGCTTCCACCACCCCCTCAGGCAGTGCATTCCAGATCATAACCACTCGCTGCGTAAAAAACTTATTCCTCACGTCACCTTTGGTTCTTTTGCCAATTACCTTAAATCCGTGACCTCTGGTTCTCGGCCCTTCTGCCAATAGAATCATAGGAAATTTACAGCACAAAAAGGCGACCATTCGGCCCATCGTGTCCATGCCAGCTGAGAAACGAGTCACCCAGCCTAAACCCACTTTCCCGCATTTGGTCCGTAGCCCTGCAGGTCACGGCTCTTCAGGTGCACATCCAGGTATTTTTTTTTAAAATGAGTTGAGGGTTTCTGCCTGTACCGCCCTCTCAGGCAGTGAGTTCCAGACTCCCACCAACCTCTGGGTGAAAACATTTTTCCCTCATTTCCGCTCTAGTCCTTCTACCAATCACTTTAAATCTATGCCCCCTGGTTACTGACCCCTCCACTAAGGGAAATAGATCCTCCCTATCCACTCTATCTAGGCCCCTCATAATTTTGTATACCTCAATTAAATCACCCCTCAGCCTCCTCTGTTCCAAGGAAAACAACCCCAGCCTATTCAATCTGTCATCATAGCTAAAATTCTCCAGTCCTGGCAACATCCTCGTAAATCTCCTCTGCACCCTCTCGAGTGCAATTACACCCTTCCTGTAATGTGGTGACCAGAACTGTGCGAAGTACTCAACCAGTGTTTTATACAGTTCCAGCATAACATCCCTGCTTTTATATTCTATGCTGCAGCTAATAAAGGAGAGCATTCCATATGCCTTCTTAACCACCTTATCTACCTGTCCTGCTACCTTCAGGGATCTGTGGACATGCACTCCAAGGTCCCTCACTTCCTCTACACCTCTCAGTATCCTCCCATTTATTGTGTATTCCCTTGCCTTGTTTGTTCTCCCCAAATGCATTACCTCACACTTCTCCGCATTGAACTCCATTTGCCACTTTTCTGCCCAGTCCATTGCTATCTTCCTGCAGTCTACAGCTTTCCTCCTCACTATCAACCACACGGCCTATCCTTGTGTCATCTGCAAATTTCTTAATCATGCCTCCTACGTTGAAGTCTAAATCGTTAATGTATACCACAAAAAGCAAAGGACTTAATACAAAGCCCTATGGCACCCCACTGGAAACAGCCTTCCAGTCGCAAAAACACCCGTCGACCATTACCCTTTGCTTCCTGCCACTGAGCCAAGTTTGGATCCAATTTGCCACATTCCCTTGGATCCCATGGGCCTTTACTTTTTTGACCAATCTGCCATGTGGGACCTTGTCAAAAGCATTGCTAAAATCCCTGTAGACTACATCAATTACGCTACCCTCATTGATCCTCCTCGTCACCTCCTCAAAAAGTTCAATCAAGTTAGTCAGACACGACCTCCCCTTAACAAATCCGTGCTGACTGTCCTTGATTAGTCTGTGCCTTTCTAAGTGACAGTAAATCCTGTCCCTCAGAATTGATTCCAATAATTTGCCCACCACCGAGGTTAGGCTGATTGGCCTGTAATTACTCGGTCTATCCTTCGCTCCCTTTTTAAACAACGGTACGACGTTAGCAGTCCTCCAATCCTCCGGCACCACGCCTGTATCCAGTGAAGTTTGGAAAATGATTGTTAAAGCCTCCACTATTTCCTCCCTGGCTTCTTTTAACAGCCTGGGATACATTTCATCTGGCCCTGGTGATTTATCCACTTTCAAAGATGTTAATCCCCTTAATACTTCCTCTCTCACTAAGTATATCCCATCCAATATTTCACACTCCTCCTTAATTTCAATCCCTGCATCATCCCTCTCCTTTGTGAAGACAGACGCAAAGTATTCATTAAGAACCATTCCCACATCTTCCGCCTCCACACATAGTTTACCTTTTTGGTTTCTAATAGGCCCTACTCTTTCCTTAGTTATCCTCTTGCTCTTAATGTATTTATAAAACATCTTTGGGTTTTTCTTTAATTTTACCTGCTAATATTTTTTCATGCCCTCTCTTTGCTTTCCTAATTTCCTTTTTAACTTCACCCCTGCACTTTGTATACTCCTCTAAGCTTTCTGTAGTAGAGTTCTCGGTGTCTATCATAGGCTTTCTTTTTCTGCCTTATCTTACCCTGAATGCTCTGGTCATCCAGGGGGCTCTAGATTTGGCAGCCCCTCCCTTTTTCTTTGTGTTTACTCTGAACCCCTTGAATCACCCCTTTGAATGTCTCCCACTGCTCTGACACTGATTTACCTTCAAGTAGCTGTTTCCAGTTTACTTCTGCTAAATCACTTCTCAGTTTACTAAAATTGGCTATTCCACAATTCAGAACTTTAACTCCTGATCTGCCTTTTCCATAACTATGCTAAAACTAACTGTATTATGATCACTACCACCAAAATGAGAACAGCTTCTCTCTATCTACTTTGTCTAGACATCTTATGATTTTGAACACCTCTAACAAATCTCCTCTCAACCTTCTCTGCTCTAAGGAGAACAACCCCAGCTTCTCCAGTCTATCCATGTAACTGAAGTCCCTCATCCCTGGAATCATTCTAGTAAATCTTTTCTGCACCCTTTCTAAGGCCTTCACATCTTTCCTAAAGTGCGGTGCCCAGAATTGGACACAATACTCCAGTTGTGGCTGAGCCAGTGTTTTATAAAGGTTCATCACAACTTCCTTGCTTTTGTACTCCATGCCTCTATTTATAAAGCCCAGGATCCCGTATGTTTTGTTAACTGCTTTCTCAACCTTCAGCGATTTGTGCACATATACCCCCCTGGTCTCTCTGTTCCAGCACCCCCTTTAGAATTTAGTTTATTTTGCCTCTCCTCACTCTTTCTACCAAAATGTATCACTTCACACTTCCCTGCATTAAATTTCATCTGCCACGTGTCTGCCCATTCCAGCAACCTGTCTGTGTCCTCTTGAAGTCTATCACTATTCTCCTTACTGTTCACTACACTTCCAAGTTTTGTGTCATCTGCACATTTGGAAATTGTGCCCTGTACACCCAAGTCCAAGTCTTTAATATATATCAAGGAAAGCAGTTCAAGAACCTTCTTCCTCATCCATTCCACCTGGAATCTTCCAGTGAGAATCCTTGGTCTCTGTACCCTTGTTCACACCAGCGGAAACAATCTTTCACTATTTATGCACAGTAAGGTCCTCAGGTTTCACTCGCCCCTTTACTGCTGCTCCTCTCTCAGTGCCGCTCTCACTCACCACGCTGCTGCTGCTGCTCCTGGCTCTGCAGGAAATGCTGGTCCTCCCCAGCTGCCTCAATCCTGAGCACCCCCGCCCCCCATTCCTAACTCCCAAGTCCCCCCCAATTTCCGATGCACCCCCATTCCTAATTCCCGAGCCCCCGATTTCCTGTGCCCTCCTCCCATTCCTAATTCCCGAGCCCCCTTGATTTCCTATGCCCTCCCCCCCCCATTCCTAATTCCCGAGCCCCCCTGATTTCTGATGCCCTCCCCCCCATTCCTAATTTCCGAGCCCCCCTGATTTCCGAGCCCCCCTGATTTCTGATGCCCCCCTGATTTCTGATGCCCCCCTGATTTCTGATGCCCCCCCCATTCCTAATTTCCGAGCCCCCCTGATTTCCTATGCCCTCCCCCCCCATTCCTAATTTCCGAGCCCCCCTGATTTCCGAGCCCCCCTGATTTCCAAGCCCCCCTGATTTCTGATGCCCCCCCCATTCCTAATTTCCGAGCCCTCCTGATTTCCTATGCCCTCCCCCCCCCATTCCTAATTTCCAAGCCCCCCTGATTTCTGATGCCCTCCCCCCCATTCCTAACTCCCGAGCCCTCCCCCCATTTCCGATGCCCTCCCCTTTCCTAACTCCCGAGCCCCCCCCCCCCCCGGTTTCTTTCATTTCCTGAGGTGACGTCAGGAGGTGGTGCCTGGGAGATCTATGCCCCATTCCGGGAGAGTTGCTGACTCTACTCCTAGATTACCGATACTCGTCATACAGGCCCAGGGCCCATTAGCGATCTGCCTCCTTCATCGGTGGCCCCTGACAGACTTGTTCTTCCACATGCCCTTGGGCCTCCATTCAAGACCTGTCCAATAAGGCTGTTGATTGAGCTGAAGTTTGGTGCTGTTCCCTATACTTTGTCCAGGAAAATAAGGCAAAGGAGATAGATAGAAAGAACTTGCATTTCTGTCGTGCCTTTCACAACCTCAGAACATCCCAAAGTGCTTTGCACCCAATGAAGTATTTTTGAAGTGTAGTTACTGTTATAATGGAGGGAAACATGGCAGCCATTTTGGGCACAGCAAGATCCCACAAACAGCAGTGAGATAATGACCAGATAATCTGTTTTAGTGATACGTTAAACCGAGGCCCCGTCTGCCCTCTCGTGCTAATGTAAAAGATTCCACGGCCACTATTCAAAGAAGAGCAGGGGAGTTCTCCCTATGTCCATTTATCCCTCAACCAACAGCAATAACAGATGATCTGGATATTTATTTCATTGCTGTTTGCGGGATCTTGCTGTGCACAAATTGGCTGCCGTGTTTCCTACAACAGTGACTACACTTCAAAAGTACTTCATTGGCTGTAAAGCACTTTGGGACTGAGGTCATGAAAGGAGTTATATAAGTACAAGTTCTATTTTTCTTTCTATGAATTGGCACAGTCTCCTGCTCTTGTCGTACAAAGCTTTGTGCCAGAAGCACAAACTCGTAAAATGATCCCCACATAGATTCTTCGTTTTGCAACTGCCCACAGCAATGTCAGAGTCATAGAAGTTTACAACATGGAAACAGGCCCTTCGGCCCAACATGTCCATGTCGCCCAGTTTATACCACTAAGCTAGTCCCAGTTGCCTGCATTTGGCCCATATCCCTCTATACCCATCTTACCCATGTAACTGTCCAAATGCTTTTTAAAAGACAAAATTGTACCCGCCTCTACTACTTCCTCTGGCAGCTCGTTCCAGACACTCACCACCCTTTGAGTGAAAAAATTGCCCCTCTGGACCCTTTTGTATCTCTCCCCTCGTTATAGACTCCCCTACCTTTTCTATGCCCCTCATTATTTTATAGACTTCTATAAGATCACCCCTAAACCTCCTACTCTCCAGGGAAAAAAGTCTCAGTCTAAACATAGGAACAGGAGGAGGCCATTCAGCCCCTCGACCCTGTTCCACCATTCATTTAGATCATGGCTGATCTGTATCTTAACTCCATCTACCCGCCTTAATACCCTCACCCAACAAAAATCTATCAATCTCAGTTTTGATATTTTCAATTGACCCCCAGCCTCAACAGCTTTTTGGGGGAGAGAGTTCCAGATTTCCACTCCCCTTTGTGTGAAGAAATGCTTCCTGACATCACCCCTGAACGGCCTGGCTCTAATTTTAAGGTTATGCCCCCTTGTTCTGGACTCTCCCCACCAGAGGAAATAGTTTCTCTTGGTCTACCCAATCAAATCCTTTAATCATCTTAAATCAATTAGGTCACCCCTTAATCTTCTATACGCGAGGGAGTACAAGCCTGGTCTATGCAACCTGGCCTCGTAACTTAACCCTTTTAGCCCCGGAATCGTCCTGGTGAATCTGCACTGCACCCCCTCCAAGGCCAATATATCCTTCCTGAGGTGCGGTGCCCAGAACTGAACACAGTATCTCCACATGGGGTCTAACCAGAGTTTTATATAAACTGTAACATAACTTTCACCCCTTTGTATTCCAGCCCATGAGATAAAGACCAAAATTCCATTAGCCTTTTAAATTATTTTTTGTACCTGTCCACTAGTTTTTAGTGATTTCTTTACATGGACCCTAAAAATCTCTCTGCTCCTCCACAGTTCCTAGCTTCTCACCATCTGATCTATCTTTCTTTGGTCCAAGGTGGATGACCTCGCACTTCTCCACATTGAACTCCATCTGCCACAGTTTTGCCCACTCACTTAATCTATCAGGAGCTGGTAGTGTGGGCACAGACCAGTGTCCGAGCCTTCCCGATAGTGGCCCTTGGTTGGGAGCGTGATGCCCAACAAAAGATTTGTGACTAACGTTGCCCGGGGCAGTCAGCGAACGTATCCCCCACCCCACTCGACCATTCGGGAAATTGGAAACCTTTCCTACACGAGGGATTGCATGCAAACAGACTCTGCCACAGGAAATGGATAACTGCTTGGATATTCAGTCATCAGACTGCCAGATAAACTTAAACACACTTACCACCAGGAGCAAGTGGATCAAACAAGATCTCTCCTAAAGAAGTATCAGTAGCATCCTGCTCGCGCGCGCACAAACACACACACCTTCACTTATCCTTCAGAGGTACTCTCACCTCTGAGGTCAGAAGGTCGTGGGTTCAAGTCCCACTCCAGAAACTTGACCACATAATCCAGGCTGACACTCCCAGTGCAGTACTGAGGGAATGCTGCACTGTCAGAGGTGCCGTCTTTCAGATTAAACCGAGGCCCCGTCTGATCCCTCAGGTAGACGTAAAAGATCCCACGGCCGCTATTTTGAAGAACAGCAGGGGAGTTCTCCCCGGTGTCCTGGCCAATATTTATCCCTTAACCAACATCACTAAAAAAAAAAATTATCTGGTCATTATCACACTGCTGTTTGTGGGATCTTGCTGTGCGTAAATTGGCTGCCGCGTTTCCTGCATTACAACAGTGACTGCACTTCAAAATTACTTTGCTGGGTATGACGCGCTTTGGGACGTCCTGAGGTCATGAAAGGCACTATATAAATGCACGTTCTTTCTTTACGTATATCACCTGCGCTGTTCCAGTGTCCTCACTACGTTTTGGAGTTCTGACATTTTCCGCTTATTCCCCCATTTTCTGCCTCTATTTGACAGGGGGCAATTAAGGTGAAAAGTAACACCTTATATTGGGCCAAGTGCTTTGGTTTTATATATTGCTGCATCAAAACCGTTCCCATTCTGATCTCAGTGCGGTGAGTGAGGAGAAACAAGACACGAGCACACAGGTAGTCAGCGACGGGTCAAAGGCAGCAAAAAAAACGCCTGTCGAGGAGTCTGTGCCTCCGAGGAATTTTGCCCTACGTTGTACCTCCTTCAGGTAGGGCCATGTCCTAGACTGTGCGAAGGGCTGGAAATACTCTGCGAGGACGATCGTGCCTGCTGTAACTATGGCCCACGGTCCCATCTGATCTCCTGATTTATAGACTGTACTTCTGAATCCAGAGGCTACTGGCTTGAACGACACTTCAGCATTTGGTAATCCTCACCTAGCCCAGGGTTCCGCGAGGCTGATGTAATTATGCAGTTGCTCTTTCTCTTTCTCCTCCCCACCCTCCATTCTAATGCAATAAAGTAAGAAAACTTTCAGCTCTGGAAGGAGTGGAAGCCAAAACCACCATTTTAAAAATTCATTCTTGGGATGTGGGCATCGCTGGCAAAGCCGGTATTTATTGCCCATCCTCTAGTTGCCCGTTGGCATGGTGGTGGTGGGCCTTCTTCTTGAACCACTGATGGTGGTTTGATACAACTGAGGGGCTTGCTAGGCCACTTCAGAGGGCAGTTAAGAGTCAACCACACGACTGGAGTCACAAATAGGCCCAGATCAGGTAAGGACGGCAGGTTCCCTTCCCTAAAGGGACATTAGTGAACCAGTTGGGTTTTTACGACAATCCGACAATTTCAGGGTCACTCTTACCGATAACCAGCTTTTTATTTCCATTTTTAAAAAAATTGAATTCAAATTCTCAAACTGCCCATGATGGGATTTGAACTCACGTTCTCTGGATTGTTAGTCCAGTAACACTACCACACCCCTTAAAGGCACAAGCCAACCCAAATGTTGAAACCGAGGAAAATATGGGTAATAATTAACCTGGAATTGCCCCTTACAGGTTACTTTGGGTTTTAAATGTAGTCTGACTCACATTCCTTCTTCACAGAGTTCGACTTCGAATGCCTGTCCCCTTTACTCACTACTCACTGGAGGTTCACCAAGGGCGAGTTTATCGTTGGTCGTCAGTGCAACGTGACCACCCCCTGCAGCGAGCTCAATATCAATCGAGGCTGACCCTAGTTGAAATTCCACGAAGCCCAACTAGAATGGCTGGGGCATCATCTAAACTGACTCTGCAGTGTGGTACTGAGGGGATCAATAGTGCTGGCCTTTGGATGAAAGGCTTAATTGAGACCTCATTTGCTTGTTCCACTGGCCTAGGTGGACACTAAAGATCCAATGGCATTATTTGTAGAGCTGGGAGTTAAAATATTGATAACATAAGAACATAAGGAATTGGAGCAGGAGTAGGCCATACGGCCCCTCGAGCCTGCTCCGCCATTCAACAAGATCATGGCTGATCTTCGACCTCAACTCCACTTTCCCACCCAATCCCCATATCCCTTGATTTCCTTAATGTCTAAAAAAATCTATCGATCTCAGCCTTGAATATACTCAACAACTGAGCATCCACAGCCCTCTGAGGCAGAGAATTCACAACCCTCTCACTGAAGAAATTCTTCCTCATCTCAGTCTTAAATGGCCGACCCCTTATCCTGAGACTATGCCCCCTAGTTCTAGACTCTCCAGCCAGGGGAAACAGCATCTCAGGATCTACCCTGTCAAGCCCTAAGAATTCTATACGTTTCAATGAAATCTCTTCTCATAGGACAACCCTCTCATCCGAGGAATTAATCCAGTGAACCTTTGTTGCACCGCCTCTAAGGCGAGTATATCCTTCCTTAGGTAAGGAGACCAAAATTGTACACAGTACTCCAGGTGTGGTCTCACCAAAGCCCTGTACAATTTCAGTAAGACCTCCTTACTCTTATACTCCAACCTTCTTGCAATAAAGGCTAATATACCATTTGCCTTCCTAATTGCTTCCTGTACCTGCATGTTAACTTTCTGAGATTCTTGTACAAGGATACCCAAATCCCTCTGACTACCAACATTTCTTAGTCTCACCTTTTAAAAAATATTCTGCTTTTCTATTCTTCCTACCAAAGTGGATAATTTCACATTTCCCCACATTATACTCCATCTGCCACCTTCTTGCCCACTCACTTAATCTGTCTATATACCTTTGCGTCCTCCTCACAGCTCACTTTCCCACCTAGCTTTGTATCATCAGCAAACTTGGATACAGTCCCTTCATTTAAGTCATTAATATAGATTGTAAACAGCTGAGGCCCAAGCACTGATCCTTGAGGCACCCCACTAGTTACAACTGTAAGGATTTTGGACATTGGGTCAAAACCCATTTTACTTTTTTGAACTACTGGATGATTTAACTTAAAGAGTTAACCAGTCCCTTTAAGGATATGGACATTCGCTTGGATAGTATGGTACATTTGAAAGCAAGGGTTAACTTGCCCTGGACATTACAGTGTAAATGCACAATTGCAAAACAACAAAGTGCAGACCATTTAAACTGGACAGTTGGACATCAGTTTAACACTGCAGGAGCAATACGTTACAGAAACTGTAAGGCTGCGACTTTCAGTAACGACTGATAAGGAGAAGCTTCCAGAAGCTTTTCAATGTCAACAACAACTGCGAAGGACGAAGAATTGATAGGACACCTGCCTTCATGTAGAGAGGAGGATATAAAGAGTTCATACGCTCCAGGAGTGGTCCAACCAGCCGTCCATCTTGATGCTATGGAAAAATTGGGCCTTCTCGTAATATGGTTCACACCCATTTGCTCAGAAGCATATAAAGATAAGACATCGTAGCAGTCAAAATAGACAACATCGCAGAAGTTGGAAGAAGCTTCAAGAGTCAAGAGAACTTTGACAAAAAGACTTTGATTCTGAGCTTTGACCGAACCACTTTGTCTCTAAACTTTGTTGAAAAGACAAACCTCGATGAGAAGAACCTCGATACATCACTCAACACATCTCTCAACGGCACACCTGTTACTGTAGCAATTGACAACCTACTTCTAGACCTAGGCGGCTGCTTTGATGCATAAGGTTGTATATGCTTCTTGCTCGATTTGCTTTGCGCCTGCTCATGTGCTCTTTTAAATCATTAAATAAAGTACGTTGCGAACCCCCACTTGTATTATCGGGTAGAGTAATCCACGTATTGATTGAGTTGCTTCATGCTTGCTATGTGCCCTTTTTAAATCACTAAATAAATAATCACTTTGATTAAGGAAACACCGTGTGAGGGTGGTTTTCTTTGTTTGAACTGTTGTCCAGGTCCATGAATCTCTGGGAAAGACCCTAAATTCCCTATAGAACCTGCCAACTCGAAAATGACCCTTTTATTCCTACTCTTTGTTTTCTGTCTACACAGGGCACAATTTCAAAATTTGCAGATGACACAAAACTTGAAGTGTAGTAAACAGTGAGGAGGATAGTGTTAGACTTCAAGAAGACATAGACGGGCTTTCTATGATTCTATGATTATCTACTTGTCCTGCTACCTTCAGGGATCTGTGGACATGCACTCCAAGGTCTCTCTGTTCCTCTACACCTCTCAGTATCCGACCATTTATTGTGTATTCCCTTGCCTTGTTTGCCCTCCCCAAATGCATTACCTCACACTTCTCCGGATTGAACTCCATTTGCCACTTTTTCTGCCCACCTGACCAGTCCATTGATATCTTCCTACAGTCTACAGCTTTCCTCCTCACTATCAGCCACACTTTTTGTATCATTTGCAAACTTCTTAATCATGCCCCCTACATTGAAGTCTAAATCATTAATCTATACCATAAAGCAAGGGACCTAGTACTGACCCTGTGGAATCCCACTCAAAGCAGCCTTCCAGTCACAAAAACACCCGTCGACCATTACCCTTTGGTTCCTGCCACTGAGCCAATTTTAGATCCAATTTGCCACTTTCCTTTGGATCTCATGGGCTTTTACTTTTTTGACCAGTCTGCCGTGTGGGACCTTGTCAAAAGCCTTGCTAAAGCATGCACACTACATCAAACGCACTACCCTCATAGGCCCTCCGTGTTACCTCATCAAAAAATTCAATCAAGTTAGTCAGACATGACCTTCCCTTAACAAATCTGTGCTGACTATCCTTGATTAATTCGCGCCTTTCTAAATGACAGTTTATACCCTTTAATATCCAACCCAGTCTGATCCCACTCTCCTGCTCACTCTCCATAACCTTTCATATTTCACTTTTTCAAACAATTATCCAATTCCCTTTTTAAAATGTATGGACTCTGCTTCAACTGCAGTTTGTGGGTGAGAGTTCCACATTCTATCCATCCTCTGTGTAAGGAAAATGTTTCTAACCTCCCCTTTAATTATTTTATGATTATTTTAAATTTACGCTCTCTTGATCATAGGAACATAGGAACAGGAGTAGGCCATTCAGCCCCTCGTGCCTGCTCCGCCATTTGATAAGATCATGGCTGATCTGTGATCTAACTCCATATACCTGCCTTTGGCCCATATCCCTTAATACCTTTGGTTGCCAAAAAGCTATCCATCTCAGATTTAAATTTAGCAATTGAGCTAGTATCAATTGCCGTTTGCGGAAGAGAGTTCCAAACTTCTACCACCCTTTGTGTGTAGAAATGTTTTCTAATCTCACTCCTGAAAGGTCTGGCTCTAATTTTTAGACTGTGCCCCCTACTCCTAGAATCCTCAACCAGCAGAGTTAGTTTCTCTCGATCCACCCTATCCGTTCCCCTCAATATCTTATAAACTTCGATCAGATCACCCCTTAACCTTCTAAACTCTAGAGAATACAACCCCAATTTGTGTAATCTCTCCTCGTAACTTAACCCTTGAAGTCCGGCTATCATTCTAGTAAACCTACGCTGCACTCCCTCCAAGGCCAATATGTCCTTCCAAAGGTGCGGTGCCCAGAACTGCTCACAGTACTCCAGGTGCGGTCTAACCAGGGTTTTGTATAGCTGCAGCATAACTTCTGCCCCCTTGTACTCTAGTCCTCTGGATATAAAGGCCAGCATTCCATTAGCCTTATTGATTATTTTCTGCACCTGTTCATGATACTTCAATGATCTGTACCCCTATGTCCCTTTGGACATCCACTGTTTTTAACTTTTTACCATTTATAAAGTATCCTGTTCTATCCTTTTTTGATCCGAAGTGGATGACCTCACATTTGTCTACATTGAATTCCATTTGCCACAGTTTTGCCCACTCACCTAATCTATCAATATCGCTTTGTAATTTTATGTTTTCATCTACACTGCTTACAATGCCACGAATCTTTGTGTCATTGGCAAACTTAGATATGAGACTTTCTATGCCTTCATCTAAGTCGTTAATAAATATTGTGAATAATTGAGGCCCCAAGACACATCCCTGTGGGACTCCCACTAGTCACATCCTGCCAATGTGAATACTTACCCATTATCCCTACTCTCTGTCGCCTTTCGCTCAGCCAATTTCCTAACCAAGTCCGTACATTTCCCTCGATTCCATGGGCTTCGATCTTAGCTAACATTCTCTTATGTGGGATCTTATCAAATGCTTTCTGGAAGTCCATATAAATAACATCCATTGACATTCCCCTGTCCACTACTTTAGTCACCTCTTCAAAAAATTCAATCAGGTTTGTCAGGCACGACCTACCTTTCACAAATCCATGCTGGCTCTCTCTGATTAACTGAAAATTCTCGAGGTGTTCAGTCACCCTATCCTTAATTATAGACTCCAGCATTTTCCCCACAACAGATGTTAGGCTAACTGGTCTATAATTCCCCGGTTTCCCTCTCTCTCCTTTCTTAAAAAGCGGAGTGACATGTGCAATTTTCCAATCTGGAGGGACAGTTCCTGAATCTAGAGAACTTTGAAAGATTATACTTAGGGCATCTGCAATTTGCTCACCTACTTCCTTTAAAACCCTGGGATGGAAACCATCTGGTCCTGGGAATTTGTCACTCTTTAGTGCTATTATTTTCTTCATTAATGTTGCTTTACTTATGTTAATTTTATCGAGTCCCTGTCCCCGATTCAATATTAGTTTTCTTGGGATTTCTGGCATGCTATCCTCTTTTTCTACTGTAAATACTGACGCAAAGTAATTATTCAACATGTCCGCCATTTCCCCATTGTCAATGACAATATCCCCACTTTCAGTTTTTAAGGGGCCAACACTGCTCCTGACCACCCTCTTTTTCCTAATATAAGTATAAAAGTTCTTCGTATTGGTTTTGATATCCCTTGCAAGTTTCTTTTCATACTCTCTTTTTGTATCTCTTATTATCTGTTTTGTGACCCTTTGCTGATCTTTGTGTCTTTCCCATTCGCCAGGATCTGTGCCATTTTTTGCCTTTTTGTATGCCCTTTCCTTATGTCTTATACTGTCCCTTACCTCTTTAGTTGTCCATGGCTGTTTTTTTTTGGCAAGTAGAGTTCTTGCCCCTCGGGGGTATAAAGCGGTTCTGTATCTCGTTAAATGTTTCTTTAAACATTTCCCACTGATCATCAGTCGTTTTATCCATTAACAGATTTGCTCAGTTTACTGTGGACAGTCTCTGTCTCATCCCATTAAAGTCCGCCTTACCCAAGTCTAGAATCTTAGCAGCCGATTCACTTTTTTTCCCTTTCAAACACTACATTGAACTCGATCATGTTATGATCGCTATTGGATAGATGTTCACGCACAGTTAAGCCGTTAACTAAATCTGGTTCATTACTCATTACTAAATCTAGTACGGCTTACCCCCTTATTGCCTCTAGGACATACTGCTGCAGAAAACTATCCCGGACACACTCAAGAAGTTCATTACCTTTCTGACAGTTGCTAGTCTGCTTTCCCCAATCTATGTGAAGGTTAAAGTCCCCCTTTAAGACCACTATGCCTTTCTTACACGCTTATCTAATATCTGCATTTATACAATCTAGCACTTCAGAGCTGCTGCCAGGGGTCCTATACACAACTTCCACGATAGTCTTAGATCCTTTCCTATTTCTCAATTTCAACCCATAAGGTCTCTGTTGGCTGCTTACCTCTCGTTATATCCTCCTTTATCATTGAAGTGATTTCATCTCTAATCACTAAGGCTACTCCTCCACCTCTTCTATTTTCCCTATCTCTCCTGTTGACCTTATAACCTGGTATATTTAGTTCCCAATCCTGACCATCCTGCAGCCATGTCTCAGTAATAGCTATCATGTCATACCCTCCAATTTGAATTTGAACCTGTAGTTCATTTAATTTATTCCTTATACTCCGTGCATTTGTATATAGAACTCTTAGTTGGGCCACACACCCTAGACTGACCTTCAGCTTTGATGCTGGGTTAATCGCCTTACGCCTTCTAGTTTTCACTTTATCTGTAGTGTCTAAAGTACACTTTCTTTCTGCTGCTCTACGCTTTTCCCTTTCACTTGTTCTTGAACAACTGTTTGTACCATTTGTATTGTAAATTTCCCCTGGGTCTTCCCCTCTCTTGCTGCTCTCAACTTTACTCCCTTCTGACTCCCCGCTAAGGTTCCCATCCCCCTGCCACTCTAGTTTAAACCTTCCCCAACAGCACTAGCAAACACCCCCACGAGGACATTGGTCCCGGTCCTGCTCGGGTGTAACCTCACTGACCAGTAGAAATGAGCTAACACTACTTATCCTATCATAACCCGTAAAATTTTTTAAAAGACCTTATCAGGTCACAAAAAAAGTCCCTCTCTTGATGACTGTAACTCTTCATCCTTGGTAAGATCCACGCTGCCTCTCTTCCGTTGCTTTTGTATCTTTCCTATAATGGGGTGCCCAAACCTAGACACAATATTCCAACTGCAGCCTAACTAAAGTCTTGTGCAAGTTCTCCGTTACTTCCTTGCTTTTGTGTTCTCCGGCTCCAGATACAAAATTGTGGATTCAGTTTCCCCTTTTATTTTTAAAATGGATCTTGTCTCCCTGTCCTGCCAACTTTACCGACACACCAAGATCCCTCTGCTCCTCTGCTCCAATTGCCAGTTAAGGTGAACTTCCTTTCCCTACTCTTCCAAATCGTACTACTTCACATTTTCTACACTGATCTGCATCTGCCGCCTATCTGCCCATCCTGCTAGCCTATCTGTATCTAACCTGGTCTTTCACATTCATTCTAATTTGTCATGCTACTCCCCCCTCCCCAATTTGGTGTTATTGGCAAATTTTGATGTAAGACCAGAATCCTGGCCAACATCCCTCCCTGGTCGGTTGGTTACATACATGTTAGATGTGAGTGAATATTTATTTTCTCAGTGGATTAAGTCTTTCTGGGTAACGACAGGAAGAATTACAGAAAGATTACAGCATGGAAGGAGGCCATTCGGCCCATTGAGTCCATGCCAGCTCTATGCAAGAGCATTCCAGCTAGTCCCATCCCACGGCCCATCCCTGTAGCCCTACAATTTTTTTCCTTTCAAGTACTTATCCAGTTCCCTTTTGAAGGCCATGATTGAATCTGCCTCCACCAGATCCTAACCACTTGCTGTGTAAAAAAGTTTTCCTCAGGTCACCTTTGGTTCTTTTGCCAATCACCTTAAATCTATCTCCTCTGGTTCTTGAACCTTCCACCAATAGGAACAGTTTCTCTCTGTCTAGACCCTTCATGATTTTGAATACCTCGATCAAATCTCCGCACAACCATCCCTGTTCCAAAGAGAACAACCCAGCTTCTCCAGTCTATCCAGGTAACTAAAGTCCCTCATCCCTGGAATCATTCTAGTAAATCTTTTCTGTACCCTTTCTAAGGCCTTCATATCTTTCCTAAAGTGCGCTGAACCAGTGTTTTATAAAAGGTTCATCATGACTTCCTTGCTTTTGTACTCTATGGGCTCGATTTTACCACCCGCTATTGGGTGCGTTCTCGGCGGGGAGCCCCCGAAAATCGGGAAATCCCGGAGCGGGACCGGATCCCGTCTCGATCCCGCCCACTTCCGGGTTCCCCGCTGACGCGCCGGCGTGCGCGCGCAGCCCCCGCTGGTGGGAATCCCGCAGGCAATTAAAGCCAGCTGGATGCCGCTTGACAATATTTAGTTAGGTATTTCAGGTCATTAACTGACCTGATTAAGGGACTATGTGTGATTTTGGAACAACATGGGACTGTTTCCCACACTGAGGGAAACACTCCCAGCTCGAATGGACGTGTTGCAGCTGTCAGCCTGTGGCAGCTGCAAAGGTCCATTTGACAGGTGGGGGGGGGGGGGGAAAGAGACCTTCACTCATTGCAGGAGGCCACTCTGTCACTTGGGACAAAGTTTGGCCTCCACCACCCTCCTCCTGACGGTCAAAGTCACCAACCTGCACACTTACCCCGGGGTCCAGACACATTTACCTACCTTGCGGACCCCCTCAGATGTACATCTTCCAGATGGGGGCCGCCGTAGCTGCAGTCATGACCTCCTCGGAGGGCGAACAGCATCACCAGCCTCGCCGTCCACCTCTGACACATGGAGCTCCACAACACAGTGCTGTGACACATCCACCTGCACAGCAGGAGGGAGGGCTACCGCAGAGAGAGATGCGTCGCAGAGGGCACTACCCTCGCCACAGGTTCCACAGACCGAGGCTCAGCCTCCTGGACCTCTCTGAGCAGCAGTGCACACGGAGGCTCAGAGTCACTCGATATGTAGTCGTGGACATCTGCAGCCTCTTTCATGCCGAGCTGCTCCTGGCTGGCCCGTGCACCATCTTCCTACCTGTCGCTGTCAAAGTCACCACTGCCCTCCCGAACTTCTCCTCCGCAGCCTTCCAGGGTGCAACCGGGGACATCGCCGATGTCTCTCAGTCGTCTGCGCAGAAGAGCCCTGCAAATACACCTACACCCACTCTGCAGTGACACAATGGGTGGCATCAGTGGTGGGTCCTCATAGTGATCCTCAGGAGCGGGCATTATTGCACAAACCAGACAGGATTCGTGAAGACATGGCAGTAGTGGTGCCAATATAATGTGTAATGTGCGTTGTTCTGAAATTCAATATAAGTTACACCCATGACGGACCCTCAAACACCCTTGTGCATCCCCTTCATGCTCACGACACGTTTGCCTTACGCTGCCTAATGCACATATGTGATGCATGCCCTGTGGCTGCAGCACAGGTAGTGGCAGGTTGAATGAGGCTGGCCGTGAAAGAGATGCACGAGAGGGTGGGTATGAGATAGAGCCATGAGATTGTATGAGGATTGGGGTGAGTACTGGCGAGGTGAGTAGGTGCAGGTAAGATGAGGATGAGGTTTGAGTGGGTGTGAGGGGTGATGTGACAGGGTAGTGTTGGCAGTGCCGAATGAGATGTGGGGTGGGGGCTGTGCTGTGGCAGACGGAGTGTAGGGGGAAGACTACATCTACTCACTTTGGCTGACCTACTGAGGTCATTGGAGCGCCTCCTGCACTGTCATAGAGTCATAGTCTTAGAGTCATAGAGTTATACAGCACGGATAGAGGCCCTTCGGCCCATCGTGTCCGCGCCGGCCATCAGCCCTGTCTACTCTAATCCCATATTCCAGCAATTGGTCCGTAGCCTTGTATGCTATGGCATTTCAAGTGCTCATCCAAATGCTTCTTGAATGTTGTGAGGGTTCCTGCCTCCACAACCCTTTCAGGCGGTGAGTTCCAGACTCCAACCACCCTCTGGGTGAAAAAGTTCTTTCTCAAATCCCCTCTAAACCTCCCGCCTTTTACCTTGAATCTATGTCCCCTTGTTATAGAACCCTCAACGAAGGGAAAAAGCTCCTTAGTATCCATCCTATCTGTGCCCCTCATAATTTTGTACACCTCAATCATGTCCCCCCTCAGCCTCCTCTGCTCCAAGGAAAACAAACCCAATCTTCCCAGTCTCTCTTCATAGCTGAAGCGCTCCAGCCCTGGTAACATCCTGGTGAATCTCCTCTGCACCCTCTCCAAAGCGATCACATCCTTCCTGTAGTGTGGCGACCAGAACTGCACACAGTACTCCAGCTGTGGCCTAACCAGTGTTTTATACAGCTCCATCATAACCTCCTTGCTCTTATATTCTATGCCTCGGCTAATAAAGGCAAGTATCCCATATGCCTTCTTTACCACCTTATCTACCTGTTCCGCCGCCTTCAGGGATCTGTGAACTTGCACACCAAGATCCCTGACCCTCTGTCTTGCCTAGGGTCCTCCCATTCATTGTGTATTCCCTTGCCTTGTTAGTCCCTCCAAAGTGCATCACCTCGCACTTTTCCGGGTTAAATTCCATTTGCCACTGTTCCGCCCATCTGACCAACCCATCTATATCGTCCTGCAGACTGAGGCTATCCTCCTCGCTATTTACCACCCTACCAATCTTTGTATCATCAGCGAACTTACTGATCATACCTTTTACATTCATATCCAAGTCATTAATGTAGACCACAAACAGCAAGGGACCCAGCACCGATCCCTGTGGTACCCCACTGGCCACAGGCTTCCAGTCACAAAAACAACCTTCGACCATCACCCTCTGCCTTCTGCCACTAAGCCAGTTTTGTATCCAAAGTGCCAAGGCACCCTGGATTCCATGGGCTCGTACCTTCTTGACCATTCTCCTGTGGGGGACTTTATCGAAGGCCTTACTGAAATCCATGTATACCACATCCACTGCGTTACCCTCATCCACACGCCTAGTCACCCCCTCAAAAAATTCACTGTACGGTGACCTCCTCTGCCACCTCGAGCCAGGCCTTCCTGGTGGCAGAGGCGGGCCGCTTCCTCCCGCCCGCCGGGGGGAAGATCTCTGTCCTCCCCCTCCTCCTCACCCCATCTAATGATACCTGGAGTGAGGCATCATTAAACTGGGAGCAGCCTTCCCCCTGGTCTGCTCCATGCAGTCATCTTTGCTATTGGTTGCAGCATCTGTCAGTGGAGGACTGCCCCTTTAAATAGAGCGCCTCCAGCTGACAGATCTTACTGCGCATGCACAGCCCGCCCGACGCGCAGATCAGCAGCGGGGAACCCGGAGGAGCAGGTAAGTGAATGCAATTAGTGGTTTGCCTGCTACGATCGCGCGAGAAACCCACTAATTTCACCGGACGCGTTACCCACGCGCCCGCTAGCCCATCCGCCGAGAACCCGCAGGCCTGCTAAAATCGGGCCCTATGTCTCTATTTATAAAGCCCAGGATCCCGTATGCATTTTTAACCACTTTCTCAACCTGCCCTGCCACCTTCAACGATTTGTGCACATATACCCCTGAATCTCTCTGTTTCTGTACCCCTTTTAAAGTTGTGCCCGCTAGAAACATAGAAAATAGGAGCAAGAGTAGGCCATTCGGCCCTTTGGGTCTGCTCCGCCATTCAAAATTATCATGGCTGATCGTCTAACTCAGTACCCTGGTCCCGCTTTTTCCCCATATCCCTTGATCCCTTTAGCATTAAGAAATATATCTATCTCCTTCTTGAAAACATCGAATGACTTGGCCTCCACTGCCTTCTGTGGTAGAGAATTCCACAGGCTCACCACCCTCTGAGTGAAGAAATTTCTCCTCATCTCGGTTCTAAATGGCATACCCCGTATCCTGAGACTGTGACCCCTGGTTCTGGACTCCCCAGACATCGGGAACATCCTCCCTGCATCTAGTCTGTCTAGTCCTGTTAAAATTTTATATGTTTCAATAAGATCCCCTCTCATTCTTCCAAACTCGAGTGGATATAGGCCTAGTCGATCCAATCTCTCCTCATCCGTCAGTCCTGCCATCCCAGGAATCAGTCTGGTAAACCTTCGTTGCACTCCCTCCTTGTCAAGGACATCCTTCCTCAGATAAGGAGACCAAAACTGCACACAATACTGCAGATGTGGTCTCACCAAGGCCCTGTCTTGTAAGACATCCCTGCTCCTGTACTCAAATCCTCGTGCAATGAAGGCCAACATACCATTCGCCTTCCTAACTGCTTTCTGCACCTGAATGCTCGCTTTCAGCGACTGGTGTACAAGGACACCCAGGTCTCGTTGCACCTCCCCTTTTCCCAATCTATCACCATTCAGATAATAATCTGCCTTTTCTGTTTTTACAACCAAAGTGGATAACCTCACATTTATCCACGTTATACTGCATCTGCCATGTTCTTGCCCACTCATCCAACTTGTCTAAATCACATTGGAGCCTCTTTGCATCCTCCTCACAGCTCACATTCCACCCCAGCTTTGTGTCGTCTGCAAACTTGGAAATGTTACATTTAGTTCCCTCATCCAAATCATTGATATATATTGTGAATAGCTGGGGCCCAAGCACTGATCCCTGAGGTACCCCACTAGTCACTGCCTGCCATCCCGAAAAAGCCCCATTTATTCCTACTCTCTGTTTCCTGTCTGTCAACCAATTCTCAATCCAAGCCAGTATATTCCCCCCAATCCCACATGCTTTAATTTTGCACACTAACCTTTTGTGTGGGACCTTATCAAAAGCCTTCTGAAAATCCAAATACACTACATCCACTGGTTCTCCCCTATCTATTCTACTAGTTACATCCTCAAAAAACTCCAGTAGATTTGTTAAGCATGATTTCCCTTTCATAAACCCATGCTGACTTTGTCCAATCCCATTAATGCCCTCCAAGTGTCCTGTTATCACATCTTTTATAATAGACTCTAGCATTTTCCCCACTACTGATGTCGTGCTAACTGGTCTGTAATTCCCTGTTTTTTCTCTCCCTCCTTTTTTAAATAGTGGGGTTACATTTGCCACCCTCCAATCTGTAGGAACTGTTCCAGAGTCTATAGAATTTTGGAAGATGATCACCAATGCATCCACTATTTCCAGGGCCACTTCCTTTAGTACTCTTGGATTTGGGGGGGGGGGGGAAGGAGGTGAGGGGAGGAGTGAGTGAGGGAGATGAGGTGAGGGGAGGAGTGAGTGAGGGAGATGAGGTGAGGGGAGGAGTGAGTGAGGGAGATGAGGTGAGAGGAGGAGTGAGTGAGGGAGATGAGGTGAGGGGAGGAGTGAGTGAGGGAGATGAGGTGAGGGGAGGAGTGAGTGAGGGAGATGATGTGAGGGGAGGAGTGAGTGAGGGAGATGATGTGAGGGGAGGAGTGAGTGAGGGAGATGATGTGAGGGGAGGAGTGAGTGAGGGAGATGATGAGGGGAGGAGTGAGTGAGGGAGATGATGAGGGGAGGAGTGAGTGAGGGAGATGATGAGGGGAGCAGTAAGGGGAGGAAGGGGAGGGAGGAGTGAGTGAGTGAGGGGAGGAGTGAGAGGAGGAGTGAGTGAGGGGAGGAGTGAGAGGAGGAGTGAGTGAGGGGAGGAGTGAGAGGAGGAGTGAGTGAGGGAGATGATGAGGGGAGGAGTGAGTGGAGGGAGATGATGAGGGGAGCAGTGAGGGGAGGAAGGGGAGGGAGGAGTGAGTGAGGGGAGGGAGGAGTGAGTGAGGGGAGGAGTGAGGAAGGGGAGGGACCGACCCCCGGCCCTGAGGCGGTCTCCCGGCGCCGCGCGCAGTGTGTTGTCCCCGCCCAGCCCGCTGCGGCCCAGTGACTCACAGACAGGCGGCGGTGGCGGCTCCTCTCCTCTCCTCTCCGCTCCTCGCCTCTCCTCTCCTCTCCGGCTTGCGCTGTCCGCCTGTCCCAGGGGCCGGGAGCCGGGGGCCGGCGCCATGTGGCTGAGCCCCGAGGAGGTGCTTCTGGCCAACGCGCTGTGGGTGACGGAGCGGGCGAACCCTTTCTTTGTGCTGCAGCGGCGGAAGGGTCACGGCCGCGGCGGCGGCCTGGCGGGTAAGGAATGTAGCGCTCCGCCTCTGATTGACGGCTCCTCCCGGCCAATCACAGCCCCGGGTTCAGCGGCCGCGGCCAATGGGCGCAGGCGGAGGGGGCGGGCGCTGGTCAATTCTGATCCAGTTTGTTTATTTTCCCCAATGTTTGAGTTTGATTAAAATGTTTGAGTTTATTTTAAAAAAACACAATTAAAGTTATTGCAAATTCAGCCCCATCTCCTGTTCCTGGGGCCTGGGGGTTGCCTTGAAATGATTTTGAATTTGAATTTGCATTATTATTGCAGGTGCTGTCTGTAAATTTATAATTTTTCCCCTTCAGTAATAATTGTCTTTTTGATTTAAGATTTTTTATTTTGTCTGGATCTGCAACGTGACAGCAGCCTGCTCCCTTCAATATATTCTGGACCAGGGCCTTTCTGCACTGACAGCTTCTCTCTCCTATAGATTTCCCCAGTATTGCAATGTGTGTGTGTGTTTTTTTTGGCACAGTGAATCCCCCAAACTAATCAATTCCCCCTCATTTCCCGTTTAAGAGGTGCTGGGTTTTTTTTTGAGTCACCTAGTTTGCATCAACCAGAGGTTTGCGACTTGTCTCCCTCCCCACCCCTCAAACAGAACAGGCTGCCCCGGAGAGGACCCACTACACCCGACATGGATAGAATCATAGAAATTTAAGGCACAGAAGGAGGCCGTTCGTCCCATCGTGTCTGGTGCCGGCCAAGAAAGAGCCATCCAGCCTAATCCCACTTTCCAGCTCTTGGTCCGTAGCCTTGTAGGTTACGGCACTTTGAGTGCACATCCAAGCACCTTTTGAATACAGTATAGACCAGTTTAGGTACTGAGTTGTGCCATTTATTAGCCTCCAGCACATAATCCAGGCTGACAGTCCCAGTGCCGGTACTGAGGGAGTGCTGCGCTGTCAGAGGTGCCGTCTTTTGGATGAGACATTAAACCGAGGCCTCACCTGGCCTCTCGGGTGGATGTAAAAGATCCCATGGCCACTATTTCGAAGAAGAGCAGGGGAGTTCTCCTTGGTGTCCTGAGGCCAATATCTATCTCTCAACCAACATCACCAAAACAGATTATATTGGTCATTTCATTGTTACGTTGCTGTGTGTGGGACCTTGCTGTGCGCAAATTGGCTGCCACCTTTCCTACATTACAATGGCGACTACACTTCAAAAGTACATCATTGACTGTAAAGCGCTTTGGGACGGCCTGAGGTTGTGAAAGGCGCTTTGGAATTCAAGTTCTTTTCTTTCTTTTATTGTTGTAAACAATTTTACAACACCAAGTTATAGTCCAGCAATTTTATTTTAAATTCACAAGCTTTCGGAGATTTCCTCCTTCCTCAGGCAAATGTGAGGCAAACACATTCTTTTATTGTGTTTGAGAAATACAAGTGTGAATATTCTCACACTGTGTCCTAACACATTCGAGGCGGGGGGGGGGGTTAATGTATCAAGGGCTTGGGACATTGTTGACGTTCGAATGCCATCCTTTCAGTTTAGTGGTGTGGCTGAAACTCTAGGCTGTGTTTCCTTAATTGCACTTTAAGCCGTTCAATTGTGATTTGTTACCTCCTTCCTATTCCTGGGTTCTATTTTTGCCCTCTGAGCATGTTCTGGATGACTTGGTGCCTGTCACTTCTCTATCGTGTGGCATAAGTTGCAAATAGCATCGTGTAAGTGTATGGGCGCGGTGCGGAACTGAGCTGTACAGACTGGGAAAAGGGTCTCAGGTTCAAATTCGGGCCTGTGTTGAATTTAGCTGCTCCCAGACGGCGTGTTTGTGGGTACGGTTCACTTTGACACTTCCCCCTTTCCTCCTCGTCTGGGAGGGGAAATTATTTGGGATTCTCTGCTGCTCCGTGCGTGCACGTGGGCATTGCGTGAGGGGGTGATCGGATTCAGATGCGATGCCCCAGACAGTCGAATAGCAGGCAAGCACTCCCTGTCTAGCCTCACAGAATACCGGAGGGTGCAATGGAGACACCCCCTTGGGGGAGTGGCAAAAAAAAAGGTGTGACCAATTAGTAACAGTTGGATGATGGTTAAGAACCTGGTTGTGAAGGACATGTGAAATGCACTTTATACTGTTAACAAAATTAGCAGGTGATTGAAACTGCAGTTAAATGGATGCTCACTGACTGAGTAATGCAGGGACGTAACATGCCTTGTGAATATTGAACAGCGCAGTCAGTGAAAGAAAGGGTTCTGATTGAGGGGGAGGGGAACGGAAGGGTGGGCAACGGGGGGAGGGTGGGAAACAGGGGGGGAAGGATGGGCAACGGGGGGAGGGTGAGCGAGGAGGAGGGTGGGCAACGGGGGGAGGGGGAGTGAGGAGGAGGGTGGGCAACGGGGGGATGGGGGAAGGATGGGCAACAGGGGGAGGGGGAGCGAGGATGAGGGAGGGCAACCGGGGGGGGAGGGTGGGAAGGATGGGCAATGGGGGGAGGGGGAGCGAGGAGGAGGGAGGGCAACAGTGGAGGGAGGGGGGAAGGATGAGCAATGGGGGGAGGGGGAGCGAGGAGGAGGGTGGGCAACGGGGGGGGGAGGGGGCGATTGTTGTGGGGGGCGGGGAGGAGCAACGGTGAATGATGAAACTTAGTTGAATAGAAATAGCTGCAAATCCAGGAAGTTTGGCATGTTTTTTAAAAAAAAATACAGGAAATGCCGACACATTTACATTCTACTCCCAGCAATCTGAAAAGAGAAAAGTGTTTTTGGGTAGAAACCCTTCATCAAAGTTGGGTGATGGGGCTTTGTTTTTATTTAAACATGTATACCATAATACCCCCCGTAGCATTGCTGATGGTGAATCTGATAATATGTTATTTTATGATAACGGGAGTAGTGAATGTCACTTCTAGACTTGACTATTCCAATGCTCTCCTGGCCGGCCTCCCATCTTTCAACATCCATAAACTTCAGCTCATCCAAAACTCTGCTGCCCGTATCCTAACTCACACCAAGTCCACCCATCACCCTTGTGCTCGCTGACCGACATTGGCTCCCGGTTTATTTTCAAAAGGCATTCGATAAGGTGCCACATAAAAGATTTCCACATCGTTCACCTGAGGAAGGAGGAAGCCTCCGAAAGCTTGTGAATTTAAAATAAAATTGCTGGACTATAACTTGGTGTTGTAAAATTGTTTACAATTGTCAACCCCAGTCCATCACCGGCATCTCCACAACATAAAAGGTTGTTACACAAGATAGGGGCTCATGGGGTTGGGGGTAATATATTACCCTGGATCGAGGATTGGTTGACGGACAGAAAACAGAGAGTAGGGATGAGCGGGTCATTTTCAGGTTGGCAGGCTGTAACTAGTGGGGTGCCGCAGGGATCAGTGCTCGGGCCTCAGCTATTTACAATCTATATTAATGACTTGGATGAAGGGACCAAGTGTAAAGTATCCAAGTTTGCTGACGATACAAAGCTAGGTGGGAAAGTAAGCTGTGAGGAGGACACAAAGAGTCTGCAAAGGGATATAGACAGGTTAAGTGAGAGGGCAAGAAGGTGGCAGATGGAGTATAATGTGGGGAAATATGAGGTTATTCACTTTGGTAGGAAGAATAGAAAAACAGAATATTTTTTAAATGGTGAGAAAATATTAAATGTTGGTGTTGAGAGGGATTTGGGTACAAGAAACACAGAAAGTTAACATACAGGTACAGCAAGCAATTAGGAAGGCAGATGGCAAGTTGGCCTTTATTGCAAGGGGGTTGGAGTACAAGAGTAAGGAAGTCTTACTACAATTGTACAGGGTCTTGGTGAGACCTCACCTAGAGTGCTGTGTACAGTTTTGGTCTCCTTATCTAAGGAAGGATATACTTGCCTTAGAGGCGGTGCAATGAAGGTTCATTAGATTAATTCCTGGGATGAGAGGGTTGTCCTATGAGGAGAGATTGAGTAGAATGGGCCTATACACTCTGGAGTTTAGAAGAATGAGAGGTGATCTCATTGAAACATATAAGATTCTGAGGGGGCTTGACAGAGTAGATGCTGAGGACTTGTTTCCCCTGGCTGGAGAGTCTAGAACTAGGGGGCATAGTCTCAGGATAAGGGGTCAGCCATTTAAGACTGAGATGAGGAGGAATTTCTTCATTCAGAGGGTTGTGAATCTTTGGAATTCTCTACCCTCAGTCGTTGAGTATATACAAGACTGAGATCGATAGATTTTTGGGGAATCCAGGGATATGGGGATCGGGCGGGAAAGTGGAGTTGAGGTTGGAGATCAGCTCTGCGCTCCTCCAATTCCAGCCTCTTGCACATCCCCGATTTTCATCACTCCACCATTGGCGGCCGTGCCTTCAGCTGCCTGGGCCCTAAGCTCTGGAATTCCCTCCCTAAACCTCTCCTTCTCTCTCTCCTCCTTTAAGACGCTCCTTAAAACCTACCTCTTTGACCAAGCTTTTGGTCACCTGTCCTAATATCTCCTTATGTGGCTCGGTGTCGAATTTTGTTTCATAATCGCTCCTGTGAATCACCTTGGGCCGTTTTACTATGTTAAAGGCACTATATAAATGCAAGTTGTTGCTATTGTTGCTGATGGTAATATTGGTGACTCGGCAGTGGTTCCTGGGGGGAGGCTCCGTGTCTGGATCTGTCGTGCCATCGACAGGAAGACCTCAGTGATTTCGTGCTCCAGCCCCTATCAATCCAATCTTCCCCCTTGCTGCTTCCTCTCTGACCCACCCTGAACCCTGGCCCAGCCTCCTGACCCCACCTCCATTCCCTGCCAACCGAAGCTTGGCCCCTCAGCTTCTCTCTTGCCTGCTTTTTCCAGTTGCCCCCTGCCCACTGGTCCGGGTAACCAGACTCTGACATGTGCCCCCCTCCCCACTGGTCCAGGTAACCAGACTCTGACATGTGCCCCCCTCCCCACTGGTCCGGGTAACCAGACTCCGACATGTCCCCCCTCCCCACTGGTCCGGGTAACCAGACTCCGACATGTCCCCCCTCCCCACTGGTCCAGGTAACCAGACTCCGACATGTCCCCCCTCCCCACTGGTCCGGGTAACCAGACTCCGACATGTCCCCCCCCAACTGGTCGTGGTAACCAGACTCCGACATGTCCCCCCTCCCCACTGGTCCGGGTAACCAGACTCCGACATGTCCCCCCCCCCACTGGTCCAGGTAACCAGACTCCGACATGTCCCCCCTCCCCATTGGTCCGGGTAACCAGACTCCGACATGTCCCCCCACCCCCCACTGGTCCGGGTAACCAGACTCTGACATGTCCCCCCTCCCCATTGGTCCGGGTAACCAGACTCCGACATGTTCCCCCACCCCCCACTGGTCCGGGTAACCAGACTCTGACATGTCCCCCCACCCCCCACTGGTCCAGGTAACCAGACTCCGACATGTCCCCCCACCCCCCACTAGTCCGGGTAACCAGACTCTGACATGTCCCCCCACCCCCCACTGGTCTCGATAACCAGACTCCGACATGTCCCCCCCACCCCCCACTGGTCCGGGTAACCAGACTCCGACATGTTCCCCCCCTCCCCACTGGTCCAGTTAACCGGACTCCGACATGCCATTTTGCCATGTGCCCGAATCTTCTTAAAAAAAAAATAAGGTAAAAGTTAAAAGTGAAGGGAATTAGTAAAGCAATCTGTGGGAGAATCTGTGGGAGAGTATATGGAGAATGAGGCATTGCGGAGAGAGACAAGACAAAGGGAAGGAGAGAATCTGCTCAGAGGAAGACTGAAATAGTGGCTAAAAGAATTGAAGACACACAAAGAAGATGAGATCTGAGAGCCAGTGAGAATGAGACTCATTTATATCATGCTGTCACATTACTAGAAACGTGCTAAAGTACTTTACATACAAGGAATTACTTTAAAGAGCAGTTACTGCCGTTATTTAGGAAAATGTGCCAGCCATTTTGGACACAGCAAGATCCCACACACAGCAAAGAGGTGAATGCCCAGTTAATCTGATTTTTAGTGATGTTAGTTGAGAGGGGAATATTGGCCCAGGACACCGGGGAGAACTCTCCCTGCTCTTCTTCGGAGAGTATCATGGGATTTTCACCATCCAACTGAACAGGTAGATGGTGGAATCATATAAAATTTACGGCACAGAAGGAGGCCATTCAGCCCATCGTGTCCGCGCCGGCTGAGAAACGAGCCACCCAGCCTAATCCCGCTTTCCGGCATTTGGTCCGTAGCCCTGCAGGGCACGGCTCTTCAGGTGCACATCCAGGTATTTTAAATGAGTTGAGGGTTTCTGCCTCTACCACCCTCTCGGGCGGTGTCTTGGAAGAACTTGGAAGAAGCATCTAAACATAAATAGAGAGGCGGACACAAGTAGAGAGACAGTTACAGCGAGAGTACTTATGGCCGTGAGCAGCTCATCCATGTTGGATGTTGTAAGTTAAGAACATAAGAAAATGCAGCAAGGAAGAAAGGCATTTAACTGAGGTCATCCCCAGTTGTACTAGTGAATGTGAACATTTCCCAGACACCTGGGCGGTCTCTCCAAGACCCCTTCTCCGAGGACTCTGACAACCAGTTAACGGGTGACTTATACCCGATCTGGGCCGGATTTACACCCAAATCCCTGAAGCGAGAGGGTAGTTTTCTAAGCCGTATCCACCCAGCACTTGAGCGCGTGTTGGCGAGCGCGTGAGTGTCAGTAACCAGAGGTCACTGATTTAAGGTAATTGCCAAAAGAACCAGAGAGGAGACGAGGAGCAATTTTTTTACGCAGCGAGTTGTTATGATCTGGAACGCGCTGCCTGAAAGGGCGGTGGAAGCAGATTCATTGGTAACTTTCAAAAGGGAATTGGATAAATACTTTAACGGAAACATTTGCAGGGCTATGGGGAAAGAGCAGGGGGAGTGGGACTAATTGGCTGGCTCTTCCAAAGAGCCAGCACAGGCAGTAGCGACGCAGGTTAATAAGACCATAAAAAAGCAAACCAAGCACTGGGCTTCATTTCTAGAGGGATAGAATTGAAAAGCAGGGAAGTTATGTTAAACTTGTGTAGAACCTTGGTTAGACCACACTTGGAGTATTGTGCACAGTTCTGGTCTCCATATTATAGAAAGGATATAGAGGCACTGGAGAAGGTGCAAAAAAGATTTACTAGGATGATACCAGAACTGAGAGGTTATACCTATCAGGAAAGATTGAACAGGCTGGGGCTCTTTTCTCTACAAAAGAGAAGGCTGAGGGGTGACCTGATGGAGGTCTTTAAAATTATGAAGAGGTTTGATAGGGTAGACGTAGAGAAGATGTTTCCACTTGTGGGGGAGACCAGAACTCGAGGCCATAAATATAAGATAGTCACTAATAAATCCAATAGTGAATTCAGGAGAAACTTCTTTACCCAGAGAGTGGTTAGAATGTGGAACTCGCTACCACAAGGAGTAGTTGAGGTAACTACAACAGATGCATTTAAGGGGAAGCTAGAGAAACACATGAGGGAGAAAGGAATAGAAGGATATGCTGATAGGGTGAGATGAAGTAGGGAGGGAGGAGGCTCGTGTGGAGCATAAACGCCAGCATGGACCAGTTGGGCCGAATGGCCCCCTTCTGTGCTGTAAGAGTCTACGATTCCCTGTCTATAAAGTTACATCCTAATTCGGCACAAGTTCCTTCAGCAGCTCACGCGGGCTGTAGAAGGCACTTCAGGCAGTTTTAACCCCATCCTTTCCCGAAGACCAGCCGACTGTCTTCCTTTCTAGCCCCTCCTGCTGTTTCTCGAACGACTCCAGTGTTCTGACCATAACCCTGCGCAGCTGTCACATCACCCTCTGTGTAACCAAACGCTGCCTGATGCCTGTCTTAAACTGGACCTGCCCAGCTCTGTCCCCGTGCCCTCTCCAATTGAGCTGTAGTCCTGGCGTTCGGGGTTTACTACAACAGCAACTTGAATTTATATTGCGCCTTTAACGTAGTAAAATGTCCCGAGACGCTTCACAGGAGCGATTATCAAACAAAATTTGACACCGAGCCACATAAGGAGATATTAGGACAGGTGACCAAAAGCTTGGTCAATGAGATAGGTTTTAAGGAGGAGAGAGAGGCGGAGAGGTTTAGGGAGGGAATTCCAGAGCTTAGAGCCTAGGCAGCTGAAGGCACGGCCGCCAATGGTGGAGCGATTAAAATCGGGGATGTGCAAGAAGCCAGAATTGGAGGAGCGCAGAGATCTCGGAGGGTTGTAGGGCTGGAGGAGGTTACAGAGATAGGGAGGGGGCGAGGGCCATGGAGGGATTTGAACACAAGGATGAGAATTTAAAAATCATGGCATTCCCGGACACTGAGTAAATATACCTCCTGCTAACTGGGTTTCCTGTCAGCTGGCTCAGTAAAACTATTGGGTGTCGATGATTCACATCATTGCTGTATTTCAATGGGAATTTAAAAAAAGATGCCTTTGCTTTTACAGACAGAACGCATGACTCAATAATTAACTGGAAACAGTATATCCGGCACAGGCACGATGGGCTGAATGGCCTTTTGTGCTGTATGATTCTATGATATACAAGCAGTGACATTCCCTGCCGTCATTATTTTCAGATTTTAATTTTCTCCTAATTATTACTCTTTCAGCAGTTTCCACATCACTTCCTGTTACTGGATCTGGTTTCTGCACCATCTGGATTTTTCAGACCATTTGTAAGCTGGTGTCAGCTGTGGCTCAGTGGGTGGCACTCAACGCCTCTGAGTCAGAAGGTTGTAGTTTCAAGCCCCACTCCAGCCAATTTGTACACAGCAAGATCCCGCAAAGAGCAATGTGATGATGACCTGACCATCCTTTTCTTAACGACCTTGGTTGAGGGATAAATATTGGCCAGGATCCCCTGCTGTTCTACAAATAGCCCATGGGATCTTTTATGTCCACCTGAGAGGGCAGACGGGGCCTCTGTTTAACGTCTCACCCGAAAGACGGCACCTCCGACAGTGCGGCACTCCCTCAGTAATGCACTGGAATATGTCAGCCTGGGTTATGCGTTCAAATCCCTGGAGTGGGATTTGAACACACGACCCTCTGATTGAGAGGTGAGAGTGCTACCCACTGAGCCATGGCTGACCCTAATAACTAGTTTTAACAGCAAAATACTGCGGATGCTGGAAATCTGAAATAAAAACAGAAAATGCTGGAGAAGCTCAGCAAATGAGGCAGCATCTGTGGAGAAAGAAACAGAGTTAACGATTCAGGTCGAAGACCTTTCGTCAGAACTGGAAGATGTTAAAAGAGTTAAAAGTTTTTGAGCAAGTACAGAGTCAGGGAAAGTTGGGGGGTGGGGGGGAAGGAAAGAACAAAAGGGAGGGTCTGTGATAGGGTAGAAGGCAGAAGTGATTAAATGACAAAAAGGATGATGGTGCAAGGCAAGGAGAGTGGATATGGGACAGGTTAAGAAATAAAAGATCGATCAGGAGTAGCTGTAAATGGCAACAGCAGACTAATAACTAGTTTCCCTGAGTGAGATGGTCAATTGTTAGGCGGTTTTGTGGTCAGTGTGAACCGTGGGTTGAAGCTGCTCAAACCAATTTCGTAAGGAACCCAAAAAAATCAAGAGAAAAAAATGTGCAGGGCTCTGGGGAACGAGCAGGGCGGTGGGACCGATTGGACAGTTCTTTCAAAGAGCTGGCACGCCCATCACCCCTCTGCTCGCTGACCTGCATTGGCTCCCAGTCCGGCAGCGCCTCAGTTTTAAAATTCTCATCCTTGTTTTTAAATCCTTCCATGGTCTCGCCCCTCCCTATCTCTGTAACCTCCTCCAGCCCTACAACCCTCCGAGATCCCTGCGCTCCTCCAATTCTGGCCTCTTGCTCATCCCCGATTTTAATCGCTCCACCATTGGCGGCCGTGCCTTCTGCTGCCTGGGCCCGAAGCTTTGGAATTCCCTCCCTAAACCTCTCTGCCTCTCTCCTCCTTCAAGACGCTCCTTAAAACCTACCTCTTTGACCAAGCTTTTGGTCACCTGTCCCAATATCTCCTTATGTGGCTCGGTGTCAAATTCTGATTGACAGTCGATCCTGTGATGCGCCTTGGGAAGTTTTACTACGTTAAAGGCGCTATTTAATTGCAAGTTGTTGTTGTTTGATTCTATGACTTTCATTCAAAAAGTCTGGCTGGATTGTAGCCCAGCACCCAGAGGTGACGGGACTGTCTGCTCACATCTTGTAGTCAATTAAGCTTAATAATTTTCAAAAGAGAGAGCAGTATTCCAGTATGCCAGTGTTGTCCAATAAAAATCACTGACCAACCACAGGTGTGACTAGGGCAACACATTTTAGCCACATCCACTAACTTTAGAAGAAAACCCCTTACATACAATCCAGGTAAATGTACTTCACACGGGGATATTTACTGGACAAACATCTCCCACCACGCAGTGACCTAGGAAATAAAGCAGTAACAACGATTAAAAACACTCGCACACTCCCGCTTTCCAACTTATCGTTTTACCAACAAAGCACAAAAAGGTTAAAGTTTACACACGTAGGAACAGGAGTAGGCCATTCAGCCCCTCGTGCCTGCTCCGCCATTTGATAAGATCATGGCTGATCTGTGATCTAACTCCATATACCTGCCTTTGGCCCATATCCCATAATACCTTTGGTTGCCAAAAAGCTATCCATCTCAGATTTAAATTTAGCAATTGAGCTAGTATCAATTGCCGTTTGCGGAAGAGAGTTCCAAACTTCTACCACTCTTTGTGTGTAGAAATGTTTTCTAATCTCGCTCCTGAAAGGTCTGGCTCTAATTTTTAGACTGTGCCCCCTACTCCTAGAATCCCCAACCAGGGGAAATAGTTTCTCTCTATCCACCCTATCTGTTCCCCTTAATATCTTATAAACTTCGATCAGATCACCCCTTAACCTTCTAAACTCCAGAGAATACAACCCCAATTTGTGTAATCTCTCCTCGTAACTTAACCCTTGAAGTCCGGGTATCATTCTAGTAAACCTACGCTGCACTCCCTCCAAGGCCAATATGTCCTTCCGAAGGTGCGGTGCCCAGAACTGCTCACAGTACTCCAGGTGCGGTCTAACCAGGGTTTTGAATAGCCACACTGTGCGAATATGAGTATTGAGATCACATGACCAATGACAGAGTCTATTACTCATTTTATATTTACTAATCAGAGCTGCAATTAGCCACATCTGGATTCCCAATAAGCCACATGTGGTTAACATATTGGATAACACTGGCCGAGAAATCTCCCTAATTTCAGTGTACAGTGATGATGTAGTGATTAGCTTGTTCTGACTGTACACAGTTCTGGTCTCCATATTACAAGAAGGATATAGAGGCACTGGAGATGGTGCAAAAAAAGATTTACAGGGTTGACACCAGAACCGAGAGGTTATACCTATCAGGAAAGATTGAACAGGCTGGGGCTCTTTTCTCTCGAAAAGAGAAGGCTGAGGGGGTGACCTGATAGAGGTCTTTAAGATTGCGAAGAGGCTTGATAGGGTGGACGTAGAGAAGATGTTTCCACTTGTGGGGGAGACCAGAACTAGGGGCCATAAATATAAGATTCACTAATAAATCCAATAGGGAATTCAGGAGAAACTTCTTTGCCCAGAGAGTGGTTATAATGTGGCAAGGAGTAGTTGAGGCGAATATCAGAGATGCATTTAAGGGGAAGCTGGATAAACACATGAGGGAGAAAGGAATAGAAGGATATGCTGATAGGTTGAGATGAAGTAGGGTGGGAGGAGGCTCGTGTGGAGCATAAACACCGGCATGGACCAGTTGGGCCGAACGGCCTGTTTCTGTGCTGTACATTCTATGTAATTCTATTTAGCCTGTTGGTAGCTTGAGGAATGAAGAGTTTGACCTGGTTTAAATCTCCGCTCTTTATGTCATGATTTCAGTGATTCTTCAACAAACCAAACTAAAATGAAAACTATACTTTCATTGATATAGTGCATCTTCCCTTCGCTGAAGAGCTTCACACAATGAATTACTTTGCTGTGTCGTCATGGGGGCAAACACATGAGTCATTCTGTGTCAGCAGCAGTCATGAGATGAATGACTGGGTTATTTTTTTTTGGGAGTGTTTTTGATGGGAAGGAAAGAAAGAATTTGCATTTATCTAGCTCAGGACGTCCCAAAGAGCTTTACAGCAATGAACTTTTTTGAAATGTAGTCACTGTGGTGATGTAGCATGCCTGGATTAGGTGCTCAAGTCTCTGGAGTGGGACTTGAACTCACATTCATTCTGGGGATGTGGGCATCACTGGCAAGGTTGGCATTTATTGCCCATCCCTAGTTGCCCTGAGAAGGTGATGCTGGGCCGTCTTCTTGAGCCACCTGTAGTGGTTTGAAACAAACTGAGTTTCTCGCTGGGCCACTTCAGAGGGCCATTAAGAATGAACCACATTGGTGTGGGACTGGAGTCACCTATAGGCCCAGACCGGGTAAGGACGGCAGGTTTCCTTCCCTAAAGGACATTAATGAACCAGTTGGGTTATTCCAACAAGCCAACAGCTTTATGGTCACTTTTACTGATAACCGGCTTTTTATTTCCAGACTTTTTAAAACTGAATTCAAATTCTCAAACTGCCCATGATGGGATTTGAACTCTTGTTCTCTGGATTACCGGTCCAATGATATAACCGCTCCACCACCGTCTCCCCGATTGGTTATGCTACATAACCGCTTTTTGTGTTGGATGTCTTGAAGTTCAGGTCCTGTTGGTACAAGTGGGTAATGTTGTTACGGGGAGTTCTTTAAGACTGACGCCTGTCTGTTTTGGATTATTTTACCCCCTCTTTTTTTCTCTCTTTGGCAGGGCTGCTCGTGGGGACCCTGGATGTTGTGCTGGACTCGAGTGCACGAGTCGCTCCTTATAGGATCCTCCATCAGACCCAGGACTCCCAGGTGTACTGGACCATTGCGTGCGGTAAGCGCCAAGTGTGAACGGAGGCCCTCTCCAGACCTGGTGTAGAGCAGCACCCAAAATAAAGGATCCGTTAGCGTTGTAGATTGGCCAAATGCGTTATCTAGATGCCCAACTGGGGATCTGACGCACTCCCCACCGCTTATAACAGGCGTGTTGGTGTTGATGCGATTTGCCTGTGTTGGACTAGGCTTGTGTTCCCTTGAGTATAGAAGATTAAGCGGTGATTCCTTTTTTTTTTAATTCATTCATGGGGTGTGGGCGTCGCTGGCAAGGCCAGCATTTATTGCCCATCCCTAATTGCCCTTGAGAAGGTGGTGGTGAGCCGCCTTCTTGAACCGCTGCAGTCCGTGTGGTGAAGGTTCTCCCGCAGTGCTGTTAGGAAGGGAGTTCCAGGATTTTGACCCAGTGACGATGAAGGAACGGCCGATATATTTCCAAGTCGGGATGGTGTGTGACTTGGAGGGGAACGTGCAGGTGGTGTTGTTCCCATGTGCCTGCTGCCCTTGTCCTTCTAGGTGGTGGAGGTTGCGGGTTTGGGAGGTGCTGTCGAAGAAGCCTTGGCGAGTTGCTGCAGTGCATCCTGTGGATGGTACACATTGCAGCCACAGCGCGCCGGTGGTGAAGGGAGTGAATGTTTAGGGTGGTGGATGGGGTGCTAATTGAGATGATTAAAGGAGTTGATAGGGTAGATAGAGAGAAACTATTTCCTCTGGCGGGAGAGTCCAGAACAAGGGGGCATAACCTTAAAATTAGAACTAGGCCGTTCAGGGGTGAAATCAGGAAGCATTTCTTCACACAAAGGGGAGTGGAAATCTGGAACTCTCTCCCCCAGAAGGCTGTGGATACTGGGGGTCAGTTGAAAATTTCAAGACTGAGAGCGATAGATTTTTGTTGGGTGAGGGTTACGGAGAAAAGGCGGGTAAATGGAGTTAAGGTTCAGATCAGTCATGATCTAGTTGAATGATGGAACAGGCTCGAGGGGCTGAATGGCCTCCTCCTGTTCCAATGGATGGTTTATCTTTTCCATCTGCAACGCTCATGAGACTCAGAAGGAAGATCTGAGATATCGGTGAAATGGATTTGATGTAGGTGGGTATAGTCACTAAATTAAGGCCAGTTGTAAGGATCAGGGGTTGGTGTCCGTACCATAACGGAGATGAATAATTATCTGCTGGCTACTTTGTAGTTTGGATCTTAACAAGGTCATACTTACTTTGTTAGTGCAGTCGGTGCTGAGTAACTGCACCGTAATGAGGTCCTACTTAGTGCAGTCGGTGCTGAGTAACTGCACCGTAGTGAGGTCCTACCTACTGCAGTCGGTGCTGAGTAACTGCACCGTAGTGAGGTCCTACTTAGTGCAGTTGGTGCTGAGTAACTGCACCGTAGCGAGGTGCTACTTAGTGTAGCCGGTGCTGAGTAACTGCACCGTAGTGAGGTCCTACTTAGTGCAGCCAGTGCTGAGTAGCTGCACCGTAGCGAGGTGCTACTTAGTGCAGCTGGTGCTGAGTAACTGCACCATAGTGAGGTCCTACTTAGTGCAGTCGGTGCTGAGTAGCTGCACCGTAGCGAGGTGCTACTTAGTGCAGCTGGTGCTGAGTAGCTGCACCGTAGCGAGGTGCTACTTAGTGCAGCCGGTGCTGAGTAGCTGCACCGTAGCGAGGTCCTACTTAGTGCAGTCGGTGCTGAGTAGCTGCACCGTGGTGAGGTCCTACTTAGTGCAGCCGGTGCTGAGTAACTGCACCGTAGCGAGGTGCTACTTAGTGCAGCCGGTGCTGAGTAGCTTCACCGTAGCGAGGTCCTACTTAGTGCAGCCGGTGCTGAGTAGCTGCACCGTAGCGAGGTGCTACTTAGTGCAGCCGGTGCTGAGTAGCTGCACCGTAGCGATGCGCGACCGACTCAGTGAACACCCGGTGCATTTAACCTGCTGTGAGCGGCAACTTTGGAATTGACTGTCATGGAAATGGCGAATAGTTAGTGGTGTTTTGGGCCGGTTTCAGTGGTGGGGACTGAACATTGTAACATCTGCACTGCTCTGTGCGATATTCGGATTAAATTGGATGCTCATTCATTTTCTCTTGGTCAGTTATAAAAACCATAACAATTTTTAGCAACAGGAAAAGATCTCCAGGCCCAACAAGTCCATCCTTTTTGGGGGGGGTGTTGATTTGAACCCCATCTACCGCTCTTCACCATTTCCTTCAGTCTGTGGGGAAAGACTGAAAGACTATTAAAAAGGCATATGGGATCCTGGGCTTTATTAATAGAGGCATAGAGTATAAAAGCAAGGAAATTATGCTAAACCTTCATAAAACACTAGTTAGGCCCCAGTTGAAGTATTGTGTCCAATTCTGGGCACCGCACTTTAGGAAGGATGTCAAGGCCTTAGAGAGGGTGCAGAGGAGATTTACCAGAATGGAACCAGGAATGAGGAACTTCAGTTACATGAATAGACCGGAGAAGCTGGGGTTGTTCTCGCACAATCTTACAGCACAGAAGGAGGCCATTCAGCCCATTGTGCCTGTGCCGGCTCTTTGAAAGAGCTATCCAATTAGTCCCACTCCCCTGCTCTTTCCCCATAGCCCTGCAAATTTTTCCCCTTCAAGTATTTATCCAATTCCCTTTTGAAAGTTAGTATTGAATCTGCTGTAGGACAAACCTGATTTTTCCAGTGGTTCTTGAACCTGGACATTAGTCAGTCAAAGAAAATCACACTCATGGTAGTTTTGTTAATCAAAAGTGATTATTTAATGATATAATTCATATAAGCACGAGGCAAATCAAGTAATGCGCACAACCTTATTATGCCCATCGTACACTTCGCAACATGATCATTTAATGATTTAAACCATTCACACAGGCAAAACGAGCAATACATTCAACCTTAAAAACCAAGGGTTTTTGCATCAAGGCAGTTTGAGTGATCAGCTCCTCTTGGCACTTGAGGTCTTTTCTTTTTGACCATCCACCCTCTAAGCAAAGTTTTTTTTTTTCGAGCTCCTTCAACTGCAGTGTCCGTTTCACACCTTTCTATGTTGTTTTTGACCGGTTAGGATTAGGCAAAGTGTCATTTTTGTCCAGTCGTTCCCCTGTTTGCTCGGCTTCGTTCATTACTAGGCCTCCATGATGGACAGTTGCCTCAGTTAAAACCAGGTGCAATTATCTCAGACCATTGTAATGCATCGGCCCCTTCTTATCTGTGGGCAGCCCCTCTTCTTCGGAACGGGTTTCAGCCCCACACTGCTTCCTCCGCCCTTTCAGGCAGCGCATTCCAGATCGCTGCATAAATAAAAATTCTCCTCATCCCCCCCCACCTCTGGTTCTTTTCCTGTAGTTTGTTTTTTTTTGGTTATCGATCGAGATGAGTGATTTGAATGCTTCCCTCTTGTGTATCCCAATGGTTTAGGTACCTCCAGGAAGGAGATCACAGGACACTGGGAATGGCTGGAGAACAACCTCCTGCAGACGCTGTCGGTCTTTGAGAATGACGAGGACGTGACTACGTTTGTCAAGGGGAAAGTGCAGGTAAGTGGTTTGGCTTTGGCTTCTCTTGTGGCTCAGTGGGAACATGCACTGTCCAGTGTGGTATTTGGGAACCCAACTATGGGCTGACAGAATCAAACTCATCTCACCGTACTCCAGAACTGCTACAGACGTGCAGCCAGGGTGAAGTGGAACATCCCCCTATTTACATTGAGTGCTCAGCAACAACAACAAAAAACAACGTGCATTTATATAGCGCCTTTAATGTCGTAAAACGTCCCCGGGCGCTTCACAGGAGCGATTATCAGACAAAATTTGACACCGAGCCACATAAGGAGATATTAGGACAGGCTTGGTCAAGGAGGTAGGTTTAACGGAGGGGAGAGAGAGAGAGAGAGAGAAAGAGAGGAGGAGAGGTTGAGGGAGGGATTTCCAGAGCTTAGAGCCTAGGCAGCTGAAGGCACGGCCGCCAACGGTGGAGCGATGAAAATCTGGGATGCGCAAGAGGCAGGAATTGGAGGAGCGCAGAGATCTCGGAGGGTTGTAGGGCTGGAGGAGGTTACAGAGATAGGTAGTGGGCGAGGCCATGGAGGGATTTGAAAAACGAGGATGAGAATTTTAAAATCGAGGCGTTGTTGGACCAGGAGTCGATGTAGGTCACCGAGCACAGGGAAATAAAAGAGAAACCATTGTATGTTATGATCTGGAATGCGCTGCCTGAAAGGAAGCAGTAGTAACTTTCAAAAAGAATTTGAATATATACTTGAAAAGGAAAAATTTGCAGGGCTATGGAGAAAGAGCAGGGGGTGTGGGACTAATTGGATAGCTCCTTCAAAGAGCCGGCACTGGCATGCTGGGCCGAATGGCCTCCTTCTGTGCTATATGATTCGATGTATGCAGACGGTACTTATTTATGGCTGTTCAGATTTTTGTTGGGTGAGGGTATTGAGGGATGTGGAGCAAATGCAAATGGAGTTAAGATACAGATTAGCCATGAGCTAATTGAATGGCGGAACAAGGTTCGAGGGGCTGAATGGCCTCCTCCTGTTCCTATGTTCCCAGTGCTGGGGAGTGGTGTACGTAGGCCAGTGAGAGAGGGACTGCCTCACAGACCTGTACACGTGGGGTGATTTGGTCAGTCTTCCCACAGACAGAATTGGATTGCGAGTTTGGGCTCCTCAGTGGGGGAAGTTGAACTTGGAGCTTCCAAGTTGCTCTTGTCTCACTGGCTCACTGTTGCGAGTTTAATGGTGGCTGTCCTATGAACAAAGGAACAGGAGGAGGCCATTCAGCCCCTCAAGCCTGTTCCGCCATTCAATGAGATCATGGCTGATCTGTATCTTAACTCCATCTACCTGCCTTCGTTCCATAACCCTTAATACCCTCACCCAACAAAAATCCATCAATCTCAGTTTTGATATTTTCAATTGACCCCCAGCCTCAACAGCTTTTTGGGGGAGAGAGTTCCAGATTTCCACTCCCCTTTGTGTGAAGAAGTGCTTCCTGACATCACCCCTGAACGGCCTGGCTCTAATTTTAAGGTTCTGCCCCCTCGTTCTGGACTTTTCCCACCAGAGGAAATAGTTTCTCTCTATCGACCCTATCAAATCCTTTAAACACCTCAATCAGATCACCCCTTAATCTTCGATACTAATCTTCAATTTCAGGGTATCCTTGCAGAGGAAAACAAAAACAAGGAGGCAAAGGAAGATGAGGATTGCAGCAAGTTCAAGGAAGCAGAGTTGAAAATGGGGAAGCTCTTCGGGATGCCTGAAGTGGAAAAGTTGGTGAACTATTACTCCTGCAGCTACTGGAAGGGGAGAGTCCCCCGCCAAGGCTGGGTTTACCTCAGCGTCAATCACCTCTGCTTCTACTCGTTCCTGCTGGGGAAGGAAGGTGAGCGATCCGGTGAACGTCACTCGCTCTGGACCAGTCCGGCAGATTTTAAAGCTGAGGCCTAGCGATTGTGCTCACTGAATACCTCTTGAGCGCCAGCCATGGCTCAGTGGGCAGCACTCTCTCTCTCTCGTCTCTTGAGTCACGAGGTCGTGGGTTTAAATCCCCACTCCAGAGACTTGAGCACTTAATCCAGACCGACACTCCCGGTGCCAGTACTGAGGGGAGTGCTGCACTGTCGGAGGTGCCGTCTTTCGGATGAGACATTAAACCGAGGCTCTGTCTGCCCTCTCAGGTGGACGTAAAAGATCCCATGGCGTGATTTCGAAGACGAACAGGGGAATTCTCTCCTGTGTCCTGGCCAATATTTATCCCTCAACCAACATCTAAAAAAAAAAGACAGATGATCGTTGAGTATATTCAAGGCTGAGGTAGATAGATTTTTGGACTCTAGGGGAAATCAAAGAAAATGGGGTAAAAACAGGAAATGCTGGAGAAGCTCATCAAGTCAGGCAGCATCTGTGGAGAAAGAAACAGAGTTAACGTTTCATCAGAACTGGAAGATGTTAAGAGAGTTAAAGTTTTTGAGCAAGTACAGAGCCAGGGAGCCAGGGAGGGAGGGGAGGAAAGAACAAAAGGGAAGATCTGTGATAGGGTAGAGGGCGGGAGTGATGAAATGACAAAAGGGATGATGGTGCAAGGCAAGGAGAGTGGGAATGGGACAGGTTAAGAATGGGGATCGGGCAGGAAAGTGGAGTTGAGGTCGAAGATCAGCCATGATCTGATTGAATGGCGGAGCAGGCTCGAGGGGCCATATGGCCTACCCCTGCTCCTATTTCTATGTTCCTGTGTTCTTATCTGGTCATTATCACGTTGCTGTTTGTGGGACCTTGCTGTGCGTAAATGGGCTGCCGCATTTCCCACATTACAACAGTGACTACACTTCAAAAATACTTTATTGGCTGTAAAGTTCTTTCCTATTCAAATTTTGCTCTTCCCTATTAAATAAGAATGTGTTTATTATAAATTTGAAATTGTGGTACATCTGTCTCATTTATAGTTTCCTGCGAGTCTGCTCTATTTGACGTAGTTATGTTTATTGCACAAAAGAGGCTTGGACTTCCAGACTAGTGTATCTAATGTCCATGAATGTGTTTAGGCTGTGGCTGTACTGTGCTGGCCACATGAGTCTGATAGCTGCAAAGTGTTTCCTATATTACATCAGTGACTGCACTTCACAGGTACTTTTTCTTTCCTTTTTTTCTTTCCTTCCTCCTTTCTTTCCTTCCTCCCTTTGTTCTTTTTTTCCTTCCTTCCTTTCTTATAGCCACAAAGTGCGATTTGCAGCCAGCATTCCCTAAGTTATACTGCAGGTTGTGAACTGCACTGTAGCAGCAAGGAGCAGGCCAGTCTCCCAGTTGGTAAATGTTTTGAGAGCATGATGGAGTTTCTGCGTTCTCAAAACATCAAAAAAAGTACTCTGCTTATAGAATGGTTCCAGTCTCCTTAGAGCAGAGAAGGTTAAGAGGAGATTTGATAGAAGTGTTTAAAATCATGAAGGGTTTAGATAAAGTAAATAAAGAGAAACTGTTCCCATTGGCGGAAGGGTCGAGAAGCAGAGGACACAGATTTAAGGTGATTGGCAAAAGAACCAGAGGCAACATGAGGAGAAACCATTTTACGCAGCGAGTGGTTATGATCTAGAATGCGCTGCCTGAAAGGGTGCTGGAAGCAGATTCAGTCGTGGCTTTCACAGAAAGAATTGGATAAATACTTGAAGGGAAAAAATTTGCAGGGCTACAGGTAAAGAGCAGGGGAATGAGACTAACTGGACTGCTCTTACAAAGAGACAGCATGGACTCGATGGGCCGAATGGCCTCCTTCTGTGCTGTAACCATTCTATGATTTATAAAATGTACATTAGGTTCCATACTCAACGCCACTCGAGAACAAAGCCCATCACCACCTTCTCAGGGGCAACAAGGGATGGGCAATAAATGCCGGCCTTGCTGAAAACAAATTTTGTCTTTTTTTTAAAAAAAGAAAAGGACCCTGAGCATTTTTTTTTAAACCCACCCTGGAGACTCGAGTCCAAAGAGTATGAAGCATCCTCACCAAGTGTTGCAGTGTCAGATTCGGACTTGACTCCCGGATTATAGATTCACCGTTGCGTTGGGAACTGAAAGTGAGAGCGTAGCCACATCCTGGTGAGGAGACTGACTCCTGACCCATAGTGTGTTGATCGTAAATCAGCTCTGCTCGACGTGTCTGGTCCATTACATCCAGCACTCGCTGTAACATTCATGATCCACTAACTGCATTTATATAGCGCCTTTCACAACCTCAAAACGTCCCAAAACGCTTTACAAGACAATGAAGTACTTTTTGAAGTGTAGTCACTGTTGTAATATCGGAAACGTGGCAGACAATTTGCGCAAAGCAAGATCCCACAAACAGCAATGCGAAAATGACCAGATAATTTGTTTTTAGTGATGTTGCTTGAGGGATAAATATTGGCCCAGGACACCGGGGAGAACTCCCCCTGCTCTTCTTCGAAATAGTGGCCGTGGGATCTTTTACGTCCACCCTGAGAGGGGCAGACGGAGCCTCGGTTTAACGTCTCGCCCGAAAGACGGCACCTCCGACAGTGCAGCACTCCCTCATCACTACACTGGGAGGGTCAACCTCTCTGAAGTGAGCCCTGCACCCATGGCCTTCTGTCTCAGAGACGAGAGTGCTACTCACCGAGCCACGGGCGACCCATGTGCAACGCAGCAATTAAACAAAAAATCTTGCATATCCGAAACGTGGAAAACGCTGGAATTGAGCAGCGGGTCTCTGAGAAAGAGAGCCCGGAAAGCTTAGTGTTTCGGGTCGAGACTCTTCATCGGGATAGACAGATTCCGTGACCTGCTGTGCATCTCCTGCTTTTAATGCAATTCATTTTGCTCTTAGTTTAACACAGCACAGTTAATAAAAAAAAGCAATCTATCGCAGAGGCTGAAACTACAAATCAGAATGCAGTGGCCTCCTGCCAAATAATTAAGCCGTTAACATTACGTCAATTTTCAAACTTATGAAAGTTTGTTGTTCTTTTGACCTATAAGTGTTCTGATTTTTTTTTACATGTGAGCATCAATAGGACACAGTGCACACACCACTCCCTCTTTGTTGGTTACATCATTGCAAGGTTGTACTTTAGTGCAGATTGGAACATAGGAACAGGAGGAGGCCATTCAGCCCCTCGAGCCTGTTCCGCCATCCAATTAGATCATGGCTGATCTGTATCTTTATTCCATTTACCCGTCTTGATTCCGTAACTCTTAATAACCTCACCCAACAAAAATCTATCAATCTCAGTTTTGAAATTTTCAGTTGACTCTCCAGTCTCAACAGCTTTTTGGGGGAGAGAGTTCCAGATTTCCACTCCCCTTTGTGTGATGAAGTGCTTCCTGACATCACCCATGAACGGCCTGGCTCTAATTTTAAGGTTCTGCCCCCTTGTTCTGGACTCCCCCCACCAGAGGAAATAGTTTCTCTCTATCGACCCTATCAAATCCTTTAATCATCGTAAACACCTCGATTATATCACCCCTTAATCTTCGATACTCGAGGGAATACAGGCCTAGTCTCTGCAACCTGTCCTCGTAATTTAACCCTTTAAGCCCCGGTATCGTTCTGGTGAATCTGCGCTGCGCCCCCTCCAAGGCCAATATGTCCTTCCAGAGGTGCGGTGCCCAGATTGGGAGGTGGGGGGAAGGATATAAACCAACTAATTGAGGAATGAATGAGTTGTGCTGCTCTCGTTCCAGTGAAACTGGTGATTCGATGGGTGGACGTGACCCAGCTGGAGAGGAACGCCACCCTGCTCTTCCCCGAATGCGTCAAAGTGAGCACCAGAGACTGCGAGCACTACCTGTCCATGTTCCTCAACATCAGCGAGACCTTCAAGCTAATGGAACAGCTGGCCAACATAGCCATGCGGCAACTGCTGGACAACGAGGGCTTCTCCGAAGACAAGTGCTTGCCCAAAACCAAGAAGTCGCTCAAAAACGTCTCTGCGCTTAAACGGTTTGTTTTGAATTTCTGCTCCTCTTCTGATGATCTTTGTGTGGTTTGAGCACCACAGCCGACCTTCAGCTGTGTCTCCGTTGCAGAAGTGACGTCTCTCTCACATCGGCCTGTGGTCGTAATAGAATTGGTACGTTAGTCTCGCTCTGAGCTGAGGCTGACAGTTCTGAGGTTAACACTTCATTAGCCCATCGGATGGCTGACCTGACCACCAAGGCTGGCTGTCAGAACCTGGTGTCGCAGATGATCAGACTTATTAGATGCTGTTGGCCGTAAAGTATTCATCCTCTATTGCCTATTGATGAAACTAGTGCTCATCAAGTTAAGGGATTGGGGATTGGAACACGTCCCATTTTGGGTGCAAGCATTGAGCACCACGTAAATAAAATTATCCTCATCTTCCCCCTCTGGCTCTTTTGCCAACAATCTTAATTCTGTGTCCTCTGGTTAACGACCCTCCTGCCACTGGAAACAGTTTCTCCTTATTTACTCTATCAAAACCCCTCATGATTTTGAACACCTCTATTAAATCTCCCCTTAACCTTCGCTGCTCTAAGGGGAACAACCCCAGCTTCTCCAGTCTCTCCACATAACTGAAGTTCCTCTTCCCTGGTACCGTTCTAGTAAAATCTCCTCTGCACCCTCTCCAAGACCTGAACTTCCTTCCTAAAGTGCGGTGCCCAGAATTGGACACAATACTCCAGCTGAGGGGGAACCAGTGATTTATAAAGGTTTAGCATAACTTCCTTGCTTTTGTGCCTCTATTTATAAAACCCAGGATCCGGTATGCTTTTTTTAACAGCCGTCTCGACTTGTCCTGCCATCTTCAAACGGGCCCGTTTCTTTCTTTATTATTTGTTCTCGGGGCCGCGTTTTTTGCCCATCCCGAGAGGCTGTGAGAAGGTGGCGTTGGGCCTCCTTCAACCGCTGCGGCCCGTGTGGTGATGCTGCTCCCACACCGTGGTAGGCAGTTCCAGAATATTAACCCAGCGACGATGAAGGGACAGTGAGACACGTCCAAGTCGGGAGGGTCTGTGACTTAGAGGCGATGATGATCTCGTGACGTTGCTGCTGTTGTCCTTCTCTGCGGTAGACGGTGTCAGCCGTGGCTCGGTGGGCCTGCTCGTGCCTCTGAGTCAGAAGATCGTGGGTTCAAGCCCCACTCCCAGTGCCAGGACTGAGGGAGTGCTGCACGGTCGGAGGTGCCGTCTTTCGGATGAGACCTTAAACCGAGGCCCCGTCTGGCCCCCTCAGGTGGACGGCGCTATTTCGAAGAAGAGCAGGGGAGTTCTCCCCGGTGTCCTGGCCAACATTTATCCTTCAACCAACATCACTCAAAAAGAACAGATTATCTGGGCAGACACACGGCAGATGAAATTTTAACTCGGAGAAGTGTGAAGTGATGCATTTTGGTAGGAAGAATGAGGAGAGGCAAAATAAACTAAATGGTACAATTTTAAAGGGGGTACAGGAACAGAGAGACCTGGGGGTGAATGTACACAAATCTTTGAAGGTGGCAGAACAAGTTGAGAAGGCTGTTAAAAAAGCAAATGGGATCCTGGGCTTTATAAACAGAGGCATAGAGTACAAAAGCAAGGAAGTTATGCTGAACCCTTTATAAAACACGGGTTAGGCCTCAGCTGGAGTATTGTGTCCAATTCTGGGCTCCGCACTTTGGGAAAGATGTCAAGGCCTTAGAGAGGGTGCAGAGGAGATTTACTAGAATGGTTCCAGGGATGAGGGACTTCAGTTATGTGGAGAGACTGGAGAAGCTGGGATTGTTCTCCTTAGAACAGAGTAGGTTAAGGGGAGATTTGATAGGGGTGTTCAAAATCATGAAGGGTTTTGGTAGAGTAAATAAGGAGAAACTGTTTCCAGTGGCAGGAGGGTCGGTAACCAGAGGACACAGATTTAAGGTGATCGGCAAAAGAACCAGAGACAACATGAGGAAACTTTTTTTATGCAACAAATTGTTATGTTCTGGAATGCGCTGCCTGAAAGGGCGGTGGAAGCAGATTGAATAGTAACTTTCAAAAGGGAATTGGATAAATACTTGAATGGAAAAAATTTACAGGGCTATGGGGAAAGAGCAGGGGAATGGGACTAGTTGGACAGTCCTTTCAAAGATCCGGCACAGGCATGATGGGCAGAATGGCCTCCCCCTGTGCTGTACCTACTATGATTATAACATTGCTGTTTGTGGGACCTTGCTGTGCGCAAATTGGTTGCTGCGTTTCCTACATTACAACAGTGACTACACTTCAAAATACTTCATTGGCTGTAACGTGCTTTGGGATCTCCTGAGGTTCATAGAAAGTTACGGCACAGAAGGAGGCCATTCGGCCCATCGTGTCCGTGTCGGCCGATAAAGAGCTGTCCAACTTAATCCCACTTTCCAGCACTTGGTCCGTAGCCCAGTAGGTTACAGCACTTCAAATGCACATCCAAGTGCTTTTTAAATGAGTTGAGGGTTTCTGCCTCTACCACCCTCTCAGGCAGTGAAGGCACCCTTTCAGCCCTCTGGGTGAAAAAATTACTCCTCAGCTCCCCTCTAATCCTTCTACCAATCACTTTAAATCAATGCCCCCTGGTCACTGACCCCTCTGCTATGGGAAATAGGTCCTCTCTATCCACTCTATCTAGTCCTGTCATAATTTTATTTATCTCAATTAAATCTCCCCTCAGCCTCCTTTCTTCCAAAGAAAACATCCCCAGCCTATCCAATCTTTTCTCAGAGCTAAAATTCTCCAGCCCTGGCAACATCCTCGTAAAGGTTGTGAAAGGCGCTATATAAATGCAAATTCTTTCTATGTTCGAGGTCACGTGGAGGGAGTTGGTGGTGAGATAAGCTTAGACCGTTCTTATTTGTTTCGGTTTTTGGAACCGAAGATATTGTTTGGTTTTTTTTTAAACCATTTTTTCAATCTTCCCTGTGTGCATCTCTTTAGTATCTGGTTTGGTAAAAAGATTTCCCACCTCACCGACTCCCTTCACTAGTTTGGTTCTTTCTGTCCTTCACCTGTAGGGATCTGGATGCTCGAGCCAAGAACGAGCGCTACAGATCCACGTTCCAGCTCCCAAAGGACGAGAGGTTGGACGGACACACGGACTGCACTCTCTGGACCCCCTTCAATAAGATGCACATCATGGGACAGATGTTCGTCTCCAACAATTACATCTGCTTTGCCAGTAAAGAGGAGGACGTCTGCAACCTAATTATACCACTGCGTGAAGTGAGTAGAACACAGTGTTCCCCGGGTAACCCCAACGATTAAGGGATTCGACAAGGTAGATAGAGAGAAACTATTTCCTCTGGTGGGGAGAGTCCAGAACAAGGAGGGCACAACCTTAAAATCAGAGCTCGGCCGTTCAGGGGTGAAGTCAGGAAGAAATTTTTCACACAAAGGGGAGTGGAAATCTGGAACTCTCTTCCCCCAAAAGGCTGTGGATGCTGGGGGTCAATTGGAGTTTTCAGGACTAAGATCGATAGATTTTTGTTGGGTGTATCGAGGGGTATGGAACTAAGGCGGGTAAACGGAGTAAAGGTGCGGATCAGCCGTGATCTGATTGATCTGCGGAGCAGGCTCGAGGGGCCGAATGGTCTCCTTCTGTTCCTGATGTTCCTAAATCTGAAATAAAAGCAAAATGATGAAAGTGCAGGAGCTCGATCCGCGTTCGAAGGAGAAATAAACTTCGCCTTAAAGTGTCCCCTTTTTTTTTCCCCCTAAGAAAGCCAGCTCCAAATTCATTCCTGATACTCAAAAATATCTGTGTCCCCTCTCGAAGGCAATAATATCCACCCTGCGGTCAGATGAACAGAAATGCCGGAAACCCTTCGAGGGTTAGATTATGAGGACAGGTTGCATTAACATCAAGCGCAGGCCGTGTCCCCTGGTTCCCCTGCTGTTTTCTGAAAGAAATCTATCTCACTTCCATTTGAATGAATCAATAATTTAAATTAATGTAATATTCAGGGTTAACCTTTCCTGTTTCCTTAATTTATCTTTTATAACCTCAGTAGGATCGCTTCTATTCCGGGCTGAAAAGTCCCAAGTTTCTCCAATCCGTCCTCACACCTTGAAGTGTGGACCCTGGGGATCAGCAGCGTGACTCTTCCCCGAACTGCTTCCACAAAGTGGTCCGAGTTGTGAGCTAAAATGAATTTAGGTCCGGGCTAGTTGGAGTGCGATGCAGAGTAAAGCCCCCTCTGCTCTGCCCCATCGACACGCCTCATTCCCACCTTGGAAGACCATCTCCCTATGGCGTCAGTGTGATAGAAACATAGGAACAGGAGGAGGCCATTCAGCCCCTCGAGCCTGTTCCGCCATTCAATGAGATCATGGCTAAGATCTGTATCTTAACTCCATCTACCCCCCCTTGGTTCTGTAACCCTTAATACCCTCACCCAACAAAAATCTATCAATCTCAGTTTTGAAATTTCCAATTGACCCCCAGCCTCAATGGCTTTTTTGGGGGGAGAGAGTTCCAGATTTCCACTCCCCTTTGTGTGAAGAAGTGCTTCCTGACATCACCCTTGAACGGCCGAGCTCTAATTTTAAGGTCATGCCCCCTTGTTCTGGACTCCCCCCACTAGTTTTTCCAGTTTTCACGAAGCCCGTCCCATGGCCCTGTTTGTGCTGTGGGCTCACACATTAGGATCTGGATTGAGACTGCCTGACCTCATTCCATGTAGGACTGGTTTAGAAAACCAGTTTCATTAAATACTTTGAATAAAGTACTATTAACCAGCCTCTGTCCTAATAAAAAGAGGATTTTATTTAAAATTCAGGATCCAAGGCCCAGAATCCAGGACACTACCAAGAAAGGTTATGTTAGTGGACTAGTAATCCAGCGGCCTGGACGAATAATCCACGGAACGTGAGTTCAAATCCCACCACAGAATTTGGATTCGTTTTTTTTAAAAGTCTATGAAACTGTCGGATTATCGTAAAAACCCAACTGGTTCACTAATGTCCTTTAGGGAAGGAAACCTGCCGTCCTTACCCGGTCTGGGCCTATAAGTGACTCCAGTCTCACACCAACGTGATTGACTCTTAACTGCCCTCTGAAGTGGCCCAGCGAGAAACTCAGTGTGTATCAAACCCGCTACCGGTGGTTCAAGAAGGCACTTTCTGAGGGCAACTTAGGGATGGGCGATAAATGCCGGCCTTGCCAGCGACGCCCACCTCCCCAGAATGATTTTTCTTTTTAAAGACGTGAAGTAGTGATTTAATGAAACCAGAATTGGGCTTCAGAAGCTCGTAGATTGTGAGGAAGGGACTGTTGAGGGAGTTGAAAAGTTTATGGGAAAGGATAACTTGGGAGTGGAAGATGCCCGAGTCTCGGTCAGGTGGCGAGTATGAGTGTTGATTTATTATTTTCTCCGTTTGGTTAGGTGACTATTGTGGAGAAAGCAGACAGCTCCAGTGTTCTGCCCAGTCCTCTGTCGATCAGTACCAAGAACAAAATGACTTTCCTTTTCGCCAACCTAAAGGACAGGGATTTCTTGGTGCAGAAGATCTCGGACTTCCTCCAACGCACGCCCTCCAGGAAACGCTACAGCAGCAAGGAAGTGCTCCGGAGGCAGAACAGCATGGAGGATGAGGTACCTCACGGTCTTCCTCCTTTTATTTCCCCTCGCGGTGCTGCCCCTCTCCCAGAGCCTTACACCATTCCTCCGGCAACTGTCTGCCAAGTATCCATCAGTGCCTTTCTTTAACCAAGACTGGCCTGTGTTGGCTCAAGTTCTGTTGCTGATGAAAATTCATTAAGAACTTCAATAACTATGTTGGGGGAGTTGACACAGGAGGAAGTGGAACCTCATTGTTGTTTGTAGGACCTTGCAGTGTGCAAATCAGCTACTCCGTTTTCCCATATTTTTCCCTTTTTCTTTCTATCTTGTTCTTTTCTTTTTTTCTTTCTTTTGTTCTCGTTCTTTATTTCTTCCTTTTATCCCCGGCTCAGAGACGGACAGGCGATGACCGTACAAATCTGCTGCGAGCTGCTGCACTACTCCGGTGACTGGCGCCCGGGCCGCGCGGTCGGTGGCGCCCGAGCCCCGCGGTCATGTGTGGAATGTATTTAACCAACGTAATTAACACGTAACTAACCTTTGAAGAGAACTTTCACGATTTCTGCACCGAACACAAATGGATCGGTGAGGAGTTTACCAAGAAGGCAGCTTCGCCGATTTCTGATGAGCTTGTTGTGTTTTCTTTAATATATAATGATTCAGGTTTTCCCGGGACTGAATGAAGTGCCCTCACTGACTCCTTCTACACCAAGTTCAGAGTCCGGCTCGGACAACAGACCGTCCACCTTCACCGATGAAACCGCGCTGACCGCCACTCGGGCGCTAATGACCATCTTCCGCAGAGAGTCGCCAGAGGAGCTTAGCCCGAAGATGGTACGATTGTTTTGTGTGTCCGTTTAATGCTGGGACAACCCATTCGGATACAGTAGAGGGGATTGGAGACAAAATAAAATATCATTATTATATATTTCTAAAGGGACTAGATAATGTCGACCATGACCAGCTGTTTCACCTTGTCCAGAGCAGTAAAACCAGAGGACACGGCCTGTGCTCGAAGGAGGATAAACTCAAAACTAATCTGTGGAAACAATATTTCAGTGAGTGAGTGGTCAGTCTGTGGAACAGGCTCTCCAGGGAGACAGTGGAATCAGTGTGCTGATTCATTTAAAAATTCATTCAAGAAAAGAGACTGCAGAAGCTGAGATTGTTCTCTGACCAGAGAAGGTTAAGAGGAGACTTAATCGAGGTGTTCAAAATTATGAACGGTTTTGATAGAGTAAATAAGGAGAAACTGTTTCCAGTGGCAGGAGGGTCGGTAACCAGAGGACACAGATTTAAGATAATTGGCAGAAGAACCAGAGGGGAGATGAGGAGAATATTTTTTACGCAGCGAGTTATGATCTGGAATGTGCTGCCTGAAAGGGCGGTGGAAGTAGATTCAATAATAACTTTCAAAAACGTGAAGAGGTGAAATTTACAGAACTACGGGAAAGAGCAGGGGAATGGGACTAATTGGATAGCTCGTTCAAAGAGCCAACGCAGGCACGATGGGCCAAATAGCCTCCTTCCATGTTCTATGATACTATAAATGCAAGTGAGATTTCTTTCAGAAAATAATATTTTGGGATATAGTATATGAGTAATTTGAGACATGACGTGGTGCGTGTAACAGGCTCGGGAGAAACAGGTGACTTTGGACCTATGGTTCCCAAAACTCTCCCCACTGGGGATTCTCTTGTGTCACGTCGGTCTGTTGTAGACTAGTTGATAGAGATTGATTGCAATGATTAGTCACCAACTCCATTATTCTTGTATCATGCGACTCCCAGGGTGGGAGAAGGTGAACTAGATGGACCTTGGGTTTTTTTCATCCACCAATTCCTGTGTTCCTGATTCTGATCATAGAAGCTTAGGATCATGGGTTCGGCCTCAGCTGGAGTCTTGTGTCCAATTCTGGGCACCACACTTTAGGAAGGATGTGAAGGCCTTCGAGAGGGTGCAGAGGAGATTTACTAGAATGGTACCAGGGATGAGGGACTTCAGTTACGTGGAGAGACTGGAGAAGCTGGGGTTGTTCTCCTCAGAGCAGAGAAGGTTAAGGGGTGATTTGACGGAGGTGTTCAAAATAAAGAAGGGTTAGCATTTGCTATGGGGTGGGGTGAGGAGGGAGAAAAACATCTCAATCACCAGAATGATTCCGGGGCTAAAAGGGTTAAATCACGAGGACAGGTTGCACAGACTGGGCTTGTATTCCCTCGAGTATAGAAGATTAAGGGGTGATCAAATCGAGGTGTTTAAGATGATTAAAGGATTTGATAGGGTCGATAGAGAGAAACTATTTCCTCTGGTGGGGGGAGTCCAGAACAAGGGGGCAGAACCTTAAAATCAGAGCTCAGCCGTTCAGGGGTGATGTCAGGAAGCACTTCTTCACACAAAGGGGAGTGGAAATCTGGAACTCTCTCCCCCAAAAGCTGTTCAGACTGGGGGTCAATTAAAAATTTCAAAACTGAGATTGGTAGATTTTTGTTGGGTGAGGTTATTAAGGGTTACGGAACCAAGACGGGTAAATGGAGTTAAGATACAGATCAGCCATGATCTAATTGAATGGCGGAACAGGCTCGAGGGGCTGAATGGCCTCCTCCTGTTCCTATGTTCCAATCTGCACTAAAGTACAACCTTGCAATGATGTAACCAACAAAGAGGGAGTGGTGTGTGCACTGTGTCCTATTGATGCTCACATGTAAAAAAAAATCAGAACACTTATTAGGTCAAAAAAAAATTCATAAGTTTGAAAATTGGCGTAATGTTAACGGCTTAATTATTTGGCAGGAGGCCATTGCATTCTGATTTGTAGTTTCAGCCTCTGCGATAGATTGCTTTTTTTAATTAACTGTGCTGTGTTAAACTAAGAGGAAAATTAATTGCATTAAAAGCAGGAGATGCACAGCAGGTCACGGAATCTGTCTATCCCGATGAAGAGTCTCGACCCGAAACACTAAGCTTTCCGGCTCTCTTTCTCAGAGACCCGCTGTTCAATTCCAGCGTTTTCCGCTTTTCGGATATGCAAGGTTTTTTGTTTAATTGCTGCGTTGCACATGGATCGCCCGTGGCTCGGTGAGTAGCACTCTCGTCTCTGAGACAGCCATGATCTAATTGAGTGATGGAACGGGTTTAAGGGGCTGAATGGCCTACTCCTGTTCCTGTGTTCTTGCGCTGCAATTACACTGAAATTCCCCAGGAAATTCCGGGCCGTTGTCTTTAACTCCTGTGGAGATTGAAGGATTAATGATGCACCTCAGTGTTTCTTACCGCAGTCTCTGTTTTTTTTGCTCGGACAGGCTAAGGAGAAGATGAAGGAAGAATCCTGGAATATTCACTTCTTCGAATTTGGCCGTGGGGTGTGTATGTATCGCACGTCAAAGACCCGCGATCTCGTGCTGAAGGGGATGCCGGAATCCCTGAGGGGGGAACTCTGGCTGCTGTTTTCAGGTATGTAACACTGGGGGGGAGGGAGGAAATCCTGTTTGTGGTACGTGGCTGAGCCCAGTAAAGGCTGCCCCGTTTGTCTGCATAATGGTCATTGCATTAAAGTCATTGAGACATTTTGACAAAGTGATGCACGAGTGCATAAACAACTTAAATAAGATGTTTACAGAAAGCCCGCTCACAAAGAACAGACTGTTTAATGTAAAACTGACCCTGTTGTAGATATTTAAGTGAGCAGTAATCTACTGGGACTGGGCTTAACATAAGAAATAGGAGCAGGAGTAGGCCAATCGGCCCCTCGAGCCTGCTCCGCCATTCAATAAGATCATGGCTGATCTGATCCTAACCTCAAATCTAAATTCATGTCCAATTTCCTGCCCGCTCCCCGTAACCCCTAATTCCCTTTACTTCTAGGAAACTGTCTATTTCTGTTTTAAATTTATTTAATGATGTAGCTTCCACAGCTTCCTGGGGCAGCAAATTCCACAGACCTACTACCCTCTGAGTGAAGAAGTTTCTCCTCATCTCAGTTTTGAAAGAGCAGCCCCTTATTCTAAGATTATGCCCCCTCGTTCTAGTTTCACCCATCCTTGGGAACATCCTTACCGCATCCACCCGATCAAGCCTCTTCACAATCTTATATGTTTCAATAAGATCGCCTCTCATTCTTCTGAACTCCAATGAGTAGAGTCCCAATCTACTCAACCTCTCCTCATATGTCCACCCCCTCATCCCCGGGATTAACCGAGTGAACCTTCTTTGTACTGCCTCGAGAGCAAGTATGTCTTTTCTTAAGTATGGACACCAAAACTGTATGCAGTATTCCAGGTGCGGTCTCACCAATACCTTATATAACTGCAGCAATACCTCCCTGTTTTTATATTCTATCCCCCTAGCTATAAAAGCCAACATTCCGTTGGCCTTCTTGATCACCTGCTGCACCTGCAAACTAACTTTTTGATTTTCTTGCACTAGGACCCCCAGATCCCTTCGTACTGCAGTACTTTCCAGTTTCTCGCCTTTAAGATAATAACTTGCTCTCCGATTTTTCCTGCCAAAGTGCATAACCTCACATTTTCCAATATTGTATTGCATCTGCCAAATCTCCGCCCACTCACCCAGCCTGTCTATATCCCCTTGTAGGTTTTTTATGTCCTCCTCACTCTCTACTTTCCCTCCCATCTTTGTATCATCTGCAAACTTTGATATGTTAATTGACAGACTTTATTTGACAGATGGTGCATTGGATTCGAATTACTGGGGGTCATGTTCACTTTCACCATCTGCGGAGCCGGTTGTCTACACTCTGTCTGACCCGTCTGGATTATATCCCACTGGCTGATCCCTCACTGGTTAAGAGTGCTGATCAATCACAAGATTCAGATCACATGCTTCCCTCATGTACGGGGCTGTGCGTGTGTAACTGTGCGTGTGTAACTGCGTGTGTAACTGTGCGTGCGTGTGTTTGTGTGTGTAATTTTGTGCGTGGGTGTGTGTGTGTGTAATTTTGTGCGTGGGTGTGTGTGTGTGTGTATAACTATGTGGGGGGGTGTGTGTGTTTGTGTAACTGCATGGGTGTGTGTGTGTGTGTGTGTAACTGCGTGGGGGTGTGTGTGTGTGTGTGTGTATAACTATGTGGGGGGGTGTGTGTGTTTGTGTAACTGCATGGGTGTGTGTGTGTGTGTGTGTGTGTGTGTAACTGCGTGGGGGTGTGTGTGTATGTGTAACTGCGTGGGGGTGGGGGATGTTAGTGTAACTGCGTGGGGGATGTGGGGATGTTAGTGTAACTATGTGGGTGTGTGCGTGGGGGTGCATGTGGGTGTGTGCGTGGGGGTGCGTGACCGTGCGTGCGGGTGTGTAACGGTGTGTGACCGTGCGTGCGTGGGGATGTGTGACTGTGTGTGTGTGTGTGTGTGTGTGTGTGTGCGTGTGACCGTGTGTGTGTTGATTCCTTAGCCAATTTGACTGTCTGGAAATTTTTTTCACTCAAGCCTTCATTTAACACGACTCAGCTCCTGATCCCTGATAACATTTCCAACCGACTTATCCTCTAATGAGAGGGAAGCAGATTGAAAATGAATTGCCCTCATTGTGAAAATAGACCGGTTTTGATCTGTTTTATGTAACTAGATGCCTCTCCTCTCGTTACAATGAACAGCCTTCATCCGACCCGAAAGTGCGACAGTGACTCAGTGAGTAGCACTCTGGCCTCTGAGTCAGAAGGTCGTTGGTTTACATAGAAACATAGAAAATAGGAGCAGGAGGAGGCCATTCGGCCCTTCGAGCCTGCTCCGCCATTCAATATGGTCATGGCTGATCCTTTATCTCAATACCATATTCCCGCTCTCTCCCCATACCCCTTGATGCCTTCTGCCTACTCCAGAGACTTGAGCACATTATCCGGGGTGACCCTCCCAGTGCAGTACTGAGGGAGTGCTGCACTGTCAGAGGCGCCGTCTTTTGGGTGAGACGTTAAACCGAGGCCCCATCTGCCTTCTCGGGATGATGTAAAAGATCTCACGGGCACTATTTCAAAGAAGAGCAGGGGAGTTCTCCCCGATGTTTATCCCTCAACTAACACCACTAAAACAGATTATCTGGTCATTTATCTCATTGCTGTTTGTGGGAGCTTGCTGTGCGCAAATTGGCTGCTACGTTTTCTACATCACAATATTGACCACACTTCATTGGCTTTCACCCTGAGGTCGTGAAAGGCTCTATATAAATGCAAGTCTTTTTCATTTAAAGACCTGCCGTCTCTCTCCCCCACCTAGAGTACCGAGGCTCCATCCCTCCTCTCTGCACATCCAGCCTTCAAAAATCAAAAATAAATTCACGCAGCGCGCGTATTTTCTGGAATAATTTTGTCACCTTCCTTCATTGTGTTTGTTCTTCCTTGGCCCCCGTTAGGTGCTCTGAATGAGATGGTGACGCACCCCGGGTATTACTCCGACTTGGTGCAGAAGTCCATGGGGAAGTGTAACCTGGCCACCGAGGAGATCGAGAGGGACCTTCACCGCTCCATGCCCGAGCACCCGGCCTTTCAGAACGAAATGGGCATCGCCGCCCTACGGAGGGTGCTGACCGCCTACGCATTCCGCAACCCCAACATTGGGTACTGCCAGGTGATTACCCCCCGCCAGCAGCAGCAGCACCCCCCCCCCCTCTCTGCTGGGAGCTCGTATTTCAGAACTGTTCCACTCGGCTTGCCGGATAATTCTCGGGCGCCAGGTGGCGCTCCCTGTATCCGTGCGAAACGTTGTTCTGGCCGAGGAACAGCTTCCCCTTCCAATATTGGTCCCTCCGCCTGGCCCGGCGTGGCTGCCTCCGCCTGGCCCGGTATTGCAGAAGATAAACTGAAGGTACAGGGTCTGTGTTAGTTTTACGGCAGTTTAAATACATCCCGACTTATAGCAGCTTCTGCTCAAGTGCTTTTACCAAAGTGTTGTCTGCCTTTGGCTTGGTGATGTTCTATTCTTAAGGGTCATCGTGTACGCTGTCCTTGAGCTGGGGATCGGTATTTGGACGAGGTCATTTCAAGGGGGCTGCCCTGTCTTTATCCGGTTGAGAGAGTGTTGATTGGCGGGTCATAACCCGCTCTTCTCTCGCTCTCTCGTGCCGGTAAGCTATTGGACTGGAGAGGGCATCACATCCCATATCTGATCCTGTCCTTGCCCAATACACACACACACACACACACACACACACACACACAGCGTTTCCCAGCAGAGGTCACTGGATCGTGATCATGAGCAGGAAACCCGGCTGATCTATTCCCTGCTTCCCCCCCCACAACTCCTTTTCCCTATCCCAGGAGATCTGAGGCGAATTGTGATGCCCCTACTAGCAGCTCAGCTGAGATCAGCCGACTGATGGTAGACTGTGAATTGAACCTGGGTCAAACGGCTTAGTAACTCAGAGCTGTAACCAGCTGAGCCATTTCCTACTGTCCGGTTCTTCATTTCTTGGCGACCGCTCTCTTTCTCTGTGCGTTGCGAGTTCCTCTGATGGACCAGAGTCTGACCCCCTTGTCTCCTCGCCCTTGCAGGCCATGAATATCGTAACCTCGGTCCTGTTACTCTACAGCAACGAGGAAGAGGCTTTCTGGCTCCTGGTTGCACTCTGTGAGCGAATGCTGCCCGATTACTACAATACCAGAGTGGTCGGTGAGTAAAAGCCATCCTTTGTTCTCCTGTGTCTGCGTTTCTTGTTTTTCTGTCCCTCCCGATCCCCAAAGGCACTGACTCACCTTCAAATAAGGCTCTGTGGGGAGCAGTTGCCATTCTTAATGTGTGAGGCTAAACCATAACAACTTGCATTCATATAGCGCCTTTAACGTAGTAAAACGTCCCAAGGCGCTTCACAGGAGCGATTATTAGACATAAATTTGACACCGATCCACATAAGGAGATATTTGGACAGGTGTCCAAAAGCTTGGTCAGAGAGGTGGGTTTTAAGGAGCGTCTCAAAGGAGGAGAGAGAGGCGGAGAGGTTTAGGGAGGGAATTCCAGAGCTTAGGGCCCGGGCAGCTGAAGGCACGGCCGCCAATGGCGGAGCGATTAAAATCGGGGATGTGCAAGAGGCCAGAATTGGAGGAGCGCAGAGATCTCGGAGGGTTGTGGGGCTGGAGGAGGTTACAGAGATAGGGAGGGGGCGAGGGCCATGGAGGGATTTGAACATGAGGATGAGAATTTTAAAATGGAGATGTTGCCGGACCGGGAGTCAGTGTAAAGGAGGAGGCCACTACCCTTTGTGTGAAGAAGTGCTTCCTGACATCACCCCTGAACGGCCTGGCTCTAATTTTAAGGTTCTGCCCCCTTGTTCTGGACTCCCCCCACCAGAGGAAATAGTTTCTCTCTATCTACCCTATCAAATCCTTTAATCATCTTAAACACCTCAATTAGATCACCCCTTAATCTTCTATACTCGAGGGAATACAAGCCCAGTCTGTGGAACCTGACCTCATGATTTAACCCTTTAAGCCCCGGTATCATTCTGGTGACTTGGCACAGACCAGGGATGGAATCTGGGTCATTCTGGTCTCTGAGCTTAAGCAGCTGTTCAATCAGGAAGGAGTTTTAATTTTTGTTGCTGAAAGACGTTTATTTTTGTGTTTAATTGACTCCAGCTCAATTTATTCTAATTACGCGCGATTAAATTGGTTTTTAAAAGAAAAGTATATTCTTACAAGAAAGAACGGTGTCTTCATTTTGGAGATATGCCAAACTAAAATGTCTTAAATTAATGGCAGTCTTGAGTGGTTTGCCATGTTGGTTTGGGTTTTCCGGCCTGTTTATTTCGAGTTCCGCGCGCGCGAGTTTCTACTGTTCTTGATGGAGAGGTGACTCGGAATACCGAGCTGGCCCTGAGATTTTATCGGCAAGAAATAAACCCTGTCCGTGTCGCTTCACACCGCGTGACTGGTGAGTCGTTGCTGGTGTAACCACCGGGGAGGGTGAAAGGAGAATTGGTGGGAAGGGAAACGAAACTGGAACAGCGAGGAGAGGCTGAGGACGATCTCGCGCAGCGCTACCGTCGCGAATTCCTGAGTGTTTCACGAGAGATCGGCGTCGAGCAGCAGAGTACAGAAACTTTACGGGGACAAGGGCAGAATCGGGAGGGAGGGCGGGGCAGGCGTAAAGTGGGCGTGTGGCTGAAGCTGATTGACCAAAATAGGGTGTGCACAAGGCCGTGGCATGTGGTGAGTTAACCGATCTCAGATTGGAGGGGGCAGGGCGGAGGAAATCCAGGGGGGAGGGGGGGGGGGGGGGGAGAGGTGCTAATGGATGCCACAGAACCCAAACTGTTTCCACTACATCACCGATCCTTCGCGCTGACGCCAATGGACTTGCAGTAGAGCCCGTGGATTTATTCACCTAAGGAATAGGAGCCAGGAGTAGGCCATTCGGCCCCTCGAGCCTGCTCCACCATTCAATCAGATCATGGCTGATCTTCTACCTCAACTCCACTTTCCCGCCCGATCCCCATGTCCCTTGATTCCCCTAGAGTCCAAAAATCTATCATACAATCATAGAAAATTTACGGCACAGAAGGAGGCCATTTGGCCCATCGTGTCCATGCCGGCCGAAAATGAGCCACCCGGCCTAATCCCACTTTCCAGCACTTGGTCCGTAGCCCTGTAGGTTACAACACTTCAGGTGCACATCCAGGTACTTTTTAAATGAGTTGAGGGTTTCTGCCTCTACCACCCTCTCAGGCAGTGAGTTCCAGACCTCCACCACCCTCTGGGTGAAAAAAAATTTCCTCAGCTCCCCTCTAATCCTTCTACCAATCACTTTAAATCTATGCCCCCTGGTTATTGACCTCTCTGCTAAGGGAAATAGGTCCTTCCCATCCACTTTATCTCAGCCCCTCAGAATTTTGTACACCTCAATTAAATCACCCCTCAGCCTCCGCTGTTCAAAAGAGAACAACCCCAGCCTATCCAATCTTTCCTCATAGCTAAAATTCTCCAGTCCTGGCAACATAGGAAAGATGTGAAGGCCTTAGAGAGGGTGCAGAAGAGATTTACTAGAATGATTCCAGGGATGAGGGACTTTAGTTACTTGGATAGACTGGAGAAGCTGGGGTTGTTCTCCTTGGAACAGAGACGGTTGCGAGGAGATTTGATGGAGGTATTCAAAATCATGAAGGGTCTAGACAGAGTAGAGAGAGAGAAACTGTTCCCATTGGCGGAAGGGTCAAGAACCAGAGGACCAAGATTTAATGTGATTGGCAAAAGAACCAAAGGCAACATGAGAAAAAACGTTTTTACACAGCGCGTTGTTATGATCTGGAATGCACTGCCCGAGGGGGTGGTGGAGGCAGATTCAATCATGGCTTTCAAAAGGGAACTGGATAAGTACTTGAAGGGGAAAAAATTTGCATGGCAACAGGGATAGGGCGGGGGAGTGGGTCGAGCCGGGTTTCTCTTGCATAGAGCCGGCACGGACTCGATGGGCCGAATGGCCTCCTTCCGTGTTGTAACCTTTCTATGATTCTATGATCCTAACATCCTCGTAAATCTCCTCTGCACCCTCTCTAGTGCAGTCACATCCTTCCTGTAATGTGGTGACCAGAGCTGTACGCAGTACTCTAGCTGTGGCCTAACCAGTGTTTTATACAGTTCCAACATAACATCCCTGCTTTTATATTCTATGCCTTAGATAATAAAGGAAAGTATCCCGTATGCCTTTTTAACCACCTTGTCTACCTGTCCTGCTACCTTCAGGGATCTGTGGACATGCACTCCAAGGTCCCTCACTTCCTCTACACCTCTCAGTATCTCCCATTTATTGTGTACTCCCTTGCCTTGTTTGCCCTCCCCAAATGCATTACCTCACACTTGATTGAATTCCATTTGCCACTTTTCTGCCCACCTGACCAGTCCATTGATATCTTCCTGCAGTCTACAGCTTTCCTCCTCACTATCAACCACATGGCCAATTTTTGTATCATCTGCAAACTTCTTAATCATGCCCCCTACATTCAAGTCCAAATCATTAATATATATCACAAAAAACAAGGGACCTAGTACTGAGCCTTGCAGAACCCCACTGGAAACGGCCTTTCAGTCACAAAAAACATCTGTCGACCATTATCCTTTGCTTCCTGCCACTGAGCCTATTTTGGATCCAACTAGCCACTCTCCCTTGGATCCCATGGGCTTGTAATTTTCTGATCAGTCTGCCGTGTGGGACCTTGTCAAAAGCCTTGCTAAAATCCATGTAGACTAAATCAAACGCACTACCCTCATCGACCCTCCTTGTTACCCCCTCAAGAAATTCAATCAAGTTAGTCAGACACGACTCAGTCTTGAATAGACTCAACGACTGAGCATCCACAGCCCTCTGGGGTAGAGAATTCCAAAGATTCACAGCCCTGTGAGTGAAACAGTTGGGAAGAGTGGCGTTGGAATAGCAGAATAAGGCCATCTGTCGAGAGATCCTGCACAATGGCACGATTAAAGGGACGGGTGACGGGGATGATTTATCTCCTGTGGTTTGTTTTTTTCTTACAGGTGCCCTGGTGGACCAGGGTGTGTTTGAAGACCTGACCAGGGACCACCTTCCCCTGCTGTACGAGTGGATGCAGGAGCTGGGGGTCATCAGCACCATCTCCCTCTCCTGGTTCCTGACCCTCTTCCTCAGCGTCATGCCTTTCGAGAGCGCCGTGGTGGTCGTCGACTGCTTCTTCTACGAAGGGATCAAGGTCATCTTCCAGGTGTCCCTGGCCGTGCTGGAGGCCAACATGGAGAAGCTGCTGAATTGCTCGGATGAGGGGGAGGCCATGACCATTCTGGGCAGGTGACTGACTGACCCACTGACTCTCCCCCGGTTCGGCAGGGCCAAGCTGATCGAACTAGGTCGCGTGCTGCGATGGAGGAAATGTTGGCCTTTTCGTAGAATCTTACAGCACAGAAGGAGGCCATTCAGCCCATCGTGCCTGTGCCAGCTCTTTTGCAAGAGCCACCCAATTAGTCCCACACTCCCCCTGTTCTTTCTCCATAGTCCTGCAAATTTTCTCCCTTTCAAGTATTTATCCAATTCCCTTTTGAAAGTTATTATTGAATCTGCTTCCACCGCCCTTTCAGGCAGCGCATTCCAAATCATTAAACAAACTTGGCTGTTAGATTTTTGGGTGTCCTTTTATTATTTTTGTTTTGTGTGGGAGTGTTTGATGGGACGGTGTAGAGGGAGCTTTACTCTGTATTTAACCTGTGCTGTACCTGACCTGGGAGCGTTTGATGGGACAGTGGAGAGGGAGCTTTACTCTGTATCTAACCCGTGCTGTACCTGACCTGGGAGCGTTTGATGGGACAGTGTAGAGGGAGCTTTACTCTGTATCTAACCCGTGCTGTACCTGTCCTGGGAGTGTTTGATGGGACAGTGTAGAGGGAGCTTTACTCTGCATCTAACCCGTGCTGTACCTGCCCTGGGAGTGTTTGATGGGACAGTGTAGAGGGAGATGTGCTCTGTATCTTGATGTTGGATCTAGCTGCCCAAAATTAGGAATTATTCCATCTCTTAGTGCAAACCTTGATGGGCTTAATATTCGCCCCAAAAAAGACTCTCTAAATATTGGTTCCTGTACCTGTGCAATAATTGATCCTTAAAATATATCCTTCTAAGATTTAATTTTTAATCTAATTCAGGTACTTGGACAATGTGTGCAACAAGCAGAGTATATCGCCCCCAATTCCACACCTGCATGCTCTACTCACCAATGGAAATGAGCTCCCGCCACAGATCGACATCTTTGAACTGATTAAGTCATCGTACGAGGTGAGTGAGCACCTTATAATGAGGGCCTCCCTGGGAATGACATTGTTTAGTCTGTTTGGACGGTTCAGTTTTTCTCCTGAAGGTGGTGACTTGTTCTGCGACTCGATGCGATGGGCCAATTGACCAGAGGGGGGAAATGGGATACCCATTTCCCCATCTCCCTCCCCTTACCCCGGCCCCTGCCCCCCCACCCCACCCCCCGGCCTGTTAAGTGATCTGCGAACACACAGGCCCCAAAGTTTGTCGGAAGTTGCCGTGCTCGTGTGAAGTGTGCTGGAGAGGTAGCTCTGCCCACAGCCGGTTCCGCTCCCCCACACCATTGGAATTTAAAGGGGCCGGTGCAAGGAGGGAGGAATCCTGTCGTAACCAGGTCCCCCACCCCCACAAGTTCCTCCGCTTCCCTGGCTGGAAATCTTGCTTCCGCACAATCCAACCCCAGGAAATTCAGGGCCTGGGTTTGCTTTGAAGACTTTTGCCCCCTTTGTTTGAGATACCAAAGGGTCTGCTGCCTGCCTTGGGAGTGGTACTGCAGCAAGAGGCAGCAACAACCTGCATTTATATAGCGTCCTCAATGTAGTAAAACGGCCCAGGGCGCTTCACATGAGCGATTATCAAACAAAATTTGACACCGAGCCACATAAGGAGATATTAGGACAGGTGACCAAAAGCTTGGTCAAAGAGGTAGGTTTTAAGGAACGTTTTAAAGGAGGAGAGAGAGGCGGAGAGGTTTAGGGAGGGAATTCCAGAGCTTAGGGCCCAGGCAGCTGAAGGCACGGCCGCCAATGGTGGAGCGATGAAAATCGGGGATGCGCAAGAGGCCAGAATTGGAGGAGCGCAGAGATCTCGGAGGGTTGTAGGGCTGGAGGAGGTTACAGAGATAGGGAGAGGGGCGAGGCCATGGAGGGATTTGAAAACAAGGATGAGAATTTTAAAATTGAGGCGTTCCCGGACTGGGAGCCAATGTAGGTCAGCGAGCGCAGGGGGTGATGGGTGAGCGGGACTTGGTGCGAGTTAACACCCACAGGAAAGAAGGGAGGAGACTTGGTGGGGGGAATAACAGGGGATGAGATCACCTTTCTCAGGAGCTACTTTGTTCTTCTGTGTTTAGAAATTTGGGACGATCAGGGCAGATGTGATCGAGCAGATGCGATTCAAACAGAGACTGAAGGTGATTCAGACCCTGGAGGACTCGGCCAAACGGAGTGTGGTAAGGGAAACGGTCATTTCACAATCTTACCTTGAAAAATCTTATCTTGTATAGTTAATACTGAGGAGGGCTGCGACAAAATACAGAAAGACATTAGTAACCTTGCAGAATGGGCGTGTAATTGGCAAATGAATTACAGTGTAGAAAAATGTGAGGTGGTGCATTTTTGTAAGAAGAATAAAGAGGCCACATACTGCTCGGGTAATAAGAGTCTCCATGGTGTGGCGAACAGAGGGATATCGAGGTACAGATACATAAATCACGAAAAGTAGCGACGCAGGTTAATAAGGCCATAAAAAAAAGCAAACCAAACACTGGGGTTCATTTCTAGAGGGATAGAATTGAAAAGCAGAGAAGTTGTGTTAAACTTGTATCGAAGCTTGGTTGGACCACACTTGGAGTATTGTGAACAGTTCTGGTCTCCATATTATGAAAAGGATATAGAGGCATTGGAGAAGGTGCAAAAAAGATTTACTAGGTGACACCAGAACTGAGAGGTTATACCTATCAGGAAGGATTGAACAGGCTGGGGGCTCTTGTCTCCAGAAAAGAGAAGACTGAGGGGTGACCTGATAGAGGTCTTTAAAATTATGAAAGGGTTCGATAGGGTAGACGTAGAGAAAATGTTTCCACTTGTGGGGGAGACCAGAACTAGGGGCCATAAATATAAAATAGTCACTAATAAATCCAATAGGGAATTCAGGAGAGACTTCTTTACCCAGAGAGTGGTGAGAATGTGGAACTCGCTCCCACAAGGAGTAGTTGAGGCAAATAAAATCGATGCATTTAAGGGGAAACTAGATAAACACATGAGGGAGAAAGGAATAGAAGGATATGCTGATAGGGTGAGATGAAGTAGGGAGGGAGGAGGCTCGTGTGGAGCATAAACACCGGCATAGACCTGTTGGGCCGAATGGCCTGTTTCTGTGCTGTACATTCTGTGTAAAACAGCTGGTCAGTCATGTGCCTCCATACCTCAAAAGGGACACTGAAGCACTGGAGAAAGTGCGGAAAAAGATTTACCAGGATGTTACCGGAATTGAGAGGATGCAACTATCGGGAGAGGTTTTAGCAGGCTGAGGATTTTTTCCTCTGGAGAAGAGGAGACCTGATGGAACATCCCGATGTTCCAAACGCGTCTGAGTCACAGCCAGACCTGGAACCTGCACTCTGGTTGGGAATCTGCTGGTGAACAACTTGTCTGTCTGACCTGAAGGAATAGTTCATGCAGCCCTCAACTCGATTACTTTTTAAAAATTATTATTATTATTATCATTTCCATCCGTGCAGAAGGAGATTTGCACACCAGATATTTCATAGTGTTGAGAAAGAATTTTTACTGTTTTTACAGTTTTTACAGTTCCTGGTTATATGCCCTTTTGTTTTAAAAGAAAGAAAATTGAGAAGCTTAGTCAGCCATATTCAAAACTACAATTCAGATGTCACTAAAGGTTAATATTGTGGGAACTTTAATGAAATTTTAAGACCGGTTGAGCTAAAATCCCTGCTGTGCAGTAAAAATGTAATTCTGCCGACAGTGTCTTTCCCCCCACTTCACTGTTTGCCTTCTCATATCTCAGCCAAATGACTGCACTTTTCTGAGTCTACACTTTGACAGTCAGCGGATTATTCGACCGCGGGGTGGGGGGGTGGTGGTGAATTGCCGTGAGGACAGTGTTTATTTTTCCCTCCTGCTTCCTACCCGAGGGGCACCTCGGGTAGGAAGCAGGAGGGACACTCACTGACTCGACACAGACCAGTGTCAAACTTGCGCGGTTTGTTGGATCGTCTATAAAATAATGAGGGGCATAGATAAGGTAGATAGTCAAAATCTTTTCTATAACGAGGGGGCATAGATTTAAGGTGAGAGGGGAGAGATACAAAAGGGTCCAGAGGGGCAATTTTTTCACTCAAAGGGTGGTGAGTGTCTGGAACGAGCTGCCAGAGGCAGTAGTAGAGGCGGGTACAATTTTGTCTTTTAAAAAGCATTTGGACAGTTACATGGGTAAGATGGGTATAGAGGGATATGGGCCAAGTGCAGGCAATTGGGACTAGCTTAGTGGTATAAACTGGGCGACATGGACATGTTGGGCCGAAGGGCCTGTTTCCATGTTGTAAACTTCTATGATTCTATGTTTGATTGTGCACATGCTCCATTTTTATTACAGGTTTAAAGTTAGTTTAATGTCGCTAGAAAAGCAGTGTCCCCATCCACAGAAAGGGAACATCAATAAACCAGATATTGAGGCCTGATTTTAACGCTGCTGCTAAAAGCTACCAAGGAGAGAGAGAGAGAGATTTCTATAGCACCTTTCCTGATCTCAGGACGTCCCAAAGTGCTTTACTGCCAATGAAATACCTTTGAAGTGTAGTCACTGTTGTAATGTTGGAAATGTGGCAGCCAGTTTTGCGCACAGCAAGATCCCACAAACAGCAACGCGATAAAGACCAGATCATCATTTGGTTGAGGGATAAATATTGGCCAGGACACCGGGGAGAACTCCCCTGCTCTTCTTCGAAATAGCGGCCGTGGGATTTTTTACATTCTCCCGAGAGTTCAGACGAGGCCTCGGTTCAATGTCTCATCCGAAAGACGGCGCCTTCGACAGTGCAGCACTCCCTCAGTACTGCACTGGGAGGGTCGGCCTGGATTACGTGCTTGAGCCTCTGGAGTGGGGCTCGAACCCACGACCTTCTGACTCAGAGGTCAGAGTGCTGCCCACTGAGCCAAGACTGACCCCATAGTGAAATAACTTGTGTTAGACGCAGGTTAACTCCCTCTGCACTGTCCATTCATGTGTCTTAATCTCAATTTCTGCATCCCTATTTCACACACCATCTCCTCCGAGAGAGATTAACAAGTTACAAAAACAACTGGTAGGGCTTTTAGTGGAAATCTGTGCAAACCCAAGTGTGAGGCTGTTCCTCTTCTTCACTGACCAGTTCTTTATTTGTTTGGCTGTGTGTGTGTTTCCAGGTGCGAGCTATCCTGACCGACACTGCGTTCAGCATCGAGGACCTGGAGGAACTTTACGTACTTTTCAAGGTCAGCGGCCTGTGTGACGCGATAAATCAAACACCCATTTAACGGTCAATTTAAAAACAAGTTCTCCCACCCCCCCGCCCCCAAAACGCGATCCTGTCCTTTTTCTGAACCTGCTGCTTATATCCAGCGTTTTCCGTTTTTATCAGATTTCCAGCATTCGCTAATTTTATTTTTATCTTAATGCTCGTGCTGAAGCACAAACACCAGCATAGACCAGTTGGGCCGTATGGCCTGTTTCCGTGCTGTAGACTCGATGTAGTTTTATGTCCTCGATTATCCATCAAACCGGGAGAAAATCGGGCACGAAATATCGAAGCTATAAAATCTTTTGTGTTGTTTCATTCTTGTGTCTGGGGATTTGGTGCGAGATCTAAGTTTGTCATCTCTCAGTTACTGCCGGTTTCCATTATCCAGTGGCATGGGAGAACAAAGAGAACCTGCATTTATACAACTCCATCTTCAGGGCGTCCCGAAATGCTTTACAGCTAATGAAGTACTTTTTTGGAGTGTAGTCACTGTTGTAATGCAGGAAACGCGGCAGCCAATAGAGGCCGTGGGCTCTTTTGAGTCCACCCGAGAGGGAAGGCGGGGCCTCAGTTTAAAGTCTCATCCGAAAGGGCGGCACCTCCGACTACATAGCACTGCCTCGGTACTGCCCCTCCGACAGTGCAGCGCTCCCTCAGTACTGCCCCTCCGACAGTGCAGCGCTCCCTCAGTACTGCCCCTCCGACAGTGCAGCGCTCCCTCAGTACTGCCCCTCCGACAGTGCAGCGCTCCCTCAGTACTGCCCCTCCGACAGTGCAGCACTCCTTCAGTACTGCCCCTCCGACAGTGCAGCACTCCTTCAGTACTGCCCCTCCGACAGTGCAGCACTCCTTCAGTACTGCCCCTCCGACAGTGCAGCGCTCCCTCAGTACTGCCCCTCCGACAGTGCAGCACTCCCTCAGTACTGACCCTCCGACAGTGCAGCACTCCCTCAGTACTGCCCCTCCGACAGTGCAGCACTCCTTCAGTACTGTCCCTCCGACAGTGCAGGACTCCTTCAGTACTGTCCCTCCGACAGTGCAGCACTCCTTCAGTACTGCCCCTCCGACAGTGCAGCACTCCCTCAGTACTGCCCCTCCAACAGTGCAGCACTCCCTTAGTATTGCACTGGGAGTGTCAGCCTGGATTATGAAGGGTTATGGGGATTGGGTGGGAAGGTGGAGTTGAGGTAGAAGATCAGCCATGATCTTGTTGAATGACGGAGCAGGCTCGAGGGGCCGAATGGCCTATTCCTGCTCCTATTCCTATTTCTTATCTTCTATTCTTATGTGCTCAAGTCTCTGGAGTGGGTTAGATGCAGGTTAATTCTCTCTGCGATGTCCTTTCATGTGTGTTAAACCCAGTTTCTGCATTCATATTTCACACATCATCTCCTCTGAGGAAGATTGCACTTACATAGTGCTTTTAATGTTGAAAAACGTCCTAAGGCGCTTCAGAGAGGCACAATCAGACAAAAATGGAGGCCGAACCAAAAGAGGAAATATCAGAAGGAGTGGCCAAAAACTTGGTCAAAGAGATAGATTTTAAGGAGGGTCTTAAAGGAAGGGAAAGAGAGAGAGAGGCGGAGACGTACTGTTAACTTAGTGTTCCTCTATTCACATGCTCTGGATTGCAAAGGGTACTGTAGTGTCGTGGTTATGTTACTGGACATGAGTTCAAATCCCACCATGGCCAGATTGTGAATTTGATTTAATTTTTTTTTTTAAAAACTAACTTAAATCTGGAAATAAAAAGCTGGTATCAGTAAAAGTGACCATGAAGCTGTCGGATTGTCCATAAAAACCCATCTAGTTCATTAATGTCCATTTAGGGAAGGAAACCTGCCGCCTTTACCCGGTCTGGGCCTATACATGGTGTGGGGACTGGAGTCAATGTGGTTGACTCTTTACAGCCCTCTGAAGTGGGCCGAGCAAGACGCTGCTCAAAGAATGGATAGGACCTTCGCCACACGATTCAAGAAGGCGGCTCACCACCACCTTCTCAGGGCAACTAGGGATGGGCAATAAATGCCGGCCTCGCCAACGCGCCCACATCCCGTGAATCATAGAAAGTTACAGCGCAGAAGGAGGCCATTCGGCCCATCGTGTCCATGCCGGATTTTTAAAATTCTCAGTTCATAGATTCTTCGAATTGGATTTGGACTGGGATATCGATTAAAGGGGAAAGTAATTGTGCCAGACACTGGAAAACCCAGTAAAAAAATCAGCTCATTATTTTATCGATTTGGGGATGGGGATTGGGGCTGATGCTCCTTTTTGTTTCCCATCCTTGTTTTCAAATCTTTCCATGGCCTCCCCCTCCCTATCTCTAACCTCCTCCAGCCCTACAAACCTCCGAGATCTCTGCGCTCCTCCAATTCTGGCCTCTTGCGCATCCCCGATTTCCATCGCTCCACCATTGGCGGCCGTGCCTTCAGCTGCCTGGGCTCTAAGCTCTGGAATTCCCTCCCTAAACCCCTCCACCTCTCCGCCTTTCTCTCCTCCTTTAAGACGCTGCTTAAAACCTACCTCATTGACCAAGCTTTTGGTCACCTGTCCAAATATCTCCTTATGTGGCTCGGTGTCTATTTTTGTTTGATTACGCCCCTGTGAAGCGCCTTGGGACGTTTTACTATGTTAAAGGCGCTATATGAATGCAGGTTGTTATATCTATGTTATTTTTTCTTTCTCTCTCCCTTAGGCCAAACACATGATGAGCTGTTACTGGGGTGGGAGCAGCAGTGCAGCGGAGAGACACGACCTCAGCCAGCCCTACCTGGAGCAGTACCGCATCGACTCGGAGCAGTTCACGGAGCTCTTCATGTCTCTCTCACCCTGGACCTGCGGCATTCACTCCCAGGTCCTCGCTGGGCGCATGTTCCGACTCTTGGACCAAAACAAGGACTCGCTCATCAGCTTCAAGGAATTCGTGACTGGGCTGAGTACGTGTTCATTCTTTTTTTCTTTGTCCCCTCCACTCTCCTCCTGAACGTGTCTCGGGGAACGGACCCACCCCCCGCCCCCCCCTCCATACCTCACCCAGTGAACATTCTTCATGTGTGAGCCCGACTGCGAATGTTGGGTGGCTGTGGTGGGGGGAGAGGAGGATGGAGCGGGGGGGGGGGGGGTTGGGGGTTGGGTGATGGAGCGGGGGGGTGGTTGGGTGATGGAGCGGGGGGGGGGGGGGGGGGGGGGTTGGGTGATGGAGCCGGGGGGGTGGTTGGGTGATGGAGCGGGGGGTGGTGGGTGATGATGGGGGGGGGGGGGTGGGTGATGGAGGGGGGGGGGGTGGGTGATGGAGGAGGGGGTGGTGGGTGATGGAGGAGGGGGTGGTGGGTGATGGAGGAGGGGGTGCTGGGTGATGGAGGAGGGGGTGCTGGGTGATGGAGGGGGGGTGCTGGGTGATGGAGGGGGGGTGCTGGGTGATGGGGGGGGTGGTGATGGAGCGGGGGGGTTGGTGGGTGATGGAGGGGGGTTGGGTGATGGATGGAGAGGCAATGCAATCCAACCAATGTCTACACAAGGACACTTCCCCGCGACAGTCACTCGTTAGTTTTCAACCTCGAGCACTGACCTCAGTTGTAACATCCCACCATCCTTGCTCGAGACCAGATCAGACTTGGGGCTTTCCTGCTCTGTATGACTCAGTACCATGCAGGATAGCCCTTTACCATTTGGGGCTGGGGAACCACAAGGAATTTTATTTTGATATTCCTGATCTATCTCACAATGAACTTTTATTTTCTTCCCAATTCCATAAGCAGATTCTGGGCACTGGTTCATTCGCAGTAACTCCCAGCTCTCTGTGGCCAGTGATGTGATTCAAGTGGATCGAGCTGGTGTCTGTCTTTGCCCCCAATATTTGCAGACTCAACATTTTATTACCAACACTCTGTGCACTCTCCCCTACCATAGTCTCTCCCATTTAATCTCCTCCCATAGTCCATGTACACTCTCCCCTATCATAGTCTCTCCCATTTAATCTCCTCCCATAGTCCATGTACACTTTCCCCTATCATAGTCTCTCCCATTTAATCTCCTCCCATAGTCCATGTACACTCTCCCCTATCATAAACTCTACCTGCGTATTAACTTTCAGTGATTCATGTCTCTCTGAACACCAACATTTCTTAGTCTCTCATCTTTTTAAAAAATATTCTGCTTTTCTATTCTTCCTACCAAAGTGGATAATTTCACATTTCCCCACATTATACTCCATCTGCCACCTTCTCACCCACTCACTTAACCTGTCTGTATCCCTTTGCAGACTCTTTGTGTCCTCCTCACAGCTTACTTTCCCACCTAGCTTTGTATCATCAGCAAACTTGGATACATTACACTCGGTCCCTTCATCTAAGTCATTAATATAGATTGTAAATGGCTGAGGCCCAAGCACCAGTCCCTGCTGCACTCCATTATTTACAGCCTGCCAACCTGAAAATGACTCGTTTATCCCTACTCTCTGTTTTCTGTCCGTTAACCAATCCTCTATCCATGCTAATATATTAACCCCTGTACACTCTTCCCCTATCATGGACTCTACCCACCTTTAGGAAATTCTGGAAGATCAAAACCAATGCATCCACTATCTCTGCAACCACTTCTTCTAAAGCCATAGGATGTAGATCATCAGATTCAGGGGGTTTGTCGGCTTTTAGTCCCAATAATTTCTCCAGTACTTTTTCTTTACTAATCTTAATTGCTTTAAGCTCCTCACTCCCACTATTTCTGGTAAGTTTTTTGTATCTTCTACTGTGAAGACAGATACAAAGTATTTGTCGTCTCTGACATTTCCTCAGCCTCTAGGGGACCAACGTTTACTTTTGCTACTCTCTTCCTTTTTACATACTTGTAGAAGCTCTTACAACCTGTTTTTATATTTCTTGCTAGTTTACTCTCATATTCAATTTTCTCCCTCTTTATCAGTCTCCAACCAGATATATATCTAGTTCCATTATAATTTTTCTCACCCCTGTGCTCTCTGACCTACATTGGCTCCCGGTCCAGTAACCCCTCAATTTTAAAATTCTCACCCTTGTTTTCAAATCCCTCCATGGCCTCGCCCCTCCCTATCTCTGTAACCTCCTCCAGCCCTACAACCCTCCGAGATCTCTGCACTCCTCCAATTCTGGCCTCTTGTCCATCCCCGATTTTAATCGCTCCACCATTGGCGGCCGTGCCTTCAGCTGCCTAGGCCCTAAGCTCTGGAATTCCCTCCCTAAACCTCTCCGCCTCTCTCTCTTTTAAGACGCTCCTTAAAACCTACCTCTTTGACTAAGCTTTTGGTCACCTGTCCTAATATCCCCTTGTGTGGCTCGGTGTCAAATTTTGTTCGAACGCTCCTGTGAAGCCCCTCGGGCCGTTTTACTACGTTACAGGTGCGGAATAAGTACAGCTTATTATTATATAGACATCTTCGTCAATCCAGAGAGCACTGGAACCAATTGCAGTCCATTACTCCAAGGCTGAGCTCGGGTAACGCTGCACGGACTAAAGACTGAAGCCAGTTGGCGTGGTTCACCAACACACCATCATCGAGCCCAGTGACCCATCAGCTCATACCTTTTATTGTAAGGAGAGCTTGCGTTCATACAGCACCTTTCATGACTCAGGACGTCCCAAATTACTTACAACCAATAAAGTACATAGAATTACATAGAGTTTTCAGCACTGAAGGAGGCCATTTGGCCCAGTTTTTTTTTGCTCCACACGAGCCTCTTCCCAACTCTATTTACTTCATCTCACCCTATCAACATAATCTTCTATTCCTTTCTCCCTCATGTGTTAATCTAGCTTCCCTTCAACTGCCTCTACGCTAGTCGCCTCAACCACTCCATGTGGTGGTGAACTCCACAACACAAGTACTTTTGAAGTGTGGTCACTGTTGTAATGTAGGAAACATGGCAGCCAATTTGCGCACAGCAAGATCCCACAAACAGCAATGAGATAAATGACCAGATAATCTGCTTTAGTAATGTTAGTTGATGGATAAATATTGGCCAGGACACTGGGGAGAACTCTCCTGCTCTTCAAGTGGTACCGTGGGATGTTTTACGTCCACCTGAGAGGGCACATGGGGCCTCGGTTTAACATCTCATCCGAAAGACGGCACCTCTGCGCGGGGAGTGTCAGCCTGGATTATGGGCTCAAGTCTCTAGTTAATTGGCGGCCAAGTGAAATGTGAGATGAAAGGCAGTGATGGGCATTGATGTCCAGTGGAGTGTCTGTTTACTTGTAACTTGGCGTTTTGTCCGATAGGTGGAATGTACCATGGGGACCTCATAGAGAAGCTGAAGATGATGTACAAGCTTCACCTGCCGCCAGGTAAGATCAAGATCAGTGGACCTCCTGGTTCACTCTTCTACTATATTCACCCTTCCTGCTCCACATTCCTTTTTCCTTACAAGGCTATATTTTTTCACTTCCCCTCTGCAATATACTGACTCATGTTTGAGCTCAGTTCCACAGGCACTGGACAGACCCCAGTACTTTGCCCCACTGTTGGGGTACGGTTCGACAGGCACTGGATTGACCCCAGTACTTTGCCCCACTGTTGGGGTACGGTTCGACAGGCACAGGACAGACCCCAGTACTTTGCCCCACTGTTGGGGTACGGTTCGACAGGCACTGGATTGACCCCAGTACTTTGCCCCACTGTTGGGGTACGGTTCGACAGGCACAGGACAGACCCCAGTACTTTGCCCCACTGTTGGGGTACGGTTCGACAGGCACTGGATTGACCCCAGTACTTTGCCCCACTGTTGGGGTACGGTTCGACAGGCACTGGATTGACCCCAGTACTTTGCCCCACAGGTACAAGTGCCCTCATGTGCTTCGCCTAAGTAGATATTATCCGGATGCAAGCCTGGGCAATGAGCGTCAGACAGGATATTCAACTGTGGCAGACATAGAATCATAGAATGATACAGCATAGAAGGAGGCCATTCGGCCCATCATCTTTGAAAGAGCTATCCAATTAGTCCCATTCCCCTGCTCTTTCCCCAGAGCCCTGCAAATTTTTTCCCTTCCAAGTATTTATCCAATTCCCTTTTGACAGTTATAATTGAATCTGCTCCCACCGCCCTTTCAGGCAGCGCATTCCAGATCGTAACAACTCACTGCGTAAAAAAAAACGTTTCCTCGTGTCTCCTCATGGCGGTTCCTGTTCCTGTCTGTTCCCGACGTGCACCTTCCAGCAGGAGTCGCGGGATAGCGATCAGTAAAGGAAGCGCTGAGCGAACTCTTTCCCTCCTGACTCTCGAGCGAGCTACAGCTGCTCTCACAGCACCTCAGCTAAGATGGGGAAAAGTCTAAGGACCCTTCCTGGAGAACCCAACAAGTCCTCTCATGTCCATCAGGGTGGGGAACGTGACTCCCCGACACAGTTCGGCATACACGTGACTCCGGTCACATGTTACCCAGTTGACTTGATGCCTTCAGTGCAACTAGGAATGGGCACCTTCAAAGTTCTCCACATTCCGGGGGCAAATATATATATTTTAAGGAGTCCCGGGAGCCGTGTGATACAACCCTTTGCTGCACAGGGTGGAAGTCTCCAGTGCACAGCCGCGACCCTGTTTCACGATCCCGTTTTCTTTCCCAGCTCTTTGGCCAGAGGAAGAGTCAGCACTGGAAGCTGCTCGGTACTTCACTGAAGATGCCTTGGCTGACGTGTCGCACGGTAAGTGTGTAAAGCACTTTTTTTTTTTAAAACACTTCTCACTATTTCTACCTTTTATCCCCTGAGAGATCGACTGGTCGTTCACACAAGCAAAAGTGGTTCTTGGGATTGGACATAAGTACATTGTGCCCAAAAGTGGATATTCGACGAGCTGTGCAAGAAAGTTTGTGACTGTTTTAGTAACACCCCTTCTACAAGAGCAGACCAGTGACTGCAGCTTGTGCTTCAGAACTTCAGTAAAATGTCGTGTGCTTGAAATTTTCATTTTACATCCACTTAAACTGTGGGAAACTCCCAACGAGAGACACGGATTCTGTCCTCCTTAATTTCAGTTGTGTCTGAGCTGTGGTGGCGAGTCTGTTACTGGCGGTGGGAGCATAGGATCAGAGGAATGGGAGGAGGCCATTCAGCCCCTCTAGCCTGTTCTGCCATTCAGTTAGATCATGGCTGATCTGTATCTTAACTCCATTTACCCGCCTTAGCTCCATATCCCTCGTTACCCTCACCCAACAAAAATCTAACGGCTTCAGTCTTGAAAACTCCAATTGACCCCCAGCATCCACAGACTTTTTTTGGGGGAGAGAGTTCCAGATTTCCACTCCCCTTTGTGTGAAGAAATGCTTCCTGACATCACCCCTGAACGGCCTGGCTCTAATTTTAAGGTTCTGCCCCCTTGTTCTGGACTCCCCCACCAGAGGAAATAGTTTCTCTCTATCTACCCTATCAAATCCTTTAATCATCTTAAACACCTCAATTAGATCACCCCCCAGCCTTCTAAACTGAAGGGAATACAAGCCTAGTCGACGCAACCTGCCCTCGGAATTTAACCCTTTACGCTCTGAAGGGATGAATTGAGATCGCGTTCGAACATATGGAATTGATGGGCAGGAAAAGACCAACTGGTCCATCGAGCCTGCCCCACACCACGATGGCTGGAGCTTCGTAACTAAAAACTTCCTCCCTCCCTCCACACCCCCCAGTAGCATTAAAAGATGTGCTGTTTTTCCAACAGCTTTGAGGTTCTAAAATGTTATAAACTTGGTGGTAAGACTGGACGAGAGGGAGATACTTTTGGGGGGAAAAAGGTATTGACCGACTAGACTGAATTGTGCCTGAAGGGTACGGTAGCATAGTGGTTATGTTACTGGGCTAGTAATCCAGAGGCCTGGACTAAAATCCAGAGTCATGAGTTCAAATCCCGCCAAGGCAGCTGGCGAGTTTAAATTCAATTAATTAAATAAAAATCTGGAATTAAAATACTAGTATCAGTAATGATGGCCATGAAACTACCGGATTGTCGTAAAAACCCATCTGGTTCACTAATGTCCTTTAGGGAAGGAAACCTGCCGTCCTTACCCGGTCTGGCCTATATGTGACTCCAGACCGGGTAAGGTGGTTGATTCTTAATTGCCCTCTGAAATGGCCGAGCAAGCCACTCAGTTGTAAAATCTCGCTACGAAAAGTCATAATAAGAATAAAACCGGACGGACCACCCGGCATCGGACCACTAGGCACCGGACACGACAACGGCAAAACACCAAGCCCAGTCGACCCTGCAAGGTCCTCCTTACTAACATTTGGGGACTTGTGCCAAAATTGGGAGAGCTGTCCCACAGACTAGTCAAGCAACAGCCTGACAAGGCCATACTTACAGAATCATATCTTTCAGCCAACGTCCCAGACTCTTCCATCACCATCCCTGGGTATGTCCTGTCCCACCGGCAGGACAGACCCACCAGAGGTGGCGGTACAGTGATATACAGTCAGGAGGGAGTGGCCCTGGGAGTCCTCAACATTGACTCTGGACCCCATGAAATCTCATGGCATCAGGTCAAACATGGGCAAGGAAACCTCCTGCTGATTACCACCTACCGTCCTCCCTCAGCTGATGAATCAGTCCTCCTCCATGTTGAACACCACTTGGAGGAAGCACTGAGGGTAGCAAGGGCACAGAATGTACTCTGGGTGGGGGACTTCAATGTCCATCACCAAGAGTGGCTCGGTAGCACCACTACTGACCGAGCTGGCCAAGTCCTGAAGGACATAGCTGCTAGACTGGGCCTGCGGCAGGTGGTGAGCGAACCAACACGAGGGAAAAACTTACTTGACCTCGTCCTCACCAATCTACCAGTCGCAAATGCATCTGTCCATGACAGTATTGGTAGGAGTGACCACCGCACAGTCCTCGTGGAGATGAAGTCCCGTCCTCGCACTGAGGACACCATCCAACGTGTTGTGTGGCACGACCACCGTGCTAAATGGGATAGATTCAGAACAGATCTAGCAGCTCAAAACTGGGCATCCATGAGGCGCTGTGGGCCATCAGCAGCAGCAGAATTGTATTCCAGCACAATCTGTAACCTCATGGTCCAGCATATTCCTCACTCTACCATTACCAACAAGCCAGGGGATCAACCCTGGTTCAATGAGGAGTGTAGAAGAGCATGCCAGGAGCAGCACCAGGCGTACCTAAAAATGAGGTGCCAACCTGGTGAAGCTACAACTCAGGACTACATGCATGCTAAACAGCGGAAACAACATGCTATAGACAGAGCGAAGCGATTCCACAACCAAGGGATCAGATCAAAGCTCTGCAGTCCTGCCACATCCAGTCGTGAATGGTGGTGGACAATTAAACAGCTAACGGGAGGAGGAGGCTCTGCAAACATCCCCATTCTCAATGATGGCGGAGTCCAGCACGTGAGTGCAAAAGACAAGGCTGAAGCGTTTGCAACCATCTTCAGCCAGAAGTGCCGAGTGGATGATCCATCTCAGCCTCCTCCCGATATCCCCACCATCACGGAAGCCAGTCTTCGGCCAATTCGATTCACTCCACGTGATATCAAGAAACGGCTGAGTGCACTGGATACAGCAAAGGCTATGGGCCCCGACAACATCTCAGCTGTAGTGCTGAAGACTTGTGCTCCAGAACTAGCTGCGCCTCTCGCCAAGCTGTTCCAGTACAGCTACAACACTGGCATCTACCCGACAATGTGGAAAATTGCCCAGGTATGTCCTGTCCACAAAAAGCAGGACAAATCCAATCCGGCCAATTACCGCCCCATCAGTCTACTCTCAATCATCAGCAAAGTGATGGAAGGTGTCGTCGACAGTGCTATCAAGCGGCACTTACTCACCAATAACCTGCTCACCGATGCTCAGTTTGGGTTCCACCAGGACCACTCAGCTCCAGACCTCATTACAGCCTTGGTCCAAACATGGACAAAAGAGCTGAATTCCAGAGGTGAGGTGAGAGTGACTGCCCTTGACATCAAGACAGCATTTGACCGAGTGTGGCACCAAGGAGCCCTAGTAAAATTGAAGTCAGTGGGAATCAGGGGGAAAACTCTCCAGTGGCTGGAGTCATACCTAGCACAAAGGAAGATGGTAGTGGTTGTTGAAGACCAATCATCTCAGCCCCAGGGCATTGCTGCAGGAGTTCCTCAGGGCAGTGTCCTAGGCCCAACCATCTTCAGCTGCTTCATCAATGACCTTCCCTCCATCATAAGGTCAGAAATGGGGATGTTCGCTGATGACTGCACAGTGTTCAGTTCCATTCGCAACCCCTCAGATAATGAAGCAGTCCGAGCCCGCATGCAGCAAGACCTGGACAACATCCAGGCTTGGGCTCATAAGTGGCAAGTAACATTCGCGCCAGATAAGTGCCAGGCAATGACCATCTCCAACAAGAGAGAGTCTAACCACCTCCCCTTGACATTCAACGGCATTACCATCGCCGAATCCCCCACCATCAACATCCTGGGGGTCACCATTGACCAGAAACTTAACTGGACCAGCCATATAAATACTGTGGCTACGAGAGCAGGTCAGAGGCTGGGTATTCTGCGGCGAGTGACTCACCTCCTGACTCCCCAAAGCCTTTCCACCATCTACAAGGCACAAGTCAGGAGTGTGATGGAATACTCTCCATTTGCCTGGATGAGTGCAGCTCCAACAACACTCAAGAAGCTCGACACCATCCAAGATAAAGCAGCCCGCTTGATTGGCACCCCATCCACCACCCTAAACATTCACTCCCTTCACCACCGGCGCACTGTGGCTGCAGTGTGCACCATCCACAGGATGCACTGCAGCAACTCGCCAAGGCTTCTTCGACAGCACCTCCCAAACCCGCGACCTCTACCACCTAGAAGGACAAGAGCAGCAGGCGCATGGGAACAACACCACCTGCACGTTCCCCTCCAAGTCACACACCATCCCGAGTTGGAAATATATCGCCGTTCCTTCATCGTCGCTGGGTCAAAATCCTGGAACTCCCTTCCTAACAGCACTGTGGGAGAACCGTCACCACATGGACTGCAGCGGTTCAAGAAGGCGGCTCACCACCACCTTCTCGAGGGCAATTAGGGATGGGCAATAAATGCCGGCCTTGCCAGCGACGCCCACATCCCGTGAACGAATAAAAAAAAAGAACAAATCGGAGAGATGCCTCGGTATCAGTTCCTCTGAGCGCGTTTCTGTTCAGTAAGAACATAAGAAATAGGAACAGGAGTAGGCCATTCGGCCCCTCGAACCTGCTCCGCCATTCAATAAGATCATGGCTGATCTTCGACCTTAACTCCACTTTCTCGCCCTATCCCCATATCCCTTGATTCCCTTAGAGTCCAAAAATCTATCTATCTCAGTCTTGAATAGAATCAACGACTCAGCATCCACAGCCCTCTGGGGTAGAGAATTCCAAAGATTCACAACCCTTTGAGTGAAGAAATTTTTCTCCATCTCAGTCCTAAATGGCCGACCCCTTATCCTGAGACTATGCCCCCTAGTTCTGGACTCTCCAGCCAGGGGAAACAGCCTCTCAGCATCTACCCTGTCAAGCCTCCTCAGAATCTTATATGTTTCAATGAGATCACCTCTCATTCTTCTACATTCCAGAGAATATAGGCCCATTCTACTCAACCTCTCCTCATAGGACAACCCTCTCATCCCAGGAAGTAGTTTCATCTGCTGCTACAGTGGTTTTGTTGAAGCAAATATCTGAAAGTTATGGGGGCACGGGGGGAGAACTTAAATTTACGTTCAATATTTTTCCCCCCAAAAAATAAGCTTGCACAGAACATTTGTTTTCTAACTGTGAGGTGCAGTTTGTGTACCTGGGGCCCAACTGAAGAATTAGAATCATAGAATCTTACAGCACAAAAGAAGGCCATTCGGCCCATTGTGCTTGGTGCCGGCTCTTCGAAAGAGTGATCCAAATAGTTTCACTCCCCCCTTGCTGGCTTCTCACTTCGATGCTGTTCCCAATTTGCATCTAATTTTCCAAGACTTTCAGATAAAAGTGCCTTTCAGGTCCTCAGAGTGAACAATCACTCGAGTGGTGACCGGGAGACAGCAGGAAGTGGTGACAGTACATTTACTGCAGTAACTCGTTCTCGTTGTGCTTCAGTTACGCGGTTTCCTGACATGTATTTTCTGCTTGCAAACGGAAAGACAAGCAAGAGAGGAACGTGGACTGTAGCGTACTGTGCAGCTTCCAAGGGTTTCATCCTTTACACCATTTTGAGGATAAATGGGAAAAAAAAAACTGGGAATGCTAGAAATCTGAACCTAAAAAAAATGCCAGTAAATGCACAACAGGTCCGTCAGAGGAAAGGCAGGTTAGTGTTTTGAAACGAGTTCTGAGGAAGAGCCCACACCTCGATAGCTCAACATGTCTCTTTCAAACGCTCACTGGCCTGTTGTGCGAGTCCCCGTTTACTGTGTAACTGGAAATGATGTGTGGGATTGCGGTGATTTATTGTACGAAGAGCGATCGTTAGTGAAATAAGATTCTTAACCCTGTCCAGGACTGACGGTTGACCCTTGTAACTCTCTGTCGCTTGTCTCGACTGTCTCATCTCTAGTTCTTTTCCTCTTTTCACAATATAGCGACATACCTCTTTCCAGAAATGGACTTCCTCCTCAGCTATGGGGCCTCAGGTTTGTGAACAGTAGAATTTTACTTCTTCCCTGCGTTTTTTATTTATTTTTCAATCTAGCCTATTTCTCGAACTTTTTCCCCCCCCCCCCCCCCCGCCGTGTCGTAGATCTCGTTTCTCGTTGAGACGTTCTGTTGGGTTTGTTTCGGTGGATCAGTTACCGTGGTGCGAAAGTTCCTGGAGTTTTAATTCACTGAAAACCTTTATTAAAGGATTTGCATTTATAAGAGCGCCTTTCACAAACTCAGGACGTCCCAAAGTGCTTTACAGCCAACGAGTGACGAATCTCCGTAGGCAAACGCGGCAGCCAGTTTGCACATAGCAAGATCCCACAAACAGCAATGTGAAAATGACCAGATAATCGGTTTTAGTGATGTTGGTTGAGGGATGAATATTGACCCAGGAAACCGGGGAGAACTCCCCTTGCTCTTGGAAATAGTGGCCGTGGGATCTTTTGCATCCACCTGAGAGGGCAGACGGAGCCTCGGTTTAACGTCTCATCCGAAAGACGGCACCTCCGACAGTGCAGCACTCCCTCAGTAATGCACAGGGAGTGTCGGCCTGGATTATGTGCTCAAATCTCTGGAGTGGGGCTCGAACCCATAACCTTCTGACTCCGAGGCGAGAGAGTGCTGCCCGCTGAGCCACGGCCGGCACCTACAGTGTGGAATGTGAAACTAAATGGCTGCTGGAAATTCCCAGCTGGTCCATCAGCATTGGCCAAGAGAAAATACAGATTAAAAGTTCAGGTGTAATTCTTTGTCAAAGCTGAAATACTTTGAGAAGTTACAACATGGAAACAGGTCATTCGGCCCATCCAGTCTGTGTCAGCGTTCACCCTCCACACAAGCAAATAGTCCTGATCACATTTACCCTGCCTGTTTCCCATCCCCTTCAACCCCTTTCCCTTCATCCATCTATCCAATCCGATCTTGAATATTGACAGTAGTTTCTGCCTCAGCCACTAACCCTGGAAGTGACTCCCACAGCCTCCCAACTCTCTCTGTGTGAAGACTTCTCTCCTGCCCTCTGTTCCAAATCTCTTGCGTTTAATCTTGTATTTCTGGGCCCTGGTTCTTGACCCCTGCGGGAACAATCTGATCCTATCTACGCCTGGCGCATCCTTTCATCATTTTAAACACTTCTGTCATACCGCCCAAAAGATAAACTGGAGGGGGGCGGAGGTAGGGAACTGGGAGAGGGGGGAGAAACCACAGGTATTCCATTAATAGTTGGGCTGACCAGCAAACTGCTTAATAGACAGGCAGGTGCTATTAGATGTTGCAAATGGTCATCTGACTTAAGACCAAGGAAAGGCACTAAAAGAACAAAATAAAAACAACAATGTCGAAATCCATCCCGAGGCGCTGCACAGAAGGGTAATCGGACAAAGTTGGACACCCTGTCAAAGAAGGAGAATGTTAGGAGGGGCGACTAAAAGCTTAGTCGTAGAGGTAGGTTTTAAGAGGATTGTAAAGGAGCAGGGAGGCGGGGAGTTTTAGGAAGGGAATTCCAGAGCTTAGGGTCCAGATAGCTGAAGGCACGGCCGCCAATGATTGAGAGAAGAGGTGGGGGGGTGCAGAAGAGGCCAGAGTTAGGAACATAGGAACAGGAGTAGGCCATTCAGCCCCTCGAGCCCGCTCCGCCATTTGATAAGATCATGGCTGATCTGTGATCTAACTCCATATACCTGCCTTTGGCCCATATCCCTTAATACCTTTGGTTGGCAAAAAGCTATCTATCTCAGATTTAAATTTAGCAATTGAGCTAGTATCAATTGCCGTTTGCGGAAGAGAGTTCCAAACTTCTACCGCCCTTTGTGTGTAGAAATGTTTTCTAATCTCACTCCTGAAAGGTCTGGCTCTAATTTTTAGACTGTGCCCCTACTCCTAGAATCCCCAACCAGCGGAAATAGTTTCTCTCTATCCACCCTATCCGTTCCCCTTAATATCTTATAAACTTCGATCAGATCACCCCTTAACCTTCTAAACTCTAGAGAATACAACCCCAATTTGTGTAATCTCTCCTCGTAACTTAACCCTTGAAGTCTGGGTATCATTCTAGTAAACCTACGCTGCACTCCCTCCAAGGCCAATATGTCCTTCCGAAGGTGCGGTGCCCAGAACTGCTCACAGTGCTCCAGGTGCGGTCTAACCAGGGTTTTGTATAGCTGCAGCATAACTTCTGCCCCCTTGTACTCTAGTCCTCTAGATATAAAGGCCAGCATTCCATTAGCCTTACTGATTATTTTCTGCACCTGTTCATGACACTTCAATGATCTATGTACCTGAACCCCGAAGTCCCTTTGGACATCCACTGTTTTTAACTTTTTACCATTTAGAAAGTACCCTGTTCTATCCTTTTTTGATCCAAAGTGGATGACCTCACATTTGTCTACATTGAATTCCATTTGCCCCATTTTTCCCATTCAGCTAATCTATGAATATCCCTTTGTAATTTTATGTTTTCATCTACACTGCTTACAATGCCACCAATCTTTGTGTCATCGGCAAACTTAGATATGAGACTTTCTATGCCTTCATCTAAGTCGTTAATAAATATTGTGAATAATTGAGGCCCCAAGACACATCCCTGCGGGACTCCACTAGTCACATCCTGCCAATGTGAGTACCTACCCATTATCCCTACTCTCTGTCGCCTTTCACTCAGCCAACTTCCTAACCAAGTCCGTACTTTTCCCTCGATTCCATGGGCTTCTATCTTAGCTAACAGTCTCTTATGTGGGACTTTATCAAATGCCTTCTGGAAGTCCATATAAATAACATCCATTGACATTCCCCAAACCACTACTTTAGTCACCTCTTCAAAAAAGTTGATGCAACGCAGAGATCTGGGAGGGTTGTAGGGCTGTAGGAGGTTACAAAGATAAGGAGTGGGGAGGCCGTGGACAAGGACAAGAATTTTAAATTTGAGGCTTTGCCGGACTGGGAGCCAGTGTAGGTCAGCGAGCACAGTGGGTGAAGGGTGCCGTAAATTTTCTATGATTCTACATCCTCAAAAAACTCTTAATACATTTGTCAAACACTATTTCCCTTTCATAAAACCATGTTTACTCTGCCTGATCATATTATGATTTTCTAAGTGCCCTGTTACTATGTCCTTAATAATAGATTCTAGCATTTTCCTGACGACCGATGTCAGGCTAACTGGCCTGTCGTTCCCTGTTTTCTCTCTCCCTCCTTTCTTGAATAGCGGGGTTACATTTGCTGCCTTCCAATCCACGGGGACCATTCTAGAATCTAGGGAATTTTGGAAGATCATAACCAATGCATCCACTATCTCTGCAGCCACCTCTTTTAGAACCCTCGGATGTAGGCCATCAGGTCCAGGGGATTTATTGGCTTTTAGTCCCATTAGTTTCTCAAGTACTTTTTCTCTGCTGATAATAATTACTTTGAGTTCCTCACTTTCATTAGCCCCTTGGTTCCCCACTATTTCTGGTATGTTTTTTGTGTCTTCTACTGTGAAGACAGATACAAAATATTTGTTTAACATCTCTGCCATTTCTTTATTCCCCATTATAATTTCTCCTGTCTCAGACTCTGAGTCACCCACGTTTACTTTTGCTACTCTCTTCCTTTTTACATACTTGAAGAAGCTCTTATAATCTGTTTTCATATTTCTTGCTAGTTTACTGTCATATTCTGTTTTCTCCCTCTATCAATTTCTTGGTCATCCTTTGCTGGTTTCTAAAACTCTGTTAACCCTGTCTTTTTCTTACTTTATTCCCGATGGAAGGACAGAAGTGTCTGCAAATTCATTTGGGGTGGGGTGGGGTGTCCAGCATTTTCTGTTTTCATCTCAGACCACTTGCACCTGCAGGTTGTAACCTCTTAGCCCGTTTGCACCTCCTTAGCTAACTGCACACGCCCGACACACCCTTCACCCACTGTGCTCGCTGACCTACACTGGCTCCCGGTCCGGCAAAGCCTCAAATTTAAAATTCTTGTCCTTGTCCACGGCCTCCCCCCTCCTTATCTTTGTAACCTCCTACAGCCCTACAACCCTCCGAGATCTCTGCGTTGCATCAACTTTTTTGAAGAGGTGACTAAAGTAGTGGTTTGGGGAATGTCAATGGATGTTATTTATATGGACTTCCAGAAGGCATTTGATAAAGTCCCACATAAGAGACTGTTAGCTAAGATAGAAGCCCATGGAATCGAGGGAAAAGTACGGACTTGGTTAGGAAGTTGGCTGAGTGAAAGGTGACAGAGTAGGGATAATGGGTAGGTACTCACATTGGCAGGATGTGACTAGTGGAGTCCCGCAGGGATGTGTCTTGGGGCCTCAATTATTCACAATATTTATTAAGGAGGCCATTCGGCCCATCGTTTCTGCGCCGGCCAAAAATGAGCCACCTAGCCTAGCCCCACTTTCCAGCACTTGGTCCGTAGCCCTGTAGGTTACGGCACATCCAGGTACTTTTTAAATGCGTGAGGGTTTCTGCCTCTACCACCCTCTCAGGCAGTGAGTTCCAGACCCCCACCACCCTCTGGATGAAAAAGATTTTCCTCAGCTCCCCTCTAATCCTTCTACCAATCACTTTAAATCTATGCCCCCTGGTTATTGACCTCCCTGCTAAGGGAAATAGGTCCTTCCTATCCACTCTATCTAGGCCCCTCATAATTTTATACACTTCAATTAAATCACCACTCAGCCTCCTTTGTTCCGAAGAGAACAACCCCAGTCTATCCAATCTTTCCTCATAGCTAAAATTCTCCAGTCCTGGCAACATCCTCGTAAATCTCCTCTGTACTCTCTCTAGTGCAATTACATCCTTCCTGTATTGTGGTGACCAGAACTGTACGCAGTACTCAAGCTGTGGCCTAACCAGTGTTTTATACAGTTCTAGCATAACCTCCCTGCTCTTATATTCTATGCCTTGGCTAATAAAGGAAAGTATCCCGTATGCTGCCTTAACCACCTTGTCTACCTGTCCTGCTACCTTCAGGGATTTGTGGACATGCACTCCAAGGTCCTTCACTTCCTCTACTCCTCTCAGTATCCTCCCATTTATTGTGAATTCCCTTGCCTTGTTTGCCCTCCCCAAATGCATTGCCTCACACTTCTCTGGATTGAATTCCATTTGCCACTTTTCTGCCCACCTGACCAGTCCATTGATCTCTTCCTGCAGTCTACAGCTTTCCTCCTCACTATCAACCACACGGCTAATTTTTGTATCATCTGCAACTTCTTAATCATACCCCCTACATTTAAGTCCAAATCATTAATATATATCACAAAAAGCAAGGGACCTGGTACTGAGCCCTGCGGAACCCCACTGGAAACAGCCTTCCAGTCACAAAAATACCCGTTGACCATTACCCTTTGCTTCCTGCCAATGACCCAATTTTGGATCCAACTTGCTACTCTCCCTTGGATCCCATGGGCTTGTACTTTTTTGACCAGTCTGCCATGTGGGACCTCATCAAAAGCCTTGCTAAAATCCATGTAGACTGCATCAAACGCACACCATCCTCGATTCTCTTCGTTACCGTCTCAAAAAATTCAATCAAGTTAGTCAGACACTACTTTCCCTTAACAAATCCATGCTGACTGTCCTTGATTACTCCGTGCCTTTCTAAGTGATGGTTTATCCTGTCCCTCAGAATTGATTCCAATAATTAACCCACCACAGGGTCAGGCTGACTGGCCTGTAATTACTCGGTCTATCCCTCTGTCCTTTTTAAACAACAGTACAAGTAAGCAGTCCTTCAATCCCCCGGCTCCGCGCCTGTATCCAGTGAGGATTGGAAAATGATGGTCAGAGCCTCCGCTATTTCCTCCCTTGCTTCTTTTAACAGCCTGGGATACATTTCATCTAGCCCTGGTGATTTATCTACTTTCAAAGATGCTAATCCCCTTAATACTTCCCCTCTCACTATGTTTATCCCATTCAATATTTCACACTCCTCCTTAACTACAATCACTGCATCGTCCCTTTTGTGAAGACAGATGCAAAGTATTCATTAAGAACCAAAGCAACATCTTCTGCTTCCACACATAGGTCTCTAATAGGCCCTACTCTTTCTTTAGTTATCCTCTTGCTTTTAATGTATTTATAAAACATCTTTGGGTTTTCCTTGATTTTACTTGCCAGTATTTTTTCATGCCCTCTCTTTGCTTTCCTGATTTCCTTTTTAATTCCACCCCTGCACTTTCTATACTCCTCTCGGCTTTCTGTAGTATTGAGCTCTCGGTCTCTGACAGAAGCTTCCCTTTTTTGCCTTATCTTACCCTGTATGCTCCTTGTCATCCAGGGGTCTCTCGATTTGGCAGTCCCACCCTTTTTCTTTGTGGGAACATGTTTACTCTGAACCCCTTGAATCTCCCCCTTGAATGCCTCCCACTGCTCAGACACTGATTTACCTTCAAGTAGCTGTTTCCAGTCCACTTTTGCTAAATCACTCCTCAGCTTAGTAAAATCGGCCTTTCCCCAATTGAGAACTTTTACTCCTGTTCTATCTTTGTCCTTTTCCATAACTATGCTAAATCTAACTGAATTATGATCACTGCCACCAAAATGGTCTCCCTCCAAAATGATACTCCTTCCACCTGCCCAGCCTCATTTCCCAAAAATAATGCCCCCTCTCTTGTTGGGCTTGCTGCGTACTGGCTAAAAAAGTTCTCCTGAATGCAATTTAAGAATTTTGTGCCCTCTATACCCTTCGCACTGTTTGTGTCCCAGTTAATATAGGGTAGTTGAAATCCCCTACTATTACTGCCCTACTGTTTTTGAACGTCTCAGAAATTTGCCTACATATTTGCTCTTCTATCTCCCTCTGACTGTTTGGGGGTCTATAGTACACTCCCAGTGGTGTGGCTGCCCCTTTTTTGTTCCTTACCTGAACCCATATGGCCTCATTTGATGATCCTTCTAACATATCATCCCTCCTCACAGCTGTAATTGTTTCTTTAACCAAAATTGCCACCCTCCCTCCCTCCCTTTTTTATCCCCTTCTCTATCTCGTCTCAAAAGCTAGCAGGGTAGATAAAGGGGAACCAGTGGATGGAGTATATTTCGATTTTCAAAAGGCATTCGTTAACGTGCCACACAAAAGGTTGTTACACAAGATAAGGGCTAATGGGGTTGGGGGTAATATATTAGCATGGATAGAGGATTGGTTAACGGACAGAAAACAGAGAGTGGGGATAAACGGGTCATTTTCAGGTTGGCAGGCTGTAACTAGTGGGGTGCCGCAGGGATCGGGAATCGGTGCTCGGGCCTCAGCTATTTACAATCTATATTAATGACTCAGATGAAGGGACCGAGTGTAGTGTATCCAAGTTTGTTGACGATACAAAGCTAGGTGGTAAAGTAAGCAGTGAGGAGGACACAAAGAGTCCGCAAAGGGATTTGGACAGGTTAAGTGAGTGGGCAAGAAGGTGGCAGATGGAGTATAATGTGGGAAAATGTGAGGTTATTCACTTTGACAGGAAGAATAGAAAAACCAATATTTTTTAAATAGTGAGACACTATTAAATGTTGGTGTTGAGAGAGATTTGGATGTCCTTGTCCACGAAACACAGAAAGTTAACATGCAGGTACAGCCGGCAATTAGGAAAGCAAATGTCATGTTTGCCTTTATTTCAAAGGGACTGGAGTACAAGAGTAAGGAAGCCTTACTACAGTTGTGGTGAGACCTCACCTGGAGTACTGTGTACAGTTTTGGTCTCCTTACCTAAGGAAGGATATACTTGCCTTAGAGGCGGTGCAACGAAGGTTCACTGGATTGATTCCTGGGATGAGAGGGTTGTCCTATGAGGAGAGGTTGAGTAGAATGGGCCTATATTCTCTGGAGTTTAGAAGAATGAGGGGTGATCTCATTGAAACATATGAGATTATGAGGGGGCTTGACAGGGTAGATGCTGAGAGGTAGTTTCTCATGGCTGGAGAGTCTAGAACTAGGGGGCATAGTCTCAGGATAAGGGGTTGGTGATATAGGACTGAGATGAGGAGGAATTTCTTCAGAGGGTTGTGAATCTTTGGAATTCTCTACCCCAGAGGGCTGTGGATGCTCAGTCGTTGAGTATTTCCAAGGCTGAGATCGATAGACTTTTGGACTCTAAGGGAATCGAGGGATATGGGGATCGGGCGGGAAAGTGGAGTTGAGGTCGAAGGTCAGTCATGATCTGATTGAATGGCAGAGCAGGCTCGAGGGGCCGAATGGTCCTATTTCTTATGTTCTTAAGAAAAAAAATGGCAAGGACTCTATATTAAGATAGAAAATAAGTGCTGAAATGAAATAGGTAATTACTGTAGAATATAAAAGCAGGCTGGAATGCTGATTTCTATGACTCATACTTTGATAGACAATGTAAATGGGTATCTAATGAATAAAGAAATCAGCAGCCAGCCAAATTATGGTAGAAGGAGTTTTACTGCAGTATTAAAAATAGAAATGGATTTCAAACCTGCACAAACTAGTTGGTCCCTCCACTCCACTGAATCCCAGTTCCCGTGCCTTTGCTTGCAGCTCTACTTTAGTTTCTTGAATGTTAAATTGAACCTAACTGTTGTTTCCACTTGTGGGTGAAACCAAAACTAGGGGTCATAAGAAATAGGAGCAGGAGTAGGCCATTCGGCCCCTCGAGCCCGCTCCGCCATTCAATCGGATCATGGCTGATCTTCGACCTCAACTCCACTTTCCCGTCCAATCCCCATATCCCTTGATTCCCCTAGAGTCCAAAAATCTATCGATCTCAGCCTTGAATATACTCAACGACTCAGCATCCACAGCCCTCTGGGGTAGAGAATTCCAAAGATTCACAACCCTCAGTGAAGAAATTCCTCTTCAACTCAGTCTTAAATGTCCGACCCCTTATCCTGAGACTATGCCCCCTAGTTCTAGACTCTCCAGCCAGGGGAAACAACCTCTCAGCATCTACCCTGTCGAGCCACCTCAGAATCTTATATGTTTCAATGAGATCACCTCTCATTCTTCTAAAGGATTTCATTTTCACATCGTTCACCTGACGAAGGAGGAAGCCTCCGAAAGCTTGTGAATTTAAAATAAAATTGCTGGACTATAACTTGGTGTTGTAAAATTGTTTACAATTGTCAACCCCAGTCCATCACCGGCATCTCCACATCATCTTCTAAACTCCAGAGAGTATAGGCCCATTCTACTCAATCTCTCCTCATAGGACAACCCTCTCATCCCAGGAATTAATCGGTCAGGAAAGTGGAGTTGAGGTTGAAGATCACCCATAATCTAATTGAATGGCAGAGCTGGCTCCAGGGGCCTTGTGGCCTACTCCTGCTCCTATTTCTTATGATAAATATGATAGTCACTAGTAAATCCAATAAGGAATTCAGGAGAAACTTCTTTACCCGGAGAGTGGTGAGAATGTGGAACTCGCTACCACAAGGAGTAGTTGAGGTGAATAGTGTAGATGCATTTCAGCGGAAGCTCGATAAACACATGAGGGAGAAAGGAATAGAAGGATATGCTGATAGGGTGCGATGAAGTAGGGAGGGAGGAGGCTCGTGTGGAACTTAAATACCGGCATAGACCAGTTGGGCCGAATGGCCTGTTTACGTGCTGTAAAATTCTATGTGACACCCTGGGCTCAGATTCCCGTTTCCCAGGGAAACTACTTTCAGTCTCAGGGTCTACACTGGAGATGTCAGCCCATCTCCCTTTCTGCCCCAGCCTGGATGCTGATGGACTCCCACCCTACATTCCAGCACTCCTAGCTGTAAACAACCCAGGAAGACACAGCAAAGTTACTGTAGTTAATGTTCAGGCATTCCTGCACTGTGTGGCTAGGTATCGCTGTGGGTGGTGTTTTTATCCATTTTCCCATGGGTCTGGTCTAAGCTGTGATCTCCTGCCAACTGCTAATCTAGACAGACACACGATGAAAGGCCAGTTGGGTGTTTGTCTGAGGCTCAACCAGACTGTTCACAACCTCGCCGTCGTATTTGACCCTGAGATGAGCTTCCGACCCCATATCCGCTCCATCACCAAGGCCGCCTACTTCCACCTCCGTAACATCGCCCGACTCCACCCCCTGCCTCAGCTCATCTGCTGCTGAAACCCTCATTCGTGCTTTTGTTACCTCCAGACTCGACTATTCCAATGCTCTCCTGACCAGCCTCCCGTCTCCCACCCTCCGTGGACTTAAGCTCATCCGAAACTCTGCTGCCCCGTATCCTCACTCACTCCAAGTCCCGTTCACCCCTCACCCCTGTGCTCGCTGACCTACATTGACTCCTGGTCTGGGAATGCCTTGATTTTAAAATTCTCATCCGTGTTTTCAAATCTGTCCATGGCCTCGCCCCTCCCTATCTCTGTAACCTCCTCCAGCCCTACAACCCTCCGAGATCTCTGCGCTCCTCCAATTCTGGCCTCTTGCGCATCCCCAATTTTCATCGCTCCATCGTTGGCGGCCGTGCCTTCGGCTGCCTGGGCCCTAAGCTCTGGAATTCCCTCCTTAAACCTCTCCGCCTCTCTCTCCTCCTTCAAGATGCTCCTTAAAACCTACCTCTTTGACCAAGCTTTTGGTCACCTGTCCTAATATCTCCTCATGTGGCTCGGTGTCAAATTTTGTCTGATAATCGCTCCTGTGAAGCGCCTTGGGACGTTTTACTACGTTAAAGGCACTATATAAATGCAAGCTGTTGTTAATGGAGGGTGACCAGCATGAGTTGGCGCTGCACGAAGCGGAGGAGGAGGAGGAAGCAAAACATTGCCGCAATTTGGAAGATCCGGGGCTCCAGAGCACATCAGCGAGCTGGATACTGATCGAGATCAGCGGCACCTGTAAACTAAACCCCAGTCTCTGGACCTTGGGCTTTAATTCAACTCTCCCAGATCCATTCCATTTCAAACACAGTCGGGGCTGTAAACCCGTCTTGGGCAGTATTGCAAAACGGGCGATAGGGAATTGAGTTCAAGGAGAAAGGAAAATCGGACGGAGTGTAATAACGGGCGGCTGATTTGCTGTTGCCCTTTTTGCACTATTGCTCGAGATGAATTTGTACCTCACTGTTTCCTGCGTGACGTTTGTTTAAAGGTAAATCTGAAACGGGTAATATTTGCCTGCGGTGCATTTCGGCTTTGAAAAGCTTCGTTACTTCATGGAATGGTACAGCACAGAAGGAGGCCATTCGGCCCATCGTGCCTGTGCCAGCTCTTTGAAAGAGCCATCCAATTAATTTTGAACCCCTCTATTAAATCTCCCCCTTAACCTTCTCTGCTCCAAGGAGAACAATCCCAGCTTCTCCAGTCTCTCCACATAACTGAAGTCCCTCATCCCTGGTACCATTCTAGTAAATCTCCTCTGCACCCTCTCCGAGGCCTTGACATCCTCCCTAAATCGTGGTGCCCAGAATTGAACACAACACCCCAGCTGGGGCCCAACCAGTAATTTTATTGCTGTACTTATTACCGGTTCTGATTTGTTCCAGATGTGACTGCAGCAGGTGAAGCGAGTGGACAACAGATTCAAGAGGGGGCCGGGAACGGGAAGCCGAAGCCAAAGAAAGGTACTGGAAGAAAGGACTTGCGTTTATATCTCACCTTGTTGCATCCGCAGGACATCCCTCAGCCACTTAACAACAAGCAATGATTTACTTTTGAAAGGAAGAAAGGGTTTATAGACTGCCTTGACTCTGACCAACGCTGACACGGAGTGAGTGAAGTGGAAAGTGTTCCATTCCCCACCATTAAACCCCCTCTCACTGAGAAGTACCAAATCCAGAAGAGGTGTTGATTGTACCTGGTCCAAAATACAATAATCCATCTCAATGTTAGTTGAACTTGAAAGTTGGTTGAACTTGAAAGTTGGTTGGACTTGAAAGAAAGTTGGATGAACAAAGTTTTATTGTCCACTCTTCTAATCTTTTAGTTAAAAAAAATACAAATTGAGTGTCCAGGGTCTTATCCACGAGAGGGCGTTGCTGCTACGAGCTTCTTCCTACCGTTCCGGTCCATGGGTTCTCACTTGTGCCCCATTGGCAGCAAGGCCCAGGCGGTTGAGGGGCACGTCAATGCTGCCACCCCATCTTGTTCTGGGTCTGCCTCATGGCCTCTCCCGTGTTGGCGATGGTTTGGTGGTGAAGGCTGTGACGGGGTCGGACTCGGGGCAATGTACGAGGTGTCTGTACCGGAAGGGTCGCTGACGAGACCCCCCCCCCCCCAGCCCTGGGACAGCGGTGGTCGATCGGTCGGATTGTGTTGTTGGGTGGGGTGGGTCTCACTTGAGATATTGTCCTGAGGCCTCACCTTTAGTGGTGTGCGAGGCGATCCAGAATCGAATCCACCGATTCGCTTGTTCGTTACCCACGTTTCCAGGCCATGTTTATACCTGGATATTATTAATGCTTTGTAGATACGTCCTTTGAGATTGTGACTTGTGTTCGACCTCCATATATGGGAGTGAAAGTTCATTGCGGAGCTCCCAAGTGTAAAGTCCCTACAGCAGCCAACAAGAGATTCCCCATTGGAGGGAATCATACCACCCACGTAAGGGAATTGCGTCACTGATTCCACAGTCTTGGATGGTTCGTCATCTGCTACGAAGGTCACTGAAATTATATCGCGTCCAATCTTACAGTTTAAAAAAAACATAACGGTTGTGCAGGGAGGGAATTACACAGAATGTACAGCACAGAAACAGGCCATTCGGCCCAACTGGTCTGTGCCGGTGTTTATGCTCCACACGAGCCTCCTCCCTCCCTACTTCATCTCACCCTATCAGCATATCCTTCTATCCCTTTCTCCCTCATGTGTTTATCTAGTTTCCCCTTAAATGTATCTACGCTATTCACCTCAACCACTCCTTGTGGGAGCGAGTTCCACATTCTCACCACTCTCTGGGTAAAGAAGTTTCTCCTGAATTCCCTATTCGATTTATTAGTGACTATCTTATATTTATGGCCCCCTAGTTCTGGTCTCCCCCACAAGTGGAAACATTTTCTCTAAGCCTACACCTCCCAGGGCTGACCCTGTGGTCTCTGCCAGCGGATCAGCTCTCCCCGCCCCGCTCCGCATCTCCCTCCAGAATGTCCCGTTCACTTGTAAACAAGGCCCTTGCCATCCGTGAGCTTATTGTGGATGATTGCATCGACATCACGGCCTTGAAGGAATCCTGGCTGACGGGTGATGACACCTTCCCCCCTCAATGGAGCCTCCCTGCCTGGCCATACCTTCCACCACTTGCTCCGCCCACACCGCCGCGGTGGCGGTGAGGCCCTTATCACCGAATCGCACCTTGGTCTGTCCCCCTACTCCTCTGGCACCTTCTCTTTCCTTGAGCATCTCGCCTCTCCTTTAAAGTCCTCGTTCTCCACCGCCCACCCAAGTACCACGCCAAGTTTCTCACCGAGATATCTTCACCGCTTTCCTCCCTCAGCCTCTGCACCGAGCGACTTCTCATCCTCGGTGACTTCAACCTCCGTCTCAACTCATCGTGCTCTCTCTCCTCTGAGTTCACTGCCCTCCTGCCCTCCCTTAATCTCTCCCTCCATATAAACTCCCCTACCCACATTCACAGCCACCCCCTCGAACTTGCCATCTCACGTGGCCTCTCTACTCCCATCGTGTCAACCACGGATAAGGCCATCTCTGATCATTTCCTTGTAGCCCTCTCCACCCACATCCCCCCTCCCAACCCCACTTCTTTCTGTGTTCGCCCCTGGAAAAAACTCTTCCCCCAAGTCACTTACAACGGCACTTTCAAATTCCCAACTCTCTAGCCTTTGGCCCTCCGTTCATCACGACATTTCTGCAGCTACCGATCTGCTCAATCACACCCTCACCTCCACCTTTGATGCCCTTGTCCCCATTAAAACCATTACTCTCTCTCACCCTGGTCACCTCCCCCTGTACGGCCCTCATCTCCGCTCCCTTAACTCCAAGGGTTCACCCTGGAATGCAACGATAACCCCCGGCTTCTCTTCACTACAAACCGTCTTCTTAAACCCCTCTCCCCTGCCTCCTCCACCCTCACCTCCAGCAACAAGTGCGAGGAGCTTATGGACTTCGTCACTAAGATTGAGACCATCCGTTCAGCTGCCTCTGCCGTTTCCCTCCCTTCCCCTAGCTCACCGAGCCAAACTTCCCCCGAGGTTCCCCCCTGCCCAAGCCCCGAACTCACATCTTTCTCTAGATTCCCACCTGTCTCCCCTCATGCCCTCTCCGAGCTCATCTTGACCATGAGACCCACCTCCTGATCCCTCGACCCTACTCCCACCAAACTGCTGACCACCCAACTTCCCTTCCTAGCCCCCAGGTTAGCTGATATTGTTAATGGTTTCCTTTTCCTCAGGTACTGTCCCCCTCCCCTTCAAATCTGCCATCATCACCCCCCTCCTCAAAAAACCCACCCTTGCCCCTCTGACCTTGCAAACTACTGCCTCATCTCCAACCTCCCTTTCCTCTCTCAAGTCCTTGAACGTCTTGTCGCTTCCCAGATCCGTGCCCGTCTTTCCCGCAATTCCATATTTGAATCCCTCCAATCAGGTTTCCGCCCCGTCACAGTACTGGAACGACCCTTATCAAAATCACAGATTACGTCCTACGTGACTGGGACCGAGGTAAATTATCCCTCCTCATCCTTCCCGACCTGTCTGCACCCTTTGACATGGTTGACCACACCATCCTCCTCCAACGCCTCTCCTCCGTTGTCCAGCTGGGTGGGACTGCGCTCACCTGGTTCCATTCCTATCTATCCAGTCGTAGCCAGAGAATCTCCTGCAATGGCTTCTCTTCCCACTCCCGTACCGTTACCTCTGGAGTTCCCCAAAGATCCATCCTTGGCCCCTTCCTATTTCTCATCTACGTGCCGCCCCTCAGCGACATCATCCAAAAATACATCAGGCTCCACATGTACGCTGACAACACCCAGCTCTACCTCACCACCACCTCCCTCAACCCCTCCACTATCTCTCATTTGTCACACCGCTTGTCTGACATCCAGTACTGGATGAGCAAAAATTTCCTCCAACTAAATATTGGGTAGACTGAAGCCATTGTCTTTGGTCCCTGCCACAAACTCCGTTCCCTCACCACCGACTCCATCCCTCTCCCTGGCCACTGTCTGAGGCTGAACCAGACCGTTCGTAACCCTGGCGTCCTATTTGACCCTGAGATGAGCTTCTGACCACATATCCTCTCCATCACCAAGACCGCCTACTTCCACCTCCGTAACATCGCCCGTCTCCACCCCCTGCCTCAGCTCATCTGCTGCTGAAACCCTCACCCATGCCTTTGTTACCTCCAGACTGCACAATTCCAATGCTCTCCTGGCCGGCCTCCCATCTTCCACCCTCCATAAACTTGAGCTCTTCCAAAACTCTGCTGCCCGTATCCTAACTCGCACCAAGTCCCGTTCACCCATCGCCCCCTGTGCTCGCTGACCTACATTGGCTTCTGGTCCAGGAACGCCTCAATTTTAAAATTCTCATCCTTGTTTTCAAATCCCTCCATGGCCCTCGCCCCCTCCCTATCTCTGTAACCTCCTCCAGCCCTACAACCCTCCGAGATCTCTGCGCTCCTCCAATTCTGGCCTCTTGCACATCCCCGATTTTCATCGCTCCACCATTGGCGGCCGTGCCTTCAGCTGTCCAGACCCTGAGCTCTGGAATTCCCTCCCTAAACCTCTCCGCCTCTCTCTCCTCCTTTAAGACACTCCTTAAAACCTACCTCTTTGACCAAGCTTTTGGTCACCTGTCCTAATATCTCCTTATGTGGCTCGGTGTCAAATTTTGTTTAAAAATCGCTCCTGTGAAGCGCCTTGGGACGTTTCACTCCGTTAAAGGCGCTATATAAATGCAAATTGTTTTTGTTGTTGTTGTCTACCCTATCAAACCCTTTCATAATTTTAAAGACCTCTATCAGGTCACCCCTCAGCCTTCTCTTTTTTTTTAAAAAGAGAAATAGTCCCAGCCTGTTCAATCTCTCCTGAAAGGTGTAACCTCTCGGTTCTGGTGTCATCATTTTTTGCACCTTCTGCAAGACCGCCTACTTCCACCTCCGTAACATCGCCCGTCTCCACCCCCTGCCTCAGCTCATCTGCTGCTGAAACCCTCACCCATGCCTTTGTTACCTCTAGACTGCACAATTCCAATGCTCTCCTGGCCGGCCTCCCATTTTCCACCCTCCATAAACTTGAGCTCTTCCAAAACTCTGCTGCCCGTATCCTAACTCGCCTCAAATTACGCATCTCGGGAAAACCATTTCTCCAGTTTGAGATTTTGGGCCGTGTTTGTTGCTGACTCTGTTTTATTGCGGTGACGCTTAATTGTGGTCCCAAGCCAGCTTGGGAAATATTGGAAAAAAATAAACTAGTTCCTGGGCCTGTGGACGGAAGGCTTCAAGGTTCATTGTGGACGGGCTGTTGTGGTCAAAGTCTAGTCTCTTACTAAGCAACCTTATCTCTGTGTAGATGAGAAGAGTGGTTCCCAGGATTACAAATACCACCTGAGGATGTGGGCACGGGAGAAAGAAAACCGCAAGGAGAATATCAAAGAGTTGACCAAAATGAACCAGGTACCAGGTCCAATCATATGGTTAAAAGAAAGACCTGTATTTACACAGTGCCTTTCATACCCTCTGCGTGTCCCAGAGTGTTTCACGGCCAATTGATTATTTTTGAAACGTAGTCACTGTTGTTAAATGGGCAAACGCAGCAGCCAAATTTCACACAGCAAGATCCCACCAACAACAACTTGCATTTATACAGCACCTTTAATGTAGTAAAACGTCCCAAGGCGCTTCTCAGGAGCGTAAATCAGACAAAATTTGACTCTAGCAATAGCAAGGAACATAGGAACATAGGAACAGGAGTAGGCCATTCAGCCCCTCGTGCCTGCTCCGCCATTTGATAAGATCATGGCTGATCTGTGATCTAACTCCATATACCTGCCTTTGGCCCATATCCCTTAATACCTTTGGTTTCCAAAAAGCTATCTATCTCACATTTAAATTTAGCAATTGAGCTAGTATCAATTGCCATTTGCGGAAGAGAGTTCCAAACTTCTACCACCCTTTGTGTGTAGAAATGTTTTCTAATCTCGCTCCTGAAAGATCTGGCTCTTATTTTTAGACTGTGCCCCCTACTCCTAAAATCCCCAACCAGCGGAAATAGTTTCTCTCTATCCACCCTATCTGTTCCCCTTAATATCTTATAAACTTCGATCAGATCACCCCTTAACCTTTGAAACTCCAGAGAATACAACCCCAATTTGTGTAATCTCTCCTCGTAACTTAACCCTTGAAGTCCGGGTATCATTCTAGTAAACCTACGCTGCACTCCCTCCAAGGCCAATATGTCCTTCCGAAGGTGCGGTGCCCAGAACTGCTCACAGTACTCCAGGTGCGGTCTAACCAGGGTTTTGTATAGCTGCAGCATAACTTCTGCCCCCTTGTACTCTAGTCCTCTAGATATAAAGGCCAGCATTCCATTCGCCTTATTGATTATTTTCTGCACTTGTTCATGACACTACGTTAAAGGCTATATAAATGCGAGTTGTAAATCTGTTCCCCTTCCTGGCTGGTTGCTTGAATTGACCCCGATGCTGCTCAACATTTTTGGTGGATATCAAAGGCCATTGGAGCAAAGGCGGGTAAATGGAGTTGAGGTGCAGATGAGCCATGATCTAATTGAATGGCGGAACAGGCTCGAGGGGCTGAATGGCCTACTCCTGTTTCTAATGTTATCCTAGAATGATACAGCATAGAAGGAGGCCATTCAGCCCATCGCTTCTGTGCCGGCTCTTTGAAAGAGCTATCCAATTAGTCCCACTCTCCTGCTCTTTCCCCAGAGCCCTGTAATTTTTTTTCCCCTTTTTTAATCTTCCTAATGTCCTTTCTCCATATCTTTTTTTTTTTGCAAATCTTTCCGGAGGATTCACGCTGTTTCATTTTTGCTCTGCCGTCTGTCCACAGGAGCAGTTTATAGAGATGTGCAAAACCCTGTACAACATGTTCAGCGAGGACCCCGACGAGGGAGAGCTCTACCACGCCATAGCAACCGTCGCCACGCTACTGCTCCAGATCGGAGAGGTCGGCAAACAGTTTTCGAGCCAGTCGGCGAGGAGGGGGAACGGTAACGGGGACGACAAGGGCAGGGGAGTCCAGGGTAAGGAGGGGGCCTGTGCCTCCGCCCTGCTGGAACTGGCAAAGACTGAAGCAGCACAGCCTGAGCCCAAAGCAGGCGGTGAGTCGCCGGACGTTTTAAGTGACGCTTTGAAGGCCCAGGTGGAGCGCATGAAGCTGACTGACTGCTTGGCGAAGGAGAGGGAGGTCCTGCCAGCCCAGTTGTTATCTGATGAGGAGGTGAAGGACGACACCTCAATGTCCTCGTACTCCATGGTGAGCTCAGGCTCCCTCCCGTGCGAGGACATCTCCGAGGACACCGTCCTGGTCGGTTGCGACCCGGCGGCGGCCGTCCAAAGGCGGGCCAGCAACATCGACGCAGACTGGTCCATCTCCTTCGAGCAGATCCTGGCCTCCGTGCTGACCGAGCCCGCCCTGGTCAGCTTCTTCGAGAAACGAGAGGAGGTCGGGCCCAAGGTCGCAAAGTGCAAGAGTCAAAGGGCGATGGAGCGGCAGGTCAGCTCGTCCAGTGACCAGGAGCTATCGCCATCGTCCGGCTGACTTCACCCCAGCCCGAGCTCGAGTGTCGACCCGACTTGTCGGAGCTGGGCTGTATTTTAAACCCGCGTAGCATCATGTGCTAAAAGTTTATATTTACTCTAGGGGGGAGAGAGAGAGAGAGAGAGATTTCCGCACAGATTACCAGTTTTCCACTGGCCTGTTGGCAAGACTAGCCGGCCTCTTGCCCCTCCGATTCGGAGTGTAAGTCCTGCCAGGGGCTCGACCCTTAACCCTGACACGAATCGGGCTGGTCTCTGTTTTCAGCGAGGCGCCCCCTCTCGATTCACCTAACCCGGGGCAAAGAACCCTAAAATGCACCTTTAACCGTTAACCGAGCCGCGGGTGGGGGGGTGGGGGGCGGAGAGGAGGAGGAGGAGTGATCGTCAGGGGTTCGTGGTGTGATTTCACATTCTTATGCTTAAAGGCAAATATCGTGTCTGCAAGCGACAAAACAGAATGTGAAAACAATTTTTGTATTAAGTTTTATAACCTCCCCCACCCCCCCAATTATAGCCGTTCTCAAAACTCCCCCAAAGTTGCTCCTTTCCATGGATCCACTTGGTGGAGCTGATTATTGTTGTAAAAAGTGTTTACACCGATATATATCACTATTTTAACAGTACCGTTTAAGTCAGACTGGTGTATAAGTTGCCTTTCCCGTAGCCAGAGGTGATAGAAACTTGCACGTTGGTGCGAATATATACACAGATTTTACGGTAGGACGAAATTACTCAGGGCGTATCCAGGAGTGGGGAGAGAGGAGAGAAAGAGAGGTGCGTTGAAAATAGCTGAGCTTTAACAGAACTGTGAAGAAATGACCGTATCAGTATTTTGATGAGGGGGGCGGGAGCAACAGTATTTGAACCTCGACCTTGCAGCAGTTGTGAGATTGGGCCGAGCATTAATTAAACAAAGTCAACTTCAGGATATCCCTGAGCGTTTCATTCAAACACCGGGGGGGGGGCGCGGTCAGAGAGGGTAAAACTAACTTCCTCTCACTGCAGGGGAAGGAAGTGACCTGAATATTTGCTCATTTTAGCCCTTTTTGGATTTAATCAGTGGGGCCTTTAACACAGGGTGTGAATCTCTGGGAGTTCAGGCGAGCAAAGCCTTTGATTTTACCCTGTTTAATTTATTTGAGACGGTCTAGATGTGTACTGACAATCGCAAGGGATGGAAATCAGAGTTTGGTGAATCATGAACAGCGATTATTGAAGTTTAAATCTTAGAGTCATAAAGCACAGGAGGAGGCCATTTGGCCCATCATGCCTGTGCTGGCTCTATGAATACATCTATACAATTAGTCCCACTCCCCCGCTCTTTCCCTGTAGCCCTGCAATATTTTCCCTTCAGGTATTTATCCAATTCCCCTTTTGAAAGTTATTATTGAATCTGCTTCCACCGCCCTTTCAGGCAGCGCATTCCAGATCAGAACAACTCGCTGCGTAAAAAAACAATTCTCCTCATCTCCCCTCTGGTTCTTTTGCCAATTATTTTAAATCTGTGTCCTCTGGTTACCGACCCTCCTGCCACTGGAAACAGTTTCTCCTTATTTACTCTGTCAAAACCCCCCCCCTGATGTGATGAATGAAAGACATTAACCGGGGTCGGTCGGAATGAGATACGCCCTTTAGTTCAGGGGCTTTCCGGTAACTTGTCCAAGTGACTGTTCTCTGTGTGAGACTAGGCAGAGAGTGTCAGCAGGGGGTACTTGACTGGGGTGCTGGGGGGGCGGGGGGGGGGGGGGGGGGGGAGATGAGGGGACATCAGAGCCAAGCCCAGTTTCGTCCACATCCAACATCCACACACAGAGCCTCGTGCTCAGACACGCACGCAGACGCATGCACACACAGACATGCATGCAGACACACAGACGCACACACACAGACATGCATGCAGACACACAGACACACACGCGCATGCAGTTTCCAGCGGGGGTCACTGTATAATGATCAGGAGTATGGATCCTGGTTCTGGTTTTTATTTTTAACCAGGCCCAGCCCAGGCACGCTGAGGCACGTTTTAGAGCTGGGTTGGGGGGGGTGTGTTTTTAGCAACCACTTTCTTCGGACGATTTGTTTCTCGATGCATTACGTTACTCAAAACTATCCAGAGGCTTCAACCTCCTCCTCATCGCCTGCTCCGTTAACTATAATCTGAGTATCCGCCGTTTTGACCCTGAACTTGATGTTGTCTCTACTCATGGAATCTTACAGCATAGAAGGAGGCCATTTGGCCCATCGTGCCTGTGCCGGCTCTTTGAAAGAATTATCCAAGAGCGAACGATTCCTTTTAATCTGTAAATATATTCACAAATTAATATTCACGGGCTGATCTATTTAAAACGTCCTCCCTGAGCGGTGCCCCATTCTAAATTAGCCTCCGACTAAATTAAGCTATTTCTCTCTTAATACCATTCCTTTTCTTGATAGTTCGCTCTCCCTCTCTCTAAGCGGACCCTTAAATGCACAGATCCTGTTTCGTGCAGCCGTCAGTCGCGGTGTTGAGGCAGTGGAATGGGGGGGCGGATACAGAAGTGGGAGCACTTTAACCCCCCCTTCTATTTTACTCCCTAACGACAACGCAATTGTAGCAGTTCCCTGATCCGGATAATGCTGGAAAATACACAGGTCCTTTCACCATCTGTGAAGAGGTAATGACGGGTTCCAGTTTGGGCTGTAGGCTCGGTACTTCCCGCATTTTGCAGTTTGTCCTAACGTTGGCGGGGGGGGGGTTTCATCGTTTTGGGGGTTATTTCAGAAGGTGAGCTTATCCCGCTGTCTCTCTCCTGTTCCTGATTGAATGCATGTGACGGCAGTTCTTGCTTTGGAGGTTCCGTAGCCCCATCACTGAGCATCTGCACTTTCTTCCCAAGGGAGCTGGTCCATTGGCCCCCGAGCCTCTGACTAAACCAGAGATGAGCCAACCGGCTTTTTATTTGTCAAATACTTCTTTGCACTTTGATATAAACACTAGGGTTAGGTTATATATTAAAAAGTAACGTTGCAGATTATCTACCTGTTCTTCGAATTGTTCGGCGGACGACGCTCACACGGAGCAAGAAATCTAAAATGTCGCGCGGGGTAAAACTTTTGAAAGTGCAGGAAGGAAAGTTCTCTGCAGCGCCTCTCGCTCGCCTGATTGTACAGTCTGTGGGTTCCAAAAAAAACAGATAAACGCATGATTTTAAAAAGTACCTGAGTGAGGTTGAAATTCATTCCAATACTTGATCGTGGTTCGAAACATTAAGAGGGGAGCAAAGTTTAAAACTGTTTGTGTCGTAATGTGATGTCAGGAGTCGTACGGATTCCTTTTTCGGTTTTTTTTTTTGGTCGTGTCCCCATTTTTAAAAAAAATAAAAAGTCAACTTTACATCCTGTTGTCGGAGAGAAACCGTTGGGAGAATTATTCGGTGCTGCTCCGGGGGTTTTATGGGTCAGAGTATTAGGGCCTCGTCTCGTCTCCAACCTGCGCTCTTTGAGACCACAGCATCGTGGAACCTTCTGATCTTTTCCAACCTGGCAGCAGCCTGGTGTAATTTGCGTTACAGACTAGAGGGTTGCCAACTCTGGCTGGACATGTTCCTGGAGGTGTCATCACATGACCTCCAGCCGCTCCCCCCCTCCTGCCATTGGTCACCCAACACGTCCATCCTCACGGTGCCCCGCCTTCCCACGGCCCAATCGGAAAGCAGACAGACTATTGGTCACCCGATTGGATGATTCGTGACCGTCGGTCAAACAGCCTTTTTTCTCCCCCCACCCGCCCCCCCATCTCCGATTTTTTTAATTAATAAACGAAAGCGTTCGAAGAAAATGAAAAACGCACAATTTTTTTTTTAATTGCCCCCTGTGATTTTTCTCCCTGGGGGTTTTTGCTCCCAGCAGTGTCCTGGAGATGAATCTTTTAATTCCTGGAGACTCCAGGGCAATCCCTGGAGGGTTGGCAACCCCGAGTGATGACGTAAATCCTGGAACCTCTGGTTCTGTGTCGCTGCCCAAATGGGAACTCGTCCAGTTCGTTGCATCTGCTTGAACTTTTCATTTAAGTTTAAAAAAAAAGGTTGCAATGGGAAGTTCACCTAGATTTACCCAATCCTCCGGATTACACTGGGATCTTGCTCCACCTTAATGGTTTTTGCATTTATGCTCAAATTTCCAAACCAGCTGACGACCTTCACTTTCCATGGGAACGGTTGGGATAAAATTACATTTGTACCCGGATCCTTTTTTTTTTGTTGATTTTGGTGCAATAATTTCTCAAAAAGGAGCTGCAGTTTGCTGAAAATGACGCGAGCACGGTTGTTTCCAGTGTTGTCTTTTGGCCTCCCACCCTCCCCCTCCCCCTCAACCTCCCAACGCTTCACTCGAGTGGCTCAATTCTAGATGTGCGAGGCCAAGACCGAGCGTTTGGGCAGCTCGATTCGACGTAGGAGGGGAGAGGGGGGGGGGGAGGGGGGCAGTGCACGAACCACAACCGACACGGGGCCGTGCCTGCGGGCGCCGTGTTTCGCACTCGAAGCTTAGATCGACCATAGCAACAATGTCGCCAACACTGGCACGGACCCGGGATCGAACCTGTCACCTTGCTGGCTGTTGTGGCCCAGGATCACAGGACAGGCACCGATCAGGAAAGCTTTGATTTCTTTCCAAGTGAGCGGAGCGGATGCAGGTTTGGTTTGCTCTTATATGCTCTTATCGATGAGGCTCTTGAGGGGCTTAGGAGCAAGGTCCACCTTCGAACCGTTTTTGCAAAATGTCGGTTTACGCCGGTGTTAACGCTGCAGTCCAACGGTGGAAGCAGAGACCCGCCGGCGCAATTCTGGAAGGTTCCTTTCGCTTTTAATTATCGGCACATACAAACCCAGCTGCACCCCTGGAATTCTGGGTCTGTGCATCGTTAATAAGCGTCCCCTAGTTACGATGATTGACTGGGCAGTCTTAATCGCATCCTTGGCTGCAAATTAATTTATTTTGAATGGAAAGGAGATGTAATTGCAATTTTTTTAATTGTCCTTGCCTGTTGGTGTTAGTGTATTGGTCTGATCAACGGACCAGGACTGAAATAAAATTGAAGTTTAGCACCTTAACTTGGTGTCTCCTCTTTGTCTGTTCTTTTCAACCCCCCCCCCCCCTTCAATATGCACCAGCTGTTTACATCTCGGGGCCGAGGCAACTCAACCAGATGTGGGGTGGGGGGGGAGGAAAAAGACTTACATTTATCCAACACCTTCCTCGACACCCGAAAGCGCTTTATATCATTGAAGTGTTGTCACTGTGGAAATGCAGCAGCCAATTTGCGAACAGCAAGGTGATAATGACCAGATAATCTTTTTTTACTGACATTGGTCAGGACACCAGGGAGAACTCGCCTGCTCTTCTTCGATCGAAATCGTGCCTGTGGGATCTTTTACGTCCACCCGAGGGGGCAGACGGGACCTCGGTTTAACGCCTCATTCGAAAGACGGCACCTCCGACAGTGCAGCACTCTCCCAGTGCTGCACTGGGAGTGTCGGCCTGGATTATGTGCTCAATTCTCCAGAGTAGGACTTGAACCCACAACCTTCTGACTGAGAGGTGCAAAAGGCTGCCCAGTGAGCCACAGGTGACAGAGTGTGACGGATTGACAGGAGAGTTGGGGCCTGGCTTCCCTCCTGCCCTGGCAGCTCCTCTAGTTACTGTGGACCCACCCTCAGCTGTCAGAGTCAGACCAAGTGGATGAAGAAAAACAGGAATAAAAACTAAAAGTGGAGTGAAGGCCAAATAATGGAATTGCATAGAAATTACAGCACAGAAACAGGCCATTCGGCCCAACATGTCTTTGCCAGTTATGGTCCAACCGAGCCTCCTCACTCCCTACTTCATTTCACCCTATCAGCATATCCTTCTATTCCTTTCTCCCTCATGTGTTTATCCAGCTTCCCCTTAAATGTATCTACACTACTCGCCTGAACTACTCCTTGTGGGAGTGAGTTCCACATTCTCACCACTCTCTGGGTAAAGAAGTTTCTCCTGAATTCCCTTTTGGATTTATTAGCGACTATTTTATATTTATGACCTCTAGTTCTGGTCTCTCCCACAAGTGGAAACATTTTCTCTACGTCTATCATATCAAACTCCTTCATAATCTTAAAGTCCTCTATCAGGTCACCCCTCAGTCTTCTCTTTTCTAGAGAAAAGAGCCCCAGCCTGTTCAGCCTTTCCTGATGATTATATCCTCTCAGTTCTGGTATCATCCTTGTGAATCTTTTTTGCACCTTCTCCAGTGCCTCTATATCCTTTCTATAATATGGAGACCAGAACTGTTCACAATACTCCAAGTGTGGTCTAACCAAGGTTCAATACAAGTTTAACATAACTTCTCTGCTTTTCAATCCTATCCCTCTAGAAATGAACCCCAGTGCTTGATTTGCTTTTTTTATGGCCTTATTAACCTGCGTCGCTACTTTTAGTGATTTGTGTATCTGTTCCCCCAGATCCCTCTGCTCCTCTATCCCATTTAGACTCTTATTATCCAAGCAGTGTGTGGCCTCCTTATTCTTCCTACCAAAATGTACCACCTCACACTTAACTATATTGAAATTCATTGGCCAATTACACGCCCATTCTGCAAGTTTATTAATGTCTTCCTTATTTTCTCGCCTTCTTCCTTTGTATTAACTACACCTCCCAATTTGGTGTCTTCCGCAAATTTTGAAATTGTACTTCTGATTCCCGAGACCAAATTGTTTCTGTAAATTGTGAACAACAGTGGTCCCAGCACCGATCCCTGTGGAACACCACTTCCCACCTTTCACCAGTCTGAGTAACTAAATCTGAATATTGATTTATTTTTAAAAATAAATGTACACCTGTGATGAATGATCCACAACAGCATCTGGGTAATGGCATTTACAGACCTCCCGCCGGCAGGGGGCGCTGTGGCTGGTGCCTGGCCTCCCGCCGGCAGGGGGCGCTGTGGCTGGTGCCTGGCCTCCCGCCGGCAGGGGGCGCTGCGGGCGAGGATCCTTTTGGCGGGAAGTTGCAGCGTCTCCATGGAGACGGCCTCGGCCTGGAGTTCGGCGCCGGGCCTCTGAGTGAGAGCCCGAGGTCCCGGGAATGGCTCAGCAATTCCAGGCGCTGAGATGCTACCTCTGTAAAACCTTCCAGGTCCAGCAGGTAAATGGGATTGGATTGGATTGGGATGAGGCGGGGCGGGGCGGGGCGTGTGAGAGAGCCCCGGGGCCCCCGGAGTGGGGTGCAGTGAGAGAGTCCCGGGGGGGTGGGGGGGAGTGTGAGAGAGTCCCGGGGGGGGGGTGGGGGGGAGTGTGAGAGAGTCCCTGGGGGGGGGAGTGTGAGAGAGTCCCGGGGGGGGGTGGGGGGGAGTGTGAGAGAGTCCCGGGGGGGGGTGGGGGGGGAGTGTGAGAGAGTCCCGGGGGGGGGTGGGGGGGGAGTGTGAGAGAGTCCCGGGGGGGGGTGGGGGGGGAGTGTGAGAGAGTCCCGGGGGGGGGGGGGGGGGAGTGTGAGAGAGTCCCGGTGGGGGGGAGTGTGAGAGAGTCCCGGGGGGGGGGTGGGGGGGGAGTGTGAGAGAGTCCCGGGGGTGGGGGGGAGTGTGAGAGAGTCCCGGGGGGGGGGGGGTGGGGGGGGAGTGTGAGAGAGTCCCGGGGGGGGTGGGGGGGGAGTGTGAGAGAGTCCCGGGGGGGGGGGGGTGGGGGGGGAGTGTGAGAGAGTCCCGGGGGGGGGGGGGTGTGAGAGAGTCCCGGGGGGGGGGGGGTGTGAGAGAGAGTCCCGGGGGGGGGGGGGTGTGAGAGAGTCCCGGGGGGGGGGAGTGTGAGAGAGTCCCGGGGTGGGGAGTGTGAGAGAGTCCCGGGGTGGGGGGGGGAGTGTGAGAGAGTCCCGGGGGGGGTGGGGTGGGGGGGGGTGGGGTGGGGGGGGGGTGGGGTGGGGTGGGGGGGGGTGGGGTGGGGGGGAGTGTGAGAGAGTCCCGGGGGGGGGGGGTGGGGGGGAGTGTGAGAGAGTCCCGGGGGGGGTGGGGGGGAGTGTGAGAGAGTCCCGGGGGGGTGGGGGGGAGTGTGAGAGAGTCCCCGGGGGGGGGGGGGGGGGTGGGGGGGAGTGTGAGAGAGTCCCCGGGGGGGGGTGGGGGAGTGTGAGAGAGTCCCCGGGGGGGGTGGGGGAGTGTGAGGGAGTCCCCGGGGGGGGGGGGTGGGGGAGTGTGAGAGAGTCCCGGGGGGGGGGGGGGGGGGGGGAGTGTGAGAGAGTCCCGGGGGGGGGGGGGGGGTGTGAGAGAGTCCCGGGGGGGGGGGGGGGTGTGAGAGAGTCCCGGGGGGGGGGGGGGTGTGAGAGAGTCCCGGGGTGGGGAGTGTGAGAGAGTCCCGGGGTGGGGGTGGGGGGGAGTGTGAGAGAGTCCCGGGGTGGGGGGGAGTGTGAGAGAGTCCCGGGGGGGGGGGGGGTGGGGGGGAGTGTGAGAGAGTCCCGGGGGGGTGGGGGGGAGTGTGAGAGAGTCCCGGGGGGGGGGGGGGGGTGGGGGGGAGTGTGAGAGAGTCCCGGGGGGGGGGGGTGTGAGAGAGTCCCGGGGTGGGGAGTGTGAGAGAGTCCCGGGGTGGGGGTGGGGGGGAGTGTGAGAGAGTCCCGGGGTGGGGGGGAGTGTGAGAGAGTCCCGGGGGGGGGGGGGGGTGGGGGGGAGTGTGAGAGAGTCCCGGGGGGGTGGGGGGGAGTGTGAGAGAGTCCCGGGGGGGGGGGGGGGGGGGGGGGTGGGGGGGAGTGTGAGAGAGTCCCGGGGGGGGGTGGGGGGGGAGTGTGAGAGAGTCCCGGGGGGGGGGTGGGGGGGGGAGTGTGAGAGAGTCCCGGGGGGGGGGTGGGGGGGAGTGTGAGAGAGTCCCGGGGGTGGGGGGGAGTGTGAGAGAGTCCCGGGGGGGGGGTGGGGGGGGAGTGTGAGAGAGTCCCGGGGGGTGGGGGGGGTGGGGGGGGAGTGTGAGAGAGTCCCGGGGGGGGGTGGGGGAGTGTGAGAGAGTCCCCGGGGGGGGTGGGGGAGTGTGAGGGAGTCCCCGGGGGGGGGGGGGGTGGGGGAGTGTGAGAGAGTCCGGGGGGGGGGGGGGGGGGGGGGGGGAGTGTGAGAGAGTCCCGGGGGGGGGGGGTGTGAGAGAGTCCCGGGGGGGGGGGGGGGGTGTGAGAGAGTCCCGGGGGGGGGGGGGTTGTGTGAGAGAGTCCCGGGGTGGGGAGTGTGAGAGAGTCCCGGGGTGGGGGTGGGGGGGAGTGTGAGAGAGTCCCGGGGTGGGGGGGAGTGTGAGAGAGTCCCGGGGGGGGGGTGGGGGGGAGTGTGAGAGAGTCCCGGGGGGGTGGGGGGGAGTGTGAGAGAGTCCCGGGGGGGGGGGTAGGGGGGAGTGTGAGAGAGTCCCGGGGGGGTGGGGGGGGAGTGTGAGAGAGTCCCGGGGGGGGGGGGGGGGGGTGGGGGGGAGTGAGAGAGAGTCCCCGGGGGGGGGGGGGTGGGGGGGGAGTGTGAGAGAGTCCCGGGGGGGGTGGGGGAGCGTGAGGGAGTCCCCGGGGGGGGGGGGGTGGGGGAGTGTGAGAGAGTCCCCGGGGGGGGTGGGGGAGTGTGAGGGAGTCCCCGGGGGGGGGGGGTGGGGGAGTGTGAGAGAGTCCCGGGGGGGGGGGGGGGGGGAGTGTGAGAGAGTCCCGGGGGGGAGTGGGGTGGGGGGGAGTGTGAGAGAGTCCCGGGGGGGAGTGAGTCCCTGCGGTAAATCACCAGAACTTCAGAAAAGTGACCCTGTGCCTGTAACTCCCATTAAAAGGGGCCCGGTCCTTCCAGGAGAGCCCGGCCCCCAGGTTCCTGAGATAAGGCAAAAGTGCGTCTAATTGCAGTCCCATTTTCCCAACTATGTCTCAGTCTTTGTGAGGTGGACATTTGAAGCGGAGCAAAATACACGGTGGGTGGGGGAGAGTGCAGGGCTCTAGGGGGGGCAGCGAGGAGGGTCCGGGGCTCTAGGGGGGGGCAGCGAGGAGGGTCCGGGGCTCTAGGGGGGGGCAGCGAGGAGGGTCCGGGGCTCTAGGGGGACAGCGAGGAGGGTCTGGGGCTCTAGGGGGGCAGCGAGGAGGGTCCGGGGCTCTAGGGGGGGGGGGCAGCGAGGAGGGTCTGGGGCTCTAGGGGGACAGCGGGAGGGTCCGGGGCTCTAGGCGGGGCAGCGAGGAGGGTCCGGGGCTCTAGGGGGACAGCGAGGAGGGTCCGGGGCTCTAGGGGGGGCAGCGAGGAGGGTCCGGGGCTCTAGGGGGGGGCAGCGAGGAGGGTCCGGGGCTCTGGGGGGGGCAGCGAGGAGGGTCCGGGGCTCTGGGGGGGGGCAGCGAGGAGGGTCCGGGGCTCTGGGGGGGGGCAGCGAGGAGGGTCCGGGGCTCTAGGGGGGGGGCAGCGAGGAGGGTCCGGGGCTCTAGGGGGGGGGCAGCGAGGAGGGTCCGGGGCTCTAGGGGGGGCAGCGAGGAGGGTCCGGGGCTCTGGGGTGGGGGGCAGCGAGGAGGGTCCGGGGCTCTAGGGGGGCAGCGAGGCGGGTCCGGGGCTCTAGTGGGGGGGCAGCGAGGCGGGTCCGGGGCTCTGGGGGGGGGGCAGCGAGGAGGGTCCGGGGCTCTAGGGGGGCAGCGAGGAGGGGGGCTCTAGGGGGGGCAGCGAGGAGGGTCCGGGGCTCTAGGGGGGCAGCGAGGAGGGTCGGGGGCAGCGAGGAGGGTCCGGGGCTCTAGGGGGGCAGCGTGAGGGTCCGGAGCTCTAGGGGGGGGCAGCGAGGAGGCAATGGGGTGAGAACAGGGCTGTGGGGAGGTACCAAGGCTCTAGGGTGACGGTGGATAGAGATCCTTTCTCTGTCTCTGGACTTTTGTGACCCCTGACCTTCACTCCATGGTTCCTACTCTCTGTCACCTTGCAAAAAAAATTTCAAAACCCATTTCTTTAGCAAACCTTCGATCATCCTTCTAATCTCTCCCTTCCTGGCTCAACATTCAATTTCCTTACAATTACCTATGAAGTTCCTTGGGCCGTTCTTTATGTTAAAAGTTGTATATAAAAGCAAGTTACTCTAGTTTCTATCCCAGGTACAAGGCCACACATTTCAGTTCATAGGAGGCTCTGTCTACTTATGGAAAATGCCTTTTTGCTGTGAATACAAGAAGGAAATGTTGAGAGAAAATCCCCAACCATAACAGGCTGATTGTGGAGATGTTACTAACACTGCTTTATATGGCTTCAGAAAAGGTTTTTATTCATTCTTGGAATGTGGACGTCGCTGGCGAGGCCGGCATTTATTGCCCATCCCTTGTTGCCCTGAGAAGGTGGTGGTGGGCCTTCTTCTTGAACTGCTGCAGTCCGTGTGGTGTATGTGTTCCCACAGTGCTGTTAGGTCAGGAGTTCCAGTATTTTAACCCAGGTAGAGGAAGGAACATAGTATTCCTTAAAATAATGGTTCAGTTGGTGATGTTGGAGGCTTGGGCTGATAAGTGGCAAGTAACATTCAAGCCAGACAAGTGCAAGGCATTGACCATCTCCAACAAGAGAGAATCTAACCACCTCCCCTTGACATTCGACGGCATTACCATCGCCAAATCCCCCACCATCAATATCCTGGGGGCCACCATTGACCAGAAACTTAACTGGACCAGCCATATAAATACTGTGGCTACAAGAGCAGGTCAGAGGCTGGGTATTCTGCGGCGAGTGACTCACCTCCTGACTCCCCAAAGCCTTTCCACCATCTACAAGGCACAAGTCAGGAATATGATGGAATACTCTCCACTTGCCTGGATGAGTGCAGCTCCAACAACACTCAAGAAGCTCGACACTATCCAGGACAAAGCAGCCCGCTTGATTGGCACTCCCTTCACCACCGGCGCACTCTGGCTGCAGTGTGTACCATCCACAGGATGCACTGCAGCTCCTCGCCAACGCTTCTTCGACAGCACCTCCCAAACCTGCGACCTCTACCACCTAGAAGGACATGAGCAGCAGGCACGTGGGAACAACACCACCTGCACGTTCCCCTCCAAGCCACACACCATCCCGACTTGGAAATATATCGTCGCTGGGTCAAAATCCTGGAACTCCCTTCCTCACCGCCACCTTCTCAAGGGCAATTAGGGATGGGCAATAAATGCCGGCCTCGCCAGTGACGCCCACATCCCATGAACGAATCAAAAAAAATTCTGATGGGCCAAATTGCCTTTGCTCGCTCAGCGATCTCTTGGCGTGTATGGAAGCACAGAACCAACCCCTGGTAGGTCCCAGACCTGCCCCACCCTGTGTGCATCACAGCATCAGCTCTTTGCCTCATCAGCCTCTGCTGTAGCAGGGGGAGGGATCACAGCTTCCTTTGGGTGGGGTAACCTGTAGAGATTGATCATCACTTGTGGGGGCTCAAACCAAAGCAGAGAAGTTATTGTATAGAACCTTGGTTAGACCACATTTGGTGTATTGTGAACCGGTCTGGACTCCATATTATAAAAAGGATATAGAAGCATTTGGAGAAGATGCAAAAAAGATTCACATAACGATGATACCAGAACTGAGAGGCTATACTTATCAAGAAAGGCTGAACAGGCTGGGGCTCTTTTGTCTAGAAAAGAGAAGACTGAGGGGTGACCTGATATAGATCTGATAGAGGTCTTTAAGATTATGAAAGGGTTTGATAGGGTAGACATAGAGAAAATGATTCCACTTGTGGGGGAGTCCAAAACTAGAGGTCATAAATATAAGATAGTCACTAATAAATCCAATAGGGAATTCAGGCGAAACTTCTTTACCCAGAGAGTGGTGAGAATGTGGAACTCGCTACCACAAGGAGTAGTTGAGGCGAATAGTGTAGATACATTTAAAGGGAAGCTCGATAAACACATGAGGGAGAAAGGAATAGAAGGATACGGTGATAGGGTTAGATGAAGTAGGGAGGGAAGAGGCTCATGTAGAGTATAAACACTGGTATAGACCAGTTGGGCCGAATGGCCTGTTTCTGTGCAGTAGACTCGATGTAAACAATAAGGCAAAAGGGCGTTCGGGACAACCTGGTCAAAAATCCTTAAATTTCAAAACTGTATTGCAAATCCTCGACCTTGGGAATCGGTTGGGAGGTTGGAGACAGAGAGTAGGGATAATGGGTTCGTTCTCTGATTGGCGGGATGTGACAAGTGGTTTTCACCAGGGATCTGTACTGGGACCTCAGCTTTTCACCATATTAATTAATGACTTGGACGAAGGAATAGAGTTCCATATTCAGGTTTGAAGAGTTAGGAGGCACAGTAAGTTGTGTAGATGAGAGCAGGAAGTTACAAAGGGACGTAGACAGATTAAGTGAGTGGGCAAAACTATGGCAGATGGAGTTCAATGTGAGGTTATCCACCTTCGATCCAAAACAAGACAAATTGGAATATTTTCTTAATGATGAGAGACTAGGAGTTGTGGAGGAGCAGAGACATTTAGGAGTCCGTGTACACAAATCAGTAAAAGCTAGTGGAATGTTGGCCTTTATCTCAAGGGGGTTGGAATTCAAAAGTAAGGAAGCGAGGCTACAATTGCACAAAGCCCTGGTCAGACCCCATCTGGAGATACTGCGTTCAGTTCTGGGCACTGCACCTCAGGAAGGATACATTGGCCTTGAGTGGGTGTGGTGCAGATTCACCAGAATGATACCAGGGCTAAAAGGGTTAAATTATGAGGACAGGTTGCGTAGACTAGGCTTGTATTCTCTTGAGTTTAGAAGGTTGAGGGGTTTAAAATGAAAAAAGAATTTGCTAGGTTAGATACAGAGAAACTATTTCCTCTGATGGGGGGGGGGGAGCCCAGAACAAGGGTGTGGGGGGAACAATCTTAAAATTAAAGCTAGGCCGTTCAGGGGTGATGTCAGGAAGCACTTCTTCACACAAAGGTAGGAGAAGTCTGGAATTCACTTTCCCCCAAAATGCTGTGGATTCTGGAGGACAATTCAAATTTTCAAGACTGAGATTGACAAATTTTTATTAGCTAAGGGTGTCAAGAGATACAGATCAAAGGCAGATAAATTGATTTGATTTACAGATCAGCCACGATCTAATTGAATGTTTTTTTTTGGCCTATTCCTTTGAGCAACAGGCATAAATATCAGGAAAATATTGACATTGTTCCCAAAATATTTCATAGAATCACACAGCACCGAAGGAGGCCTTTCGGCCCATCGAACCCAGAGTTAAATCAGGAGTAAATGTTTTAAATTGGGGGAAGGCAAATTTTACAGAACGAAGAGGTGATTTGGCAGAAGTGGACTGGACACAACTACTTGAGGAGAAATCAGTGGCAAGCCAGTGGGAGGCACTAAAAAGTGAAATTCTACGGGTACAATGCAGAAATGTCCCCTCAAAGAAAAAGGGTAGCACTGCCAAATTTAGAGCCCCCTGGTTGTCTAGAAGTATACGGGGCAAGATAAAGCAGAAAAAGAAAGCTTATGACTGTCACAGAAAACTAAATACTGCAGAAAGCCAAGAGGAGTATAGAAAGTACAGGGATGATGTAAAAAAGGAAATAAGGAAAGCAAAGAGAGCGCATGAAAAAAAGATATTAGCTAGTAAGATTAAAGAAAACCCAAAGATGTTTTTATCAGTACATTAAGAACAAGAGGATAGCTAAGGAAAAGGTGGGACCTATCGGGGATGATAAGGGTAACTTGTGTGTAGAAGCAGAGGATGTGGGTAGGGTTTTAAATGAATATTTTGTCTCCGTATTCACAAAGGAAAGGGATGATCTGGACATAGTAGTTAAAGAGGAGAGGTGTGAAATATTGAATAAGGTAAACATAACGAGAGAGGAAGTACTAGAGGGACTGGAATCCTTGAAAGTTGATAAGTCACCAGGGCGGGATGGATTGTTTCCTAGGCTATTGAAGGAAGCCAGGGAGGAAATAGCTGATGCTCTGAGGATCATTTTCCAATCCTCACTAGATACAGGGGAGGTACCGGAGGACTAAAAGACTGCAAACGTAGTACCATTGTTTAAAAAGGTTACGAGGGAAAGGCGGAACAATTATAGGCCGGTCAGTCTTACCTCGATGGTGAGCAAACTATTAGAATCAATACTGAGAGACAGGATAAACTGTCACTTGGAAAGGCATGGTTTAATCAGGGATAGTCAGCATGGATTTGTTCAGGGAAGGTCATACCTTACAAATCTGATTAAATTCTTTGAGGAAGTGACCAGGAGGATTGATGCGGATTGATGTGGATGTTGTCTACATGGATTTTAGTAAGGCATTTGACAAGGTCCCACATGGCAAACTGGTCAGAAAGGTAAAAGCCCATGGGATACAGGGGAATGTGGTGAATTGGATCCAAAATTGGCTCAGTAACAGGCAACAAAGGGTAAAAGTCGATGGATGTCTTTGCAAATGGAAATCCGTTTCCAGTGGTGTGCCACAGGGCTCAGTGTTGGGTCCCTTGCTGTTTGTAGTATATATTAATGATTTGGACTTGAATGTAGGCGGCATGATTCGCAAATTTGCAGACGACACAAAAATTGGCCGTCTAGTTGATAGTGAAGAGGATAGCTGTAGACTCCAAGAAGATATCAATGGATTGGTGGAGTGGGCGGAAAAGTGGCAAATGGAGATCAACCCGGTGAAGTGTGAGGTAATGCACTTAGGGAGGGCAAACAGTAAAAGGGAATACACAGTAAACGGGAATATATTGAGAGGGGTAGAGGAAGTGAGAGACCTTGGAGTGCATGTGCACAGGTCCCTGAAGGTGGCAGTACAGGTAGATAAGGTTGTGAAGAAGGCATACGGAATGCTCTCCGTTATTAGCCGAGGTATAGAATACAAAAGCAGGGATGTAATGATGGAACTGTATAAAACGCTGGTGAGGCCACAGCTGGAGTATTGTGCGCAGTTCTGGTCACCACATTACAGGAAGGACTTAATTGTTCTGGAGAGAGTGCAGAGAAGATTTACAAGAATGTTGCCAGGGCTTGAAAATTGCAGCTTCGAGGAGAGATTGGATAGGCTGGGGTTGTTTTCCTTGGAGCAGAGGAGGCTGAGGGGAGACTTGATTGAGGTGTACAAAATTGAGGGGCCCAGATAGAGTAGACAGGAAGTACCTGTTTCCCCTAGCAGAGAGTTCAAGAACTAGAGGACATAGATTTAAGCTGATTGGCGGAAGGATTAGAGGGGACATGAGGAAAATCTTTTTTACCCAGAGGGTGGTGGGAGTATGGAATTCGCTGCCCGAATTGGTGGTAGAGGCAGGGGCCCTCAACTCTCTTTAAAAAGTACCTGGACCTGCACCTAAAGTGCTGTAAGCTGCAGGGCTACGGACCGGGTGCTGGAAGGTGGGATTGGAATGGGCACCCGCTGGTCTTCGAGCCGGCACGGACACGATGGGCCGAATGGGTCCCTTCTGTGCTGTATCTTTTCTATGGAACCCGTGCCGGCTCTTTGAAAGAGCTAGCCAATTAGTCCCACTCCCCTGCTCTTTCCCCATATTCCTGCAAATTTTAATTTTTTCAAGTATTTAACCAATTCCCTTTTGAGAGTTACTTTTGAATCTGCTTCCACCGCCCTTTCAGGCATGCCTTGCTTTTGTTTAATGTGCGTTTTACTGACACTTTTAATTGGTATTACCCATTTTAGGTTAAAAAGAGCAAGAAGTGGAACTGCAAATTATGTGGAGAGAAACAGTCAGTGCTGAAGGTGAGATCCACTAAATCACAGCGTGAAGTAAGAACTTTCTTTGTACCAGAGTATTGTTGACATGGGGAGGGGACAGGTCTGCTAACAAAATGGCAGGAATGCCTGGTTTTGAATGATAGAATATTACGGCACAGAAGGGGGCCATTCAGCCCATCGTGCCTGTGCTGGCTCTTTGAAAGAGCTATCTGATTAGTCCCACTCCCCTGCTCTTTCCTCATAGCCCTGCAAATTTCTCCTTTTCAAGTATTTATCCAATTCCCTTTTGAAAGAAACTATTGAAACTGCTTCCACCACCCTTTCAGGCAGCGCATTCCAGATCAGCGTAACTCGCTGAGGAAAAAAAGATTCACCTCATCTCCCCTAGAATCATAGAAATATAGAAAATTTACGGCATAGAAGGAGACCATTTGGCCCATCGTGTCCACGCCAGCCGAAAATGAGCCACCCAGCCTAATCCCACTTTCGAGCACTTGGTCCGTGGCCCTGTAGGTTACGGCACATCCAGGTACTTTTTAAATGAGTTGAGGGTTTCTGCCTCTACCACCCTTTCAGGCAGTGAGTTCCAGACCCCCACCCTCTGGGTGAAAAAATCTTTGCTCCCCTCTAGTCCTTCTACCAATTACTTTAAATCTCTGCCCCCTGGTATTGACCCCTCCGCTAAGGGAAATAGATCCTTCCAATCCACTCTATCTAGACCCCTCATCATTTTGTACACCTCAATTAAACCACCCCTCAGCCTCCCCTCTCCAAAGAAAACAACCACAGCCTAGGGAAAGTAGAGAGTGAGAAGGACATATAAAACCTACAAGGGGATATAGACAGGCTGGGTGAGTGGGCGTAGATTTGGCAGATGCAATACAATATTGGAAAATGTGAGGTTATGCACTTTGGCAGGAAAAATCAGAGAGCAAGTTATTATCTTGATGGCAAGAGACTGGAAAGTACTGCAGTACAAAGGGATCTGGGGGTCCTAGTGCAAGAAAATCAAAAAGTTAGCATGCAGGTGCAGCGGGTGATCAAGAAGGCCAACGGAATGTTGGCGTTTATTGCTAGGGGGATAAAATATAAAAACAGGGAGGTATTGCTGCAGTTATATAAGGTATTGGTGAGACCGCACCTGGAATACTGCATACAGTTTTGGTGCCCATACTTAAGAAAAGACATACTTGCTCTCGAGGCAGTACAAAGAAGGTTCACTCGGTTAATCCTGGGGATGAGGGGGCGGACATATGAGGAGAGGTTGAGTAGATTGGGACTCTACTCATTGGAGTTCAGAAGAATGAACGGCGATCTTATTGAAACATATAAGATTGTGAAGGGGCTTGATCGGGTGGATGCGGTGAGGATGTTCCCAAGGATGGGTGAAACTAGAACTAGGGGGCATAATCTTAGAATAAGGGGTTGCTCCTTCAAAACTGAGATGAGGAGAAACTTCTTCACTCAGAGGGTGGTAGGTCTGTGGAATTTGCTGCCCCAGGAAGCTGTGGAAGCTACATCATTAGATAAATTTAAAACAGAAATCGACATATAAAAACAGATATAAAAAATATAAAAACAGATAGCAAGAGTTTCTATAGTTATATAAAAAGAAAAAGGGTGGCTAAGGCAAACGTAGGTCCCTTAGAGGATGAGACAGGGAAATTAATGGTGGGAAACATGGAGATGGCAAAAATGCTGAACAAATATTTTGTTTCAGTATTTACGGTAGAGGACACCAAGAATATCCCAACACTGGACAAACAGGGGGCTCTACGGGGGGAGGAGCTAAATACGATTAAAATCACTCAGGAGATGGTACTCAGTAAAATAATGGGACTCAAAGCGGATAAATCCCCTGGACCTGATGGCTTCCATCCTAGGGTCTTGAGGGAAGTGGCAGTAGGGATTGTGGATGCTTTGGTGATAGTTTTCCAAAATTCCCTGGACTCAGGAGAGGTCCCGGCAGATTGGAAAACTGCTAATGTAACACCGTTATTTAAAAAGGGTAGTAGGCAGAAGGCTGGAAATTATAGGCCAGTTAGCCTAACATCTGTGGTGGGTAAAATTTTGGAGTCTATTATTAAGGAGACAGTAACGGAACATTTAGATAAGCATAATTTAATAGGACAAAGTCAGCATGGCTTTATGAAGGGGAAGTCATGTCTGACAAATTTGCTTGAGTTCTTTGAGGATATAACGTACAGGGTGGATAAAGGGGAACCAGTGGACGTAGTATATTTAGACTTCCAGAAGGCATTCGACAAGGTGCCACATAAAAGATTATTACTTAAGATAAAAAATCACGGGATTGGGGGTAATATTCTGGCATGGGTGGAGGATTGGTTATCGAACAGGAGGCAGAGAGTTGGGATAAATGGTTCATTCTCGGACTGGCAACCAGTAAACAGTGGTGTTCCACAGGGGTCGGTGCTGGGTCCCCAACTCTTTACAATCTATATTAACGATTTGGAGGAGGGGACCGAGTGCAACATATCAAAATTTGCAGATGATACAAAGATGGGAGGGAAAGTAGAGAGTGAGGCGGACATAAAAAACCTGCAAGGGGATATAGACAGGCTGGGTGAGTGGGCGGAGATTTGGCAGATGCAATATAATATTGGAAAATGTGAGGTTATGCACTTTGGCAGGAAAAATCAGAGAGCAAGTTATTTTCTTAATGGCGAGAGACTGGAAAGTACTGCAGTACAAAGGGATCTGGGGGTCCTAGTGCAAGAAAATCAAAAAGTTGGTATGCAGGTGCAGCAGGTGATCAAGAAGGCCAACGGAATGTTGGCTTTTATTGCTGGGGGATAGAATATAAAAACAGGGAGGTATTGCTGCAGTTATATAAGGTATTGGTGAGACCGCACCTGGAATACTGCATACAGTTTTGGTGTCCACACTTAAGAAAAGACATACTTGCTCTCGAGGCAGTACAAAGAAGGTTCACTCGGTTAATCCCGGGGATGAGGGGGTGGACATATGAGGAGAGGTTGAGTAGATTGGGACTCTACTCATTGGAGTTCAGAAGAATGAGAGGCGATCTTATTGAAACATATAAGATTGTGAAGGGGCTTGATCGGGTGGATGCAGTAAGGATGTTCCCAAAGATGGGTGAAACTAGAACTAGGGGGCATAATCTTAGAATAAGGGGCTGCTCTTTCAAAACTGAGATGAGGAGAAACTTCTTCACTCAGAGGGTAGTAGGTCTGTGGAATTTTCTGCCCCAGGAAGCTGTGGAAGCTACATCACTAGATAAATTTAAAACAGAAATAGACAGTTTCCTAGAAGTAAAGGGAATTAGGGGTTACGGGGAGCGGGCAGGAAATTGGACATGAAGCTGAGTTCGGATCGGTCAATGCCCTGTGGGTGGCGGAGAGGGCCCAGGGGCTGTGTGGCCGGGTCCTGCTCCTACTTCGTGTGTTCTTTAGTTTTGTGGTTGGGATCAGATCAGCCATGATCTTATTGAATGGCGGAGCAGGCTCGAGGGGCCGATTGGCCTACTCCTGCTCCTATTTCTTATGTTCTTATGACAGTTTCCTAGAAGTAAAGGGAATTAGGGGTTACGGGGAGCGGGCAGGAAATTGGACATGAATTTAGATTTGAGGTTAGGATCAGATAAGCCATGATTGGCCTACTCCTGCTCCTATTTCTTATGTTCTTATGTTCTTATCCGATCTTTCCTCATAGCTAAAATTCTCCAGTCTTAGCAATATCCTTGTAAATCTCCTCTGTACCCCCTCTAGTGGAATTACATCCTTCCTGTAATGTGGAACTGTACACAGTATTCAAGCTGTGGTCTAACTAGTGTTTGATACAGTTCCAGCATAACCTCCCTGCTCTTATATTCTGTGCCTCGGCTAATAAAGGAAAGTATTCCATATGCCGCCTTAACCACCTTATCTACCTGTCCTGCTACCTACAGGGATCTGTAGTCATGCACTCCAAGGTCCCTCACTTCCTCTACACCTCACAGTATCCTCCCATTTCGTGTGTACTCCCTTGCCCTGTTTGCCCTCCCCAAAGGCATTACCTCACACTTCTCCGGACTGATTTCCATTTGCCACTTTTCTGCCTACTTAACCAGTCCGTTGATATCTTCCTGCAGTCTACAACTTTCCTCCTCACTCAACCACAAAGCCAATTTATTGTATCATCTGCAAACTTCTTAATCATACCCCCTACATTTAAATCCAAATCGTTAATATATACCGCAAAAAGCAAGGGACCTAGTACTGAGCCCTGCGGAACCCCACTGGAAACAGCCTTCCAATCACAAAAACACCCGTCGACCATTACCCTTTACTTCCTACCACTGAGCCAATTTTGAATCCAACTTGCCACTTCCCCTTGGATCCCACGGGCTTGTACATTTTTGACCAGTCTGCCATGTGGGACCTTGTCAAAAGCCTTGCTAAAATCCATGTACACTACATCAAACGCATTGCCCTCATTGACCCTCCTTGTTACCTTCTCAAAAAATTCAGTCAAGTTAGTCAGACACGACCTTCCCTTAACAAATCCATGATGACTGTGCTTGGTTACTCCGTGCCTTTCTAAGTGACGGTTTATCCTGTCCCTCAGAATTGATTCCAATAATTTCCCCACCACTGAGATTAGACTGACTGGCCTATAATTACTCGGTCTATCCCTCTGTTCTTTTTTATACGACGGTACAACATTAGCAGTCCTCCAGTCCTCCGGCACCATGCCTATAGCCAGGTAGGATTGGAAAATGATGGTCAGAGCCTCCGCTATTTCCTCCCTTGCTTCTCTTAACAGCCTGGGATACATTTCATCCGGGCCTGCTGATTTATCTACTTTCAAAGATGCTAATCCCTTAATATTTCCCCTCTCACTATGTTTATCCCATCCAATATTTCACACTCCTCCTCCTTAACTACAATGTCTGCCTCGTCCCTCTCTTTTGTGAAGACAGACGCAAAGTATTCAAACAACCCTCTGATTCTTTTGCCAATTATCTTAAATCTGTGTCCTCTGGTTACCGACCCTCCTGCCGGTGGAAACAGATCCTCCCTATAAACTCTATCAAAACCTTTCATAATTTTGAACACCTCGATGAAATCTCCCCTTAACCTTCTCTGCTTGGAGAACAATCCCAGCTTCTCTAGTCTCCACGTAACTGAAATCACTCAACATGTTTCATTGAATGTGATTTCACTAGTGGGACTAAGGGAGATGTACAAAAAGATGTGCAGTTCACAGTAGGAATAATATTCCTTGAATACTTCTCAAAGAACTCACGAGCCTGTCAACTAGTATAAGTGATGAAAAAATTCCATAATCCCGTTGAGTGCACAATATTTGTCTTGAGACTCTGAACTATGTTCTAGACTTTTTATCCTTATTCGGTATGCCCTTATACCGAGTTGACACTAGTGCAGTCCCGAGGGGGTGCTGCACTGCCGGAGGGGCGGTCCCGAGGGGGTGCTGCACTGCCGGAGGGGCGGTCCCGAGGGGGTGCTGCACTGCCGGAGGGGCGGTCCCGAGGGGGTGCTGCACTGCCGGAGGGGCGGTCCCGAGGGGGTTGCTGCACTGCCGGAGGGGCGGTCCCGAGGGGGTTGCTGCACTGCCGGAGGGGCGGTCCCGAGGGGGTGCTGCACTGCCGGAGGGGCGGTCCCGAGGGGGTGCTGCACTGCCGGAGGGGCGGTCCCGAGGGGGTTGCTGCACTGCCGGAGGGGCGGTCCCGAGGGGTTGCTGCACTGTCGGAGGGGCGGTCCCGAGGGGGTGCTGCACTGCCGGAGGGGCGGTCCCGAGGGGGTGCTGCACTGCCGGAGGGGCGGTCCCGAGGGGGTTGCTGCACTGCCGGAGGGGCGGTCCCGAGGGGGTTGCTGCACTGCCGGAGGGGCGGTCCCGAGGGGGTTGCTGCACTGCCGGAGGGGCGGTCCCGAGGGGGTGCTGCACTGCCGGAGGGGCGGTCCCGAGGGGGTGCTGCACTGCCGGAGGGGCGGTCCCGAGGGGGTGCTGCACTGCCGGAGGGGCGGTCCCGAGGGGGTGCTGCACTGCCGGAGGAGCGGTCCCGAGGGGGTGCTGCACTGCCGGAGGGGCGGTCCCGAGGGGGTGCTGCACTGCCGGAGGAGCCATCTTTCGGATGAGATGTGAAACCGAGGCCCCCATCTACCCTCTCAGGTGGATGTAACAGCTCCCATGGCCACTATTTTGAAGAAGAGCACGGGTGTTCTCCCTGTGTCCTGGCCAATATTTATCCCTCTACCAACTTCACCAAAAAGCAGATTGTCTGATCATCTATGTCATTGCTGTTTGTGGGATCTTGCTGTGCGCAAATGGGCTGCCGCGTTTCCTACATTACAACAGTGACTACGCTTCAAAAGTACTTCATTGGCTGTTAAGCACTTTGGGACGTCCCGAGGCAATGAAAGGTGCTATATAAATGCAGTTTCTCTCTCTCGTCGTTTCGTACGATTAATGATTTTACATTACATTCTCTCTAGGTACATGGCCAGGGCTCGGGGGCTGACTGTAGACAACATGTACAGAAGCTGAACATGCTGCAGGGGGAGAGGATGCAGGCGATGGAAATAGCCGCTTGGTAACCCCTCGATCTGTACAGTCTGTCCTACGGGCTAATTACTTAATTGCTAGTTAACAGGAGTGGAGCAGGCCGATTGATGTGCAGTTTTAATGATTCAGGGTTTTTTTTTGCCTTTGTTAACATTGGCAGCATTAATCTTTTCCTTATCGACCTTTTAAAGACATGCTGAGGTATGACTCCACAGGCATGGGCATCCCCTCCCACTTCATCATTTGCTACGAGTGAATTGATTTGACCATGGAGAGCAGAGCCTGCTTCTGACTCACCAAATATCCACACACCTGCACTGCATTCTAGCAAAGGTCAGTGAATAGCATTTGGGACCAGGCACTCTCTCCAAGTCCTTGACATCCTTCCTAAAGTGTGGTGCCCAGAATTGAACTCAATACTCCGGCCGGGATCTCCCTAGTGATTTGTACTCCAAGCCTCCCTTTATAAAGCCAAAGGTCCCATGTGCTTTTTTTTAACAGCCTTCTCAACTTGTCCTGCCACCGTCAAAGATTTGTGTACATTCACCCCTAGGTTTCTCTGTTCCTGTATAAACTAAATTGTGCCATTTTAGTTTATTTTGCCTGATTTGAAGATATTCTCACCAAGTTTTTCATTACAAAAAACAATGGACCTTGTTTCCTGGCTAACTCCCGGGCCCTCCATATTTTCTCTCTTTTACTTAACAACTGGCGGGCAAACCAGATGCTGCCGGGGTGCGAGTTTTTTCCTCTGGGGGATTAGTAGGTTAAACGATCAGTTGCAGGACTCCGAGAGATTGTAAAAGAATTTTAATTAATGGGGTGAATCCGCAAACTCCACTAACGCAGGGAAATCGCGGGCAAGGAACCAGCGATTTTCCATTCGGTGATCCGTTTGTACAACTGCTTGTTAGCAGTGCGGCGTGTTAGGACATTTCAGAGGGCAGTGTGTGAACTAGAATCACACGTAGGCCCAGACCGGGTAAGGCCGACAGGTTCCCTTCCTTGAAGGACATGAGTGAACCAGTTGGGTTTTTACAACAATCCGGCAATTTTCAGTCAATTTTTCTGGTGCCACTTCACAAATCACCAGATCTTTTTGAGTTTACTTTCACAACTTGCCCTGGTGGGATTTATACAGGCGATGTCCGGGTTACTCTTCTTTACTTCCACATCATCTGTACCTTTCCTTGCATTATTGGGATTTTCTTTTCTTTTTTGGATAGTTCCATTGAGGAGCCAACATTTTCCAACGATGGCGGCCATTCCCGAAGGCTTGGTACGGAGAGTGAGCAGGTGAGAGAGATCAAAATGGTGGGTAGATTTCTCATTATCACATCAGCTCTCCATCCAATTGAGCGTACGGTGGTATTGGAGTTTCACCAAACCCACACTTGTATTTAATATTGGGAGCCCAACACTTTGAATCTCAGTTGGAGGTGTCTTCCCTTGATGTCTCAGCTGGTAAAATTGGTCTTCATTGTAGCACTGAGCTATACACATCAGAGGGTCCCAGGTCCAATCTCTAGTATCTGCAATGACATTTACCTGCATGAATGTTACAATTAGCCTCCGTGCCCCTGCGTTTTACTGAAAGGATAAATCAGCCACACTAGAAGGAAATGTAGACCATTCTCTTGGAGGTCATGTATTGTGTGATTATCATTGCGTTATGGTAAAGTCCTGAAACTTAGTTCAGTTTTATTGAAGGGATCAGGTTTGTCCGCTGGGCTCAGTTGGTAGAATTCCCGCTTCTGAGCCAGAGCTTGAGCTCATAATCCAACTCTCTAGTGCAGTACTGAGGGAGCGTTGCATTGCCGGAGGTGCCATGTTTCAAATGAGATGCTAAACCATAGTCCTGTCTGTTCTGGTGGACGTAAAAGATCCCATGGCACTATTTGAAGAAGAGCAGGGAGTTCTCCTCGGTGTCCTGGCCAATATTCCTCTCAGAAAACAAATTTTGTTTGTTCTTGGGAAGTGGACAACACTGGCAGGGCAGTGTTTACTGCTCATCCCTCGTTACCCTGAAGGGCATTGAATCAATCATGTTGGTGTGGGGACTGAAATCACACACAGGCCCAGACCGGGTAAGGACAGCAGGTTTCCTTCCCTAAAGGGACATTAGTGAACCGGTTGGGATTTTATGACAATCTATCCATATATTATCAGGTTTTTTAATTCAATTTCACAACTTGCCATGCGAGGGATTTGAACTCGTGACCTACTACCATACCCCTGGCCATTGCTGTTGGCGGGACGCTGCTGAGTGCAAAGGGCTGCTGTTTTTGATCAACAACCAGTGCACTCCGAAAAACAAATCTGACCTTTGAAGCAATTTGTGTCAGGCACTATGGTACGATGTAAATTGAAGTGTTACATTCGAAAGTGAAAGTATTTGCATTAAGGAAATCCAGCACTAGTTTAATGTTACTCTTCTAATTTTGTCTCTTGCAAACTGTCCTCTGACTCAGGTTGAGAGCCCAGCAAGCAGCCGCTGGAGTGTTTACCTGGAGCAGAAACCTGTGGAAGAAGCGGCGGAGGGGCAGGGAGGAGAGGGAGAGATTGTATACACAGACCGGCAGCAGTTCCAGGCAGATGGAAGGAATGCCAGCAGGGGTCGAAGGTCAGAGGTCACGGGGTGCAATGTCACGACAGTCCTGTTAGGTCAGTGGGTAATAAGTCACATGGTGTGGTGCTTAGCCATGCAGGTCAGATCGGGACACGAACAGCCCTGGGGGTGGCGGGGTGGGTGGGGGGAGGGTGGTGTGGTCTCTCCAAACTGTCATGGGTGGGGTGGGTGGGGGGGGAAAACACTAACTGTCCTTGTTGGAGGAGGGGGGGAGATGAGAGAGACACTAGCTGTCCTGGGGGATGCGTGGAGAGAGACATTAGCTGTCATGAAGGGGGGGGGTTGTGGAGACACACTAACTGTCCTGGGTATGTGGGGGAGGGGTGGAGGGGGATGAGACACTAACTGTCCTGGGGAGGGGGGGGAAGACACTAATTGTCCTGGGGAGGGGGGGGGAAGACACTAATTGTCTTGGGGGGTGGGGGGGGAACACTAACTGTCCTGGGGGGGGGGGGGGACACTAACTGTCCTGGGGGTTGGGGGACGACGACACTAACTGTCCTGGGGGTTAGCGGGGGACACTAACTGTCTTGGGTAGGAAGGAGGGTGAGGGGAAATCAGCTGGTCCCTGCTCCTGAGAACTATGCAGTGAGCCCGAGCTGACTCGGACAGGATGCGACCTGACTTGTTTGTAATGTCCCCACTATTGAGGTGGTCTTGCTCATGCTCGCGCAAAGAGTGGCCTTTGGATCAGGGTCAGGCCCACTGTAGGGGGAGGCTCACCGTCAGTACAGGAGGGGAGAAATCTGAAAAAACAAATTGGGCCAGATTCTCGAGCACTGGCAGAGTGATGCCCCACCATTCATTTTCTGTTTTCCCCCCTCCCCGCTCTGCCTCCCCCCTTCCCCCCATTGAAGTTGGGTGAAGATGCTGCCAATGATGGTGAGAAATGAAGGAGGAGGTGCAAGATGAGTCAGAGAAAAAGCGTGTTCTGGGGATGATTTAAGGGCAGAGGAGGCTGCCGAGGGGCAAGGCCATGGAGGGAGTTAGACATTTACGAGGAGTTTCAAGTTAATATTTTGGGGACAGAGAGCCAAGGTGGCTGTCAGTGGGAGAACGAAGATTCTCGTGGGGACAAAGGCTCCAAAGGTCGAGGTAAAGAAACCATGGAGTCGATTGATGGAGACAGCGGCAGATGGAGGGCCGGAAAATAGGGAGTTTTGGGAGTAGAAGTGGGAGCTAAGGATTGTTTTTTTTTACAGGGGCACATTGTCGAGGGTTTGGGGGAAGGCAGAGGCCACGGTTAGCAAGAGAAACGAGGAAGTGGGTCCAAGTGGCTTTGTCAGCAATAGAGACCATGGCAGTGGAGAGATTGAGGGATGCCTTCGGGATATGTGGGAGAGAGAGAGAGAGAGATACTGAATGAGGGTAGGGAAATCAGAGGAAGGGGGTGTGACCGAGGATGAGGAGACACCCAGTTCGAAGACTCCAGTGAGGAAAATTAAATGTATCTTTGTGTCGGTGTCTTTTCTCTTTTCGTCCCTAGTAAACGTAAAAGAGGATTACACCCTGAGTCCGAGCCCCTGGATCCATATAGATACTGCACTGATAACGACGAAAGGGAGTCTGCGCGAAATAAAAAGAGAAGTTACCTGGTGAGAACTCCGCTGCCAGTGACTGGGAACCAAGTGATCATCCCTGGGAAGCCTCTGCTGCTTGCTTGTTTAAAGAAGTCGGGTCCCCTCTCTCTTTTCCCATCCCCATTTCCAGTTGGTGCTCTCAGTCAAAGCAAGGAACAAGCACAGTCATTGCTCAGCTGTTCCACTACATGGGACATCTGTCAACAGCCCGACATTCTCCCACCGCGGAGGAAAAGTCCTGACCTACCCACAGGGAGGGAACTTAGCCTCTCGCAGGAACTATGTAAGGCCCAGAACTCAACATCTGGATGCTGCAAAAGGAAGTTGTTGGGCTCGGTGTTCTGGACTGATGAGACCAAAGGGCCGACTTCACCTTTTGCAGTGATTTTCAGAACCAGAGAAGTTTACAGCACTGGAGGAGGCCATTTGGCCCACCTTGTTTGTGCTGTCCCTTTGCTAGAGCAATCTAAAGCTAATCACATTGTCCCTGCGCTCTCCTCATGATCTTCTGTTTTTCTCTGCTTCAAATATTTATCCAGCTTTCCCTTAAAAAAAAAATGCAATGGTCTCTGTCTCAATCACTCCCCGTAACAAGACATTCCGTGCTCTTAACAGTCCTCTGTGTAAAGAAGTTTCTGCTATCATCTCACTCTCTTAGTGACAATTTTAAATTGATGACTCTCGTCCTTGACTCCCCAACCAGGGGTCCTCACTGAGGTGTATAAAATAACAAATGCTTTAGATAAGGCAATCCCAAAATATTCCAAATAAGTCGACCAAGTGGCACCATGGAACGTCCATTTAAATCCATGAAAGGTTAATTGAAAACTAATAGTTGGAAAATCTGCTTTCCTCAAAAATTGATGAATGTTAAGAATAATCTGCTACATGGATTAGTAAACAAACAAGAGGTGAGACGTTCACAACTGGGTACTATGATAGGGTTAGGGCACAGAGGGATGGGCTTTGATGGGGGAGTCGGGGTACGAGAGGGATGGGCTTTGATGGGGGAGTCGGGGTACCAGAGGGATGGGCTTTGATGGGGGAGTCGGGGTACCAGAGGGATGGGCTTTGATGGGGGAGTCGGGGTACCAGAGGGATGGGCTTTGATGGGGGAGTCGGGGTACCAGAGGGATGGGCTTTGATGGGGGAGTCGGGGTACCAGAGGGATGGGCTTTGATGGGGGAGTCGGGGTACGAGAGGGATGGGCTTTGATGGGGGAGTCGGGGTACCAGAGGGATGGGCTTTGATGGGGGAGTCGGGGTACCAGAGGGATGGGCTTTGATGGGGGAGTCGGGGTACGAGGGATGGGCTTTGATGGGGGAGTCGGGGTACCAGAGGGATGGGTTTCAATCAACCAAATGGGCATTTTTCGTCCTTGTCTTTTCTTGTGTTCTTTTATCATTAAGTTTATGCAGTTATTTATTTCTCTGTGTTGCAGAAGTACGTGAATACTACACCAAATGAGATCAGCTACGGGAACCCAGAGATTGGAGAAACACAAAGGAGTGATGTTTTAAACCAGTCCAAATTAGAATCCAACCCAAGGGCAGGGCTGGGGATGGAGAGCCAGAATGGCAGAGCTGCTTTCCCAGCCAAACCGCCGGGTGCACAGCCCTCTAGGTGGGAGAGATTCCTACCACGTGGCAATAAATTCTTGGATCAAGACGCCATTAGCTGTGGGCCCAAGGGCTATCCAACCTGGAAGAGAGATCCTACATCCACTGAACAGCCCTGGGCACATTCTGTACTCGAAGATCATGAAGATTATGTGGATGGTAAAGTAGATATTAAGAGAACTGATCTTGCTGCAGGTTTGGTGCTGGCCGGTGACGGTTGGCCATGTTTACCGTGCACCACTGGAGGAGCTACCGAGGGGGACGTGACTGTGCCACTTGGTACCAATTCTCTGGAACTTGTCGAAGAAGCCACAGTTTTGGTCGGTTTGCCTGAGCTTGCCAGTGACAGTCACGGACCGTCGAGTAAAGCAGGCGGAGCGATGACGGATATCCCGGCGTGTGATGCTGACCGAGTTTCCCACATCCCTAAATCGTGGCCCCTCTCTCCCCCGCTCGCTCCACCACCTAGTCGATGCCCAGCCCAGCCATTGCCCGCCGCAGCTCCCGGCTACTTCCTGTCGCTCTTCCAGACCGACGAGGATTTTGACGATCTGTGATTTTTCCCAGGGTTTCGCAGCAAGAAACAAAAGGCACCCGGTGATACAATCTTCAAGCCAATCTACCTGTGCATTTTTAATACTGGTGTTAATCTGAAATGAGTTCTTAAAATGAAAGGTGGGGCAGAGAGATTATTTCAGACAATGAAGCAGCAGCAACTGTCCTTCCCTGCTGCCCCAGCCATTTCTTCAGGGTGCACTCACTTCTATAGAAGTGGCTTAGCTACTGGGATGTAGTTAAACAGCAAGAGACAGATGCAAAATATCCTATTTTCCCCAGCCTTGAAATGAGGTCAAATTCATACCCAACTCATCTCTTTCTCAAGTGTGGGGAGCAAAATGGAGAATGAATTCTAGGATTATGCACTCTGGATAAAGGTCAGGTTGATTCACTTTGACTTGTTGCTGATAGTGGGGTTTGGGTGTCAGCTGTGGTAGTGGATAGGCAGAAGGTTGTGGGTTCAAGTCCCACTCCAGAGACTTAAGCACATAATCCAGGCTGACACTCCCAGTACTGAGGAGATGCTAATCTGAGGCCCTGTCTGCCCCCTCAGTGGTCGTGGGATCTTTTACACCCACCTATTTCAAAGAGCAGGGGGAAAAGTTCATCCCAGTGTACTGGCCAATATTTATCCCTCAACCAACATTGCTTTTTGAGGGCTCTTGCTTTGTACAAATTGGCTGCTGTGTTTCCTACATTAAAACACTTCACTGTGCTATGTTAAAGTTGGTGGCACTATGTTAGTCCGATTATAGGGCACAAGATCCAGGATGTGCCTCTAAGTGTTGTGAAAATGTTGGTACTGAGCTAGGAATTCAATATGGTTCAATGAGGTTCCTCATCAATATAAGATAGTCACTAATAAATCCAATAGGGAATTTAGGAGAAACTTCTTTTCCTTCAATGGTTAGAATGTGGAGGTGACGAGCACAGACACATTTAAGGGGAAGCTAGATAAACATGAGGGAGAAAGGAATAGAAGGATATGCTGATAGGGTGAGAGGCTTGGTGCAGCATGGACCTGTTGGGCTGAATGGCCTTGAACACATGTGTCTCCATCAGTGAGCTTGCTATCTCAAACATTGAATAGTTATTATATTAGCCACTTTACTACCTATTTAAAAGCATTCCTGTAACAAGTGAGTGAGTTGAAGTGGGTTTGTTTCACTGTTTTTCAGTAACTAATTCCCATCATGTTTTTAAATGCAGCTTTTATTGTAAGGGAAAAAGTTTAAAAAGTACAGACAAGTTGTAATGCTAAATTATAACATTTTAAAGTGCAATCACATGGAGGGCTGGGGCTTCACCGGAGCTGAATATCTGTTTGCACAATACTGGGAAACTATCACATGGAGCAGGTGGGAAGGAGGGGGAGAGAGAGAGAGAGAGAGAGAGAGAGACAAAGGCCCAAAGTTCAAATTCAAGCAGTCTTAATGTCAAACACTACAGCGAGTGAGAGGACAGTCGTCCTCCTTTCATTTGTTGTCAAAACCACAGCTGTCTCTTCACCAAGATCGATCCCAAAGAGTTTCCCCTGAAGCTTTAGTAGTAATTGTTTTATTTCTTGCTCTCTCTCCACTTCCACCCCACTCCAAACATTTTTGGTCCCTCATTTATTCTAAAGATACAGTTCCTACTACAAATGGAACAAAGATTTTTTTTTAAAGTTGCTGTGTGCAAAAATACCCTCCCTTGCTAGAAGACAGGCCTGTGCCTATTAGTAACAGAAGTATTAATAACAGTGAATAAAAATGTAATTGAACCATTGTAAATAATGGCAAACAGTAACTTCCATCAATTACCCAGTAGTGAATTGTGTTACTTCAATAGCACACTTCCCCTAGTTCACACTGGTGAGCGGATGGACCAACTGAACACCAACACAGTATTTTAAAAGTGCAGTGATTTGGTGAATTAATCACCACAACCCACCCACTGTGAATTAGGACAGCAAACAACAAAACAAATTCAACTCCACATGTGCAGGATGGCTGGGGGTGGGGGGGCAGAAAAGGGATTTAAGTAATTTTTTTTTAAAAAAACAACTAGCAAACAGAATCAAACCCGTGGAAGCTCTGTCAACACTCTGACTAAGCCGGTCACCTTGGAAAACCTGTAGCCACTAATTAAAATGGGGTCACAGAGAACCTTTCTGAAAGTAGAATTGTTTAAGCATAAGAGTGCATACATGAGAAGGTTACAATCCCTTAACAGAAGCGTAGCAGCCCGATAATCTTGCAAAATTAGGATATAGGTGTTGCTGCTGGATCTTTTCTTCTTCAAAAGCGATTATCTGCGAGCCGGTCCCTTCGCAGGCTGCATGGCGTCCAGTGCTGATCCAATGTCGCACTCCTTGGTCTGCAAGAGTCTGGTCAACCACCCTCCTTCATCGTGGAATCCCATCGACAGCATCTGGGACAGGGCTTCTATCAGGCAGGGCTCTGCATCTGGAAGAGAACACTCATTACGCAAGCTCATCTCAGAATTACACCGCTGCAAAATTCTAGCAAGAGGCCAAGTGTTAGCCAGCACTCGTAGGAGGAAATTAGTCCGTGGGCTCTTACTTATGGAGATTCCTTTGTTATATTAGAGGGGTGAACCCATTTAAAATAAAACTGGTGCAAACTATTCGAATGCACCTCCTAAACACATGCCCTCCACCACCTAGAAGGACAGGGGCAGGTGCATGGAAACACCACGTTCCCCATCAAGACACCATTCTGACTTAGACATATATCGCCGTTTCTTCATGAACGCTGGGTCGAAATCCCGGAACTCCCTTCCTAACAGCACTGTGGGAGAACCTTCACCACACGGACTGCAGCGGTTCATGAAGGCGGCTCATCACCACCTTCTCAAGGGCAATTAGGGATGGGCAATAAATGCCGGCCTCGCCAGCGACACCCACATCCCATGAACAAATAAAAAAAATTTAAATGACTCTGTTCTGGGGTATATGAGTAAGGAAATCCATGAAAACATCAACAAATGGCATAATATTTTTGGAAAGGCTCGTTGGTATATATCTGATTACGCTCCTTGTGATGTTTTCCTGCTTTAAAGACACTACGTAAAACATAAGGTGGTGTCTGGTCTTATTTGCTTTATAATTAAAAAAAACAGCCACACAGACCAGAAAGATCCCAGGTTTCAACCCTGGGATGTGTGGAGTTCACAGGCCTCAACCAAGTGAAGAGTGATACAACTGGAATCAGTCCCCAAGCTAGGGAATGGAGAGCTTTCATGACCTCAGGCAATCCCAAATTGCTTTATAGCCAATGAAGTACTTTGGACGTGCAGTCACTGTCATAATGTAGGAAGCAAAGCAAGAGTTCCCACTCTTACTCGCTATCTAAATGAACCAGTTGGAAATATGCAGGTCACAAAAGTTCCCTTTACTCAGACCCAACAATGTGCTTTGGCTTTGTCCAAGAGAATCTCCTACCATTTCCCACATCAGCCATCTTGTGACCAGACAACGCCAGGAGAAAGGCAGTAGAATCTTTCCCCAGCAAGTACTGGTCTGAGACACCCACTCATTTCTAGGGATGGCCAATAAAGTACAGTCTTGGCACCACAACTCATTAGAAAAGAGAATTCACACGTCCGTGTTGGCTGCAAGGCCTAAGCTCCCTTTGTCTGGACCACACTGAAAACCAGAACCCAGGGATCAAAAGGCAATGTGCAGCCTACACAAGCTCCCTTTGGACTGCACAGAAAGCCAGGTCCATGGGCAGTGCGCAACCTACAGTTTAAAAATCACCCTCCAACCAATATTATTTCACGAATTGCTTGGTGGGTAAAGCCCCACTTACCCTGTGGAAGGTGCGGGTACAGAGCTGCCTCTCTCAGTCCGGTGGGTCCCAGGTGATAGGAGCCGGAGCCTTGCTGCTGGTTTGAAGAGTGCAGCTCTTCATTCTCCTGCAGGTGAAGCTGCTGCATTGACTGCAGTTCCCCAGTCGATGGATCGACCCCTTTTGGTGATAGGTGAGTCCATTCCTCTTCACTGTTACTGTCAACACTGGGTGCCTGACGGGAAGGGAATGCAATTCATTTTAAAAAGGGCAACATTATACAATTCAACCTGGGCGGGGGGGGGTTAATAAATTAATAGTTTTCTACTCTTCCGACTGAATTTTGCAAATTAACTTGCTTACTCTCAAGAGCATTTGTTTTTAAAAACATTAATACACATTAGTCTGAAACAGATGGCAGATAATGACCCTTCCACATTGCTCAATGGCTGATCTCATGCTCTGTCATACAGCTTAGGGAGGGCCCAGGATTGTGTGGATTCAGTTGACCTTAACCAAGGCAGCATTAGGGTCACTGCAAGTGATAATAGTGGCCCTGGAGCAGGGGTAGAATCTCTGACCTTGATCACCAGTGACCCCTACTGAACGAAAGACATCTCAAAGCACTTTACGGCCAATGAACTACTTTTGAAGAATAGTCACTGTTGTAATGTAAAAGATGCGGCAGCCAATTTGTGCACAGCAAGATCCCACAAAACAGCAAAATGATAACGACCAGATAATCGGTTTTAGTGAGGGATAAATACTGACCAGGGCTAATCTGTACCCTAACTCCATCCACCCGCCTTGGCTCCATAACCCTTAGTGCCCTCGGCTAGCAAAAATCTATCGATCTCAGATTTAAAATTATTAATTGGGCTACCATCCACTGGGAGAGAATTCCACGCTTCTACCACCCTTTGTGTGATTGAATGGCCTATCTTTGATTTTAAGGTTATGTCCCCTTGTCCTGCAGGGTAAGGACAATATTTATTTTATTGTACATGACCCTTTGTTTTGAGATGGGTAGAATTGTCTGCACCATTCTAAGTCATAGCAGGATACAGCACAGAAGGAGGCCATTTGTCTCATCTCCCCCTTCCTACCCTCTCACCACTTTTGTGCTCACTGCTCTTGGCACATGCAGATTCTGGGTACAGTAGTGTAGTGGTTATGTTATTGGACTAGTATTCCAGAGGCCTAGACTAATAATTCAATAATGAGAGTTCAAATCCCACTGTGGAAAGTTTGAGATTTTGAAAATCTGGAAATAAAAAGCTGGTATCTATAAAAGTGACCATGAAACTGTCAGATTGTCCTAAAAACCCAACTGGTTCACCAAATGTCCTTTAGGGAAGGAAACCTGCCGTCCTTACCCGGCCTGGGCCTATATGGTGACTCCAGACCCACATCAGCATGGTTGACTCTTAACTGCTCTCTGAAGTGGCCTCTCAAACCACTCAGTTGTATCAAAACATTACCAGCCGTTCAAGGCAGCAGCCTTCTCAGGGCAACAAGGGATGGGCAATAAATTCCAGCCTTGCCAGCAACACCCACATCCCGAAAATGAATATTAAACAAATCTTAAGTGTGCAGGGGTAGACGCCTCTATCTGTTGAGCAGTTATGGGTTGAATTTTTGATCCGTGCTCTGTAGCCGAGTGGAGTCAGTGCAAAGTATTGCCTTTACCTCGGACCCCACACCGATGGGGTTGAAAGTCTCAAAGGAATTCTGGTTTGCGGCTGACTGTTCCACGTCCATTAGCACCGCCTCACTTCTTTGCTGATTGGAGCTGGCCTTTGCTCTCCCCTCACTCTGGTCGGCAGATGACGGACCAGGATGTGTGTCGGGTACCACGGAACCGGATTGAGGCTGTCCGTCTTTGGAGCACTCGGCTGCTTTAAAACGACACCCCTCGTGTTCCACATCAATGTCGACATCGATACCTGCAACACAAAGTGAGAACAAGCCTGAGCACGGACAGACTCTGTAGACAAACCCTTAGAACTCCACAACAAGGAGTCAGCATGAATTTGTTAAGGGAAGGTTGTGTCTAACTAACTCAATTACATTTTTTTTTGAGGAGGTAACAAGGAGGGTCGATGAGGGTAGCGCATTTGATGTAGTGCACGTGGATTTTAGCAAGATGACAAGGTCCCACATGGCAGACTGGTCAGAAAAGTAAAAGCCCATGGGATCCAAGGGAAATTGGCTCAGTGGCAGGAAGCAAAGGGTAATGATCAACAGGTGTTCTTGTGACTGGAAGGCTGTTTCCAGTGGGGTTCCACAGGGCTCAGTACTAGGTCCCTTGCTTTTTGTGGTATATATGAATGATTTGGACTTAAATGTAGGGGACATTATTAAGAAGTTTGCAGATGATACAAAAATTGGCCCTGTGGTAGATAGTGAGGAGGAAAGCTGTAGACTGCAGGAAGAGATCAATGGACTGGTCAGGTGGGCAGAAAAGTGGCAAATGGAGTTCAATCCAGAGAAGTGTGAGGTAATGCATTTGGGGAGAGCAAACAAGGCAAGGGATTACACAATAAACAGGAGGATACTGAAAGGTGTAGAGGAAGTGAGGGACCTTGGAGTGCATGCCCACAGATCCCTGAAGGTAGCAGGACAGGTAGATAAGGTGGTTAAGAAGGCATACGGGATACTTTCCTTTATTAGCCGAGGCATAGAATATCAGAGTAGGGAGGCAATGCTGGAATTGTATAAAACACTGGTTAGGCCACAGCTTGAGTACTGTGTATAGTTCTGGTCACATTACAGGAAGGATGTAATTGCACTAGAGAGGGTACAGAGGAGATTTACGAGGATGTTGCCAGGACTGGAGAATTTTAGCTATGATGAAAGATTGGATAGGCTGGGATTGTTTTCTTTGGAACAGAGGAGGCTGAGGGGAGATTCAATTGAGGTGTACAAAATTATGCAGGGCCTAGAGAGGATAGGAAGGGCCTAATTCCCTTAGAAGCAAGGTCAATAACCAGGGGCATAGATTTAAAGTAATTGGTAGAAAGATTAGAGGGGAGCGGAGGAGAAATGTTTTCACCCAGAGAGTGGTGGGGGTCTGGAACTCACTGCATGAGTGGGTGGTAGAGGCAAAAACACCCATCGCATTTAAAAATTACTTGGATATGCACTTGAAGTGCCGTAACCTACAAGACTACAGACCAAGAGCTGGAAAGTGGAATTATGCTGGATAGCTTTTTAAATTGGCCAGCATGGACACGATGGGCCGAATGGCCTCCTTCTCTGCCGTAAATTTCTACGATTCTAACAAGAGATGGGGGAATTTTCATGAGGATTTTCCCACTCCGACGCCTTAACTTCGACGGAACGGCCAAGGAATCCCCAGACAAGTGGCCTTTTCCCCCAGGGGGAGGGGTCTTCAGAAGTCAGGGCAGATGCGTGGGAAAATGGTGATGGGTCTCCGCCAAGTGTAGGTGTTGCCCCTTTGCCTTGCATGGATCGGATCTTCAGTCTGCCCCTCGCAAAGTAAAATGATACCCAGGGTGATTGGAGTGGGGTGGGGCGGGGGGTGTGCTCCCTAAGCTGGGAGTTCCAGCTCCCCAAGCCTGGAAAGGGGGTCCCAGTGTCAGTGGTGACTGGCGGCAGATGGCAGACACACACATCTACAAAAGGGACATACGTGTCCCCCCCCACACCCAGCTTGATCAGGGGGCCGATGGGGCAAGAGCAGGGGTCAACACTGGAGGCAGCAATCGCCACAAAACCCACCAAGGTCATGACCTGAGAAACTGTAGGGTCTGGGAGCTTCCAAACTTACCCAGTGGGCTGAGCATGGCAGCGACATTTCGTCCCACATTCTTCAGATAGTTCACATTGGGGTCTTGTTTCTGGCTCCCAGAAGGTGCGGCTGCAGAAAGATTCAAAAACAGACAATTCATTACCTTACACTTCAAGCAATCGCGTTTCCTCCTGTTCCAATCTGAGCACTTTCAGTCCAAATACTTAACTACAAAATATTTACTTTTGTTTTCTTACCCACCCCTCTCTAAAATTGAGAGAAACCTTATGAACAATTCAGTACCCTGTCGAGACAGGAATCTCACTCGAAGGGGTGAGTGAGGTTTAAGAGGCCATCGTTGCATAAAACAAAAAAAAAAGTCTCCTCCTCTCCCCTCTGGTTCTTTTGCCATTTACCTTAAATCGGTGTCCTCTGGTTACCGACCCTCCTGCCACTGGAAACAGTTCCTCCCTGTTTACTCCATAATTTTGAACCCCTCTATTAAATCTCCCCTTAACCTTCTCTGCTCTAAAGGAGAACAATCCCAGCTTCTCCAATCTCTCCACATAACTGAAGTCCCTCATCCCTGGTCCCATTCTAGTAAATCTAGCTTCAGTACTATCTAGTAAAAAAAAAAGTAGTTTTAATCGGCACTTAACCCATGCTACAGCAGGTGGGTTCCTAATGTACAAAGTATTCCTCAGCACTAACATGCCTCACCTTGGCTGACACACAACACACATGTTAACCAACTTACCCTGCTTAGCCGGAGTCTGGTCTGCAGCTGGTGGCTGCTGTTTACTGGAAGCTGCAGCCTGAGCAAAGGACTCCTGCTGTGCCATAGCCCAGTGACACAGACCTCCGTTTCGCTTCTTGTGGAACCACATCCCTCGGGGAAACCGCTGTTCGGGACAAGAGAAACAAAGTTAAACCGAGTATGTATATAAAATATACACACACTTGTGCATCCCCGATGGGAGACGACTAACTGTAAACGAGCCCTTAGGCTAATTGTAACGTGACCCACTTTGCTGATTTCGATACTTATAATTGGGAATGGCAGGACATAAATCACTGTAGTCAGATGACAAGTTATACAAGGAGGTTTGGCCAAGTGCAGGGTTTTAGATTGAGAACGGTCAGAGGTTCAATCTTCTTGGGCATTTCAGAGCAACTGTCAGTAACCAGAGGATATAGATTTAAGATAATTGGCAAAAGAACCAGGAAGGGGGAGATGAGATTTTAAAAAAAATATATAAATGCAGCGAGTTGTTATGATCTGGAATGCGCTGCCTGAAAGGGCAGTGGAAGCAGATTCAATAATAACTTTCATTGGATAAATACTTGAAGGGAAAAAAATTTGCAGGGCTATGAGGAAAGAGCAGGGGGAGTGGGACTAATTGGATAGCTCTTTCAAAGAGCCGGCACAGACACGATGGGCCGAATGGCCTCCTTCTGCACTGTAAGATTCTATGATTCACCTTCCCCCCAGGCCATACTACTTAACTGGGGAGATGATGCTGAGCAGAAGATGAGTCAAGCCATTATTACCAAGGCTCTGTACTTAGCCAATGAGAAGCATACTGCCAGGTACACTTATAGTGACAAGTCCAACTGTGTTCTGATTCCACAGGTGGCATCAGGCCTCACTCAAGTGGTAATTTCTGTGGCCGTTTGGTCAGCAGGTACCAGTGTAATCCTTGGAGGGTCAACATCGCTAATGCCAACCAACCATATTCTCACCCGATATCCACCCAGGGTCCCTAAATACGTAGCAGGAGTAGGATCTCTAGCCCAGAGACAGGGAGACCAACTGCAGCCCATCTTTTCCCCACTCCCCCCTCCATAGACAAGATGAGCTAGCTTAACCCAGGAACTGAACTTGGACCTTCCTGGTCCACATGGCTCAGTAACACAACAGTATATTTGTACCCACTGAACCAACAGAGGGGACAAGTGATTATAGACTCTGACGTTACGCAAGAATAGAACCAATTCTCGTGGATCTCAACCAAATCATTGTCGGAAGTGCCCACAGTCCATGGCACCGCCCACCAATGGAGGCGGATTATTACTGGTCTGGTTTTATGAAACAGACAGATTTGTTCACTGTAAACTACGTCACAGAAAAACAGACAGTCTCACCTCAAATGGATGGAAAAATTGAGGGGCCTGCAGGAGCATCATCTCGTGTTCCTTGTGGAATCCTTTCCCCTTGCAGGTGCCACACAGATCGTAGTCAGGACACACCGTGCACTTGTAGCGAGGACCCACCACTGGGCCATTGCAGACGTCACAGATGACATTTGGATGAATCGGCCCAGCAGCCTTCTCTTGTCCGTGTTTGCATTCCTTCTTTTCTAGATTTGAAAAATTAGGAGGAGGAGTGAGTATTTGCGAGTGTGTAGATTGCTCGGTCGATAGCCTGTTAAATAGTCCTTTTGGGAACAGCATGGGCGACTGATGCAATGATTTAATGGTTACAGATCAGCGAGGAGTTGAGGATCAGGGATGGGTTAGCAACAGTGCATCTTTGTCCCTCGACCCTGACAAAGGATATCACTTATTTAAAACACCGTGATTTTTCTTTCCCTCCCTTCCCAAAATCTAAATCAGAAATGTTGGAGGACAAACAGTGCAGGTACATAGCATAGTGAATTCAGTGTAGTTTTAAAAAAAAAGTTTAAAAACTGGTTTCAGTAAAAGTGACCGTGAAGCTGTCGGATTGTCATAAAAACCCAACTGGTTCAGTGATTACCTTCAGGGAAGGAAACCTTCCGTCCTTACCCGGTCTGGGCCTATATGTGACTCCAGTCCCCACATCAATGTGGTTGACCCTTAATGGCCCTCTGAAGTGGTCCAGCAAGCACCTCAGTTGTAGCAAACCACCATCAGTGATTCAAGAAGGCAGCCCACCACCACCTGCTCAGGGCAACTAAGGATTTTAATGCCAGCGATGCCCACATAAAGACTTAATTTTAAAAATGATTTAGAAGATTAATTGGCTAATTGCATTACTATCCTACAAGAGACAATTTCAACTCCAAGTAACAGGTATAGTCCAGGACTTCCTAAAATTTAAGGGCCTTTTGAAACCTCATTTAAACCCTTTAGAAAGATTACTGGCCTGTAAAACACTTCAGTTCATTGTTCTGGATTGTGTTGTTAACGGAGGTGGGAGAACGTGGCAAAAACCATACAAGCCGATGCAAAATGAGAGCAGCATTTATCGAGGCATCTTACCCCAGGTTAAAGTGATGAAATTGTTACCAATACACAAGAAAGTAGCAGGGAAGAAAAACGTTTAAACCAACACACGGCAAACTTCAGTGTTGCTTGACCGGACTTCAAGGGTTAAGTTACGAGGAGAGATTACACAAATTGGGGTTGTATTCTCTGGAGTTTAGAAGGTTAAGGGGTGATCTGATCAAAGTTTAAAAGATATTAAGGGGAACAGATAGGGTGGATAGGGAGAAACTATTTCCGCTGGTTGGGGATTCTAGGAGTAGGGGGCACAGTCTAAAAATTAGAGCCAGACCTTTCAGGAGTGAGATTAGAAAACATTTCTACACACAAAGGGTGGTAGAAGTTTGGAACTCTCTTCCGCAAATGGCAATTGATACTAGCTCAATTGCTAAATTTAAATGTGAGATAGATAGCTTTTTGGCAGCCAAGGGTATTAAGGGATATGGGCCAAAGGCAGGTATATGGAGTTAGATCACAGATCAGCCATGATCTTATCAAATGGCGGAGCAGGCACGAGGGGCTGAATGGCCTACTCCTGTTCCTATGATATTCAGCCCTCAGATCCAGGTGCAGCCCACGTTTGGATAGTTTACGATGATATTGTTTTTCAAAAAAATTTTTGCACCCACAGATCTCAGTGACAACGTGAACGACTAACGGTCTGATTTTAGCAAAGAGCGACAGGAAATCTTACCTTTGATGTAGATGCGAAAGGTTCCCTCCTGAAGGAACGACAGGGCCATCATCAGCTCATCATCACTGGAGAACGCAATCATGTCTCCTTCCTCATCTGAAAAGACAGGATACTCAGCCTGTAGATTCAACTCGAACCATACAATGTTCAAAATTAATACTCGCACCCCACCCCACATCAGGCCAAAACTCACTGCACTTCAAGGGCATGGGGTAAAAAGGGACAAAGGATGGGGAAAATATAAAGCAGCCAACCCGAGCTGTGGTTGAACACAGGTCAGTCGGTCCCAAGAGTTAGACAAAGGCCATTCTGATGGGACAGTTGAGAATATTCAAGATGGAGATCGATAGATTTTTGGACTCTTGGGGAGTGAAGGGATATGGGGGTTGGGCAGGAAAGTGGAGAGGAGGTCAAAGATCAGCCATGATCTTATTGAATGGTGGAGCAGGCTCGAGGGGCCGTATGGCCTACTTCTGCTCCTATTTCTTATGTTCTTCTTTATGTGACAAAACTCATGGCCACAGAGACTAAGTCTGATTCCAGGAGCCAGAGGCCAGCTGCTAACTTGTACCAAGTCCCGTTCACCCATCACCCGCTGTGCTCGCTGACCTACATTGGCTCCCAGGTCCAGCAACCCTTCAAATTTAAAATTCTCATCCTTGTTTTCAAATTCCTCCACTGCCTCACCCTTCCCTATCTGTAACCTCCTCCAGTCCTACAACCCTCAGATCTCTGCGCTTCTCCAATTCTGGCCTCTTGTGCATCCCCCAATTCCTTCGCTCCACCATTGGCGGCCGTGCCTGCAGCTGCCTAGGCCCTAAGCTCTGGAATTCCCTCCCTAAACCTCTCCGCCTCTGGCTCCTCCTTTAAGACGCTCCTTAAAACCTACCTCTGATCAAGTTTTTGGTCACCTGTCCTAGGGAGGAAATTGCGGGTCCCCTAGCAGAGATATTTGAATCATCCACCGCTACAGGTGAGGTGCCTGAAGATTGGAGGGTAGCAAATGTTGTGCCTTTGTTTAAGAAGGGCGGCAGGGAAAAGCCTGGGAACTACAGACCAGTGAGCCTGACATCTGTAGTGGGTAAGTTGTTAGAGGGTATTCTGAGGGACAGAATCTACAGGCATTTGGAGAGGCAGGGACTAATTAGGAACAGTCAGCATGGTTTTGTGAGAGGAAAATCATGTCTCACGAATTTGATTGAGTTTTTTGAAGGGGTAACCAAGAAGATAGATGAGGGCTGTGCAGTAGACGTGGTCTACATGGACTTCAGCAAAGCATTTGACAAGGTACCGCATGGTAGGTTGTTACATAAGGTTAAATCTCATGGGATCCAAGGTGAGGTAGCCAATTGGATACAAAATTGGCTTGACGACAGAAGACAGAGGGTGGTTGTCGAGGGTTGTTTTTCAAACTGGATGCCTGTGTCCAGCGGTGTGCCTCAGGGATCGGTGCTGGGTCCGCTGTTATTTGTTATTTATATTAATGATTTGGATGAGAATTTAGGAGGCATGGTTAGTAAGTTTGCAGATGACACCAAGATTGGTGGCATTGTGGACAGTGAAGAAGGTTATCTAGGATTGCAACGGGATCTTGATAAATTGGGCCAGTGGGCCGATGAATGGCAGATGGAGTTTAATTTAGATAAATGTGAGGTGATGCATTTTGGTAGATCGAATCAGGCCAGGACCTACTCCGTTAATGGTAGGGCGTTGGGGAGAGTTATAGAACAAAGAGATCTAGGAGTACAGATTCATAGCTCCTTGAAAGTGGAGTCACAGGTGGATAGGGTGGTGAAGAAGGCATTCAGCATGCTTGGTTTCATTGGTCAGAACATTGAATGCAGGAGTTGGGATGTCTTGTTGAAGTTGTACAGGGCATTGGTGAGGCCACACTTGGAGTACTGTGTACAGTTCTGGTCACCCTATTATAGAAAGGATATTATTAAACTAGAAAGAGTGCAGAAAAGATTTACTAGGATGCTACCGGGACTTGATGGTTTGACTTACAGGGAGAGGTTAGACAGACTGGGACTTTATTTCCTGGAGAGTAGGAGGTTAAGGGGTGATCTTATAGAAGTCTATAAAATAATGAGGGGCATAGATAAGGTCGATAGTCAAAATCTTTTCCCAAAGGTAGGGGAGTCTATAACGAGGGGGCACAGATTTAAGGTGAGAGGGGAGAGATACAAAAGGATCCAGAGGGGCAATTTTTTCACTCAAAGGGTGGTGAGTGTCTGGAACGAGCTGCCAGAGGCAGTAGTAGAGGCGGGTACAATTTTGTCTTTTAAAAAGCATTTGGACAGTTACATGGGGAAGATGGGTATCGAGGGATATGGGCCAAGTGCAGGCAATTGGGACTAGCTTAGTGGTATAAACTGGGCGACATGGACATGTTGGGCCGAAGGGCCTGTTTCCATGTTGTAACTTCTATGATTCTATGATTCTATGATAATAGCTCATGTGACTCGGTGTCAAATTTTGTCTGATTAATCTCTTGGGGACATTTTACTATGTTAAAGGCGCTATATAAATGCAAGTCACTGTTGCTGACATGCATGGCTCCCAGAATAAGACAAAGTGGTTGTACATTACTTGGGAACTCACTTTTGGTTGCAGGGGATTATTGGAAACACACACACACAAAAAAAATAGCAGGGGGCAGTAAAGGTGAGGGAAGAAATTAGAACTCAAGCAAAATGTCAGCTCAGATCAGCCATGATCTGATTCAAACAGAACAGCCTCTAGGGGCTGAATGGCCTCCTCCTGTTCCTATGCTCTAGCCACAATCCTCTGAGCAGCTGGAACAAGATAAATGTTTGTTTTTAAGTCACATACTTAAAACATGAAACTTTCTGGATGGCTGCCCAGATGACTGCTGGCCGTTTTTTTGTTTGTGCAGAGAATCTGTAGAAACCTACACTTTGACGAGCAATTCAAGGTCTCAATCTGACAAAGGCTATAAGCTGCTGCTTTGGAGGGGGAAGAGCTTCATGCAGTAACTTTTGTATTCCAATTTTTGAACGTGCGTGCATCGTAAGTCACACTTTAAACGTGCTCATAACACAAGTCTGTCACGTTTTTTGATTTGGCTCATTTAATACTATCCACTCGTCTCATTGGCTCCACACAATACCACTGGCCACTTGGACAGAAACTATTTCCTCTAATCTATGATTCTATTGCAGGCAATTGGGACTAGCTTAGTGGTATAAACTGGGCGACATGGACATGTTGGGCTGAAGGGCCTGTTTCCATGTTGTAAACTTCTATGATTCTAATGAGTGAATCTAGAACAAGGGGCATAATCTTAAAAAATTCAGGAGGGAAATCAGGAAGCATTTTTTTCCCCCACACTCAAAGGGTAGTAGAAATCTGGAAATCTTTCTTCCCCTCCCCCCCCCCAAAACCAAAAAAAGGGGGGGGGTCAATTAAAATTGTCAAGATTAAGATCGACACTTTTTTGTTGGGCAAGAGTAGGAAGTGAATGGAGTTGAGTTACAGATCAGCCATGATCGAATTGAATGGTGAACAGGCTCGAGTGTTAACATAAAAGTGTTAAAGTAACTTTAGACGCTGCCAGTCAGTGGAGAGTGCACTCACTCATGTTCTGGAACAGGTCAAGTGTGGAAAAGACAGTTTCACAGTTTAAAAAAAACTAGTCACAGATCTGTCTTAAAGCAAGAATTTGAGCAGAAGGGATTACCAGGGGTGGAGATTCTTGTGTTGACAATATTGTGGTCAGCGGGTTTCCGCATTCTACAGCAGGGATAAGGCCAGCAGACAGGTAAAAGTGGGGCAACGGAACAACTGGCAACCCGACAGAGGGTTTGCCTCGTTTTAATTCGGATTCCAGGAGCCTGATTAAAAAAAACCTGGTCTGGAAGTGATCCCGATCGGCACGGAATTCTCACGATCAGTCCCCGCTCCAGTTCCGAAGGTCAGTGGCTATTACTGGGCGGAGGCCGGGTAAACACGGCGGTAAGAGTCGATACTCCCCAGACAACAGTCTCAATTTACCAATTAAACGATTTGCAAATTATATTTTTAAAAAAGAGTTGCATTTAGACAAACATAGGCTTTACCCACCCGGCAATAAAAGTACGAATTTGGAGGCGGAAAACGAACCCAAAACAAACATGACCCCGAGAGTTTATTGCATCAACTCTCCCCCGGGGTGGGTGGGGGGAGTTTCGAGCCCTTACCTTTGTAATACATCTGAAAGTTCTCAGACCGGAGGGACTGGAAGACCCCGGCCACCTTCTTGTAGAGATGGTCGAAGTTGGTGGAGACGCTGTGATCGACGGTGAAGCGGCGGATCTCCCGGTTGATCTCCTCTTTCCCCAGCAGGTAAGCCTTCACATTGAAAGCCATGCTCGGACCCCGGACCGAATGGCGTGTAATCGCCGCTCGCTACTTCGTGGCGAAAATTTCGCTACTTTACGGAGGAGCCTTCGCTACTTTGTTGCGAAAATTTCGCTACTTCACGGAGGAGCCTTCGCTACTTTGTGGCGAAAATTCTGCTACTTTCCGGAGGAGCTTTCGCTACTTTGTGGCGGAAATGTCGCTACTTTGTATCGATGGCGTCAGTTGCGCAGCAAGAAATTGCCCAGGACCCAGACTGCGAGACTCGGCTCCTCACTGTTAAAGGCGGAGTGAAGCCGGACTGCTCGGCGCCGGCTTTATATACTCACCTCCTCCCCCTCCTCCCCTGGATCCGGCTGTTACTCAGCACAAATCCAACCCCCTTCCTTTTTTCCTTACACTTTCTCCGAGATTTCCTGCCTCCTTTCCTGCGCGAAGGTGACGTTGCTTCTTATTGCTCCAACCCATCGAGGGGGGACTCCGAGCACCGACAGGGACTCGGCGCAGCGCCGCCTGCACAACAAGACCCGCCTTCCCTTCAGGCCGTCCCGTCACCCCGGAGATCTCTGCACAACTACACTTAATGTTTAAACTGTGTTTCAAAATGGTTGCTATTATCTTACTTTCCAGAACGTAATGCTCAAAAATGCATCCAAGGAGGGGAAAATAAGTAGATTAAATTATTTACCAATACAATAAATTCATTTCTAATTGAACATATTAATTTCTACCACAATATTAAAGACTTGCAGTAAACAGTGAGGAGGATGGGAACAGACTTCAGGAGGACAGAGACAGACTGATGAAATGGTCAGACACATGACAGATGAAATTTAACACAGAGACATGTGCAGCCCCTGTTTGATTATTTGGGGGGGGGGCTGCTCCTCAAGTTCTGGCTGCACTTCGGTCCCACGCTCCTGATCTTTGGCCGCCCGGTGAGGAGGGGGGCGGGCAGGTCGGTGGACGTCCTCGTGGGCCTGCTCCTGGGCCTGTCCAAGGTGGCTATCCACAGGTCCAGGTTGGTCGTGGCCCGCGGGGGCGGTCGCTCCGACTGTCTGCCTCTCTTCCGCGGAATTTGCCGCGCCCGGGTGGCCCTGGAGATGGAGCACGCGGTGTCTGCCAGAATGCTTGAGGTTTTTCGCGACCAGTGGACATTGCAGGGGCTGGAGTGCATCCTGGACAAAAATAATAAAAGCTTAATTTGACACTGGTTTTTGGTTTTCTTTGGGGTTTTTTTTGCACATAAACACACCCTAACCCCCCCTTCTTATAAAAGGGGGGCCTAAAAACAAAAAAAAGTCACTGTTTTGAAACAATTGGATGCCTTCAAAAAAAGGAGAAAAAAATAAAAAAACACAGAGAAGTGTGAAGTGATACATTTTGGTAGGGAGAATGAGGAGAGGCAATATAAACTAAATGGTACAATTTTAAAGAGGGTGCAGGAACAGAGAGACCTGGGGGTGTATGTACACAAATCTTTGAAAGTGGCAGGACAAGTTGAGAAGGCTGTTTTTAAAAAAACAAGCATATGGGATCCTGGGCTTTATTAATAGAGGCATAGAGTACAAAAGCAAGGAAGTTATTCTAAACCTTTATAAAACACGGGTTAGGCTGCAGCTGGAGTATTGTGTTCAATTTTGGGCTCCACACTTTGGGAAAGATGTGAAGGCCTTGGAGAGAGTGCAGAAGAGATTTACTAGAATGGTTCCAGGGACGAGGGGCTTCAGTTATGTGGAGAAGCTGGGGTTGTTCTCCTTAGAGCAGACGAGGTTAAGGGGCGATTTAATAGAGGTGTTCAAAATCATGAACGGTTTTGATAGAGTAAATAAGGAGAAACTGTTTCCAGTGGCAGAAGGGTCGGTAACCAGAGGACACAGATTTAAGGTGATCGGCAAAAGAGCCAGAGGCGACATGAGGAAACATTTTTTTAGGCAGCGAGTTGTTCTGATCTGGAATGCGCTGCTTGAAAGGGCGGTGGAAGCAGATTCAATAATAACTTTCAAAAGGGAATTAGATAAATACCTGAAGGGAAAAAAAAAATTACAGGGCCACGGGGAAAGAACGGGGGAGTGGGACTAATTGGATAGCTCTTTCAAAGTGCCGGCACAGGCACGATGGGCCGAATGGCCTATCATTCCATGATACTTGCATCTGTATGGCATCTTGTATAACCGGCAGAAATGTTTTTAGGCACTTCAGAGTGAATTAATTACTTTTGAAGTGTAGTAATTGTTGTCACTATTCTGAGGCTCATTGTCGCGCCCACAGCCGCACACTCCTTACTGCGACGATAGAAACTTGGAAGCCACAGACCCTCCCAATGCTACACCCACAGCATCACTCATGCACTCTGGAGGAAATCCACATGGTCCAATAAAGCCACAGGAGATCCATTAGTGTTTTTCTACTTGTTCACAGGATATGAGAAATTGTACCAAGGCCGCATTTACTTCCCCATCCCATAGCTATTTTTATCAACTGGGCATTAAGAGGCACCCACACGGTGTGGGCACGGAGTCATTATGTAGGTCAGGCCGGAGAGGCAGGTTTCCTTCCCTGAACCAGTTTGGCAACTTTTCATGGTAATTTTCTAGAAGTAAAGGGAATTAGGGGTTACGGGGAGCGGGCAGGAAATTGGACATGAATTTTAGATTTGAGGTTAGCATCAGATCAGCCATGATCTTATTGAATGGCGGAGCAGGCTCGAGGGGCCGATTGGCCTACTCCTGCTCCTATTTCTTATGTTCTTATTTTTCCCCCTGGTGCCAGCCCACAAATTACAACATTTGTTGAATTCCAATTCCCATGTAATGATTTGAATTCTCAATCTCTAGGTTGCTGGTCCACCATTATAAGCACTACACTAATGTACCTTTTTTCAATCACTGGTTAGGCCCCAGCTGGAATATTACATCTCCAATTCTGGGCACCACACTTTAGGAAGGATGTCAAGGCCTTGGAGAGGGTGCAGAGGAGATTTATCAGAATGCTACCAGGGATGAGGGACTTCAGTTATGTGGAGAGACTGGAGAAGCTGGGATTGTTCTCCTTAGAGCAGAGAAGGTTAAGGGGAGATGTGATAGAGGTGTTCAAAATCATGAACGGTTTTGATAGAGTAAATAAGGAGAAACTGCTTCCAGTGGCAGAATGGTTGGTAATCAGATTTAAGGTGATTGGCAAAAGAACCAGAGGCGACATGAGGAAAAAATATTTACGCATTGAGTTGTGATGATCTGGAATGTGCTGCCTGAAAGGGCGGTGGAAGCAGATTCAGTAATAACTTTCAAAAATGGAATTGGATAAATACTTGAAGGGGAAAAATTTACAGGGCCATGGGGAAAGAGCAGGGGAATGGGACTAATTGGATAGCTCTTTCAAAGAGCCGGCACAGGCTCGATGGGCTGAATGGCCTCGTTCTGTGCTGTATGATTCTATGATTATGATGAGCTAGGCTGACTGGCCAATTATCTGGAGTATTGCAGCTTTGTCTGGCCCAAGAATTAGATCGTCATCTCTGTTACAGAGGCTTGTCTGTGTCAGCCGTGCCTCAGTGGGTAGCACTCTCCAGAAGGTCTACCCTTTCAAACCCCTTCATAATTTTAAAGACCTCCATCAAAGGTCACCCCTCAGCCTTCTCTTTTCTAGGGAAAGGAGCCCCAGCCTGTTCAGCCTTTCCTGATAAGAATGGGACCTTTGTTAATATTCTAACGGTCTAAATAAATAAATGAGTAGATATTTTGTAGTAAAATGCATCACAGAGTATTCTAGATTGCAGCTTATGGATAATATATAGGGTCAGAAAGTCTACTGACAGTCACCTGTTTAGTCCCAAAGTTCAAAAACACACCACAGCTTAGAGGTGTCCAAACAGTGGCCTGATGGGCAAACGGAGCCCACAGGATCTGGTGGTCTGACCCGCAAAGCCGTGGCAACTCAATTCTATTTCTGACTCACTGGCCTGTCCAGTTTGAATGTTGTGGGCCTGGAAGGTTTGTAAAGGACTGTTCTTACAGTGATGGATAAATCCTAAATCAGAACACCAAGACCTATTTGTGAAGGCAGTTTTGAGATATCTGCAAATCAAGGGAGTGTTGATTTAAACTCTACATGTGGCTCAACGTGATGTAGGAGCCGGCCTTTGGCCGAATGGGAGCATTCCTGCCTCTGAGTCAGAAGGTGCAGGGTTCAAACCCCACCCCAGACAGTCCCGCCGAGCGGAGACCGGAGCTCCAGACGGCCCCGGGGAGCGGAGACCGGAGCTCCAGACGGCCCCGGGGAGCGGAGACCGGAGCTCCAGACGGCCCCGGGGAGCGGAGACCGGAGCTCCAGACGGCCCCGGGGAGCGGAGACCGGAGCTCCAGACGGCCCCGGGGAGCGGAGACCGGAGCTCCAGACGGCCCCGGGGAGCGGAGACCGGAGCTCCAGACGGCCCCGGGGAGCGGAGACCGGAGCTCCAGACGGCCCCGGGGAGCGGAGACCGGAGCTCCAGACGGCCCCGGGGAGCGGAGACCGGAGCTCTGGCTCTGAATTCTGGGTTGGCATCCAGCAGGATTCTCGTGTCCTGTGGATGTGGGTGGCCCCCCCTCATCTTTCGGGTTGTGGGAGTCTATAAAACCACCCCCCCGTACAGGGCTAACTCTCCTATTGGGATATAAGGATGGTTACGGCCATGGAAGAAGTGTTCACGTCACAGCCTGTCAGACTGTTAATCAGCCTGCGAATCCTCACACTGTTCTCCAAGGGAAGAGCAGGAAGATATGAAAACAAACGCAGTGTGTGTTTGAGCGGCCTGTGAGGACAAAAAGCTGGAATATTCCTGTTATAACAAACTTCATCTCTTAGACCCCCCAATCACTTCTTTCACCAAGAAACTATCCAGCTCCCTTTTGAATTTACTCACAATTGGTCTCCACAGTCTCCCTGGGCAGTGTGTTCCACATATTCTCTGTGAAGTAGTTGCATCTAAGTTGCATGTTCATTTTCTCTCTATAGGAAGCACATTTTCACACAAAGGGTAGTGGAAATTTGGAACTCTCTCCCCCCAAAAGGCTGTTGCTGCTGGGGATCAATTGAAAATTTCAAAGACTGAAATCGATAAATTCTTGTTGGATAAGGGTATCGAGGGATATGGAGCAAAGGCAGGTAAATGGAGTTGAGGGACAGATTAACCAATGATCTAATCGATTGGCGGAACAGGCTGCATGGCCTCCTCCTGTTCCTCTACTCTGAGCTTGTGTCTGTGCCTCCTAGTTAGACATTGTGGTTGCGTTGAACAATTTATTGGGGTTTAGGACTTTACATATTACTAAAAAGATAGTTTAATTTATAATTACATGCCATGCACCAATGGTTTTTTAAACTTAACTGTGATGAAGGATCAATTTCAAATATTGACGCACTCCAGGATTCCCATGTCCTAACTTCCAGCCACCCAAAGGAAACCAGTGCTTTCATTACAGCAACAGAAATAACATGTTGGCAAGTTAACAAATACACAAAAAAAAACAGAAATTTGCTGATGACTGACAGATGACTCCTCGAGTCCAGGGTCCCGAGTTTGATAATCGAATCCTTTATGCACGCAGTACAAAAATATTTAAAGCACAAGAGGGTTTTAAGAACTCTTGTGTCTTAACAGAGGATCCGTCCCCTCCAGTTCTGGCCTGAAAAGAATCATCTGACTGCAGGCCATGTGAACAGCTGTAGAATATTGCACTCACTTTCATCATTGTTTCACTGTACAAGTCAAACTGTACAGGGTGGGGTTACAGACTTTGTTCTACCAAGAGGTTTAGGATTCTTAAGAAGTTCTCAATGCTGTAGAGTGAAGTTTGCTGCAGGATTAGTTTTTGACTATATGATTAGTTCTTGTGTACTTAAGCACATTTGCAAAATCGGACTACTGTAAAACAACTGGGGCATATCACAGGCCAGACAGTCAACACAACACACTCTGAGCTTGCTTAAGAAAAAAGAAAAAGAAAGAACTTGCATTTATATAGTACCTTTCACAACCTCAGGATGTCCCAAAAGACAATTAAGTACTTTTAAAGTGTAATCACCATTGTAATGTAGGAAACGCGGCAGCCAGTTTGTGCACAGCAAGATCCCACAAACAGCAATGTAATAATGACCAGATAATCTGTTTTTTTTTAGTGATGTTGGTTGAGGGATAAATATTGGCCAGGATACCAGCGAGAACTCTCCTGCTTTTCTTTGAAATAGTGCTGTGGGATCTTTTACATCTACCTCAAAGGGCAGACAGGGCCTCAGTTTAACGTCTCATCCAAAAGATGGCACCTCCAACAGCGCAGCACTCGGAGTGTTGGCCTGGATTATCAAATGTAAGGAATCTTACAACACCAGGTTATAGTCCAACAAATTTATTTTAAAATCACAAGCTTTCGGAGATTATCCCCTTCGTCAGATGAATGAGTGAAAAGGTTCTCAAATCGCATATCTTATACTAGGCTGGGACAGCATCACACCAATCAAAAGGTGTCGTTGTTATTCAAACAGGCCAGTCACGGAGAACAGCACGTCCCAGTACACTGGATATACATTGTGTCAATTACACAGACAGGCAGAAAGAAACCCAAAATGGCAGAGAGAGAGAGAATATTAAAAAACATAATTTTTTTCCCTTTTTTGCTGGTGGGGTTACGCGCAGCGTGACATGAACCCAAGATCCCGGCTGAGGCCGTCCTCATGGGTGCGGAACCCGGCCGGGATCTTGGGTTCATGTCACGCTGAGCGTAACCCCACCAGCAAAAAAGGGAAAAAAATTATGTTTTTTAATATTCTCTCTCTCTCTGCCATTTTGGGTTTCTTTCTGCCTGTCTGTGTAATTGACACAATGTATATCCAGTGTACTGGGACGTGCTGTTCTCCGTGACTGGCCTGTTTGAATAACAACGACACCTTTTGATTGGTGTGATGCTGTCCCAGCCTAGTATAAGATATGCGATTTGAGAACCTTTTCACTCATTCAGCTGACGAAAGGGATAATCTCCGAAAGCTTGTGATTTTAAAATAAATTTGTTGGACTATAACCTGGTGTTGTAAGATTCCTTACATTTGTCCACCCCAGTCCATCACCGGCATCTTCACATCATGGATTATCAAGTCTCTGGAATGGAGCTTGAACCCATGACCTTCTGACTCAGAAGCAAGAGAGCAACTCACTGAGCCACAGCTGACACCAAGCTCCAGAGCTCCCACTGTGATTCAGTGGGTAAATCCACTGTTGGATGTTATGTTAAAACCAGGAATGACCCAGGTTGATCTGGTGTTCAGTTACCTGATCTCAGGTGTGACGGGCTAGAGAGGGGAAAATTTTCCCAGGATTCCCGCTCCTGATTGCCATGCAGCGATTCCTGCTGAAAAGTGCATGCGAGTAATGCTGGGTTAGAACGGTAAAGAATCTTACAACACCAGGTTATAGTCCAACAATTTTATTTGAAAATCACATGCTTTCGGAGGCTTTCTCCTTCGTCAGGTGAATGCAGCCTCCGAAAGCTTGTGATTTTCAAATAAAATTGTTGGACTATAACCTGGTGTTGTAAGATTCTTTACATTTGTCAACCCCAGTCCATCACCAGCATCTCCACATCAGGGTTAGAACGGGACTGCAATCCTTCCTGCCCCATTGAATAGCACCTCTGGGCTCACACTAGGGTTGCCAACCCTCCTGGAGTGTCCTGGAGTCTCCCAGAGTTCTAGATGAATCTCCCGGACAATCCTGTTTCACTCCGGCTGAACCTCCCTCAGCCCTACAACCCTCCGAGATCTCTGCACTCCTCCAATTCTGGCCTCTTGCACATTCCCAGTTTCCTTCGCCCCACCATTGGCGGCCGTGCTTTCAGCTGCCTAGGTCTCAAGCTTTGGAATTCCCTCCCTAAACCTCTCTGCCTCTTCACCTCTCTCTCCTCCTTTAAGACGCTCCATAAAACCTATCTTTTTGACCAAGCTTTTGGTTACCCGTCCTAATAGCTCCTTATGTGTCCGATTGATCTCCTGTGAAGCACCTTGGGACGTTTCACTACCTTAAAGGCGCTATATAAATGCAAGTTGTTGTTGAACAAGATCAGGTTCGACTCCAATCCTTCCCTGCCCCCATTGAATAGCTCCTCTGGGCTCACACTAGGGTTGCCAACCCTCCTGGACTGTCCTGAATCTTCCAGAGTTAACGACGAATCTCCCGGACACACCTGCGAGCAGCCCGCAGGATCCTAGGGGACATTTTCTTCTCCTATTTCACTCCGGCCGGACTCAGAACAAACAGCAGAGACGCAATGCGCCTAGGATGGATACAGCAGTTTCTGGAGCGCAGAGGACTGTGGGTATCGTAGCCGCCATTATTGACCGATCACCATGTCGGGCTATCAATGGCGAGAGTGCAATGGTTGGACATGGGAGATCATGTTCCAGGAATACGGTCCAACCAGAATTGGCAACCCTAGCTCACACATGGAGAATGGCCTCTTGAGTGAGATACTGGCAGATTGCTGGAACCAAGGAACTGTAACCCAGCAAGAGTCAGTGACTTCAGAAGCGGAAAAAATGTTCAAATATAAATATTGTAAATGCTTAAAAGAAACTACACTCTCAACTCTTTTCACAGAATCAAAGAATGATACAGCACAGAAGGAGGCCAATCAGCCCATCATGCCTGTGCCGGCTCTTTGAAAGAGCTATCCAATTAGTCCCACTCCCCCCACTCTTTCCCCATAGACCTGCAAAATTTTTCCCTTCAACTATTTATCCAATTCCTTTTTGAAAGTTATTATTGAATCTGCTTCCACCGCCCTTTCAGGCAGCGCATTCCAGATCATCACAACTCGCTGCATAATTTTCTTTTCCTCATGTCTCCTCTGGTTCTTTTGCCGATCACCTTAAATCTGTGTCCTCTGGTTACCAACCCTTCTGCCACTGGAAACAGTTTCTCCTTATTTACTCTATCAAAACCCCTCATGATTCTGAACAAATGGATGTTGAGTAGAATGGGCCTATATTCTCTGGAGTTTAGAAGAATGAGAGGTGATCTCATTGAAACATATAAGATTATGAGGGGGCTTGACAGGGTAGATGCTGAGAGCTTGTTTCCCCCGGCTGGGGAGTCTAGAATTAGAGGGGCATATTTGTAGGAGTAGGGGTTGGCCATTCAAGACTGAGATGAGGAGGAGTTTCTTCACTCAGAGGGTTGTGAATCTTTGGAATTCTCTACCTCAGAGGGCTGTGGATGCTGAGTCATTGAGTATATTCAAGGCTGAGATAGATCGATTTTTGGACTCTAGGGGAATCAAGGGATATGGGGATCGAGCAGGAAAGTGGAGTTGAGGTTAAAGATCAGCCATGATCTGACTGAATGGTGGAGCAGGCTCGAGGGGCTGTATGGCCTACTCCTGCTCCTATTTCTTATGTTCTTAATGCCTCTATCAAATCTCCCCTTAACCTTTTCTGCTCTAAGGAGAACAATCCCAGATTGTCCAGTGTCTCCACATAACCGAAGTCCCTCATCCCTGGTACTATTCTAGTAAATCTCCTCTGCACCCTCTCTAAGACCTTGATATCCTTCCTAAAGTGTGCTGCTCAGAATTGGCCACAATACTCCAGCTGAGGCCTAAGCAGTATTTTATAAAGGTTTAGCATAACTTCTTTGCTTTTGTACTCTATGCCTTGATTTATAAATGATGTGGAGATGCCGGTGATGGACTGGGGTTGACAATTGTAAACAATTTTACAACACCAAGTTATAGTCCAGCAATTTTATTTTAAATTCACAAGCTTTCGGAGGCTTCCGAAAAACGTTCACCTGAGGAAGGAGGAAGCCTCCGAAAGCTTGTGAATTTAAAATAAAATTGCTGGACTATAACTTGGTGTTGTAAAATTGTTTACAATTGATTTATAAAGCCAAAGTTCCCGTATGCTTTTTAACAGCCTTCTCAACTTGTCTTGCTACCTTCAAAGACTTGTGTACATATACCCCCAAGTCTCTCTGTTCCTGCACCCCTTTTAAAATTGTACCATGTAGTTTATAGTGCCTCTCCCCATTCTTCCTAATAAAATTAATCACTTCACACTTCTCTGTGTTAAATTTCATCTACCACGTGTCTGTCCATTTCAAAAGACTCTCTCTGTCCTCTTGAAGTCTGTTACTATCCTCCTCACTGTTCACTACATTTCCGAGTTTTGTGTCATCTGCAAACTTTGAAATCATGCCCTCTATACCCAAGTCCAGGTCATTAATATGCCGTATATCAAAATGGCTGAAATACATTCAAATGAATGTTACATAATGCTGAATTGTCCTGTTGTTTATGAAGACATTTTCTAGTACTTTCCTGATGTTTCTGAATCACTTTCTTTACGTAACTGCATATTCAGTGAGAATCCAGAAATGACATAATGAAGGTAATTAACCCCAATATGTACTTTAGTCACATGATCATGTGACTCAGAGTCAGGTGATACGGTAGCTTTCTGGGAATGGATGATGTGATGGGGAGCTGTCAGGGGGTATTCAGGGCTCTGGATTATTGTATTTTCTGAATCATTGTTGAGAGACCAAATTGCTGAATCACTACAGGCCTAATTTTTGTTTTTATTTACCTGCAACGTAATGCCTACGATTTCTGCTAAAATAAAATAGTTCTTCCAACTTTCTCCCTTCCTCTGCTGAAAGCGCTAACTCTTGCTGGGGTTTAATTTCAAATCGCCAGCAGCCCTCTGGGTTACGAGGATGACGCCAGGGATCAGAGGCTTTATTGTGAGGAGAGACAAAAGAAAATGGGGTTCTTTTCATTAGAGCCGAGAAAGTCAAGGGCAGATCTGATAGAGTTGTTCAAAGTTATGATAAAGGTTTTGTTAAGGTAAATAAGGAAAAACTACTTCCACAAGTCGGTGAGATGGTAACTAGACAGTAAGATCACTGACACCTTATAGGCAGAGGCCATTTAAGACAGAATTTGACTCTCTCAACACTTCTCGAGTCATTAAAAACTGGGAGAAAGACGATAGAGGCATGGATTGGATGCCACTATTAAGTACGAGCCAAATGAACACATTTAATATCGATATTTCATAAAGCACAACTGAGAGAACTTGAATTCTTGTCAGGAAATCAAAGACTGCAGTATATAAATGGTAAACTGTAACTTTGTATTTGCCAATGTGTTGGAGTTCCAGTTAAGTGAAAAGACCTGAATGATAAGGACAAAGACGAAGCTTCTAGCAACTTCAGTCTGTAAACAAGGGCGGATCTACACAAAACAAAGAGCAGGGAGCTTTCACACAGCACGTGCTTTTTTAGAAGTAAAATTTAAAGAGACAGTCCACTGGTCTGACAAGAATTTTTTTAAATTTCAAAATATACTTTATTTCATTGAATTTAAAGATACACACAGTACAATGTAAATATCACAATTCCAACCAATACAATTCAAACCAATACAATACAGATCGTACACAATGCGATCCCAATATTACACTTCAAACACAGTACATCTTTTATGACTCATTCTGTACAATACCAGGTGGGGTGGCCTTACACAGTGACCTTTCCCCATAGAGCCTTTGTGTAGGTCGCACCTCGCTCCAGTGCGTCCCGCACCATGTACTCCTGGACCTTGGAGTGTGCCAGTCGGCAGCGCTCGGTCATGGACAGCTCCTTCAGCTGGAAGACTAGCAGGTTTCAGGCGGACCAAAGGGCCTCCTTCACCGAGTTGATGATCTTCCAGCCGTAGGTGATATCCGTCTCGGTGCGCGTCCCAGGGAACAGCCCGTAGAGCACAGCGTCCTGTGTTACCGAACTGTTGGGATGAACCGGGACAGATACCAACGCATCTCTCTCCACACCCTCTGCACGAAGGGGCAGCCCTTCAGGACGTGGACGGCGGTCTCCTCTCTGCCGCAGCCTCGAGGGCAGCTCGCGGTGGCGCAGAGATTTCGTGCGCGTTGGAAGGACCGCACTGGGAGGGCCTTTCTCACCACAATCCAGGCTACATGCTGGTGCCTGTTTGTCAGTTCTGGGGGCAAGACAGTCTGCCAAATGTCGTCCACCGTCTGGTCGGGGAAAAGATCGATCGAGTCCACCCTCTCCTTTCCTTGCAGGACTCTCAGAACGTTTTGTGTCGACCACTGTCTGACGGCCTTGTGGTCGAAAGGGTTCCTCCTCAGGAACTTCTCCACCTGGGACAGGTGGGGGGGGGGGGGTGGGGGACGGTCCAGCTGGGAGGGACGTCCTGCGTCTGCTCGGCCAGCATGCAAGAGCAATCCAGCTAGTCCCATCCCCTGCTCCATCCCCGTAGCCCTGCAAATTTTTTACTTTCAAGTACTTATCCAGTTCCCTTTTGAAGGCCATGATTGAATCTGCCTCCACCACTCCCTCAGGCAGTGCATTCCAGATCCTAACCACTTGCTGTGTGAAAAAGTTTTTCCTCATGTCACCTTTGGTTCTTTTGCCAATCACCTTAAATCTGTGTCCTCTGGTTCTTGACCCTTCCGCCAATGGGAACAGTTTCTCTCTATCTACTCTGTCCAGACCCTTCATGATTTTGAATACCTCTATCAAATCTCCTCACAACCGTCTCTGTTCCAAGGAGAACAACCCCAGCTTCTCCAGTCTATCCACGTAACTAAAGTCCCTCATCCCTGGAATCATTCTAGTAAATCTCTTCTGCACCCTCTCTAAGGCCTTCATATCTTTCCTAAAGTGCGGTGCCCAGAACTGGACACAATACTCCAGTTGTGGCCAAACCAGTGTTTTATAAAGGTTCATCATGACTTCCTTACTTTTGTACTCTATGCCTCTATTTATAAAGCCCAGGATCCCGTATGCTTTTTTAACCACTTTCTCAACCTGCCCTGCCACCTTCAATGATTTGTGCACATATACCCCAGATCTCTCTGTTCCTGTACCCCTTTTAGAATTATGCCCTCTAGTTTATATTGCCTCTCCTCGTTCTTCCTACCGAAATGAATCACTTTGCAGTTTTCTGTGTTAAATTTCATCTGCCACATGTCCGCCCATGCCACCAGCCTGTCTATACCCTCTAGAAATCTATCACTATCCTCCTCACTGTTTACTACACTTCCAAGTTTTGTGTCATCTGCAAATTGTGGGCTGGACACCCGTATTTTATGTTGTTAACTTGTCAACAGCATTGAACTGTAAGCATAAACTTGCTAAATAACTTTGGACTTTGCACATAACTTTGCTATACTGTAATCAAGAGAGACACTGTGATGCAAGAAAGAGCTCATGGGGTTGAGCGTTATACATTAGCATGGATAGAGGATTGGTCAATGGACAGAAAACAGAGAGTAGGGATAAACGGGTCATTTTCAGGTTGGCAGGCTGTAACTAGTGGGGTGCCGCAAAGATCAGAGCTTGGGCCTCAACTATTTACAATCTATATTAATGACTTAAATGAAGGGACCGAGTGTAATGTATCCAAGTTTGTTGACGATACAAAGCTAGGTGGGAAAGTAAGCTGTGAGGAGGACACAAACAGTCTGCAAAGGGTTATAGACAGGTTAAGTGAGTGGGCAAGAAGGTGGCAGATGGAGTATAATGTGGGGAAATATGAGGTTATTCACTTTGGTAGGAAGAATAGAAAAACAGAATATTTTTTAAATGGTGAGAAAATGTTGGTGTTCAGAGAGATTTGGGTGTCCTCTTACAAGAAACACAAAAAGGTAACATGCAGGTACAGCAAGCAATTAGGAAGGCAAATGGCATGTTGGCCTTTATTGCAAGGGGGTTGGAGTACCAGAGTAAGGAAGTCTTACTACAGTTGTACAGGGCTTTGGTGGGACCTCACCTAGAGTACTGGGTACAGTTTTGGTCTCCTTATCTAAGCAAGGATATACTTGCCTTAGAGGCGGTGCAATGAAGGTTCATTAGATTGATTCCTGGGATGAGAGGGTTGTCCTATGAGGAAAGATTGAGTAGAATGGGCCTATACTCTCTGGAGTTTAGAAGAATGAGAGGTGATCTCATTGAAACATACAATGATTCTGAGGGGGCTTGACAGAGTAGATGCTGAGAGGTTGTTTCCCCTGGCTGGAGAGTCTAGAACTAGAGGGCATAGTCTCAGGATAAGGGGTCAGCTATTTAGGACTGAGATGAGGAGGAATTTCTTCAATCAGAGGGTTGTGAATCTTTGGAATGCTCTGCCCCAGAAGTCTGTGGATGCTCATTCTTCGAATATGTTCAAGGCTGAGATAGATAAATTTTTGGATTCTAGGGGAATGGGGATCGGGCGGGAAAGTGGAGTTGAGGTCAAAGGTCAGCCATGATCTTATTGAATGGCGGAGCAGGCTCGAGGGGCCATATGGCCTACTCCTGCTCCTATTTCTTATGTTCTTATACACTTAAAATTATGTTTGTGCCTGCAGTGATTTATACTCATGGTTAATAATCTCTAACAATCTGTAACCTCAATGCTTAACCTGACGATGGGAGCAGTAGTAGTTCATACATCTCTGTCCGCTTCATCTTTGTTGAATCTGATGCAGAGTTAACTCATTCCACTTGGGTTACACTATAATCCCATGCTGACAGCTTAGGTTTAACTATTAAAATACTGGATACGTAAGAAGGTTCAGAGGCAAATTAAATTGGGCGTCTTGTGTGTGTGTGTATATATATTATATATATAATCATGGAATCATAGAAAATTACGGCACAGAAGGAGGCCATTTGGCCCATCATGTCTGTGCTGGCCGAAAAAGAGCTATCCAGCCTAATCCCACTTTCTAGCACTTGGTCCGTAGCCCTGTAGGTTACGGCACCTCAGGTGCACATCCAGGTACTTTTTAAATGAGTTGAGGGTTTCTGCCTCTACCACCCTCTTAGGCAGTGAGTTCCAGACCCCCACCACCCTCTGGATGAAAAAAAATTCTCCTCAGCTCCCCTCTAATCCTTCTACCAATTACTTTAAATCTATGCCCCCTGGTCACTGACCCCTCTGCTAAGGGAAATAGGTCCTTCCTATCCACTCTATCTAGGCCCCTCATAATTTTATACACCTCAATTAAATCTCTCCTCAGCCTCCTTTGTTCTAAAGAAAACAACTCCAGCCTATCCAATCTTTCCTCATAGCTAAAATTCTCCAGTCCTGGCAACATCCTCGGAAATCTCCTCTGTACCTTCTCTAGTGCAATCACATCTTTCCTGTAATGTGGTGACCAGAACTGTACGCAGTACTCAAGCTGTGGCCTCACCAATGTTTTATACAGTTCCAGCATAACCTCCTGTGTCCACGTCACTTTTGATGACTCTGATGCATATGATAGAAATATATGATATTTATGATGTGATATATGATGCATATGATAAATATTCTTTTTGATATATATAGAGTGGATCAGATTTCTATGTGAAAGAAAAGGACAAAGTTTAAAGCAAGGTCTATCCATAGCCTCTTTGCTGGATTCTGAAGGTTGTTGTCCATGTTGTCTGTGGTTTTCTTTTGCATATAAACTGACCAACTGACGTGTGAAAGTAGCTATGGACTGTCCAAAATTTAGGCAGTATTATTAAACTGTGAACCATAGAAGCATAGAAGCATAGAAAAGATACAGCACAGAAGGGGGCCATTCAGCCCATCGTGTCCACGCCGGCTTGAACAACAACCAGGTGCCCATTCTAATCCCACCTTCCAGCACCCGGTCCGTAGCCCTGCAGCTTACAGCACTTTAGGTGCAGGTCCAGGTACTTTTTAAAAGAGTTGAGGGTTCCTGCCTCTACCACCAATTCGGGCAGCGAATTCCATACACCCACCACCCTCTGGGTAAAAAAGATTTTCCTCATGTCCCCTCTAATCCTTCCGCCAATCAGCTTAAATCTATGTCCTCTAGTTCTTGAACTCTCCGCTAGGGGAAACAGGTACTTCCTGTCTACTCTATCTGGGCCCTTCATAATTTTGTACACCTCAATCAAGTCTCCCCTCAGCCTCCTCTGCTCCAAGGAAAACAACCCCAGCCTATCTAATCTCTCCTCGTAGCTGCAATTTTCAAGCCCTGGCAACATTCTTGTAAATCTTCTCTGCACTCTCTCCAGAGCAATTACATCCTTCCTGTGATGTGGTGACCAGAACTGCGCACAATACTCCAGCTGTGGCCTTACCAGCATTTTATACAGTTCCATCATTTCATCCCTGCTTTTGTATTCTATACCTCGGCTAATAACGGGAGAGCATTCCGTATGCCTTCTTCACAACCTTATCTACCTGTACTGCCACCTTCAGGGACCTGTGCACATGCACTCCAAGGTCTCTCACTTCCTCTACCCTTCTCAATATATTCCCGTTTACTACATATTCCCTTTTACTGTTTGCCCTCCCTAAGTGCATTACCTCACACTTCTCCGGGTTGATCTCCATTTGCCACTTTTCCGCCCACTCCACCAACCCATTGATATCTTCTTGGAGTCTACAGCTATCCTCTTCACTATCAACTAGACGGCCAATTTTTGTGTCGTCTGCAAATTTGCCAATCATGCCCCCTACATTCAAGTCCAAATCATTAATATATACTACAAACAGCAAGGGACCCAACACTAAGCCCTGTGGCACACCACTGGAAACGGATTTCCATTTGCAAAGACATCCATTGACTTTTACCCTTTGTTTCCTGTTACCGAGCCAATTTTGGATCCAATTCACCACATTTCCCTGTATTCCATGGGCTTTTACCTTTCTGACCAGTCTGCCATGTGGGACCTTGTCAAATGCCTTACTAAAATCCATGTAGACAACATCCACTGCACTAGCCTCATCAATCCTCCTTGTCACTTCCTCAAAGAATTCAATCAGATTTGTATGGCATGACCTTCCCTGAACAAATCCATGCTGACTATCCCTGATTAAACCATGCCTTTCCAAGCGACAGTTTATCCTATCTCTCAGTATTGATTCTAATTGTGTTTTTGTTTGGTAATATCTTTAAAATTTGTCTGCATTCCTTCTCCAAATAAATGGAATAGATAAAAGCAAAGCCTATCCACAGACTGTTTGCTGGGTTCTGAAGATTGTCCACGCTGAGAGTTTGAGTTCACCAGGTCTCTTGAAACTCCTTGAACATCCTGTTACCAAAGAGCATGAGAAGACTATACCATCAGCAAGGCTACAGACCCCATATGCCTGGTGTTACAGTGGAATGTGTTGCTCCATTTACTGCAGCCAGGTGCCTCGGTGTGCATGGATCTGAATATAGAATTCAGAGCGGAATGGTTTTCCTCGATGCAGGCAATGTGTCATGAGCACAGAACCGGAGGGCATGAGTATGAAATTAACGAGGCTTCAGTACGACTTGCAATTGAAAGGAATTCCCCTCCCACACAGTATGATGGACAGACAGAGAATAGTCTCCCAGAAAATGCACTTAAAACCAAGTCGATTAAGACCTTTTGAAGAAGAGCCTTGTGAGTATCTGGATCGGAATGAGGATTGTGGGATAGAAGGATAATTCCAGATGGAGGTGATCGCAGTCTGTAGTGGAAACAGGATGGCTCCTGGGACCTTGAAAATATCAGACCAAGGATGAATAATTTATGAAATAAGATTGGTGAAAGGCCAAGGCCGCACAATGCAAGACCCCACCAAGATCACTAACAGCAAGGTCATCGATATTAGGATATTAATGAGAGAACTTGTGGGCTGATGCTTTCTGCCTCCGCCCCCTTTGATTGGAAACATCTCCGGTGGGGACCTAGCGCCACCCCTGACCCCTAACCCCAAGCCCGGTGCTGGGGTCATTCAAATATGGATTGGAGGCTTCGTGGCCTCCTCCAAGCAGTTGTGACAGTCCAGGAGCAAAGACTCGCTGGAGCGGGACACGGGGACCTACCACAGCACGAGGAAGAGGTAGTCAGTGAGCTGCCTGATTTTAGAAAAGAAAACATTCAGCTAAAACTGGACCTTTCCACGATGAGGCCTGTGCGGGACACACGGTGGTGGCCATGTTTCCCTCATTTGCATGTACTGATCATAGACCCGCCCACATGTGCCCCAATAGGACCATCCCCTCCCTGGAAAAGAGTGGAATGCTTCCCAAACAGCTTTCCATCTCCATCCACCCCAGATCTGACCAGGAAATACATATTCTGCAGCTTCGCTTGATTTACTTTTGGGACGGCAGAAGAAACTTTGCAGAAACTTTCCTTCAGGGGATTAAATGGGTGAACCGAACCTATGAGGAGACAGGTTATGCATGAACTGAGGAAGGAAAGGGACTGATGGGCTATTGGCGTCAGCCTTGGCTCAGTTGTATCACTTTCACCTCTGAAGACAGAAGGTCATGGGTTCAAGTCCCAATCCAGACTCTTGAGCACATGATCCAGGCTGACACTCCAGTGCAGTCCTGAGGGAGTGCTGCCTTTGAGATGAAATGTTAAAGCACAGGTGGACATAAAATGTCCTATGGCACTATCTGAAGCAAAGCTGTAAAATTATTCCCAGTGTCCTGGCCAATATTTATTCTTCAACGAACATCACCACAACAGATTATTTGGTCATTTATCACATGGCTGTTTGTGGGACCTTGCTGTGCACAAATTGGCTGCTGCATTTCCCTACATTACAACAGTGTCTAGACTTCAAAAGTATTTCATTGGCTGTAAAGTGCTTTGAGAAGTCTTGAGGTTGTGAAAGCTGCTATATTTTCTTTTGAACTGTAATGTATGCTCTGCCACAGTTGCATCACCAGGTGGTGCTAACAGTCAGTAACACTGCAGACTCCCAAAGTAGACAACTTTAGAAGGTTAGGTACTCTTAACAGCAGCCACCAAGCCCTCGACAGTTCTGTTCATTATAAGAATCAATAAATGTAAACAACGCAGTTTTACTAATATATCAGTATATAAGTATTGGCAGGAAATAAAAACCACAACAATGTAGACTTGGGGAAAAAAAAACAATGTATGGTGCAAAAATGAAATCCAAAAAAGAGGAGACTTTTTACCAGGAATTGAAACCTTTAAGAAGACATCTTGATCAGCCCAGCTCCAAGGATTCCCATGCGTCCATTTAATACTGGTAAGGTGGCAGTGTGGGCAGAGCTGTACCAAAGTCACCAGATTTAGCATGTGACTAGTATTAAATCATTATTCTATTTAAATAAACAGGAACAGGAGAAGGCCATTCATCCCCTTGAGCCTGTTCCGCCATTCAATTAGATCATGGCTGATCGGAAGTTCCACTCCATTTACCCGCCTTAGTTCCTTATCCCTCGATATCCATACTTAATCGATCAATCTCAGTTTTGAAATTTTCAGTTGACCCCCAGCATCCACAGCCTTTTGGGCGAAGAGAGTTTCAGATGTCTATAAGCGCAGCCTCAACTTTGCCCCCCACCTCCACCACCCCCCAAATCCGCCATTGCAAAAATGCTGTGCTTGAGGTCACCACTGGGGACGCCCCACACTGCAGTCAGGTCCTTAAAAAAAATCGGCCCACGTACTAAAGAAATAACTTGCGTTTCTATAGCGCCTTTCACGGCCTCAGGACATCCCAAAGTGTTTCACAGCCAATGAAGTACTTTTTTGAAGTTAGTCACTGTTGTAATGTAGGAAATGCAGCAGCCAAATTGCGCACTGCAAGATCTCACAATCAGCAATGAGACAAATAGCCAGATAATCTGTTTTAGCGATGTTGGTTGAGGGATAAACATTGGACAGGACACTGGGGAGAGCTCTCCTGCTCTTCTTCGAAATAGTGCCATGGGATCTTTTACATCCAACTTAGAAGTCAGTTGCGGGCCTCGGTTTAACATCCCATCTCAAAGGCGGAACCTCCGACTGTGCAGCCTGTCCCTCAGGAACTGTACTGAAGTGTCAGCCTAGATCAGGAGTCTGGATTGGAGCTTGAACCCACAACCTTGAGACTCAGAAGTGAGAGTGCTACAACTGAGCCAAGGCTGACGCCAATAGCCCATCAGTCTGTGGAAGCTACATCATTAAATAAATTTAAACCAGAAATAGACAGTTTCCTAGAAGCAAAGGGAATTAGGGGTTACGGGGAGTGGGCAGGAAATTGGACATGAATTTAGATTTGAGGTTAGGATCAGATCAGCCATGATCTTATTGAATGGCGGAGCAGACTCGAGGGGCCGATTGGCCTACTCCTGCTCCTAATTCTTATATTCTTATGTTCAAAGTCCCTCTCCTTCCTCAGTTCATGCATAACCTGTCTCCTCATAGGTTCGGTCCACCCATTTAATCCCCTGAAGGAAAGTTTCTGCAAAGTTTCTTCTGCCGTCCCAAAAGTAAATCAAGCGAAGCTGCAGAATATGTATTTCCTGGTCAGATCTGGGGTGGATAGAGATGGAAAGCTGTTTGGGAAGCATTCCACTCTTTTCCAGGGAGGGGATGGTCCTATTGGGGCACATGTGGGCGGGTCTATGATCAGTGCATGCAAATGAGGGAAACATGGCCACCACCGTGTGTCCCGCCCAGGCCTCATCGTGGAAAGGTCCAGTTTTAGCTGAATGTTTTCTTTTATAAAATCAGGCAGCTCACTGACTACCTCTTCCTCGTGCTGTGGTAGGTCCCCGTGTCCCGCTCCAGCGAGTCTTTGCTCCTGGACTGTCACAACTGCTTGGAGGAGGCCACGAAGCCTCCAATCCATATTTGAATGACCCCAGCACCGGGCTTGGGGTTAGGGGTCAGGGGTGGCGCTAGGTCCCCACCGGAGATGTTTCCAATCAAAGGGGGCGGAGGCAGAAAGCATCAGCCCACAAGTTCTCTCATTAATATCCTAATATTGATGACCTTGCTGTTAGTGATCTTGGTGGGGTCTTGCATTATGCGGCCTTTCACCAATCTTATTTCATAAATTATTCATCCTTGGTCTGATATTTTCAAGGTCCCAGGAGCCATCCTGTTTCCACTACAGACTGCGATCACCTCCATCTGGAATTATCCTTCTATTCCACAATCCTCATTCCGATCCAGATACTCACAAGGCTCTTCTTCAAAAGGTCTTAATCGACTTGGTTTTAAGTGCATTTTCTGGGAGACTATTCTCTGTCTGTCCATCATAGTGTGTGGGGGGTGGGGGGAATTCCTTTCAATTGCAAGTCGTACTGAAGCCTCGTTAATTTCATATTCATGCCCTCCGGTTCTGTGCTCATGACACATTGCCTGCATCGAGGAAAACCATTCCGCTCTGAATTTTATATTCAGATCCATGCACACCGAGGCTCCTGGCTGCAGTAAATGGAGCAACACATTCCACTGTAACACCAGGCATATGGAACCATGCCCAGGGGCCCCCGACAAATATGGGGTCCCCGGTAAAACTGACCATAACGCAGATAAACAGGAGGAGGCCGTTCATCCCCTCGAGCATGTTGTACCATTCAATTAAATCATGGCTGATCTGTATCTCAACTCCATTTACCTGCCTTGGACCCAAATCCCTTGTTGCCCTCATCCCATAATAATTTATCAATCTCCGTCTTGAAGGCTTCAATTGACCCCAGCCTCCACAGCTTTTTGGGGGAGGGAGTTCCAGATTTCCACTACCCTTAGTTTGAAAAAGTGCTTCCTCATGTCACTCCTGAATGGCCTAACCCTAAGTTTCAGGTTATGTCCCGTTAGAAGCAAAGGTAATAATAATCTTTTAATAAACAGAAACGCACTCCATGTGAAAACATTCTCCATAGTAATAACGGGACTGAGTTTGCCTGAACCAGGACTCCTGGTTCAGGCAGGTCAAACATCTTACATTAAATATAACAAATATACAAATACGTCACAGGTGTTAATATTTGTCAAGCTCAAAATGCTTGCTACTTCAATGAATAGCAGGCAACCAAAGCCACTCAGCAGCAGATCCTCGTCCTTTTCTTCTTCAAGTAGGTTGGCATCCAAATGGCACATCCTACGACCTTCCTGTTCTTTTTCCCTCTTTTCTTTCAACTGCTTTTTCATTTCCTGAATCTTTTTCAACCTATAAAACTCCTCCTGGTTGGAGATGGTGGTCATGCCGTGGGTTGTATGGGAGGTGCGAGATGCTCCAAGTGTTCTAGGTGCCCAAGGACTCTTCATCCAGCTGTGCAACCAGTTGGGGTTTTTCATGTTAAATTAATCAGCTTTTATGGTGATTTTTTTTTTTGGTGCCAACTCAAAAATGACCAGCTTTATTGAATTGCAATCCACAATTTACCATACTGGGATTTGAACTCAACTTTAGCTCCCCGGGACGGGACGGGGAGGGGGGCGGGGTTTAAATTATTAACCGGGATGGGCGAGTAACCTGTTCTCGAGAGGATCCCAAGGCTCAGGAAACACGCCATCTAAAGGGAGGTGAGAACGGACACATCCAGCAGTTAAATGCCTTTCCAGCACTGCTTGTGGGCCAGGAGGAGCAGGAGTGCTCCCCACCAGCCCCTCAAGCTAACCTGCCGCAATCTGCCGACCTCCTCCCCGCGATCTGCCGACCTCCTCCCCGCGATCTGCCGACCTCCTCCCCGCGATCTGCCGACCTCCTCCCCGCGATCTGCCGACCTCCTCCCCGCGATCCCCAGACCCCTCCCCGCGATCCCCAGACCCCTCCCCGCGATCCCCAGACCCCCTCCCCATGATCTCTCCCTCCTTTCTCTCCGGTCCCCAGCTGAGGCCTTCTACTGCAGGCCTTCCCGTCCAACAGCCAGCCAGCCATCCTCTCAATCTGGCCAGCAATCGGCCCGGAAACAGAGAAAAAAAATTGAAATGAGGTCCTGCCGTTAAATTCGGCACAACTTCCAGGTTCCTAGTATTTCCTGATTTCCCGGCCGCTGAAATCCATCCCTGCTCCCTCCCTGCCTCCCTGTAAATATCGGGGCCATGATCTCTGGGTTGCTAGTTCAGTAGCCTAGGCAACCGTAGCCTTGCTAATGGTGTAGTCTTCTCATGCTCTTTGGTAACGGGATGTTCGGGAGTTTCATAAGGCCTGCTGAACTCAAACTCTCAATGTGGACAATCTTCAGAACCCAGCAAAGCGTCTGTGAATAGGCGTTGCTTTTATGCACTCAATTTCTTTGGAGAAGGAAAGCAGACAAATTTTAAACTTACTGCCAAACAAAAACACAATTCAATAATACTTCCCAGATTTAGGACAATAGCTACTTCCACACATGCCAGTTGGCCAGTTTCAATATGCAAGGAAATTTCAGTCAACATGGGCAACAAACTTCCGAACCCAGCAAAAAGTCTATGGATGGATCTTGCTTTATTCTTCATACTTCTGGAGCCATTTAACCCAATTACCACCGTAGGCTCCTTATCATGTTTTCATTAACAATTTGCACCTTGTGAATCCTACCACAGCCAGCCTATCTGATCACTGTTCTCACAGTTTTTCCTTTGAGAAATACCGTGGGCCATGGATCGAAATGATCCCATGGCATTACTTGAAGAAGAGCAGGGGGGTTCTCTCCGGTGTCCTGGCCAATATTTATCCCTCAACCAACATCACTTAAAAAACAGGTTATCTAGTCATTGTCTCATTGCTGTTTGTGGGACCTTGCTGTGTGCAAATTGGCAACCGTGTTTTAAGAACCTAAGAAATAGGAGCAGGAGTAGACCATACAGCCCCTCGAGCCTGCTCCGCCATTCAGTAAGATCATCGCTGATCTTCGACCTCAACTCCACTTTCCCACCCTATCCCCATATCCCTTGATTCCCTTAGTGTCCAAAAATCTATCGATCTCAGTCTTGAATATACTAAACGACTGAGCGTCCAAAGCCCTCGGAAGTAGAGGATTCCAAAGATTCACAACCCTCTGTGTGAAGAAATGTTTCCTCATCTCAGTCCTAAATGGCTGATCCCTTATCCTGAGTCTATGACCCCTAGTTCTAGATTCTCCAGCCAGGGGAAACAGCCTGTCAAGCCCTTTCAGAATCTTATATGTTTCAATGAGATCACCTCTCATTCTTCTGAACTCCAGAGAGTATAGGCCCATTCTACTCAATCTCTCCTCTTAACAACCTTCTCATCCCAAGAATCAATTTAGTGAACCTTCGTTGCATCCCCTCTAAGGCAAGTATATCCTTCCGTATGTAAGGAGACTAAAACTGTACACAGTACTCCAGGTGAGGTCTCACCAGAGCACTATATAATTGCAGTAAGACTTCCTTACTCTTGTACTCCAACTCCTTTGCAATAAAGGCTAACATACCATTTGTCTTCCTAATTGCTTGCTGTATCGGCACGATAACTTCCTGTGATTCATGTACAAGGACACCCAAATCCCTCTGACTACCAACATTTCTTAGTCTCTCACCTTTTTAAAAAGTATTCTGCTTTTCTGTTCTTCCCACCAAAATGGATAATTTCACATTTCCTCACATCCATCTGCCACCTTCTCGCCCACTCACTTAACCTGTCTATATCCCTTTGCAGTTTCTTTGTGTCCTCCTCTCAGCTTACTTCCCTACCTAGCTTTGTATCATCAGCAAACTCGGATACATCACACTTGGTCTTCTTATCTAAGTCATTAAAGGTAATTATGAAAGTATGAGGTGCGAGTTGGCTAGGATAGATTGGGGAACTTTACTAAAAGGGATGACAGTGGATAGGCAATGGCTAATATTTAAAGAACGTGTGCAGGAATTACAACAATTATTCATTCCTGTCTGGTGCAAAAATAAAACAGGAAAGATGGCTCAACCGTGGCTTACGAAAGAAATTAGGGACAGTATTAGATTCAAAGAGGAGACATATAAAATTGCCAGAAAAAGCGGCAAGCCTGAGGATTGGGAGCAGTTTAGAATTCAGCAAAGGAGGACAAAGAGATTGATTAAGAGGGGAAAAATAGAGTATGAGAGTAAACTAGCAGGAAACATAAAAACTGACTGTAAAAGCTTCTATAAATATGTCAAGAGAAAAAAATTAGTGAAGACAAATGTAGGTCCCTTACAGTCAGAAATGGGGGAAATTATAATGGGGAACAAAGAAATGGCAGAACAATTAAACACATACTTTGCTTCTGTCTTCACAAAGGAAGGCACAAATAACCTCCCAGAAATGTTAGGGAACCAAGAGTGTAGTGAGAGGGAGGAACTGAAGGAAACCAGTATTAGTGAAAAAATAGTGCTCGGGAAATTAATGGGGTTAAAGGCTGACAAATCCCCAGGGCCTGATAATCTGCATCCCAGAGTCCAAAAGGAAGTGGCCCTGGAAATAGTGGATGCATTGGTGATCATCTTCCAAAATCCTACAGATTGGAGGGTGGCAAATGTAACCCCAATATTTAAAAAAGGAGGGAGAAAAAACAGGGAATTACAGGCCAGCTAGCCTAACATCAGTAGTGGGGAGAATGCTAGAGTCTATTATAAAAGATGTGATAACAGAATACTTGGAGGGCATTAACAGGATTGGACAAAGTCAGCATGGGTTTATGAAAGGGAAATCATGCTTAACAAATCTACTGGAGTTTTTTGAGGATGTAACTAGTAGAATAGATAGGGGAGAACCAGTGGATGTGGTGTATTTGGATTTTCAGAAGGCTTTTGATAAGGTCCCACACAAGAGGTTAGTATGCAAAATTAAAGCACATGGGATTGTGAGGAATATACTGGCAAGGACTGAGAATTGGTTGACAGACAGGAAACAGAGAGTAGGAATGAATGGGGCTTTTTCCGGGTGGCAGGCAGTGACTAGTGGGGTACCGCAGGGATCAGTGCTTGGGCCCCAGCTATTCACAATATATATCAATGATTTGGATGAGAGAACTAAATTTAACATTTCCGAGTTTGCAGTCGACACAAAGCTGGGGTGGAATGTGAGCTGTGAGGAGGATGCAAAGAGGCTCCAATGTGATTTAGACAAGTTGGGTGAGTGGGCAAGAACATGGCAGATGCAGTATCACGTGGATAAATGTGAGGTTATCCACTTTGGTTGTAAAAACAGAAAGGCAGGTTATTATCTGGTGATAGATTGGGAAAAGGGGAGGTGCAACGAGACCTGGGTGTCCTTGTACACCAGTCGCTGAAAGCGAGCATTCAGGTGCAGCAAGCAGTTAGGAAGGCGAATGGTATGTTGGCCTTCATTGCAAGAGGATTTGAGTACAGGAGCAGGGATGTCTTACTGCAGTTATACAGGGCCTTGGTGAGACCACATCTGGAGTATTGTGTGCAGTTTTGGTCTCCTTATCTGAGGAAGGATGTCCTTGCCATGGAGGGAGTGCAACGAAGGTTTACCAGACTGATTCCTGGGATGCCAGGACTGACATATGAGGAAAGATTGGGTCGACTAGGCCTATATTCACTAGAGTTCAGAAGAATGAGAGGTGATCTCATCGAAACATATAAAATTCTAACAGGACTAGACAGACTAGATGCAGGGAGGATGTTCCCGATGTCTGGGGAGTCCAGAACCAGGGGTCACAGACTCAGGATACGGGGTATGCCATTTAGAACCGAGATGAGGAGAAATTTCTTCACCCAGAGGGTGGTGAACCTGTGGAATTCTCTACCACAGAAGGCAGTTTTAAGGCCAATTCATTAGATGTATTCAAGAAGGAGATAGATATATTTCTAAATGCTAAAAGGATCAAGGGATATGGGGAAAAAGCGGGAACAGGGTACTGAATTAGACGATCAGCCATGATCATTTTGAATGGTGGAGCAGGCCCGAAGAGCCGAATGGCCTACTCTTGCTGCTATTTTCTATGTTTCTATATAGATTGCAAACAGCTGAGGCCCAAGCATTGATCCTTGCGGCACCTGACTAGACAAGGCTGAAGCGTTTGCAACCATCTTCAGCCAGAAGTGCCGAGTGGACGATCCATCTTGGCCTCCTCCCAATATCCCCACCATCACGGAAGCCACTCTTCAGCCAATTCGATTCATTCCACGTGAAATCAAGAAACGGCTGAGTGCACTGGATACAGCAAAGGCTATGGGCCCCGACAACATCCCGGCTATAGCGCTGAAGCCTTGTGCTCCAGAACTAGCTGCACCTCTAGCCAAACTGTTCCAGTACAGCTACAACACTGGCATCTACCCAACAATGTGGAAAATTGCCCAGGTATGTCCTGTACACAAAAAGCAGGACAAATCCAATCTGGCCAATTACCGCCCCATCGGTCTACTCTCAATCATCAGTAAAGTGATGATCACTTTGCCGATGCTCAGTTTGGGGTCCACCAGGACCACTCGGCTCCAGACCTCATTACAGCCTTGGTCCAAACATGGACAAAAGAGCTGAATTCCAGAGGTGAGATGAGAATGACTGCCCTTGACATCGAGGCAGCATTTGACTGAGTGTGGCACCAAGGAGCCCTAGTAAAATTGAAGTCAATGGGAATTAGGGGGAAAACTTTCCAGTGACAGGAGTCATACCTAGCACAAAGGAAGATGGAAGTGGTTGTTGGAGGCCAATCATCTCAGCCCCAGGACATTGCTGCAGGAGTTCCTAAGGGCAGTGTCCTAGGCCCAACCATCTTCAGCTGCTTCATCAATGACATTCCTTCCATCATAAGGTCAGAAATAGGGATGTTCGCTGATGTTTGCACAGTGTTCAGTACCATTCGCAACCCCTCAGATAATGAAGCAGTCCGAGCCCGCATGCAGTAAGACCTGGACAACATCCAGGTTTGGGCTGATAAGTGGCAAGTAACATTCGCGCCAGACAAGTGCCAGGCAATGACCATCTGCAACAAGAGAGAGTCTAACCACTTCCCCTTGACATTCAACGGCATTACCATCGCCAAATTCCTCACCATCAACATCCTGGGGGTCACCATTGACCAGAAACTTAACTGGACCAGCCATATAAATACTGTAGCTACAAGAGCAGGTCAGAGGCTGGGTATTCTGCGGTGAGTGACTCACCTCCTGACTCCCCAAAGACTTTCCACCATCTACAAGGCACAAGTCAGGAGTGTGATGGAATACTCTCCACTTGCCTGGATGAGTGCAGCTCCAACAACACTCAAGAAGCTTGACACCATCCAGGACAAAGCAGCCCGCTTGATTGGCACCCTATCCACCACCCTAAACATTCACTCCCTCCACCACCGGCGCACTGTGGCTGCAGTGTGTACCATCCACAGGATGCACTGCAGCAACTCGCCAAGGCTTCTTCGACAGCACCTCCCAAACCCGCGACCTCTACCACCTAGAAGGACAAGAGCAGCAGGTACATGGGAACAACACCACCTGCACGTTCCCCACCAAGTCACACACCATCCCGACTTGGAAATATATCGCCGTTCCTTCATCGTCGCTGGGTCAAAATCCTGGAACTGCCTACCTAACAGCACTGCAGGAGAACCTTCACCACACGGACTGCAGCGGTTCAAGAAGGCGGCTTACCACCATCTTCTCAAGGGCAATCAGGGATGGGCAATAAATGCTGGCCTCGCCAGTGACGCCCACATCCCATGAACGAATAAAAAAAAAATTCCTACTCTCTGTTTTCTGTCCATTAACCCATCCTCAATCCATGCTAATATATTACCCCCATCCCATGAGTCGTAATCTCGTGTAACAATCTCTTGTGTGGCACCTTATCGAATGCCTTTTGAAAATCCATTACAACAGTGACTACACTTCAAAAAGTACATCATTGGCTGTAAAGCGTTTTGCGACATCCTGAGGTCATGAAATGCACTATAGAAATGCAAGTCTTACTCTCTACTTTTAGGTGCAGACAATTGCTAGAAGGCAGCCCACCCACACCTTCTCAGGACAACTAGGGATGGGCAATAAGTGCCGGCCTTGGCAGCGATGCCCATATCCAGAGAACATATGAAAAATGAACGTGGTGGCGACTGTATCGTAAAGATTGCGTGATTGTGAGTGAAAAGTCCTTGTAATTTTTCTGCAAGGATTAGAAGTCCCTGTGATTTTTCTGCAATGAACGACTGACCTACTAACAGTATCTGATGTGTATTCCATTAATAGGATTATCGTACCTAAAAAGTGACCTTTATCGGCAGAATCATTAGCAGTGGAGTTCCATTTCTCATCTCTACAGCAGGGCTACTGGGATTACTGGAGCGAAACTCGCATAAAATATTAAGCAGCAAATGGCGAAGAAAGAAATTTACATTTAAGTATGATTATTTTTATATAAACAGATTGTTCATTCTTACTTCGTTGCACGCCACCTTCATCACTATTACGAGGAGTTAGGAGGAACTTTTCAACCGTAAACCAGCAAATAAAAGGTAAATGCATTTAAGCTAGAAATATGACAATTAAAAAAAAATATATATATCTGCCTGAACTACACAACGAGTCAGTCAGCACCTGTAACTGAAAAGGCAGGTTTACGCTTTCAGGTGGGATTCTTCACCAGAATGAAGTCCCTCGCCCAAAACCAGTGTGTTCTCTTTACAGTTGCTGACTGCCGTACCGCATATATCCAGTCTTTATTATAAAACTTGAAATATATTGTAACGGATTTAATTGGCTTCAGACATTTGCCATAGAGGATTCTTCAAATAATGGGAGTAATTTTAACCAAACTCTTCGGGCGGGAGACCCAGGGGATCGGGTGGAACCCCGGTTTTACACCTCGCCCAATATCACTCTCCATTGAAGTCAACGGATAGTAACATCAGGCTGGGTGTAAAACCAGTGTAGCACCTGATGCCGTCAGTTTCCCGCCGGACTTGTTAGGTTAAAATTTCCCCCCAATACCGCCTTTCATGATCTCAGGACGTCCCAAAGCACTTTACAGCCAATGTCTCTAGATTTGAAGAACTGTACATCCCATTGTTCACACTCAAGAATAGTTTTTCTTTGCTCTGCAAATTTCTCTTCTCTCATGAAGTTACTCCTGTTGGAGTATTTTTCTGTGAGCATCTGTATCCCTCCACTACACCTGACCCAAATGGCTATTCTTGAGATGGAAGAAGCTATTTGATTGTGGAGGGCATCACAGTCTAGCCAGATCATGTTTTCACCTGATGTTGTCGCACATATGTGTGCCCTTTCCAATAACGGGGCAGTGAATAGCCGTAAGGAGTGGGATCCCTGGATGATTTTTCCTCCCTCTTTAGCCCATGGCACTGAGGCCAACTGTGGTGGCCCAATTGTTGACCTGCCTGACCTTGGCTAACATGGTGACCTGGGACTTTCTGGTCTTTACGGTTTGGTAAAATAACACAATAGGCTTAGTTTATACCCACTTGGAGTTTGTCCACATTAGTAATTAGAAGTATTGCTTTGTTTGAGGGAGGAGGTAAGGGTAGGGGAGGGGTTTAACGCCACCACCTCTTTTTTCTCTTGCAAATTTTCTCCCTCCCTCTTCCCCGCCCCATTCATTCCTTACCGGGGTACAGGTAGGGTTCCACTAGGGATGCCAACCCTCCAGGATTGTCCTGGAGTCTCCAGGAAATGAAGATTAGTCTCCAGGGCACTGCAGCGAACCCGGGAGAAACATCGTCTGGACATTAAAAGAATGTGTGATTTTTAACATTTTCTTTAAACATTTTCGGTTATTAGTTATAAAAAAAACATTGGAGACGGGGAAAAAGAGCAGTTTGACTGAAGTTGAACTTACGGTCATACAGTAGGCCATACGGTCCCTCGAGCCTGCTCCGCCATTCAATAAGATCATCGCTGATCTTCAACCTCAACTCCACTTTCCCGCCCGACCCCCATACTCTTGATTCCCCTAGAGTCCAAATATCTATCGATCTCAGTCTTGAATATACTCAACAACTGAACATCCACAGCCTTCTGGGGTAGAGAATTCCAAAGATTCAGCACCCTCTGAGTGAAGAAATTCCTCTTGTCTCAGCCCTAAATGGCCGATCCCTTATCCTGAGACTATGACCTCTAGTTCTAGACTCTCCAGCCAGGGAAAACAGCCTCTCAGCATCTATTCTGTCAAGCCCTCTCAAAATCCTGTATGTTTCAATGAGATCACCTCTCATTCTTCTAAACTCCAGAGATTATAGGCCCGTTCTACTCAATCTCTCCTCATAGGACAACCCTCTCATCCCAGGAATCAATCTAGTGAACCTTCGTTGCACCACCTCTAAGGCAAGTATATCCTTCCTTAGGTAAGGAGACCAAAACTGTACACAGTACTCCAGGTGTGTTCTCACCAAAGCCACGGATACCAGGTGCCTTCTGGTACCTCACCCGAGTGTCCGTTATCCGCGTTTGACCCTTAACGGGAGGTGGGGGGAGGAAGGTTGGCGGGAATTTGATCATAGTATGGATCTCAGCCGCAGGTGATCCTCTCCTCACCAAGAGGTTCACATGTGCACTTCCAGTGGGGCCTCCAGGCAGCAAGCAGCAGCAGTAACCCAGGGCTATCTCCCCCTCCCTCAACCCAAAGATACAGAGGCCTTCCTATCGGCCAGCTATCTCAGTGCGGAGCGGTGATCAGACTAGGATGGATGGCAGGGCTCAGCTGGATATACTCGCTGAGCCATCGGCTGCTTTTTTAAAAAAAAGTTTAAAACATTTTTTAAATTGACATTACACAAATAAGCCATCGAAGTCTTCAAATAATCTAGTGCTCATTTGATATTCACAGTACAGGATAAATTGCAAAATAAATGTGTCTTGATCTTAGATCGCTGAATTCTGAAGAACTAAAGAAGCTCGATCTTCTCATTAGAAAGAAAGCTGATGAATGGGGAAGCTATGAAGGAAATCCTCTCTGGCTACAGGCGTGGTGCCGGAGAATTGGAGGACTGCTAACGTTGTACCGTTGTTTAAAAAGGGAGAAAGGGAGAGACCGAGTAATTATAGACCAGTCAGCCTAACCTCGGTGGTGGGCAAATTATTGGAAAAAATTCTGAGGGACAGTATTAATCGTCATTTAGAAAGGCACAGAGTAATCAAGGACAGTCAGCATGGGGAAGATCATGTCTGAATAACTTGATTGAATTTTTTGAGGAGGTAACAAGGAGGGTCGATGAGGGTAGTGCGTTTGATGTAGTGTACATGGATTTTAGCAAGGCTTTTGATAAGGTCCCACATGGCAGACTGGTCAGAAAAGTAAAAGCTCATGGGATCCAAGGGAAAGTGGCAAATTGGATCCAAAATTGGCTCAGCGGCAGGAAGCAAAGGGTAATGGTTGACAGGTGTTTTTGGGACTGGAAGGCTGTTTCCAGTGGGGTTCTGCAGGGCTCAGTACTAGGTCCCTTGCTTTTTTTGGTATATATCAATAATTTAGACTTAAATGTAGGGGGTTTGATTAAGAAGTTTGCAGATGATACAAAAATTGGCCGCGTGGTTGATAGTGAGGAGGAAAGCTGTAGACTGCAGGAAGGTATCAATGGACTGGTCAGGTGGGCAGAAAAGTGGCAAATGGAATTCAATCCGGAGAAGTGTGAGGTAATGCATTTGGGGAGGGCAAACAAGGTAAGGGAGTACACAATAAATGGGAGGATACTGAGAAGTGTATCCTACCATTTATTGTGTGTTCCCTTATCTTGTTTGTCCTCTCCAGAATTTTAGGTTTAAAAAAAGATTGGACAGGCTGGGGTTGTTTTCTTTGGAAGGCTGGGGTTGTTTCCTTTGGAACATAGGAAGCTGCGGGGAGATTTAATTGAGGTGTATAAAATTATGAGGGGATAGGAAGGACCTATTTCCCTTAGCAGAGAGGTCAATAACCAGGCGGCACAGATTTAAAGTAATTGGTAGAAGGATTAGAGGGGAGTTGAAGAGAAATTTTTTCACCCAGAGGGTGGTGGGGGTTTGGAACTCACTGCCTGAAAGGGTGGTAGAGGCAGAAACCCTCATCGCATTTAAAAAGTACTTGGATGTGCACTTGAAGTGCCGTAACCTACAGGGCTACGGACCAAGAGCTGGAAAGTGGGATTAGGCTGGATAGTTCTTTTTCAGCTGGCACATTCACGATGGGCCAAATGGCCTCCTTCTGTGCTGTAAATTTCTATGATTTTATGCAATCGAAGTAGTAGATGAGAATAAGCTATTTCTGCAAAAGGAGAACAGTGTGAATATCCAAGGCTGATTAACAGTCTGACAGGCCATGACGTGAACGCTCCTTCCATGGCCGTAACCATCTTTATACCAGCTAATGGGGGGGGTTAGTCCTGTACACAGGAAGGTTTCATGGGCTCCTACAGCCCATACGATGAGGCGGAGGCCACCCACACCCACCGCTGGATGTTAGCCCAGAATTCAGAGCCGGACCTCCGGTCTTCACTCACCAGGACTGTCTGGAGCTCTGGTCTCCACTCCCCGGAACTGTCTGCAGCTCCCGTCTCCGCTCCCCGGGACTGTCTGCAGCTCCCGTCTCCACTCCCCGGGACTGTCTGGAGCTCTGGTCTCCACTCCCCGGAACTGTCTGCAGCTCCCGTCTCCGCTCCCCGGGACTGTCTGCAGCTCCCGTCTCCGCTCCCCGGGACTGTCTGCAGCTCCCGTCTCCGCTCCCCGGGACTGTCTGCAGCTCCCGTCTCCGCTCCCCGGGACTGTCTGCAGCTCCCGTCTCCGCTCCCCGGGACTGTCTGCAGCTCCCGTCTCCGCTCCCCGGGACTGTCTGCAGCTCCCGTCTCCGCTCCCCGGGACTGTCTGCAGCTCCCGTCTACGCTCCCCGGGACTGTCTGCAGCTCCCGTCTACACTCCCCGGGACTGTCTGCAGCTCCCGTCTACACTCCCCGGGACCGTCTGCAGCTCCCGTCTACACTCCCCGGGACCGTCTGCAGCTCCCGTCTACACTCCCCGGGACCGTCTGCAGCTCCCGTCTCCACTCCCCGGGACCGTCTGCAGCTCCCGTCTCCACTCCCCGGGACCGTCTGCAGCTCCAGTCTCCACTCCCCGGGACCGTCTGCAGCTCCCGTCTCCACTCCCAGGGACCGTCTGCAGCTCCCGTCTCCACTCCCAGGGACCGTCTGCAGCTCCCGTCTCCACTCCCAGGGACCGTCTGCAGCTCCCGTCTACACTCCCCGGGACCGTCTGCAGCTCCCGTCTACACTCCCCGGGACCGTCTGCAGCTCCCGTCTACACTCCCCGGGACCGTCTGCAGCTCCCGTCTCCACTCCCCGGGACTGTCTGCAGCTCCCGTCTCCGCTCCCCGGGACTGTCTGGAGCTCCGGTCTCCGCTCCCCGGGACTGTCTGCAGCTCCGGTCTCCGCTCCCCGGGACTGTCTGCAGCTCCCGTCTCCACTCCCCGGGACTGTCTGCAGCTCCCGTCTCCACTCGCCGGGACTGTCTGCAGCTCCGGTCTCCACTCCCCGGGACTGTCTGCAGCTCCCATCTCCACTCCCCGGGACTGTCTGGAGCTCCGGTCTCCACTCGCCGGGACTGTCTGGAGCTCCGGTCTCCACTCGCCGGGACTGTCTGGGGTTCGAACCCTGCTCCTTCTGTCTAAGAGGCGGGAATGCTCCCACTCAGCCAAAGTCATTCAATTTTTGGGTTGAAATGATGATTCAAACCAACAGTTTAAATTATAACTAGTCAATCTCCCATGTCGTTGCACATGAGAGGATGAAGATCAAGAGTAGTATTCAGGTGAAGCAGGCTTAAAATTGAGGGAGGAGGTTAATGAACCCAGGTCACACCGGCGTAATTCAGTCCACATTTTACAGTCATACATTCTGCCCTTATTTTTATATTCCCATTATAAATTTGAAGCCTGTGGCATATGAATATAGTGCTGACTGGGAGTCACAGTGTTGAGACATGGATGAGGGGAAGGGAAGCAGTGTGAGACTGATAGGGTTGAATAGCTACCCAATTAAAGGGAAGTGAGAAAGATGGTCGATATTGGTATAACTTATAGGGAGTTCCTCGGAGCAAAGAAGTCGAAACATGTCAATTGTGGATGCAAATTGTGTACCGGTCAAGCCCGGGTGTGGGGATAACTCCTATTGTAACTAAGCAAGTCCGAGTTAGAGGGGACACGGATACGTCCACGGGATAAAAGACATACTATTATGAGGATCAGCAGGTCGATAGGGACTTGACCCTGACTGAGCTACATGCACTTGGGGAGCAAGTACCCAAGTACGAGGGTATAGGAGTTCTGACCCAGATGCTTAATAAGGTATAGGCACTGCAACGGTCCCATGCCTTGACTAATAAGGATGCTTGCCGATTGATTCAGGTGGCCTTACCTCCCAATGTCATCTTAGCGGATCGATTAACGGTCGGTCTGCATTGCCCGGATCATGAGGTACGAACGCGATCAGTCTGTGAACCTGTGGGCTATCATGTGGTGGCCGACACGGGGAAGATAATAGATCATAAGCCAAAAGACAAGGACCCCGCTAATTATCTGAGGACCTTCCCGGAGGTATATAATCGTAATAGGGGAGACAACCCACGGGCTGTCCTTAATGAAAATGATCCCACATTCTGGGATTTGGTTATTAGTAAATATAAACAGAAGGTTAGTGACCCCTGTGGCCATTTGCTTCGACAATATGCTATAGACTTGACCACCACCCATCCTTGGCCCGACATACATCAGGACATTCAAGCCTCCCTTGTGGCCTGGTATGAGGCCAAGCAGGACCTCCCGCCACCAAAAGGAGGTGCCACAAAAAAGGCGGCCTCAATTGTTACCTAAGGAACAAAGCCTAAGGAATACAACTGTGGTAAATCCGGGCATTTCTCCGAGGGTTGAGGCAGCAAAAGATGTGTAATAATTGTGGTAAACCAGGCCACTCATAAGGACAGTTCTGGGCTAAGGGAGGTGGGACTGAGGCAACAGAAGTTCGTCACCTCTTTAGCCCCACCTGTGGAGGACAGCGAGTCCGACCAGAAGATGTGGGAAGTCTTCCCGGGGATGGTGGCTCTGACAAAGAAGGGTAAGGACAATCCCCTTAACCCCTTCAAATTCCAGTGAAGGAGGGTGGCCTCGGTTGCCGCGGTGAGTCGGCACGGTTTTGATGACGAGGGCAGACCCTGTGTCCCTGTCTTGGTCCGAGGCCGCCAGGAGTAGACACGGGTGCTGTTGCTCCATCACTCACCACAAAGACCTTCCACCCAGTGGGCGGCGCCTCCACCATACTGGGGTCGGAGGAATCAGCATCTCGGCTGAGATGACTCTACCTCTCCAGTTAACAATCGGAGAGGCAGCATTTGAGTTACCGTTATGTATGGTCTCTACTCATGAGGGGTCAATATTGGGAGCTGACAGAATTAGAAAGGGGAGATTGATTATAGATGTAGCCAACCATATGGTTTGGCAGGAACCCGATCCACCCCATGATACCCATGCACCCACTATAATCTCTGATGTACATTCCATATATACGGTTAAGGGAAAGGGGGATTATGATGTGCAGCAGTTATTAGGAACATCCGATGATCGCCTTGCAGACCGTCCTCTAGAGGCATCAGACAGTCTGGGCGCAACATAAGCAAGACTGTGGCAGAGTTGCTAATATGGAGGTAGCAGTAAATGGGGATGATCCCCCATCTCAGAAACAATGCCCCTATCCCATAGACGCAGGGCAAATGACAGGGGAAGTCATAGAACCATTGCTGAATCAGGGGATTTTGCAGACCTGTGTGTCCTGGAACAATGCTCCTATTTGGCCAGTACAAAAGCTGGATGGCTCATGGCGACTGATTATCGATTACCGTCAGCTGAATAAGTATACCCTGTCAGCGGATCCGCTGGTGGCGAGCCACCCCGATATGATGTCCAAATTAAGGGGAACTGCCACGGTAGATTCCACGTTAGATATCTCTAACGGTTTCTGGAGTATTCTGGTGCACCCAGATAGCCAGTATAAATTTGCATTCACTTTCGGAGAGCAGCAGTACACCTGGGTGAGATTGCTTCAGTGATTCCACAATTCACCGACACTGTTTCATCGGTGTATGGCGGCTGTGTTGCCATCCTCTTCACAACTGAATGATGTGATTCAGTATGTAGATGATCGATTACTTCAGTCGGAATCCATGGAAGAACATTATCTTCTCCTGGAAGAGGTTTTGGGTCTTCTACAAGGAGCTGAGTTTAACATCAACCCTCGACAGGCGGCATTAGCACATAAGACTGTTACATTTCTAGGGGTAAAAATCGAGGAGGGCGGTAAGACGCCTGACCCCCACTAAGGTTAAGCTTATAGCCAATCTGCCACAGCCCCACACAGTAACAACACTGTGTTCCTTTTTGGGAATTGTTGGATTCTGCAGGGAATTTATAGAAGGGTTTAGCGAAATAGCAGCCCCACTGTATCAGCATTTACAGGGTATCCCCGGTAAGGACGGTGCATTGACGGAATGGGATTCCGAGTCACATCAGTCCTTTGAGAACCTTAAAAAGGCCCTTACTCAGGCCCCTGCTCTGGGTAGTCCAGACCCTTTATCATGGAAGTAGCGGTGTCAGAACAATGTGTCTCTGCAGTAGTGATGCAGGATGTGCACGGTAAATATATTCTGGTGGGATACTTTTCCCACACCTGTACTCCAGTGGAACGATCTTTCGACCAATGCATAAAGCAAATTTTGGGAGTGCATTGGATCATTAATCACACTGAATACTTAGTTGGATTTAATCAGATCATTCCTCATACACCACATACCCCCGTGGCATTACTAGTGAAGGGTCAGGTGACAGGTGTCTCACCAACCCGATGAGGAAGGTGGGCCTCCGAGTTAGGGGATAAGAACATTGAGGTCTGACACTCCCAGAGCTATCGGTTGGCCTAAATGTTGCAATATAAAGGGGAACCACATACGTGTGAAGTAAAGGAGATTACTTTAACCAGTCCCATAGGAAGTGTACCTATACTGGGGTCGACCAGTCCCATAGGAACTGTACCTACACTGGGGTCGACCAGTCCCATAGGAACTGTACCTACTCTGGGGTCGACCAGTCCCATAGGAACTGTACCTATACTGGGGTCGACCAGTCCCATAGGAACTGTATTGAGACTGGGGTCGACCAGTCCCATAGGAACTGGACCTACACTGGGGTCGACCAGTCCCATAGGAACTGGACCTACACTGGGGTCGACCAGTCCCATAGGAACTGGACCTACACTGGGGTCGATCAGTCCCATAGGAACTGGACCTACACTGGGGTCGACCAGTCCCATAGGAACTGGACCTACACTGGGGTCGATCAGTCCCATAGGAACTGGACCTATCCTGGGGTCGACCAGTCCCATAGGAACTGGACCTACACTGGGGTCGACCAGTCCCATAGGAACTGGACCTATCCTGGGGTCGACCAGTCCCATAGGAACTGGACCTATCCTGGGGTCGACCAGTCCCATAGGAACTGGACCTATCCTGGGGTCGACCAGTCCCATAGGAACTGGACCTATCCTGGGGTCGACCAGTCCCATAGGAACTGGACCTATCCTGGGGTCGACCAGTCCCATAGGAACTGGACCTATCCTGGGGTCGACCAGTCCCATAGGAACTGTACCTATCCTGGGGTCGACCAGTCCCATAAGAACTGGACCTATCCTGGGGTCGACCAGTCCCATAGGAACTGGACCTACACTGGGGTCGACCAGTCCCATAGGAACTGGACCTATCCTGGGGTCGATCAGTCCCATAGGAACTGGACCTATCCTGGGGTCGACCAGTCCCATAAGAACTGGACCTACACTGGGGTCGACCAGTCCCATAGGAACTGGACCTACACTGGGGTCGACCAGTCCCATAGGAACTGGACCTATCCTGGGGTCGACCAGTCCCATAGGAACTGGACCTATACTGGGGTCGACCAGGGCTTTTGTTGATGGTTCACGGTTTTACGACCAAGGCCAGTATCACACTGGAGCAGCCTGCTGGATTCCTCAACAAGATCCGCAGTCACCCTCTGCTGATCAGGGGATACTAATTAAATGTCCCTTCAGTATTCGGCCAAAAAGACTGAGGTCATTGCAGTAGTTACTGCATTACAGACCCTCACTGGAAAAGCGACTCTTTATTCTGACAGTTCATTTGTGTGCAATTCTCCAACTGTGTATCTGCCAATCTGGCAGAAAAGGCGTTTTTGTACAGCTGAAGGCAAACCACTCCTGCACCAGGCGGAGTTGGATGCCATATGGAAATATGCTGAGGATCGACCTGTGCAAATAGCCATCTGCAAGGTCAAAGCACACCAAAAAGATGGCGCCAGTTTGCACGGTGATCACAATAACCTGGACGATCAGCCAGAAAAGCAGCCATATCTGGTATCCCTTGGGTGCCCTTGGTGGAGCTGCCTGCAACTGCTGTCAGGGCCAAGCCCGACCGCATGGATCTCAAGGCCTGCCAGGCCACCGATCCTGACATTCAGCTTACTAGAGATGCTCTCCACAATGGGACAGATCTGCCATTATTATTCCAGCCACATAGATATTCACTGATTGTTAAGAATGATGTATTGTATTATCAGCATGACCAACACCTCACATGGGTTACAGCGTTCTGCTTACGCAGGGAGCTAATAGTGTTTTTACACCAAGTAGGAGGTCATGCACCTACCCAGCGGGTCCTAGACATGCTCCACATCTGTTACAGGTGGCCAAAAATGCAGGTCAACATACAGCATCACCTCATTCCATGTTTGATCTGTGCCCAGATGAATCCAGCCCCTGCAACCAAGAAAGTGCCCATGCGTTCTTCCCACCTTAACAATGGCCCCTGGGAGTCGTTACAAATTGATTACACCGGCCCACTGCTAAGGGTGGATAGAGGTATACTTTAGTTGTAGTCGATATGTTTACCCGATGGATAGAAGCGTTCCCAGCACCAAAGAATAATGCAGTTACAACCGTCAGGGTCTTATGGGAACAGATTTTAACCCGATGGGGCTTCGCTACCCACATAGAGAGTGACAATGGATCACATTTTATGGCGGAGGTCATTAAACAATTGTGTTACCTGGTGGGAGTTCAGCACTATTTTCATATCCCCTATCACCCCGAATCTAGTGGGATGGTAGAACGATTTAACCGCAACCTTAAAGCGGCACTCAAAAGAGCCGTGCTTAAAGAGACGGACGACGTGATCCGACACCACACTGACTGGGTTGCTGCATTACCCAGGGTTCTCATGGCTATCAGGGCATAAGAAATAGGAGCAGGAGTAGGCCATATGGCCCCTCGAGCCTGCTCCGTCATTCAATCACATCACAGCTGATCTTCGACCTCAACTCCACTTTCCAAAGATTCACAACCCTTTGAGTGAAGAAATTCCTCCTCATTTCAGTCTTAATTGGCTGACCCCTTATCCTGAGACTATGCCCCCTAGTTCTATACTCTCCAGCCAGGGGAAACAACCTCTAAGCATCTACCCTGTCAAACCCCCTCATAATCTTGTATGTTTCAATGGGATTACCTCTCATTCTTCTAAACTCCAGACAGTATAGGCCCATTCTACTTAATCTCTCCTCATAGGACAACCCTCTCATCCCAGGAATTAATCTAGTGAACCTTCCTTGCACCGCTTCTAAGGCAAGTACATCCTTCCTTAGATAAGGAGACCAAAACTGTACGCAGTACTCCAGGTGAGGTTTCACCAAAGTCCTGTACAATTGTAGTAAGACTTCCTTACTCTTGTACTCCAACCTTCTTGCAATGAAGGCCAACATGCCATTTGCTTTCCTAATTACCTGCATACTAACTCTTTGTGTTTCTTGTACGAGGACACCCAAGTCTCTCTGAACACCAACATTTACTAGTTTCTCACCATTTAAAAAATATTCTGTTTTTCTGTTCTTCCTACCAAAGTGGATAATTTCACATTTCCCGCATTATACTCCATCTGTCACCTTCTTGCCCACTCACTTAACCTGTCTATATCCCTTTGCAGACTCTTGGTATCCTCCTCACAGCTTTCTTTCCCACCTAGCTTTGTATCGTCTGCAAACTTGGATACATTACACTCAGTCCCTTCATCTAAGTCATTAATATAGATTGTAAATAGCTGAGGCCCAAGCACCGATCCTTGTGGCACCCCACTAGTTACAGCCTGCCAACCTGAAAATGACCCGTTTATTCCTACTCTCAGTTTTCTGTCCGTTAACCAATCCTCTATCCATGCTAATATGTTACCCCCAACCCCGCCCTTATCTTGCATAACAACCTTTTATGTGGCACCTTATTGAATGCCTTTTGAAAATCTAAATATACTACATCCACTGGTTCCCCTTTATCTACACTGCTCGTTGCATCCTCAAAAAACGCTAATAAATTTGTCAAACACGATTTCCCTTTCATAAAACCATGCTGACTCTGCCTAATCATATTATGATGTTCTAAGTGCCCTGTTACCACTTCCAGCATTTTCCCGATGACTGATGTCAGGCTAACTGGCCTGTAGGTCCCTGTATATTCTCTCCCTCCTTTCTTGAATAGCGGTGTTACATTTGCTACCTTCCAATCCGCTGGGACCGTTCTAGAATATAGGGAATTTTGGAAGATCAGAACCAATGTATCCACTGGGCGTCATTTTAGCACCCGCTATCGGGTGCGTTCCTGGCGGGGGGGCTCCGAAAATCGGAGAATCCCGGAGCGGGACCGGAGCCCGCCTCGAACCTGCGCACTTCCGGGTTCCCCGCTGACGCGCCGGCGTGCGCGCGCAGCCCCCACTGGTGGGAATCCCACAGGCAATTAAAGCCAGCGGGATGCCACTTGAAAGTATTTATTTAGGTATTTCAGGTCATTAACTGACCTGATTAAGGGATTATGTGAGGAGGGGTAGGATTTTAGAGCAACCTGGGACAGTTTCCCACACTGGGGGAAACACTCCCAGTTCAAATGGACATGTTGCAGCCATCAGCCTGTGGCAGCTGCAAAGGTCCATTTGACAGGTGGGGGGGGGGGGGGGAGACCCTCACTCATTGCAGGAGGCCACTCTGTCACTTGGGACAAAGTTTGGCCTCCACCACCCTCCTCCTGACAGTCAAAGTCACCAACTTGCACACTTACCCCGGTGTCCAGACACATGTACCTACCTTGCGGACCCCCTCAGATGTACATCTTCCGGATGGGGGCCGCCGTAGCTGCAGTCATGACCTCCTCGGAGGGCGAACAGCATCACCAGCCTAGCCATCCACGCCGTCAACCTCTGACACGTGGAGCTCCACAACAGAGTGCTATGACACATCCACCTGTACAGCAGGATGGAGGGCAACCGCAGAGAGAGATGCGTCGCAGAGGGCACTACCCTCGCCACAGGGTCCACAGACCGAGGCTCAGCTTCCTGGACCTCTCTGAGCAGCAGTGCACACGGAGGCTCAGAGTCACTCGACATGTAGTCGTGGACATCTGCAGCCTCTTTCATGTCGAGCTGCTCCTGGCTGGCCCGAGCACCATCTTCCTACCTGTCGCTGTCAAAGTCACCACTGCCCTCAACAACTTCTCCTCCGCATCCTTCCAGGGTGCAACCGGGGACATCGCCGACGTCTCTCAGCCGTCTGCACAAAAGAGCCCTGCAAATACACCTACACCCACTCTGCAGTGACACAATGGGTGGCATCAGTTGTGGGTCTTCATTGTGATCCTCAGGAAAGGGCATTATTGCACAGACCAGACAAGATTCGCGAAGACATGCCAGTAGTGGTGCCAATATGTGATGTGAGTTGGTCAGAAATTCAATATAAGTAACAACCATGACAAACCCTCAAACACTCTTGTGCATCCCCTTCATGCTCACAACACGTTTGCCTTACGCTGCCTACTGCACATACGTGATGCATGCCCTGTGACTGCAGCACAGGTAGTGGCAGGTTGAGTGAGGCTGGCCGTGAAAGAGATGCATGAGAGGGTGAGTACGAGATAGAGCCATGAGATTGTATGAGGATTGGGTTGAGTGGTAGTGGCGGGATGAGTACTGGCGAGGTGAGTAGGTGCAGGTAAGATGAGGATGAGGTTTGAGTGGGTATGAGGGGTGATGTGATAGAGTAGTGTTGGCAGTGCAGAAGGAGATGTGGGTTGGGGGCGGTGATATGGCAGACGGAGTGTAGGGGACAGAGTACGTGTACTCACTTTGGCTGACCTACTGAGGTCATTGGAGCGCCTCCTGCACTGTATGCAGGTGGGCGATATGTTGGTGGTGCCGGTGACCTCCTCTGCCACCTCGAGCCAGGCCTTCCTGGTGGCAGAGGCAGGCCGCTTCCTCCCGCCCGCCGGGAGGAAGATCTCTGTCCTCCCCCTCCTCCTCACCCCATCTAATGATACCTGGAGTGAGGCATCATTAAACTGGGAGCAGCCTTCTCCCTGGGCTGCTCCATGCTGTGATTTTTTCTGTTTGTTGCAGCATCTGTCAGTGGAGGACTGCCCCTTTAAATAGAGCTCCTCCAGCTGACAGATCTTACTGCACATGTGCAGTCCGCCCAACGCGCAGATCAGCAGTGGGGAACCCGGAGGAGCAGGTAAGTGAATCCAATTAGTGGATTGTCTGCTACAGTCGCGCGAGGAGCTGACTAATTTCACCGGGCACGTTACCCACGCGCCCGATAGCCCCCCCGCCGAGAACCCGTAGCCCTGCTAACATCGGGCCCACTATCTCTGCAGCCACCTCTTTTAGAACCCTCGGATGTAGGCCATCAGATCCAGGGTATTTATCGGCTTTTAGTCCTATTAGTTTCTCAAGTACTTTTTCTCTACTGATATTAATTTCTTTGAGTTCCTCACTCTCATTAGACCCTTGGTTCCCCACTATTTCTGGAATGCTTTTTGTGTCTTCTACTGTGAAAGGAAAGGTTACAGCAAGGAAGAAGGCCATTCGGCCCATCGAGTCCATGCCGGCTCTATGCAAAAGCAATCCAGCTAGTCCCACTCCCCTGCCCTATCTCCATCCCCTTAGCCCTGCAATTTTTTTCCTTTCAAGTACTTATCCTGTTCCCTTTTGAAAGCCATGATTGAATCTGCCTCAACCACCCCCTCAGGCAGTGCATTCCAGATCCTAACCACTCGCTGTGTAAAAAAGTTTTTCCTCATGTCACCTTTGGTTCTTTTGCCAATCACCTTAAATCTATGCCCTCTGATTCTCGACCCTTCCGCCAATGGGAACAGTTTCTCTCTATCTACTCTGTCTAGACCCTTCATGATTTTGAAAACCTCTATCAAATCTCCTCTCAACTGTTCCAAGGAGAACAACCCCAGCTTCTCCAGTCTATCCATGTAACTAAAGTCCCTCATCCCTGGAAATCATTCTAGTAAATCCTTCTGCACCATCTCTAAGGCCTTCACACCTTTCCTAAAGTGTGGTGCCCAGAACTGGACACAATACTCCAGTTGTGGCTGAACCAGTGTTTTATAAAGGTTCATCATGACTTCCTTGCTTTTGTACTCTATGCCTCTATTTATAAAGCCCAGGATCCCGTATGCTTTTTTAACTGCTTTCTCAACCTGCCCTGCCACCTTCAACGATTTGTGTACATATACCCCCAGATCACTCTTCCTGTACCCCTTTTAGAATTGTGCCCTCTAGTTTATATTGCCTCTCCTCGTTCTTCCTACTGAAATGTGAAGACAGATATATTTGTTTAATGCATCTGCCATTTCCTGATTTCCCATTATAATTTCTCCTGTCTCAGCCTCTAAGGGACCAACGTTGACTTTTGCTACTCTCTTCCTTTTTACATACTTGTAGAAGCTTTTGCAATCTGTTTTTATATTTCTTGCTAGTTTACTTTCATATTCTATTTTCTTCCTTTTTATCAATTTTTTGGTCATACTTTGCTGGCTTCTAAAACTCTCCCAATCCTCAGGCTTACTATTCTCCTAACATTATAGGCCTCTTCTTTTAATCTTATACTATCCCTAACTTCTTTAGTTAGCCACAGAGGAATCACTTTTTCCGTGGAGTTTTTATTTCTCAAAGGAATGTGTATTTGTTGAGAATATTGAAATATTTCTCTAAATGTTTGCCATTGTTTATCAACCGTCATACCCTTAAATCTAATTTCTCAACTCACCCCTCATACCTAATTGGTTTATTTACGTTTAAGACTCTAGTTTCGGACTTAAGTACGTCACTTTTAAACTCAATGTGAAATTCTATCATATTATGATCACTCTTCCCCAGAGGATCCTTTACTGTGAGATTACTAATTAACCCTGTCTCATTACTTAATACAAGATCTAAAATATCCTGTTGCCTGGTTGGTTCCATGATGTATTGTTCTAGGGAACCGTCTTGAATGCATTCCATGAACTACAGACTACCTTTGCCAATTTGATTTGCCCAGTCTATATGAAGATTGAAGTCCCCCATGATTACTGCATTACCTTTGTTACAAGCTCCTATTAGTTCAGTATTAATCATGAAATGGTATAGCTACTATTAGGGGGCCTCTAAACTACTCCCACCAGAGTTTTCTGCCTCTTGTTATTTCTTATTTCCAGCCATATGGATTCTACTTCCTGATCTCCCGAGCCAAGATCCTTTCTCACCACTGTCCTTATGTCATCCTTTATTATTCTGCCTGTCTTTTCTAAATGTCATGTACCCTGGAATATCTAGTTCCCAACCTTGGTTACTTTGCAACCATGTCTCTGTAATGGCTATTAGATCAAACCCATTTATCTCTATTTGTGCAACTAATTCATCTATCCTGTTATGAATGCTCTGTGCATTAAAATAAAGAGCCTTTAGTTTTGTCTTTTTACCATTTTCTTTCTGCTTTGACTTTATTTGCTGATGCACTATTATTAGTAAACTCTCTGTCCTTTCCTGCCACACTCTGCTTATCTTTACCCAAATCACTACACTACTCTGTTGCCTTGACTTTTCTCATTAGATTTCTAAATTTCCTGTCACCGACCTCTCCCCCCTTTTTTAGTTTAAAGCACTATCTACAGTCTAGCCTCGGTGGTGGGCAAATTATTGGAATAAATTCTGAGGGACAGCATAAATCGTCATTTAGAAAGGCAGGGATTAATCAAGGACAGTCAGCATGGATTTGTTAAGGGAAGGTCGTGTCTAACTAACTTGATTGAATTTTTTGAGCAGGTAACAAGGAGGATGGATGAGGGTAACGCGTTTTATGTAGTCTACATGGATTTTAGCAAAGCTTTTGACGAGGTCCCACATGGCAGACTGGTCAAAAAAGTAAAAGCCCATGGGATCCAAGGGAAAGTGGCAAATTGGATCCAAAATTGGCTCAGTGGCAGAAAGCAAAGGGTAATGGTTGACGGGTGTTTTTGTGACTGAAAGGCTGTTTCCAGTGGGGTCCTGCAAGGCTCAGTACTAGGTCCCTTGCTTTTTGTGGTTTTTATTAATGATTTGGACTTGAATGTGGGGGGCTTAATCAAGAAGTTTGCAGATGATACAAAAATTGGTCGTGTGGTTGATAGTGAGGAGGAAAGCTGTAGACTGCAGGAAGAATTCAATGGACTGGTCAGGTGGGCAGAAAAGTGGCAAATGGAATTCAATCAAGTGTGAGGTAATGCATCTGGGGAGGGCAAACAAGGCAAGGGAGTACATGATAAATGGGAGGATACTGAGAGGTGTAGATGAACAAAGGGACCTTGGAGTGCATGTCCACAGATCCCTGAAGGTAGCAGGACAGGTAGATAAGGTGGTTAAAAAGGCATAAGGGATACTTTCCTTTATTAGCCGAGGCACAGAATATAAGAGCAGGGAGGTTATGCTAGAACTGTATAAAACATTGGTTAGGCCACAGCTTGAGTACTGCGTACAGTTCTGGTCACCACATTACAGGAAAGATGTGATTGCAATAGAGAGAGGACAGAGGAGATTTACGAGGATGTTGCAAGATTGGATAGGCAGGGGTTGTTTTCTTTGGAACAAAGGAGGCTGAGGGGAGATTTAATTGAGGTATATAAATTTATGACTGGACTAGATAGACTGGAAAAGGAGGACCTATTTCCCTTAGCAGAGGAGTCAGTGACCGGGGGCATAGATTTAAAGTAATTGATAGACGGAGTAGAAAGGAGCTGAGGAGAAATTTTTTCACCCAGAGGGTGGTGGGGGTCTGAAACTCACTGCCTGAAAGAGTGGTAGAGGCAGAAACCCTCAACTCATTTAAAAAGTACTTGGATGAGCACTTGAAGTGCTGTAACCTACAGGGCTACGGACCAAGCGCTGGAAAGTGGGATTAAGCTGGCTAGCTCTTTTTCAGCCGGCACAGACGTGATCGGCCAGATGGCCTCCTTCTATGCCGTAACTTTCTATGATTGTATGAAATCCCAACTTGGCCTCGCTCCTCCTCCAACTCTGTAACCACCTTCAGCCCAACAACTCTCAGAGAACTCTGCATTCCTCCAACTCTGGCCTCTCGTGCATCATGGTCACTTTTGCTGATACCAGCTTTTCATTTCCAGATTTTTTTTTAAAACCTGAATTCAAATTCTCAAACTGCCATGGTGGGATTTGAACTTGCGTTCTCTGGATTATTAGTCCAGGCCTCTGGATTACTAGTGCAGTAATAAAATCATTACAGTACCGTATCGCATGTTGGCCTGTTGACATTCACTGACTAGGCTTATGCATGAAGACTTGCCACCAGGGTGAGGTACTGATGGAACTGTACCCCAGTAAGAGTTGGTGCCTTCATGAGGACAGGGAAGAAAACTCAGGGAAAAAAGGCTTGGGAAAATGTGCCAAAGAATTTATTTTTCATAACCAAATGTTGCCTTTTCTTAAACTGTTCATTGTCAACAACATGAATGTAATGCTGATAATTTTCATTTGATATTAGTTGGGCTCCCATGGCATTGCACATGGGAGGCAAGCTCAGGATCAGAATTAAGGTCAAGCAGGGTTAGAGGGCAGCAGGGTAACTGGATCCAGACAGGAGAAGGGGAAGAGAGGGGGGAGAAGGCACAATGGAGGGGGAGGGGAGGGGGAGAGAAAGACAGAGGGGGAGAAAAAAATGGGAGAATGTAGACATGGAATGGGGAGAGGAGAGAGAGAGGTGAATGAGTAGAAAACAATGGGGGATGAAATAGGGACAGCGGAGGGAGAGGAAAGGAGGATGGAGAAGGGAAGATAACAATGGGAGGGAGATAGAGGGGGTTGAGGAGGATTGGGGAAGGGGAATGAGGATAGGGGAAGAGGAGGACAGGAAGAAAGACAGTTGGATAATTAGTGGTGGTGGGGGCAACAGTTTCCCAGGGCCCATTTAGATGTTCTGTGCGGGGTGGGGGCATTGGACTAGAGACAATATTGTTGCTCAGTGGGGGGGTGGGGACTGAGTCGATTTTTTCTTCTCAGAGGGGCAATGCACCAGTGACAGTTCACCTGCTAAATGGTGTGGAGGGGGGCTGAATGCTGCTCAATGGAGGAGGGAGCGAGGGCAGTTATCACGGTGTGGGTCAGATTTGGGGAGAGAAGGCAAGAATGATGGTCAATCTGCCGAATTATTATTTCAGTGAGCGATTGGTCGATCTATGGATCAGGCTCCATAAAGTGGTGGAAGCATTCATTCAAATGCAAACTGGATAGATTTCTTTCAGAAAATAATATTTTGGGGTACAGTATATGAGTAATTTGAGACATGACGTGTGGTGAGTGTAACAGGCTCGGGAGGAACAGGTGACTTTGGACCTATGGTTCCCAAAACTCTCCACCACTGGGGGTTTTCCTCACCTCATGTCTGGGTCTGTAATAATTGATGGAGATTGATTACTATAATTAATTAACAACTCCATTATCGTCGTATCATGCGACTACCAGGGTGGTAGAAGGTGAACTAGATGGACCTTGGTCTATTTTCGCCTTGTAATTCCTATGTTCTAAGGGAGAGGGGGAAACACTGCCTGGATTGATGCTCAGTGGGGCAGCAGTATGAGAGAAGTTGCCAAACTGTTGAGGGACGGGTAGCTCTTTAGCTAAGGCCAAGATAGCTGAAGAATGGGCAGCTGAAGTCTCGTTTAGAGGTGGGGGGGGGGGGGGAATTATAGGGAAGGGGGGGTGTGGGAGGTTACTGGGAGGGGCTGGCAAATGAGAACATTTCAAGGAGAATAGGGTGGGGGGAGGCAGTTTTTAAGAAAATAATGGGGGCAGTTGAACAGTGAATCAGTGGGGTGGGCTGGTAAGAAGGCTAGGAGGAGTATAAAGGGGCAAGAATTATTTTAGAAAGTGGAAGTTTTAAACGTTTTCACTTACCTACACCACCATGACTGATGGCTGTCTCAATAAAGTTACTGGGGATTAAATTGGTAAGGCATAAAACCAGGCGCGGGTACTGCGATCTGCGATTAACCCGTGCCCGATGCTTCCATCGCAGGCAGGACGAGGCATTCGTCCTGCCCCAGCACTTACCTCAGCCAGGCGTTAAAACCTGCCTTGACACAAGGATTCAAGGACATTCGCACTTTCCACCAGCAGAGGGAGCCCGAATCTCTTAAAGGCAGGCTGTCTCTCTGACGGCCAGCCAGAATCTCTTAAAGGTAGCCGGTACCAGTAATTTGCTAAAAATAACAGTCTGCTGTCTGCAAGGAGTCTGAACGGAGATCAGACATCGCACACGTAAAGCACAGATGCAGGTCCCGACCCTATGTTTGCAAACTGTTGAGTTATTTTAAAACATTGAATAAAGGTTGCGCACCACAGAGGGAGCCCGAATCTCTTAAAGGCATCCTCCAATGTGCATGCCACACCTAACCAATCTGCTGGTGTGAATTGGTACCAGGCCTGAGAGAGTGCATGCACCAAGGTTCTCTGCTGATGCACTAGAGGCCTTGGTGCAAGAGGTGGACAGAAGGAGGGTCATCCTATATCTGCAGGCTGGGGGAGGGGAGCAAGAGGCCCTCCAGACATATGCTCAAAAGCACCATGAACATGGATGCAGTGCAGGAAGAAGTTCAGTGCTTTGACACGAGTGGTCAAGATGAGTGAGGTCAAGTGGCATCATATACCAACTGCACCACTAGCTGCTTCCACTGCTCCACACACTGCACCCCCCATCACCCAGCTACCAACAAATTCTTTCAATCAGCATTTAACCTTTCAAATCACATGCTGCATCTCACCCTCACACATTACCACTCTGGCAAGCCGCACAACCACAACTCACAGGCCACACGCACTGGCAGCTATTCAACCATGACAGGCACATCATCCAGACACACGTTCCGCTTTCTTGCAGGAGAAGGTGAAGCATAATTCGGAGCGGAGCTACAGGCGGGAGCAGACCTGGGAGAGAGCGCAGGACTCGGAGCACAACTAAAGGCCCAGGCTCGAAGGCCTACCTACACTCGGAGCGGAGCTACAGGCTTCATCCCAGCAGAGAGGCAATCAGTGAAAAAACAAGGAGTGACGTCACAGGACAGCAGGTAGGTGAGTATTACAGGTTTTTTTTCTGAGTTAGGGAATTGGGTAAAATTGAATTAAAAGCTAGAAGCGTAAAACTACTGGTAGCTCATTAAAATTAAAAACTTAAACTACTTAACTAGAGTAACAAAACCAAAAATAACCGTATTTAAGGCTTAATTTATTTTTGCTTGGTTTAAGTTAATCTAATAAATTAAGGCATGGCAGGGCAGCTCAGACCCGTGGAATGTGCCATGTGGGAAATCCAGGACGCTTTCCGTGTCCTGGACAACCACATGTGCAGGAAGTGGTGTCAGCTGGTGGAGCGGGTTTCGGACCTTGAGCAGCAGCTGGTGTCACTGCAGGGCATCCGCGAGGCTGAGAGTTTCGTGGATAGCACGGATCAGAAGATGGTTACCCCGCAGATTAAGAGAGTGCAGGCAGAGTTGTTCAAGAACAAGTGAAAGGGAAAAGCGTAGAGCACCAGAAAGAGAGTGTACTTTAGGCACTACAGATAAAGTGAAAACTAGAAGGTGCAAAGCGATTAACCCAGCATCAAAGCTGAACGTCAGGCTAGGGTGTGTGGCCCGTGTTGGTGCATGCATTCTCTCAGGCCTGGTACCAATTCGAACCGGCAGAATGATGAGGTGTGGCATGCAGATTGGAGGATGTGGGATTTAGTGGTGCGCAACCTTATATATAGAGTTCTATATACAAACTCATGGAGTATAAGGAATGAATTAAATGAACTACAGGCACAAATTCAAATTGGAGGGTATGACATGATAGCTATTACTGAGACATGGCTGCAGGATGGTCAGGATTGGGAACTAAATATACCAGGCTATAAGGTCTACTGGAAAGATAGGGAAAATGGAAGAGGGGGAGGAATAGCCTTAGTGATTAGAGATGAAATCACTTCAATGATAAAGGAGGATATAACGAGAAGAAAGCAGCCAACAGAGACCTTATGGGTTGAATTGAGGAATAGGAAAGGATCTAAGACTATAGTGGGAGTTGTGTATAGGACCCCTGGCAGCAGCTCTGAAGTGCTAGATTGTATAAATGCAGATTAGACAAGCGTGTAACAAAGGCATAGTGGTCTTAATGGGGGACTTTAACCTTCACATAGAGTGGGAAAAGCAGACTAGCAACTGTCAGAAAGGTAGTGAATTTCTTGAGTGTGTCCGGGATAGTTTTCTACAGCATTTTGTCCTATAGGCAACAAGGGGGCAAGCCATACTAGATTTAGTAATGAGTAATGAACCAGATTTAGTTAACAGCTTAACTGTGCATGAACATCTATCCAATAGCGATCATAACATGATCGAGTTCAATATAGTGTTTGAAAAGGAAAAAAGTGAGTCAGCTGCTAAGATTCTAGACTTGGGTAAGGCCGACTTCAATGGGATGAGACAGAGACTGTCCACAGGAAACTGGGCAAATCTGTTAATGGGTAAAACGACTGATGATCAGTGGGAAATGTTTAAAGAAACATTTTACGAGATACAGAACTGGTTTATACCTCTGAGGGGCAAGAACTCTACTTGCCAAAAAAAACAGCCATGGACAACTAAAGAGGTAAGGGACAGTATAAGACATAAGGAAAGGGCATACAAAAAGCAAAAAATGGCACAGATCCTGGCGAATGGGAAAGATGCAAAGATCAACAAAGGGTCACAAAACAGATAGTAAGAGCTCAAAAAGAGAGTATGAAAAGAAACTTGCAAGGGATATCAAAACCAATACGAAGAACTTTTATAGTTATATTAGGAAAAAGAGGGTGGTCAGGAGCAGTGTTGGCCCCTTAAAAACTGAAAATGGGAATATTGTCATTGACATGGGAAAATGGCAGACATGTTGAATAATTACTTTGCGTCAGTATTTACAGTAGAAAAAGAGGGTAGCATACTGGAAATCCCAAGAAAACTAATATTGAATCGAGAACCGGGACTCAATAAAATTAACGTAAGTAAAACAACAGTAATGAAGAAAATAATAGCACTAAAGAATGACAAATCCCCAGGACCAGATGGTTTCCATCCCAGGGTTTTAAAGGAAGTAGGTGAGCACATTGGAGATGCCCTAACGATAATCTTTCAAAGTTCTCTAGATTCAGGAACTGTCCCTCTAGATTGGAAAATTGCACATGTCACTCCGCTTTTTAAGAAAGGAGAGAGGGGGAAACCAGGAAATTATAGACCAGTTAGCCTAACATCTGTTGTGGGGAAAATGCTGGAGTCTATAATTAAGGATAGGGTGACTGAAGACCTCAAAAATTTTCAGTTAATCAGAGAGAGCCAGCATGGATTTGTGAAAGGTAGGTCGTGCCTGATAAACCTGGCTGAATTTTTTGAAGAGGTGACTAAAGTAGTGGACAGGGGAATGTCAATGGATGTTATTTATATGGACTTCCAGAAGGCATTTGATGAAGTCCCACATAAGAGACTGTTAGCTAAGATAGAAGCCCATGGAATCGAGGGAAAAGTACAGACTTGGTTAGGAAGTTGGCTGAGTGAAAGGCGACAGAGAGTAAGGATAATGGGTAGGTACTCACATTGGCAGGATGTGACAAGTGGAGTCCTGCAGGGATCTGACTTGGGGCCTCAATTATTCACAATATTTATTAACGACTTAGATGAAGGCATAGAAAGTCTCATATCTAAGTTTGCCGATGATGAAAACATAAAATTACAAAGGGATATTGATAGATTAGGTGAATGGGCAAAACTGTGGCAAATTGAATTCAATGTAGACAAATGTGAGGTCATCCACTTTGGACCAAAAAAGGATAGAACAGGGTACTTTCTAAATGGTAAAAAGTTAAAAACTGTGGATGTCCAAAGGGCCTTAGGGGTTCAGGTACATAAATCATTGAAGTGTCATGAACAGGTGCAGAAAATAATCAATAAGGCTAATGGAATGGTGGCCTTTATATCTAGAGGACTAGAGTACAAGGGGGCAGAAGTTATGCTGCAGCTATACAAAACCCTGGTTACACCGCACCTGGAGTACTGTGAGCAGTTCTGGGCACCGCACCTTCGGAAGGACATATTGGCCTTGGAGGGAGTGCAGTGTAGGTTTACTAGAATGATAGCCGGACTTCAAGGGTTAAGTTACGAGGAGAGATTACACAAATTGGGGTTGTATTCTATAGAGTTTCGAAGGTTAAGGGGTGATCTGATCGAAGTTTATAAGATATTAAGGGGAACGGATAGGGTGGATAGAGAGAAACTATTTCCGCTGGTTGGGGATTCTAGGAGTAGGGGGCACAGTCTAAAAATTAGAGCCAGACCTTTCAGGAGCGAGATTAGAAAACACTTCTACACACAAAGAGTGGTAGAAGTTTGGAACTCTCTTCCGCAAACTGCAATTGATGCTAGCTCAATTGCTAATTTTAAATCTGAGATAGATAGCTTTTTGCAAAGTAAAGGTATTAAGGGATATTGTGCCAAAGGTGGGTATATGGAGCTAGATCACAGATCTTATCAAATGGCGGAGCGGAATCGAGGGGCTGAATGGCCTACTCCTGTTCCTATAACAGGAGGCAGCAAGTGGCAGTAGCATTTAGCCCCTCGAGCCTGTTCCGTCATTCATTGAGATCATGGTTGGTCTGTGATGTAACTCCATATACCCACCTTAGCCCCAGATCCCTTAAGACCCTTGGTTCATCGAAATCTATCAATCTCAGATTTAATATTCATAAGTGGGTTAGCAATAACTGCCGTTTGCAGAAGAGCGTTCCAAACTTCTCCCACGCATTTTGTTTAGAAGCATTTCCTCACTTCACTCCTGCACGTCCTGGCTCTAAATGTTAGGCTATGATCCCTCGTCCTAGTATTCAAGTATAGGAGACCTCCAAAAACAGTTTCAAATGCATCAGCATCCAGAAGCAATAATCCAGCAATTAACCTGTAAATCGTGAATGGTCCCTTTAAATAACACTGGTGGGGGGTCCTCCACATGTAAGACATGTTTAGATGGTCGCGGTCAAGACAGTGCATTGGGTGGAGTGTTAAGTGCCAAAATGATGTGTATCACTTTAAATCAGCATTGCACACTGATCAAACGAATTTTCTCCCTACTTTACATGATGCCGGTGTTCGTTATTTGCACACGCGCTAAATCCTTTACCAGAATGGCGGCTGTCGCACATCATGCTCGTGCATGCGCATCCAAGACGCCATCTTGAATCTCCGAAACAACGGATGCTATGCGGTCCAATTTAGCGCCCACTAAATCTTATGCTGCTCTATAGCAACACTCATCGGCCACAGCCTCCAATTGCATGATGTGGTCCAATTACATGAACCCAAGATCCCGGTTGAGGCCGTCCTCATGGATGCGGAACTCATGAGGACGGCCTCAACCGGGATCTTGGGTTCATGTCACGCTACATGTAACCCAACCAGCGAAAAAAAAGTTATCTGTTTTTAATACAACTGGACATTCTCTCTCTCTCTCTCTGCCTTTCGGGTCTCTTTCTCTCTCTGTCTTTGTGACCTGACCCATTGTGTATTCAGTACACTGGGATGTAATATTTTCCGTGGCTAACCTGTCTGAACACCAACGGCACCTTTGATTGCTGTGATCGTCTCCCAGCCGAGGTGTTATAGGGGGCAGTTGGAAAGATTATCTGTAATCACCAGGCATTGTTCTCTGACAATATATGCTATGCGTTTTTAAAATCCCTTCACTCACCTGACGAAGGAGGAAAGCTCCGAAAGCTTGTGATTTAAAATAAAACTGTTGGACTATAACCTGGTGTTGTGCAAGTCCTTAAATTTGTCCACCCCAGTCCATCACCGGCATCTCCACAAATGAAAGGTTGTCGCACCTAACACTTTTGGGGCCTAAAGCAGCTCTGAATCCCTGTGCAATTTGGCTACCTCCTTATACCTTCAGTGCTTGACTGAGCGTTGATAGGATCATAGAAAGGTTACAGCAAGGAAGGAGGCCATTCAGCCCATCGAGTCCATGCCGGCTCTATGCAAAAGCAATCCAGCTAGTCCCACTCCCCTGCCCTAACTCCATCCCCTTAGCCCTGCAAATTTTTTCCTTTCAAGTACTTATCCTGTTCCCTTTTGAAAGCCATGATTGAATCTGCCTCAACCACCCCACCAGGCAGTGCATTCAAGATCCTAACCACTCGCTGTGTAAAAACATTTTTCCTCATGTCACCTTTGGTTCTTTTGCCAATCACCTTAAATCTATGCCCTCTGATTCTCGACCCTTCCGCCAATGGGAACAGTTTCTCTCTATCTACTCTGTCTAGACCCTTCATGATTTTGAAAACCTCTATCAAATCTCCTCTCAACTGTTCCAAGGAGAACAACCCCAACTTCTCCAGTCTATCCACGTAACTAAAGTCCCTCATCCCTGGAATCATTCTAGTAAATCTTTTCTGCACCATCTCTAAGGCCTTCACACCTTTCCTAAAGTGTGGTGCCCAGAACTGGACACAATACTCCAGTTGTGGACGAACCAGTGTTTTATAAAGGTTCATCATGACTTCCTTGCTTTTGTACTCTATGCCTCTATTTATAAAGCCCAGGATCCCGTATGCTTTTTTAAACCGCTTTCTCAACCTGCCTGCCACTTTCAACGATTTGTGCACATATACCCCCAGATCAGTCTTCCTGTACCCCTTTTAGAATTGTGCCCTCTAGTTTATATTGCCTCTCCTCATTCTTCCTACTGAAATGTATCACTTTGCATTTTCTGCATTAAATTTCATCTGCCACGTGTCCGCCCATGCCACCAGCCAGTCTATATCCTCTTGAAGTCTATCACTAACCTCCTCACTGTTCACTACACTTCCAAATTTTGTGACATCTGCAAATTTGGAATTTGTGCCCTGTACACCCAAGCCCAAGTCATTAACATATATCAAGAAAAGCAGTAGTCCTAGTACCGACCCCTGGGGAACACTACACCTCCCTCCAATCCGAAAAACTCGTAGGATTCTCATAAGATTTTCCTCAAGTTGGGAAGTTGGGGCAATTTCACAAAAGGACGAGCCTGAAAAACCCAATGGTCTGTTTCTAAAAATGATCCTCCAATTTCTCATAATTGCTCGTTAAGTTTCCATAAAGGGCTCAGAGTCATTCCCACATCCTGTTGTGGGCATGGGTGGCATCTGAGTTAGTACATGCAATTTCTCACCTGGTTGAAGAGGTACTGATTTCAATCATTCCGCACTCTGGAGTTGTGAGATTGATCCTTTCAGTTGTTGGAAATGACTACACATGAAACTTTACTCTACATCTGAAATGGAGGTTTCGTCTTTCGGATGAGACATTAAACCAAGGCCCCGTCTGCCCTCTCAGGTGGACATAAAAAATCCCATGGCCACTATTTCAAAGATGATCAGGGGAGCGGTGTCCTGGCCAATTTTTATCTCTTGTTGCCAGACAAGTGGTTTGATTGCAACGTCAGTAGCATAAATTTGTAACTTTTCACAGAAAAGTAACCACTGTTTGAATTCCTATCCTGTGATGGCTTTATTGAGCTTAGTTGTTGACTAACTGGCCCGGACAAAGCAGGAAGATCCGGGTTCAATTCCTGGTCTGCGTTAACCAATTGCAACTGCACCAGTGGTCAGAACGTTGGGGGCGAGAAGGAGAAAAATAAAAATTTGGTCCAGGTTACCATTCCTGACTCTTCCCCAAGCCAGTCCTGCTGGAAATGCCCATGTGTGGGCGTTGGGTGAGGATACGATCAGGTTTGGCTGTCATGCGCCCGTGATCAAATTGCCTGCCGACTCTCGCTGCCGTGGCTCACGAGTGAATGTTTGAGCGAGGTACTGGATGGTCCTCAGTGCCTACGGTCCAGCAAGGAGCCTCTGCCTGCAGAAGAGGTGGGGGGGTTGAGAAAAAAAACAATAAACATAATGATTGCACCTTTTTTTAACAAAAAAATACTGTGGATATCAACATTTTCAGTAAAGTGATTTTCTTCAAAATGTTTGTGGGGCACCTCTTGTAACTTTGTGTAAAGAGTCAAATAATTTTTTTAAAAATAGGATTATATTTTCTCCATATTTTAAGGCCTTGCATCTCTCCCTGATTCAAATAATGGGCAATTTGATGCCAGGACTGTGTTGATGCCATTAGACCAACCACTAGGTGGTGCAGGAGAGCAGATTGGTCTCTGCATAACGGCCTCAGTAAGATGCGTCTTTATGCCTCTGCTCCCACCTCCCTTACAACCTAGTAAAGATCAAGAACTGGATATGCAGGGAATCATTAAGGAAATAGTTTATCTTTCATTTTTTTTTTCCAAAATTTTATATGATGTTAATAGTTGTAGCATGACCTAACTTAGCTTTTCTTATAAGCTCGTAATGATAACACTTCTCAGCTTGAGAACCAATCAAACCGGTTCATAAATTTTACGTTTTGAATAAGTTCCGCATCAGTTTAAAAATATCAAGCACTGCATTAATCAAGCTGTCACCATGGACAGAGGCTTCAATCAAGAAAGGCGGTAATGAAAGACCTTTGACTTAAAGAAAACACTGTGATTTCTTTTGGATTCCAGTTTCCAAAAATACATTTTCAAGAAATCTAAAGCTTCAGATTAGGAAAATGTCAGATGGAAATGCTGCCGTAGTTTCTATTTAAATCCCCTAAAATATTGTGTTTTATTTCAATTCGTTTATTATTTACACTGGCTATTTATTTTATTTAACATCCTCCACGGTAATCAATCAATACATTTGCCTTAAATGTAACCTTGTACTCTTTAGCTGCTGTGGTCATCTTGTACAGTGTTTCTCTCCCCACTTTCTCATACAGTTGTGAGTTTAAATACAATAATAAATATATTTTTGAGTGTTCAGTTGGTAGCATTCTTATCTGAGTCAGAAGGTTGTGGGTTCAAGCCGCACACCAGGACTTAAGCATATTACAAGGCAACATTCTAATGGAGTGCTGCATTGTCAGAGACACAGTACCTTTGGCCTGCCTGTTTGAGATTAATTATTAAAAGGTCCCATGGCACTATTTTAAGAGCAGGGAGTTCTCATCCTCGTCAACATTCCTCCCAAAAAAAACAGATTAACCTATCATCCATCTCATTGTTGTTTGTGGGATCTTGCTGTGCGCAAATTGGCTGCCACGTTTGCCTACATCACAACAGTGACTGCACTTCCAATGCAATTCATTCCATCTGAAGTGCTTTGGGACATTTCTGATATAATGAGGCAATAGATGAATATAAATGTTTTCTTTGCATAATATTCAATTATTAGGATTGTTGGCAAGTATCTCAAAGTACACCAATTTTTAAAAAAATCTATTTTTCTGTCCCTTGGAGGCTGTGCACCATACTCTGACTTCAGATGGAGAATGGTATCTGCTGGCTCGGTCAGGAGCACCATTTGACCAGATATGTGGCGGGGGGGGGGGGGGGGGGTGGGGGGCGGTTGCAGCTAAAATGGAATTCCAGCCAGGTTTTTTCTCCCTTTTAATCGAGGCACTGACATATTCTCCATAGAGAAACCAACTAATTAATGAAACAATCAGGATGGAGTTAAACACACTGGTACCTAGAGGGATTGGAATTAAAGCAAAGAGGGAAATAGAATTTGGATTTCCAAAATTCAGGATTGGTTTCCTTTGCGCTAACAATGAAATTGGGACAACTGAAAGCTAGGGAGAAATAATACTTAGCAAGAATTATCCACAAGATGGATAATGGTAAAAGGAGAGCTGCAGAATCTTTTAAGTCCATGATTTCTTGATTATATGGTACACTGTAGTTTTCTGTACAATGTATTATGATTTTCTTTGTCTATATCATATTAACCAAATGAAACTTAGATTAGAAGAGCAAATGGGTACGTGACACCAATAAGATGAGAACATTAGATAAGGCCATGTGGGGGTCGCCAAGGGATGCTGAAGATTAAGATTGAGAAGTAGGAAAGAAAACCATTTACTTGGATTACTTCTGTATTTTAAAAACTCTAATATTGAAAGACTGACAGTGTATATGAAATAATGTAATGCTGACATTGAAAAGGGGACATCTACCCTAGGTAATCATGCATGGTGGGAGATGGGTTACAACATAGGTCAGCACTCATGGGCTAGAATAATATGTTGGGTTTTGTCACAGCACAGTTAATTGTCCTCATAATTCTAATTGGTACAATGAGTTGGTTCAAGCGGTTAATTAGGAGACTGTCACAGAAAATCCAGAACTTAGAATCATAGAAAGGTTACAGCACAGAAGGAGGCCATTCGGCCCGTTGAGTCCGTGCCGGGTCTAAACAAGAGCAATCCAGCTAGTCCCAAGCCCCGCCCCCATCCCTGTAGCCCCGCAAATTTTTTCCTTTTAAGTACTTATCCAGTTCGCTTTTGAAAGCCATGATTGAATCTGCCTCCACCACCCCCTCAGGCAGTGCATTCCAGATCCTAACCACTCGCTATGTGAAAAAGTTTTGCAACAGGTCACCTTTGGTTCTTTTGCCAATCATCTTAAATCTATGCCCTCTGGTTCTTGACCCTTCCGCCAATGGGGACAGTTTCTCTCTATCTACTCTGTCTAGACCCTTCATGATTTTGAATACGTCTATCAAATCTCTTCATAACCTCCTCTGTTCGAAAGAGAACAACTCCAGCTTCTCCAGTCTATCCACATAACTGAAGTCCCTCATCCCTGGAATCATTCCAATAAATCTCTTCTGCACTTCTCTAAGGCCTTCACATCTTTCCTAAAGTGTGGTACCCAGAACTGGACACAATACTCCAGTTGTGGCTGAACCAGTGTTTTATAAAGGTTCATCATGACTTCCTTGCTTTTGTACTCTATGCCTCTATTTATAAAGCCCAGGATCCCGTATGCTTTTTTAACTGCTTTCTCAACCTGCCCTGCCACCTTCAATGATTTGTGTACATATACCCCCAGGTCTCTCTGTTCCTGTACCCCTCCTAGAATTGTGTCCTTCACTTTATATTGCCTCTCCTCATTCTTCCTACCGAAATGTATAACCTCCCATTTTTCTGCGTTAAATTTTATCTGCCACGTGTCCACCCATGCCACCAGCATGTCTATATCCTCTTGAAGTCTATCACTATCTTCCTCACTGTCCTCTACACTTTCAAGTTTTGTGTCAAGTGCAAATTTTGAAATTGTGCCCTGTACACCCAAGTCCAAGTCATTAATATATATCAAGAAAAGCAGTGGTCCTAGTACCAACCCCTGGGGAACACCACTGTAGACCTTCCTCCTGTCTGAAAAACAACCGCTCACCACTACTCTCTGTTTCCTGTCACTTAGCCAATTCTGTATTCATGCTGCCACTGTCCCTTTGGGCTTCAATCTTGATGACAAGCCTATTGTGCAGTACTTTATCAAATGCCTTTTGAACGTCCATATCACAACATCAGCCGCATTGCCCTCATCAACCCTCTCTGTTGCCTCATCAAAAAACTCTATCAAGTTAGTTAAACATGATTTGCCTTTAAAAAATCCATGCTGGCTTTCCCTAGTTAATCCACACTTGTCCAAGTGACTGCTAATTCTGCTCCAGATTATCGTTTCTGAAGGTTTTCTCACCACGAGGTTAAACTAACTAGCCTATAGTTGTTGGGTTTATCCTTACACCCTTTTTCGAATAAAGGTGTAACATTTGCAATTCTCCAGTCCTCTGTCACCACCCCCATATCTAAGAATGTTTGGAAGATTATGTCCAGTACCTCTGCAATTTCTACCCTTACTTCCCCTAGGATGCATCCCATCCGGACCGGGTGACTTATCTACTTTAAGTACAGCCAGCCTTTCTAGTACCTCCATTTTATCAATTTTTAACCCATCCAGTATCTCAACTACATCTTCCTTTACTGAGACTCTGGCAGCATCTTCTTCCTTGGTAAAGACAGATGCAAAGTACTCATTTAGTACCTCGGCCATGCCCTCTGCCTCCATGAATAGATCTCATTTTTGGTCCCTAATCGGCCCCACTCCTCCTCTTACTACCCGTTTACTGTTTACATGCCTGTAGAAGTCTTTTGGCTTCCCTTTTATGTTGGCCACCAGTCTATTTTCATACTCTCTCTTTGCCCCTCTTATTCCCTTTTTCACTTCCCCTCTGAACTTTCTATATTCTGCCTGGTTCTCAACTTGTATTATCAACCTGATTTCAGTCACAAGTACCTTTTTTCTGCTTCATCTTACTCACTATCTCTTTTGTCATCCAGGGAGCTCTGGCTTTAGTTGCCCTACCATTCTCCCTCGTGGGAATGTACCTTGATTGTACCTGAACCATCTCCTCCTTAAAGGCTGCCCATTGTTCAGTTAGTTTTGCCTGCCAATCTTTGATTCCAATTTACCCAGGCCAGATCTGTTCTTATCCCACTGAAATTGGCCCTCCTCCAATTGAGTATTTTTACTTTAGAGTGGTCCATGTCCCTTTTCATAGCTATTCTAAACCTTATGATACTATGATCGCTGTTCCCTAAATGTTCCCCCATTGACACTTGCTCCACTTGGTCCACCTCATTCCACAAAACCAAATCCAGCAATGCCTCCTTCCTCATTGGGCTGGAAATGTATTGGTCAAGAAAGTTCTCCTGAACATACATCAAAAATTCCCCCCCCTCTTTGCCCCTTATATTATTATTGTTATCCCGGTCTACATTAGGATATTTTTCGAGGATTTCATTTTCACATCGTTCACCTGACGAAGGAGGAAGCCTCCGAAAGCTTGTGAATTTAAAATAAAATTGCTGGACTATAACTTGGTGTTGTAAAATTGTTTACAATTATATTAGGATAGTTGAAGTCCCCCGTTATCACTCCTCGTTGGTTTTTGCATCTCTCTGTAATTTCCATGCAAATTTGCTCCTCCATATTATAGGAACATAGGAACAGGAGTAGGCCATTCAGCTCCTCGTGCCTGCTCCGCCATTTGATAAGATCATGGCTGATCTGTGATCTAACTCCATATACCCGCCATTGGCCCATATCAAAATCTTTTCCCAAAGGTAGGGGAGTCTATAACGAGGGGGCATAGATTTAAGGTGAGAGGGGAGAGATACAAAAGGGTCCAGAGGGGCAATTTTTTCACTCAAAGGGTGGTGAGTGTCTGGAACGAGCTGCCAGAGGCAGTAGTAGAGGCGGGTACAATTTTGTCTTTTAAAAAGCATTTGGACAGTTACATGGGTAAGATGGGTATGGAGGGATATGGGCCAAGTGCAGGCAATTGGGACTAGCTTAGTGGTATAAACTGGGCGACATGGACATGTTGGGCCGAAGGGCCTGTTTCCATGTTGTAACTTCTATGATTCTATGATTCTATATCCCTTAATACCTTTGGTTGCCAAAAAGCTATCTATCTCAGATTTAAATTTAGCAATTGAGCTAGTATCAATTGCCGTTTGCGGAAGAGAGTTCCAAACTTCTACCACCCTTTGTGTGTAGAAATGTTTTCCAATCTTGCTCCTGAAAGGTCTGGCTCTAATTTTTAGACTGTGCCCCCTACTCCTAAAATCCCCAACCAGCGGAAATAATTTCTCTCTATCCACCCTATCTGTTCCCCTAATATCTTATAAACTTCGATCAGAACACCCCTTAACCTTCGAAACTCCAGAGAATACAACCCCAATTTGTGTAATCTCGCCTTGTAACTTAACCCTTGAAGTCCGGCTATCATTCTAGTAAACCTATGCTGCACTCCATCCAAGGCCAATATGTCCTTCCGAAGGTGCGGTGCCCAGAACTGCTCACAGTACTCCAGGTGCGGCCAAACCAGGGTTTTGTATAGCTGCAGCATAACTTCTGCCCCCTTGTACTCTAGTCCTCTAGATATACAGGCCAGCATTCCATTAGCCTTCTTGATTATTTTCTGCACCTGTTCATGACACTTCAATGATCTATGTACCTGAATCCTTAAGTCCCTTTGGACATCCACAGTTTTTAACTTTTTACCATTTAGAAAGTACCCTGTTCTATCCTTTGTTGATCCAAAGTGGATGACCTCACATTTGTCTACATTGAATTCCATTTGCCACAGTCTTGCCCATTCTCCCAATCTATCAATATCGCCCTGTAATTTTATGTTTTCATCTACACTGCTTACAATGCCACCAATCTTTGTGTCATCGGCAAACTTAGATCTGAGACTTTCTATGCCTTCATCTAAGTCGTTAATAAATATTGTGAATAATTGAGGCCCCAAGACAGATCCTTGCGGGACTCCACTAGTCACATCCTGCCAATGTGAGTACCTACCCATTATCCTTACTCTCTGTCGCCTTTCGCTCAGCCAACTTCCGAACCAAGTCCGTACTTTTCCCTTGATTCCATGGGCTTCTATCTTAGCTAACAGTCTCTTATGTGGGACTTTATCAAATGCCTTCTGGATGTCCATATAAATAACATCCATTGACATTCCCCTGACCACTACTTTAGTCACCTCTTCAAAAAATTCAATCAGGTTTGTCAGGCACAACCTACCTTTCACAAATCCATGCTGGCTCTCTCTGATTAACTGAAAATTCTCGAGGTGTTCAGTCACCCTATCCTTAATTATAGACTCCAGCCTTTTCACCACAACAAATTTTAGGCCAACTGGTCTATAATTCCCTGGTTTCCCTCTCTCTCCTTTCTTAAAAAGCGGAGTGACATGTGCAATTTTCCAATCTAGAGGGACAGTCCCTGAATCTAGAGAACTTTGAAAGATTATAGTTAGGGCATCTGCAATGTGCTCACCTACTTTCTTTAAAACCCTGGGATGGAAACCATCTGGTCCTGGGGATTTGTCATTCTTTAGTGCTATTATTTTCTTCATTACTGTTGCTTTACTTATGTTAATTTTATCGAGTCCCTGACCCTGATTCAATATTAGTTTTCTTGGGATTTCTGGCATGCTATCCTCTTTTTCTACTGTAAATACTGACGCAAAGTAATTGTTCAACATGTCCGCCATTTCCCCATAGTCAATGACAATAGCCCCACTTTCAGTTTTTAAGGGGCCAACACTGCTCCTGACCACCCTCTTTTTCCTAATATAACTATAAAAGATCTTCGTATTGGTTTTGATATCCCTTGCGAGTTTCTTTTCATACTCTCTTTTTGTAGCTCTTACTATCTGTTTTGTGACCCTTTGTTGATCTTTGTATCTTTCCCATTCGCCAGGATCTGTGCCATTTTTTGCCTTTTTTTATGCTCTTTCCTTATGTCTTATACTGTCCCTTACCTTATATCCTTCCCATTAGTTGGTGGCCTATAGAATACACCCAGTAGTGTAATGGCACCTCTATTGTTTCTTAACTCGAACCAAATAGATTCTGTCTTTGACCCCTCCAGGACATCCTTGCTGCAATATTGTCCTTAATCAATACTGCCAACCACCCCGCCCCCCGGTCCTTTCTTTCCTTCCCTATCTTTCCTGAACATCTTGTATCCAGGAATATTTAGTACCCAATCCTGCCCTTTTTTGAGCCAGGTCTCCGTTATTGCCACAACATTATATTCCCAAGCGGCTATTTATGCCTGCAGCTCACCAACCTTGTTTACCATGCTTCGTGCACATGCATTGTAAACCAATCTTAGACTGTCTTGTACTCTCTGTTGCCACCTAATACCGTACTATTTCTTGGAATTGGCTGCTTTGATTAAAGGGTGAAGGGTCAGGAGCTAGTTCTCTCAGCATATAAAACTTAAGTATAGATTAGATGTTTTTAATGTATAAACTATTGTCAACCTTGTCAACTTTCTCTAGAAAAGAGAAGACTGAGGAGTAACCTGGTAGAGGTCTTTAAGATTATGAAAGGGTTTGATATGGTAGAAGTAGAGATGTTTCCATTTCTGGGGAGACCAGAACTAGGGGCCATAAATATAAGATATTCACTAATAAATCCAATAAGGAATTCAGAACACAGGAACATAAGAACATAAGAAATAGGAGCAGGAGTAGGCCAATCGGCCCCTTGAGCCTGCTCCGCCATCAATAAGATCATGGCTGATCTGATCCTAACCTCAAATCTAAATTCATGTCCAATTTCCTGCCCGCTCCCCGTAACCCCTAATTCCCTTGACTTCGAGGAAACTGTCCATTTCTGTTTTAAATTTATTTAATGATGTAGCTTCCACAGCTTCCTGGGGCAGCAAATTCCACAGACCTACTACCCTCTGAGTGAAGAAGTTTCTCCTCATCTCAGTTTTGAAAGAGCAGCCCCTTATTCTAAGATTATGCCCCCTAGTTCTAGTTTCACCCATCCTTGGGAACATCCTTACCGCATCCACCCGATCAAGCCCCTTCACAATCTTATATGTTTCAATAAGATTGCCTCTCATTCTTCTGAACTCCAATGAGTAGAGTCCCAATCTACTCAACCTCTCCTCATATGTCCGTCCCCTCATCCCCGGGATTAACCGAGTGAACCTTCCTTGTACTGCCTCGAGAGCAAGTATGTCTTTTCTTAAGTATGGACACCAAAACTGTATGCAGTATTCCAGGTGCGGTCTCACCAATACCTTTATATAACTGCAGCAATACCTCCCTGTTTTTATATTCTATCCCCCTAGCAATAAAAGCCAACATTCCGTTGGCCTTCTTGATCACCTGCTGCACCTGCATACTAACTTTTTGATTTTCTTGCACTAGGATCCCCAGATCCCTTTGTACTGCAGTACTTTCCAGTTTCTCGCCATTAAGATAATAACTTGCTCTCTGATTTTTCCTGACAAAGTGCATAACCTCACATTTTCCAATATTGTATTGCATCTGCCAAATCTCCGCCCACTCACCCAGCCTGTCTATATCCCCTTGTAGGTTTTTTATGTCCTCCTCACTCTCTACTTTCCCTCCCATCTTTGTATCATCTGCAAACTTTGATATGTTACACTCGGTCCCCTCCTCCAAATCGTTAATATAGATTGTAAAGAGTTGGGGACCCAGCACCGACCCCTGCGGAATACCACTGGCTACTGGTTGCCTGTCCGAGAATGAACCATTTATCCCAACTCTCTGCTTCCTGTTAGATAACCAATCCTCCACCCATGCCAGAATATTACCCCCAATCCAGTGATTCTTTATCTTGAGCAATAATCTTTTATGTGGCACCTTGTCGAATGCCTTCTGGAAGTCTAAATACACTACGTCCACTGGTTCCCCTTTATCCACCCTGCACGTTATGTCCTCAAAGAACTCAAGCAAATTTGTCAGACATGACTTCCCCTTCGTAAAGCCATGCTGACTTTGTCCTATTAAATTATGTTTATCCAAATGTTCCGCTACTGTCTCCTTAATAATAGACTCCAAAATTTTACCCACCACAGATGTTAGGCTAACTGGTCTATAATTTCCAGCCTTCTGCCTACTACCCTTTTTAAATAAGGGTGTTACATTAGCAGTTTTCCAATCTGCCGGGACCTTTGCCGAGTCCAGAGAATTTTGGAAAATTATTACCAAAGCATCCACAATCCCTGCCACTTCCCTCAAGACCCTCGGATGTAAGCCATCAGGTTCAGGGGATTTATCCGCCTTGAGTCCCATTAATTTACTGAGTACCAATTCCTTAGTGATTTTAATTGTATTTAGCTCCTCCCTGCACCAGAGCCCCCTGTTTGTCCAGTGTTGGGATATTCTTAGTGTCCTCTACCGTAAAGACTGAAACAAAATATTTGTTCAGCATTTTTGCCATCTCCATGTTTCCCACCATTAATTTCCCGGTCTCATCCTCTAAGGGACCTACGTTTGCCTTAGCCACCCTTTTTCTTTTTATATAACTGTAGAAACTCTTGCTATCTGTTTTTATATTTTTTGCTAATTTATTTTCATAATCTATCTTCCCTTTCTTAATCAATCCTTTAGTTACTTTTTGCTGTCTTTTGAAGACTTCCCAATTTTCTATCCTCCCACTAAGTTTGGCTACCTTATATGTCCTTGTTGCTGAGAGCAACGGAGGCCGTCGCCCGTTCCTTCGGAACGCAGGAATATAGTAACAAGAGTAGGCCATTCAGCCCCTCGAGCCTGCTCCACCATTTGAAAGGATCATAGCTGATCTGTGATCTAACTCCATGTACCTGCCTTTGGCCCATATCCCTTAATACCTTTGGTTGCCAAAAAGCTATCTATCTCAAATTTAAATTTAGAAATTGAGCTTGCATCAATTGCCGTTGTGTGTAGAAATGTTTTCTAATCTCACTCCTGAAAGGTCTGGCTCTAATTTTTAGACTGTGCCCCCTACTCCTAGAATCCCCAACCAGCGGAAATAGTTTCTCTCTATCCACCCTATCTGTTCCCCTTAATATCTTATAAACTTCGATCAGATCACCCTTTAACCTTCGAAACTCCAGAGAATACAATCCCAATTTGTGTAATCTCTCCTCGTAACTTAACCTTTGAAGTCCGGGTATCATTCTAGTAAACCTACGCTGCACTCCCTCCAAGGCCAGTATGTCCTTCCGAAGGTGCGGTGCCCAGAACTGCTCACAGTACTCCAGGTGCGGTCTAACCAGGCTTACATAGCAACATAGCAACAGCTGAGAAAAGCACTCACGGGTCATGTGTAACAGAGTCAGATGCAGAACAAAGCTTCCTCGACTCTGCCCAATAACATGCCTCAGCCCCAACCTCAGTAGTTCAGCCTCTACTAGTGACATTTTACTTTTCCGTTTCCCACACAAACCATACCATGATCTCTCAGTGAGAGTGGCATTAATGCCAAATTAGGAACAGTTTTGTGCTGTAGGTCCATGCGCACTAGGAACTGGATTGTGAATGCCCAATCTCATTACAGCCAGCAGACTGAGGAGACTTTCATCCCATTAGTCTGGTCTCAATTTGAACTCAAGACTCAGAAGTGACCCACCATGCCACCCAGTTCCCCATCCGCCTAACTCTTACCATTACTCGGCATCGGTTCTCTCCTGTGTGAAGTGCCTTGGAATGTTTATTAAAAGCTATGTAGAAACGCAAGGTGTTGTTGTTGACAGTGATCAGGAAAAGGTTTATCTTCTGTCTAGCCTAGAATTACTGAATGCATTTACAACACCCTTGAGTGGCTAAGATCAAACATGGCAACAGCTGAGAACAAAGACCTAGGACCTTCTGCTCTGCATGACAGCATTGCACAGGATATGTCTTTATCCACTCAGCAAGCTTAAGCAAACTATACAAATATTCTTCAAAAGAACTCACTTTAAATGGAAAGAACATCTTTACCCGGAGAGTGGTTAGAATGTGGAACTCCCCTACCACAAGGAGTAGTTGAGGTGACTAGAATTTAAGGGGAAGCTGGATAAACACATGAGGGAGAAAGGGATAAACGGATATGTTGATGGGGTCAGATGAAGAAGGGTGGGAGGAGGCTCATGCGGAACACAAACACCAGCATGGACCTGTTGGGCCGAATGGCCTGTTCTGTGCTGTACATTCTATGTAAGAAACTGCATTAGCAGATCTTCTGTTAAAGATTGTTTTAGATAATACATCCTTGATTTGAGCCTAAAGAGTTCCCTGTAGGCTCAACAGGAAGGGAGATATAAGAAAAACATTCTGCAGGCTTTCCGCTGAATATATAAACCACTCATGTTTAGGTTAGGCATCCTAATGCATAAATAGCACACGCTTATAAACATAAGATCGCTAGGAATCGTAGGATAGTCGCTAAGGATCATGAAATGGCCAAGTTAAAACTTGCCTAGAATACAGAAGGACAGGCTGAGCGAGGTGATGCTGAAAGCTGCTTACATTGCAGATTCTGAGCATTTTTCGGATAAGATAAAGGCTGCATTGAGAATGTGTTAAGAATATGTAGGTCGTGGGCATGTCAAGATACAAGGAATTTGTGTACGCACACACCTTGAGCAGTTCTAATAAGGGGTCAAGTGAATGTAAGTAACAAATCCAGATAAGGTAGAGCTTGTGTGAGCTAAGGATGGGGTGAAAATTAATGGGAGATTGCAGGTATATAAGTTGGGACGTAAAACGTATCTGTTAGAATGTTCTTGGAGCGAGACTGGACCACTCAAGTGTTATCACAAGGACCTGCGAGAGTGAATACCTCGGAACCTTGTCGGTGTTCAGCTTTGTCAGGTTGTATCTCAATGTCTTAATTAGTATATTCTAACTGTACTTTTGTGTTTTAACATCTATTGTAACTTCTTAATAAAACCTTTATATTTTGGAACAGAATAACCTCTAGTCTCTTTGTGCAAGGGACCGAACTTTACATAGATTACTCACACTCATGTCCACTCTGAGCATAGACTTTTTTGTGTTTATTAACCTCCCCCCTCCCCCCTCCCCCCCACACACACACAAATGTCAAAAGTTCAATTAAAAATTGTATTGGGTCATGGTAACATCACGCACAAGCAATAATTTTGCAAAGCTATAGGGCATGATTTTGACCCTGAGCCGGGAAGGGGGCGGGGGGGGTCAAGTTGTGGGTGGGAGACCCGGAAGTATGGGTTTCACAGACGTCGTTATGATTTTGACGTAAGGATGTCTTTTTTTTTTGACGGTTTGCCATCCGACTGACCGGTCTGACAGGCTGGCCTCAGTTGGACGGGACAGCAGCCAGGGAGAGGACATGTTCAGGCAAGTCTTTGTTTGTGTGGATGTGGGGGAGGCATGGGGGACATGGGTGGGCACAGGGGGGCATAGGTGGGCACGGGAGTCATCAGTAATGGGAGGAGGGATCGGGGGTCAGTCACGGGGAGGTGTTGAGATCGGAGGTCATTGCGGGGGTCCACGATCGTTGGGGGGCATCGGGTCGGGGGTCTGCGATCGGGATCAGGAGTCCACGATTGTTGGGGGGGGGGGCAAAATCGGGGGGTCCACGATCGGTGTCCCCAATAGGCAGTCTGTGATCGGGGATTGGGGGGGGGTTCGCAATTGAGGATCGTGGGAGGAGGTCGCTGCAGGTAGGCTTGTTGGGGCTGGGGGAAGCAGTCCTGCTCCTCCCGGCCCACAAGCTGTACCAGAAAGTCAGTCTCGGGCCTTCTTGCCTCCTTTCACGAGGCGTGAAAGAGATGGCCCGGGAATCCCGGACGCTCGGGGTTGAAATTAGAAACTGTGGGAAAATGGAGGCCTGAAGCCTCAATGAAAGGTTTTAAGGCCCGACCCTCCTCCTGGGAGCGGGTTGGTCGCCGCCCCTCGTCCCGGCCTGGTGAAAACTAGAAATGGGCGAGTTGGAGGCGTGTCTGAAATGGTTGAAATTTGGAATGCCTACCATCCCATTTTTCACTGTTAAATTGTGCCCATAGTGTTTCTTTGGCCAATTTTCGTTTTTTCATTCTCTTGTAGGAATTGAGTACTACGGCGTACAGTTTGACAGATGGCAGATGTCCTTTAGTATCTCACCCATGGGGCCAGTCTTATGAATGAGCCTAACAGTGAGCTGCTTTATTATGGAGCGTACCAGAGCCAAGCCTGATCCTATCCTAACCCAATGTCCAAACCTTTTTGTGCAAGCAGCACTGAATAGTCATGAGGAGTGGGAACTCTGACTGAAATTCCCCTTCCTACCCTGGGGACACATTCGGCCAATTGTAGCACCCCTACTGCCACATGGGCTGAGATTGACAAATACTGCACAGGCCTGGAATCCTGCGAGGGACCCTCTGATTAGTATGGCTTAGTTACATGGTACCTTTACAAATTAAGCCACTAGCAGAACTGGTGCAGTGCAAATCACATAATTTCTTTTGCGTAGTTACAGATACAATTGGAAAACTGTGCCAAGACCTTACCAATACCAATTAATGCACTTTTAAACAGGTTTATAAATGAGATTACTCAATCCATTGGAGTCCATTCATATTTCAAAAATCAGATAACACTAATTGCTAATAAGCTAATTTATATTTTCAGCTCACTGTGTAAATTTACAGCTTGACAAATAGGTCCCTCTGAAGGATTATGGCCAATTCATTTAATTCTCACCAAGAACACTGGTACTGAAAAAGAACAAGAGCTTTGCAGGTTTATTGATTGATTTTATCAACTTTATTCATTAGAAAATGCAAATCACACATGGGTGTCCATTTACCCAGCCTTTTTTTCAAATGGTAACTCAAGTGAAGGTCTAATTTTCATTATGCAAAACACCACCAACCTTGAAAAGTGTACAAGAGAAGACGAGGTAAAACAGTAAGGTTATTTTCCCTCAGCTGGGAACGAGACTTGATGAGAACAAAATGAACCAGATTGCAAATTTTACTCTGATGAAAAGTCCCAACAAACATTAACCTGTCTTCTTGTCAGATGCTGGCTAATCGGCTGTGCGTTTTTGGCATTTAAAAATTTTTTAATACCTGATGGGCAGATTATTTGGATCAGTTGGTAGGTAGCACTCTTGTCTCTGAGTCAGATGGTTGTGGGATAAAGACCCACTTCACAATTTAAGCACATAATCTAAGCTGAAACTTCAGCACAGTACTGAGGGGATGGCACATTGTTGGTACATTTCAAATGAAATGTTAAAACAGGGGGCCTCAAGCAAGGAATTCTCCCAGTGTCCTGGCCAACATGCCTCCCTCAAACAACGCCACCAATAAACAGATTAACTTGTTAATCATCTCATTTCCACTTGTGGGAACCCTACAGTGCGCAAATTGGCTGCTCTGGGTCCAGGCTAGACGCGGCCCATGGGGCGGTCGCTCTGACTGTTTGCCTCTCTTCCGCGGCATTCTCCGCGCCCGAGTGGCCCTGGAGAGGGAGCACGCGGTGTCTGCCAGTACGCTTGAGACTTTCTGCGACTGGTGGGCACCGCAGGGACTGGAGTGCATCCTTGACCAGAACAATAAATTATTTGACTCTGTTTATTATTTGATTTTGATTTGTTTTAAAAAATAAACCACACCCTAACCCCCATTCTTATAAAAAGGGCCTAAACAACAAAAAAAATTGATGAATAATTATAAAAGAAAAATTGACTGCGCTGCTTCCCTACAAAAGTGACTACATTTCAAAAAGTATTTCACTGGCTGTAAAGCACCTTGGGAGGAAGCAATAAAATGCAGTATCAGCCTTGGCTCAGTGGGTGGCACTCTCACCTCTGAGTCAGAAGGTTGTAGGTTCAAGTCCCACTACAGAGATTTGAGCACAAAATCTAGGCTGACACACTAGCTCAGTACTGAGGAGGTGCTGCTTTTCGGAGGAGATGTTAGACTGAGGGCCCTGTCTGCCCACTCGGATGGGCCATAAAATGTCCTATGCTGCTATTATGCAGAAGTTGTAAACAATTTTACAACACCAAGTTATAGTCCAGCAATTTTATTTTAAATTCACAAGCTTTCGGAGGCTACCTCCTTCCTCAGGTGAACGATGTGGAATTGTTTACAATTGTCAACCCCAGTCCATCACCGGCATCTCCACATCATTATGCAGAAGAGCAGGGGAGTTCTCCCTGGTGTCCTGGCCAATATTTAGCTTCCGAAAGCTTGTGATTTTCAAATAAAACTGTTGGACTATAACCTGGTGTTGTAAGATTCCTTACATTTGTCCACCCCAGTCCATCACCACATCAATATTTATCCCACAACAGATTATCTGGCCATCATCTCATTGCTGATTGTGGGATCTTGCTGTGTGCAAATTGGCTGCTGCGTTTCCTACATTACAACAGTGATTACACTTTCATAGAATCATAGAAGTTTACAACATGGAAACACCAGGTTATAGTCCAACAGCTTTATTTGAAATCACAAGCTTTCGGAGCTTTCCTCCTTCGTCAGGTTGGACTATAACCTGGTGTTGTAAGACTCCTTACATTTGTCCACCCCAGTCCATCACCGGCATCTCCACATCATTTCATAAATGGGACTTCTTATTTTTTCTAATATCTCTACAAGTAAAACATTTAATGACTTTCAAGAGGGAAGAAGTCAGAGAGTTTTACAGCAAAATGTGAAACTCTTTCCCCTTGGCCTAACGCCAAGGCTCCCCAGTCGCCGCCTCACCTTGGTTGCCATGGAAACCCCAGGGACAATGACCAGGCTCAGCATCATCCTTTCCCCTTCCCGAGGAGAATCTCACGTTATCGGAAACTATATTGATTCACCGTATCGGCTTCAAAATACCTTAAACTTACCAACTAGTTTTAAATAAAAAAAAAACAATCCAGCATCCCTTTCACGGATCGCCACACGGCCCAAGACCCGCCTCGGGCACCGGCCGACGCGCATGCGCCCTTTAAAATAAATAATTAATTTTGAACCGACCGGGTGAGCGAACCACACCAAACAAAAAAAAAACCCGCCCGCAACAATCGGGGGGGGGGGGGGGGGGGCTAGATATCCATCCGCGGCGTCACACTGCGTCCTCACGCACGCGCGCAGCCTCCGCCCAACGACGTATGTAAGAGTCCGCGGGCAGCAGGAAAGTAGTGCGTGCGAGGCGGCGCTGGAGGAGCGGAGCGGAGCGGGTCGGTGTAGAGGATGAAAGGCGCGCGCTAGAAAAAATAATAATAATAATAATAAAAAAATCGAGGAGAGGACGACGACGACGATGGTGAATAATGTCTGCCCGATGAAATGAGGCTTCGAAATGGGACTGTTCTGACGGCTGTGGTCTTGTGCGGTGTGGTTTCAGTGTCTTGGTACGCGGCGTTCTCCGCTCAGAAAGGTGAGAGAGACCCTCTGAGGAGGGGGGAGAGAGAGGAGAATAAAACAGTCAACAAGCGCCCGCCCGCCCGCCCCGGGGCCCAGTATTCACCTCACCTCACTCATCAACATCTCTTTTCCCCCCCCCCCCCCCCCTTTCTACCCTCCTCCCAACAACCTCTTTCTTCCTCAATCTTTACCCCCCTTTTTTTTTAAAACCCTCCTGGGATATTCCTACAGCTGTTTGTGGTGGGTGTTAATGTTTTTATTGCAGACTTTTTCCTTCCTTCCTTTCTTCCCCCCCCCCCCCCTCCCCTCTCCCTTACGTGGGATGTAGATCTAATTTGCACAAATCAAGAGGGTCTCACCAAGAGGCTCCAAACATTGACTGCATCTGTTTCTATTATTATACAGTGGATTAATATTTTTTTCTCTAGGAGGAAATAAAAATGTGTCACATATTTCAGCACTAAGCTGTGTTTCCTTGTTATTTTTTTTGTTCATCCCTTTTTCTTATCATCTCCAGTTTTTTAAAAATGTGTTTTTCCTACTTGGAGCAATGAGATAACCAGTTGCTTACGGTGTTTTGTTATCTTGTGACGCCAGGTTCCTGTTATCTGCGCTGCGTTTTGCTGAGACTTTATATATTAAAAAATTAACTTTGTAGGCTTTAAAATATATATACAATGTTTACAAAACGTCAATACACTGTAGCGATAACCATAGTAACATATGTCATCTGTTTTATCCTCTTGGGAACTGTATAGTCCAAGTAGTAAGGCTGCCTTTTTTTGTGACCCAATTTCCTTTTGGGTTGGACTTGATTTGTTTATGCATATAATGGGAGTTTTGTAAATCGGCAGAGATAAATCCAACGCCACTGCTGGTGCTTGAAGAAACTTTCTTCATTTTTAATTGTACTTGAGTTAGACGTGAGGCATTGTTAAAACGTAGTTAGATTTGCGAGTCTTGTATTGGAGACGGGGCGAGGAAGATTTCAAGGGTTTATCCTTTGAAGGATTAGTTAGAATTCTTTTGTCAAGGGTCCATCGGTTAATCTCTCCACCCCCTCCCCTTTTTTTATCTTTAGAAACGATTTTTGAAATCCCAGGTCTTTTTAAAGTGTCATATGTGGTTTTGTGTAGAGTTGGATATCAGGATGCGCTTTATACAATGTACTAGAGCCATCTAGTTGTAAGTGGGCGTGTATCTGCGCTGGAAGAAGTTCTACTTTAAGTTGTCCTGGCACTTCAAATCATGGGCTTTCAAACGGATCTCGGGGTCAGCCAGAGGACTTCAGCTATTGTACAAACACTTCTCTATATATACTTTTTTTTGTATCTGTTGATTTTACTAGCATATGATTCCTGTTGCTGTGTACTCATGCGAAACGTTTTCTGCAATGGCAGCAGTGTTCGGCTGCTGACACGACGGTTAGACGGGGGTCGTCCCCCGGAGCTTATCAATATTTGGAGGTGTTCCCGACATACTAAAGTTTGTAAATTACTACTTTAAGTAATTATGTATTTTTTTAAAAAAAAACGGTGCTGCAAAATGCACACAAGCTGTCGGTCAGTATCTGAATGACATGGGTTAATACCCAGTTTCGGGTGGTACTTTTTCCATCAGCTGTCTCTCTTGGATGCTGTGACTTTGACACTTTTTTTAATATCAAAAAAATTCTATTAGGATTTTTTTTCCACTGCACTGGGATAACTTGGCGTGGGGGAGGGAGTGCGATGAAGAACGATTTGTTAATGACGTTCCTGGAGCCAGTACTCCATTAGTGTGTCAGCATTATTTGCACGTAAGATTTTAAGATTAAATGCTAATATTATTTCCCTAGCATGTGGCATATAGAATACAAGATGAAGAGTTGTGGGCTGACTGGCAGGATATCAGTGCTTTGGTGTTATTGAATAAGCTGACCGGGATATAAATTGTATCCTGTGGTTCCTCTTTATTGTATCCTTGCTGCATTTCTTGAAACCAAACCGAAACTGTGTCACTTTATATTGCTACAGAATCTTTTTTCAGCCTAAAAGATAAACAATAATCCTGTATTTAAGATGCATAACTCCATTCTTGTTCATTTCATGCACTCAAACTCTATCCTTTTATATTTAAAAAAAATCTCAGTTGGTCCCCATCCTTGCGAGTGGTTGCATTAACCTGCTGTGGCTCAGTGGGTAGCACTCTTATCTCGGAGTCAGAAGGCTGTGGGTTTGAGTCCCAGTACAGAGACTTGAGCACATAATCTAGGCCGACACGCCAGTGCCAGTACCGAGGGAGTGCTGCACTGTCGGAGGTGCCGTCTTTCGGATAAGACTTTAAATCGAGACACCGTCTACTCTGTGAACGTAAAAGATCCTATGGCACTATTTTGAAGAGCAAGGGAGTTCGTCCCGGTGTTCTGGCTAATATTTATCCCTCCACCAACATCACTAGAACAGATTATCAGGACATCATCACATTGCTTTGGGAGCTTGCTGTGTGCAACCTGGCTGCCACGTTTCCTACATTACAACAATGACTGCACTTCAAAAGTACTTCATTGGCTGTAGAACACTTTGGAATGTCGTGATGTCGCGAAGGGTGCTGTATAAACGTGTCTTTTTGTTCGTATTCCTTGAGTTAGAAGATGCAGCGATGATCTAATTGAGGTGTTTAACATGATAAAGGGATTTGATAGGGTAGATAGAGATAAACTATTTCCTCTGGTGAGGGAATCCAGAACAAGGGGGCATAACCTTTAAAGTTAGAGCTAAGCCGATCAGGAGTGAAATCAGGAAGCACTTTTACACACACAGAATGGTGGCAATCTGGAACTGTCTTTCTCTGTCTCTTCCCCCCCTCCTCCCCCCCCCCCCCCCCCCCCCAAAAAGGCTGCAGATGCTGGGGGTCAATTAGAGCCATAGAAAAGATACAGCACAGAAGGGGGCCAATCGTGTCCGTGCCTGCTCGAAGAACAACCGGGTGCCCATTCTAATCCCACCTTCCAGCACCCGGTCCGTGGCCCTGCAGCTTACAGCACTTTAGGTGCAGGTCCAGGTACTTTTAAAAAGAGTTCAGGGTCCCTGCCTCTACCACCACCCTCTGGGTTTAAAAAAATGTTCCTCATGTCCCCTCTAATCCTTCCGCCAATCAGCTTAAATCTGTGTCCTCTAGTTCTTGAACTCTCCGCCAGGGGAAACAGCTACTTCCTGTCTACTCTATCTGGGCCCCTCATAATTTTGTACACCTCAATCAAGTCACCCCTCAGCCTCCTCTGCTCCAAGGAAAACAACCCCAGCCTATCCAATCTCTCCTCGTAGATGCAATTTTCAAGCCCTGGCATCTTCTCTGCACTCTCTCCAGAGCAATTACGTCCTTCGTGTAATGTGATGACCAGAACTGCGCACAATACTCCAGCTGTGGCCTTACCAGCGTTTTATACCGTTCCATCATTACATCCCTGATTTTGTATTCTATACCTCGGCTAATAACGGAGAGCATTCCGTATGCCTTCTTCACAACCTTATCTACCTGTAATGCCACCTTCAGGGACCTGTGCACAGGCACTCCAAGATCTCTCACTTCCTCTACCCCTCTCAATATATTCCCCTTTACTGCGTATTCCCTTTTACTGTTTGCCCACCCTGAGTGCATTACCTCACACTTCTCCTCCAGGTTGAACTCCATTTGCTACTTTTCCGCCCACTCCACCAACCTATTGATATCTTCTTGGAGTCTACAGCTATCCTCTTCACTATCAACTACACGGCCAATTTTTGTGTCGTCTGCAAATTTGCAATCATGCTCCCTACATTCAAGTCCAAATCATTAATATATACCACAAACAGCAAGGGACCCAACACTGAGCCCTGTGGCACACCACTGGAAATGAATTTCCATTCGCAAAGACATCCATCGACTTTTACCCTTTGTTGCCTGTTACTGAGCCAATTTTGGATCCAATTCACCACATTTCCCTGTATCCCATGGGCTTTTACCTTTCTGACCAGTCTGCCATGTGGGACCTTGTCAAATGCCTTACTAAAATCCATGTAGACAACATCCACTGCACTACCCTCATCAATCCTCCTTGTCACTTCCTCAAAGAATTCAATCAGATTTGTACGGTATGACCTTCCCTGAACAAATCCATGCTGACTATCCCTGATTAAACCATGCCTTTCCAAGCGACAGTTTATCCTATCTCTCAGTATTGATTCTAATAGTTTGCTCACCATCGAGGTAAGACTGACCGGCCTATAATTGTTCAGCCTTTCCCTCGTACCCTTTTTAAACAATGGTACTACGTTTGCAGTCTTCCAGCCCTCCGGTACCTGCCCTGTATCTAGTGAGGATTGGAAAATGATCCTCAGAGCATCCACTATTTCCTCCCTGGCTTCCTTCAATAGCCTAGGAAACAATCCATCCGGCCCTGGTGACTTATCAACTTTCAAGGATTCCAGTCCCTCTAGTACTTCCTCTCTCGTTATGTTTACCTTATCCAATATTTCACACCTCTCCTCTTTAACTACTACGTCCGGATCATCCCTTTCCTTTGTGAATACGGAGACAAAATATTAATTTAAAACCCTACCCACATCCTCTGCTTCCACACACAAGTTACCCTTATCATCCCCGATAGGGCCCACCTTTTCCTTAGCTATCCTCTTGTTCTTAATGTACTGATAAAACTGGCTTGCCACTGATTTCTCCTCAAATAGTTGTGTCCAGTCCACTTCTGCCAAATCACCTTAGTTCTGTAAAATTTGCCTTCCCCCAATTTAAAACGTTTACTCCTGATTTAACTCTGTCCTTTTCCATAATAATGTTAAAACTAACTGAATTGTGGTCACTATCCCCAATATGGTCACCCACTGTCACTTCACACACTTGCCTATCTTCATTTCCCAGGACTAAATCTAGAATTACATCCCCTCTTGTTGGGCTTGTCACGTACTGGCTTAAAAAAGTTCTCCTGGACACTGATCAAGAATTTTGCGCCCTCTGTGCCCCTCACACTGTTTGAATCCCAGTTGATGTAGGGGACTTCAACTACCCTAACTATTATTGCCCTCTTATTTTTGCACTCAGAAATTTGCCTACATATTTGTTCTTCTATCTCCCTTTTGCTATTTGGGGGTCTATAATACACCCCCAGTAGTGTGACTGCCCCTTTCTTTTATTTCTTTGCTCAACCCATATGGCCTCAATTGATCCATTTAGCATATCATCCCTTCTCACAACTGTAATTGATTCTTTAACCAATAATGCTACCCACCCCCTCCTTTTTTATCACCCACTCTCTCCTGCCTAAAAGCTCTCTATCCAGGGATATTGAGCTGCCAATTATCCCCCCTCTTTAAGCCAGGTTTCCGTTATAGCAATGATATCATGCTGCCATGTGTCTGTCTGTGCCCTTAGCTCATCTGCTTTGTTTGTAATACTCCTTGCATTGAAGTATATATCCTTTAACCCCGTCAAATTCCTGTGCTAAACACTATTTAACCTTTGCTTCTTTTGCCTTTCTGAGTCGCTAACTATGTCACTAACTGCTTTTCTACTTCCCGTTTCCTGGTCTGAATTTGTCCTATCTGTACCTGCCCTTTGGTTCCGGTTCTGCTTGGGTCCAACCCGTCCAGCTTGTACAGGTCCTGCCTTTCCCAGAATCTGTCCCAATGCCTCAGGAATTTAAACCCCTCCCTCCTACACCATCTCTCAAGCCACGCATTCATCTTGTCTATTCTCCTATTTCTGCTTTCGCTAGCACGTGGCACTGGGAGTAATCCTGAGATTACTTTCTTAGAGGTCCTGCTTTTTAATTTATTTCCTAACTGCCTATATTCTGCTTGCAGGACCCTCATCCCTTTTTTTATCGATGTCGTTGGTACCGATATGGACCACGACCTCTGGCTGTTCACCCTCCCCCTTCAAGACTGATCAATTGATTTTTGTTGGGTGGTATCAAGGGATTTGGAGCTAAGGTGGGTAAATGGGGTTGACACGGGCTGAATGACCTCCTCCTGATTCTATGAGCGCACTTAATAATCAGGGGTCTGAATACCCACATATTTCTCACCACAAGGATCTTGTTATAAGTGATCTCTCTGGAGGGCAGAACAACCCCCAATCCTCTTCTTGCCTGATTATTGGATATTTGGGTGACTGTTTTGTCTTCCTACCCTAGGGGCATCGATGCTAAATCTAGTGCCTCTAAAGTAGTGTCATCCAATAGAAATCACTCACCAGCCACAGGTGTTGTTACGGTGATGCTGTTTTGTAAGCAGTGTAGATGAAAACATAAAATTACAAAGGGATATTGATAGATTAGGTGAATGGGCAAAATTGTAGCAGATGGAATTCAATGTAGACAAATGTGAGGTCATCCACTTTGGATCAAAAAAGGATAGAACAGGGTACTTTCTAAATGGTAAAAAGTTTAAAAACAGTGGATGTCCAAAGGGACTTCGGGGTTCAGGTACATAGATCATTGAAGTGTCATGAACAGGTGCAGAAAATAATCAGTAAGGCTAATGGAATGCTGGCCTTTATATCTAGAGGACTAGAGTACAAGGGGGCAGAAGTTATGCTGCAGCTATACAAAACCCTGGTTAGACCGCACCTGGAGTACTGTGAGCAGTTCTGGGCACCGCACCTTCGGAAGGACATATTGGCCTTGGAGGGAGTGCAGCGTAGGTTTACTAGAATGATAGCCGGACTTCAAGGGTTAAGTTACGAGAAGAGATTGCACAAATTGGGGTTGTATTCTCTGGAGCTTATTAGGTTAAGGGGTGATCTGATCGAAGTTTCTAAGATATTAAGCGGAACAGATAGTTTCTCTCTATCCACTCTATTTCCGCTGGTTGGGGATTCTAGGAGTAGGGGGCACAGTCTAAAAATTAGAGCCAGACCTTTCAGGAGTGAGATTAGAAAATATTTCTACACACAAAGGGTGGTAGAAGTTTGGAACTCTCTTCCGCAAACGGCAATTGATACTCGCTCAATTGCTAAATTTAAATGTGAGATAGATAGCTTTTTGGCAGCCTAAGGGATATGGGCCAAAGGCAGGTATATGGAGTTAGATCACAGATCAGCCATGATCTTATCAAATGGTGGAGCAGGCACAAGGGGCTGAATGGCCTACTCCTGTTCCTATGTTCCTATATGTTTTAGCCACACACACTAATTATAATAGAAAACGCTATGCATGCACTCTCTTCACAGGTAAATATAGTTTACGCATGTATATTTAGTTAACAAACATTGACTACCATTCAGTAACCAGGGAAATAAAGCACTTGCAACAATCAAAAAACACGCTCTCTGCTTTTCCTCGTGCCATTTTACCAACAAACACACAGAAAGGTTCAAGTTCACACTCGCACACCATGCGAATGAGTATTGCGATCACGTGCCCAACGATGATGACTATTACTCATGAAAAATGCAATTAGCCGCATCTAGATTACCAATTAGCCACATGTGGCTCGCGGCTAATGTATTGGACAATGCTGACCTAAAGAAACACAGGTTTGCATCTAAATTACACTTGACATCTCAAAGCTGTTTCGGTGGCTGTTACGTGGCAGTCATTGTGCAATCAAAATCAGCAGTGAGATGGATGACCAGTTAATCTGTTTTTGAAGGTGATATTTGAGAGAATTTGGTCAGGACACTGGGAGAACTCTCTGCTGTTTGGATAGTACCATGGCATCCTTTTTATCGACCTGAACAAGCAGATGGAACCCTCAATTTTTTAAAAAATCCTAGGATGTGGGAATCAGTGGCAAGGCTGGCATTTACAGCCCATCGCTGTTTGCCCTTGAGTAGTGGTTTGATACAACTGAACGACTTGCTAGGCCACTTGAGGGCAGTCAACCACGTTGGTGTGGGGACTGGTGTCACAGAGGCCCAGACCGGGTAAGGACGGCAGATTTCCTTCTCTAAAGGGGCATTTGTGATCCAGTTGGGTTATTAATGACAAACTGGCAACCTCATGGTTACTTTTATTTATACCAGTTAAAATAATCATGTGGCGTGTCTTCCCCTCGCCCTCTTTCTCTTTTTTTTTTCTCCCCTCTCTCCCCCCTCCCCCCCCTCCCCCCCCCCCCCCCCCCCCCCCCTTTTCCCCCCAGACGTCATCCTCTTCCCTCTCCCGCCTGCTGACTTGTAGGTGGAAAACCAAATCCCTTCTGTACAAAGTCTTGGTGCTTTAGTGCATTGTGTCATTGTGCTGCCTTACAATACCCATTGCTGCCACATCTATCTATGCATTGATTTGAAAAGATATGGGTTAAGATAGTCTTTGATAGACTTGCAGCCAGGTGGGTATTTCACAAATTGAAACATGAACATTATATCAGCATCAAAAAAGTACAATGACATCTTTTATTATTGGTTTCTAAAACCATCTTGGTTCTTTTAATAACAAGTAATACCTCACCCACTGATAAATATATTTTGTAAATCCATCTCACCCAGTAATGCACCCTATCTAGATGTGGAGATGCCGGTGATGGACTGGGGTTGACAATTGTAAACAATTTTACAACACCAAGTTATAGTCCAGCAATTTTATTTTAAATTCACAAGCTTTCGGAGGCTACCTCCTTCCTCAGGTGAACGATGTGGGATATCCTATCTAGAGATAGGCTGCTAAGCATTGTATCAATCAGAACCAAATGAGAGAGAGAGAGAGAGAGAGACATTGTGATCTGTTTATTGTGTTGGATTTCTACAATTGTGTGAGATGTATCGCATCCCCTGCAGCTTAAAGCTACGATATATACTAATGTCGAGCGCATATCAGCTACTGCAACCAGTTGAGGTCTTTGAGCTAGATGGTGATCATTTTGCTGTGTGTGTGTGTGTGTGTGTGTGTGTGTGTGTATGTATGAATAGGGTTCAGAAGAAAACTATAGGGTGAAGAATGTGATTAGCTTCTTTCTGTGGAATGGTTGCCTATTCTAGAAACTGCCTGACTGTCAATTCTATTTAAGATGATTGGCAAAAGAGCCGGAGACGACATGAGGAAAACATTTTGTACACGGCGAGTTGTTATGATCTGGAATGCGCTGCCTGAAAGTGCGGTGGAAGCAGATTCAGTAGTAACTTTCAAAAGAGAATTGGATAAACACTTGAAGGGAAAAAAATTTGCAGGGTGACTGAGAAGGAGTGGGACGAATTGGATAGTTCTTTCAAAGAAACGGCACAGGCACAATGGGCCGAATGGCCGCCTACTGTGCTCAATGTTAACAAAAATCAGGTAGTTTCTATAAGGCGCAGCCAATCCAAAATGCCTGGGTGGCAAGTTGAAAATCTTCTCTTTGGCTCACCTCACTGCTGATGTACTGTGCGGAATTCTTGGATTGTATAGCCTGCCCTGTAGCTTAAAGCTACAGTGTATACTAATGTCGAGCGCATTTCAGTCCCCACTGCAACCAGTCCATGTTTTTGAGGTAGTTGGTGGTCATATTGCTGTGTGCACGTATGTAGAGGGTTGGGGGAAGAAACCCATAGGGTAAAGAATGTGATTGGCTTCCTTCCGAGAAATGCCCACCCGTTATTAAAAACTGCAAGATTTGCAATTCTATTGATTTCAATGTTGATGAAAATTGGGCAGTTTCTATAAGGCGTAGCTGACATTCAATGTCTGGGCGACAAGTTGAAAATCTACGCCCCTTTTTTTTTCCCCCTCACAACCGTGTCTTCTATTTCCAGAAGTGATCAAAGAGTGTTTGATGAATTAATTTTAATTAACACTTTATTCATTAAAAAAAAAATTGAAATGTATAATGTTTGTTTGGACAGAGTTTTGTGGGATGAGTGGTGCGAGAAACTCACCGCTGACTGTGCGGTATTCTTGGATTGCCGCAGCTGCTGGAGCTCTTTTTGTTTGTGCCAGGAACACATGAAGCCTGGCTTAAGCATCAGCAAGTCTCCTGGTGCCGCTCCAGCCATAATTCTGCAGAGGGCTGACAGCCGGAGCCACTTTTCTTTTGATGTTTTCGAGAGGGTGGTTTCTGGCACGCAGCAGGCAGTCTTCATCAAGTCAACTGATCTCTATGGCTTTGAATTGTACCAGGGCCAGGAGCAAAGAGATAGGTATTCTCTGTAGCCTGTAAAACACAGCTATATTCAGACAGGATTAGTTTCTGAAGCAGCCTGCTGTTGGAAAGCAGCAGCCAACAGGCACCGGAGCTGATATAGTAGGTGCTTTTGTCTCTGGTCTGGTTTTGTCATCTTATTTGTAGAACTTATGATTGATTTTATTGCATTGCTACAGCTGATTGGCGATGTCATCGCAGTGCTGAACTCGAGTGTAGTGCAAGCACTTTATGGGAAAAGGTTAGTAGTAGAAATGGTATAGGAATAGGAGTGTTCCGCCATTCAATGAGATCACGGCTGATCTGTATCCTAACTCCATCCCACCCGTCTTGGCTCCATATCTCTTAATACCCTTGGCTAGCAAAAGTCTAGTGATCTCGGATTTAAAATTATTAATTGAACTGGCATCTAATGCTTTTTGTGGGAGTGAGTTCCACACTTCTACCATCCTTTTGTGTGAAGAAGTGTTTCCTAATTTCTCTCCTGAATGGCCTGGCTCTGATTTTAAGGTTATGTCCCCTTGTCCTACACTCTCCCAACAGCAGAAAAAGTTTCTATCTGCCCTATCAGTTCCTTTCAAAATCCTCAATCATATCACCCCTTAACCTTCTATATTCCAGGGAATGCAAGTCCAGTTTATGTAATCTCTCCTCATAATATCACCAGGGCTCCAAAGGTTAAATTCTGGTGAATTTGGGCTGCACTCCTTCCAAGGCCAGTATATCCTTTCTAAGGTGCGGTGTCTAGAACTGTACACAGTACTGCGGATGTGGTTTAACCAGGGCTTTGTATAGCTAGAGCAAAACTTCCTACCCCTTTATATTCTAGCCCTCTAGTTATAAAGGCTAATATTCCATTAGCCTTTTTGATTTTTTTTCTTTTGTACTGGCTCCAGTTTAGCGGCTGCCTAGTTATGTAGCAGTCCATCGACATTGCAACACGGAAATGGGCTGTTTGGCCCAACCAGTAGGGACAGTGTTTGCCTTGTGAGGGACTGCATGCAAAGGTTTCATTTGGGACCCCTACATTTTGCTATACAAAGAGTACTAAATAAGACCTCCCTTAACCTGGTGTCAAATCCATTCACATACGATTGTGTAACAGGATGTTTGCAATGTAAACATAAAAATAGTTGACCAAACGATCAGCAATATGCAACATGAGAGTAAATGACATGGCACGATTATAAAAGGTCTCATTTCCTTATATAACAACTCAAACTCTCCTTTCGTCCTTTTGCCCCTCCCTATCTATGTAACCTCCTCCAGCCCTACAACCCTCCAGGATATCTGCGCTCCTCGAATTCTGGCCTCTTGTGCATCTCCGAATTTCATCGCTCCACCATTGGCGGCCGTGCCTTCAGCTGCCTAGACCCTAAGCTCTAGAATTTCTCCCTAAACCTGTCCGCCTCTTTATCTCTCTCCTCCTCTTCATTTTAAGACGCTCCTTAAAACCTACCTCTGACCAAGCTTTTGGTCACCTGTCGTAATATCTCCATATGCGGCTCAGTGTCAAATTCTGTGTGATTTTACATTCCTGTGAAGCGTCTCGGGACATTTTGCTACGTTAAAGGCGCTATATAAATGCAAGTTGTTGTTAGCCTTGTTAAGAGTACACTACAGGTGTCAATGACTGAAGCAGAGATCATGTCAACCGTTAAAGAATAGGTTAGATTGGTGGTTGAAGAAAAGGGGGATAAAGGGAAGAGAAATGGGTTCATGCCCCTGTGAAACTAGCAGAATTTGACACAAACACATAAAGAAAGACTTAGATTTATGTAGCACCTTTTTGCAACCTCAGGACATCCCAAAGCTTTACAACCAATAAAGTACCTTTTGAAGTGTAGTCACTATTGTAATGTAGGAAATGTAGCAGCCAATTTGCGCACAGCAATGTGATAATGACCAGATTGATCTGTTTTAGTGATGTTGGTTGAGGGATAAACATTAAGGGGTAGATTTTAACTGTACCCACAGTTGGGTGGTGGTTCAGCTGCCCATTTTACTTTTCGCCTGATTTTTCCTTCCCAATGAGACAGATGTTAAAATCTACCTAATATGTATTTCCTCTCCCCCCTCCCCTCTCCTTTTTTTTTCCCCCCCTAGTTTTTCCCTCTAGTTTTCTGCTCCGGTCACTCAGTTTTACGATGTTTGTGGTCTCTGCTGCCACTCCTTCACACTGCATTAACCTCTTCCGCTGCAGCACATGCACTTCAGGCTCTGGACCGAACCCTTCCTCCTCCGACTGCAGCTCAGAGACCCGCCCACTGAACCAGCTGACTTGAAGCCATGCCTCCATCTCCAGCCATCCAATAACAATCCTGGCCTCCTCTTACTCCGCCTCCCCGTTCTACATGCAGACTCTCTACTTGGGGCCTAACGCCTCCACTGCCAGCCAGACACCACGTGTGAATGTTATTGCCTGGATTAGTATGGAGTTTTACATAGAGTTTCTACAGTTATATAAAAAGAAAAAGGGTGGCTAAGGCAAACGTAGGTCCCTTAGAGAATGAGACCGGGAAATTAATGGTGGGAAACATGGAGATGGCAAAAATGCTGAACAAATATTTTGTTTCAGTCTTTACGGTAGAGGACACTAAGAATATCCCAACACTGGACAAACGGGGCTCTGGGGGGGGGGGCGGGGGGAAGGAGCTAAATACGATTAAAATCGCTAAGGAATTGGTACTCAGTAAATTAATGGGACTCGAGGCGGATAAATCCCCTGAACCTGATGGCTTACATCCGAGGGTCTTGAGGGAAGTGGCAGGGATTGTGGATGCTTTGGTAATAATTTTCCAAAATTCTCTGGACTCGGCAAAGGTCCCGGCAGATTGGAAAACTGCTAATGTAACACCCTTGTTTAAAAAGGGTAGTAGGCAGAAGGCTGGAAATTATAGACCAGTTAGCCTAACATCTGTGGTGGGTAAAATTTTGGAGTCTATTATTAAGGAGACAGTAGCAGAACATTTGGATAAACATAATTTAATAGGACAAAGTCAGCATGGCTTTACGAAGGGGAAGTCATGTCTGACAAATTTGCTTGAGTTCTTTGAGGACAGAACATACAGGGTGGATAAAGGGGAACCAGTGGACGTAGTGTATTTAGACTTCCAGAAGGCATTCGACAAGGTGCCGCATAAAAGATTATTGCTCAAGATAAAGAATCACTGGATTGGGGGTAATATTCTGGCATGGGTGGAGGATTGGTTATCAAACAGGAAGCAGAGAGTTGGGATAAATGGTTCATTCTCGGACTGGCAACCAGTAGCCAATGGTGTTCCGCAGGGGTCGGTGCTGGGTCCCCAACTCTTTACAATCTATATTAACGATTTGGAGGAGGGGACCGAGTGTAACATATCAAAGTTTGCAGATGATACAAAGATGGGAGGGAAAGTAGAGAGTGAGGAGGACATAAAAAACCTACAAGGGGATATAGACAGGCTGGGTGAGTGGGTGGAGATTTGGCAGATGCAATACAATATTGGAAAATGTGAGGTTATGCACTTTGGCAGGAAAAATCAGAGAGCAAGTTATTATCTTAATGGCGAGAAACTGGAAAGTACTGCAGTACAAAGGGATCTGGGGGTCCTAGTGCAAGAAAATCAAAAAGTTAGTATGCAGGTGCAGCAGGTGATCAAGAAGGCCAACGGAATGTTGGCTTTTATTGCTAGGGGGATAGAATATAAAAACAGGGAGGTATTGCTGCAGTTATATAAGGTATTGGTGAGACTGCACCTGGAATACTGCATACAGTTTTGGTGTCCATACTTAAGAAAAGACATACTTGCTCTCGAGGCAGTACAAAGAAGGTTCACTCGATTAATCCCGGGGATGAGGGGGCGGACATATGAGGAGAGGTTGAGTAGATTGGGACTCTACTCATTGGAGTTCAGAAGAATGAGAGGCGATCTTATTGAAACATACAAGATTGTGAAGGGTCTTGATCGGGTGGATGCGGTAAGGATGTTCCCAAGGATGGGTGAAACTAGAACGAGGGGGCATAATCTTAGAATAAGGGGCTGCTCTTTCAAAACTGAGATGAGGAGAAACTTCTTCACTCAGAGGGTAGTAGGTCTGTGGAATTTGCTGCCCCAGGAAGCTGTGGAAGCTACATTAAATAAATTTAAAACAGAAATAGACAGTTTCCTAGAAGTAAAGGGAATTAGGGGTTACGGGGAACAGGCAGGAAATTGGACATGAATTTAGATTTGAGGTTAGGATCAGATCCGCCATGATCTTATTGAATGGCGGAGCAGGCTTGAGGGGCCGATTGGCCTACTCCTGCTCCTATTTCTTATGTTCTTAAATTACAATACGGAAACAGGCCTTTCTGCCCCACCACTCCATGTTGGTGTTAATCCTTCATGAGCAGTGGTCCAATTCCCGTGTGCCTGTTCTGATCCCATATCCCTTCATCTCCCTTTCCTTCAACCACTTATTAAATGCTTCAATCACCAACTCCAGTAGTGCATTCGCAACCCTCTGTGTAAAGCAAAAAAAAAATTATTGCAGCTCCATGCCCTGCATCTTTTGCATTTCGCCTTGTATCTATGTCGCCTCATTCTGGACCCCTCATTCTGGACCCCTCAGTCACTGGAAACAGCCTGTTGCTAACCACTCTGTCCCATCACTTCAATATTTTAAACACAGTTATCACCATCAAGTCTTCCTTCGTTTATCTTTCCTCTTTCCAGACAGCATCCTGGTGAATCTGTGCTGTACCATCTCTATTGCCTCAACATTCCTTCCTATAGTGTGGAGCCCAAAACTGCGCACGGTTCCATTAGTTTTTTTTTTAATGGCCTTATCCGCTTGAGGTGCTGCTTTTAACGTCTTGTGTACCTGAACCCCCAAATCCCTCTGCACATCCACATCGCCTAGCCTTCCCCCACTGAGTATAATTATTTTATTTTTTTTACCAAAATGTACCACCTCACATTTACTGACATTGAATTCCAATTGGCACTTTTTTGGCTATTCCACCATCTTATCAATCTCCCTTTGCAGCTTTATTTGATCCTCACGATTACTTACTGTGCCTCCTGTTGTGGTGTCATCTGCAAATTAGGATGCCACCCCTTTGGTCCTATATTGAAATCATTTGACGTACATAGTGAACAGAAGCAGTCCTAGAACGGAACCTTGTGGGACACCACTACCCACTTTGAATCACACTTGAGAAATTGCCCTTAACTCTGACTCTCTGTTTAATCCCTTTAATCTGTTTTTAAATCCATTTTGCTATCTTCCCCCTAATTAAGGGGTGATTTGATTGAGATTTTTAGCATTTTGAAAGGATTTGATAGGGTAGGTAGAGAGAAACTTTTTCCGCTGGTGGGGGAGTTTAGGACAAGGGGACATAACCTTAAAATCAGAGCCAGGCCATTCAGGAGAGAAGTTAGGAAACACTTCTTCACACAAAGGGTGGGAGAAGTATGGAACTCTCTCCCACAAAAAGCAGTAGATGCTAAGCTCAATTAATAACTTTAAATCTGATATCGATAGATTTTTGCTAGCCAAGGTTATTCAGGGAAAAGGAGCCAGGCAGGTAAATGGAGTTAGGATATAGATCAGCCGTGATCTCATTGAATGGCGGAACAGACTTGAGGGGCTGATTGGCCTACTCCTGTTCCTAATTCTGTACCCCTTAATTTTCTCCAGTTGTCTCCGATGTTTTATCTCCTCTTACATGGACTTTCAGAAAGCTTACATTCACTGCATTTTCCCCCATCCACCGTATTATCACCTATCAGATTCTGAATAGAAGGTGAGAATATATCCCCATGGGTACCAGTTTCCAGATTGGCAACTGCACACTGGTTTGAAAGCAGAAAACACCAACTGTGGTGATTTCCCTCACTCTTTTTTTGTAGTCTCGTACAATTGATTCACTGCCAACAAGAACATAAGAACATAAGAAATTGGAGCAGGAGTAGGCCAATCGGCCCCTCGAGCCTGCTCCGCCATTCAATAAGATCATGGCTGATCTGATCCCAACCACAAATCTAAAGAACACAAGAAGTCAGAGCAGGACCCGGCCACACAGCCCCTGGGCCCTCTCCGCCACCCACAGGGCATTGACCGATCCGAACTCAGCTTCATGTCCAATTTCCTGCCCGCTTCCCATAACCCCTAATTCCCTTTACTTCTAGGAAACTGTCTATTTCTGTTTTAAATTTATCTAATGATGTAGCTTCCTGGGGCAGCAAATTCCACAGACCTACCACCCTCTGAGTGAAGAAGTTTCTCCTCATCTCAGTTTTGAAAGAGCAGCCCCTTATTCTAAGATTATGCCCCCTAGTTCTAGTTTCACCCATCTTTGGGAACATCCTTACTGCATCCACCCGATCAAGACCCTTCACAATCTTATATGTTTCAATAAGATCGCCTCTCATTCTTCTGAACTCCAATGAGTAGAGTCCCAATCTGCTCAACCTCTCCTCATATGTCCGCCCCCTCATCCCCGGGATTAACCGAGTGAACCTTCTTTGTACTGCCTCGAGAGCAAGTATGTCTTTTCTTAAGTATGGAGACCAAAACTGTATGCAGTATTCCAGGTGCGGTCTCACCAATACCTTATATAACTGCAGCAATACCTCCTTGTTTTTATATTCTATCCCCCGAGCAATAAAAGCCAACATTCCGTTGGCTTTCTTGATCACCTGCTGCACCTGCATACCAACTTTTTGATTTTCTTGCACTAGGACCCCCAGATCCCTTTGTACTGCAGTACTTTCCAGTCTCTCGCCATTAAGAAAATAACTTGCTCTCTGATTTTTCCTGCCAAAGTGCATAACCTCACATTTTCCAATATTATATTGCATCTGCCAAATCTCCGCCCACTCACCCAGCCTGTCTATATCCCCTTGCAGGTTTTTTATGTCCTCCTCACTCTCTACTTTCCCTCCCATCTTTGTATCATCTGCAAATTTTGATATGTTGCACTCGGTCCCCTCCTCCAAATCGTTATAGATTGTAAAGAGTTGGGGACCCAGCACCGACCCCTGTGGAACACCACTGGTTGCTGGTTGCCAGTCCGAAAATGAACCATTTATCCCAACTCTCTGCTTCCTGTTCGATAACCAATCCTCCACCCATGCCAGAATATTACCCCCAATCCCGTAATTTTTTATCTTAAGTAATAATCTTTTATGTGGCACCTTGTCGAATGCCTTCTGGAAGTCTAAATACACTATGTCCACTGGTTCCCCTTTATCCACCCTATACGTTATATCCTCGAAGAGATGATGCCAACCTTTATTCTGAGTACCTGAGAAGTGCTTGATGTAAAGCACCAGTTGGAACGTTTTAAACACTTGGTTTGCATCCAACTACTGTTTGTTGGCATAAAATGAATATCAAATGAGGAAAATTAGAGTAAAAAATCGGAAACCCAAACTGTGCTCAGAATAGAGGATGAGGAAGCTGATTGCCATGATGTTCACCATTTATGAGAAGGAGCTGACATCAACTTAAATTGAGGTCCAAGACCAGCTTTAAGCTAGGTGACTCTCTAAATCGTCAACAAGGGCTGATACAACATGAAATCTGCATTCAAACTCGCTCCTGGAAACTCATTCTGAATAAGGCTGAATATAGAAAGCTCAGAGGGGAAGTGAAAAAGGAAATAAGAGGGGCAGAGAGAGAATGTGGGAATAGACTGGCAACTAACGTAAAAGGGAATCCTAAAGTCTTCTGTAGGCATATAAATAGTAAACGCGTAGTAAGAGGAGTGGGGCCGATTAGGGACCAAAATAGAGACCTTCACATGGAGGCAGAGGGCATGGCCGAGGTACTAAATGAGTACTTGGGTATCTGACTTTACCAAGGTAGAAAATGCTGCCAAAGTCACAGTAAAGGAAGATGTAGTTCAGATACTGGATGGGCTAAAAATTGATAGAGGTGGTACTCGAAAGGCTGGCTGTACTTAAAGTAGATAAGTCGCCCAGTCCGGATGGGATGCATCCTAGGTTGCTGAGGGAAGTACAGGTGGAAATTGCGGAAGTACTGGTCATAATCTTCCAATCCTCCTTCGATATTGGGGTGGTGCCAGAGGACTGGAGAATTGTGAATATTACACCCTTGTTCATAAAAGGGTGTAAGGATAAACCTGGCAACCACAAGCCAGTCAGTTTAACCTCAGTGTTGGGGAAGCTTTTAGAAATGATAATCCAGGACAAAATTAAGTCACTTGGACAAGTGTGGATTAATTAAAGAAAACCAGCATGTATTTGTTAGAGAACATCGTGTTTAACTAACTTGATTGAGTTTTTTGATGAGGTTACAGAGCGGGTTGATGAGGGCAATGTGGTTGATGTGGTGTATATGGACTTCTAAAAGGTGTTTGATAAAGTGCTACATAATAGGCTTGTCAGCAAAGTTGAAGCTCATGGAATAAAAGGGGCAGTGACAGCGGCAGCATGGATACAAAATTGGCTAAGTGACAGGAAACAGAGTAGTGGTGAACGGTTGTTTTTTGGGCTGGAGGGAGGTGTACAGTGGTGTTCCACTGCGCATATATCTATCTATCTATATATCTATATCTTGAACTTGGGTGTACAGGGCACAATTTCCAAATTTGTAGATGACACAAAACTTGGAAGTGTAGAGGACAGTGAGGAGGATAGTGATAGACTTCAAGAGGATATAGACAGGCTGGTGGAATGGGCGGACGTGTGGCAGATGAAATTTAACGCAGAGACGTGCAGAGTGATACATTTTGGTAGGAAAAACGAGAGGCAGTATAAACTAAAGGGTACAATTTTAAAGTGGGTGCAGGAACAGAGACCTGGGGGTATATGTGCACAGGTCGTTGTAGGTGGCAGGGCAGGCTGAGAAAGTGGTTAAAAAAAGCATACGGGATCCTGGGATTTATAAATAGAGGCATAGAGTACAAAAAGCAAGGAGGCTATGATGCACCTTTTTTATAAAACAATGGTTCGGGCACAACTGAAGTATTATGTCCAATCCTGGGCACTGCACTTTAGGAAAGATGTGAAGGCCTTGGAGAGGGTGCAGAAGAGATTTACTAGAATGATTCCAGGGATGAAGGACTTCAGTTACGTGCAGAGACTGGAGAAGCTGGGGTTGCTCTCCTTCGAGCAGAGAAGGTTGAGAGGAGATTTGTTAGTGGTGTTCAAAATAATGAGGGGTCTCGTCAGAGTAGATAAAGAGAAACTGTTCCCATTGGCGGAAGGATCGAGATCCAGAGGACACAGATTTAAGGTGATTGGCAAAAGAACCAAAGGTGTCATGAGGAAAAACTTTTTTATGCAGCGAGTGGTTGTGATCTGGAATGCACTGCCCGGGGTGGTGGGAGTGGGGTGTTGGAAGTAGATTCAGTCATGGCTTTCAGAAGGGAATTGGATAAATACTTGAAGGGAAAAAATTTGCAGGGCTACGGGGATAGGGCGGGGGAGTGGGAGTGGCTGGATTGCTCTTGCAGAGAGCTGGAATGGGCTCGACCTGGCCAAATGGTCTCCTTCTGTACTGTAACCATTCTATGATTCTAAGGATGGCCTGCTCCACCTCATGGCCCAATCTCTGTAGCACTGGAGGGATGCGGCTGAGCTTTTCAATGCCTCATTTCAAAATAATCACTGGAATGGTGCCACAAGAGTTGGCTATTGTTTGTACTAGAAGCACAGTGATACATCCCAACATTCAGTATCAATCTGCGAAGTCCATCGGCACTGACAGTACACTCTAGATCTACCTCAGAAGTCCCGTTTATGTGGAAGTTCAAACATAGTCATCATTTTCTATTTCAGCGTTGTTCAAACAGCTGGGGTTTATATAGAGCCTTTAATGTAGAAAAAATCCCAAGGAGCTTAAGTGAGGCATAATCAAGAACAGTGAGCTGAAGAAACCTGCATTTCTATAGCGCCTTTCTGCAGTGCCTCAGGATGTCCCAAAGCGTTTTACAGCCAATGAAGTTCTTTTGGAAGTGTAGTCACTGTTGTAATGTAGGAAACGCAGCAGCCAATTTGCGCACAGCAAGTTCTCACAAACAGCAAAGTGATGATGACCAGGTAATGTGTTTTCGTGATGTCATTTGAGGAATAAATGTTGGCCAGGACACCAGGGAGAACTCCCCATCTCTTCTTCCAGTCGTGGCTGAGGGATCTTTTCTGTCCACCTGAGGGCAGACGGGGCCTCTGTTTAACGTCTCATCCAAAAGACGGCACCTCTGACCGTGCAGCACTCCCTCAGCACTTGGGAGTGTCAGCCTAGACTATGTGCTCAAGTCTCTGTAGTGGAACTTGAACTCCTGACCTTCTGACACTACAACATGGGGAAAAAACTGGTCTAAATACCAGTTCTGTCAGTAACCACCATGGTCAATTTTGTAAGATGTGTGTCATTCCCATTTGTGTCATTGTACATGCAAAAGAGAAAGCATTTACAAATGGGCGGAGGAGTTCTTTCTCTAATTAAGGCAATTACTTAAGTACCTGGGACGTATGTGCAATTAGGAGAAGGGATCAACTACTGACTACAGCCATCGTGTCTCCTTTATCAATTTTTGATCCAGATTTCTTTCAGAGGTGGATATAAATACTAATGGACCCATGGGGCCATTTAATATAAATGTAATCAACTTCTTTTGAATGTTTAAAAATTTCTTGCCAATTTGTAATTTTCCTATCCAACAGCTTTTTTATCACCTTAAATAAAATCTGGAAATGCACAGCAGGTGAGTCAACATCTGAGAATACCTGTCTGAATTGTTAACCTGTCTTTTGTCTTCTCTTTATCTTTAGGGATTTTTTTTTCTCTGCAGCCTCTGTTTGATTGAATCCTTTCTAAAAACTGGGAATGCTGCATTTGTTTTATTGGTAATTGTGTGTTCATAGTGGGCACTGTAGTGTAGTTATGTTACTGATCCAGTAACCCAAAGGCCTAGACTAATAATCCAGAGAACATGAGTTCCAATCCCACCATTGGCAGTTTGAGAATTTGAATTGGGTTTTTAAAAAAAAATCTGGAAATAAAATATTGACATTTGTAAAAGACTGACCATGAAGTTGTTGGATTGTCATAAAAACTCAACTGGTTCATTAATATCCCTTTAGGGAAGGAAGCCAGCTGTCCTTACCTGGTCTGGGCTTATATGGGACTCCAGTCCCCACACCATTGTGGTTAACCCAACTGCCCTCTGGTAGCCTTGGGGACGGGGCATTAAACGCTGGTCTTGTCAGCGACGGCCATATCCCAGAGAATGAAGGAGGACAAATTCTAGTCTTATTGGTACTGTACCAATATGCTGAAAAACTGCACTTCAGCCAAAATGCTCTGTGTTTCTCTGTCTTTGCCTCCTATTGATCCTATCACTCCACCAGTATTTCACCCTAGTGTTATACCAATCAAAATGAACTCTCTTCGGTAGGGTTCCAGTTCAGAATGGCAAAATCTACAATTGTACTGTGGGGCGATTTCACAGTTGAAGTAGCCACAGAAGGAAAATTAGTTACAAAAAAAAAATCAGCGGTTAACTTGCTCCCTAATATAAAAGGTGCCTGTGGGTATTTGGTTCAAGTGTTCACTTTGGAATTCATTATTGCTGTATACTGACACAATTTTATTTTTAAAAAAGCAATAGTTTATTTCTTTCTGTAGTTTTTTTTGGATTTCTATTCTCAAAGAATCAGTAGCAATTCTTTGCCTCTATAAATCTAATCTAGGTTAAGGCTCTCTGTGCCCCAATTTGTTGGAGTGATCTATCACAACCTTTTTTTTTCAAGTGGTTTTATTTGCATAATGAATAAATAGTGGCGTTAAATTTCAAAACAGTTGCTGCAGAGCTCGGCCAAAATTCTGTTGCATTTTTGTGTTATTCCATAGCCTCTGTTTGCTGAGGCTGCCTGTAACTGGACCAATGCCGTACATAATACCAGGTAAAGTGGGGGTGGGGAACTGCCTGACCCCAGTAGGTCAGATTCCTGATTTTGTTTAAATTGTTTCGAGTAATGGAAGTAAGTAAAAAGAAAGAAAACACTTGCATTTATATAGTGCCTTTCACAACCTCATGACTTCCCAAAGCACTTTACAGTCAATGAAGTACTTTTGAAGTGCAGTCACTGTTGTAATGTAGGAAACATGGCAGCCAATTTGTGCACGGCAAGGTCCCACAAACAGCAATGACCAATCTGTTTTAGATGTTGGTTGAGGGATAAATATTGGCCAGGACGCTGGGAGAACTCCCTTGCTTTTCTTTGAATAGTGGCCGTGGATCTTTTACGTCCACTTGAGAGTACAGTCGAGGCCTCGGTTTAACGTTTCACCTGAAAGACGGCACCGCCAACAGCACAGCACTCCCTAAGAACTGCACTGGGTGTGTCAGCCTGGATTTCTTTTCTGCTCAAGCCTCTATAGTGGGAATTGAACCCATGACCTTCTGACTCGGGCAAGAGTGCTACCCACTGAGCCTAAAAGTGTGTTTGGTGGGGGTGGTTGTGTCAGAACTATCCCCTGCTTGATATGCAGTAGCATGTTGAATGTCATTAAAATGTTTGGCAGTGCAAAGTGTCGCTAAAATTGGTCAAAAGTTGCCTTGTTAAAAACTCAAGCTACAGCTTGGGACATCGATGTACCTGAAACAATACTACTGCATTGACATGCACATAGGCTGCACCCCAGATATAGGCTGCACCCCAACTTTTTTGGCTTAAAATATGTATTGTCTAATAGCAAGTCAGTACGGTAATTACCTTTTATTTTGATCATTGTTTTTCAAACATCTATACAGAAAGGAAATTGTTGACTCGTAATCTCTTAATCTTTGATTTTTGAATACTGGATACAGAGGTTAAAAACATTTTTTCCCCACTTAAATAGAATGGAGGAGTGGTATTCAAAAATACTACTTTGTTTTTAATCTCAATCAAGTTTTAAAAAAAAACTATTTATTTCATTATACATAACATAGGAACAGGAGGAGGCCATTCAGCCCCTCAAGCCACCATTCAGTTAGATCATGGCTGATCTTGATCTTAACTCCATCTGCCCACCTTGGTTCCATAACCCTTCGCATCCTTGTACTGTGGTTCCCAAAAAAAACGCACTTCAACAAATCGTTTTTTTTCCAAAAATCTTGGCATCCCTCTGGGCCATTGCAAATTCATAACCTGTAGCTCATAGCCAACCTGGGACTATTACACAGAATTAATAGCACGGAAACAGGCCACCCGGCCCTGTGCTGGTATTTATGCTCCACACCTTACTTCATCTCTTTCTATGCTATAACATATAATATAGTGACAATGTATGCAGGGATAGTCTATATTTGTATATGTATACAATAGTCTATATATAGTGATGGCCTATATATCGCTGGGGTGTGGTGCTTCTGGTCACCTGTGAAACTGTAGGCCGCTATGAATCCCCATCTTCTGGCGAGGGGGTGAAAAACATTTGAGAGTTAAGAAATGAAATCTAAAACAAAAAATAACCTTTAGCTTGCCCTTTTTGATCTTTGATCTTTTGAAGTGGAGTTTCAAAACTGCCTCAGAAGGGTTCTGTGACTTCAATTGCAGAACTTATTTCAATGAAATGATTGTCCTTGTATGTTCTCAAATGCCTAGCCTGACTCTCGTGTCTTGAGTTAGCTTCTTTTGATAACATTTTGGTTTGTACTGAATCAACGTACAATGAGAAATGTATATAAAGAATGCATTGAAATGTTGCTAGTAGTGTTCCTTGTTGCGTTGCCTCTTAGTGTGTTAGGACTTGGATTTGTAGGACACCAGATCGGGCTTGTGATTCCCTCAGTCATGCCCCCCCCCCCCTACAAAATGGCTACTTCCCAACTTTGGTTGGAGCATCTGGGATATTGAAACGAGGTCCTAAGGAGTAAATTTCACTTGTTTTGTAACACGACTTTTAGTTTGAAATGCCTGTACAGATGAGACAACCATGGCACAAATGGTTGATCATTAGGACCATTTTTATTCTTTTAAAGAAACCTGACTCACTCTGATGCTTTATCTGTGGGATCTTTCTGTTTCTCTTTTTTCCCTTTTTTCTCCCCCCACCAAAGTGCCAATGCCTTGATGTTTTTTTTCCTGAGAGCCTAGATAGTGAATGGCGGCAGGCTATTCCACACATGACTGCTTTCCAACGGAAATCGCTGGATAGGGATCAGAGGCGAGAGAGATTTTAGCCCAGGGCTTCATGAAGGCTAATTGTAAGGAGCCTTTGTATTTCTTATAAGCTATGACTGTGTGTTATAATGAAGATATTGTGTTAACTTTTAAGTACTAAAGTGTCATGTGCTATTAAGAACTGTCTAATTCTCCATGCTTAAAATGACATGAAGTATATGTTAACTTTAATCCTAACTTTAATCTCTTTTTAACATGATGCTTTCTTGCATAATTTGGCTTAGAATCATAGAATCTTACAGCACAGAAGGAGGCCATTCGGCCCATTGTGCCTGTGCCGGCTCTTTGAAAGAGCTATCCAATTAGTCCCACTCCTCTGCTCTTCCCCTATAGCCCTGCAATTTTTTCCTTTTTCAAGTATTTCTCCAATTCCCTTTTGACAGTTACTATTGAATCTACTTTCACCTTTCATAACAACTCGCTGCGTTTATTTAAAAAAATATATTCTCATTTCCCTTCTGGCTCTTTTCCTAATTACTTTAAATCTGTGTCCTCTGGTTACCGACCTTTCTGCCGCTGGAAACAGTTTCTTCTTATTTACTGTATCAAAACCCCTCACAATTTTGAATATCTATATTAAATTTCCCCTAAAAGGCTGTTAAAAGTATTTTGTGCATATTCTATCGTGCAAGTTTCAAGGAGTTATTCGGTGGGATAGAGAGTACTTTATTCTTCACTCCGATGGTACCGACGCAGAGAAGGATTTAATCTGGATCAAATGATCCTATTAGTAGAGGACTTGGAAACCTATCCTATTAAAACCTGCAGTGCTCAACAGCTTGATTCTGAAATGCTGCACAATGTAACTGTGGAAGGAATCCACTTCTGGTTCCTTTCTTTAATTTACTAAAATATCGTTGCCCTAGACAATGTCCCAATTTCCTCTTTTCTCTTTGAAGGCTCTGAGCTAAGTTTGGGTACACTTTCACAGGTGACAGGAGCTGTCTATGCCTTTGTAATCCTTCTTTGTGGTTGCTTTTGTATCTTTTCGCTCTTCCCTTGGAGAACAGTGTGAGGTAGTGGGAGGATTTGCAGGCTGATCACGTCGCGGCCTGTCAGACTGTTAAACGCTCCTTCCATGGCCAGAACCATCCTTCTACCAGCCAGTAGGGTGGTTAGCTCTATACTGGGAGGGTTTTATGGGCTCACAACACATAGGGTGAGGGGAGGCTACCCACACCCACCGGACACGAGTATCCCACTGGACGTCAACCCAGAATTCAAAGTCGCCGGGACTGTCTGGAGCAGGGTACGAACCCTACACCTTCTGACTCTGAGGTGGGAATGCGGCCACTGAGCCAAAGGCTCACTCTGTTCTCTGACCTTTTTGAATGGTTCCTTCCCACTATTTTCTCAGCTGATACTTTTTTGGGAATTTTGCTCCCACTTCGATGACTGGAATAATTTGCATTTATATGAGCACCTTTTTTAACGTAGGAAAACCATCCCAAGGCACTTCAGAGAAAGAGGGATGGGCCTTGAGCCGTTGTAGGGAGTTGAGATGAGCAAATGCCTGGGTTTATAACTAGTTTTACTAGTAAATTACCCTATTCTTTTTTATATATGTATATTGATTTATTTTTTAAAGTTTGGTTACCGAAATGCAATTGCTTTAATAGAAAACTTTTGACCTGATGTTTTAAATTTTGCTTTAACCTGCATGATGTTTCCAATTTGGAATTTAAAAATAAAGGTTGTTGTGGTAGTTTGTGTCACTGGGTTTATTTTACAAATATAGGTAAGAGTCCAAAAGAGAAGTGAAAAGTTTTCCTTGAATGAAGTCAACCCCAGTACAATGCACTGCTGGCCGAATGAAGACCGATTTGGATTTAAGAATTGGATGTAATTGTGAAATGTTGTACCTTGTTGAATGTGACCATAAGAACATAAGAAATAGGAGCAGGAGTAGGCCAATCGGCCCCTCGAGCCTGCTCTGCCATTCAATAAGATCATGGCTGATCTGATCCTAACCTCAAATCTAAAGAACACAAGAAGTAGGAGCAGGACCCGGCCACTCAGACCAGCGTGTGTTATTCCTGGGGATGATTACATAGAACGTACAGCACAGAAACAGGCCATTCAGCCCAACTGGTCCATGCCCCACATGTGCCTCCCACCCCTAGCCCCCCACTTTATCTAACCCTATCATCATATCCGTCTACTCCTTTCTACCTCGTGTTTATCAAGCTTCCCCTTAAATGCAACTATGCTATTCGCCTCAACTACTCCGTGTGGTAACGAGTTCCACATTTTCACCACTCTCTGGGTAAAGAAGTTTCTCCTGAATTACCCATTAGATTTATTAGTGACTATCTTGTATTTATGGCCCCTATTTCTGGTCTCCCCCGCAAGTGGAAACATCTTCTCTACCTCAACCCTAACAAACCTTTTTATAATCTTAAAGACCTCTATCAGATCATCCCTCAGTCTTTTTTCTAGAGAAAAGAGCCCCATCCAGTTCAATCTTTCCTGATTGGTATAACCTCTCAGTTCTGGGGCCTGAGAGATTTTACATCTTGAGCCTCACCTGCATATACAGTGTATATGTGTACCTAACTCCTGCACTTGGATGATAAAGGGTTGTTTGGACAAATGCTCTTGTTTTATTTTTGTTGCACCCAACATGTACCAAACCTGAGTGGTCTGAGGATCAAAGCACTCTTCACCCCTGAGTGATCAACCAGCTCCAGCAACTGAATTCAAGCTTTCATTGCGCATAGTCAGAAGAGAGGTGAGCTCAGAGTCTTTTCACATCCCTTTTGTGCAAGAAGAAAGGATTTAAGCTTTGAGACTGTGTTGGATGCGACGTCTTTGTTCTTTTGGGAAGCGAATATTATCTCGAGTTGAAGCTGTCTATCAAGTCCTCCCCTGGGTAGATTGAAATCTTGTAATCCACTAAAAAGACTTCATAAAGTAACCAACATAAATAACCAATAATACCCATCAGTTCCTATATTTCACATTGTGTTTTTTTTCATTCAATGGGCCAGAAATTGCGCAGAGCGGCAAGGCAACGCTCACTGCAGTTCCTGCGAATTAAATTAACGAAAATACTTACTGCGGGCTCTGTGGCATCGAATTGCTTGATTTTGAACTTTAAAAAAAAAAATTGTGCGCCATCAACCCAGCCTCTGGGCAGCGTGAGATGAGGCGCACGGAACAGACTGAGAGAATAGAAGTCACGCCCACAGATTTAGGCTACATTGCTCAAGCAGATGCAATTCACTTATTTAAAGTTAGTATTCTGGATGTCATTGTAAATAAAACATTTAAATTTTTTTTTATAAAAAGCCAAAGAAATAATTGAATGAAATTCAAGACACAGAAGGGAAAAAAATTTTTATGACCAAAAACTATTAAAATAAGGCGTAATATGAGATTCCATTTTTCAAATTTGACTTTTTATTGTTTGGCAGTCATTAAGGCTAACCACGCTTTTTAAAAATTTAGTTTAGATCTGGTATTTTTAAGCTTACTTGTTTGGTGGCGCAATTTGTTACTTTCCAGCTGGGCAGATCAAGTTTGTGATTTTTCAATGATTTCTCTGATTGCAGCGTGCGATGCCCCTTTAATTCGAAGCTGTCATATAGCTGGCGAACCACTAGGAGCAAGCTCACGATTTCCGTGTTTTTATTGCGCGTGTGCAAACGCAGGAACTTGCTCCTTCAATTCACCACTAAAAACAGAGCGTTGTTGAGCTCGTCCGTTATTTCAGGAGCGATTTCTGGCCCATTATCGTGAGATAATACCAGTTAACCCACTGTACTTTGGAAAGGAAAACAATTTCTCTCCATGTTCTTTTTCCCCTCCTTGCGACATGTAAGTTTCTCAGACACCAGCCGCCATTCTCCATACATGAGCCTAGACAACAACAGCAACGTGCATTGGTGTTACACCTTTTAACGTAGTAAAACGTCCCAAGGTGCTTTACAGGCGCATTATCAATCAGCATTTGACTTTTTTCTATTCGTTCATGGGATGTGGGCATTGTTGGCAAGGCCAGCATTTATTGCCCATATCTAATTGCCCTTGAGAAGGTGATGGTGAGCCACATAAGAAAATATTAGGACAGGTGACCAAAAGCTTGGTCAAAGAGGTAGATTTTAAGGAGCATCTTAGAGGAGAGGCGGAGAGGATTAGGGTGGGAATTCCAGAGCTTAGGGCCTAGGCAGCTGAAGACACGGCTGCAAATGGTGGAGTGAAGAAAATCGAGGATGCGCAAGGGGCAAGAATTGGAGGAGCGCAGAGATCTCGGTGGGTTGTAGGGCTGGAGGAGGTTGCAGAGATAGGGAGGAGTGAGGCCATGGAGGGATTTGAAAACAAGGATAAGAATTTTAAAATCACCAATTTAAAAGGGAGCCAATGTAGGTCAGCGAGCACGGGTGATGGATGAATGGGACTTGGTGCGAGTTAGGATATGAGCAGCAGAGTTTTGGATGAGCTCAAGTTTATGGAGGCTAGAAGATGGGAGGCTGGCTAGCAGAGCATTGGAATAGTCAAGACTAGAGGTAACAAAGGCATAGATGAGGTTTCAGCAGCAGGTGAGCTGAGGCAGGGACGAAGACAGGCGATGTTACGAAGGTGGAAGTAGGCAGTCTTGGTGATGGGGAGGATATGTGGTCGGAAGCTCATCTCGGTTAAATAGGACGCCAAGGTTGCGAACGGTCTGGTACGGCCTCAGACAGTGGCCAGGGAGAGGGATGGAATCAGTGGTTAGGGAACGGAGCTTGTGGCGGGGACCAAAGACACTGGCTTTGGTCTTCGCAATATTTAGTTGGAGCAAATTTTTACTCATCCAATCGGACAAGCAGTGTGACAAACCAGGGACAGTGGAGGGGTCGAGAGAGTTGGTGAGGTAGAGTTGGGTGTCGTCAGCCTACATGTGGAATCTGACCTGTTTTCGGATTAAGTTGCCGAGGGGCAGCATGTTGATGAGAAATAGGAGGGGGCCAAGGATAGATCCTTGGCGGATTCCAGAGGCAACGGTGCGGGAGCGGGAAGAGAAGCCATTGCAGGTGATTCTCTGGCTATGACTGGATAGATAAGAATGGAACCAGGTGAGCGCAGTCCCAACCAGCTGGTCGACAGAGGAGAGGCGTAGAGGAGGATGGTGTGGCCAACCGTGTCAAAGGCTGCAGACAGGTCGCGAAGGATGAGGTGGGATAATTTACCATGGTCACAGGAACATAGGATGTCATTTGTGACTTTGATAAGGGCCATTTCAATACTGTGGCAGGGACGGAAACGTGATTTGGAGGGATTCAAACATGGAGTTGCGGGAAAGATGGGCACTGATTTGGGAAGTGACAACATGTTCAAGGACTTTGGAGAGAAAAGGGAGGTTGGAGATGGGACCGATAGTTTGCAAGGACAGGGGGATCAAGGGTAGGATTTTTGAGGGGGTGATGACTGCAGATTTGAAGGGGAGGGGGCAGTATCTGAGGAGAGCGAACAGTTAACAATATCCGCTAACATGGGGGCCAGGAAAGGAAGTTGGGTGGTCAGCAGGTTGGTGGGAATAGGGTCGAGGGAGCAGGAGATGGGTCACCTAAGAACATAAGAAATAGGAGCAGGAGTAGGCCAATCGGCCCTTCGAGCCTGCTCCGCCATTCAATAAGATCATGGCTGATCTGATCCTAACCTCAAATCTAAATTCATGTCCAATTTCCTGCCTGCTCCCCGTAACCCCGAATTCCCTTTACTTCTAGGAAACTGTCTATTTCTGTTTTAAATTTATTCAATGATGTAGCTTCCACAGCTTCCTGGGGCAGCAAATTCCACAGACCTACTACCCTCTCTGAGTGAAGAAGTTTCTCCTCATCTCAGTTTTGAAGGAGCAGCCCCTTATTCTAAGATTATGCCCCCTAGTTCTAGTTTCACCCATCCTTGGGAACATCCTTACCGCATCCACCCGATCAAGCCCCTTCACAATCTTATATGTTTCAATAAGATCGCCTTTCATTCTTCTGAACTCCAATGAGTAGAGTCCCAATCTACTCAACCTCTCCTCATATGTCCGCCCCCTCATCCCCGGGATTAACCGAGTGAACCTTTTTTGTACTGCCTCAAGAGCAAGTATGTCTTTACTTAAGTATGGAGACCAAAACTGTAAGCAGTATTCCAGGTGCGGTCTCACCAATACCTTATATAACTGCATCAATACCTCCCTGTTTTTATATTCTATCCCCCGAGCGATAAACGCCAACATTCCGTTGGCCTTCTTGATCACCTGCATACTAACTTTTTGATTTTCTTGCACTAGGACCCTCAGATCCCTTTGTACTGCAGTACTTTCCAGTTTCTCGCCATTAAGATAATAACTTGCTCTCTGATTTTTCCTGCCAAAGTGCATAACCTCACATTTTCCAATATTGTATTGCATCTGCCAAATCTCCGCCCACTCACCCAGCCTGTCTATATCCCCTTGTAGGTTTTTTATGTCCTCCTCACTCTCCACTTTCCCTCCCATCTTTGTATCATCTGCAAACTTTGATATGTTGCACTCGGTCCCCTCCTCCAAATCGTTAATATAGATTGTAAAGAGTTGGGGACCCAGCACCGACCCCTGCGGAACACCACTGGCTACTGGTTGCCAGTCCGAGAATGAACCATTTATCCCAACTCTCTGCTTCCTGTTAGACAACCAATCCTCCACCCATGCCAGAATATTACCCCCAATCCAGTGATTCTTTATCTTGAGCAATGATCTTTTATGTGGCACCTTGTCGAATGCCTTCTGGAAGTCTAAATACACTACGTCCACTGGTTTCCCTTTATCCACCTTGTACGTTATGTCCTCAAAGAACTCAAGCAAATTTGTCAGACATGGTCAAGATGAGCTCAGAGAGGGGAGATAGAAGAGAATGTAGAATTCAGGGCTAGGGCAGGGCGGGGAGCCATAGGGGAAATTTGGCTCGGTGGACATGGGGAAAGGAGGGAAGCGGCAGAGGCAGCTGAATGGATGGTCTCAATCTTGGTGACAAAGTAGTCCATAATTTTCTGTCACTTGATGGAGGCAGGAGAGAGGGGTTTAAGACGACGGTTTGTAGTGAAGAGAAGCCGGGGGTTATCTTTGCATTCCAGGATGATCCTGGAATAGTGAGCAGTTTTGGCAGAGGAGAGCAGGACCCACTAGTGCTTTACATGGTCCAACCAGATCTGACAATGAAATGCAGTGATCACTCATAGCATGATTTTATAGGGCAGTAATCTTTGTTACAATCCTTCCCCGCACCCCCCCCCCCCCCACCCACCACCTGCTGTGATCAAAAGCCTGTGTTTTAATCCTGACCACTTTTTTTAAGCTCAATATTACCCACCTAACTTGCTTACTTAATCTATCTGTACAGTCCAATGTCGTCGGCCCTGAAACTCAACCTCTCCAATGTTATCAGTGTCACTGAGGAGAAAAGACTGATTGGCGAGAAGATTTTAAACCAATTCTATCTACACCACTGTTCTGTCTTTTTGTTAGAAATAAAAGCAATGTAAAAACATATCTATATTGTTACACTTTATATTGTCTATGTAACCTGAATTCCCTCTTGCCTATTTTGGTTCTGGCACCCATTACTTGTATCTCCCTTTTTTTTTCCCCCTTCTCTTGAGCCCACCTCTCCTATGCCCTTTTCTTTCCACCACCCATTCTTGGGTACATTGCTTCTCCCCATCCCGACCTCAACCCATCACTAATTCCTCTGCCTTCCTGCTCTCCTGCCACCATCCAAGGGTCTACTCCAACTTGAATAAGCCCACAACTTCTCTCTTGCTCGCTCGCCCTCGTGCTTTCTCCACCCCCTGCCCTGACAAGTCTAAAACGTGTTGTAATATAAAACCAATATGCATTTACTAAATTTCTTTACCACATAGGTGGCACAAGTAAATGGATAATCATGTTGGCTGTATCTGACAGTATCTAGATTCACTGTACGAGCATCTAGCCCAACCATGTCTAATGATGCAGGAAAACTCCTTCACTCCACTAAGGCCCATAATCAGTGGGAAAGCTGAAGGCCCCCTTTTCCTTTGTGAGCCATCCTGCAACTTTTACTCATCACTGCTCCTCATAGCCCCAGCTGAAAGAGAATAAAGTTGTTCAGCATTAAAGTTTTACCTGCCATTGTTGTTTTTATTTTCCCCAAATGTTTGTGCACAGGGAGCTTGTAATGGCTACTACACACAACGTAACTGTCGGCTGTGCCCACTCCATTCCATATATGTAGGTTTAAATCTTTTAAAGTAGCCTACAATGATCATTGCCAGTGCTGCAATAGTCTGTATGCAGTTTTGAATCCCACCATTGCAGTTTGAGAATTTGAGTTCAGTTGAAAAAATTCTGGAAGTAAAAAGCTGCTATCAGTAAAAGTGACCACGAAGCTATTGGATTGTTGGAAAAACCCAACTGGTGCGTTCATGTCCTTTTTAGGGAAGGAAACCTGCCGTCTTAACATAGAAGCATAGAAAATAGGAGCAGGAGTAGGCCATTTGGCCCTTCCAACCTGCTCCGCCATTCAATATGATCATGGCTGGTCCTCTATCTCAATACCATATTCCCACTCTCTCCCCATACCCATTGATGCCTTTTGTGTCCAGAAATCTATCTAGCTTCTTCTTAAATATATTCAGTGACTTGGCCTCCACAGCCTTCTGTGGTAGAGAATTCCCAGGTTCACCACCCTCTGAGTGAAGATATTTCTCCTCATCTCAGTCCTAAATGTCCTACCCCGTATCCTGAGACTGTGACCCCTCGTTCTGGACATCCCAGCCAGGGAAACATCCTCCCTGCATCCAGTCTGTCTGGCCCTATCAGAATTTTATATGTTTCAATGTGATCCCCTCTCATTCTTCTGAACTCGAGTGAATACAGGCCGAGTCGATCCAATCCCTCCTCATACGACAGTCCTGCCATCCCAGGAATCAGTCTGGTGAACCTTTGCTGCACTCCCTCTGGCAAATATATCCTTTCTTAGGTAAGGAGACCAAAACTGCACACAATACTCCAGGTGTGGTCTCACCAAGGCCCCTGTATAACTGCAGTAAGACATCCTTGCCCCTGTACTCAAATCCTCTTACAATGAAGGCCAACATACCATTTGCCTTCCTAACTGCTTGCTGCACCTGCATGTTTGCTTTCAGTGACTGGTGTACAAGGACACCCAGGTCCCTTTGTACATCGACATTTCCCAATCTATCACCATTTTAATAATACTCTGCCTTTCTGTTTTTCCTTCCGAAGTGGATACGTTCACATTTATCCACATTATACTGCATCTGCCACGTAATTGTCCACTCACTCACACACTGTTTACCCAGTCTGACCTATGTGACTCCAGTTAACTGCCCTGTGAAGTGGCCCAGCAAGCCATTCAGTTGCATCAAACTTCTACAGCGGTTCAAGAAGACGGCCCACCATCACCTTCTCGGGGCAGCTGGGGATGGGCAATAAATGCTGGCCTTGCCAGCAATGTCCACATCCCGAGAATGAATAATTTTTTCAAAAACTGTAATTTGCATGTTTGTTTATTAAATCAAAACTTTTAATTCCATATGATCAGTACTGCCACCTAATTGGCACATGCAGCTGTTCGGAGTGAGTAATGCTTTGTTGATATGATTGATGGGCCATCCTGTTTGTTGAAATAGAACAATTGCTGTGGAACACAATGAAGAATTACTGAGTTTAAAAATAGTAACCAGATTGATGTGATGAAATTCAGCTCTTGTGTAAATTGGGCTGCATTCGAGAGATAATGTCTCAACAATTGGTCTTCACTTGCCTCTGATTGCATTTTTAATTGGGTGCAGCACACTACTGCAGGATAGATACAAGAGGTGTGCGCTTGCATGCGTGGTTGTGTGGGGGCGTGTTGTTTTGTGTGTGTGGAGAATTCATTTAGTGCCTTGAATTTTGACTTCTCAAGATCGCCCAGCAGGCATTCTAGGTAGCTTTCAACTAACTAAGCACTAATGTGCTATTCATTGCAGCTTGCCATCGCAACACAGGGTCTTGCATGTACTCAACAGAAAAATAACGACTGCAGGAGCTCGCAATTTACAGCATCTTTAACATAATGAACGAGGAGATGTTGAGTAGTAGAAGATAGTGGAGGTGACTTAAAAATGTAGACTTGGGAGAGTTTTTGAAGAGGCTTCTGAGGTAGGGGGAGAGGCACCAAGGCAGAGGTGTTTAGAAAGACTGTTCTAGAGAGCAGGGTCAAGACTGCTGAAGGCCTTGCTGTTGATGGAGGACAGGAGGGAGGGGCACATTGGAAGATGGGAGAGGCAAGGGCTGGGATGTCAGGCTGGAGGAGGTTACAGATGTAGGATGGGATGAGGCTGCAAAGAAGGGGGAGGATAATGAACTTACTGCACTCTGGACGGAGTCAGTGGAGTTTGGTCAGTACAAATGTAATGTGAAATCAAACACTGTATCCAACACTGTGTAACCACTTGTGATCTTGAATCTTGATGGCATGCTATGTGATCCACTGCAATAAATATGTTGTCCCTTCAAAGCAGTGCATCATCATCATTTCTGTAGTATCAAGTTTCTTTTAAATGTTTTACTGCATATAACTTGAAACTTAAATAATTTGTTAATCCATCCTCTTACTGAATGGATGCATATTTGCTCAAAGGAACTTGGTAATACAGACCATGGCAATAACAATAACTTGCATTTATATAGCGCCTTTAATGTAGTAAAACGTCCCAAGGTGCTTCACAGGAGTGTAATCAGATAAAACTTGACACCGAGCCATATGAGATATTAGGACAGATGATGAAAAGCTTAGTCAAAGAGATAGGTTTTAAGGAGTGTCTTAGAGGAGGAGAGAGAGAGAGAGGCGGAGAGGTTTAGGGAGGGAATTCCAGAGCTGAGGGCCTAGACAGCATAGCTGCCAATGGTGAACTGATGGAAATCAGGAATGCACAAGAGGACAGAATTTAAGGAACGCAGAGATTTGTTCAAAACACCTACTTGTTATCGTTACGCCTTAAGCCTTATAAAGTGTTCTTAACCTTTGCTGAGCAGCATCTTGGTACATAATACAAATGATAAGTTGGTCATGTTCCTTAGCTTAAGTATCTTAGTAATTTTTGCCCATTATATTGGGATTTTTGCACCACTAGTGACCATGGTGTAAGTGTGGTGTTGGAAATGTATAAAATATTAAAAGGATTTGATAGTTCCTCTGTATTTACCCTATTTCCTCTAGTAGGGGAATTAAGAACAAGGGGGCATAATAAAATTAGAGCTAGGCCATTCAGAAGTGAAGTGAGGAAGCACTTTTTCACACTAAGGGTAGTGGAAATCTGGAATCCCCTGCCCCAGTAAGGCTGTGGAACATTGTTGGGGGTCAATTCTCTAGTCAAAAGTAGCTGCCAAATTGCACATGGCAAGCTTCCTCAAACAGCAATGTGAGGAATGGACAGTTAATCTACCCTAATAGGGTAGACTAGATAAAATGCTTCCATTTGTGACAGAATCCAAAACTAGGGGCCATAAATATGAGAGTCACTAGTAAATCCAATAGGAAATTCAGGAGAAACTTCTTTACTCAGAGAGTGGTTAGAATGTGGAACTCCATACCTAGTGGAGTAGTTGAGGCATTTAAGGGGTGGCTAGATAAATACATGAGGGAGAAAGGAATGAATAGAGGATATGCTGATAGGGTTAGATGAAGTAGGGCAGGAGGAGGCTCGTGTGGAGCATAAACCTGTTGGGCTGAATGGCCTGTTTCTGTGATGTAAATGATCCTGTGACACCATCTGCAGAAGAACAGCAAGTTCTCCCAGCATCCTGGCCAGCATTCATACGCTCAACCAACACCAGCAAAAAATAGATTAACTGTCCATTCGTCACATTGCTGTTTGAGGAAACTTGCCATGTGCAATTTGACGGCTACTTTTGACTAGAGAATTGACCCCCAGCAATGTTCCACAGCCTTACTGGGGGGGCGGGGTGGGGGTGGAGATTCCAGATTTCCACTACCCTTAGTGTGAGAGTGTGCTTCCTCACTTCACTCCTGAATGGCCTAGCTCTAATTTTATTATGCCCCCTTGTTCTTGATTCCCCTACTAGAGGAAATAGGGTAAATACGGAGGAACTATCCAATCCTTTTAATATTTTATACATTTCCAACACCACACTTACACCATGGTCACTGAAGTGGTGCAAAAATTACTAAGATACTTAGGCTAAGGAACATGATTAACTTATCATTTTGAAGACCTCTATTAGGTCACTTCTCAGTCGTCTTTTTTTTCTAGAGAAAAGGTCCCCAGCTTATGCATTAATGTCCATCTGAACAGTTTAATATTTTGTCAAAAAGAATGAATCTTTGACCATGCAGCACTCTCTCAGTACTGCACTGGAATGTTGGCCTAGATTATATGCTAAAGTCCCAGAATGAATCCACAATCTTCTGACTCAGACTAGAGTGCTACCAACTGACTCTTGACTCAATTTGTAGCACTGTACAGCGTTATTTGTCTTACAACCTAACTATTTGGCTGGGTAGATGATGTGCCAGTAAGTGGGGATGATGTATGTCGGCCAGCTTGTATACTCTACTCAAAATAAGGTGCTGTACAAGCATATAAAACACTCTTGCCTTGGTGCAAAATAGCCAATATAGTGAAGTGTCTGTAAATCTGACAGCGATAATTCACAGATTCCACTGGAGAATAACTGAACAACTTTCTGATGATATGCAGAGCTACAACATACTTTCAAAGAGCTGATACAGACACGATGGCCCGAATGGCTTTCTGTGCTCTGATTCTATACTCTACAGCAGCCCATCTGCTGCTGAAACCCTCATCGTCTGTGCTTTTGTTACCTCTAGTCTCGACTATTCAAATGTTCCCTTGGCCGACCTCCCAGCTTCCATCCTCTGTAAACTTGAGCTCATCCAAAACTCTGCTTCCCGTATCCTAACTAGAGTTCAAATCCCTCTATGGCCTTGCCCCTCCCTATCTCTGTAACCTCCACCAGTCCTACAACCCTCCGCGATCTCTGCGCTCCACCATTTCTGGCCTCTTGTGTATCCCCAATTTAAATCACTCCACCATTGGCAGCCATGGCTTCCGCTGCCTAGCCCCTAAGATCTACAGTTCCCTCCCTAAACCCCTCTGCTTCTCTATCTCTTTCTCCTCCTTTTAAGTTGCTTCTTAAAACCGACTTCTCTGACCAAGCTTTTGGTCACCTGTCCTAATATTTCCTTAGGTGGCTCGGTGTCAAATGTTGTTTGATAATCACTCCTGTAAAGCGCCTTGGGACATTTTACCACATTAAAGATGCTATATAAATGTAAGTTGTTTACTTCAGCAAAGCCAACACAACACACAATGGGCCAAATGTGTTCCTCCTCTGCTATAAGAAAAGAAAGCAAGAACTTGCTTATTAATTTACAGGCGGACGGGGCCTTCGTTTAATGCATCACCCAAGAGCCAGTACCTCCAACAACACATCACTTCCTCAATACTGCACTGAAGATTTACATCATCGAGACTACAGTACAGAAAGAGGCCATTCAGCCTAACTGGTCCATGCTGGCATTTATGCACCACATGAGCCTCCTTCCACCGCTTTTCATCTCACCCTATCAGCATAGCCTTCTATTCCTTTCTCCTTCGTGTGTTTATCTAGCTTCCCCTAAATGCGTTCATGCTATTCGCCTCAACTACTCTTTGTGGTAGTGAGTTTCACATTATTACCACTCTCTGGGTAAAGAAGTTTTTCCTGAATTCCCGATTGGATTTATTAGTGACTATCTTCTATTTATGGCCCCTAGTTTTGGGACCCCCACAAATGGAAACATTTTCTCGACAAATACTCTATCGAACCCTTTCATAATCTAAAAAATCTCTATCGGGTCACTCCTCAGCCTTCACTTTTCTAGAGAAAAGATCCCCAGCTTGTTCAGCCTTTCCTGATGAGGATATTATTTCAGTTTTTGTATCATCCTTGTCTTTTTTTGCACTTTCTCTAATGCCTCTGTGCTGAAGTTATTATTAATCCAAGATTATGTGCTGAAATCCTGGAGCAGTACTTGAACGCATGACCTTCTGTCTTTGAGCCAAGAGTGCTACCACCCAGCCAAGCTTTACACATTCATATCATTCCAAATTGCTTGAAAGAGAGCGAGCGAGAGAAATTTTATAATTTAATACACGCCACCAGCCTGGCTGTTGCAGTTAATCAAATTGCTTGCAAACTGAACACCATGTTACATTGCTACTTGAGCAGAGCCCTAAAAATTAAATGGCAAGGCTAGATTATTGAAGTAGAGGGGTCAGTAGTACATTCTGAAGCTATCAAACTAGTATCTTGAGAGAGAGTGAGGTAAAGTCCTTTGCATGATTCAGATACATTGTACAAGTTAGTTGAGAAATTCTTCGAGACTAGTGAAGCGGCAAGCTTATGAGCTGACCTTGAACTAGGATCCCGAAGGAGTTCTTGATACACGATTGTTAAAAAGGATTAGCAGCAAGCGCCTGGTACTAACAGTGTTTAGTTGCACCAAATAAGAAACAATGCAGTTATCACATTCGATGCAAGTGGGACAAAAACATCATAAAATGCCCAGAATTTTTTTTTTATTCGTTCATGGGATGTGGGTGTCGCTGGCAAGGCCAGCATTTATTGCCCATCCCTGATTGCCCTTGAGAAGGTGGTGGTGAGCCGCCTTCTTGAACCGCTGCAGTCTGTGTGGTGAAGGTTCTCCCACAGTGCGGTTAGGTTGGGAGTTCCAGGATTTTGACCCAGCGACCATGAAGGAACGGCGATATATTTCCAAGTCGGGATGGTGTGTGACTTGGAGGGGAACATGCGGGTGGTGGTTGTTCCCATGTACCTGCTGCCCTTGTCCTTCTACGTGGTAGAGGTCGCAGGTTTAGGAAGTGCTGTCGAAGAAGCCTTGGCGAGTTGCTGCAGTGCATCCTGTGGATGGTACACACTGCAGCCACGGTGCGCCGGTGGTGAAGGGAGTGAATGTTTAGGATGGTGGATGGGGTGCCAATCAAGCAGGCTGCTTCGTCCTGGATGGTGTCGAGCTTCTTGAGTGTTGTTGGAGCTGCACTCATCCAGGCAAGTGGAGAGTATTCCATCACACTCCTGACTTGTGCCTTGTAGATGGTGGAAAGGCTCTGGGGAGTCAGGAGGTGAGTTACTCTGCAGAATACCCAGCCTCTGACCTGCTCTTGTAGCCACAGTATTTACATGACTATTCCAGTTAAGTTTCTGGTCAATGGTGACATCCAGGATGTTCATGGTGGGGGATTCGGTGATGGTAATGCCATTGAATGTCAAGGGGATGTGGTTAGACTCTCTCTTGTTGGAGATGGTCATTGCCTGGCACTTGTCTGGCACGAATGTTACTTGCCACTTATCAGCCCAAGCCTGGATGTTGTCCAGGTCTTGCTGCATGTGGGCACTGACTGCTTCATTATCTGAGGGGTTGCAAATGGAACTGAACACTATGCAAACATTCCCATTACTGAGTCATTGATGAAGCAGCTGAAGATGATTGGGCCTAGGACACTGCCCTGAGGAACTCCTGCAACAATGTCCTGGGGCTGAGATGATTGGCCTCCAACAACCAGCTTCCTTTGTGCTCGGTATGACTCCAGCCACTGGAGGTTTTCCCCCTGATTCCTATTGACTTCAATTTTACCTTGGAAAAAGGTAGACTTTGAGGGGATATGATTGAGATCTTATAAAATTACAAAGGGACTGGATTCTGTCCACATTAATAGGTTGCTTGAACTAGATAGGCAGGAGAGAACTGGGGGTGTCAGTACAAGTTAAGAAAGTATAGTTAGGTTAGGTGCTAGGAAGTTGTTTTGGTAGCGTAATCAAAATCTGAAATAAGTTGCGAGCACGTGTATAGTGTGGATTCACTACAAGTGGGAGGGAGTTGGACGAGTTCCTACAGTGGAAGACATTTCCAGTTATACAACAACTTTAACGTAGTAAAATGTCCCAAGATGCTTTACAGGAGCGATTATCAGACAAAATTTGACACCAAGTCACATAAGGAGATATTAGGACAGGTGACCAAAAGCTTGGTCAAAGAGGTAGGTTTTAAGGAGCGTCTTAAAGGAGGAGAGAGGCAGAGGGGTTTAGGAAGGCAATTCCAGAGCTTAGGGCCTAGGCAGCTGAAGGCACGGCCGCCAATGGTGGAGCGATGAAAATCGGGGATATGCAAGAGGCCAGAATTGAACGAACGGTGAGATCTCGGAGGGTTGTCAAACTGGAGGAGGTTAGAGATAGGGAGGGGTGAGGCCATGGAAGGATTTGAAAACAAGGAAATCAAGGCATTCCTGGACTGGGAGCCAATGTAGGTCAGCAAACACTGGTCAAGGCAGCATGTTTGACAGGCGTAGTGGTACCAGTCACCATGGGTTCCTGGAACTTTGGCCACCTATGGAGAGGGGGATGGGGAAGAAGAGAGGAATTTTCTAGAGCTCACTTTCCTAAATTGACCCAAAGTTTTTTTTTCTCTCTTTCCCAAGAAACAGTGGCTGCTGGGGGTGGAGGCGGGGTGGGCGGGGGGGGGGGGTGGATTTAATGGTGTGAGCAGTTTGCACCATATGGGATGAGGTGAGCTCGATGGACCAGCTGGTCTTTTCATGTCCTTTTTCATACATGTTCGAAAATGCAACCTAAATCCAGTGTAAAGGTTCAACCTGACACCAGAGAGAAGAGATTGAGACTCTCCGGAGTAGGAAGTTTCGCTGTACTTAGCTTCAGAGTCAGTTTGGGTCTTGATGCCTGAATTTATGCTCTGGAAGTATAAAACCAAGACATTAAACCAAGGTCCCACCTGTCCTTTCAGGTCCACCACACTATTTGAAGAGTGGGGAGCTCTCTGGTGTCTTGCCTAATATCTGTCCCTCAACCAACATCACTTAAAAGAAAAACGATGATCTGGTCGTTTATCTTATCACTGTTTGTGGGACTTTGCTGTGTGTAAATTGATTGTTGCGTTTCCCTGCATTACAACAGTGACTACACAACAAAAGTATTCCATTGGCTGTGAGGTGCTTTGAGAGGTCCTGAAGTTGAGAGATGCAATACAAATGGGAGTTATTTTTCTTTCTGCTTACATACAGGTGGTTGCACATCAAAGTAATTCATTGGATGTATGAAACTTTTGGGGATGTTTCTGAGACATGATAATGTGATGTACATAAATCCATATTTTTTTAAAATTCAATAACTCTTTACTTCTAATTTAACTGTTTTTAATCTAAGATGCACCATTTAGTTTAAGGCAGCAGGATATTCCTTTATGTTTTCAATCGAATAATCGTGTTGCATTTGAAAAGCATACTTAATAATTAATCCTTCGGACTTCGAGGATTGATTTTTCTTTAGTGTGTGTGCTTTATTTGATTGAATGTACTATATTGATTTGCTCTCTAGAATTATGAGCTTCGAACCGGGCGTGACTTTGAGTCACTTTGAATTATCCAGCTTCGGTCACCTAAAGCATTAAGTGCTTGAAATGAAAACATAGTGTAGTTTGGAGATCGGTAATATTGGTTAAATGTATATTATTCCCCATTGAGGTCCCCAACATGCTGTACATTTGAAATGTTTCATTAGTTGTCTTTCACCTCACTACCACCCCTCCTCATTGGCTATGTCATAGCCAGTATGGTAACAATCATAGGAACATAGGAACAGGAGTAGGCCATTCAGCCCCTCGTGCCTGCTCCGCCATTTGATAAGATCGTGGCTGATCTGTGATCTAACTCCATATACCTGCCTTTGGCCCATATCCCTTAATACCTTTGATTGCCAAAAAGCTATCTATCTCACATTTAAATTTAGCAATTGAGCTAGTGTCAATTGCCGTTTGCGGAAGAGAGTTCCAAACTTCTACCACCCTTTGTGTGTAGAAATGTTTTCTAATCTCTCTCCTGAAAGATCTGGCTCTAATTTTTAGGTTGTGCCCCCTACTCCTAGAATCCCCAACCAGCGGAAATAGTTTCTCTCTATCCACCCTATCCGTTCCCCTTAATACCTTATAAACTTTGATCAGATCACCCCTTAACCTTCGAAACTCCAGAGAATACAACCCCAATTTGTGTAATCTCTCCTCGTAACTTAACCCTTGAAGTCCGGCTATCATTCTAGTAAACCTACGCTGCACTCCCTCCAAGGCCAGTATGTCCTTCCGAAGGTGCGGTGCCCAGAACTGCTCACAGTACTCCAGGTGCGGTCTAACCAGGGTTTTGTATAGTTGCAGCATAACTTCTGCCCCCTTGTATTCCAGTCCTCTAGATATACAGGCCAGCATTCCATTTGCCGCCTTGATTATTTTCTGCACCTGTTCATGACACTTCCATGATCTATGTACCTGAACCCCTAAGTCCCTTTGGACATCCACTGTTTTTAACTTTTTACCATTTAGAAAGTACCCTGTTCTATCCTTTTTTGATCCAAAGTGGATGACCTCACATTTGTCTACATTGAATTCCATTTGCCACAGTTTTGCCCATTCACCTAATCCATCAATATCGCTTTGTAATTTTATGTTTTCATCTACACTGCTTACAATGCCACCAATCTTTGTGTCATCGGCAAACTTAGATATGAGACTTTCTATGCCTTCATCTAAGTCGTTAATAAATATTGTGAATAATTGAGGCCCCAAGACAGATCCCTGTGGGACACCACTAGTCACATCCTGCCAATGTGAGTACCTACCCATTATCCCTACTCTCTGTCGCCTTTCGCTCAGCCAACTTCCTAACCAAGTCTGTACTTTTCCCTTGATTCCATGGGCTTCTATCTTAGCTAACAGTCTCTTATGTGGGACCTTATCAAATGCCTTCTGGAAGTCCATATAAATAACATCCATTGCCATTCCCCTGTCCACTACTTTAGTGAGAACTGGGCTGTCCACATAAAGGAAAGGATCTGCATTTATGTAGCACCTTTCACATCCTCCGGACATCCCAAAGCACTTCACAGCTAATGAAGTGTAGTCACTGGTGTAATGTAGGAAACGCGGAAGCCAATTTACACACAGTAAGTTCCCGCAAACGGCAATGTGACAATGACCAGATGTTGATTGAGGGGTAGATATTAGCCAGGAGACCGGGGAGAATGCCCCTGTTCTTCGAATAGTGCCATGGGATCCTTTACGTCCACCTGAGAGGACAGACCATATGTTTATTCATATATGAACCTTGATGGGTGTTGGGAGGCTGTCAGGAATGCAGGAACAGGAGTAGGCCATTCAGCCCCTCGAGCCTGTTCCGCCATTCAATGAGATCATGGCTGATCTGTGACCTAACTCCATATACCTGCCTTAGCCCCTTGTCCCTTAATACCTTTTGATTAACAAAAATCTGTCAATCTTGGAATTAAAGTTAAGAATTGAACCAGCATCAACTGCTGTTTGCAGAAGCAGCACTTATCCCAAATGCTCAAAATATTTAAAGTCCTGAGATAATTGTGAAGAATTGCAGCAATCTTGACTTTGGTGCAACGGAAATTGGGTCATGAGAAATTGTAGTGTGACTCGTGCCAAGCTTGTTGAGTAACAAACACCTTTTGGTAGAACTGTTCAACCATGAGGGAGCCTGACAGCTGAGCAGGACCTTGTTATTACCTGTGGTCCACATACATACGTCTAACATGGGTGACTGCTCAGAAATCGGAAGCAGTAACCTTGGATGTGTTCTTTATTTTTTTCCTCATTTCTGCCCAACCCAGTGGTGCTAAAACCATGATTTTTATTTTCTTTTGAGCATACCTTCTGTCTGTTGCTTCTTATTTCAGTCAGGGTAGTTGGGTGCTGGTTCCTTTTGGTGAAAAGCTTCTTTAAGGCTGAGCAAAGAGGTGCTGAAACAATAAATATTTTATAACAATTTGGGGTTATAGCCCTGAGAGATAATTGTGGGAGAATTGCAGCAATCTTGACTTTGGTGCAACGGAAGTTGGGTCATGAGAAATTGTAGTGTGACTCGTGCCAAGCTTGTTGAGTAACAAACACCTTTTGGTAGAACTGGATTTTTGTGTTTTGTTTTTTTAAAAAACATACTTCTCTCTCTCTCTTTTCCCTCCCCCTTGCTGCTTCTAATTTTTCTTCCTCCTCCTGAAGGCACTGACTTGTGCTGCGACAGTTTATAGAATCATAGGCACGGACAGAGGCCATTCGGCCCATCATGCCTGTGCCAGGCACTCTACCAGGGGACTTCCTGGTGCCTTGCTTAAATGGCCATTTTTGGGCGGAGGGGAGGGCTCGTTACAACTGAATTCCAATCCTTGGTCTTGCCTGTTGATCCCTGTCCAGCAAGTCTCTGAACAGGAGTGGTCCCAGCCAGGAAGGCAGCGGGGGTAATTGTGAACCACGTTTCCTGATTGCTGATCTGCTGTGTGCCAAAATTGTTCGGAGAAGACCACCGGGTCTCACCAAAAATATTAACCTCTAGCCCAAGGACGGTTGATGCCAGTTTCAGCATGCTCGCCACCATCTTACCGGAGAGTAGCGCATGAACATTGAGTCTGAATGTAATTCGAATGGCTGGTTTGTGTGCTTGTTAAAATAATGAAAACATTAAATAGAATGTTTGGAATTTTTACTCATTGGCCCCTGTTCCTTCTCCTTGGGCTGCATTTCAGGAATTCAAAGTTGGCTGCAAATCAGTTCTTCACTTCCCTTTCCAGTTAAGATTGTTTTCTGTGGTGAGGAGCTATAATATGTGGTGCAAGATGTACTGTGTTTATGCCATTTGCCACATTTGTGTTGCTTTTGCAACAAAATGTGTTATTGCGTCTTCAAAAGTCCCAAGACGTGATATTTGGAGGTTAAAATGGAAGCTGTGCAGCAGTAGAAGAATTGGGGGAGGAGACTGAAGGCATGGACAAAAAAAAATAGACTTTGAGGAGGCTTTTGGATGAGGTAGTATGGTGGAGGGGTTAGCTTGTGAGGTACAGGAGCTGATTGCTGTGCCACCAAAAGTGGACTGGGGACTGCAGATAAGATTAGAGTTGCAAGAACAGAAGGTGAATCTTAGCATGCGGGGCTAGAGGTTGGAGAGGTAGGGAAGGGTGAGGCTGTGGTGGGATTTGTAATCAAGCACATGGGTTTTGAATTCAATGCATTGGGAGATGGGGAGCCAATTAAAGTTGCCAGGGGTAGAGGGTGAGGAGCTGATGAAGGTTGGAGAAGACTGGATGATGGTCGAGTGTGACTTGGTGCACGATACGAGGTAGGTGTCAGAGTTTTGTGTGCTTGTTTGAAGCTTGGCTTCATTTTACCAATCTGTGTATGTGCTCCTGAAGTACGCTACCAACCTCCTCACTGTTTACTACATTTGAGTTTGTTGAAAAAGTTATTGAAATATTCTGAGATACAATTTTAAAAGGGGTGCAGGACCCGAGAGACCTGGATGGGTTCACAATCACATTTTTTGAAGGAGACAGGACAAGTAGATAAAGTTATTATTAAAAAAACATACGGGGTCCTTGGCTTTATAAATAGAAGAATAGAGCACAAGAGCTAGGAAGTTATGCTACACATTTATAAATCACTGATGAAACCTCAGCTGGAGTATTGTGGCCAATTCTGAGCACCACACTTTGGGAAGGATGTCAAGGCTTTAGAGAGGGTGCAAAAGAGATTGGTACCAGGGATGAGGGACTTCAGTTATGTGGAGGGACTGGAGAAGCTGGGATTGTTCTTAGTGCAGAGAAGGTTAAAGGGAGATTTTGATAGAAGTGTTCAAAATCATGGTGGGTTTTGATGGAGTGAATAAGGAGAAACTGTTTCCAGTGGCAGGAGGGTCGGTAACCAGGGGACACAGATTTAAGATAATTGGCAAAAGAACCAGGGAGGAGATGAGGAGAAATTTTCACCCAGTGAATTATTATGATTGATAAAGAGGGAGAAAATTGAATAGGGGAGTAAACTAGCAAGAAATATAAGAACAGATTGTAAGAGCTTCTACAAGCATGTAAAAAGGAACAGATTAGCAAAAGTAAACATGGGTCCCTTAGAGGCAGAGACAGTTGAAGTTATAATGGGTAATAAGGAAATGGCAGAGATGTTAAACAAATATTTTGTGTCTTTCTTCACAGTAGAAGACACAAAAAACATACTGGAAATAGTGGGGAACCATGGGTCTAATGAGAGTGAGGAACTTAAAGTAATTAAGATTAGTAAAGGAAAAGCACTGGAGAAATTAATGGGACTAAAAGCTGGTAAATCCACTGGACCTGATGGCCGACAAGAGGAGGCTGCAGAGATAGTGGATGCATTGGTTTTGATCTTTCAGAATTCCCTAGATTTTTAGAACGGTCCCTGTGGATTGGAAGGTAGCAAATATAACCTCGCTATTCAAGAAAGGAGGGAGAGAGAAAACAGGGAACTTCAGGCCAGTTAGTCTGATATCAGTAGTTGGAAAAATGCTAGAATCTATTATTAAGGATGTAATAACAGGGCACTTAGAAAATCATAATATGATTAGTGTAAGGACTTGCACAACACCAGGTTATAGTCCAACAGTTTTATTTAATTCACAAGCTTTCGGAGCTTTCCTCCTTCGTCAGGTGAGTGAAGGGTTCTAAAAACGCATCGCATATATTGTCAGAGAACAATGCCTGGTGATTACAGATAATCTTTCCAACTGCCCCCTATCACACCTTGGCTGGGAGACGATCACAGCAATCAAAGGTGTCGTTGGTGTTCAGACAGGTTAGCCACGGAAAACATTACATCCCAGTATACTGAATACACAATGGGTCAGATCACAAAGACAGAGAGAGAAAGAGACCCAAAAGGCAGAGAGAGAGAGAGAGAATGTCCAGTTGTATTAAAAACAGAACTTTTTTTCGCTGGTGGGGTTACATGTCGCGTGACATGAACCCAAGATCCCGGTTGAGGCCGTCCTCATGGGTGCGGAACTTGGCTATCAATTTCTGCTCGACGATTTTGCGTTGTCATGTGCCTCGAAGGCTGCCTTGGAGAACGCTTACCCGAAGATCGGAGGCTGAATGTCCTTGACTGCCGAAGTGTTCCCCGACTGGTACATTGGCGAGACCATGCAGACACTGCGACAACGGATGAACGGACACCACGCAACAATCGCCAGACAGGAGGGTTCCCTCCCAGTCGGGGAACACTTCAGCAGTCAAGGACATTCAGCCTCCGATCTTCGGGTAAGCGTTCTCCAAGGCGGCCTTCGAGACACACGACAACGCAAAATCGTCGAGCAGAAATTGATAGCCAAGTTCTGTGGAAAACCATAAAGACCATATTAATGTAGAAATACGTGAACAGTTACTTGACCATAAAAAAGAAAAGCATGATGCATATTTGACCAATGTTAACTCCTTGACTCCCATACATGGGGTAGCTACAGCGTGCCCGCACGCACACACACAATATGACACAATTGTCCTTGGTACGTTGATAATTAAGTTGGCTGTCCAGGTGCTTGGTACTGTCTGGCCTTCCCCCCTCCCCCCATGCAGATAAGGGTATTGCTGACTATAAAATATAATGAGAATACAGTTTCTTGAGAGGCCATGTGGCCTTGAGACTGACTTCAGCCCTACTGATAAGCCAGCTTCGGATTTAGGGAGGTAGTGCTCTCAGGCCTATGTGCCAAAACAGGAATGAGCTATGGATGTCCAGAGGAGGCAGGCTCACTACTTGATTGACTAACCACTTGAACTAATAAAGAATGTACATGTACGCCCATATTCTATGATAGACAGACATTACTAATTAAACTGTATAAATGTGAACTGTTTTACTTTGTTCAGAGAAGAGGTTGTTCTGACCATTGTTTAGAACAGGTCTTCCTTGAGCTCAAGTTTCTTTTAATTAAAATTCTTACTTGTCTGAAATAAGTGTTTGGAGTTAATGCATTGTATATAATAGGTAATTAAGTTTTCGACAGCTCCACACCCATGAGACGGCCTCAACCGGGATCTTGGGTTCATGTCACGCTACATGTAACCCCACCAGCGAAAAAAAGTTATCTGTTTTTAATGCAACTGGTCATTTTCTTTCTTTCTCTCTCTCTCTCTCTCTCTCTCTCTCTGCCTTTCGGGTCTCTCTCTCTGTCTTTGTAATCTGACCCATTGTGTATTCAGTTTACTGGGATGTCATGTTTTCCGTGGCTAACCTGTCTGAACACCGACGACACCTTTTGATTGCTGTGATCGTTCTCCCAGCCAAGGTGTGATAGGGGGCAGTTGGAAAGATTATCTGTAATCACCAGGCATTGTTCTCTGACTATATATGCTATGCGTTTTTAGAACCCTTCACTCACCTGACGAAGGAGGAAAGCTCCGAAAGCTTGTGATTTAAAATAAAACTGTTGGACTATAACCTGGTGTTGTGCAAGTCCTTACATTTGTCCACCCCAGTCCATCACCGGCATCTCCACATCATCATATGATTAGGCAGAGTCAACACGGTTTATGAAAGGGAAATCGTGTTTGACAAATCTATTGGAGTTTTTTGAGGATGTAACTAGCAGGGTAGATAAGGGAGAACCAGTGGATGTAGTATATTTGGATTTTCAAAAGGCATTTGATAAGGTGTTACACAAGATTGGGGGTAATTTATTAGCGTGGATTGAGGCTTGGTTAACGGACAGAAAACAGAGTAGGAAACCAGGGTCATTTTTGGTTTGGCAGGTTGTAACTAGTGGGGTGCTGCAGGGAATCAGTGCTTGGACCTCAGCTGTTTACAATATATACCTATGACTTAGATGAAGGGACCGAGTGTGATGTATCCAAGTTTGCTGACGATACAAAGCTAGGTGGGAAAGTAAGCTGTGAAGAGGACGCAAAGACTCTGCAAGGGATATAAACAGGTTAAGTGGGCAAGAAGGTGGCAGATGGAGTATAATGTGGGGAAATGTGAAATTATCCACTTTGGTTGGAAGAATAGAAAAGTAGAACATTTTTTAAAAGGTGAGAGACTAAGAAATATTGGTAGTCAGTGGGATTTGGGTGCCCTTGTACACAAATCACAAAGTTAACCTGCAGGTACAGCAAGCAATTAGGAAGGTAAATGGTATGTTAACCTTTATTGCAATGGGGTTGGAGTATAAGAGTAAGGAGGTCTTGCTGCAATTATATAGGGCTCGGTGAGACCACACCTGCAGCACTGTTTTGGTCTCCTTACCCAAGAGGTAAATTCTGAGGGGGCTTGACAGGGTAGATGCTGAGGCTGTTTCCCCTGGCTGGAGACTCTAGAACTAGAGTTCATAGTCTCAAAATAAGTGGTTGGCCATTTAGGACTGAGGTGAGGAGGAATCTCTTCACTCAAGGTTATGAATCTTTGGAATTCTCTACCTCAGAGGGCTGTGGATGCTCAGTCGTTGAGTATATTCAAGACTGAGATCACTAGATTTTTTGACACTAAGGGAATCAAGGGATATGGGGATTGGGCGGGAAAGTGGAGTTGAGGTCGAAGATCAGCCATGATCTTATTGAATGGTGGAGCAGGCTCGAGGAACTGTATGGCCTATTCCTCCTGTTTCTTGATGCACTTATGATCTGGAATGCGCTGCCTGAAAGGTGTGATGGAAGCAGATTCAATAATAACTTTCAAAAGGGAATTAGATATATACTTAAAGGAAAAATTTGCAGGGCGAGGGAAAGGGAGTGGGACTAATTGGATAGCTCTTTCAAAGAGCCGGCACAGGCACGATGGGCCAAATGGCCTCTCTCGGTGCTGTAAGATTCTCTGATCTTCAGGGTGGAATATATTTAGCATAAATCACACTTTGCAATAAAGGCATCGTTTTGAGGTCATTTAACCAGGGATTAAGATGGAATAATGTGACAGTAATTCACACAAGAATTTGTCGTCCAGTAATTAATCATTTTAAGAACTCTAATAGCTATCATGTATAAAATGCAGAATTTTCAATTTTATTCTGACAATATTACAAATGAAATATTAAATTCTCAAGTGCCCGTCCTTAATTTTATTTCATTATGTTTAATATTATAAGTAGGGTTTGAATTTTTCTTTGGACAAGTTAGCCAGGGAGCTGCAAGGCATAGAATCTGTCAATTAGTATTCATAGGGGAAATGAGAGGGTAGCTCCTACAATTTATCTAAATACCATGAAAATACATTGCTCAGTGCATCACAATCAGCACAAACATATCCCCATGCTAGCCAATTTGCATTGAAGTACACAATGAGTTTATCCAGTGATTAACTGAGAGATATCGACACGTTGTGTTCAAACCTTGGTTTGTGCTGATTTAGTTGATTTCAGTCTGGGTAGTGATGGGGTGTGCAGCATTTGTACTTGATGCTACTGGGTGAAGGAGGGGGGATGTTCCCATTATCCAGCAGCCTATGTGCACGTGTGAGTGTTAGAGCCATCAGTGCCAAACCTGGTCCTGTCGTTACATAGCTTGCTGATGCTCACGCATGGATAATAGCCACTTAGGATATAGCTCCACAGGCACTGCCAAGTAGTGGGAGGGAAGAAAATTAGCAACAAGGTTTTAAGAAAAAAAGAGGCAAAGATA